>NW_024609868.1:150239294-151474214 GCF_016920785.2 Ixodes scapularis
GTGCACCCTATGACCGAGCAATGGTGTCCCGATGACCGGGGAACTGTGTCCATCGAAGCCCGTTACTCTAACTAAGTTTGCGAGTTCAAAACAGAAAAGAAAGCGCGAACGAAGTTGGGGCACAGCAGACACCCAACACCGGCCAAGCCTCTCATCCGGGACTTTCACTCTTTCTACACAATCAGAAAGGGGGAAAGCGCCGGTAGCCCTTTCCCCTTTTCTCTCTCGCCCTCTTTCAGTAAAACGGTCTATAGACCTTTTCCGCCTAACCTCGACCCAGCGCGTAACGTGCGTAGCCTCGACTCGGCGACTCGGCCACTCGGCGCACAGCGGGAATAGTTCTTCCGGTTCTAACACTTCCGGTATGCGGGAGCAGGCCTAGCCGGCTGGCAGGATGCTGAAGTGGTGCGCGTTAAATGGGTTTTGAAGCCCTTGACAGCGAAGTGAGTTGTAATAAGGTGGGTTAATACGTCGATGTATCATGTCCGCGCATATTTGGTCATCGGGCTGCCACTGCGCAGTCGTTGGCAGCAGCAGCAATTTCCGAAAACGAAAGATAGCGCGCGACAAATTGTGCACCGAACACAAGAAGTCGCAAAGCAAATGCGGCTGTAACGTAAACAGTTTGCATCGCTTCCCCGCTGATATCAGCGGGGAAGCGATGCAATATCAGCACGTAAAAAAAGCAAATAGGCAGTATAGAAACGGACATCTACAAGTGCAGTAATAGGCCTCGACAAGTCAAATGTAGAACGAATTTTGCAGCTTGTGGTGCAAATGTAAGACCGCGGGTGTAATGATTGTTATTGGCTATGTTTTGTTTTTCATTCCGTTCATTCCTACGAGGATGTGCACTATAATTTTGTGTGTTGCTCTGTAGCGACGCCCGTTAAAATACGTTAATGGAAACAATACGAAAAGAGGGCGCAAAATCGTCGTCGCCCTCCCCCCCCTCCCCCTCCCTCCCCCCCCCCCCCCCCCTTCACCCCCATCTCCTGAATAGTTCCGACGCATCCGGGCGTCATACGAAGTAGAGGTGTCCCGGTAACTAGCGATCGTACCTCGACGGTGCACCATAACAATAAACCGTTCGGCCCGCGTCGCGAACTCCCATTGTGAGTATTTCTACGATTAAACGATGATACTTCTATGCCCAGGGTCGCCCTCGCTCGCGCATAGAAACCCTCCGTTAGTCATTCGCAGAAGGCTGTCATTCTTCACAAACGACAACACGCGAAGAGTAAACACTGGTAAACGTCCTCAGGAAAAGTGAACATGCCTCCGATTTCGATTACCGGCGACGCTGGTGACGAACCTTTCGGCGCTGTTGACGCAACAACGGGCGCCATGAAGGCGAATAAACACGCCAGAACACAAGAATAATTCACACTTTCAATAACAAACAAATTAAGAACTCACTAAAGGGAAAACAATGAAGATACGATGCACGGGGTCAATGGGGACAACGCGGGAGCTAGGAACAACGCTGCTCTCCGCATACCAAAATGGGCGCACAACAGCCGTACGCCAGACGGCGCGGCTGTCGCTGCAACACGCAAGATGGCGACGACTACGCGGAAAAGGTGTATAGGCGCTCCGATGACTCCGACTCGAGTCACTCCGTTCGGAGGCAAGGGAGGCGCTACTGAACGCGCCCATTGCGACACTGTTTGCGCGAACACGACATCGCCGGGTTGTCGCATTTTACTTCTAAATAGTATTAGCGAGCGCCATATGTTATCGCTTACATTATAGAACAAAATGATCTCTTTCCATAGCAATGATAACTTGGATGACATATCCCTTGGTTTCAAAGAGAAAAACTGGAAAAACCGGCGATCGCTTGTTCGCGCTAACAGTGTCGCGCTCTGTACGACCGTGGGACAAACCCGGCGGCGAGGAGATATTCACCAGAGGAGGTTGGACATCCGGAACAGTCACAAAATCTCCCGAGATCTTAGTAATAGTCGAGATGATGAAGAAGGCAGCAATAACAGGCGTTAAAAGCAAAGTTCGGTGGACCGGGCGTCGCCAACGACGCACTGCAGTCACCATCTTTAGATACAAGGCTGAACCACTCAGGGCTGTTTGTTTCCTAGCTTTATTTCTCGTCCAATATTCGTGGTTTATTTTGCTCACGAATTCGGCGTTTTTCGGTGTCGATTTCTGGATTTCGGTAAAACATCGGTGTTTATCCGAGCTCATATTAAAGTAAATATGACTTGGGATTTCTCCAGCTCCAGGCAACACGTGCTTGACCCAAACCTCGGGAATGCGCCCCGATAGCGATAAGCTAAAGAACCGGGACAATGAGCGTGGTTCTCAACGAAAGAAACTGCCTTGCGGAGGATCCAGGGGGGCGGCTCCAGTCGCGTCTCCAGCTCCTTGCTCGCCCTCCCTCGGTGGAAGCGGGAAGCGCTCTAGCGAAGGTCCCCCGGTTCTGACAAGAGGGCCCGGGGGAACTGCTCGCGGTCATGGCTCGCCCTCAACAGTCATTTGAGAATGCAGACAACGCTGTTCTCTGTCTCAATGTAGTGCTGCTGCCGGCACCATGGTATTGTACATTACTACAGAGTTTTAGTACTGCGTGCGGAAGCAAACACAAACGCTGTGCGTTTTGCGTTAAAGTTGCGTCCTCCACGTTGCGCACGCGCGTCGTCGCCATGCTCCAATCTAAAAAACGCAATTTTGGGCTCCGCGCGCGCGCGCTTTGTGGCACACGCAACGCTAACGCAAACACGCAGTATAATTGCTGCATTCGCTCCTACGCAATACTAAAACTAACTACTCTTTCACTGGTGTCCAACGCGATCGAGGTGTGCTGCAGTGAGCAGACGTGCAAGCAGGAAGGCGTTCCTTCAAACTCGAAAGGCTAAGATTAGCGAATGACGTCGCATAAAAAATAAATGATCAAATGTTCGGGGAAGATTGGTAATTATAAAGCAAAACAAAAAAGAAATTCGCGTGTTTTTTTTTTTTTGTTTTTGGGGGGGGGGATGGTGGGGGCGGGGGGGGGTTGGGGGGGGGGGGGGTTAGTTGGTTGCCGATTGTCAAATGTCGCGACTTTGATAGCACAATATGCTTCACCCACAAATAATGTAATTTTGCGTGGATACCCGAGATTAGCCATGATGTTTTAATTGTTTTCAGACTATTTTTTTTATAACTTGTTAATTAGAATGCTACAAGTGGCACCCGTGATGATAATTTGCACACTTTTGATTTCCATACTCGTTCGTGGGTTTAAAATGAGATCATAAACAACAAACTATATTAGAGCTTGAAAAACTATAAAAATATGTTAATTTACTGTTATTATACAAACTTGCGGCAACGTGGGCCCCCAGTAGACGCCTCGGTCACAAACATATGCCATTTAACCGTCATAGTCGTCCTAGAAAGGCCTCAGTTTGCTTTCTTTTTAGCATATGACAATCTCCGACAACGTTATCAAGATAGACAATCAGCCAAACACAGGAAGTAATATTAAGTCCTATGTGTAACGCCCTGCTTTAAAGGACACATACACTTCTGCTGTCTGACTCGGATTTCGTCTTGCGTGTTTTGTAGTGAGAACATTGTTTCTGAATTTATACGTTCTGTGAGCATACCTTAAGCTCATCGCGCGTGTCGATATGTTGTAAAATTTGTATTGATTAGTTATTCTCGCCTTGGGAACAGTGTTAAATAATTAATCATCTAAATACCCAAACCCATTATATGGACCGCGGTTCATTATTTCAAGTGATAATTACCTGAGCAAAAAAAAGGGCTGCAAGAATACACAAAAATCAGCACTTATTTTTTCAACAAATACAATATTCTATGTTACCTCTAAGGGACACTCAACTCTTCAAAATATTTTGAAGTGCCTGGATTGGACAGGTATGCCACAAAATAGTGTTTCCGCAAACAACTTCCTTAGCTCGGGAATTACGCTGTGAACCACATATTGAGTTATGGAAGAATGCGAAATTAACACTTATACCGAGAAATCACATGTACAATAGAGGTTAGTCTTCGTTGTGCTCCGGAATTAAAACGTGCCTCCCGGCGTACATATTACGCTAAACGCTGCCTTTTGTTTTCAGGATAAAGAGCTGCGCTGGGAAGGATATAACACCCAAATATCCTCGCATAATGAGGAATAATTTGTGCCACTCAGTGAAGTCAGCACTGCTATTCCGGCACTAATTTCTGACTCTCACTATGACCGCTATTTGGGAAAACAAGTGGCACCCCCTATAGTGAATTGGAGTCGCTAATACCGGAATACATTTTAGCGCTCAAAAAACAGGGACAAAGAGGCGAGAAACAGACAGCACAGCACAGTGAGCGCACTGTGCTGTCTGTTTCTCGCGTCTTTGTCCCTGTTTTTTGAGCGCTAAAACGTATTCCAAATTCCAAAAACCAACTAGCCCAACAATCTACTCTTCTAATACCGGATCAGCAAAGAACAAAGCTGCTGACAAAGTTTAGTTCCATGAATCTTGGGTTTTTTTTACTCAAGGACAGCTCCCATTCGGGTGGTTGAAGTAAGAGTAAGTAAAGAGGCGAGCAGGTTAGTTTACACGTTTAAAAAAAGAAAAAAAAAAGAAAAACCGAAGGCGAAGGGACAAAAAAAAAGGACAAACACAAAACATCTCAATTTTGAGATGTGTTGTATTTGTTTAAATTTCGAGTCAAATGCACGTCTCAATTTCGAGACGTGTCGTGTTTGTCTTTTTTTTTTTTTTCGTCTGTCGTCTCCCTTGTTAATTTTTTTTATTTAAATATATATCCCATTTGGGCTTTTTTCGTTTTTTTTTCGAATCGCATAAAACTGATTCGGGGGCTAATCTTCGAGATTTATCAGTATTTATCGAAAACACACAACTCCAAGCATAACTCACAGACCCTATTTGAAAAAAAAGAAAAAGAATGAGGCGCACGCTGCGTACGTGCCATGGACACCAACAGACGGAGACGACGGACGAAAAAAGGGGACAAACATAAACCTCCCGACAACCCACTTGTGCGAGCGTGGCCGGGCGGAGTGAGTGAGAGTATTGCAGAAAGGAAAGCAAAGGCAGTGTTTCGCGTTCATTGGCCTCGTATAACACTGTCGCCCGGCGAAACGTTTCCTCCTCCCTACAAACATCCGTTGACTCCCATCCCAGCCAACCCAATACCACCTTCAGTGTTAGCAAGTCCCGTGTATTTGGTGAATATTTGGGGTGAAAAAACACGCTTTTTACATAAATTAGCATACATTTACGCGTTGAGTAATGAATAATTCGTTCAAAAAGCATGCGAGGTTGTAAAAAAACGTGTTTAGGTTCGGTCATAACGCATAACCGTGTAGCCGACGTAGAAAACACGCATCGCCCTCGGCGACGACCGCAGCATTGCCGGCTATCGAAGCACCGGAATGCTTGGGGACACAGCTAGAAAGGACCGTTTGAGACAAATGCCGCGGAAAGAAACATGTCTCGGAGGCACACATGCACAAAAAGCAATTGCGCCATGTCACAGGACCCTGGCGAAGCCCGCGCTCCTCAGGAGCTGCCATTGCTTCTGGTCGATGGCAATGTGGCTTCCCTCATATCGCTCATGTTTGTATTTATTTTAGGGGTCTTCATACTAGTTTCCTACACATCACAAATTAAATTATGAGTCTGATTATTCGTTTTAAACAGTTAAAATGGTTATAAAAAGTGTGTCCTCGATTTGAACACGTGACACTGCAGCTGGTTTCGTTTTGGCTTCAACCCTTCAACTGCAAGCGAGACGGCCGTGTAACACCACGGGGGGGGGGGGGGGGGGGGGGGTTAGGGGGGCGGGAGGTGCCGCCGCTTCCCATGTACCCCTTTCAGAATTTACGGCGCTCCCTAGTGGGCATCATTCTAAAACTTTATACCAGTTTTGCTGCACATACCTCACCTTTAAGTTAGTGCTGACAGAAAAAAATCTGACCACGGCGCAACGCCGATGTACGCTGGAAGCTAGAGCCGGTTTGCTATCGTAGTTTTATTTGGTTGGAGAAAATCTGGCAACAACACATGATGAACACCGCGAAAGTATTGTTTTGCTTTGACGAGACGCGAGAAACTCCGCGGTTTGCGAGCCCATGTAGCGAAGACGCGACCGGAGAAGTGCCCCTGTGACGTTCCCGGAAGACGGGAGGTATCATACGTAATCGTCGTGTGTGCTTTGAAAGCGCAAGGAGTCACAGGGTCCACGAGTGCGCCACCGGAACCCAAGGTTCACGACAGCGCTGCGTTCACTTCGGCGATCTCGTTCTGTTTGGTGCAACACGACGATGCGACAAAGAGCTGAAACGCTCGTGGCTTGTGTTGCAGTGTCTTGGATGTAGAAACCAACACTAACACGGAGCGCAAATCGATTGTTGTGGGGTTGAGGTTCAACGGGTTCAGTCCCGTCGTCATTAGCTGATCCGGTCCAGCTGGTCCGGGAGGAGGCAGCGAGCCTTTTTAAAAGTAAATCTTCCTTCGTTCCGTTTTAAAATGTGGAAGATTCCCGACGCATACCACAGGTAAAAACCTGAGGGCGTTTTCAACAAAATTACGACGTTTTATTGAACAATAAACTCCTGATTGTTGCCCTAAATCAGCGGTATTTATGCTCCGTGTTGTTGGACTGCGTTTGCACAGCGACGTGTTTGCACAGCGACGCTCACCGCTCGAGTAGATGATTCGGTCCTGCCAACGACCGGTTATACAGAATTTCAGTGAAACTTAAGTCACCAATAATATATTTTCCTGTAAATCTCGTACGAGTTTGTTGCGCTCATCATGCGGTGTGCATAAATTAAGGAAAGATTTCTTACCTGCCCACAGATCTATGAACTGAGACAATTTTTTACGTAGTGAACATAGTGCTTTTCTTTATTTTGGGAAGAGGCGGTACAATCACTTGAGAGTCGAGAAATTCGGGAGAGCGAGCAAGCTTTCCCAACTTTGGCTCTTTTCTCTTTGCCACTGCCCCTAGTTTCAAGTTTCAGTTTCAGTGGGCATACGTACTAGCAGGTACAAACTGATCTAAAGCAGGTAAAAGGCTGGGAAGTCAGGAGGGCGCGGACTCCGTGTTTCGCGCTTTTCGCAAGGTGACTGGGTAAGTGCTTTTGTGAATAACGCGGAATATGCAAACATTTTTGTTATGCCCGTCGTTGGCGTCTCTCCAGCAAAACGAATAAGATAATCTACAAAACCGCAATCACAAGCCAAGATTTATGATAGCACTGCGTTTCTTCGGTGGTCGGTGCAGTTGTATTTTACCCAGCTCTCTGCAACACCGTGTCATGACGAAGGGCTGAAACGGTTACGGTTTGTGCTGGCCTGCCGGTTGGCAGAAACCCGCATCGCCCGCATTGGCACCGACTGCACTTGGGGCTGTTGATGCTCGAGCGTTTCATCCGCGGCTTGTCGCCAGCTGATCCTGCTGCTCAACGGTGAAGAAGCGGCGAGAGTGACCTCTGAAGTAAATGTAAATCCTCGTTCATCCAGTTATTCTGTGTCAAAGTGTAGAAGATGTTCAACATGTGCTGAGGGAAGGAACTACGAGCGTTTTGACTTGCTTTTGTAGCCGAAACCAGAGCAGCAAATAACTGCCTTGCGTACTCCAAAATGACGGAAGCAATAAGTTTCAACAGGTCGAGTACGTCACCGGGGATGTAGTCTAGACGGTGCGCACTCTTTAAACGCTTGCAGTATCCACGAGTGGTACCAGGAAAGCGACATCAACAGAGAAGGAGCTAGCGATTCAGCATAATGCAGTGCCACGGGCTCATGAATCTTCAAAGTTTGGGGTAGTGGCGGTATAAGAAAAAACGCATCAGCGCCACACCAGTGATCCCGAATAACACCGGTCACAAACTCCTAAGCCCCACCTTTCCACTCAACGCCGACACGACGTACGACAACATACAGCATCAAAACGTCCCAAAAGTGAAGGCGTCTGCTCCCGTACGCGTACTGTAACTAGCGGAAGTGAAGTTTTGGGCCGATGTCCTTCGCAAGAATATATAAAAAAAAATGATTTGCGCAAGGATCGTTTCCATTTAATATTGAATACATAATCATAAAATCCCAATAATTTGTTTTTCTATCCTATTCAAGCTAGTCGGACTGCTCATAACACTGGTCAAGCAAGAAAAGAACAAAAATTTGATCTTTTCTTTTTTTATGAAGGGCTTAAGATTTATTGCTAATGCATCGTTATTTTTTTTTTCTTTTTTTTGCAACGGACTAACAATATAAATTTTGCCTCCATACTTTTTAAATGCAAACAGTTTATACACACGGCTGCCCCTTCCGCCGTGTTTTGTGTATTCTCCTATAAATATTTAACGGTCAGCGACCAAAGAACTCACCCGCACATGTCAAGCTTATAAGTGCCGCGGGGAGAAAAGCATGTCGAGCAAGAAGTGTGGGGCGCAGTGTCGTTTTAGTGTTTGTGTATATGTCTATGTCGGTGGTGTGTAATATGTGGTGCTCGAGTTGTCTGCGATGTATGTGCGGTTACTGTCTACTCGTGATCATTCCCAGCGTACTAACAGATTCGCTTTCTTTTGTTCATAGGCTGCTAAAACTCCCACTAGGTGGCTTAAGTTAACGGCCGATTCCAAATATTTTGCTCGAGTTATTTATCCATGTAAGTTCGGCATTCGTTCGTCTGTCTAGCAGTTGCGTTGAAGCTACTCAACGTCGCTACTCCTAGGTGGCGCGAGAAGTCGGCCGATTCTAATGTTTCGTTTGCTTGAGTCATCTATCTATTCTCTAAGAAGTTCGGCATTGGTTCATGTCTAGCCGTCCCGTCGTAGCTACCGAGGCCGCTGAGGCCGCCGACGCAAGTAGTACCTTTGCACGTAGCTACTTCCGCCGCTTGGAAACTTTGTCTCACTTCGGCGGAAAGCCACGCGGCTTGCTTGGCTCGTCTCTCGCCTATTATCGGCTGCTGGTCGCCATGTTTCATGAGCAACACGCTCAGCTGTGTTTCGCGGAAGGCAGACACGGTGTATCGTGTTCAAGTTTACGTGGCACCTCATGTGTACACGAATAACATACATGACTGCGTGTAAAACGAACACGTTTTGACGTGTCCGCTATGGGACAACGGTTCACACGTCTGGGCGTGTTATTTTTGCTAACAGTGTAGAGGGGACGGCCAGAATATGTCTGCTGTGACGTCACGGCAGTAGGCTGACGTGAGCGGCGCTGGCTGGGGTAACAAGTCGGCGCTGGCTGGGCATCACCAATTGGTGAACAACAACATAGGTGCGTTCTACAGCATTCACACCTGGAAAAACCAGGCCTGCTATATCGAGTTCCATCGGGAGAGCAGAGTCTTAATGTGCAAGCAAACTGTAGCCTTGCGGCCTTGATATATTCGCCTATCAAGTTTTCCATGGTGGTGTAGATCGCACACCTGGCCACATAGCCCAGGGCCGGGAGGGTGCGTCTTGTTTTTACAGCTCCGCTTCTGTTAATAGTTTATTAACACGTTGCAGGTATGGCGTCAAGCGTCCGTTAGCTTGTGAAGATCTTGAAAGGTTCCATCCTTGCTAGCTGCAGTGATAGTTGGCAGCGTGCTCCTCAGCAATATTTTTGATTTCACCTTCATAAATCTGCCTTGCAGACACTTGATATGGGAAGCGAGCCAGTTGCCTGTACGTTACGAAGCGATCTGCTAAGCTGTCAGTTTTAAGCTTCTCCCAGGGGGCCGTACAGCAGCCCGAGCTCATCATAGCAGAATTCGGGATGTGTATTTGACCGCTTTTGCAGGAAACAGAACAAAAAAGGAGTAAATTCTATTAATGCAAGGAAAGGTAATGAAATCAGAAATGGTTAAAAAATACAAAAAATAATGCTTTCCTTTAAGGGGCAGCTGAAGGGATTTTGTATTTGAGAAAAAACACTCGCAATAGTCTTCATCTGGCCTTTTGGATCACGAATATCAAAACTCGTTTTGAATTGGATACGCTGAATGCCGAACACGCTGTTATAATATTAATAATAATAATAATTATATTAATTTGACTTCATGCCTTCATTGAAATACACAAGAAAACGGGTCAGTCGAAAGCCAATAATGGCTCGTGGGACTGGACCCAGCAGTGGCATAAAAAATACCAAAACTATTCACATATAACAAAAAACCAAGCGTCGATTATTTGAAATACAAAAACGAAGAAAATGATTTGAAAGCATAAGAATACCAGCCAAGAAAACCGTACACCAAGTAGGATCTCTTACGAAAACACTGAAAGAACTACTATAACACTATATAACACTGAAGAATAATATAAAGAAAACCGTAAATCATATAGAATGTAGTACAAATGTCGTACAAAGTTACAAAGACAATTTCAATCAAAGGAAAACACTGTAAAGCAACACCAGATACTGCAGCACAAATTTGCGCTTTCGCGATAAATCTGGGAAAGTAGCGACGACAAGAAGAAACAAACTGTCTTGACGAAGCTAATGTAGGGACAAAAAATTAATAGTAGAAATTAATAATAGTAATAATTCTTTATTAGCTCGTGTCCCATCAAAGTAAACACACGTGCCTGTCAAAGCCAGATGGAGGCTTCTGGGACAGCACCCTACACGCTAAGTTAAAAGTGTTCCCAACACATCAGGTTCTAATTTCGACACATAGTATTCGCGATGTGATCCACAGCATGACAAACCGCACGCACAAACGTGCAGTCACGACTAGTCACAAATGTTCTGGAGCACTCGTTTTAGTGTCCGTAAGGAGTCCACGCTACAGATGTCATCCGGGAAGTCGTTGAAGGCAGAAGGAATGTAAAAATTGCGCACTCTTTTTCCGTATTTTGTAGCGACATAAGGCACCACATAGCGTTCTACGCGCCGAAGTGAGCGAGATGAAACATAGGGTATTTTGAACCTATCGTTCCAAAAGTACCTTAGGACAACAATTTGAGTTAGTAGTAACTTGAATAAAGGTAAACACAGTGCTATTAACTTTGCTTCCTCAGACTGCGACATGGTACCGCAAAAAAATACTTTTAAAAATGCCTTTCAAAACTGAATCACTTTTGTGGTCCCATAGTACCGAGCTATTACCAAAAATTGTTATACCGTATCGCAAAACAATATATGCCGCTTGAACTATTTTTTTTGTTATTGAACTAGGTATTAGAGATTTGGCACTATACAGTAAACAAGAGACATTTCTCAGTCTTTTACAAATATACGACATGTGAAAACGCTATGACAAATCACTATCAAACTGTGCACCTAAATATTTAACATTATCGACGTAAGCCACTGGCGAACTATTGCATGTAATGCACCCAGACGAATGCATATGAAGTGTAAGGTCGTAATTTAAAAGTTTCAAAGGAGTGCGAAACCAAATAAGTTTAGTTTTAGATATATTTATCGACATACAATTTGTTTTAAACTATTCGCAGAATCTGAAGCGCTATATCAACCGCAATAAATGACCCCATCACTGCTGCTTGGTTTTGGGGGGCGCTGGACTTTGTCAAGCTGCGTGTACGCAGCTTTTTTCCAGCCCCCTAGTCCCAAATGTAATTGTTTGTGACTTAATAAACTGATTGATTGATTGATTGATTGATTCATGTAAGTGGCACGTATCGTCTTGAAGCAACGTGATTGCTGCAGCGCATCAAGATGAATAGAGGGCAACACCCGGTCATCCGTGTATTGGTATAGCTTGCATGTGGAAATAGACTTAAACATATTGTTAACGAAAATGTTAAGAAGAAGAAGGGACAAAATAGAACCTTAGAGAACCTCTGCTTTTAAGAGATCTTTAGAGCTTTGGTTTATTTGTGTACCCCCAGTCAAAACGTTCTGAAGCAAAGAAGGGAATGGACCGTGAAAACCCACATTGTTCCACACTTTTAGTAAGATGTCATGACTAAATGTATCAGACGCCTTTGCCACATCAACAAAGAGGGCTCAACCGCTTTGATTTCTCTCGAAAGCCAGATGCAAATTATCTGTGAAATCTTCTAGAAGTGGCCATGGGCCCCGCGTCCACATATGAAAGCATATTGATTGGGTGAGAAGATCTCAAATTTTTCAAGGGACGGCGTCAAAGTATGAAGAATCTGTTTTTCTAAAATTTGTACTATACAAGGTAAAATTGAAATCGGGCGATAACTATCAACTTTACTTCGCACTCCAACATTTAAATAAAGGTGTCAATAGCGCATTCGTTAAATCATCGTGGATCCTCCCGCTCTAAATAAAACCATTCAACATATGAAGAAGCACTTGGTTCATGGAGACATCATATCTCCGAAGATCTTCCACGTTAATACTGTATATGCCAGGTGCTCTTTTTGATTTGAAACTGTTATGTCATGTGTGAAGATCATGCTCTGCCATTAGAGGAAGGAAAGCAGGAGTAACATTGGAATTTTGAAGCACTCTTCGAAATTGAGCATCGTCATGAGATACCCCTGAGAAGGTGGCGAAGAGAGTGCTAAAATCTTCAAATGTTTTTCTCGTATTATGACCGAACATTTTCTCAAGTATGTCATCAATTGATCTCCTATCCTCCTTGCCTAGTAGGTGATTTTTCAAATGCCATGTCTCTGAAATATTCGACTGTGCTTTGAAAAACTGATCTCGGCAATATTTTGTTTTGGCTGGGCGGATAGTAATTATAATAATAATAAAGATAATAATAATAATAGTAATAATAATAATAATAGTAAGTAATAAATCGATAAATCCTTCTTTATTGTACTGTATTGTACAACCACCAAACCAACAACCAACAACAACCACCAACAACAATAACTGCCAGCAACAACCAGCACCCAAAAACAACCTACCAATCACAACAACACCAACAACCAACAACCAAGAGCAACAACAGTAACAGCAACAACAGTTACAGTAACAGCAATAGTAATAGTTATAGTGCTATAACTATTACTATCACTGTTACTATAGACATAGCAAATTTAGAGTTGACATTTGCAGACCTGTTTTCAGTCTGTCGAAAAGGACCGGTCTTACTCCAGAGGAGGGGGGGGGGGGGTAGGACCGCCGTAAGAAAGTGCATTCCATCGTCATTTATTCCGGTTGATATAGCGCTTCAGATTCTGTGGGTTACAGTCGGAATAGGCTTTCCAAGGTTCTTAGTCCGAATGTGCTACAGACCACCGGACTCCGGAGCAGAGTTTATCGACCACTTAACAGAAATTGTAGACCATTTACCGTCAAAGCTCCCTAACACTCATATGGTTCTGGCAGGTAATTTTAACTATCCTCGTATAGCCTGGACAGCAAATCAAGTTTCTGGCCACTGTACAAAGAAGAGGAGATGCCTAAAAGTTCTTGAGACGACGAGCTATTTCCAACTAGAGCAGATTATCACAACCCCCACACGTAGAGATGCCGTGTTGCGTTTAATTTTTACGACGCAGCCTGAGCACACGTCGGTTAATGTTATTGATAAAATTAGTGATCACCGCGTTGTCCATTGTACCTTCTTTTTATACGTTGCAGATAGTGATAATTTAGGCAAACAAAGTTTTGATTACAGGAGAGCAGATGAGGAATGTTTGATGTTAAGATCCTTTGTGTTTTCTAGCTCTTTCTTGAGCGGGCTTGATAAGCGTTCCGCAAATGAAAACTGGATGTTGTTTCGCAACAAACTGATAGAGTCTCAAGGTGCCTGCATTCCTGTTTAAAACATTGCCCCTTGTCTACGTTCCCCAAGGTTTACATCTAAAATTAAACGAAGTATTTGAAAGAAAAGCGTTTATATAAGCCAGCGAAGAGCTCTGACTTGGACAGCGATTGAACCCCCTATCATGCGTATGCCTTAGAATGCAAGAAATTCATATAAGACGCCAAGCAGGTCTTCTTTGACGTTGATGTCTCGAATATGCTACGGTCAGTCCCGAAGAAATTTCGGAGGGTTGTGAACCCACACCCTGCAAGTGTGCTTTCGTTCTTGTGCTCTGGTGACACCTTGCTTGGTGAATTTCATTCGGCCGACCAGCTGAACGAGTTTTTCAGTTGTGTTTTCACTGATGAGAATGTTCTGTTGGATTCGACTATACCAGAAATATCAGTTGAAAGCAATATGGAAGTTATTGTAATTTCTACCTATGGAGTTATATGTACCATTGGCCGATTGCCCACTAACTCTAGTCCTGGCCCGGATGGCATATCCACAAAGTTATTAAAGCTAACCAAATCAATTTCTAACCCTCTTCTAGAAAGGCTGATCCAACAATCCCTCTCCATAGGTGAATTACCGGACGACTGGAAATATGCCCATGTTCCTATATTAAAGACGGGGAATAAGAATTCATTTGACAACTACATACCCTTCTCACTCACCTGTGTTTCATGTAATTTTCTAGAACACATTAAATCGTCGAAAATCATGACCCACATAACTACCTATCAACTTCTTTTTATTAACCAGCACGGCTTTCTGCGTAGACGTTCATGTGAGACGCAGCTGTTTGAGTTGTTAAATGACCTTCCTCATTTTGTTCACCTGTCCAGACACGTCGATGCCCCTTTTTATCGATTTCAAGAAAGCGTTTGATCGCGTACCACACAACCGTTTGATATATAAGCTGACTAAACTAAACCGAATAACAGGTGTTGTTAATAAGATTAAAAACGTTTTGACTAAGAGACGCCAATTAGTTGTGATCGGCAAACGCCTCTCCTCCCCTCTTCCGTTACATCAGGTGTCCCGCAGGGGTCTGTATTGGGTCCTGTGATTTTTCTTATGTACATCAATGATCTTCACTCAAACATCAAATCTTGCGCAAGTCTATTCGCGGATAATTCCGTCATCTACCGTCCCGTTATGCACCCTCACGGTAGTACAATATTACAAGATGACTAAGAGAGTTTCAAACTGGTGTCACACGTGGCTGATGAAAATAAATACATATAAAATAAAGGCTATGACCTTCACCTCGAAATATCTCAGCCCTCACACGTACTTCAATGGTAGTGACACCGTTGGAAATTTCTCATCATTAAAATGTCTTGGCGTTCATCTCTCATCGGACTTAGCGTCGAACCTTCACATTGAACACATTGCTAGCAAGGCGCCGCAAACTATTGGCTTTCTCAAACGAACACTGTTCCAAGCAAAAACAGGTACAAATCTTTTTGCCTACACTGTCCTTGTCACATCTTAGCTTGAGTATGCATCAATCATCTGGCATCCTCATCAAACATATATGGCAGAAAAGATTGAATCAATTCAAAACAAAGCTGCTCGACTTATAGCTTGCGACTACTCTCGATTCACAAGTGTAAGTGTAAACAGTTCAAAACTTCGACTTAACTTGTCACCTATTCATACAAGAAGGCACCTCGCACGCTTATCATTTATTTACAAACGATATTACAGTCGGCCACCTTTTAGAGACTATTTCCTTATACCGGTTCACCAAATACGGTCCCGCTCGGATCAGCCTTTCAAAATTAATACCATATTTGCACGAACCAAATGTTTAAACTCTCTACTACTCCTCGCTATATCGGGCTGGAACAGCCTCCCCAGAGAAATTGCCTCCATTAGTGACCAACAGTCCTTTGTCTCCGCTCTAAACATGCTAAACCTTAAATAGTCTTGTATCCCTGCAATATTTGTTGTTGTCAGTGTCTTGTTTCTGATGTACACGTTTTTATTGTGCGCCATCTTTTTTATGTCATACGTCTGAAGGCCTAACTTGCGCCAAATGAGTTGTACCTTCAATTTATGCTTCGTACCTTTACTTTTTTATATTTGTCTTTTTTTGTTTCCACTTGGTTTAGTCGTACCAGTTTTTGTATCACGTTCCCCTTATATAATGCCCGAAAGGCCTTGTAGGGTTAAAATAAATAAATAAATAAAAAACCTTGCGTAAATTATTCTAACCTGAACTCGCTCAATCAATTGTCATTTTTATTTAGTTCTGCGTCTACAGTAGCAACTAGATCAGCATTTTAATATGTTGCTTCCAGGCCGCAACCAAAACACTCCTAATTATGCATTCAGCGAGAAACAAATCAACAAAAAACGAGCCAACGCTTGCAAGAATTGAGAAGTTTTCACCCTCCCATGCCGTGAAATGAGCGAGATTTTTCCGTTGAATCGCCGTACTCCACGCTTCCGTACTCCTCCTTGCAGAAACTTAAATATGGGCACTTTCACATCTTCTGTATACCAACTGTACAATCACAGATTTCCGCAAAAGCGGGGATACACAACATTTGTACGACATGATAGCACCGAACCATCGACCTGGAACTATTAATTTATACTGCAACACACGAAAAGACGGTTGTGTTGTATCCCAAAATGTGCTCGATCCCACTCGAGATTTGATCTTTAGACCCTCGGCGTTCGAAAACCTACTTGCGTCTAGCGTCGTTCTTGCTAATATTTCGAGCCTTCTTGTCACGTGACCCAACCTGCAGGAGTAGCTGAACACAGCCTTCGAAGAAATAAACGCAACTAACCACCAATGTAAAAAAAAAAAGAACAAAGAAAAAACGCGGCGTAATGGTGTTACGTTTTTTTTTTTTTTTTTTCGTTTTGCTTTTTCGTTGGCGTCGCCTTCGTCGTAGAGTGAAAGAAAGAGTGAAAGGGAGCTCGCATTTCAAAGGAGCCGACTGTCACGGGGTCCGTGCGAAAAAGCGCACTACCAGGTCAGCCTACGCATGGTGATGCCGCTTGAAGGGAGAGAGAGAAGCCGTACGGGCCTTAAGATGTAGGTGATGTTTGCCGACACCGGAAGCAGAGGAATACGCTTTGTACTTGTCTAGATCTGACTTTTTTGTATTAAAATAAGTTTAACGGCAAAGTCCACACCCCACTGACACATGAAAAACACATCAGGTACAATACGGAAAATATGGGCACAGAAAAAACGTAGCGATGGAGGTAAGTCATTCAGGCAGCTTTTACTAAGTGCAATCACAGCTTCCGTCCTATATGGAAGTCGCTATAGCCTCACATTTTTACTTTTCTCTCAACAGATGCCGGGGACACAAGACAACCACGTGTACCGTGACGTGGCCGGAGTATACGTCAGCCACATCTTTAAGGAGTTCAACCTGCGTTCTGCCTTAACATACAAGGCCAGACCAGAGGACGTCTTTGTGGTGGGCTTCCCAAAGTGCGGAACGACCTGGATGCAGTTCATCATCCTCGCAATCTACAATGACGGTGCCACATCCAGGGACTTGTACAAGTTTTTCCAAATGTCACCGTTTCTTGAATACGTCGGATCTGAGGCCGTGTTAGCGTCTCCCACTGGTGGACCCATTAAGACGCATTTGCCATACGACAAGGCGCCTTTCTCAGAACAGGCAAAATACGTCTATATCTGTAGAAACCCGTACGATTGCTGCGTGTCCTTCTATCACCACACCACCAACTTCCCCGTATATCGCTTCGAAGATGGAACCTTCGAACAATTTTTGACGATGTTTCTAGCCGGAAAAGTGGATTTTGGAGACTACTTTGACCAAGTTCTCTCCTGGTACAAGCACCGCCACAAACCGAATGTTATGTGGGTAAACTACGAAGACCTCAAGAGGGACACCCGGTCTCACGTGCTAAAAATTGCTATTTTCTTGGGAGAACACTATGCAAAGAGGCTTCTGAAACATCCTGAAATTATGGACAAGATATTGGAGGCGACCAGCATTCTGACAATGAAGGGCTTCAACAGCGAAATTAGGAACTTTACGCTAGCGGCTAATAGCAACCAGGACGTTCAAGGAGGCTCTGAGCGAGCCCCTTTCGATGCTACGTCTACTTTGTTGCAAAAGCCAATGTCTGGAGACTTCTTTCGCAAGGGCGTAAACGGGGATTGGGTCAATCATTTCACGTCAGATCAAGTGCAGAAAATGAAAGCACGAATCGCCGAGAAAACTGCGGGCAGTGACCTCTTTAAGCTGTGGGAAGGCTTAAATCTCCCATGAGATGGTCGAGGCTTTCTTGTCATTTTCGAAGAAACCAGTATAATTGTGTTTTAAACTTAATTGCTCTTTAATCGCCGAATGCTTGCAACATGGTAGGCCTCTCCAATTCCCATTAACTAATAACCGATATTAAAAAGAACTCGCAGACTAACGCCTATCCTTAATGTCCATGTTAACCTGATCGAAAAGACTATCATAAATTTTTGATGGACCACCAGACCTTCCTGATGTTCAGCAGATCTTGATGGCCGGACAGACTTTCTTGATGGCCTATCAGACTTCATTCATGATGTCTAATAGGCCATTAAACATTTTCTAATGGTGGCTCATGGACACCTAATGGCTTATGTTTGTAGCTCACAGAACGTCAAAACGTTCCTTGAGGCGCCTGAAGGACCAGCGCAATGTTTTGATCTTGCCCGGGTGAGACCATCAGGATATCTCGACAGACCATCAGGATATCAAAAAGGCTAATGGTGCTTCTCATGACATCTTTCGGTGGTAAAAGGAACCTGAATTTTCTTGGGCGTCTCCAGCATTGGCCGAGAGGAGGCACTAAAAATCTCACGTTGTTTACGGGTGTTTACGGAACTGCAGAACGGGTTTCGAGTTGGCCGGCGGTTGCACGATAACCTGTTTACATTGATCCAATGCATCGAGATAGCGCGAGCGGAGAGGCAACCTCTGATTTGCTGCTTTCTGAACATTGCTAAAGCTTATGATTGCGTCCCTCACCTAATGCTGCTGGAAAGGCTGAGACACCTTAATATGCCCCAAACATGGGTGAGGTTAATCCGTCGGTTATACGACGGCAATGTGGTGACGACATCCTTCGATGGTGTGACATCAGGCGAGGTCACAGTTGGAAAAAACTTACGACAGGGCTGTCCATTGTCGCCGACGCTATATATGCTATATGCCTCTAGCATGGAAAAGGCCATTAAGACACTGGCATTGGTTTCACTCTGGAACACCGTCTACATAGTGATATTGTAGCGTTGAGACTCCCTGGCCTTGCCTATGCTGATAACCTCGTGCTGATGGCCGACATAGTGGAAGACATGCGGAGGTTGCTCGTCACCTGTGAAGCTGCAGCGGAACACCTCCGACTACGCTTCAATGCTGGCAAGTCAGCGACAGTCATTTTTTCTGGCGAAGAGTTGAATCTTGGATCGCTCATCCTGCAAGGCTCAGCCATATCTCTTCACACCAAGTACAGGTACCTCGGAATAACGCTGTCGGCTAGAGAGGACTACTTGACTGAGCACAATGAGGGCCTCACAAAGTCCTCAGTTAGTAAGCGGAACATACTCCGAAGGCGGAGCCTATGGAGCTGTGACCGGTACATTATCACCCGAGAACTTTTGAAGGCTGTGGCTGTGCCCGGGCTTTTAAAAACTCAGTCATATGTGTTCCTAGTGAGCTACGCACATATCTTGAGTGGCGCCAAAGGGAGGTCGAACGACAGGCACTAGGGTGTCATGGACAAGTAGCCAATGAACTGGTAGAAGGCGACGTCGGCTGGTCTTTCTTTGAAGCGCGGGAGGCAAACAGCAGTACTAGACACATCTCCGGTACATGAACGGGGACCGGTGGGCTAGGCGAGTTTTTTTGTATATTCACCTGAAGCATATCAACTCGACGTGAAGGCAGCAAGTCACTCATCCTGGGACAAAGTTTAAGATCTTCAGCTTGGCCACTGAACCTCAAACAGAAAAGGAGTGGATGAGCACAGTACGGGAGGACGTGAAGAGGGTTGAGAGGGGCGGTTGTATGAGCGGCATGTTACAACACCCTTCCATGCACATGTACGCGTCTCTGAAGGCGGAGATTGCCCCGGTGACTTTCTGCGGGAACACACTGGGCAGTCGACTACTTATAGAGAGGCCCGTGGTGGCGCCCTATGTACCCGCCTATACCGAAGCAACTACGACAGCAGCGTGGCTGACACGGTATGCAGTGCCTGTGGAGCGGGCGAAGAGACAATCGACCACTTGCTGCTTGCGTGCAGGGCACTACACCCAACGCCTGTCGTGGGTGCCCGCTTGGAGCAGACACTTGGTTTCACCAACAAACAGACCCATGTAGTATGCTCCAAGCGGAGGCTCGAGGCATGGTGGCAGGCTCGACTGAAAAATTGGGGGCGTGACCACGATGACCAAGGTGGCCAAGATGGCCAATAGCCGCTGCTTTACCTTTGGCTGGAGGGGCAAACACTCAGTTAAAAAGACGGTGTCATGTAAGCTGATTAACTTTGACTGCGCGAAAGTGACGGTTGGCGAACTTTGGACACACGTGCTAACCACTTCTCTTTTGTTGTTGTCCTTTTTTATTTCGTTTTTCTTTTTGGCTTTTATTGGCATGTCTTACAAGACTCTCGTTACAAAGAGATTGTGCCGCAAATATACACACATACATAATACATACGTACGTCACGCTTGCGTGAATTACAATTGGTGTAAAAAGCGGACAGCGCAGTGGCTCGATAAGGAGTGTTCAATTCATAATAATCTGTCTCTACGATTGTCCTAGGGTACTCTAAAAGCCCCGAAGACACCTCCTTATAGGCTCAAGTATGTTTTTGCAACCGTAGTTTTCTTTTAAATTGAGTCATAGTCCACTCGTGAAAAAATGTGTTGATCCGCTTTATACGTCAAGTAGATCGTGTTTACAATCTAAGTGGCAGAGAATGTGCCGAAAATCGCACTTTTCTGGATAGGAGAATCACTTACTAGGTGGTCGTGTTACTTACTGTAAACGAAATGTTTGCGAGAACAAAAAAGCGCTTACAAATCCGCGAATGCCGTGTTACTAGACTTACTGGTGTCTCGGGCCGACGAGGCTTAAGGCCGGTTCAGACACTTGCGTTTGAGTGAGTTTGACTGCGTTGCGTCGAGAATCGAAAGCGAGTCACCGGCGCATCTGTGCTTCGTATGAAGTGTGGAATTCAATTAAAGGAATCGTATTGGCACGCGATATAAGTAGTAGAGATGTCCTGGTTTCTCGCAGCCGCAACGCAGTCAAACGCAACTCTCTGAACCAGGCTTTTGTGTGTTGCAGGCTGTCTCACGACGCCGTCATGCCCAACATGGCTGATGTGGACAAAAGGCCCGTTCACACGATGCATTTTTCTCACGCATCTAGTGTCGCGAAACATAGTTTCGCGAAATGGTGAAATGCGCGCGTCCCGAAAAGGACGCGCATCTAAAAAAAGTTGCACGCACACCTCGCTTCTCGAGCGAGCATTTGCTGAAACTTTGCCGAGTCCTGTCAATAACTCTGAGGGCGCCGCCAATGGCCGTTAAGAAACGCTCTCACGTGGCCTTTGTGGGGGGAGCGAGCTATTTGAGAAGACCACTTCACTGCCGGTGCTGTAGCCGAGCCAAATCCGAAAAAAAAACCGAAACCACAAATGATGGATACTGCCGACGCTTCCGGAAGAACGTCAAGAACCACTGAAGGAAAAGTGAGTAGCATATCGGAAAAAAATCCAGCGATGGACGAAGACGTAATTGGTGATGATGATAATTCGCGTCTATTTTTAGTCATAATTAAGAAATAAAACCTTGAGACAAGGAAACAAAAAGGGGCGTACACAGTACCGTCTCAAAACCAGCACAGCGTACAGCTCTCATTTACTTTTTTTTTTTTTTTTTTTTTTATTGGGAAGAACAACAGAGAGTTTAGCCAAACACGCAGTCTGGCAGGCTACTCTGCATGGGAAGGGAGGCGGGAAGAATGGTTGCAGAAGAATGCAGAAATGCAGGGAAGGCAGGGATACAGGTTCAGATTTTCACATATCAGTCATAGGGTTGTAATGCTGAAGACACCAACACACACCGTCACAGATGAAGAAACGAAACGTCGTTGTACCGCAGAAACACTGAGTCATTGCTCACTATTGTCCATAAACACACACGAGATATAAATGAGTTAGTGTTCACTTTCAGTTCACGTCGCCTCACGTAGGCTGTACGTATATAGTTAAACGATTCCAGGTAAAGTTAAAGTTGGTCTATCAGCCCAGTTTCTTCGAGAAAGTTTGTAAACGCGTCTAATGGTCCTCGTTGCTTATCTTGCGGCTTCCAAGTTTCTAGCATGTTTTTAAAACTGTAAGCTTCGCCATAAAGTTGTTGTAAGGTGGCCTGTAGTGTCCACCTCGCGTCATCGAATTTAGAGCAACTTGTAAAAATGTGATTGAGATCTTCGGGTATACCACACTGTTGACAATTCGGGCTAGCCGCGTGGCCATACCTAAATCTTTGGAGATTTGTATATGCGACATTAAGACGTATGCGGTGGTAAAGGGTCTCGAGCTTCCTTGGTAAATGTTTTGGAGATATTCCTTTTAGAGAAGGATCGATTCTGAAAAGTGGCTTGTAATGATAGTCTGGTGACTTCCAAAGTTTTCTAAATTCCTCTCTACCAAGTGACATAATTAACGATCGAGCGTCTGTTTTCGTAAAAGGTACGGTGTCCGTGGTTTGTAATAGGTGACCATTAGAGGCAGCAGCATCTGCAGCCTGATTTCCAGCTATTCCGGTGTGCCCCGGAATCCACTGGAATACCACATCATGCCCGCTTCTTTTGAGCTCTGCGTAGCTAAACAAAAGCTCAAAACACAAGTGTGGGTTGGATGAAGAGGTGAGGGAATGCTTTAATGACTGCAGCGCAGCCCGTGAGTCTGTCAAAATTGCCCACTTTTGTGAAACTGTTTGAGAGTGGATGAATTGGAGTGCCATCTTAATTCCGTGTAGCTCCGCAGTTGTTGAAGGGACATTGTGTGACAGCTTGAAGCTACGGGTTGTATTGAGAATTGGTATAACTATTGCAGAGGCTGATGTACTAGTACGTGTAGAGCCATCTGTGTATATATGCACACGGTCAAAGTATGCATAGTGAATATGACTGAGCGTCAATTGAAGTTGAATTACTTGTGACTGTGCTGCTTTTTGGATGAGACCTGGCACATTCATAAAAACTTCTGGGATATGCAGTGACCAGGGAGGGCAGGATGGGGTTTCATAATACTTGGCTGAAGGAGGAATATTCTTTTGCAGTTCATCCACGGCTTTACCGAACCCAGAGCTTGGTCTTTCACGATTCAAATTTATGAGATAATGCCGCTTGTGTCGAGATTTGTGCCTTAGGTGTATTCTTAACGTTTCTTGCATGCGCATTGTTGTCAAAGGAAGTGCTCCAGCTTCTGCAATTGTGCCAACATTTGAAGTTCCACCAGGGACGCCAAGACAAATTCTTAAAGACTTATTTGCCTCTGCCTGCAGACTCCTAAAGTTCGTGGCAGAAATGTTCTGCAAAACTGGTAGGCTGTACCTGATGAGAGAATTAATTAAAGAGTCCTGTAATTTCAGCATAGATGTGCAAGACTTGCCCCAAGTCCTTCCTGTAAGGCAGCGAAGGATATTGGACGCGGAACCAAGCTTCGATTTAAGGTATTTTATATGTGGTGTCCAGGTCAGGTTTTTATCGATTAAAAAACCGAGAAACCTATGTGTTGGTAGGTATGGGATGAGATTTCCAGCAAGGACTAAAGGAAAACGTTTCATCGACATTCGTGTGAACGCCATGGCCACAGTTTTTTCGGGAGATAGGCACATTCCCCGTTCTCGTAAATATAGGCTGATTTCAGCAAGAGCGTGCTGAAGTCTCCGCTGGCTGACGAAACGATTAGCGTGTGTCGACCACATACAGATATCATCGGCGTAAATCGAAAGCTGAATATGCCTAGGGAGCTTCCGGCGTAAGGATACAAGCGAAATATTGAAGAGCGTAGGACTTAGTACTCCTCCTTGTGGTACACCTCGCTCCACTGTGTGGTCTTCCGTGTCTCCGTCAACTGTCTGCATAAAGATAGTTCGCTCTTTAAGGTAGTCTTTCACCCAGTTAAAAACATTCCCCCCAAAACCATGCTCAGCCATTGCAGACAAAACTGCTTCGTGCGTGATGGAATCGAAGGCCTTTTGGATATCTATGAAGATAGCTAGAGTTTTGCTTCTATCGGCAATGCCTTGCTCGACCGAACTAACCAGATCGACTACGCTGTCTGTGGCAGAACGTCCAATACGAAATCCAGACATTTCTTCAGGATACAACTTGGATTTTTCGATGTACCATGTCATTCTTGAGAGGATCATTCGCTCCATTATTTTGCACACGCAACTGGTTAGCACGATTGGTCGAAATGATCCCAGGTCAAGAGGTGAACGTCCAGGTTTCAGAACGGGGATGATCTTGCCTCGCTTCCAATCTCGTGGAAGCACGCCTGTAGAAAATGATTGATTATAGTATTCGAGTAGTCTGCGTTTCGAGTGCTCATCCAGCCGTGAGAGTGCCGAGTAGGTTATTGCGTCAGGACCAGGTGACGATTTCTTTTTTGAGTCCCGTAGTGCATGACTCAGCTCTGCAAGAGTAAAGGGACAATCGAGAAAGATTTCGTTTGATGACGGTGAATGAACAACATGGCGTTTCGGACATTGGATATAGCTTGAGCTTCGAGTAACAAGGCGACAAAATGCCTCAGCAATTTCAATATCTGTAGATCTCTCACGCAATGCGAGGGCCCTAAATGGGTATTGTTGTTGAGCAGGCGCTCTGATTCCGCGGATCACTCTCCACAGTTGAGACAGATGTTTCTTTGCATCTAAGGATGAGCAGAGCTCTCTCCATCGACGTCGGCTAAGAGCGTCAAGATGTTTGCGTACCTTTTTTTGTGCTCTCCGGACATTGCGGTAGTCCTCAGGATCTTTTGTGCGTCTAGCTTTTCTTTCTGCTTGTCTGCGGATTGCCCGTAACCTTTCGTACTCTATGTCTACCTCTGTTCGATTGAAAGGCAGGGTTATTTTCCGAGTCGCCTGCAATATGCAGTTTGTTAGGGAAGGCAATAGCTGATCATTGGTTGTTGTTGCTGTAATTAAATCACTGGCGAGCGTAGAGAACTTGTCCCAATCAGTAACAGATATAGAATGTGGTTTTCTGCTTTTGTCAAAGCCACGGACAAACGTCAGGACCGGCATGTGGTCACTTCCCCTGGTCTCAAGATCAGTTGACCAGGCAACATGTTTGACATAGCTAGCTGACACCAATGTCAGATCTAGAACGCTACTGACAGTTTCTCCTCTATAAAAGGTTGGACTCCCGTCATTCAAGAGGACTAAGTTCAAACTTTCTGCGAGTTCACTGATCTGGCACCCTCTTTGGCCGTTCCGGACGCTACCCCAGAACTCATGATGGGCATTAAAGTCACCGCATAAAAAATGCGGAGAGGGGGTACTCCGAAGAAGAGTCTCGACGCGTTTTGAATCAAAAGCTGCCCGAGTCTCAGTGTAAGCGGAGATGACAGTTATATTTTTGTTTTTGTCGTTAACAATGGCACAAACGTATTCATTTGTGTCGTGGGGGGCTACTTCAACTTCAGCATAAGTAAGATCTTTTCTTATTTCCAGTATGGCGCGGCTGTTTCCGCATGTTCTCTTTGAAGTGATAAACGTGTATCCCGAAATTTTCAAATTTGAATAATCGCTAATCTTAGGTTCCGTTATAGCTAGTACAGGAAAACGGTACTTGAAAACAAGTTGTTTAAAATCAGAAAGTTTTGATCTGAGTCCATTTGCATTCCATTGAAATGCCGTTGTTGCACTCAAACTATCTTGAAAACATTCTACTTTATCCAGGCAAAAAGGAGAGGACTGATTAAATCAAGTCCTTTCTGGATCATTTCAGCCCATTCTGATTGCTGAGTATTTAAGAAACGACTTATGATATCAATTATGATTCTGAGGGCAGAGGTGAATATGGACTCACCGTCATTCGCGATATTTGGCTCAGAAGTACAGCTTACTGGTTTCGCGGTTTTCTCACGTGCATTCAAGTACTCTCTATGTAGAGTTTCGGAGGAGGTTCCTTTTATAGGTGGTGGTGGTGAGATAGAGTGTATGGTGTCGTTCTTCAATACAGGTGCCGACTGAGGTTCTACCGATTTCAAGGAGTCACTGTACGTGCGCTTCACAGCATTCTGGCTCAAACTCTGGTTGACTTGGACGTCTTCTTTGCTGGTTGATGGGAGGGAAGGAAAGTCATTCAGATCGCGTGGTTGGGACTGTTGGTTCTGGTGGGTTGTCTCGTGTTGAACGTGAGCCTGTGAGTTATTCGATACTGTTGTGTGGCCTTGTCTTCGAACTTCTGCTAGCCTTTTTTGTTCGATCCGTTTCGGGCACCCTTGAGCTAGCGCCTCATGACAGCTTCCACAGTTAATGCATTTTGGCTCTACAGATTCGCAGGCATTTCGATCGTGTTTTCCTCCACATCGACTGCAAATTGTTTCGCGGAAGCATGCAACAGTCTTGTGGCCGTAGCGGCCACAGTTTGTACACTGTAAAGGGCGTTCTTCGAAGGGAAAGACTCGATAGCGGACACGAGAAAGAAGAGCGAAATCCGGCAGTTGTGTGGTTGCAAACTGTACCTTCACAACGGATGATTTTCCAAGTCTTCGGGCATGCAGAATGGGCACTGGTTCGGCACTCAGCTCATCTTGTAGTTGCATGTCGGTGATCTCTTGATCTACGCCCTTTATAATGCCTACTGCTGCTGAGCGTGGACACGGTTCATAAGCCCTCACGTCTACTTGGCATAGTGTGGTAACCTTGAGAAGGAGTTTCGTTGCGTAGGCGTTACGAGTATCAACCGCTATCAGATTTAGTCGCTTGTTGGGGCGGATCATTAGGATACATTCCTGACATATTGTCTCCAGCGCTTCCGAAAGTTTTAGGCTACTTAGTTTGGTAAGACAGACAGCAGGATTTGCGGGCATAAAAATGACAGTCAAACCTGTCTCTTGAAGTTGATTCACCTCCCCGTTGTTTTCGTGCTGACACTTCCGCTTCCGTGACGTGTAGACAGTGAAGCCATCGTCGTCGGCGTTCGAAGAAGCTTGCATGTGATCCATGTTGACTTGTGGCTCACGCTGCGCAGGAGTGATGTTAGCAGACTGTGAGTCTTCATTGTTGAATGTACCTGGCGGCTTGGTTGCTTAACTGCATGGGTCCACCGAGTATAAATGGTCCATAGGTTCTTCGGTGGGAATCAGAGGTGTCTGACCATTTTGTGTGTTCTCGTCCATTGCGGTCTTCTTCAGAGCCCTTGGTCTCTGGGCCTGAGTCCGGAATGCTCTTTTTTGGCCTCAAACTCTCAAAAATAGGCAGTTGGTTCAGCAGTTTACGAAAAAAAAATTTAGGACAAGCGGTCTGGAACGTCCTTCGCTCACTTACTCTTCGTCGTCCTCGAAGCCCCTCTTATTTACTTCCACAACAGTCTTCTTCTTTGTCAACCTCCATCCAAATTATAGATATTCAACAGTAAATAAGGTAAATGGCAGTGAATGACAATTCAACAACTAGTAAATGACAATTTAAGAGTAAATTAAGCAAATGGAAGTAAATGACAGCTGTATGCTGTGCTGGTTTTAAGACGGTGGTCTGTATGTCCCTTTTTGTTTCCTTGTCTTAAGGTTTTATTTCTTAGTTATGATTGTTCACCAGCTCGCCTGCGTTTTGACTCTTAGAATGTGGCGGGAGATGGAGAACACGACGCTGAATGGCTAATGGTGATGATGATGATGTTGGCTTTCAACTGAAGCGCCACTTTATGGTCAACACCCAAACTATTTTCGCGAGTCTAAACGTCATCGTTGTTGCACGTGAAGCGGTACGTGTGAACGAGCACATTTCGCGAAACTTGAGTGTCGCGAAACTGTTGCGCGCCTAAAAGATGCATCGTGTGAACAGACCAAAAGTGTAGATAGCCGCGCAACCGATACCGATAAAATGACAAGTTGTGGAGTCCCGAAAGTAGCGAGACAGGAGGAAAGAAAAAGTGCTTCAAGTAGGTCTATGCGTTTTTCAGTTCTCTTAAGGCCCGTTCACACGATGCATTTTTCTCGCGCAACCATTTCGCGAAACTACGTTTCGCGACACTAGATGCGCGAGAAAAATGCATCGTGTGAACGGCCCTTTATTGGTGCCTATATTTTAAGGTGCAACCCCACCCTTGGTTAGTGTGATTCTGAACCAACAGATGGCGGTGGGATCGCCTTCCAGGCCAGTACATCAATGCGAGAAATCGTGTGTGGTGGCGCTTCGATACAGTGGGGTATTTTTCTATATCCTGAATTTGATATCCCTAGTCCTTCGCTTGTTTTTCTCTGCGCGAGCTTTCTTTGGAACGCGCACGGCTGCGCCAGTTTTCGTGCAAGGCGGCTAGTTGCCTACGCTCCAAGCTCACGTCTCCAGCAAATGTGGGCAGAACAAAACGCGAAAATCGTCCTGAGCCAAATGGCGCGACACATGCACAGCAAAACTACCGACGCGTTGAAAAATATAAAATTGCCTGTGCGCCGTTATCGGAGATTTCAGAGGACAATTACAGATATTTTAATGTGATCATATTTATATTGACACGAATGAAGGTGACGAGAGGACGAACAGTGAACTGAAAAATAAAGGCTTAATCAACAAACTTGTGCCAAACAAAAAAAAAAGTAAAAGAGCATCGAAGCAGCAGAAAAGCAGGCGGCGA
This sequence comes from Ixodes scapularis, assembly GCF_016920785.2. Taxonomy (NCBI): domain Eukaryota; kingdom Metazoa; phylum Arthropoda; class Arachnida; order Ixodida; family Ixodidae; genus Ixodes; species Ixodes scapularis. The sequence continues at coordinate 150,267,851 of NW_024609868.1, forward strand.
TTCGGCAGCGTAACAGAGAGCGAGAGCGGGACTGACTCGACAAGGTCGCGGGCAGCTGCTTATCTACAGTGCGTCATTCTATCGAAAGTTCGGCAAAGGATGTTCGTGCGTCGCGTTCTTGGGGCGAGGATGAACTAGCACTTTCGAGAAAACAAGAAAGCAGGGCGAAAATTACGTCTGGTGCAAGAATGAACGCGAATCTTCTAGAAGTCTATGACCGAGCGTTGCTTTCTAGGCTCTGTGGGCGGCAATATGACGGGCCGGCCCTTTTGTCGTGCATGTGTTTGTCTCTTTGTGGATTCCCAGAAAAACGTGATGACGTGATATGCTTTGGTTTCCAAAATTCTAGCTTAAGGAATGAACTACCTAAAAAATAAAAAATAAATAAAAATTATTTTTTGGGCGGTCAGGTGTCTCATTTAGGTAGCTGGCTGTTTATTTTGACCAAAACCACGAGACTGGAAAACACAAAAAAGAAAATGATACTCAGGTTTAGATGTTCAGTTTGGTAAACCCAAAGTAGGACTGATGCGGGAATCATAATAAAAAAATTCCGAGGTTAAAAATTAACTCACAGCAATAAATGACAAGAATTAATTTTAATACGAATTCAGCGATAAATGTAATTACTGGCCAGGCAAAGATTCTGGGTGTGTGGATAGCTTTTGCACGTGGTTTAAGCAATGTACAGGGCGTCACCAAAAAAAGTTACAGGGTGTTTTTTTTTGCAACGAAAATAAACTAGGCATCGCCGAACGCTCATTCTCCGCCCAAAGGTAGCGCTAGAGGTCCCAACCAGGTGCTTAAGTTTCAGCCCGATCCGATACCTTATTCAAAAGTTATAAGGGATTTTCTGAGAGTTTCAATGGGAAAATGGCAGCCGACGGAGTTTTCGAATATATGGGGCTCTATGGCACCACAAATCGAAAATGGGCAAATATAGGCTCCTTCTTCCCATTGAAATTTTCAGAAAATCACTCATAACTTTTGAATAAGCTGTCCATTCGGGCTGAAACTTTGGCATCTGGTTATAACTTGAGCGCTACCTTTGGGCAGAGAATGAGCGTTCGGCGATGCGTAGTTTATTTTTGCGGTAAAAGAAACCTGAAATCAATTTTTTTCCATCCTGTACTAGTCTTACTTTGGTGATTTACGCGCGCAAGTAGTGATGTGCAAAAATGAAAAAAAGTTGCAAACGAGTCGAGTTTGACATTGTATAAAATATAGTGTAAGCACTCACATGGTACTTAAGAATGAAACAGCCCTACATTTTACACTAGCGTTGTCCGTATCGAAAGTTAAGGGTGCATCAAAAGCTAAAGCTTGTACACATATACTGCTCAGGCCGATATGTTTGAATGCTCGTAGTGCTTTATTACCTTCAGATTTGGTGTAAGCTAGTTGTCTCCTGATTGTTGACAACAGGAAGAAGGAAACATTCTAACTCTGGGTTGATAGAAAAACTCCACCTGCTGGCAGCTACCAATCATTTCGGCGCCGATTATGAGTATTCACTGCATGCCAACGGCCGCGTGCTTAGAACGAGTTTTTCCCACGTGATTTCATACAATCCCAATTGTTCTAGATAAACAAAAATGTTTACTCAGGCAAGCGGTCGCAGGTGAAGCTTAGAATATTTTGTATTGTTGTGGCACACGTGGCAAATTGCATAGGTTTTTTTTTCTTTTTTTTTTACATTCCGCGAAATAGAATGCTCCTGGGTTACCATGGTTTCTAATGCATGTAGCACACAAAAGAGCACGAACTAGAAGGATCGGTGGCCGAGCGCACACCCAGCTCAACGCGCGTGGAGCGAAAGCTCGCGCTGCAGAACCCAGGGATCCTGGGTTTGAGCCCCACACCTGCCCGTTTCGATCTGGCTGAGCATCGTACCGGCGTGCGGTCGTGTATCACTACTGCGTGAGCACGTTAAACGCCAGGGTAGCAGTCGTACAGCACTGTCAAAATTGCTCATCTACAGTGTAAACCAGTGTCGCCCGTACTGGCAGACCAACCTTACGCTGTATAAATCACTAAACCGTCCAATTTTGAGAGCGCAAACTGAATCGCAGTGGGAAACGAAAACAATAATGATAAACAAGCGTGTAACCACGCGAAAGCTGAGGGCATTGCATGAGAAGTTAAGCTTTGTTTCACCACGGCCGGACTGGAAGCGCGCTCTCTCTTTCTTTTTCTTCTTGCGGCCTTAGCAATCGCCCGGGAGTCAATGGCATTTTTTCTCCGTATGTAGTTCACTTGCTTGCCGCCAGGTGCGCAACCACCTCACCCAACTTCACCCCACTCGGAGAGTCCCTTCGAGCTGCTTTGCGCTGGTGTTCGAGCTTCGTAGGTTGTTGTTTTGGCAACGGTTTATTGAATTTCGCCCCGATTTAAGTCACTGTACCGACAGGCAGTGTCGTCAGCAAAGTGCGTTTCCCTGCGGCATACTCTGGTCTGGTGTACGTCGGTGGATATCTGGTGAAACTCATTAGTGAGTTTTGGTGCGGCGCTTGTGTTATGTTGTTGACTACGAGTAACAGAGGTGATCCTCTGTTCGTATTATTGCAAGGTCAGGATAAAAGTGGACTTCATTATCGAAATCCTAGGTTTCTTGCACTTCTGGAAAAAAAATTTTTTTTTTTTTTTAAAGGCTGTTAAGCACCTTCCGCGTACAAATGTGCACACAGTTCTGCAACTACTCATTGCACCCTCTCTTGAAGACGCGCCAATCCTAAGTTGCCCAGAAGGCATTGACAACAGTCACTCAAAGCGCTGGGCTGGTTTAATTTGCAACAAGTTCCTCAGAATACTTTTGATCAACCATGCAAAGACGGTCACGGACAGAAACGAAAAATCAGCTGGATATGTGCACAAGCCCTCGAGGAAGGACTTTAGGCTGTATTATGCACTGTACAAAAATTGTGCAGACTATTTCCCACTGGTCTAGAGCAGCTGACCGACTTCATGTGTGGCCTATGGTATGATGATGCTGACCACGGCAAAAGATAGGATGGACCTGCTTACATTCACGAGAGTGTACGAATTATTTATCATCTAAAGTTCCTCCATGTAGAAGGTGTCCGCCTCCTCCAGTTTTTGAGTTGCAAAAAAGGCCTGGAGGTAAAGACGAGTATAGTTTTTCCCCAATTGCATTCGCTGTCTCTACTAACTACTTTTTACTCCCCGATCTCTCGGAGATGTGCGTCAAATATTCCTTGTTCTGGGCTCACCAGAAGCACGTTAGATAGTGGCTGGGGGTCTCAACGTAAGGATCAGGTGTCAAAGGCTATAAAAATCTCAGCCGCAAGTTGCGACAGCGCTGAGATACACTGTCAGACGCGCTCTGTGCAAACGGCAAAGGGTAGTCCAGGGGTGAGGTGACAGCGCCCCCCGCGTGTTGCGGCAGGAGGTGGCGATTGCCCCGATTGCAAAGGCCGTAAGAAGAGAAAGAGAGCGCGCGCTTCCAGTCCGGCCGTGGTTTCGCTAAATTCATTATCAGTAAAGTATTTGGTTTTATCCTGCGAGTGAAGCGGAACGTACAAGTGAGAGCATACTGCCCTGAACTGCACTTCCAGGGAACAAGCGCACCATTGAAAGCATCGAGCTCGCTTTTATAGCTTTTGGTGCGCTCGAACCATTGAAAACACAATTATAATAAATTTTATTATTTCAATTATTTTTATTAAGTGCGCTTATGATTTTTTGTCTTTTGCGTTCACGTGCCATTTTCTTAGTTACATAACATTTTTCCAGAAGTCCCACAACTATAGTCTGTTTCATCAGGTTGGCAGGTTGGCAGCAGCGCGGCCGAGATGCCTAATAAGTTGTTCCTTTTTTTAGTTCAGATCACGCTGCTGCCTCACGGAAAACCCACTTCTACGACACCAACTAATCTTTGCTTCGAGGGTACCATCGGTTGCACGCGTGGAAGTTGCGCGGTGACGAGTCAGTACACCTCACTCTGCCGTGACTCGACGACGGCCAGTGACATCTTCGACTACCAGGTGTCTTGGGACACCGAGCGACTACGTGGGACATCAGCGTTGCTGTCCGAGTGTATAAAGGCGTGCCATCTCGACAACTACTTCAGTGGGCAGGTTGGCAGCAGCGCGGCCGAGATGCCTAATAATTTGTTCCTTCTTTTCGTTCAGATCACGCTGCTGCCTCATGGAAAATCCACTGATACGACAGCAACTAATATTTGCTTCGAGGGTACCATCGGTTGCACGCGTGGAAGTTGCGCGGTGACAAGTCAGTATACCTCACCCTACCGTGACTCGACGACGGCCAGTGACATCTTCGACTACCAGGTGTCTTGGGACACCGAGCGACTACGTGGGACATCAGCGTTGCTGTCCGAGTCTATAAAGGCGTGCCACCTCGACAAATACTTCAGTGGGCAGGTTGGCAGCAGCGCGGCCGAGATGCCTAATAAGTTGTTCCTTTTTTAGTTCAGATCACGCTGCTGCTTCATGGAAAACACACTTATACGACACCAACTAATCTTTGCTTCGAGGGTACCATCGGTTGCACGCGTGGAAGTTGCGCGGTGACGAGTCAGTACACCTCACTCTGCCGTGACTCGATGACGGCCAGTGACATCTTCGACTACCCGGTGTCTTGGGACACCGAGCGACTACGTGGGACATCAGCGTTGCTGTCCGAGTGTATAAAGGCGTGCCATCTCGACAACTACTTCAGTGGGCAGGTTGGCAGCAGCGCGGCCGAGATGCCTAATACGTTGTTCCTTCATTTCGTTCAGATCACGCTGCTGCCTCATGGAAAATCCACTGATACGACAGCAACTAATCTTTGCTTCGAGGGTACCATCGGTTGCACGCGTGGAAGTTGCGCGGTGACGAGTCAGTACACCTCACTCTGCCTTGACTCGACGACGGTCAGTGACATCTTCGACTACCAGGTGTCTTGGGACACCGAGCGACTACGTGGGACATCAGCGTTGCTGTACGAGTGTATAAAGGCGTGCCATCTCGACAACTACTTTAGTGGGGAGGTTGGCAGCAGCGCGGCCGAGATGCCTTATAAGTTGTCCCTTCTTTTCGTTCAGATCACGCTGCTGCCTCATGGAAAATCCACTGAGACGACAGCAACTAATATTTGCTTCGAGGGTACCATCGGTTGCACGCGTGGAAGTTGCGCGGAGAAAAGTCAGTATACCTCACCCTACCGTGACTCGACGACGGCCAGTGACATCTTCGACTACCAGGTGTCTTGGGACACCGAGCGACTACGTGGGACATCAGCGTTGCTGTCCGAGTCTATAAAGGCGTGCCACCTCGACAAATACTTCAGTGGGCAGGTTGGCAGCAGCGCGGCCGAGATGCCTAATAAGTTGTTCCTTTTTTAGTTCAGATCACGCTGCTGCTTCATGGAAAACCCACTTATACGACACCAACTAATCTTTGCTTCGAGGGTACCATCGGTTGCACGCGTGGAAGTTGCGCGGTGACGATTCAGTACACCTCACTCTGCCGTGACTTGACGACGGCCAGTGACATCTTCGACTACCCGGTGTCTTGGGACACCGAGCGACTACGTGGGACATCAGCGTTGCTGTCCGAGTGTATAAAGGCGTGCCATCTCGACAACTACTTCAGTGGGCAGGTTGGCAGCAGCGCGGCCGAGATGCCTAATACGTTGTTCCTTCTTTTCGTTCAGATCACGCTGCTGCCTCATGGAAAATCCACTGATACGACAGCAACTAATCTTTGCTTCGAGGGTACCATCGGTTGCACGCGTGGAAGTTGCGCGGTGACGAGTCAGTACACCTCACTCTGCCGTGACTCGACGACGGTCAGTGACATCTTCGACTACCAGGTGTCTTGGGACACCGAGCGACTACGTGGGACATCAGCGTTGCTGTACGAGTGTATAAAGGCGTGCCATCTCGACAACTACTTTAGTGGGGAGGTTGGCAGCAGCGCGGCCGAGATGCCTAATAAGTTGTTCCTTCTTTTCGTTCAGATCACGCTGCTGCCTCATGGAAAATTCACTGATACGACAGCAACTAATCTTTGCTTCGAGCGCACCATCGGTTGCACGCGTGGAAGTTGCGCGGTGACAAGTCAGTATACCTCACCCTACCGTGACTCGACGACGGCCAGTGACATCTTCGACTACCAGGTGTCTTGGGACACCGAGCGACTACGTGAGACATCAGCGTTGCTGTCCGAGTGTATAAAGGCGTGCCATCTCGACAACTACTTCAGTGGGCCGGTCGGCAGCAGCGCGGCCGAGATGCCTAATAAGTTGTTCCTTCTTTTCGTTCAGGTACGTTTTAAAATTGACAATTGCTATACTTTCCATTCGGACGATCGTTTTTTATTGCTGCTGACCTGCCCACGCCACTTGCAGTCTTGTGTTGCGACTTCCGCCTCTTTTTTTTCGGTTACTTCTTTGTTGTGGCGACGTTGAACCAAATCCTGGTCCTATAACTGCAGAGCAGTTGGCCAAGTTCACGCAGATGCCTCACCTATTGAACGAACTGAATTGTCGGTCGCAAAGGTTCGAGACGGGTCAAACTGAGTTAAAAAGTTCCATTGATGAAGTAAAACATGGCCAAAAAACAATCGACGACAAAATTACAAATATCGGGGAAAGACTTAGGTCTGTTGAAAATAAAGCGGGAACAATGGAGAGTGAACTGGATGCACTGCGACGGGAAAACAGAGATCAGAGGAATTAACCTTCGACTGGGGTAGAGAAGAAACATCAAAACGTAGAAGGGAAAGAAAATAGACAGAACGACGTCCTTTCTTCCCTACCCCAGTCTCAGGTTAATTCAACATGGTTAATATTTACCAGCTCGCCTGCACCGTTACGGTTTTTTCTATCAGAGGAATGTTAACGCCGCCTTGCACTCACGACTGAATGAAATGGAGGATCAATCCAGGCGAAACAATCTACTTTTCTACGGAATTCCTGACAGTGTGTCTGAAACGTGGTCACAGGCGGGAGAAAAGGTTAAAAACGCGTTAGCGCTCTGCTTCGACAGGGGTTCAGCTGAGTTGACTGCCAACACGCTGTCATTTGACGTCGAACGTGCTCATAGATTGGGACAGTTTTTTGCAAACAAATGTAGACCAGTGATTGTTAAATTTTCGTCTTTTAAAACGAAGGAGCAGGTGATGAAGCTCAGAGCCAAGCTAAAGTTAAAGTGCATCAGCATTAGCGAAGATTTTTGTCCTGCGACACGCTTCGCTCGAAGGAACCTAATTGAATTTGGAAAGACTCAGAGTTCCACCTTTAAACTTACTTATAACAAGTTGTATGTAATAGATAAGTGTTATTTTTATGACCAAGAGCTAGACCAGATCTCAGAGCTCTCTCGACCACGACCCTCCCGTAATTTGGTGCAACAATCACCAAGCTCTGAGGGTGCGCCCAGTGCATCCACATCACTTTAGCGGTCGGCGAGGGGTGTTGATCGTAATCTTCCCTCGCCTACTATGTCCAGTGCCTCCTTAGTACGTAATTTTTCTTTTTTGCTTTGTAACGTCATGAGCGTTATCAACAAGCGCGACGCCTTGTGTTCTTTAATTGACGCATGTCTTGCTGATGTAGTGGTCTTGACGGAAACTTGGCCATCCACAAAAGCAGAGAATAGTGAGATTTTAAATTGAAAAAAGAAGTATCGGTTCTACAGATGTGACAGGGGAACTCGGTCTGGGGGTGGCGTTTTGATAGCGGTTTGCGACGAGTTAAGGCCCGTTCACACGATGCATTTTTCTCGTGCATCTAGTATCGCGAAACGTAGTTTCGCGAAATGGTTGCGCTGTCTGAACGAGTCCGAAAAGGACGCGCGCATCTAAAAAAAGTTGCGCGCACACCTTGCTTCTGGAGCGAGCTTTTGCTGAAACTTTGCCGAGTCCTGTCAATCACTCTGAGGGCGCCGCCAATGGCCGCTCAGAAACGCTCTCACGTGGCCTTTGAGGGGGGAGCGAGCTGTTTGAGAAGGCTCCTTCACTGCCGGTGTTGTAGCCGAGCCAAATCCGAAAAAAACCGAAACCACGAACGATGGATACTGCCGGCGCTTCCGCAAGCACGTCAAGCACCACTGAAGGAAAAGTGAATAGCATATCAGAAAAAAATCCAGCGATGGACGAAGACGTAATTGGTGATGCTGATAATTCGCGTCTATTTTAGTCATAATTAAGAAATAAAACCTTGAGACAAGGAAACAAAAAGGGACGTACACAGTACCATCTCAAAACCAGCACAGCGTACAGCTCTCATTTACTTCCACTACAGTCTTCTTCTTTGTCAACCTCCATCCAAATTGTACATATTCAAGAGTAAATGAAGTAAATGGCAGTAAATGACAATTCAAGAACTAGTAAATGACAATTTAAGAGTAAATTAATTAAATCGAAGTAAATGACAGCTGTCTGCTGTGGTGGTTTTAAGACGGTGGTGTGTATGTCCCTTTTTGTTTCCTTGTCTTAAGGTTTTATTTCTTAATTATGATTGTTCACCAGCTCGCCTGCGTTTTGACTCTTAGAATGTGGCGGGAGATGGAGAACACAACGCTGAATGGCTAATGGTGATGATAATGATTTTTGCTTTCAACTGAAGCGCCACTTTATGGTCAACACCCAAACTATTTTCGCGAGTCTAAACGTCATCGTTGTTGCACGTGAAGCGGTACGTGTGAACGAGCACATTTCGCGAAACTTGAGTGTCGCGAAAGTGTTGCGCGCCTAAAAGATGCATCGTGTGAACAGACCTTTTATTTTCTTTTGGTGTGTCGCTTGCCTCGCATCTAGAATTAATTTCTGTGCGCATTCGTCTGAAACACAAGGATGTAATTTTTTTTGCGCTTGTTATCGCCCCCTAATTCACCTTCTGGATTTTCTTCTGATCTATATGATGCTTTGAATACATTACATGTAAGGTATCCGTAATCGCCCATTTTTGTTCATGGTGATTTTAATTTCCCTGGCGTTTCCTGGGACGCACCTATTCCCGTAACAAGCTTCGGCTCTCTTGAGTGCAATTCTTTTCTTACTACATGCTCGGATTTTAACTTGACTCAGCTCGTAAAATGTCCAACTCGTACAACCCCGACAAGTGCCACTGTCCTTGACCTAGTATTTACTACCCACCCAGATCTTGTACAATCACTTTCAGTTTTTCCAGGTGTAGGCGATCACACCCTCATTCACTTTAATATTCCGAACAGTTCGCCTCGCAAATGTGTAGCTTCAAAGGTATTTAAAGACTATAGCAGGGCTGACTACACCGGGATTAATAATGAGCTCGAGATATTTTTATCAGATTTTCTTCAAAATTTTTCTGAGCAATCGTTGGAAGATAATTGGTGTATGTTTAAATCGAAAGTAACTGAGCTTAGTAGCCGTTACATACACCTTCGTAAAATTAGAAATACACAGTTACCTTGGTATACACTAACATTAAAACGGTTATCAAACAAAAAAGCGGCTTTTCCGACGAGCCAAGGTATCAATGATCCCAGAGAGATGGGCAGCTTATCATTGTGCAGAGGATGAGTACGCACGTGCACTGTCTCTCGCCAAACATACTTTTTAAATCAAACCCTTCCAACGCTACTGCAAACTAATCTGCGTAAGTTATGGTACGTTGTGAGCGGAAGTAAAAGGAAACCAATTGAACTTGCTACGGATAGCGAATCAGTCGTTCCTAGGGAAAACTGCTGCGTTGTTTTGAACTATGCATTCTCATCGTCGTTCGTTAACGGTACGCCATGTATGTTTCCCGATGTTCCGGTTTATGATTTTATTCCGATGGATCCAATAGTTATTGACTGGGCAGGCGTAATGAAATTAATTCAAAATATGAAGCTTCCCTCTTCTCCAGGTGATGATGGCATCAACCCTAAATTTTGGAAGAACACCGAAGTGTATTCATCTACAATATTGTCGAAGATTTTTGCACAATCATTAGAATCCTCTACGCTCCCGAACGACTGGAAGGTGGGAAAGGTGGTTCCTCTGCACAAATCAGGTAACACTCATTGTCCCAATAATTATAGACCCATTTCATTAAACAGTATACCGTGCAAACTCATAGAACATGTCATATACTGTCATATGGTATCCTTCCTCGAAACTAATTCTTTTTTTAGTATGCATCAACACAGCTTGAGAAAAAATTACTCAAATGAAACTCAACTACTCGCTTTACTAACGACTTATTCTCTGGTGCAGATCACTTAGTCACTGTTGACTGCATTTTCATCGACTTTTCTAAGCATTCGATAGTGTCTGTCATAGTCTGCTCCTCTATAAATTAAGCAAACTTAACATGGACCCTAATAGTTTGAAAAGGATAGAATGCTTCTTGTCTAATCGCACGCAATATGTAACCGCCAATGACCATAACTCCCCTCACTGTCCTGTAACGTCCGGTGTCCCGCAGGGGTCAGTGCTAGGGCCCTTGCTTTTTGTTATTAATATTAACGTCTTAACTAGCTGTATTTCTTCATCTATAAAACTTGTTGCTGACGACTGTGTTGTTTATCGAAAAATTCTGGAACCTGCTGATCATCCTGCTCTTCAGTCTGACCTCGATAACATTTCATTTTGGTTTGACACATGGCTAATGAAACTTAACCCTGCCAAATGGAAGTCAATGAGAATTTCACGTCATTTAAATCACATCCTACCGTGTGACTACTTACTTAACGGTGTTCGCCTAACGCAAGTTTCGTCCTACAATTATCTTGGCATTATCATTTCTGCTAACCTTTCATGGCAAGATCATATCGACTACATCACGAGTAATGCTAATCGCGCACTCGGTTACCTACGGCGTAATTTTTCTTTAGCCCCAACTAACTTGAAACTCACACTTTATAAAACTTTTGTGAGGTCAAAGCTTGAATATGCATCATCAATCTGGGACTCTCATATTAACTCCCTTATTCTTCAAATAGAAGCCATTCAAAACCGTTCCGCGCGTTTCATCTTCTCAAATTACTTTCGAACTGCCAGTGTCACTTCTATGAAGTCTAATCTTAACTTACCCGATCTTTCATTGCGTCGTAAACTATCTCGTCTTTGTCTCTTTCAAAAGGTTTATTATTTCAATTCTCTACTCAGTGACTTTCTCTTTCTGCCACCATCGTAAATTTCTTCCCGCAGCGATCATCAGTTCAAGGTTGGTGTCCCAAGCAGCCGCACCAATTTGCACCTCCACTCTTTCATTCCCAAAACCTGCACAGACTGGAACCACCTCCCTGCCTTCATCGCTTCAATCACTGACACCGACTGTTTCAAAAGTGCCGTTTACAACCATTTTTTGTAATCCCCCTGCTGTGTTTATGTTCATGTTGTATTTTTTTTTTGCTTCACCACTCCTCTCTGTAATGCTTCGGCCTTGAGAGTAAATAAATTAAATGAAATGAAATAAGTAAGAGCCACATAACGAGAAATTGAGGCAAAAAAAAAAGACCGCGAACACGCGGATAGACATCAAAAATGCAATGTAACTTCGCATTCAGAATTTGTCGTTAGGTTTTTTAGAGAGCAAGAGTTTCGTAGGGCGACATTGTTACCCGTCGTAGATTATAAAAAGTGCAGCTCGGGTCTTTAACGTGCATTACACAGTATATGTGGTACACGGTCGCATGACGGTAGGATGCAGATGGTCGACTGAACCCAGGGTCCGTGCTTAGAGCCCCTTGATAAAAGCGTTTTTTACAAGTACCGCCAAATATTATTGTGGAAACGCGCAAGGCACGTGCCTCGAGCGGGTGCTCCGCCGCAATTCGCTTTCAAGGGCCAGTCATTTTAGAGCTGCACCGCCATCTGCCTCCAAGGGTCGCTCGAGACACGGGCCTCGTGGACTGGCATCTTTGAGGTTATTTGAAAGACCAACGCAAACACATCGATGGGATTTAGTCCCTACAGGGTCTGGAGCGTGAGCTCCGTGCTTTGAACGGAGCTCGAGCATATCTCCACGTGCCGTGATCTGCGGCCACAGCCCAGCCGACGATCCCCGACCGCACTTGGTTTGGCCTAGTGAGCAAATAAGCTACGCCTAGAGTATCGGCCATCTGTTCCCCGATATTGTTGTGGGTGCCACCATCTTTGTGTTTAGTAAAAGGCAAACGCAACTGCCGATCGTCATGGTTCAAAAGTGCGACTTCCTCAGCATTAGTTTTGGTGTCGGAAGCTCACGTAATATTGCTTTGTTTTGTCGCGAACCGCTTAAACATTTGGGGAGAACGTTAAAGCGTTTCCTGTGATTTCAGATAAAGCTTCAGATAACTGACAACCATCATTCTAAGCACCAAGATATGCATGAAGCCTAGCTTATTTAGTGGCCCTAGCCCGACCGCATAGGCACAGAAAGAGAACGAACAGCTTGACCTCGCGCTCTAGGCGCTGGTTCAGTCGCTTCATCTAGCTTCATCAGTCCGTAGCATTGGCTGCGCTCCGAACTAAGGCTTTCACAAGCCAAACCAACGAAAATCATTTAACACGCCCAAATAAAAAAAAAAATAAAAAATACGGGTTTATTTTGACTAACTGGATACTTTTTGACATCCAACCGAAATATCAGATTGGCCTCCGTCGGATTGCGGGCACCTCGGCCGATATTTAAATCCGACAAATGTGGATTCATGAGCCAGCGCGTTGACTCAGAGACGCTGAGACGATTTATTGTTTCGTGTTTTGTTTTAGTATGATTGCCCCTAAAGAGCCACCGAGGTGATTTTTGAAACAAAATATAGTCAAACCATTCCGACAGGCATAGTTTGATTGCGAGAATGATTTTTGCAAGTGATAAAAAGACTGAAATATTTTCGCACACGTGGCGGGATCTGAAATGGCAGAATGCATTTCATGGGGCCCATTTCATTTGGATCGCGTCGGGTATGCGCACAGACGCACAGTAGAACGCGCGCAAAAGCAGCTGTGGAGCACCCGCAGCCTCGCGCTTGTTGTTCTGACATCTCTGGCTCGCTCACTGCGGGCATCCAGGCATCTGCTGGACACCCGGCGTTTTTTTTTGTCTTTCACGTGGCGTTCCAAGCGACACACGACGGAAAACGCGGATCAAGCTGTTCTTCCCCCCCCCCCCCCCCAACACGTGTTGCCATCTATACTTTATATTAAGAAACCACAATTTGCCGTAACTGAATGGGGAAAGTTTGTGGTCTTATAACATTCTTAACGTGTAATATATCAATATGGAAGTTCTTGAGAATGTAATATCGAAGGATGCTTCCTAATTTAATGTCTCATTATTTTGATTAGTTCCCAAGCGGCACAAGAATATTAGGTGAGTATCTACACAATATTGTTCGGAAATACTCAGAATATACGGTTCTTCCCATCCACTCGATGTCTAGACAATACCGTTTCAAAAACGGGGCAGTACCAGCACAATATTACTGGAGTACCCACCGGACGTCGAGTATATCCACAGAGTACTAGCAGCGTCGGCTGAGTGCACGCCGGACGTCGCGTGTTAATCCAAGGTCAATCGAGTTGTCGGAGTACCCGCCGGATATCGCTCGTATATCCATAGAGTACTTGGAACGTCGGCTGAGTACCCACCGGGCATCGCGTATGTCAATCAGGCTAGCGTGGCGTCCGAGCACCTGCTGTATATCAGGCGTATTAGCCCCGAGAAGTTCGCATGGTGCCCCCTTACGGCAAACCGGGGTGACGTCACGGCGAGGAGTGAATTTTTCCCCGGTTCGCCCCGCTCGCCCTGTGGAGGCTGTGACGACGCCAGCTGTCGGCGCGCTCATTTCTATTTAAATTTTTTTGGCGTGTTTTTCGTAGGAAGTGTACATTTTTTTTATGTGCCTTTATTAAGGCGTGGCCTGTAGCTACAGGCGAAACTTCAACCAACATTTTAAGCATGTTTGAAAGGGCCGGCAACGCATGAATCGCAGCTGGTATATGAAAATAAAGACATACGGCCACAATTGCAAGAGCATCACTATAGATTTACATCTCGCACAATAAATGCTGCTGATGGTTTGAATGAATTGGCAGGTTATGTGTACTATTTTTTTGTTTTGTATCTCCGTTTTTAAACAAGATCGCCGAAGCAGAAAAGCTGCATTCTGCTCGGGCAACATGCTAAATACAGTCTGGGCCATGGCAAGAGAATCACAAGTAAGACAGCCCAAGTGCAGGGGCAAATTAAAAAAAAACAAGGAACATTTATTATATACATTGCTCGCACTTGACCTTTGCTGGATTCGGATAGTATTTCAATGGACTACACGAGTGATATCTGTGAAGTTGTTTATATCACCCCTCATGTAATGTACAACGAACGTAAGCGAAGGTGTCTAGCTCGTTATTAGTCCGGTAAGCCCTAAAATTGAGATTTTACTTAAATCGAATTGTCCTGAAGCTAAAATACCAGAACCTTTTCTCACGCAGACTGTCGCCCTTCACGGGCTCCACATTTTGTGCTACTAGTGCTGCAACTACCACTGGACAGACGTTCGAATGCTTGCTTTTACTCCTGTTTTCTTCTGTTGTCAGAGGGTCCAGCTGTAGGGAGTTTGGAGGCTGAGCAAGCTTTTGGAGACCGCCAGCAGTGTCTCTTTTAATTGGAAGTGACAATTCAGACTAGACGGTGTATTTTTTGAATACCCAAGACTGGAATAAAAATGGCAGGAAAAATTATAAACATTCCAAATTACGGCACTATTGCTGTGCATATTTTGGGCAGTTCAATACATATCATGCAGGCAACTGCGGGCAATTCGGCCGTTTTTTCTGCTGCCATGCAAACTAATTTTCAGTAATTGTGCATCTTCTAAGATTTATGCCTGCATACGTGTATAAACTATATAATTAATTTACGAAGAAACTACATTTATGTAAAACAACCCTGTTCCACGAGCACTTCAAAGATAATGAGATACAGGGCCTTTAAAACGTCAGCGAACCAGCGTATGCAGTGCGGCAGCGCAAAGTCGGGTCCCGAGCTAATTTGCCGACCACCCAAAGGCCCATGATATAAATGCCACTTCAAATGCCTCGAAAGCGGGATGTAATATTGTTCTAAATCATGAACGTGCAAGGGACAGAATTCCAGCGTCTGAAACACTTGCGCCACCGGTCCACCGTTCCTCGGAAAATTGCCTTGTGTCGTGTGGACGGGCGGGGAGGTTCATCGGCGGAATTGCCTCCGCCGATAGCTTTCGGGATTTGTAACCCAATTATAAAGGTAAAGGGGACAAGCAGGCTTATAAAATGTACGGAAGCACGTCAATATCGGCCTAACTCAACGTCTTGTACACCGGGTAAAGTAAGTCCAGCTCCTCGAAGAGCTTTGCGGTACACAACGCCAAACCAGAAAACCGGTGCTGGGAAGCGAGCCGATGTGTGATCGCGGAGCGGAGTCATCGCCCTGACGTCACGGTACGGCTCACCCAATCAGGGCGCGGCGACCGCAGCGAAGCTTGTGTTTGCTCTCGGGGCTAATATCTATAGAGTACTTAGAGCGTCGGCTGAGTATCGCCGGAGGTCGAGAATTTCAATTTTATGCTGGCAGTGTCGTCCGAGCGCCCGCCAGATATCGCACGGATGTCTACCGAGTACTTGGATGGTAGGGCGGTATCTGTGGTTCTTTTCAACTCGAGATGATAGGGCGAGGGTAAGACGGGCAGAAAAGGAGGAAGCAGACGGAACGCTACAGAGAAGAGAGGTGGAATCCTCCTTTCCTCTTTAGCGTTCCGTCTACTTCCTTTTCCCCGGCCCTTCTTACCCTCGCCCTATCTTTTCGAGTTGAAACGAACCACAGATACCGCCCAATTTATTTGCTGCAAAAATGTTTTATTTGCTCACGCCACCATTACGCTTTCGTCTTTTTTGGCACCTTTATTATACAGACATGTAGATACATTACGCATACCATAAGCGTCAGCTGAACATACACATAAACGGCACATACAAACATCAGCCCAACAGCACACAAACCACTATAGCTCCTAGAAATAAGACCGTAGCGCTCTTTTCGTGACGTCGCAACGGAAGGGCATCGGGGCGTGCGACGAAGCGAAGGCGACGCGCGTGGATCGACCGTCGTAACGTGCGTCTTATTAGCTAAAATGAACGCTGCACATAGCAACTGGTCTAGAAAACATTTTATTACACGGGAGAAACATTACACCGCTTAATAATCGGAACGAAATGGCACCAGGTATGCGTATAAGACGTTTATAGAAAAATGTGATTGTTTTAAGTCGAAAACATTGAGTCGCAATTATTTCTGTAGGAATGCCTGCTTTTTACAGAAATACTTCGAAAAAATGGCGAGACACGCAGTGATTGGGCACAGCAAAACAGATCACTGTTCAAAATCAGGTAGACGTAGTCAACGTGGGCACGGCTAGACAAGTGTCATTTATGATAATGTAAGCGGCTGTCATCGCGAGCAGTCACTGAATTCTTGCTCTATACTCCGGCCACATGGCAAAATTAATGTATTTTCGATCGAATGACATTATGGAATAGACAAATCAGCTTGCGCTCAATCGCTCAAGACCGCGAACTGATTAAATTTTATATGATTTAATGAAAATATATTAACTTTTCCGTGTGGCAAGGGTACTAAACTTACTATTTAGTCAACTAATTTACTTTTTCCTATGGGCTTGAGCTGCCTTACAACAAAATATAACTTACTTTGCATACAGTAATACTGCTACCTTAATACAGTTAAGATTCTAGTATGAACGCGGTAAAGGCAATAAAGTAACATTAGTATAAATATACACATAAGCACTAACAACGCTCTTTCAATAATCAGAAACTTGTTATTCACCTTCCTGTAAAAACTAGAATATTACTACGCATATTTACAAATGTCGACGCAGCAGCACGCGGAATACGACGAAGAACAAGATACCAATCCGTGACAAGATTTAAAAAAAAATTTACTGCAGCACTTCGCTTACGGTCCTACATGACCAGGAAAACCCGTAAACAAGTTGTTTCTCACCTGTCTATCGTATCCTTACGTCCCGCTGTATCCGCCACGAAAACATTTGAACACAAACTCCAAGAAGTCTCTTTATAAAGAGAGGAGCCTATCGCCAATGACCAGTGTCATCGTTGACTAGTTGCCAAGTTGCCACACATGTCACTCAAACCGTAGCAGGACTTGTTTCGCGAATCCAAGTAAATGGCGTAGTATCAAGTGAAAAAAAAAAAAAAACTACCCGGC
Organism: Ixodes scapularis; assembly: GCF_016920785.2. Taxonomy (NCBI): domain Eukaryota; kingdom Metazoa; phylum Arthropoda; class Arachnida; order Ixodida; family Ixodidae; genus Ixodes; species Ixodes scapularis. Next base: position 150,285,059 of record NW_024609868.1, read on the forward strand.
AAGCACTCGCAGATCTGGTCGTCTCGTAGACGCCGCGTCGAGTTCCCACGGCGTTGGAAATCATCATTTCCTCAATATCCCCTCTGTCCGTCGATGTCTCGCTGCCTCCAGGCCGTCCCGTCCGAGGAAAAATCTGCCTCCTGGTCTCCTTACCGTCCCGTACGCCCAGCCCCTGTTTTTCCTTCCTTTTTGTTTCCCCTCCGGGGTCGTCCATTTCCCCCGCAGAAAAGGTGGGGAGAACTTCAAATCTCTCGAGTCGCAAGCTCTGCTGGAATGCCCTCGCCTGTTTCTGTTTGATTGGGCAACGTGGTCCTTTTCTTGCTCGTGGTGAGGGGGAGTAGGGTGCCTTCATGTGCGCTTCGCAAAGCGCACATGAAGGCTCCCTAAGGGGGAGAAGGCCAGCAGATTGTCATGTCCGAAATAGGGGGGGGGGGGGGGGGCTGCATTCTCCGAAGCATGTCGCGATTTCCATGAGTCACCGCCCGTTGCCTCTTGCTTCTTGAAAGCTTCACACCCGCGCGCGCGCACCTAACCGGATCTTGCGTTGGGCCCGAGTGCTGTTTCGAAGGATTAACCAAAGGCGGGTACGTCACAACTGTCTCTCTCCCTCTCCCGTTCCAAGTTTGCTTTCCAAGGCACCAGCGAGTCTGGTCACGTGAGGTTGACCTAAAAAGGTTGTGATCACTCTCCCTCTTATTATGCCTCCTCTCTCACTCGTGTCGTCCAGTCTCTCTCCTGTCCCCTTCCAAGTTATCTTTTTGGGAGGAAAAAAAACAAATAATATTCGTCCCATCGTCGTTACCGGGTTTGCGTCGGTGCAATATAGCAGATATTCTGTGGACATCGGCCGTGTCCAAAATGGTACCGGCTTTCTTCCAAAGTCATTTTCGAATCTGCCAAAAAATGCCTAATACTTCGCGGTCATTGCCGATTCAAAAACGATATTCAGGGAAAAACACGGTTCGTGTCCCATACATTGCATGGTTGCGTCGCCGCAATATAACAGATATTCTGTCGGCATCGGCAGAATCAAAATGGTACCGGCACAATTTTCCCGATACGACGGAAAAATCGGCAATACTCGCACGACTTTCCCGACGCGAGGCGAATATCGCTCAAATATTGTATGCTGCCTGGGTTGACGTGAGTCCGTTTTTATAGCGCCATAAAATAATACCCTTTTAAACTTTATTTTTTATTTTAAAATATACTTTATCTGTGCAGTTTGTTGCTTACTTTTTTTATTTATTATATCCAACCGAAAGTTCACGTAACATATCGTGGACAGTAGGACGTTATAATTCGAGAAATCATTTTTTCAGTACTAGAGACTGTGGTCTATTAAAAGCTGAATACTTAACTAACAAATAAAAATAATCGAATTATCGAGATATTAAAATATTGCTGAAAAACAGCTTTTTAATTTGACATTTACTTTATAATTGTAAAATACATAGAAACAAAGTTATAAGCCGTCGAAAAAGCACCAAAACGTCATGCACGGTGAGGTTGCACCTTAATAGTACCAACATTCTACACGTTTTTCCTTGAGCCTGAAACTGAGAAGCCTGCCACCGCCTGTATGCGGGCAGGTGTGCCGGTCGGCTGGTGATTATTCCTCAGCTTGCTGCAACGACTCCGCAGTGTCCACCAGAACGCCCTCACTAACGGCAAGTCAACGAGCTGCAACCGACCGATAGAGCGTGAAGGCCGGTTCAGACACTTGCGGTTGACTGCGTTGCGGCGAGAACCGAAAACGAGTCACCGGCACACCTGTGCTTCGTATGAAGCGTGAAATCCAATTCAAGGAATCATATTGGCACGCAATATAAGCAGCAGGGATGTCTTGGTTTCTCGCTGCCGCAACGCAATCAAACGCAGTCAACCGCAACTGTCTGAAACACACTTGAGTCCCTCGATATGCGGTACATCTATTGCTAAATCGGAGTACGAAGCTTCCGCTGCTGACTTGGCAGAAGACCACGAAGCTGGTCAACATTTAATTATCAACGTATCGAATTTATAGGTGTCACAGCTCTGTGACATCGAACTAAACGGCGACGAGGGAGGATGGCAGACCAAAGGACCTAAAAGACGCAAGGTGCAACCCTACCGTGCAGGAAGTTTTGGTGCTTTTTTGACGGCCTATAACTTTCTTTCTGAATACTTTACTATTATAAAACTAATGTCATATTAAAGAGCTGGTTTTGAGCATTAATTTAATGTCTCAATATTACGATTATTGTTAGTCGTTATTTAATTATTTAGCTTTTAATAGACCACAGTCTCTAATATTAAAAAAAATATTTCTCGAGTTATAACTTCCCATTCTCCACGATATTTTACGTAAGCGTACGGTTGGATATAATTAATTGAAAAAGTAAGCAACGAACTGTACAGATGATGTATATTTTGAAATAGAAAATAAAGTTTGAAATGATAATATTTTAAGGTGCTTTAGAAACTGAATCACGTGAACTGATCAAAATAACGAGACATTAAATTACGAAGCATCCTTTGATATTACATTTTCCAGAACTTCCATATTGATATATTACACGTTAAGAATGTTATAGGATTTCAAAATTTTCTCATTCAGTTACGGCAAATTGCAGTTTCTTAATATAAAATCCAGATGGCGACACCTGTTCAAGAATAGCTTGATGTGCATTTTCCGTCGTGTGCCGCTTGGAATGCCACGTGAAAAACAGAAAAAGCGCCAGATGTCAGAGTGCCAGATGCCTTGATGCCCGCATTAAGCGATCCAGACGTGTCAGAACAACAAGCGCGAGGTTGCGGGTGCACCACAGCTGCTTTTGCGCGCGTTCTACTGTGCGTCCCTACACATGCCTAAACTAGAGCCACTAAATAAGCCACGCTTCAGAGTAATGCTACTTACGGATATTGGTGCTTAAATTCATGGTTGTTAGTTATCTGAAGCTGTAACTGAAATCACAGGAAACGGTTTTCCTTCCTCCACAAATGTTTAAAAAGTTCACGACAATGCAAAACAATATATTACATGAGCTTTCCAACACCGCAATTAATGCGGGGGAAGTCGCACTCTTTAATCATGACGATCGGCAGTTGAGTCTGATTTGTACTAAGCATAAAGACGGCGGCGCCCACAACAATATCGAGGAAAGTTGTGCCGATACTTTTGATCGTACCTCATTTAGTGACTCTAGGCTAAACCAAGTGCGGTGGGGGATCATTGGCCGATAACAATAATAATTGTAGTTGTGGGGATTTTTATACAACGTGTATTTGGTCAGTCATTTCAAAGTTGCGACGAGTCACTCGCAGTAGTTGAGAAATTTAGCCAGTGCAGTACAACCCATAGCCTGGGGTTTAACGTGCACCCCGCAGTAGTGATAAGCTACCACACGCCGGTACGATGCTCATCCAGATCGAAACGGGCAGGGGTGGGGATTTAACCCAGGATCCCTGGGTTCTGCAGCGCGAGCTTTCGCTCCACGTGCTCGGACCTGGTGTGCACTCGGCCACCGATCCCACTCGGCCACCGATCCCCCGATCATTGGCCGTATAATTGGGGTTGTGTAAATATTTAGACAGCGTGTAGTTATTCAATCATTTGAATGTTGCGACGAGTCACTCGCTGTAGGTGAGAAATTTAGCCAGTGCAGTGCAACCGCTAGCCTGGGGTCTTTAACGTGCACCACGCAGTGGTGGCACACGACCGCACGCCGGTACGATGCTCATCCAGAGCGAAACGGGCAGAGGTGGAGATTGTACCTATAGGATCCCTCGGTTCTGCAGCGCGAGTTTTCGCTCCGCGTGCTCCGAGCTGGTGTGCGCTAGCCCACTCGGCTACCGATCCCCCCTGATCATTGGCCGAGTATGTCGGCGCACCGCAGATCGGAGCGCGTGGAGAAATGCTCGAGCGCGAGCTCCATTCATAGCACGGAGCTCACGCTGCAGAACCTGCAGGGACTATGACTTCAATCACCCATCTGCATCGTACAGGCGTTCGATCGAGTATCACTACTGCGCGACGCACGTTAAAAACCCCGAGCTAATGATTTTACTGTACTGGCTAACTTTATAATATACAACGGGTAACAATGTCGCAACAATGTGTCCTGCTGTCTAATAATTTAACGACTAATTTTGAATGCGCCGTGACATTTCATTTTTATTGCGTGTTCGCGTTTTCTTTTTTCTACGGATTTCATTATGCGGTTTTTACTTATGAAACATAGTATAGTTGTGGGACTTTTGGGAAAATATTATATATCTTTTTTTATGTTTTAAAAAAATATGTTTTTCGTTCTTTTTTTGTTTTTTTTATGCTAAATGAGTTTAATGCCTTTTTGTAAGTTCCATTTGAAACTTTTTTCACAATTGCGCATGAAGGCCCTTAATCATTTTGATAACGTGGAACCGAACACATCGGAACTTTAAGTTTATGGTCTGTAGTTTTAGCAAAGAGATAAAAGGTTATGAGGTATAACAAACAAAACACATAACAGAACGAAACAGCATAGTTAATTCCAGCATTTCATTATAGCCAAGCAAAGAGAATGCGCTACAATGCGCCACTGCATATATAATACAAAAACTACAACACAATACGCACTCAGTGAACTACACAGAAGGCTCTCATGTTGTACCATGTGTTACAAATAATGGACAACATCTGGCAATAAACACTGACAAAAAAGAAGTTATATACATATATTATCTTACAACTCTTGCGAAAAACCATGCCGCCCAGAAATGGCTCCTACTTGTTGACACGCCAGCAGTCATTACGAATACAAAAATTATAACGTTATGACACAACTGATGTCCAAAAAAGTACGGTGCAGCACGTGGTGAAAATCTCATCGCCCCAGCATTTGCATTTCAAATGGTTACTAAAATGACGGAACTTGTTAATAGAGAGTTTTAGAATAGGGTGCCACAACGCTTTGGGGAACCCAACGCTTTGGGGTACCCAACGCAACGACACCTCACGCAGCGTGCTTATAGAATAGGGTTTGTCACGACGCAACGCGGCACGCTCGCCTTTAGGGAGGCTCAAGTGAGGGTGGGTGCAAGTGCTAGATCGGCGATCACGGGACATGGACGCCATTTAATGGCTAAATTTTGCTGGGAGTCTATGGGGCAAAGGGTCGTTTTCTTTCCTAACTCGGGTCATAAAAGCCCATTAAGGTGCTTGAATAATTTACACGAGGTATAAATGATTACTTTTCCGTAGCCACTAGTTTTGTTGCGATAGGTTAAGTATTTTTTTAACGCGAAAAATGGTAAATTCCGCCATCTTGGACGTTGCTGCTTGTCTGGCAACTTTGCTTTCTCCGCTCGACGTTTGCAATTCTCGGAGCGAGAAGGAAGCGAGAGAGGCTGCGCCAAGGCGCTCGTTGCTTGCAATGGGAGGCGAGAGGAGGAAAGACGCATGGAGCAACAGAGTTGCAACAGAGCGGGCGCCTGCTCTCGTGCAGGCAACACTGGCGCATATCCTTTCTCGAATCCTCTCCGTCTGGCGCCGCCATTAAATTGCAAACGCTCTCCACGTTTTGAGTTGCGCCCACCCTCACTACAGCCTCCCTACTCGCCTTTTTCGCAGGCAGCGCCATTGTGGACAACGAACGAACTTCTTAACAGTGAAAAATTATGAAAACGTAAAACATTTGCGCTGAAACGACACTTTATTGTGGCTTGCGGTTCAAATAATAGGGAGGGTAACACCAGTTGGAACGGCACAGCAAGACCCATCTGCCGACCGTCTCTGAATCAGAAGATTTACTTCTCTGGTCACAAGTAGGGTGCCTCAATGACCTTCTGTTTAGAGTGATGCCACCCTTTGTAGTACCCGATGCCGACAGCACGCGCTCGCGGGGAAAACACAAAGAAATCGACGAAAACAAAATGTCGCCATAGCACACTCAGCGCCACAGACGCGTGCAGGGACACGCTCTTTCACGCGCTTCTGAACAAAAAATAAATGTAAAAGTGGGAACAAAATGGCCAGATGTCTCCACCCTAAGCAAAGCGCACAGGAAGGCACCCTAGTCACAAGAGACTTCACGCCCTCAAATACCAGGCTATCACATGCCCCAATGGAATTATCTGCGAACTCGACGAGGCCATTCCCCGGTCACAGGCACGACGCTGGTAGGTGTAGCTTGCTTTTAGCCCATCCTGTAGTTGAAGCAGCACGACAGTTATAGAGAGTTTTATAAAAGGGTGTCCCAAAGCTTTAGACCCCAAAGAAATAGGGGCTCAGCACTGCGCATGCGTAGAACCCAAACTCCTTTTGGGGTTTTGGGTTTGCTCGCGCCCCCAACGTGAAATTCGAGAAATAGCGTGGGGCCCCCCCAAGTGCTTGGGGCCGGGTTGTGTCGGCAAACATGGCAGCGCCCTTTCCGCTCGCTTCGGTACAAATTAGTCATGGTCGCTGCAGTATTAGCCAATTTCATTGCCAATGAATAGTGCAACCGGCTTTCGCTTTGCTTGATCTCGCTCAAGTCACAAAGAATGAGCGGTGGGCTCACCCCATTTTAAAGATCGTACCCGATTCCGGCCGTTCCTAAGCCTAAACACACGTCGTAATTGTTGACAAGGTGACGTATTGCTACGCCGTGGCAAAAGGCTCGTTTACAGAGACCCGTTTCTTTTTTTTTTTTTTTAAGTTACGAAAAGTCACTGGGAAATCTGTGCTTCGTATTAAACTATGCCAGCAGCAGGTCGACCCGGTCACGGATGGCCCGCGTGAAGAAATTTCTTCCGATTGCTTCGGAGACCCTTTCGGCAATTGAAGTCCATCTCCTGGAACCCTGAAATGGGTTAGGGGCGTACACTTCGCGTAGCACATAAATGCCATCGTCGATCAAGAAGCGAACGCGCGCGGGAGCCTTCTCTTCCGCCATTTTCTTCTGGCCTTGGATCTGCCTCGACTCGTTCGGCCATCCCGCTTCGGGTGTAGCCGAAACAATCCAATCCGTAGCGCTCTAATCTGGCGCTTGTTCTGGCAGTAACATAGAGAGTTGAGCTAGCTGGTACTCATGAAGACATACCTAAAACAGCGCACAAGCACAGGAGGAAGATAACAAAACACAGGAAGGGGCGCTGACTCCCAACTTATGTATTGTGAAAGAAAGAGAAAGAGGAAGCTTTAGATATGAAGCCCACGTTGTTGTTTTTCTTTCTTTTTTCGCATCTTTTTTTTCGTCGTGACCTTATAATGTCAGTGTTTTCCTTTTCTACTGCAACTTAGTAATTTATATGTTTTTATTCTTTCTTCTTTATACTTTGTGGGTGCGCGCGGGCTTCATGTCTGAAGCTTCCTCTTTCTCTTCCTTTCACAATACATAAGTTGGGAGTCAGCGCTCTTTCCTGTGTTCTATTTTCCTTCTCCTTTGCTTGCGCGCTGTTTTAGGTATGGCACGTACTCGAATTTTTCGGGCGTTCGTGTGCGCCGAAGATTTTGGCCTTCAACTATGCCGAGACTGAGACGAACGCGAGCGCGCATACTCTGCGAGCAGCTGCACTATTTAAATCTGAGCTGGAGCGACTTTGAAGCCTTGAAATACTTGTTTTCAAGATGCAGGTATCGTGCCACGAACAAAATCTACTCGGAGCCACGGAGTAGCAATACGTTGCCATGTCAACGGTTACCGCGTATGTTTAGGCTTAGAAACGGCCAGAATCGGGGACGGTCTTTAAAATGGGGTTAGCCCACCGCTCATTCTTTGTGAATTGAGCCAGATAAAGCAAAGCGAAAGCGGTCGCATAATTCATTGGCATTGAAATGGGCTAATACTGCAGCGACCATGACGAATTTGCTCCGAAGCGAGCAGAAAGGGCGCCGCCATGTTTGCCGACGCAACCCGGCCCCAAGCGCCAACCCAAAGCCCCAAACGGATTTTGGGTTCTGCGCATGCGCAGTCGTGAGCCCCTATTTCTTTGGGGCCCCCAAGCTTTGGGGACCCCTATTCTAAAACTCTCTAATAAGGCACGAGTCTTAGGCCCACAGAAGATTAATAAAGATGATTTACTCGCTGAACAATGCCAGCGCAGGAATCGACCTTAAAGTTTAAAAACAATTCAGCCCGACAGCTCACAAAGATTCCAGACCTGACAATCATTTTCACCCAACGCGCTCGTGGTGCGATCACTGCATGAGGACGTAGGTACAGAAGTCCAACATTCATAGGCCAGTGACGAGTGCTCTAAATCGGTGAACAACCGGCATCTTGTGGTTTCCACCATTGTTGCAGCTCTGAATCTCGCGGTGATATGAAACCATCTGCGGAGTGTTATAGTTCTGCAAAACCACCTCGCGTAGTGTTTTTGTCTTTACAGCTGTGACCTTGCTGGTGAGCGAATAACGCTGCACACGCTGCCACTGCACTGCGGCTCATGTGGCGGACGGAAGCAGTTTTGTTTTCTTTATAAACTTTTCACGGCCGATTAATCAAGATCATCTGAGCCGATAAAAGATCGGCAGCACTGAATAAACGTTCAGTCTATTGGGAAACCAGACACGCTGCCCATGGCTCCTTTCTTCAGCGTTCACCTCAGTGGCGACGAGGAGGCCGAACCCAACGCTTCAAACCGGTCAACTCATCCCGCATCACACGCATCATGGCCTTCGCGGTTGTTTTGCTGGGGCCTGCCAGATGATCGTCGTTGGTTTGGCTCGTAAACCTCTGAGATCTTATTATTTGCTCCGTTTTACCCTAGTTCAGAGCGAATTCAACGCTAAGGGCTGATGAAGCCAATGAAGCAGTGCAAAGGTCATGCAGTTCGTTTTTGTGAATCTGCGATTGTGCTAAAGAAAGTGCAGTGGAGGTACAGTGTACTAAAATACTTGGGTAGTGTTGGGACCGGAGGGGCTCGTCTGAAGCGCGTGGTATTGATCGCGACAGGTGTCGACACCGGCGCGTTATCCAGAAGGTGTGCGCATGCGCGGCTGCACGCACGAAAATATGAATCTTTGGTGCCGCTTTGGTGGAGTGCACATTGGATTTCTTATACGGCTACGACCTGCCAGCAGTCGTACCGCGGCATCAATTACGCTGTGGCACGATCGTTAGCAACATGATGCTTCAATGTATTGGACGGTACAAGCTACATTATCCTTCCTTTACATAAAAACAATTGCGACTTTAAAGAACCGGATTGCAAGTTGGTTCAGCGCAGAATTAGCTGCGACTTTCGGTTTGTCGGATGGTGAGCATTTTAAATGAAATATCCATTTCCTTGGTCGCAAAGGCCGAACATTAGATATTTGAAAGGGAAATCTAAAACTCGAAAGCAGTTTTTATTTTTATTTTTTATTTATAATGGAACGTTTCGTTCCATTATAAAATAAAAAAATACTAAAGTCAGAGATTAATTTAGTATGTTTTAACACCCCAGGTTAACTTCTCAGTCTTCTTTTCTGTTCGTCTTCTTTTTCTTGACCTTAATGAGCTCGCTTCACTTGTTACTCATTCTTGTGTTCATTTATGCGACGAACCACCCAAGTGACGGTCGCAAAGGTGTGAGAATCTTTTATTTCTTCATGGCTGCCACGACCATCCGAGGACCACCCGAGGCTCACTTGTAAGAAATGGCTTATAAGCTGTGACAATTTTTATCACGCGTTTTAACATAGAACTTAAGTCCAAAAACGGAGACAACGTGGGCTGAACAAGAAAAGCTTTATAAGATTCAAGGAAAACAAGCAACTAGTTCACATCATTTTGAGCAGAAAACATGAGCACACGTAGATCAGGCAAGGAAACATTTTTAATAGTTTACAGCACGGCATTGAAATAGTGGTTACAATGTGCCGCGCATACATGGTTACAATATGCAGTGGATTATGCTCTTGAGGGTAAACCATCTGAAACCCACACGCTCATAACAATACATTTAACCGACAGCTGCTTTCTGACAACCAGGTAAGTCTCGCCTGAGCTGGGTATTCGAAGGGAAAGACCCATGGTTCCACAGGGGGAGCATCCGGTTCACGCAGACATACAGGGTGTTTTTGTTTTATTCTTTACAGAACTTTACATATTTTAGAAAAAATGGATGTGGCAGGAATGTGGATGCCGTCTTTCGTTATATCTGTAGGGCTCCGTGGACAATAAATGGGTGAATAACCGTTGCGATGTTTAATAATCAACCAAAATATGTTAGTTAACTTGTTTATTTACGGCTTAATTGGCCATGGTGCAATTGCAGTTTTAAAAGGAGTCATTATTAAAGGCAAACACAATTTCGACAATTCGCGAAAAGGCAACGAGGTTCGCGAAATTTATCGTAAAAGTTTGCCTTTCTTCGCTTGATTCAGAAACCGCGTTATGAAAATAATACTTAGAATAGTGACTTAGTCGTCTTGATGTGTGGCGCCGGCGAGTCCACCGAAGACACGCTGTCGAGTTAGTGACAAGGGGACAGAAACAACTGTGTCATTCTTCTACGCATCAATATCAGCACAACCTCATTCGCGCTTTCAGCGCGCGGTATTTTAATTAAGCAAAGAAAGGCAAAATTTTAGCGATGAATATCTCAAAGCTCGTTGTTTCCCTATTGAAAAATCCACCAGCCCGGGTCTGGTGTGTTTCTGACGTTTACAACAGAGCGGAAATTCAGACACGGGTCTTGGCGTGTTCTGGTGTGTTCTAGTGTGCTGACGTGTTCTAGTATCCTGACGTGTTCTAGTGTCTTGGCGTGTTCTAGTGTCTTGGCGTGTTCTGATGTGATCCGGCCGACCTAGTGTCTTCTGGGGTGACCTGGTCATGCATGCACAATATAATTTATATGCAGAAAGGACTGCTGATGACAACAGCTAGCAAATTGTGCAAAAAGACTGCTAATTTTTTGCAGGTTTAGGTGTTCATTCTGCCATGAAACAAAACTACAAAGACAAAGAGAATGGAACTTACTATTTTATTTTTTCCCAACATGCACCACTCGCAAACATTCTCATGCAGACTGGGCTGTCCATGGCTCTTTTCTTCCATGCCACTTTTGCCAGCACATCTGGATGGCTAAGATGATGGCTTCGGCAAGTCGGTATTGCGTGATAAAACCTGCAGTGCATAAAAAGAAATACACGAGCAGTTATTCATAAAAAAAACCTTAAAATAATAAAATCACAACTACAACAGTAAACAAGAGGTTATGTCGTGTCGAGCCTGATAATCAGTCAATTTATCACTCGGCCCGCCCTCCCACGTTCTATCTGATTTCGCCTACCTGTGGGCAACAGAATACAGTCAAACCTGACTATATCAAACTCTCAAAAAACCGTCTACCACTTTGATATAGCGGGCAATTCTCTATAGAAGTTTTAATGAATTTGACAACGAACAAGCACGCCACATTTAGAAAAGTTGTTCACGCTCGAAGGGGCATTTGTACATCATGAGAGACGCCGACTGCAGTCATATACTGGCCGCTTCTTCGTTTACCGGTTCACCCTATCCCCCCACAAGACTTTTTTTTACTCCAGGGCGGCCGACGCGGCTGCTCAAAAGAAAAAAGACAGCTTTCTCTGCAAGCTGGCTCTCCCCCAAGGATGATTCTCAAGCAGGGGGAAAGCCAGCTTGCAGAGCTAAACAGCGCTCTTGGCAGATCGGTCCATGGGGAGAAGCTGCAATTTTCCTTCGATGTAATTGCATTTTTCGCTATGCATTTGTATTGCAGCTACCAGTCCATTTACAAATATTTTAAGGGCACAAGGTAGGTCCTATACTCCCCATGCATTTGAGGCCATGTTGAGGAACAGTTTTCTCGATGACTATTAGGAGTATTTCTGTCATGCATATATCATTTTGTTCGAAATATTGTGTCTTATCCACTGATCTAAAGTTATTTGAACCAATCTAAAATAAGTTATTTTTAATATTTTTTTTATTCTAGTACTGAAAGTTTAGTTTTTTTCATCTATTAAAAACTTTGTAACTCAAAAACTGCTAGGTGCACATTTTTAATTTTAGTTCAGTATTTTTGAACACCCATGTATGTGGTAGGAATAAAAAATCAACCCTCTATAATGTCAGGCTAAGGAAAAATCGGTACCTATGTGCTAAAAAACACTGTTTTGAGATAATTGAGTTTAAAGTAAAAAAACTGGTGAATAACGAATTTCTATTGGCACCAACAGCCTTACAGTCATTTTTTCAATAGCCGCCAGCTTGAAAGACATTGCTAAAGTCATATCTTCGCCTTTAGGCTTATCGCCTTGCTTGCCGGGCCTCTTTTGTGACCTGCCATGTCGCTTGGTCCGTAAAGTATATTAGAGTGATGTCAACTTCCCTCAGCCACTTGATAGCTTTCCAAACAGGGTTCCATCCACAAAACTTCAAAACATTGGCTTGTGCAATGCTGCCACCATTGAATAAAGGAACGGCATTCAATGGCGCCATTTTGTCGTTATGAAAACACAAACACTTGAATGTACACACGTTACACACCTGGGAAAAACGGGCACAGCGTCTCGTGATTGTCTGGGTTGAAAAAAAGCTATGCAATAGTTTCGAAATAATTTTTTTAGATTATCTGTTACAGGACAAGCTTTTAGGTCTTGTGTTGATTTTGTTTTGTTGAAGAATTCATTGATAAACAGGGAGTGTATCCCAAAAGGAGGCGTAGTCACCTGCTACTTGCTTTCGGAAGAAGTGATTTTCAGCCCGAAATATAGCTTTCCAAAAACACTGGGACAATGGAAAATGTGCAGAAAGAACTAAACTTTTCAAATTGGGAAAAAAACTAAAATCAATTTTTTTTTCACTTTTACCTTACCATGTGCCCTTAAATTAACCGGGTTCGATAATATCACGTTTGACTGCAGATCGAACATCGTGGCCTCGCTCCCAGTGAGCAAAGAAAGCGCTGCACCCCAAGTGGCATTTCTCCTGCTCTGTCCATTCACCTTGTCTGAACTCTTAGTGCCTCTCACTGTACATGTGTGCTGCACAAGGCAAAATAAACAATAGGTTCATAAAAATCTCAAATTAGAGTAAATCATAACTCACACTATACAGACATTATGTCTGCCATTAAAGTTGCGACGAGTCACACGCTGCTCATCTACAGCGTGTGACTCGTCGCAACTTTAATGGCAGACCAACTACACGCTGTATAAATATCCCCATAACCAAATTTTTTTTTGTTCAGAGCTAAGCACAGCAGCCACAATAGGTGCTGTGCCCTTCCAGATTGATCAGAAATACCCACCTGGTGTGGTAGGGGCTGTTTTCCCACCACACCCTCCTAGAGGAGACGCCTGCAGGCTTGCCCTGACACACCCTTGGCGAAAAGCTCCGCAGGCTCCCACAGTGATCGGCTGACCATTCTGAGAGAGCGGCCAGGATTGTCAGCCTTTTCCACGGCGTGTGTAAATGCTGCCTCTCGCATTTTGATGCCAGGTCCAAGATGAATCTGCAGTGAGTAACACTGTCAAGAAAATGCACAAAAAGTGGAGAAATACAGGCAACACAAATGGACTCTCTACTTTCGTCTGCACTCATGTTCCTGCTTTGTTTCACTGAAATGCTGAACTGTAGATACATATAAAAAAATGAAATAAATTAAAGGGGCACTCTCTAGTATTCCAGGATGGCCTATTTATGTTCCTAACTCAACCTATGTGCTCTAACATCCCACAAGTCCAAAACGTACAATCATGTGTGGCCTATTTCACTATTAAAAAATGTGATCACAGATAGCGAACGCGGTTGAACCGAATCAAGGCGAATGGGGTGGAACGGCGAAAGACACTTGTCAGTCAATTGCAAGCGAGGGCCTCTTGTGCAGACGAGCAGGGCTGGTTGGCTGCTTGTCCGGACGTAAAGCTATCGCTTGTGATTGTCTGATGAGCCCCGTTCGCTCCTCACCTACATTCGGCCGGGTTCAGTGCCGCCATTTGTATGTCTGAGATTCACTATCTTTTATCACATTTTTATTAGTGAACTAAGCTGCACATGATTTAAACTTAAATATTTGGGATGCTTAGAGCAGATAGAATGTGTTACGGCCATAAATAGGCCGTCTTAGAAAGCTCCAGAGCGCCCCTTTAAGAGAAGTAATTTCAGCTTTGGAATATGCATTAAGAAAGGAGGTCCATTATTGGTGTACACATCAAATACTAATAATGATATAAAAAATTGTTTCATGAAAGCTTGACTTTAATGAACCATTTGACAATTTTTAAATTCGACATCACCAAGTATGAAGGAAGTATACTGCTGTGCACTTTCATGTTTTGTACAAATATTTGCAACCTCAGGCAGCGGAGCAATGTGAAAAAAAAAGAAGAAAAAAAACCTTTGGCTCCACTTCATGACAAGACGCGAAAAAGAAAACACGAATGAGTGTGCTATTACCAAAGCTCACTACCTTCCCTTTCTGTGTTCCGAAATAGGCATCAATATGTCTCACCAGTCAGCTGCTTATCAGCTGACAAAGAGGACATGTTTTCCAGAGCTCCTGCGAAGCTAAGCAATATTTGGTGTATTTAGTTTAGTTGCGAGTGTGTTTATGGGTGCTAGAAAGCACTTTTTAAAGTAGCGATAGGATAGGCTTGCTTGTTGGATCTGCTTCATTGGTGGTGTTGTGCGGGCACACCCCATTGGGGTTGATCCTCCAGGTTTACCACCCTGCTGTAAAGCATTTTTGCTCTAACTTTGGTGGTTTTATGAGGTAGCAGAAAGCAGTTTTTAAAGTAGCGATAGGATAGTTGGGTTACAGCAGGCTCTTTAGGTAGGGTCACAAGACCAAACCACCTGCACGTTTGAAACTTTTGGCGGGCTAGTTGGTTTTGTGGACAGAGACGTTACCCAGGCTTTTTCGGTTTTGGTGCGATATTTTTCGTGGGGTCGCGCTGTGTGTCCGTAGGCAATGGTGAATATGCGAAGGAAGAAAAATGCGCAGGCTAATGTAAAAAGGCGACCCGATGTAGAATCTGAAGAGTGTGGGCGTTGGTGCTGCATGATGGAGTTGGAGCTCAAAACTGTTACAGAAGCCGAAGAGAGCAACTTTACTTGTCGGAGTTGCGAGAAGGTAGGAACTTGGTTTTGGGAGAATAGGAAGGGAATGGGCGGATACGGTTCAGGAGTCGAAGTGGGAGATACGGGTAGAGCGGGAAAAGCGGGTTCAGCTCGAGGCGCAGGTCGGAGATATGAATAAGAGGGCCGAAGCGGATGTGGTGGAGATGACCAGGGAATGAGAAAGTAAGGTAGGGAGCGTGGCGGGAGAGCTTAGACAATAACAGGAACAGAGAGCCGAGGTTGAGCGACAGGTAGGGGAGCTTAAGGGAAGAGTGGAAGGCGGAGTTGGAAGAGCATAAGAAGAAGTATGAGGAGATGGTGCAGCAACTGACAGGAGTAGTTAAGAAGAAAAGGGTGAGGTGGCAGAGAAGACGGCGAGGGGGGGGGCAGACAAAGGGGCCAGTTAAATAGTGACGAGGTGATTGACTGTGTAGGAAAGGAGCCTGCACAGCTGTATAGTACTGCAGTACAGCAGGGCTTGAGAAAGGCAGCAGAACTTGAGGCAGAGAAAGCACAGAGAGCTGGAGGGGGTGAAGACAGGCGGTCGGGGGTTAAGAGGGTGCTGGTGGTGGGAGACTCATACTGCTGGACAGGGTGAAAGGGGATGGGAGTGTAACCGTATGGCTCAGTCAGGAAAGTGCATGGTAGATGCTATGGCCAAAGCGAAGGTGGAGGTGTGGAAAAACAGGGAAGGAGAGAACCTAATGTTTGTACACGCAGGACTAAATGATGTGTTAAAGGGAAGGAGCCAGAACCTCGCCAGGCAGATAGAGTTGGGGTTACGTAAGCTGAGGGAGGTCTCTGAGACTGTGCATGTGCAAATATGCACCGTCCCAGAGGTCTGGGGACAGTCTTTGCAGATAGAGAAGCGGGTGGTGGAAGCTAACCGGGTGATTTGAGTATGGAGTAATGAAAGTAAACAGGGCGGTGCACGAAGCTTGCTCCGACCCTTTTACAATGGGCATCCAATACAGTGGAACCACTGGGAGCACGGTAGGCGATAGGATTGGATGTCACATCATACATTTTTTGCGGAGCCCCGAAGCCCTGAGGGCGCCGGTGTAAATGAGGGCCGAAATGTAGATACAGGGGGGAGGGTTTGGGAGGGCGAGAGGAAGCCTTGCAGGACTAGGAAAAAGAAACAGCGTTCATAAACATGCAGGAGGGCAGGAACAAAATAAAGTGGGAAAAGATTAAGGAGCGATTAGAAAGCAACAACTTTGCAGTGTATGGATTAGCAGAAACACATCTCAGGCATATGGAAGAACCACCATACATACCGGGATATCATTGGATGGGATGCAACCAAGCCAATGAGGAACACAAGGGAGGGGGATTAGGGGTGTTAGTTAAGGTTCAGGAATGGGAAAGGGAACGAGAGGGCTGCAGGGAACACATGTGGGTCAAAGGCAATATTAGGCGTTTGGACACAACCCTGGGTTTTGTTTATCTAAAAACAGGCGGTGATGCAGGGGAGGAAAATGCAGAACACTTGACATGTATATCAGGAGACGTTAGGGAAATTGGCACTAGCAAGGAAATAATTATCTTGGGGGACGTGAATGCATATTTGGAAGACTTTGATGGACATACAGATACAACAGGGAGGATGTTAGAGGCGTTCTGCAAAGGTTAATGGGTTAACGCTCAGGTGAAATGTGATGGAAAAATAGCATGGGAAAGAAAGAACTCGCACTCGACTATTGACTACTGTTTAATGTCGCGTAAAATATACAACAGATTAGGAGGTATGTAGGTCTAAGGTCTGGGGAGCGATCATTAGAGAATCAAAATCAGATTTGGCACAATAAAACCAGAAATGCAAAATCAAAAACAAGAGGGTAGGAATAACTTAAATGTTAAACAGTTACAAGAGGAATCTAAGCAGATCGAGAACATTGTATCCAAGCAACCGGAAAGAGAATGGACATATGAAGACTAAGTGTTTTCAAAAGAGAGTTAGAGAAATATTGAATCAAACAAGAATGAAGAAAACTAAAACGCAAGCCCAAAAGCTGGTGGGATAAAGAGGTTAAGGCAGCAATATCGAGACGCCAAGCGGCATCTAAAGAACACAGATGGGCAAAGAAAAAGGGGGCCACACTAGTTGAAGTAGCGACAAAATGGGAGGAATTTCAGGAAAGAAAGCAGGAGACATTAGCATTAATACAGGCCACAATTGGGAGAGCAGGGGTCTAGTGGATGATAGAGATAAGCCAAAAGGATAGGAATGCGGCAAAAAGATTCTGGGAACACATGAGTGCACAGGGAAAAATGACCGAGGCGTACCAGCAGGCAGTAACAACACAGGAAGGGACAAAGGTAGAAGGGGAAGAGGCAGGAGAATACATTAGACATACAATCGAAGCAGTATTTTCGGAGTTAGAATCAAATCAGGTCGTAGGGAATGGTAGCGTCTACACAACACACGCGGAGGATCATAGTGAGGAAGAGGAAAGGACCACAGAGGAATGGGAAAAAAGTAGAAGGAAAGGTTCTGGCTGGCACTGAAACAGGTCCAGACGGCATACCAATGAGATTGATAAAAGTTCTAGGCAAAACAAGCAAATTGAAACTAAGGCAGGTGATTGACCAGATACTTATGGGAGGGAGGTACCCAGTGGACTGGAAATTGAGCAGGATGAGATTATTATATAAGGGCAAGGGAGAAAAAGACAGTGTCAAATCATACCGACCAATCACAGAAACTTCAGAAATATACAGACTAGCTATGCAAATTGTAAAAAGAAGAATGGAAGAATGGGCAAAGAGAAAACAGATTCTGGGGGAGCTTAAATGGTTTCAGGAAAGGTAGACGACTGGATGAAAATTTATTCATAATCACTCAGTGCATAGAGATAGCAATGACAAGTCAAAGGCCATTATGGGTAGCATTTTTAAACATCAAAGGGGCATATGACAATGTGAATCAGGAAAAACTCTGGAACCAATTGAAGGGATATGGGCTAGAGGGAACCACGGTTAAGTTTCTAGAATGGGTTTATGCGGAGAATAGGGGTGATTATAACATGGGAAGCCAAAACTACAAGACCAGCAACAATAAAAAGATATCTCAGACAGGTTTGGCCATTGTCTCCCCTGCTCTTTATGATATACCTCAGTGAGATGGGAAAATGCTAGAACAGTGCAACCTAGGTTTTGATCTGACTAACATGAAGGAAGGACATAAAGTAAATCAAATATTGCCACGGTTAATGTATCAGACGACATTGAACTAGTATCAGAAAGTTGTGACACAATACGGGAACTCATCAGGATTTGCGGCAGAGGAGGGGACAATTTAAGACTAAAATTTAGTAGGGACAGTTCGGGTATAATCGCAGTCGGTTATAAAGACGAGAAGGGGGAACCCCTTGAGATAGAGGACAGATTGATAGAACACATAAAAAAGTACAAATATCTGGGAATATGGTTAAGTGAAGGAAGACAGTGTCTAAAAGACCATGAAGATATTGTAATAAAGAAGGGGAAGCCAGATTCAGCTGTCATGAAACACAGGGCACTATGGAACTATAATAGATGTGAAGTCGTTAGGGCTGTAAGGAAGGGAGTCATGGTGCGAGGACTGTGATTTGGGAATACGGTATTGTGTATGAGGTCAGAAATCCAGGCAGGTTTAGAAATACAGCAAAGGAGTGTGGGTGGGTTGGCATTGGGGGCACATGGGAATACTACAAATGAGGGAGTAGAGGGGGACATGGGTTGGGCATCTTTCGAGTAGAGAGGCGATAAGTAAAGTTAAATTTGAAATAAGACTAGGTGAAATTGAGGAGACACGGTGGGCAGCGAAAGTGTACAAGTAGCTATATATAAAAAGTCTAAACACTAAGTGGACAAACCGAACCCGCAAGCTGATATTTAAGTACATTCAACGAGGTGGAGCCGATCAGAGCATATCAGAAGAAAAGGGAGTAAAGGAAACAGAAAGGAAATTGTGGGAAGAGAGAATGCAGGGGAAATCAGCTTTAGCAATACACAGGGGCATAAAAACAAAAAAATAAAGAAGGAGCAGCTGTATGATAATTCAGTGGGGAGCTCTTTGTTGTTTGAAGTTAGAACGGCGGTGCTACAAACGAGAACGTAAAGGGCTAAATTGCAGGAAGTGGACGCTCTGTGCGACGTATGTAACCGCGAAAGGGAAACGATAGAACATGTAATTTTAAGGCGCACGGGGCTTCGTCCCACCCTCTTGAGCGGATAACTACGGATTTGGAGGGGGCACTGGGTTTTCCGGACATGGATGGACGAATGGATAGAGAAAGAATTGCGGTAACTAAGAGGAGATTGGAAGCCCGGATCGCAAAGACTGCAGGCGGGTGCATTTAGAAACCAAGTGTGAATGTGGCATTTTGGATCGGCGTGAGCCTTTTTGGGAACCGTTCTTCTTAAAAGTAAGTCCCGGCTTCACATCTCCATGAACCCAGCGGGTTTCTGTAGCATCTTGCCTACTCCTATAGGAGTAGGTGAGATGCCACAGGAACCCGCTGGGGTTCGATAGGGTTCCCCCCAAAAATAAATGTCGCTACTGCTGCGTGAAAGACTGTCACAGTCACGAAGGCGCCTCAAGCGTCAAACTATACCGCTTCCCCTCGAGATCTTCGGAAGTGACACGGCAACAGAAGTGGATCACTGCAGTGTGATGCATCAGGTAGGTAAATTCTAGAGTAATTATTGCTGTTGAAGTGAACGAAAATAGATGTGCAGGCTTGGAAAGTGGTCTGACAAACTTGTTTTGCAGACTACTCAGCAAAATAACAATTTTATACAAGTTGTTCTACGAGTCACTATAGTCCGTTGCAACCTAAGAACGAAGGGCGAGGGTACGACGGGTCGGGGAGGAGGAAGCAGACGGAACGCTGGAGAAGAGAGGGGAAAACCTCCTTCTCTCTTTAGCGTTCCGCCTGCTTCCTCCTCCCCGGCCCGTCTTACCCTCGCCCTTCGTTCTTAGGTTGCAACATACTATAGACACCACATAGGGAAATACAATAGGAACAACTGGGCCGATTGTTGCTTCGCTGTGACGACCAGAATCAGGCGATCAGGCCTTCAAGAAGCCAGAGGCCCGTCCCGGCAGTCGTAGTTGTATGTGCGCATAGCCGTTCGGCACACGCGCGGTCGTAACCAAAACCTTCCAAACCTGGAAGTTCTCTAATAGTAAATTTTCGCAGCACATAAAGCTTTGTTTGTTTCGGCAACAAAATTTAACGCTGAATCTGGTAACAAATGTGACGGCATGCAGAAAACAGGATGCGTAAGTTTTTCTTTAGAAAAAGCTCAAGTGAAGCGTAAATATCCTTCTCACATGTGCACTTTGTTGCCTGTCACCTTCTCACACCAGGCTTGCATATCGCGGTACAGCCATTGTAACGTGCATACTGTTCTCTAGCATGCAGAGTATGTTTCTAATTACTCACATTTTCTTGCCGGGGTCGAGCGCGAGGAAACAGGAAGAGCGTGCCGCACCAGGCTGGCGCCGCGCAGGAACGATGGAGCCGTTCTGGCTGGTCTGGCTCATGGCGACTCCTGGAGCGTTCCGCCAGCGAGGTTCAGATCAGGACCGGTGTAGGACGCCGATCTCACTACCCCTCCGCTCCGACTACGGTAGTGGTTTTGGCGTACGCCAAAATCAATACCGTAGTCATTTAGGCGTACGCCATAGTCAATACCGTAGTCTTTTTCGCATACCCCAAACACACTACCCTTACGCCAAATTCAATACCTTGAATAACGTCGGCTGAGCAGGGGTTGAGCCAGTTGAGCTCCGCATTTCGCTAAAACTGGCGGAAGTAACTTTCTGCAGCATAACACCCTGATTGTTTGTTGTTGTTTGTATGAGCGGCGGAACGCGCGCGGCAGGCGTTAGTCAATTGTGATTAGCGTTGATACGGCTGACGGCGCGCAGAGCTGAAGGGCACAAGCAAGGAAGCTTGGAGTGATTCTGTGTCGATGTGATTTGACATCGCTTCTTTCTGGTTCTTCGATCATGGTGCAAATGCAGGTGCCCGACTCCCGAGCGATTCGAAGGCAAGAGTGGTAGCCTGTCCGCTGGTCTTTCAATCGCATGCACTGTCGTCATTTTGGGCACAGCGGAAGAAAATAAGACGTTCACTATTTTAAATAGCGTGCGATCGGCCTGCCTAGGTTCTGGCGACAGCGTTTCAGGCTGTAGATGAGAAAATTTAGCCACTACAGTACGACTGCTAGCCTGGGGTCTGTGCCTCACAACAGATCGAAACGGGTAGGGGTGGGGATCCCTGGCAGCGGGACCTTTCGCCGTACGAGCTGCGGTGCGCTAACACACTCGACTTCCGATACCCCCTTGGGTCACAGCGCTTGCTGAAAGAAGTTTGGATCGTTTTACGCAGATTTTGCAGTGCGTACGAGACGCGCAACAGCTACGTACTACGTCCTAGATGCCCACACTGAGGCTCGCTACTTGTGCGCGGCTGTCGTGATCTGCAGCTGGGAACAGTATGCTCGCCATGAAAACGTTGCAGTGAGAAGTGCGGAAAAGTAATACTATAAAAGTATAGTATCTAAAACTGGCTTACATTGTCACTGAACATATGGAAATAAAACTGATTAGGAATGCCGATCAGATAGGTGGGAATGTTATATAATCTGCTCAAGTTATGTGTGGCGTCACGTCGGCACAGGAAATCAAACTGGTTGCCCCCACCCCCGCTCCTAAATTCTTCCAATGCTGCTGGCAGCTTTTTTATATATATATATATATATATATATATATATATATATATATATATTGTAACTTTAAAGGCCCCAACAGGAGCATTACATAAGGAGTGTGTGTGTGTGGGGGGGGGGGGGGGGAAGGGGGAAGTACATGAAAAATACAAAAGATCAACATATGAACAGACAGGTGGCTGATACCTACAGGGCTGGTGAGTATAATATAAACAGTGAGAGCAAGTGTGTGTGAAATAAAACTGGTACATAAATACACTTGCTAAAAGAGTAATCGAAGCATTGCGGAACAAGACGGGGTTACCTATTGCCGGGCAAAACCAGGGTAATCACCGACTTACACCAAGCATACCGGAGCTTCCAGTCGGGCTCGGTGCCCTGGAAAGCGCTGCAGGTGCTCAAAAACAAAAGACCCCCAAAGGATTGAGCCCTTAGAATTTAAATGGGTACCTGCCCACTCCGTGGTAGAGGGCAACAAACTTGCTCACCAGCAGGCCTGCGTGCTGACTTACCGGGCCACAGCCATGGAAGAGGTGCAGGACCAACCTATGGTGACCTAAAAGGAAATACTAGTCGCACTCTACAGCAAGACCCTAGATGACGCGTTGCTGACACATGAGGAAGTTCTTCACCCAGGGATGAGCAGGCACAAAGAACCCTCGGTGAACCTGGATCTGAAAAAAGATGCAGCACTGCGTTTTTTGAAGGCTAGCCCTGTTCCGTTTGCAATGTGTACCACAGTGGAGGCAGAACTCTGGATGCTCCAAAGCTAAGGCATAATCGAGCCAACACAACACTGAACCCTGTTGAAAAACTGGCGGTAAATCTGATGCGGGCTGTAACAAATTTTGTGGTGAGCGTGCTTGGAGGCACTATTTTTTCAACAGTGGACCTCACTAATAATAATAATAATAATAATTTTTATTTGCACGAGAAAGTTTGCCCACTCAGCGGCGTGCGAGGCTAGACAGAAAGGTTAATACCCTTACGCATGTGCGCCTGCTAGCCCGCCGCTGAGTAGGTATAAACATAAACAAACTGTAGTTGTAACTACAAGATAACACATATACACGTATGGAAACAATGAATAATCAGAGGGGAAGATAAGAAAACTCGCTGTGCCCCAGCCCACCCCCACGCAGACCACGGCAGAGGCCCCAGCCACAAGGCATTCCACTAGCTGTGTGTGACAGTGGAGACAGCAGATATGCTCACCATAAACACCATCAAAGGACGACACAGAGTGAAAAGGATGCTCTTGAAAATTTTGGCTGCCGCGGCAATTTTTCAGCTCTGCAAGGAGACAGTCGTAGCTGGAAAACCCATCATGGAATTCTACCTGGGTAATGTTGTTGTGACGATCTGGATCGGTCATCAAGATAAATGGGCACCGTGCTCAGGAAAGACATGTCAACGTCATCAACTACCATGCCAAAACTACTTCTTTTATTTCGATCATGAGCGCTCGCACGAGCCGCCTCAGAGTGGTGTCTCTTGCAGCCCGTCACGTGCCAAGGGTTTTAAGTGTCGACCTGATATCACGCTGCCATGCAACAAACATTAAACAAATACTGCATTGAGCAATATGCACATGATTAAATAATGATATACATACAACGTGATAAATGAGAAAAAAAACTTATAAAGTTTACAAAATTCAGTCCCCAGGCAGAGGCTGCACAAATTTGACGACCGGCTTCAGTTTCTCCACATGCACTACATTGCGGCCAGTACCGTCCACGAGTTCAAGCTCGTAGTTCACGGGAGAGAGCCGGCTCACGATTTGGCGATGGCCAGTAAATCATAGTGTTATCTTGACTCTGATGAGTGGGCTCTCCTACAACTCGAGCTAGTCCTTAAAAAGAACATACATGTGCCACTGTCAAAGTCGCTTTCTTGCTTTTCTTGAGCAAGCTTGATTTGTCTGGAGGTCACCTTCCGAGCTGCGCACCGCTGTCAAATGTGACACCAACGTTGGTGCTGAAGGTTGACAACTTTCCAAGGTTCTGAGACAGAAGTCCCCTGGCAAAAAAAGGCTTAATCAACGGAAAATGTGGTCAGTGTTCGCATTGCTGAGCTTAATTGTCTTGATGCCCACTGCAGCACCAGAGGTGATGTAACAAACTACTAATGACACCTTCCAGGCGGTAGGGGCATCAGGTTTTCACTTTTCTCCGTCAACAATGCAACAGACTCAAAGTGCTGTTGCCATTCCAGAAATTCTTGGGTCAGCTCTTGCCGGCATCACGTGACAAAGTGGCCGCGTCTCTTACAAATGAGACGGAGCGGACGAACTTCAGGGTATTGGGACGAAGAACATTGAAAGTCCCGCGAAGTTTTTGACACATGCTGAAGCAACACATGCTGCTTCTTTTGCTTCCCTGTTGCAGAAGGGTGCTGGTGACGATTGCTGTCGTCAGCGTTCCGATGAGGCGGTGGCCGGCCCTGCTTCAAGAGCAGGAAGGAGTGCGCTTTCTTTGTCCCTGCGCAGCTTGCACTCGCTCTGCAGCGAGAGCCAAAACCGGTGTCTTTGGTTGGCTGAAGACAACCTGGTCAAAGCAAAGGAAAGAGTCCAGCAACTCATTCAACGAAGCGAAGCCCCTGTCGAAGCATGCTTTCGTGCTTTGTGGAAGAGTGTGGCCAGGATAACCTTGCATTTCTCCGCCTTCGTCTCTGGGTAGCTGCACTCATGGATGAGCTCCAGTAAATGGAAGGCGGAGTCGGTGCAGGACTCTCCCGAGTGCTGACTTGTGCTGAACATCTTTTGTTTTGCCTCAGCTTCGTTGTCCAGGTTGTAACAACGACGGAAAGCTTTCTTCATTTGCTCCTACATTGTTAGCTTGGCCGTCTTGAGATGGTACATAATCTACATGGAGTCCTTAGATGGTAGCTTGGATACAATCAATGGGATGGCCTCACCTGGTGCAACTTTAAACGTCTGGAACCTGAAATTTATCTGGTGAAACCAGGTGATGATGTCCGTGCGCAGCCGAGAAACCGAGCCGACAGTCACGTTGGTCAGCGACTGCAGTGTCTGCGGCTGACTCAGCTTGAACAGGAACCCTCTTCCTAGGTGCTTTGGACCTTTTTTTTCTTTGCGGACTCTTGGAACAGTGCTTGTCAGAGTCCGTGCTGCACGAAAACTCCGAGGACGAGGTTTTCGGCATCCTTGCCTCGAGCTGATCAAGACGATCCATGATGCTGACAGGTGCCAGCAGGCAAATTCAGTGTTGCCTGTAGCTGTGCGTTGAAGAATCTGAACGCAGACATTTTGAGCAGACTGCCTTTCCTGCGGGCAAGGATGAGCCCAACCCTCCCACAGTTCTGCTCATGTTGCAAGCGTTGACAAGGGCGCTATAGTCTGTTGCAGGTCAAGAATAGCATGAGAGTGGAGAAGAGGAAACAACCTCTACTTGTCATGATAGGTGGTTTGCTTCTCTCCAGTGTTCGCTCCGCCAATGTCGAGAGAGAGGGACAGAGACTTCTGCTATTCTTGACCTGCAGGAGACTCTAATTATGTTCCAGAAGCTAACAGAAAAGACCACATAGAATTTCACCCTTTCGCACGTGTCTGAAGCAGTTCAGAGTAGAAATGTCGGAGGCCCCAGAGAGGATATTTTTGACCTATTCAAGGGTTTTGTTACGATGCTGCTGCTGCGATTCATTCTGAGAACTGCAGTCCCCTGCACGCGCGATAACCCCACTGTGGGCCTGTGCGTGCAGTACACGAAACGACACCACCTGTCTTGTGCACAGCCGTCTGTCCCCTGTGAGCGGTTATGACGTCACCAAGCATGTGCACAATAGCTGGTGAGATCAGTGTGTTGGTGACATGATGTTGTTTAATGCAGGGATCATGCGTTGTGATACCAATGGATCCACGGTCTGGGTCGCTGACTCTGGTGCACTCCGTATACCTCAGAATCATCGCCATGAAAGCCTGTGCCAGAAGCTATATATCTAATGGCCAGGAATTGGGGAAAATAGCATATATGGGTGTAGCACAATATGGTCCCAGACAATATGGTCCCAGACAAAATGGTCCCGGGCGAAATGGTCCCGGACAATATGGTCCCAGACAAAATGGTCCCGGACAATATCATCCCGGACAATATGATCCCAAACAATATGGTCCCAAGCGCAAACCTGGACAAAATGGTCCCGAGTAAAATTTCCGACACATTTGACGCACTGTCTAAAATGTCACTGATATCTGCAGCGATTACTTTGAACGGTCTATTCGTCACATATGTCGATTCGCCATAGGGGGAATAAAGGCAATCTACCGTGCAGATACCGCATGTTTTGATGCAATGTTAGAAAATATGAATGGAAAATAATAAACATGCTTTTGAACACATGACATGTTTTATTACGTTCCCACAAAAAGTCTACCCTTCTTTGATGCTGTTTGGCCTCAGCAGCCCTTGCGCCATAAAAACCCAATCCAGTCCAAAAGGTCTACGATCTTGAAACGGCACTTGGCCCACGCCTTTCAGAGGGTCATTCATGATACGGCTCAATTGTTTGTACTGTATGCAGATTGTTTGAAGTTTCTGTTGCATTTCTCGGTAGACTGGTTGAAACTCAAGTTGAACACACGAAAAGTAGAACAAATGGCGAAAATTATGCGTGAAAAATATAAACTCTAGATTGACAAACGGCTCGCAATATAAGTATTTTGCGAATACAGTTAATAACATAAACCTGTGAAGACCAAGCAATTAAAAAGTAACTTTAAAATAACCAATGGCTCATGTCACAAATGTTTACCAAAAATAAATACATGCAATCTACAAACCTGTGAAAAGCAAGAAAAAAAAAAAGAAAAATGCAGTGAAAACAACATGGGACCATTTTGTGCGGCCTGGCACTTGGGAACCATTTTGTCCGGGACCATATTGTCTGGGATCATAAGGTCCGGGACCATTATGTCTGGATCCCATACTCAATGCCAAACAACCAGAAAGCCAAGCTAAAAACACTGACATTGAGAATGGCCAACATCCTGGAATGAAATTCACATAGGCTTTACTGGTTCAGTGATGAAAAGCATTTCAGGTTGTTATACACCTAATGGCTGGGATAGCAGCATGTCGTCGAGCGTAGTAATCAAGGATTTATGGTCTTTGTTAGACACAATTGAAGTGTTAATAAAAGTTCGTTTGGGCAACGGAGCTGCTTTAAGTTACCATGATTTATATTGCATGAATATCATCTGAGTCACCAGCGCACCTCATCATCGGCAACTCACAGGCTGAGCAGATGGTACAGGAGCTCAAGCAATTGCAAGGGCAACTACAGTAGATCAAAAAATTTCAGGTTTATGATTGGTTAAACGTCATGTAGGTACAACAGCGCAAAACAAAGAGGACTAAGGAAAGGAACAAACACCACAGGACGAGCACTGCACTAGTCCTGTGGAGCTAGTCCTCGTTGTTTTGCGCTGTTTTATGTTTAGCCTTCAATAAAGTGACGAGATGTCTCCATTTAGGCGGAGACAGATAACGCTTTTCCGACCGCCAGAGCTTCGCCCCAATCAACATCATTCACCACGTGGAGATGCGGTTTTTTTGGGTAGCGGACATTTCATCGAACGCCGTTTCATCGAACGCCGTTTCATCGAATGAATGGACATTTCATCGAACGCCATTTCATCGAACGCCGTTTCATCGAATCGCTAAGGGCCGTTTCATCGAATTTCTCTGTATCAAGTTTTGGGGCATAACAGTGCTTTATAGATGTTTTACCTTACATTTTCACTTGTGAAACTGTGTTTAAGGTGGAGTCAAACTACTAGAAATAAAAACCATTGGTATAAAAAGAAATAAAAACAAATGGGTATGCGACTTACTGAAAAGTTTTACTCGTGTACACGACAGAAAACATGACACTGGAGGTAAAGGACCGACACTTCAAACACTTTTAGGTTTCTGTGTCATTTTTTTAGCGGCAGTCTGGGGGTTTCAGTAATGTGCAATTCACACCAGCTCGTTTGCACATTTACGTTTAGTTGAAGGTTTATTCACGGAAAGCATTTAACTGCCAGGGCAGCACGCTTATAACATAACGATACTCTGCCAGGAGAGCACACAAAATAAAACATAACGATACTCTGATTATCAGCTTTATGCTCAAATTGAACGTTTCTGATTTTTTTTTTTTAGTTTTCAAATTATACAGAGACAAAAGCTGCACTAAGTTTCAGCCAACATTGTTCCGGGCTACACCTGGACTGGAATCACCTCCCCTTCACTGTTAACTTTATCACCGGCCCTTTTGCCTATGAATGATATTCAGGGCGCTTTCTTATGAAGGCCAACCCGCACCAGACAATAGTAAAGCCCTGGCTGTACTCTGTCACCGAAGAAGACAAGAACCCTTTCGGATCCTCACATAACCCAAGGTTACACGTACACGCTGTCAGTAAATAAAACAATACCCGCTTCCCAGAAAGCACATCGTGCTTTCTGTTGTTGTTTTTTTTTGTCTCATTTTTAATTGTTTTATGTGACATGGAGTGGGGTCATTGTTTTATGGAGGCTTTCTTCTCGAAGCAGGATATGTTCACAATGGAACTTATCTCGTCACTGCACCCTGTGATTTAAAAAAGGGTGAATTAGATGACGTTGTGTATAAAAATTAAAATAAATTACAAAAATATTACAGGCTGTAACGGAGCTCGATGAAAGGGCGTTCGATGAAACGGCTTCGATGAAACGGTGTTCGATGAAACGGCGTTCAATGAAACGGTGTTCGATGAAACGGCGTTCGATGAAACGGCGTTCGACGAAATGTCCGGACCCAGGTTGTTTTCACTTCGGCTGCCCCGAACCCAGAATAGATGAAAGACACGGTCAACAAAACTATCGCACCAGTAGGTTGCTTTCCCTGATGAAGGGACAAAATATGCTTGGCAAAGAAGATGCTGGTGCTGAAGGTTAATTTGTATATATGGCATCCCAATTCCCATTAGATTCCAATTGGAATTTAAAATTGGTACCAGTTGGGTTTTCAGACAACCAATTTATCCGTGCCAAATGGCAGCCGAATTCGCTAAGGGGAAGCTCATCGCCATCTTCTCTAAACTGGGTTCTCAAGGGATTCGATAAACCGGGGTCGGTAAAACGGCGTTCGCTAAAACGAGCTTCTCTAAACTGGATGCCTCCGAATTATTAAATTCCAATTGATGAGACCCATTGGCCAATGTGCTGATTGGAACCCACTAAAACCAATCGATTCCGGTTAAAACCAGTTAAAATTCCAATTGGATCTAATGAGAATTTTAGCTGGGGATCTACGAAATATTCTAACCAAATGTATTAGATGTGTATACCAAACAGTATGCAAATGGCAAGGAAATGTTTTCACAGTGTATACGGAATAATAAAAAGGAGTGATTTGTATACCAAATTTAAACTTTTCAAGTCTCGCAACACAATAATACCCCCTCCCCCCTGCAGCACTAGGATTTACTTATGTATACACCGTGGCACGTAGCCAGGAGAGAGACCCATGGTGCCCAGGCTCCCCCCGAAATCTTCCATTTTGCTGGGACCACCTCTCACCCCTCCCCCTCATTCAGAATTTAGTCATGGGCGGGCGCCACCCGAAACAAAATCCTGGCTATGTGCCTAGCTGCACCGTGCAAACGCTTAAATGTCGGCTAAATATTGCTTTGCGGCGCTTTTGGAATATGTGCCTCATGCCTACCCTAACCGATCTGTACCCGTGCACAATCATCTTCATAATACCTCACCCCCTTCCTCCTCATGCCTTCCACATCTGTCAGTTGGAAGAGCTGGACCACCCCACCCTGGGAAGCACAACTGACACTATGGCCCCAATTAGTGTCACACATTCTCAACGTCGCAGAGACCATGCTGCCGCCCTCACTACCAGCATCTTTTTGACCGGTAATGAGATGCAGATAATGCGGACGAAGCATCATTGTAAAAAAATTTGTCTCTCTCTCCCTCCTAGCTGTTAGCCAAACGTCTCCAATTAGATAAAAGTAATTGGTTTTTTGGCTAAATGGATACAAGCTCCCAGCATGTTAGATTTCCTCACACTTAGCATGGACTAACCACTAGGGCTGCATGTGACCCCCCCCCCCCCCCCCCCCGAGGTCACGTGACCCCCACCGAGACCCCCCCCCCCCCCGGAGGAGATTCAAGAGTGAGGATAGAGGAGGAGGATAAGGAGGTGAGGGGGGAGGAGGGGTATACCTTTGCTTCAGTACTTCCCTCCTCCTCCTCAAGAGCTGCGCTCTAATCCGGCATTACAGGGAGTTGTAAACGTCTTCCACTTTTTATTTTTAACTCGAGATTAAAGAAAGAATATTTTATATGGCAAGATTTGTAAATTCACTCAATTAGGTATGATTGGCTGTCTCTATAGGATTCATTTTATATCAGATCCGTCGTTTACCTGCCGTCCCATGACATCAGACCTTCTGAGGTCACAGTTCATAAATATTTGATAGTTAAACTTACCTTATAAATGAACAAGTAGAACAACCTTCACAAGTTTAGCTGGGTTTTCGTCTAAGCATATAATGCAGTGAAAGGCATGGGAAAACTTTTAAATTTTCAAATTGAAAATATTTGGCCAAAATTTTTCGCTTCAAACTCAAAATCCACTATTTGCATATGACTATAACTTAGAATAAACTGTTTTTCAAAATTGTCATCGGCCCACATCAGTTAATGTTTTTGTTTATTTTTGACCCCGAAACGACTGAGGACACGGATGATCGCATAATTACCTCACGAGATATACTCGGAAGCAGGCCTGAACGTAGCGGGTCAAACAGTTTCGAAAGAATATACAGGAAAGGAGACAAAGTGAGGCCTTCTGGTGCTCAACGAGAATGTACGACGACCACTGCGGGGTCTCTGTCTAAAAAGCCATCTGTGGTTCCACAGCAAAGTGTCCAACCATTGAGGTGTTTCTTGAGGTTATCAACGAAAAAGGATATTTCATTTGAACCTGCCTTCGTGTTTACTCGAGCGGCTCTGAAGAGAACAAATAAGTGAAACAATTAAGCGCCGGCTTTCTGCACAATGTGGGGACGGCTTCCTTGAAAACTAATAGGGAAGAGGAGACGGTGACCCGCTGGGTGTAAGAATGACAGCGCACATCCTACAAAGGCGAAAAGAGAGGGAGAACACTCAGAGACATATTGCACGAGCACCAACACCTGCAAATGGTCCCCACATGAGAAGAGTGAGACAAAGTTGGTGAAACGGACATTGTTCGCCGCCCCTACCACTGTGGGTGCTGCTTCCTTTATCTCCCGGTTTCGTGCTGACTCGATTCTCAGTCGTGTGCTAAACCAGACAATTTTTTGTTTGTTTAATGCGTGGAGTTGCAGTTACAGTTACCCAATACAAAAGAAACAGTCTTACAGTTACAAGTTACCAGCAGTAAAGAATAACTCGTCACCAAAAAGTAACTCTAGTTACCAGTAACGCATTACTAGTACCAAGTTACTGCCCAAGACTGCTTGTCATGCACGGTCTGGAAACGAGTGCTTCGCTTCGCTCTTACCAGCGCTTTGGTCGTATAAAAAGTGGCCTTTGGAGCGTCATCTTCGATGTCGCTCATCAAAAGCATTGGCTTATCAATTATTGCAAATAAATTATGCACATCAAAATGCTGAAATGGCGAATCACACAAAAAAAAGAAACACCCTTTGGGTTTAAATTCTTCTAATTTCTCAGTTTACCTTTCTTCTTACTGTATAGTGTAACAAAAATAATATTGTTTTGGTTTGTGATTTCTTAAGTCCAATTTTTGTACTGTGACGAGAAAGTAACGGCGTTACTCTTTTTGCAGTAACTGTAACATTTTACTTTTTGAAGCCGGTGACTGTCACTGTAACAGAGTTACTTTTCCCCCCTAGGTAACTGTAACTGTAACACTGTTACTTTTTGCTGTTAACGTGCCCACGACTGATGACTAGGTTCAATTTCTTTGTTATGCTGTGGTAGTAAACACCGGGCCGTGGGAACAAGTTCAAATAAAGTACCCCTTCTAGTTTGATCTCCTGCCCATCGTATTATCGGGCACCGAACAATGGTTCTGAGCACTGCGACACTTTGCGCACCATACTGCTCGACTTTTAGAGTCTTTACCCAAAAGGAGACTTTGCTATCTTTGACGACTTAAATTTTCCAAACATTGACTGGTTCATCTTACCACGAGCAGCTCGAATGCTGCGCGAGAATTTTTCATGTTTGAATTTTAACCTCACCCCAGTTGTTGAACAACCCACCTGTGGCGACAATATTCTTGACCGTACCCTTACAAGCAAACTAGAAATAATAAAAACTGTCAACTGTGTTGCTGGCTTAAGTGACCACGGCATCTTGATCATCGAGTTATCTATCCCTGTGCCGACGCTGAGCCCAACTGTTCAAATAATTCGTGAGCTATAACAAAGGTGATTACTACGTCACCATAAATCGGAACGTGTCATCGTTTTATCAGTTGTATGTCGAAAACCTTTGTTCAAGATCGGTGGAAGAAAACTGGTTACTATTTAAAAACAAACTTAATAATCTAACTCAGCAGTTTGTTCCGAATGTTATTGTAAACAGCGACGGGCATAACCCCTGGTACAATAAAACTTCACGATCATTATAAATAACAAAAAGAAGCGCATGTATAAAAGAGCTAAAAGAGTAAATAATAACAAAGTCTGGGACGATTATTTTTCATGTCTCAAATCTTGTACAGAGCGTAAAGTTGACGAAAAAGAAGTTATTTTCTTTGAACCTGCAAGAATTCTGCTAAGTAACCCCCAGAAGTTCTGGAAGGTATTTTCACCCAGAGATAATACTGACTCTATCCGACTAAAGAATGAAAATGTAAACGCCGTGTGAGCCACATTGCCCTACCGCTTTAAATAAGTATTTCTCTTCCATACTATCAAACGAAAGCATTGATCATATATTAAGTTTGCCTTGCTCTGGTCTTGAGCCCATGGCCCCCATTGACACTAACATTTCTGCTTCCAGAATGCTTTGACTTATAGAAGGGTTAAAACTCCCATCATCTTCTGGTCCAGACAATATTAGCCCCAAAGTTCTTAGCAACACCAAAGTAATATCTGTGAATTCCTCAGATTCATATTTTCTTAGTCATCACAGCAGGATTGCCTATACTCCGTTTCACTTTCAGTCCGAGCGCAGCAAACGCTAGGAGCTATCCCAGCCAATTCAGCGTTGAGAGAGTGTCATGTGACCTTGAGCTCCCTGCGTTGCTCTGGCCAACCGAAAGGTCACGCGATTTTTTCCCGACGTCCAGTCGGACTGAAGGTGGAACGGAGTACACCATTGGACTGGAAGCTGGGGAAGGTCAGTTCGGTCTTTAAAAGCGGTGATCGTGTGCTGGACTCAAACTACCATCTCATATCATATTTAGAAGCCAATCATATTTTTTACAATCATCAACATGAATTTGAAAGAGGTTTCTCATGCGAGACGCAACTCTTTGAACTCAAACACAAGTTAATCACTAACCTTGACTCGCAGGGCCAAACCGATGCTGTATTCCTTGACTTCTCGAAGGCATTCGAAAGAGTTCCCCATCGTCATCTAATTTCAAAACTTTCTGTCCTGGGTATTGACCCTTCGGTCCTTTCTTGGATTCGTGACTTTCTCTTTTCTCGCACTCAGTTCACTGTGGCTAACAACCATATGTCAGATGTTACTAACGTTATATCTGGGGTTCCACAGGGGGCATTACTAGGTCCACTACTGTTTCTTATTTTTATTAACGACTTATCAATTGCAGTCTGTCTCTTCGCTTACGATTGTGTCCTATATTGCAAAATTACTTTGTCTGATGACCATTTGAATCTTCCGAGTGACCTTGACCTGATTCATGCCTGGTGCTCCAAATGGCTAATGTCATTAAACATGCCAAAATGTAAATTACTTCGCTTTACTTGGAAACATGTAACATCATATTTTTCGTATTCCATTGGCTCTGGACTAATAGTCTCTGCCTGCCTCCATCTATAAATATTTTGGTGCAACACTACCTAATCACTTAACCTGGAATAACTACATTGAAACAGACTCAGCAGAGGCTTTGCGCACTCTCGGGTACATCAAAAGAAATCTGAATGCGCCACCATCTCATCTCCGGAAAATGGCATACGAGACTTACGTTGGACCAAAGTTGGAGTATGCAGCAGCAATTCGGAATGCTCATCAAATTTATCCCATTAACCATCTTGAGTCAGTTCAAAATCGCACAGCCAGGTCGATTCTTAATGACCATTACCGAAGAACTAGTGTCTCTGCACTGAAATGCCCGCTATATAAGTCGCGCCACAAGATATATCATGCTTAACCCCATTTCATAAAATTTTCTATTATAATCCAATGCTTCATAACTCACTTGTACTTTCTCCTTGAAGAGCATCGTCTCGACTAAATCACCCATGTCACGTATCTCGGATCACAAACTACTTCAACCAATCAGAGAGAGAGAGAGAGAGAATAAACTTTTATTCTGAGCATTTCAGCACGGTGGTCTGTGCCGGAAGGAAGGGCTTCCCTTTTCACGAGATACTATATGCTGCCTTATCTGCCTGGCCCCTGTTGACCAATTGAAGCTGATCCTCCAGGGCGGGGCTGGACAGCAAGTTCTCCCATCGCTCTACAGGGGAAAGGGTGTGGGTGGTGGGTGGTCTGGATTGAATTTACACTCACGTATGTTGTGGCGGAGGGCTCCTATCTCTTGGCATACTGGGCAGTTCCCACTGTATTGAGTGAGGAACATATGCGACTAAGTAAAAGGGGGTGGGGGAAGGACCCCGACTGAATTTCCCTATACGCTACCTGTTCCTCCAGTGTTAGCTTAGGATGCGGGGCTGGCAGTCTTCGCCTTTCTTTGCAGTAGAATGCGACTAGTATTTCCTATTAGGTGACCATGGGTTGGTCCTAGCTGCACCTCTTCCACGGCTGTGGCCCGGTAAGTCAGTGCACGGGCCTGCTGGTGAGGAAGTTTGTTGCCCTCTACCACGGAGGGGGCAGGTACCCATTCAAATTCTATGGGCTCCTTTGGGGGTATTTTGTTTTTGAGCACCTGCAGTGCTTTTCAGGACACCAGGCTCGACTGGAAGCTCCGGTATGCTTGGTGTGAGTCGGTGATTACCCTGGTTCTGCCCGGCAATAGGTAACCCCGTCTTGTTCCGCAATGCTTCGATTACTCTTTTAGCAAGTGTATTTATGTACCAGTTTTATTTCACACACACTTGTTCTCACTGTTTATATTACTCACCAGCCCTGTAGGTATCAGCCACCTGTCTGTTCATATGTTGATCTTTTGTATTTTTCATGTACTTCCCTTCCCCCCCTCCCACACACACACACACACACACTCCTTATGTAATGCTCCTGTTGGGGCCTTTAAAGTTACAATATATATATATATATATATAAAAAAAAGCTGCCAGCAGCATTGGAAGAATTTAGGAGCGGGGGTGGGGGCAACCAGTTTGAATACCTGTGCCGACGTGACGCCACACATAACTTGAGCACATTATATAACATTCCCACCCATCTGATCGGCATTCCTAATCAGTTTTATTTCCATATGTTCAGTGACAATGTAAGCCAGTTTTAGATACTATACTTTTATAGTATTACTTTTCCGCACTTCTCACTGCAACGTTTTCATGGCGAGCATACTGTTCCCAGCTGCAGATCACGACAGCCGCGCACAAGTAGCGAGCCTCAGTTTGGGCATCTAGGACGTAGTACGTAGCTGTTGCGCGTCTCGTACGCACTGCAAAATCTGCGTAAAACGATCCAAACTTCTTTCAGCAAGCGCTGTGACCCAAGGGGGTATCGGAAGTCGAGTGTGTTAGCGCACCGCAGCTCGTACGGCGAAAGGTCCCGCTGCCAGGGATCCCCACCCCTACCCGTTTCGATCTGTTGTGAGGCACAGACCCCAGGCTAGCAGTCGTACTGTAGTGGCTAAATTTTCTCATCTACAGCCTGAAACGCTGTCGCCAGAACCTAGGCAGGCCGATCGCACGCTATTTAAAATAGTGAACGTCTTATTTTCTTCCGCTGTGCCCAAAATGACGACAGTGCATGCGATTGAAAGACCAGCGGACAGGCTACCACTCTTGCCTTCGAATCGCTCGGGAGTCGGGCACCTGCATTTGCACCATGATCGAAGAACCAGAAAGAAGCGATGTCAAATCACATCGACACAGAATCACTCCAAGCTTCCTTGCTTGTGCCCTTCAGCTCTGCGCGCCGTCAGCCGTATCAACGCTAATCACAATTGACTAACGCCTGCCGCGCGCGTTCCGCCGCTCATACAAACAACAACAAACAATCAGGGTGTTATGCTGCAGAAAGTTACTTCCGCCAGTTTTAGCGAAATGCGGAGCTCAACTGGCTCAACCCCTGCTCAGCCGACGTTATTCAAGGTATTGAATTTGGCGTAAGGGTAGTGTGTTTGGGGTATGCGAAAAAGACTACGGTATTGACTATGGCGTACGCCGAAATGACTACGGTATTGATTTTGGCGTACGCCAAAACCACTACCGTAGTCGGAGCGGAGGGGTAGTGAGATCGGCGTCCTACACCGGCGGAAACGGCGAGCCCTGGCCACACCGACCTAGGCCATGACGATCCCGGAGTGGTTCCGCAGCGAGACTCGGGCTGTGATAGCCCGGAACAGCTTGCCTACGCAGCGCTGGCGTGGGGAGGACGATCCGCAGGCCTGGACACGGACACCGACTGCGAGCTCTGAATGACGGGCGACAACCCGGCTCGGCGGGCCGTAGTGCCGGCTCTCGAAGACGGACAACTGGGAAGTATAGTAAACCGATTCGCAATCTTCTCGCTGTATTGTGCTTGTAAGGTGCTTAATTGAAGGGGCGATGCAACGATTCACTTCAAATAATATGTACTTTGCGTAAGCATGTTGGCACAGTGTAACAAACGTTTACCTATATGCAATAGCCTGATGGAAAGAATACAGGTTTGTCTCGTCAACAATCGTCAGCAGCTTGTCATCAATGAAAACTTGAAAATATTTCAGTCGGGATTTGACATCATCAGAGGCCGTAAACATGGGTTCCGCAGGCTCCAGAAAACACCGGTCTTCTTTTCCCCAGTCAAAAACTTGCGGCGGTGACTTTTGCTTCTTTCTTGACGTTGACAGAAGTGAACAGGCGGGCGTTCTACCTTCAGTTTCGTTATCGCTTGGAAGTTCTGTTGTTAGGCCCTTCGTTGGCAAGTTCTCCTCGTCACCGTCACTCACTTCACCATCACTAGATCCCGCATCAGACACTGTTCCACTTTCTGGAATCAAAACCACACAGGGACGATCGCGACACCGTGTCTGGTAGAAAGATCCCGATGGAATTTCCTTCGGGTAGCAGTAGAATACGAAGCCTAAAAGAAAAGAGCACCACGTCAAATGCTACCAGAAAACAGGGATGTGCTAAACCACGCCAAACAGGAAGCTTTCTCCCGACAATTACAGCCGATTCCTCGTGCACAGGTATGTAAAATTCAGAGTGAACGCCCGCCCCTAAAGTAAACTACTGAAACACTGCTAAATCTAAGCACGGAACAGAACACCACAGAAATCACAGAACTACTATGCGACTCCTCTCTTAAGACAGTTTCACATGCAGCGACTGTGCGAAAAAAAAAAAAAAATCTGTGCGACAGCCGACGCAGCGAGTGCGATCGCAATGTTTGGTTTCACATGCTCCAACAACAGCGCGATTTCTGTCGGAGCGGCTGGCGCTTCGGACACGGACGCGACGAGTTTCACTTTGTCTAAAATACAACAAAAACGTCTTAATAAGCATACATGTTTTAGGAATGCAATATGTAACCAGAAATTTATAATAACGAAGCATTAAATCAGAAGTTTTTATGTGGCTACATTTATTTTCGCGGATGAAAGCTGGCTAATGAACGGCTGATTGACGAGAAAGCGATCGCACCGGCTCTGCGGCAAAATACCAACATGGTGGAAACCAGTTGCAGAGCCGCTGCGACAGTGCGACTGCGATTTTAATCGCACATATACTAGAAATCGCACCGATTTCGGGCGAGAATCAGAGCATGTGAAAGAGCCTTCGCATATCTACTATGTACTTTTTTTCCCCCCCCGACCTTCATACGTTTCAGGGTAAAATACGTCAGCGCTATGGAATCCAGAACTTGTAAAAATTCAAAATTAGCATATTTCAGAGCAAAGTACTGCTCACCTTTGTAACATAAGGTCGACGTGCGTAGCACGGCGTGGACGATACGCATCTTGGGCGCCGCCATGCACATCGCAGCCGACGGAGCGACGGAGTATTTGGAAACCCCTCGCGGCGAAAAGTCGAGACCGCGAAACCGAAACCAGTAAATATATTTCCTAAGATACGTTAAACATTTTGCATGAGTATTGCTTTGGCTCCCAAAAACGCTATTTTTATATTGAATGTGTCCTAAAATACACAAACATTTTTTTAAGTACCTAAAAGGGTTAATAAAAATAAAAACGAAAGGAAAACTTTAGTGTTGCTAGAAGTGCTAGGAATCGTCGGCGGCGTCTGTGCACACTGGGCAATTTGCCCCGCCAGCCAGCGAGCTGCTGAGCGCGAAGGAAAAAACGGTCGTGGGAGAAAAGGTAAGGACTAAGGATATTTCTTTGTTTCTTTTTGTGCTTGCTGCATTACCATGTGGGGATTTCGCATTATTAGGTCTGCTGAGACACTTGTAGCTTTATTTTCAGTGAACGATTCGAGCCTGGGTATATAGCTTTACAGAAGAAAAATTTCCGGGCGGCTATCAGTTCGAAAGTCTTTGTTACCCAGCATTGCTAGCCGGCAAGCATATTCTAGAGTTGTCATTTGGACACCAGTTTGAGTTGTCTTCACTACTTGTGGGGTCTCTCTGTAATAATCGCCGCGCTATCGGCATGTGCTTCGCTCGTCTCCCAGGGAGTGACACAATACAACGAGAAGATTGCGAATCGGTTTACTATACTTCCCAGTTGTCCGTCTTCGAGAGCCGGCACTGCGGCCCGCCGAGCCGGGTTGTCGCCCGTCATTCAGAGCTCGCAGTCGCTGTCCGTGTCCAGGCCTGCGGATCGTCCTCCCCACGCCAGCGCTGCGTAAGCAAGCTGTTCCGGGCTATCACAGTCAGTCTCGCTGCGGAACCACTCCGGGATCGTCATGGCCTAGGTCGTTGTGGCCAGGGCTCGCCGTTTCCGCCGGTCCTGATCTGAACCTCGCTGGCGGAACGCTCCAGGAGTCGCCATGAGCCAGACCAGCCAGAACGGCTCCATCGTTCCTGCGCGGCCCCAGCCTGCTGCGGCACGCTCTTCCTGTTTCCTCGCGCTCGCCCCCGGCTAGAAAATGTGAGTAATTAGAAACATACTCTGCATGCTAGAGAACAGTATGCGCGTTACAATGGCTGTACCGTGATATGCAAGCCTGGTGTGAAAAGGTGACAGGCAACAAAGTGCACATGTGAGAAGGATATTTACGCTTCACTTGAGCTCTTTCTAAAGAAAAACTTACGCATCCTGTTTTCTGCATGCCGTCACATTTGTTACCAGATTCAGCGTTAAATTTTGTTGCCGAAACAGACAAAGCTTTATGTGCTGCGAAAATTTACTATTTGAGAACTCGCAGGTTTGGAAGGTTTTGGTTACAACCGCGCGTGTGCCGAACGGCTATGCGCACATTCGACTACGACTGCCGGGACGGGCCTCTCGCTTCTTGAAGGCCTGATCGCCTGATTCTGGACGTCACAGCGAAGCAACAATCGGCCCAATTGTTCCTGTTGTATTTCCCTATGTGGTGTCTATAGTCTGTTGCAACCTAAGAACGAAGGGCAAGGGTAAGACGGGTCGAGGAGGAGGAAGCCTCGTAGAACAACTTGTATAAAATTGTTATTTTGCTGAGTAGTCTGCAAAACAAGTTTGTCAGACCACTTTCCAAGCCTGCACATCTATTTTCGTTCACTTCAACAGCAACAATTACTGTAGAATTTACTTACCTGATGCATCACACTGCAGTGATCCACTTCTGTTGCCGTGTCACTTCCGAAGATCTCGAGGGGAAGCGGTATAGTTTGACGCTTGAGTCGCCTTCGTGACTGTGACAGTCTTTCACGCAGCAGTAGCGACATTTATTTTTTGGGGGAACCCTATCGAACCCCAGCGGGTTCCTGTAGCATCTCACCTACTCCTATAGGAGTAGGCAAGATGCTACAGAAACCCGCTGGGTTCATGGAGACGTGAAGCCGGGACTTACTTTTAAGAAGAACGGTTCCCAAAAAGGCTGACGCCGATCCAAAATGCCACATTCACACTTGGTTTCTAAATGCACCCGCCTGCAGTCCTTGCGATCCGGGCTGTCCTGGCCTACCCGGTCTTTTATTTTGCAGCCGCTAGATGGTGCAATACGTAGTGACAAATTGCATTGCCGGTTAATATTTGGGTCACTTAATGTGAGGGGAGTGGGTGGAGTGGAATGGGGGGGAGAGATTTGTATTATCGAGATTTTGCTGAGTCGTTGCCCAAGACGCCTCCGACTGTACATTGCAAATCTTAATTTGTTTTTCATCTGTATAAAAGCAGATATTAATTTACTGACAGGATGACAGTGCTGGTGGGCCCAAATCCAATTATGTATTTGCAATCTGAACTGCTGATAATGTAGTTGCAGGTAGTGACAATCTCAATTTAGTGGAGCAAGTCAATTGATTGTTCAGGAGAGGCTCTGCCCAGTACGGTTATTCACATGCTTCAGGCCCTTCTACCGTTAAGAAATTAGTGTTTCACCCTCTTTGCACACAGGAGCAGAGGGATCAAAAGTTGCTTTTTTAGGGGCAGGACAACACTGTCATACTACTATAGTCAGACTTTTAACTAAACAAATGGTTGATGACAGAACAGGAAGACATCATTTCATGACTTCTTTATGCAGCGTAGCACGATACAGTCATTGCTTACCTGACAGGCGAGTAGTTGTAACAACGAGAGTTGGAAAGGTTGCCAGTATCCCACATGAATAAATACTATCTTAAAGGCGTGATTTCAAAAGGTAGTGTTCATTTATTTAGTGCATAAAGCAGCCTGGCTGTGGCAACATCATAAGCAACAATACCACCTTAATGGTAGTGACCGCAGCCCTTGTGTCACCTTACTAAAAGTACCGCAAGAAAAAGCTGACATTACCTCTACAGGTTTGCATCGTCATAAATCAAGTTAAAGCGATTTGCTAATGGTCTGAAAATCTTAAAACAAGTGAAAGTGATTTACTGGTGGAGTGAAATTACGAAACATTTTGAGGGCATGCATTGCTGAAATCTCACCCTATTAGCAACTGTAGCATACATTTTGTTTGGGAATATGCATGCTTCCTGCTATTACTACAACAAAGAAATGGGGTTTAATGTTTTGACTAACATAGCTCCTGAGCATAGGGCTGGATTGACGTTGTGAAGGAATATTGTGCTTTATTTATACTGCATTGCACGTCATTTTGAATATGTTGTGCGGCTGTCTTTGTCTTTATTACAGCTACAGTATGTCCTAGCGTATAAAGAAATCAAGACCTTGATGTTACTCGTCGCTCTAACCTTTAATTTGCTATCCTAGGTGCTGCAGTGGCTGCTCCACCTGGTGAGGCCGTGGCCTCCTCTTGGCCACCTCTCTTTGCTGTCCAAGATGGTGAGGTACGTATCTGGGCCTACAAGACATTTTGTCTATTGTTTTCACTTCATTGACTTGTTCAGGAGAACAGACTAATGGCAGAAAAAACAAGGACACAAACAGGCAGGCACACAAAAAGGCAAACACAGGTACTGACTTAAAGGTGCACTAAAGATGTTTCTCAGATTGTCTGTTCTTGGTGATAACTCATTCGACAGGCTCTAAGCATCCTAAATATCCAAAAAAAATTATGCTCGTTCCATTCCTATTTTTCTTCTAAAAATAAAAATAAAAGAACATACTTAAGTCTTGCCATAGGACGAGCAGGTGAACTATCTTTGAAAAAGTGTACATGCGGATGACAGTGACAACAGTGCTATATGATAGCCGTGTCCCACAAATTACAGTTTAGCAGTGCCAATAATACCTATCCAGGGGT
The DNA here is from genome assembly GCF_016920785.2 of Ixodes scapularis. Lineage (NCBI taxonomy): Eukaryota > Metazoa > Arthropoda > Arachnida > Ixodida > Ixodidae > Ixodes > Ixodes scapularis. The sequence continues at coordinate 150,326,948 of NW_024609868.1, forward strand.
TAGTAAGCTAGCCCGCTTCACTAGTATAGACTAGCAAAGAAGACAGAGTATGGATGGATGGTAAGGGCTATACCCTTTGTAACGGGCAGCAGCTTGTGCCACCTAGCCTTACATTTCGTCATCCCTTCTTTTTTTTTTAAATTGTATAAATTTTGTTCTAACACAACCCCACCCCCCTTTTTAAAGTGATTATATTGCTTATTTATATCATTTTGTTTATCCTTCCCTAGATCTTTTCAACCAATCTTCCAATCTCCTCTTAGTTACTGCAATTCTTTCTCTATCCATTTGTCCATCCATGTCCGGAAAACCCAGTGCCCCCTCCCAATCCGTAGTTATCCGCTCAAGAGGGTGGGACGAAGCCCCGTGCGCCTTAAAATTACATGTTCTATCGTTTCCCTTTCGCGGTTACATACGTCGCACAGAGAGTCCACTTCCTGGAATTTAGCCCTTTACGTTCTCGTTTGTAGCACCCCCGTTCTAACTTCAAACAACAAAGAGCTCCCCATTGAATTATCATACAGCAGTTCCTTTTTTATTTTTTTTTGTTTTTATGCCCTGTATATTGTTAAAGCTGATTTCCCCTGCATTCTCTCTTCCCACAATTTCCTTTTTGTTTCCTTTACTCCCTTTTCTTCTGATATGCTCTGATCGGCTCCATCTCGTTGAATGTACTTAAATATCAGCTTGCGGGTTCGGTTTGTCCACTTAGTGTTTAGACTTTTTATATATAGCTACTTGTACACTTTCCTTGCCCACCGTGTCTCCTCAATTTCACCTAGTCTTATTTCAAATTTAACTTTACTTATCGCCTCTCTACTCGAAAGATGCCCAACCCATATCCCCCTGTACTCCCTCAATTGGTGTATTCCCATGTGCCCCCAATGCCAACCCACCCACACTCCTTTGCTGTATCTCTAAACCTGCCTGGATTTCTGACCTCATACACAATACCGTATTCCCAAATCACAGTCCTGGCACCATGACTCCCTTCCTTACAGCCCTAACGACTTCACATCTATTATAGTTCCATAGTGCCCTGTGTTTCATGACAGCTGAATCTCGTTTCCCCTTCTTTATTACAATATCTTCATGGTGTTTTAGACACTGTCTTCCTTCACTTAACCATATTCCCAGATATTTGTACTTTTCTATGTGTTCTATCAATGTGTCCCCTATCTCAAGGGGTTCCCCCTTCTTGTCTTTATAACCGACTGGGATTATACCCGACTTGTCCCTACTAAATTTTAGTCTTAAATTGTCCCCTTCTCTGCTGCAAATCCTGATGAGTTCCCGTATTGTGTCACGACTTTCTGATACTAGTTCAATATCGTCTGATACATTAACCGTGGCAATATTTGATCTACTTTATGTCCTTCCTTCGTGTTGGTCAGATCAAAACCTAGGTTGCACTGTTCTAACTTTTCCCCATCTTACTGAGGTATATCATAAAGACCAGGGGAGACAATGGCCAAACCTGTCTGAGATATCTTTTTATTGCTGCTGGTCTTGTAGTTTCGGCTTCCCATGTTATAATCACCCCTATTTTCCGTATCAACCTATTCTAGAAACTTAACCATGGTTCCCTCTAGCCCATATCCCTTCAATTGGTTCCAGAGAAGAATTGGAGAAGAAGAAGAAGCCACCTGAGCGTAAGACGGGTCTTTTCGATCGTCAGAGAGCCAGCCAAACCAGTGCCACAGACCATGTCTTCGATCGACAGGGGGTTCTCACGCTGCCCAGTTACAAGCTGGACCGCAAGCTGGGACACTCCAAGGCCCGCTTTCGTAAAGACCGCCGCCTGGCCAACACCGGCGCCAACCCCTGCGGGGGTGCTGGACTCCCGGCGCCGCCGGTAATTCGGCCGGCTCGTATGCAAGTATGGCACGCGAAGAGCCCTCTCCAGGCGCTTGAGACCGGCCTACCAGAAGTAAGCAGCCCATTGCAGCACCGCGAAGACCATCACCGCGAAGATTACTGCTAGGCCTAACACACCATAACTTTCATCTGTACATTACATCATCACATAATCACCATCACTAGACACGGCACCGCGGGCCTCCTTGGTACGGGCTCTTGCCTTTCTGCGGTGCCGCGGCTCTCCTGAGCAAATAAAACATTAAATTACATTACAGAGTTTTTTCTGATTCACATTGTCATATGCCCCTTTGATGTTTAAAAATGCTACCCATAATGGCCTTTGACTTGTCATTGCTATCTCTATGCACTGAGTGATTATGAATAAATTTTCATCCAGTCGTATACCTTTCCTGAAACCATTTTGAAGCTCCCCCAGAATCTGTTTTCTCTTTGCCCATTCTTCCATTCTTCTTTTTACAATTTGCATAGCTAGTCTGTATATTTCTGAAGTTACTGTGATTGGTCGGTATGATTTGACACTGTCTTTTTCTTTCTTGCCCTTATATAATAATCTCATCCTGCTCCATTTCCAGTCCACTGGGTACCTCCCTCCCATAATTATCTAGTCAATCACCTGCCTTAGTTTCAATTTGCTTGTTTTGCCAAGAACTTTTATCAATCTCATTGGTATGCCGTCTGGACCTGTTTCAGTGCCAGCCAGAACCTTTCCTTCTACTTTTTTTTCCCATTCCTCTGTGGTACTTTCCTCTTCCTCACTATGATCCTCCGCATGTGTTGTGTAGACGCTACCATTCCCTACGACCTGAATTGATTCTAACTCCGAAAATACTGCTTCGATTGTATGTCTAATGTATTCTCCTGCCTCATCCCCTTCTACCTTTGTCCCTTCCTGTGTTGTTAGTGCCTGCTGGTACGCCTCGGTCATTTTTCCCTGTGCACTGATGTGTTCCCAGAATCTTTTTGCCGCATTCCTATCCTTTTAGCTTTTCTCTATGATACACTGGACCCCTGCTCTCCCAATTTTGGCCGGTATTAATGCTAATGTCTCCTGCTTTCCTGAAATTCCTCCCATTTTGTCGCTACTTCGGCTAGTGTGGCCCCCTTTTTCTTTGCCCATCTGTGTTCTTTAGATGCAGCTTGGTGTCTCGATATGGCTGCCTTAACCTCTTTATCCCACCAGCTTTTGGGCTTGCGTTTTAGTTTTCTTCATCCTTGTTTGATTCAATATTTCTCTGACTCTCTTTTGAAAACACTTAGTCCTCATATGTCCATCCTCTTTCCGGTTGCTTGGATACAATGTTCTTGATCTGCTTAGATGCCTCTTGTAACTGTTTAAGATTTAAGTCATTCCTACCCTCTTGTTTTTGATTTTGCATTTTTGCTTTTATTGTGCCAAATCTGATTTTGATTCTCTTATGGTCGCTCCCCAGACCTTAGACCTACATACCTCCTAATCTGTTGTATATTTTACGCGACGTTAAACAGTAGTCAATAGTCGAGTGCGAGTTTTTTCTTTCCCATGCTATTTCTCCATCACATTTCACCTAAGCGTTAACCCATTTACCCATTAACATTAACCCATTAACCTTTGCTGAACGCCTCTAACATCCTCCCTGTTGTATCTGTATGTCCATCAAAGTCTTCCAAATACGCATTCACGTCCCCCAAGATAATTATTTCCTTGCTAGTGCCAATTTCCCTAACGTCTCCTGATATACATGTCAAGTGTTCTGCATTTTCCTCCCCTGCATCACTCCCTGTTTTTAGATAAACAAAACCCAGGATTGTGTCTAAACCACCAACATTGCCTTTGACCCACATGTGTTCCCTGCAGCCCTCTCGTTCCCTTTCCCATTCCTGAACCTTAACTAACACCCCTAATCCCCCTCCCTTGTGTTCCTCATTGGCCCGGTTTCATACCATCCAATGATATCCCGGTATGTATGGTGGTTCTTCCATATGCCTGAGATGTGTTTCTGCTAATCCATACACTGCAAAGTTTCCTGAGTATGTCCCAACTAAACAAGCTTGGCGCAATATGGCCATAGTAGCTTTGCGCCATAAAGCCCGCAATCAACAACAACACTGCAAAGTTGTCGCTTTCTAATCGCTCCTCAATCTCCCCCCACTTTATTCTGTTCCTGCCCTCCTGCATGTTTATGAACGCTGTTTCTTTTTCCTAGTCCTGCAAGGCTTCCTCTCACTCTTCCAAACCCTTTCCCCTGTATCTACATTTTGGCCCTCATTTACACCGGCGCCCTCAGGGCTCCGGGGCTCCGCAAAAATGTATGATGTGACATCCAATCCTATCACCTACCGTGCTCACAGTGGTTCCACTGTAGTGGATGCCCATTGTAAAAGGGTCGGAGCGAGCTTCGTGCACCGCCCTGTTTACTTTCATTACTCCATACTCAAGTCGTCGGCTCAACCCCCTTGTCACCCGGTTAGCTTCCACCACCCGCTTCTCTATCTGCAAAGACTGTCCCCAGACCTCTGGAACGGTGCATATTTGCACATGCACAGTCTCAGAGACCTCCCTCAGCTTACGTAACCCCAACTCTATCTGCCTGGCGAGGTTCTGGCTCCGTCCCTTTAACACATCATTTAGTCCTGCGTGTACAAACACTAGGTACTCTCCTTCCCTGTTTTTCCACACCTCCACCTTCGCTTTGGCCATAGCATCTACCATGCACTTTCCTGACTGAGCCATACGGTTACCCTCCCATCCCCTTTCACCCTGTCCAGCAGCCCCTCCTTAACCCTTGTTATGTATGAGTCTCCTACCACCAGCACCCTCTTAACCCCCGACTGCCTGTCTTCACCCCCTCCAGCTCTCTGTGCTTTCTCTGCCTCAAGTTCTGCTGCCTTTCTCAAGCCCTGCTGTACTGCAGTACTATACAGCTGTGCAGGCTCCTTTCCTACAGTCAATCACCTCGTCACTATTTAACTGGCCCCCTTTGTCTGCCCCCCCCCCCTTTGCCGTCTTCTCTGCCACCTCACCCTTTTTCTTATTAACTACTCCTGTCAGTTGCTGCACCATCTCCTCATACTTCTTCTTATGCTCTTCCAACTCCGCCTTCCACTCTTCCCCTAAGCTCCCCTACCTGTCGCTCAACCTCGGCTCTCTGTTCCTGTTATCGTCTCAGCTCTCCCGCCACGCTCCCTACCTTACTTTCCCATTCCCAGGTCATCTCCACCACATCCGCTTCGGCCCTCTTATTCATATCTCCGACCTGCGCCTCGAGCTGAACCTGCTTCTCCCGCTCTACCCGTATCTCCCACTTCGACTCCTGAACCGTATCCGCCCATTCCCTTCCTATTCTCCCAAAACCAGGTTCTACCTTCTCACAACTCCGACAGATAAAGTTGCTCTCTTCGGCTTCTGCTACAGTTTTGAGCTCCAACACCATCATGCAGCACCAACGGCCACACTCCTCAGATTCTACATCGGGTCCCCCTTTTACATTAGCCTGCGCATTTTTCTTCCTTCGCATATTCACCATTACCTACGGACACACAGCGCGACCCCACGAAAAATATTGCACCCAAACCAAAAAAGCCTGGGTAACATCCCTGTCCACAAAACCAACTAGCCCGCCAAAAGTTTCAAACGTGCAGGTGGTTTGGTCTTGTGACCCTACCTAAAAAGCCTGCTGTAACCCAACTATCCTATCACTACTTTAGAAACTGCTTTCTGCTACCTCATAAAACCACCAGAGTTAGAGCAAAAATGCTTCACAGCAGGGTGGTAAACCTGGAGGATCAACCCCAATGGGGTGTGCTCCTTGCCTTTAGCGTGCAACACCACCAATGAAGCAGATCTAACAAGCAAGCCTATCCTATCGCTACTTTAAAAAGCACACTCGCAACTAAACTAAATACACCAAATATTGCTTAGCTTCGCAGGAGCTCTGAAAAACACGTCCTCTTTGCCAGCTGATAAGCAGCTGACTGGTGAGACATATTGATGTCTATTTCGGAACACAGAAAGGGAAGGTAGTAAGCTTTGGTAATAGCAATGGTAGCAAACCGGGACAAAATACCCCAGGTTAACTTCTTTGTCTTCCTTTCTGCCCTTTCTTCTTCTTCTTCTTCTTGGTAATAGCACACTCATTCGTGTTTTCTTTTTCATGTCTTGTCATAAAATAAAACCAAAGGTTTTTTGTTTTTTTTTCACATTGCTTAGCTGCTTGAGGTTGCAAGTATTTGTACAAAACATGGGAGTGTACAGCAGTATACTTCCTTCATACTTGGTGATGTCGAATTTAAAAATTGTCAAATGGTTCATTAAAGTCAAGCTTTCATGAAACAATTTTTTTATATCATTATTAGTATTTGATGTGTGCAGCAATAATGGACCTCCTTTCTTAAGGGGGGAGGCTGGTCTTTGACTTTTGGTTTTTTATTTTTCATTGATAGTGCTGAAATTTAGTGTACTGATGTATTTCTCTGTGGTGATTTCAAATATGCAATTAGTTTTCAGATAGCTTTACTAGATCCTGAGTTACGAATAAATTGGTCATTTTAATTAGGTCCTCGTTACGGGTCGTTAGCGTAAGAGTTTTCAGAATATATCAGAAATTTTTATAGAATTGTATTCACCAAGACATGTTTTGTGCGGTGATGCTATTTTTGTTGCTTTATATATCATACAATAATTTTAATTAATTAGTCTCAAAAAGATATAGCCTCCCGTTTTATGCAACTTGATTGCAAATGTTTTTTACCGATGTAATATCATTAAATCAGTCTTAAAATAGCATCACCGCACAAAACATATCTTGGTGAACGCAATTCTATAAAAATTTCCGATATATTTTGAACAGTTTTATTGTAACGGCCCGTAAGGAGGACCTAATTAAAATTACAAATTTATTAATACCTCAGGATCTAGTAAAGCTATCTGAAAACAAATTGCATATTTGAATTCACCACAGAGAAATACATCAGTACACTAAATTTCAGCACTATCAATGAAAAATAAAAAAACAAAAGTTAAAGACCAGCCTCCCCCCTTTCTTAATGCATATTCCAAAGCTGAAATTACTTCTCTTAAAGGGGCGCTTGGGAGCTTTCTAAGACGGCCTATTTATGGCCGTAACACATTCTATGTGCTCTAAGCATCCCAAATATTTAAGTTTAAATCATGTGCAGCTTAGTTCACTAATAGAAATGTGATAAAATATAGTGAATCTCAGACATACAAATGGCGGCACTGAACCCGGCCGAATGTAGGTGAGGAACGAACGGGGCTCATCAGACAATCACAAGCGATAGCTTCACGTCCGGACAAGCAGCCAACCAGCCCTGCTCGTCTGCACAAGAGGCCCTCGCTTGCAATTGACTGAGAAGTGTCTTTCGCCGTTCCACCCTATTCGCCTTGATTCGGTTCAACCGCATTCGCTATCTTTGATCGCATTTTTTAATAAAGAAATAGGCCACACATGATTGTACGTTTTGGACTTGTGGGATGTTAGAGCGCATAGGTTGAGTTAGGAACATAAGTAGGCCATCCTGGAATACTAGAGAGTACCCCTTTAATTTATTTCATTTTTTTATATATATCTACAGTTCAGCATTTCAGTGAAACAAAGCAGGAACATGATTGCAGACGAAAGTTGAGAGTACATTTCTGTTGTCTGTATTTCTCCACTTTTTGTGCATTTTCTTGACAGTTTTATTCACTGCAGATTCATCTTGGACCTGGCATCAAAATGCGAGAGGCAGCGTTTACACATGCCGTGGAAAAGGCTGCCACTCCTGGCCGCTCTCTCAGAATGGTCAGCCGATCACTGTGGGAGCCTGCGGAGCTCTTCGACAAGGGTGTGTCAGGGCAAGCCTGCAGGCGTCTCCTCTAGGAGGGTGTGGTGAAAAAACAGCCCCTACCACACCAGGTGGGTATTTCTGATCAACCTGGAAGGGCACAGCACCTGTTGTGGCTGCTGTGCTTAGCTCTGAACAAAAAAAAATTTGGTTATGGGGATATTTATACAGCGTGTAGTTGGTCTGCTATTAAAGTTGCGACGAGTCACACGTTGTAGATGAGCAGTGTGTGACTCGTCGGAACTTTAATGGCAGACATAATGTTTGTATAGTGTGAGTTATGATTTACTATGATTTGGGATTTTTATGAACCTATTGTTCATTTTGCCTAGTGCAGCACACATGTACAGTGAGAGGCACTAAGAGGTCAGACAAGGTGAATGTGGACAGAGCAGGAGAAATGCCACTTGGGGTGCAGCGCTTTCTTTGCTCACTGGGAGCGAGGCCACGATGTTTGATCTGCAGTCAAACCTGATATTATCGAACCCGGTTAATTAAGGGCACATGGTAAGGTAAAATTGAAAAAAAAAATTGATTTTAGTTTTTTTCGCAATTTGAAAAGTTTAGTTCTTTTTGCACATTTTCCATTGTCCCAGTGTTTTTGGAAAGCTATATTTCGGGCTGAAAATCACTTCTTCCGAAAGCAAGTAGCAGGTGACTATGCCTCCTTTTGGGATACACTCCCTGTTTATCGATGAATTCTCCAACAAAACAAAATCAACACAAGACCTAAAAGCTTGTCCAGTAATAGATAACCTAAAAAAATTATTTCGCAACTATTGCATAGCTTTTTTTCAACCAAGACAATCACGAGACGCTGCGCACGTTTTTCCCAGGTGTGTAGCGTGTGTACATTCAAGTGTTTGTGCTTTCATAACGACAAAATGGCGCCATTGAATGCTGTTCCTTTATTCAATGGTGGCAGCATTGCACAAGCCAATGTTTTGAAGTTTTGTGGATGGAACCCTGTTTGGAAAGCCATTAAGTGGCTGAGGGAAGTTGACATCACTCTAGTATACTTTACGGACCAAGCGACATGGCAGGTCACAAAAGAGGCCCGGCAAGCAAGGCGATAAGCCTAAAGGCGAAGATATGACTTTAGCGATGCCTTTCAAACTGGCGGCTATTGAAAAAATGACTGTAAGGCTGTTGGTGCCAATAGAAATTTGTTATTCACTAGTTTTTTTACTTTAAACTCAATTATCTCAAAACAGTGTTTTTTAGTACATAGCTACCATTTTTTCCTTAACCTGTCATTATGGAGGGTTGAGTTTTTATTTCTACCACATACATGGGTGTTCAAAAATACTGGACTAAAATTAAAAATGTGCACCTAGCAGTTTTTGAGTTACAAAGTTTTTAATAGATGAAAAAAAACTAAAATTTCAGTACTAGAAAAAAAAAAAAAAAACTTATTTTAGTTTGGTTCACATAATTCTAGTTCAGTGGATAAAACACAATATTTCGAACAAAATGATATATGCATGACAAAAATACTCCTAATAGTCACCGAGAAAACTGTTCCTCAACATGGCCTCAAATGCATGGGGAGTATAGGACTTACCTTGTGCCCTTAAACTATTTGTAAATGGACTGGTAGCTGCAATAAAAATGCATAGCGAAAAATGCAATTACATCGAACGAAAATTGCGTCTTCCCATGGACCGATCTGCCAAGAGCGCTGTTTAGCTCTGCAAGCTGGCTTTCCCCCTGTATGAGAGTCATCCTTGTGGGAGAGCCAGCTTGCAGAGAAAGCTGGTTTTTTTTTTCTTTTGAGCAGCCGCGTCGGCCGCCCAGGAGTAAAAAAAAAGTCTTGTGGGGGGAGAGGGTGAGCCGGTAAACGAAGAAGCGGCCACTATATAACTGCAGTCGGCGTCCCTCATGATTTACAGATGCCCCTTCGAGCGTGAACAACTTTTCTAAATGTGGCGTGCTTGTTCGTTGTCAAATTCATTAAAACTTCTATAGAGAATTGCCCGCTATATCAAAGTGGTAGACGGTTTTTTGAGAGTTTGATATAGTCAGGTTTGACTGTATTATGTTGGCCACAGGTAGGCGAAATCAGATAGAACGTGGGAGGGCGGGCCGAGTGATAAATTGACTGATTATCAGGCTCGACACGACATAACCTCTTGTTTACTGTTGTAGTTGTGATTTTATTATTTTAAGGTTTTTTTTATGAATAGCTGCTCGTGTATTTCTTTTTATGCACTGCAGGTTTTATCACGCAATACCGATTTGCCGAAGCCATCATCTTAGCCATCCAGATATGCTGGCAAAAGTGGCATGGAAGAAAAGAGCCATGGACAGCCCAGTCTGCAAGAGAATGTTTGCGAGTGGTGCATGTTGGGAAAAAAATAAAATAGTAAGTTCCATTCTTTTTGTCTTTTTAGTTTTGTTTCATGGCAGAATGAACACCTAAACCTGCAAAAAATTAGTCTTTTTGCACAATTTGCTCGCTGTTTTCATCAGCAGTCCTTTCTGCATCTAAATTATATTCTGCATGCATGACCAGGTCACCACAGAAGACACTAGGTCGGCCGGATCACATCAGAACACGTCAAGACACTAGAACACGTCAGGATAATAGAACACGTCAGGACACTAGAACACGTCAGGATACTAGAACACGTCAGGACACTAGAACACACCAGGCCACCAGAACACACCAGGCCAACAGAACACGCCAAGACCCGTGTCTGAATTTCCGCTCTGATGTAAACGTCAGAAACACACCAGACCCGGGCTGGTGGATTTTTCAATAGGGTATGTAGGGTCCGCCGATATCTACGGATGTACAGTGCAGACGACATACACGTATCTACTACCTCCTTTTAATTAATTCTGTAAAGATCTGTTAAGAATAAAAAAAAATCCTGCATAAGCATGAACTCACAACATTGGACATGCCTGGGACGTAGCCATTTCCTCTTTTCGATTATGGGAGTTAGAATCTTTTAAGTTGGTTGTTTTAAAACTCAGATAACAAAATCTGATATTCGGCTGGCACCCTTGGGCTTGCAACGTATTGATATAGGTTATCGTTCAGTGTATAAAAAGCTTCCCAATAAAACAAGTGTAAAATGACAAGAATTAACCCTTTGCCTACCGCAAAAATTAAGAAAAACGAAGATTTAAAAATACCGACTTTTTTTTTTTAATTTGCCCTCTCTGTTTCACCTTATGATGTACCGCAGGAAAGGCTACAAGCGCGAGCTCCTTGCTTTAGGGCACATCTCGGCGGCACAAGCTCTCTTGCGTTAAAAGCAGCAGCCAACTCTATGAGCTCGCGCTTCTAGCCTTCGCTGCGGTACAACATAAGGTGAAATTGAGTGTATAAAATCGTGGTACCGACACCACGTGCACCGCTAAAAGTGAAAAAAAAAAAAAAAAAAGCGAGCTGCGCGATTTTTTTTAGGTAACTCGACTACAGCGCCACCAGGAACTGTCAATACACCCGCCCTCACGAGCTCTCGTTGCCGAGCCGCTCCGGTCCCAACACTGCCCGAGTGTTTTGGCGCACTGCAGCTCGAAGCACGCGGAGAAATGCGCGAGCGCGAGCTCCGTTCAAAGCACGGAGCTCACACTGCAGAACCTGCACAAGCCCTGAGTTCAATCCCCCCTCTTGATGGGCATCGCACCGGCGTGCAGTCGTGTATCACTACTATACTCCATCTAATGAGTTGCGTGCAGCAGACGCAAAAACACAGGCGCGAGTGTGTGGCTTTCAGATTTACTCCCTTTCAAGAGCACTCGCGAAAGGCAAGCAAATGTGGAAGACATGCGCCCGCGCCGTGCCTTGGGCTTTGCTGCACACAATTCCTGAGACAGAGTATACGTGATGCACGTTACAGGCCCACGGCTAGCAGTCGTCCTGCACTGGCTACATTTCTCATGTACAGCTACATTGTTCTCAAACAATGTAGCTGTACGAAATTCCTGGTGTCTAAAATATAACGATTAATTTTGAATGCGCCATGACATTGCATTTTAATGTGCGCGCGTGTTCGCGGTTTGGTTTTTGTTTACACCTTCGATTAGGCGGCTCTTACTTATGATGAAAGAGTGTATAGCTGTCGGAGTTCAGGGAAAATATTGTATAACCCAAAAATAAACACGCCAACGTAAAACGAACAAATGTGGCGCTTTTAATTAAAAAAAACAAAGTAAGAGCGGTTATGACAATTGTCTTTTAAATTCAATAGAAGTTTGCGCCTAAATTACTTTAGGTATGAGCGTACCAAAGGCTATAAAAGCGAGCTCCATAATTTGAACGGCTCTACCAACCCCGTGCGCTTGCCCACTGGAAGATTAGTTCAGGGCAGCATGGTCGTACTTGTTTACAGGCACGAACATGCTGCGAGCGAACTGGAATATATGGGTTTCGCTTCGCTCGCACGTCTGCTGAAACCAAATACTTCAGTGTATTTGGTGAAACAAAGCTTGCCTTCTTCATATGTGCAAAGCCCTCAGTTTTCTCAAGACTGCACGCATTTCTATTATTACTGGTTTCGTTTGTAGTCCTTCTACGATTCAGCTCGTGCTCTACTGTGTGCGGCGTGCATTAGACACCAAGGTAACCCAAGAGCAAACTATTTCGCTTATTGCAGAAAAACTAATGCTAGTGGCCACGCGTATCACAATCAGCGCACTTCACATATGGTCGGTAGTCTGGGTAAACAATGTTGTTCTTCGAGAAGAACTGCGACGGTATGAAATCACGTGGCAGAAAACACTCTGTCATCACGCGCTCGGTTGCAAACACTTGGCAGCCAGTGAATACTCATCATCCGAGCCAAGATTATAAGTAGCTGTCAGCAGGTGGAGTTTTTCTATCGACCCAGAATTAGACTGTTTCCTATTTTATATTGTAAGCAATTAGGAGAGCTACATCAAGCCTGAAGGTACTAAGGTAGTATTATGAACATTCAAACGTTACGGCCTGAGCAGTATGTGAACTTTCGACGCACCCTTAACTTTCGATGCGCGCAACGCTAGTAAAAAAAACGTAGCTCTGTTTCAGTGTTCATCAGCGTGCGATGTGCGTACTTACAGCATATTTATACGTCACACTCTAAACTTTGTATATTCTCCATTTTCCTTGCATACCACTTGTTTGCATGCATATATCACCAAATTAAGACATATTGCTTAAACTTTTTGCAATAGCTCTCCACAGATACAAAATCTTTGACTGGCCAATCGTTTCATTTATCACTGTACTCGGACTAAAATTAATTTTTGTCAATACCTACACCTTAGAGGCTTTTTTTTCTGTTTCCGAGCTTCATGGTTTTGGTCAAAATAAACACCTATATGACCTAAATGAGACACCTGATCAAAAGAAAATTATTTTCAGAAAATTAATTTTTAAAGCTAGAATTTTGGAACACTACGCTTATCATGACATTGTGTTCCGGTGTGCTAGCGGCGCACAGGCGATTTTATATTTTTCAACGCGTCGGTTGTTTTGTTGTGCATCTGTCTCGCCATTTGGCTGAGGACGATTTTCGCGTTTTGTTCTCACCACATTTGCTAGAGGCGCAAGCTCGGAGCGTAGGCAACTGGCCCCCTTGCACGAGAAATGACGCAGCCGTGCGCGTTTCAAAGAAAGCTCGTGCAAAGAAAAACAAGCGAAGGACCAGGAATGTCAAATTCAGGATAAATACCCCATTGTATCGAAGCGCCACCACACACGAGTTTTCGCATTGATGTACAGGCCTGGAAGGCGATCCCAGCGCCATCTGTTGGTTCAGAATCACACTAACGAAGGGTGGGGTTGCACCTTAAGGCGAAACCTCACCCTTGGTTAGTGTGATTCTGGACCAACAGATGGCGGTGGGATCGCCTTCCAGGCCTGTACATCAATCCGAGATATCGTCTGCGGTGGCGCTTTGATACAGTGGGGTATTTTTCTATATCCTGAATTTGACATCCCTGGTCCCTTGCTTGTTTTTCTCTGCACGAGGTTTCTTTAGAACGCGCACGGCTGCGCCAGTTCTCGTGCAAGGGGGCCAGTTGCCTATGATCCGAGCCTCCGAGCTCACGTCTCTAGTAAATGTGGATAGAACAAAACGCGAAAATCGACCTCAGCCAAATGGCGAGACACATGCACAACCAAACCACCGACGCTTTTAAATATATAAAGTGGACCTTTTCCACATACCGACGGCACCAGGCGGTGGCTGCACAAACTAAAAATCGAGAAAGTGACCTACCTGCGCTACCAATCGATAATGGGAGCTACGCTACCAGTTTCTTCGCTCTCTGAGCAGCGGCGCCTGCCCAACGCAACTTTAAAGAGGGGCATCCGTGGCGTCCACCCAAACGTCGTGTTTTCCTTTCCGTCGACGTTCTTTTTTTGTGTAACACAATTCTATATATATGCTGCAGTTACGTGTTCTACTCGCTGATATACAGCCTCCTTCCGAATTTCCTCGATTTTTCGCTCCGACTTCCGCCGCCTGGCATCCGGCGCTCGCGCGTGCGCAGAACGCTTGTCGGAAAAGGTCCATTGCCTGTGCACCGTTATCGGAGATTTCAAGGCCAATTACACATATTTTTATATGATCAGATTTGTGTTGACACGAATGAAGGTGACGAGAGGACGAATAGTGAACTCAAAAATAAAGGTTTAATCGGCGAACTTGTGCCAAACAAAAAAAGTAAGGAAAGAGCGTCGAGGCAGCAGAAAAGCAGGCGGCGATTCGGCAGCGTAACAGAGAGCGAGAGCGAGACTGACTCAACAAAGGTCGCTGGCAGCTGCTTTTCTACGGTGCGTCACCATCTCGAAAGTTCGGCAAAGTAGGTTCGAGCGTCGCGCGCTCGGGGCGAGGATGAAGTGGCATTTTCGAGAACAAGGAAACAGGGCGAAAGTTACGTCTGGTGCAAGAATGAACGCGAATGTTCTATACTTCGTCTCACCCTACGATGGACTAAAGGCAAAAGCTACGAACCGCCAGATCCAATCACGAGCCACTTAGAAATCGCGCGGTATTCCACTTAGATACACGTATCGGTGCCCGCGTCTCGGATCACTGATGAGGGGACGGGTGGACAGTGGTTCAAATCGAAGAGCACTGGGTGACTCAACAATTTCACATCGCAAGAAAGCCAGGACATATAGGCTCGTTGCAGCGTCGAAGCTATAGAAATGATGCGAGGCTTTTATATTCGGAGCATTATTCGTGCACCCCTAATCAATGTTAAGCGTGTCATAGTATAGCGTGGAACGGTGATTGGGCCTGGCGGCCTGTGGCTTTGGCCTTTGGTCCATCGTAAGATGAGACAGAGTACGTACTTCGTTTCAGCTTCGGTCCGAGCGCGGCCGATGTTATGAGCCGAAGGGCCAATCAAACACCGCAAAAAGCGCAGCGTCATGGCATGCTCTCTGCGCTTGATAAGACTAGCCGGCGGAAGAGCACGCACAGAGAGACGGCGAATACCGGCTGGTCCTATCAACTGCAGAGAGCACGCCATGACGTTGTGCCTCTTTCGCTGTTTGATTGACCCTTCGGCTCATAACATCGGCCGCCCTCGGACCGAAGCTGAAACGAAGTATAGAAGCCCGTGACCGAGCGTTGCTTTCTCGGCTCGGCGGGCGGCAATATGACGGGCCGGTCTTCTTTCGTGCATGTGTTTAGCTCTTTGTGGATTTCCAGGAAAACGAGATGACAGAATATACTTGGGTTTCCAAAATTCTAGCTTGAGGAATTAACCACCTAAAAAAAAAAATAAACTATCTTTTGGGCGGTCAGGTGTCTCATTTAGGTAGCTGGGTTTTTATTTTGACCAAAACCACGAGACCGGAAAACACAAAAATGACACTCAGGTTTAGATGTTGAGTTTGATAAACCCAAAATAGGGCTGGTGCGGGAGTCACAATAATATTTAAAAAATGCCGAGGTTAATAATTAACTCACAGCAATAAATGATAATAATTAATTTTAATACGAATTCAGTGATAAATGCAATGACTGGACAGGCAAAGATCTTGGTCTGCGTATAGCCTTTCCACAGTTTAAGCAATGTACAGGATGTCACAAAACAAAATACCGATACCTTATTCAAGAGTTTTGAGTGATTTTTTGAAAAGTTCCTTGGGAAAATGGCGACAGACGGAGTTTTCGAATGCGTGGGGCTCTATGGCACCAGAAACGGAAAACGGGCAAAAATTGACTTCCTTTTCCCATAGAAAATTTTTAGAAAATCACTTATAACTTTTGAATAATGTGTCCGTTCGGGATGAAATCTTTGGCATCTGGTTGTAACCTAGAGCTACGTTTTGGCGGAAAATGAGCGTTAGACGATGCGTAGTTTATTTTTACGGTAAAAAAAAAAATAAAAAACCTGTAAATCTTTTTTTGTGACATCCTGTGCCAGTCTGATTTTTCTGATGTATGCGCGCCAATAGTGGTGTGCAAAATGAAAAAAAGATGCAAACGGGTAGAGTTTGACATTGTATAAAATATAGTGTAAGCACTCACATGGTACTTAAGAATGAAACAGCCCTACATTTTATACTAGCGTTGAGCGTATCGAAAGTTAAGGGTGAATCAAAGGCTAAAGCTTGTACACATATACTGCTCAGGCCATTATGTTTGAATACTCATAGTACAGTGCTAATCACACTTGTCTATAACGCGCGAGCGTGCGGCTTTCTCCTGAAAGCGCTCGACTGGTGGCATTCGCGAAAACTAAGCTAGTCACGTGGCGCAACATGGAACGGCCCGCTCGAGGGGTGTCCTGCCCACTCTATCAGCTTGCGGCAAATGCGGAAGGTGGCTCGCACTTGTTTTACAAACATCATTGCTCGAACAATAAACACAGTAAGGCATGAAGGCGTATCAACGATGTCGTCATCAAAAATCAAAAATATATCATAAAGCACTTTACTTTTATCGCTTATCTTTTATCGCTTATCGCTTTTATCGCTTAAACGAAAATAATGATGATAAAAAACAAGCGTGTAATCACGCGAAAACTGAGGGCATTGCACATATACAGAAGATAAACTTTGTTCCACTAAATACATTCCCGAAGGAAAAATCCATCAATGTAACGCTGTTTGGCAGTCAATGTTTTCTAGTGGACCGCTGACTGTGCCTGACTGTACGTCAAGCATGTCTGATTGGCCAACAAGTTACTCTGACCGACAGTCAAACTCCAGCCAGACCCCGCTTGTCGGCTTTCTGATGGTTTCCTGGTGGCAGTCGGCCGCCGCGAAATGCCATCAGGATGTCCTGGTGGTGATTTTGACTGTACATCGATTGCCTCTGACTGTACGTCAGAAAGCTTTGACGTGCAGACAGAAGTACGGTCAAAGGACGTAAAGTTCGTTCGGATACCACTATTTCGTCAAATCTACGAATACGAAAAGTAATCTATGCACGAGAAAACGATTTCGGGACGTGAGCCCATAAAACCGCTGACGTTAGAGATGTGACACGCAACCGACCGACAACCTTGATCAGAAGCCCGCCGAAGCGCCGAACACGACACTGACGACACTTCGCACTTCGCTTTGCCTATAGAGGCTTCGCCGAGCTTTCATGAACGATCGCTCTCGACTCGTTTTGTTTGCCCGCTTGCTCCAACCTGTCTATCCTGCCCGGGCTCTACAATGTCTTATGTTTTACTAGAATTTCTACTCGACAAGACCCAGCCTGTTGTGAGTTCCGACGATGTAAGGGACTTTAGCGGTGTAGTTGAAGACGACAAGGTGTACCAGGTCTACTGGGCCGATGACGCGCGAAGAAAAGGATCGTTCTACGACGCGAAAGTACTCTACATGGCAGGTGAGTAGAACTGAAGTACGGCGAGTGATGTACGAGTGCTTTGCATAACATGCTGACGGCTTAACTGTATTTGCAGACGAAGCATCTCGTATAAAACGAATAGTCAAATCGAGTTTCCGTAGTGGTGCCGTAGCTCAGGAGAAAGAAGAAGACGCCGTTTCGAACGGCTGCGTTTTCATGTTCTCCGCCCAAGAAAACAAATCGGCCTCTGGCCGAGGTACTACGTCTACTGCTGCTGCTGCTACCGTTTCCCCGATGGATGACTACCGAGTGCTGATGCCACGTCTACCTACAGGTAACCTCGTTCTTAATTCAGTATTCCTGCATGGAGATCTCGCTGCTCGACCCTACCGAGCTCCGGATTTTCGAGATGCCCTCAGTGGCATAATTGACCGATAGGACATCATCGCCATGGGACAATACCAAATGTCGCATGTCTGGATGGTCGTATGTGCGACTTCCCTCGCAAAAAGCAAGCTCGTCGCCTGCGAAGAGCTAAAGGTGAAAGGACGCAAATGCCTCGTCGTAGATCCAGAATCAAAAGAAGTGAAACTCAGGCTTCTGTGGCTACCCCCCCATATGGAAAACCGGAGAGTTGCTGAAGCGCTGGAACCCTTTGGTACCGTGCGGTCTATCGTACGAGAGAAGTGGAAGTGCGAAGGAATGGAAGATATGGATACCCTCAACAGAGAGGTGCAACTGACACTTCGAGACGACGTAAGCGTGAGCAAGATTCCTCACCTACTGACTATTTATGGGTGCCAGAGCTTGCTACTGATCCCCGGACGACCTCCTTTGTGCCTGCGATGCAACCGCGTGGGCCACATCCGCCGCCACTGCCGGACTCCGAGGTGCACGAAGTGCCAAAGGTACGGACACAGCCTTCCTGACTGCGTCCTCACCTACGCCGACAGGCTTAGGATCGGAACAGCCGACGACTCAACCACAGAACACCTGATGGATGCAAGCGAGGTTGTTGAACCGAGTGGGGACATCCCCATGATGACTGAGCCTCCAGGTTCAGCATCTCAGCCACCCCCGACCGAACCCCCTCTTCCAGAAGGAACCTTTTCCTCTCCTGATGTGAGTGCAGATCAACCCGCCAGCCCCCCTACAATCCCCCCAGAAAAAGGACTGAAAACTTCCCACGCCGCAGAATACGGACAGACTTCTACAGATGATCAACAAAACAAAGAAACCAGCGAGGTTGAGGAGAAAGGTAACTCAACGCAAGGAATCGACGATGCAGATGACCCGATTCTTGCAATTGAGGCAGTTACGAATGCGGCATTGAGCGACGGTACCGTAACTAGATCAAAACTGTCCGACAGAAGACAGGCTGGAACACGGCACAAGCCGTATTTGAAGCCGTCTTCTGGGCCTAAACTTGTTGAAGACAAGCCACTGAGCGATAACGCTCAAACATAATCGATCGCATATCGAGCGCCCCTCAGCTCCGTGTAGCTACCTTAAACGTGAGAGGTCTTAAATCTAAGCGAAAGCAGTGCCAGCTCCTTCAGCTTATATCCCTACAGCAAGTAGATGTATTGGCAGTACAAGAAACAAAATTGTCCGGCGAGGAAGAAACCGAAATCGCGTTGAAACCTTTTCTAAATGATTTCGACGTGTGTGTCACCCATGCTACGGGCACATCGGCCGGGTGTTTTTTGCTACTGAGAAGAAGAACGGGCTTGACTGCTAACGCTCTCACCACCGATCGAGAGGGGCGCTTCATTGTATGTGATCTTACTCATGGCATTGACGAATGGCGCATAATGTGTGTGTACGCTCCCAACTCTGTGAACGCACGTAACGACTTCTTTTTACTCATAGAACCATATATTAGAACCGATAGAAAACTATTTCTACTGGGAGACTTTAACTGTGTGTTAAATATGAAAGATCGTTCCCAATTTACGTCCAGATTTGACTCTAGTTCAGCATTACTGCATTCCTTCATTACCGAAAACAACCTAGTGGACATTGGAGAACACAAAGGGAGCAGAATACATTACACACATTTCCAACGCTCATCTCACGCACGACTGGATCGAATATACGTATCTGGAGAACTCTACAAAGTTATTTCAGATTACACGGTTAAACCTGTTTTTTTCTCAGACCACTGTCTTGTGTCAATTACCATTGGTGAAAAGAAAAGGCATTTATCGCGTCCTGAATGGAGCCTATGGAAACTGAACACAACCCTTCTAGGTGACAAAATATTTTCCGATCGCATCCCCGAAATTTTTTTACACGTACAGCAGATACCCTCACTACACGTATTTTGCAAATGGGACATGTTGAAACAAGAGGTTAAAAATTGGGCAATCGAACGCGCGAGCACTATCACATTTGAAAAAAGGCGAGAACTGAAGAATCTCTTAAATACGCGATCAACACTTTACGAACTTGAGAGTAACAATCCTGGTGAATACACAGAAGAAGTAAACATGACTAAAACACAACTCCAGCGATACGATGCCGACAAATATCGAGGAGCAGTGATTCGATCGCGCTCACAAAAATTTCTACTTGGAGAGACACCCGGCCGGAGATCCTTGGAAGATGAGCGAAGGTATGCTTTAACAAAGGAAATTGTTGAAATCGAACATAAAGGCAGTACGAGAATAGATACACCAAACATTTCAGAGGCCTTTGTGGATTATTACACTAATCTTTTGGGGAAAGGCATTCCAATTGAAGAAACTTAAGATATAGAACACCTTGTAAACCTCTTGCCTTCCTTATCAGACGAGGAAAAAGAAATAGTAGAGGGTCCTCTGACCTTACAGGAAATTCAAAATGTCATAAAAGCACTTCCTTCAAATAAGACACCTGGACCTGATGGCCTAAGTGCTGAATTCTACAAGAAATTTTCTGATCTGTTGAGTCCCTTACTACTTGATGTCCTAAAAGCCGCTTACGAATACCAAACACTACCGCCAACGTTTTATTACGGTCATACTGTACTAATTCCTAAAACAGAAGACACAATAACTTTAAAAAAGGTTGAAGCTTATCGACCTATATCACTTTGTAATGTGGACTATAAAATATTCGCCAAAGTTTTAAACGAACGCTTACACCTCGTAATACATAGTCTAATCGGAGAACACCAAACTTGTGGTATACGAGAACGAAATATTCAAACAAACATACACGTAGCAAGATCTGTGATTGACTCTGTATCCGATGAGCAAGATCAAGTAGCTATAGTTCAACTTGATTTGTCCAAGGCATTCGATAGAGTAAGCCATTCTTTCTTATTCAAAATACTTTCTCATGCAAACATAGGAACCATGCTATTCGAAGGCATTCAGCTCTGTTACAAAAACAGCAGCACAAGGCTAATTGTAAACAATTCCCTTTCTGAATCCATTCTTATCAAATCTTCAGTAAGGCAAGGTTGCCCACTATCACCGCTTCTTTTTGCTTTATACCTTGAACCTCTCTGCCTTAGCATTATTACCAATGAAAATATCCGAGGTTATTCTATTTGCTTCACAGAGGTAAAGTTACTGGCATATGCTGATGACGTGGCACTGTTCTGTTCGAATAAGAAGAGTGTAGAAAAAGGCCTTCATATAACGGAGAAGTATTGCGACCTAACAGGAGCGAGGTTGAACACTGAAAAATCTAATGGCTTCTGGATAGGCGCGTGGGCAACGATGCCAGGCCAATTCGCTGGGCTGTCATGGAACTGCTGTCCCTTCAAATATCTTGGCGTTCCTCTAGATCAAACAAGATCCAATAATCTATATTGGAATTCCGTTGTAACTGAGATTAAGCAAAAATCATTAGCATGGAGGGCACGAGACCTTTCAATCTTCGCAAAAGCAGCAGTGTGCAACATGTTTTTAATATCTAAATTAATGTTTGTCTTAAAAGTATTACATTGTGGCCGTTCAAAGGTACAAGCCTTCCACAGAACCTTTGCGACCTTTATTTGGAGCTCGTCTTGGGAACGGACGAAACGCGATAACTTATTCCTTCCGTTGGAAGCTGGCGGCTTAGGTCTTGCACATTTATTTGTCCGCCAACTCGTTTCGCGACTATTTTTTTTTAGGAATTTATCCCATCCTTTTCTGCTTACCATTGTTCAAAGAAAGTTGGCACACCACATGCCCTTTTTGGTCATATCAACAACGAATTCTACCCAAGGCAAACTATGGGGCTTTTGGAAAGAAGTAGTCGATACCTTTATGTTTCTAAAAGTCCGCTTCTCATTAGAATATTTATTTGAAGTACCAAGAAAACGACTATCACAGGTCTTGATTGAAAGTCTCTTTCCCATTCCACTATATAGGACACGATTTAGTGACTGTGATGGACAAGATGTTCTAAAACGTGTAAAGCGAATGTGCATATCTCCAAGTGCCAAAACATTTTTCTTTAAGTTACACACATCAACGCTTCCAGTAAAATCGTGGCTCCAAGAACGTGGGTTTCTTGTGCCGTGGTCAATTGACTGTCGACTATGCCACCGACCGGAAACAATAGAACACTGCTTCATCTACTGTACAGATGCTATTTTCTTCTGGGATGTCCTCCAACGAACTCTTAAGAAGGAAATCGACTTTACCGATCATAGTATTCGTTTTTTACACATACCTAGCGAGACAAACATTCCCTATGATTTATTTATGCTGATAGGCCTCCACAGCCTCTGGAGATGCCGGATGATTGATAGAAATGCCGACACACCACGCACCACAAAATCTATTTTTCTAGAAGAAATTTCGAAAGTAAGAAGTGTTTACGAAGCTCACCCACCAGTACCTGAATGGTTTCACCTTTTTGATGCGTGTTTAAGACTTCCAGATTTTTAATATCTGGAAATGATCGAGATTATGCCGTGCTTAAAAATGTTGTGTTTGTTTGTGTTTATGATGTGCTGGGAGTGAAATAGTGCTATAGGAGTGCGGCTTACGCAGACATTCCTCTGAACTTTTCCCCTTATATCCATCGCTGTGTACATAATCATCATTTCACCTTGTAACCATGTAACCTGAATTTTGAAGTAATTTCCATGTAACAAAGAAAAAAAAAAAAAAAAGGTGCCGTAGCTCAGCGGTTAAGGTGTCCGATTTGTACGCAAGCGGTCGCGGGTTCGATTCGCGGTGGTCCTGATTTTTTTTTTCTTTTTTTATTCTCGAATATTTTGTTTTATCAAGGCATTTGGCGATATTCATGAGTGCGTATAGCTTTACTCTTATATAAATGCTGCCCTTGTTCATGAAATTCCCTTGGCAGTGGCAGTCAGACGTCATCTGATGGACCATCAGATGACGTCTGATGGTCCATCACGTTCCACCAAGGCTGCTGACTGGCAGTCAGTGTCCCAAATTACGTAGCTTGATGGAATTTTCAATAGGGTACCAGTAAAGTATTAGGTTTTGCCCTGCGAGCGAAGCGGAACATACAAGTGCGAGCATACTGCCCTGAACTATACTTCCACTAAACAAACGCACCATCCAAAGCATCGAGTTTGTTTTTATAGCTCTTGGTACGGCTCTAACCTTTGAAAACACAATTATAATCAATTCTATTATTTTAATTACTTTTATTAAGTGCACCTATGCGTTTTTTCTTGTCTGTTGCGTTCACGTGCCATTTTCTTAGTTATATAATATTTTCCAGAAGTCCGACACCTATAGTCTGGTTCATCATAAGTAAGGGCCGCATAATCAAAGATGTAGACAAAAAAACAAAAAAACGAGAACAAGCGAACGCACATTAAAAATGCGATGTAACGGCACATTCAAAACTAGTCGTTAGTTTCTTTAGAAAGCAACAGTTTCGTAGGGCGACATTGTTACCCATTTGAGGTTATAAAAAGTGCAGTACAACTGTTAGCTCGGGGTCTTTAACGTGCATTACGCAGTATATGTCGTACACAATCGCACGATCCCTGCTAAATCCCCTTGATAAAGGCGTTTTTTACAAGTACCGCCAACCATTGTTGTAGAAACGCGCAAGACACGTGCCACGAGAAGGGGGCTTCACCGCCATTCTCTTTCAGGGGCAGTCATTTTAGTGCTGCGCCGCCATTTGCCTCCAAGGGCCGCTTTAGACATGGGCCTCGTGCACTGGCACCTTTGAGGTTACTTGAAAGACCAACGAAAACACATCGAGGGGATTTAGTCCCTACAGGTTCCGTAAACGTTAGTTTGCGCAGCGTGAGCTCCGTTGCTCCGTGCTTTGAACGGAGCTCACGCTCGAGCATTTCTCCACGTGCTCTGATCTGCGATGCCACTACACACTCGGCCAACGATCCCCCGCCGCACTTGGTTTAGCCTGTGAGCTAAACCAAATGAGCTATGCTCAGAGTATCGGCACTTTTTCCCTCGATATTATTATGGGCGCCGCCATCTTGGTGGTTAGTAATCCATCAAACGCAACTGCCGATCGTCATGATTCAAAAGTGCGACCTCCTCAGCATTAGTTCCTGTGTCAGGCAGCTCGTGTAATATTGCTTTGCTTTGTCGCGAGCTGTTTAAACAATTGTGGAGGACAAAAAGGCGCTTTCTGTGATTTCAAAGGCTTTAGATAACTGATAACCATTATTTTAAGCACCAAGATGTCTATGAAGCGTAGCTTACTTAGTTCTAGTTTAGCCCGACTACATAGGCACAGAAAGAGAACCAACAACTTGACCTCGAGCGCTTGGCGCTGCTTCGGTGGCTTTATCAGCCTGTAGCGTTGGCTGCGCTCCGAACTAAGGTAAAGCAAAGCAAATATTCAGATCTTATGGTTTCACAAGCCAAACCAACAAATATCACTTAACACGCCCCAATAAAAAAATAACAAAAATTGCAGGTTTATTTTGATTAATTGGAAATCTTTTGACGTGCAACCGAAATCTCAGATTGGCCTCCGTCGGATTGCGGGCACCTCGGCCGACATTTAAACCCAACGAATATGGATTCATGGGCCAGCGCGTTGGCTCAGAGACACTGGGACGATTTAATGTTTTGTGTTTTGTTTTAATATCACTGCCACTTAAGAGCCACCGAGGTGGTTCTTGAAACACAATGTAGTCAAACCATTCCGACAAGCATAGTTTGATTGCGAAAATGGTGTCTCCAAGTGATAAAAACATTAAGATGTTTTCGCATACGTGGCGGAATCTGAAATCGCAGAATGCATTTCATGGCGCCCATTTCATTTGGATCCCGTCGGGAATGTGTACCGACGCACAGTAGAACACGCGCAAAAGTAGCTGTGGTGCACCCGCAGCCTCGCGCTTTTGTTTTTGACATCTCTGGCACGCTCACTGCGGGCATCTAGGCATCTGACACCCTGACATCTGGCGCTTCTTCTGCCTCTCACGTGGCGTTCCAAGCGGCACACGACGGAAGGTGCA
The DNA here is from genome assembly GCF_016920785.2 of Ixodes scapularis. Lineage (NCBI taxonomy): Eukaryota > Metazoa > Arthropoda > Arachnida > Ixodida > Ixodidae > Ixodes > Ixodes scapularis. Next base: position 150,351,818 of record NW_024609868.1, read on the forward strand.
CATCTAGCTGTTCTTGAACGTGTGTCGCCATCTGTACTTTATATTAAGAAACTACAATCTGCCGTAACTGAATGGGAAATGTTGGAGGTCTTATAACATTTTTAACGTGTAATATCTCAATATGGAAGTTCTGGAAAATGTTATATCGAAGGATGCTTCATAATTTAATGTCTCGTTATTTTGATTAGTTGACGTGATTCCGTTTTTATAGCGCCATAAAATAATGCTATTTTAAACTTTATTTTTTTATTTTAAAATATACATTATCTGTACAGTTGGTTGCTTATTTTTTTATTTATTACATCCAACCAAACTTTCACGTAAATTATCGTGGACAATGGGACGTTATAACTCGAGAAATAATTTTTTCAACATTAGAGACTGTGGTCTGTTAAAAGAGAAGTAATTAACCAACAACTAAGAATAATCGTAATTTTGAGACATTAAAGGATCGTCAAAAAACAGCTCTTTAATTTGACATTAACTTTATAATTGTAAGATACATAAAACGAAAGTTATAAGCCGTCAAATAAACACCAAAACGTCAAGCACGGTGGGGTTGCACCTTAAGTAAAAGCATGGATACAGTTACCCACTCGCCGAACGTGCCTGAAGGGCTGACTGTCATCTTTGTATCAACGGTTAAAAAGCAGCTCATCGCAACTCAGCAGCCTTAAACTGTCAATTGCTTTGGAACAGATGTGCCCGGTGTGCATCCTTGAGGTCTGTCCCAACAAAAGACTCAACCTCATTACAGTAGACACACGCAATGGCCAGACGACTCGAACGCTCTTTGCTTGCACTGAGCTTTGTGGAGTGAAGGTCAGAACATAAAAGCTGGTTCCGTGACACTAAGCTGTTGGAGTGATCACAGACGTTGATACGGCGTTTTCTGAAGTTCAGATCGAACACAACGTGAGATGTCCGGAAGGTCGAGCCGCTAGATTACGACAACTTGTCAAGAGCACAGCTGTGAAGCTGTCCTTCGCTACAAGAGCACTGCCAAATTATGTTTGTCTAGGCCATGGACGTCATCCGCGTTCTCTCTATTCAACAAACGCCCCCTTCAGTTTCGAAAGTGTTGCGCGCAGAGTGTCGAACCAAAACCGAACCGAACCGAAAACCGGAACTAAACCGTTATTTTTACCCGAGCCAGAACTGAACTGAACCGAAATCCTTGCCGCCATCTTGGAACTGAACCGAAAAAAAATAACGGTAACCGGTTCAAAATGGTTCACGGTATATTTTTTTTTTTATTACAACACGAGTTTTCTAGAACTAAAAACTGACAGTTGTATTTCTATTATTTACTGAATGGCAATGCTTAAAAAAGTGTGGATTTTCGTGCCACTTTTGTATGGGCACTACGATTAATCATGTGTCACGTGGTCACGTGGTGTCATGGTGTCAAGATATGCTTTCAATGATGTCACGTCACGTGGCCTTGTGACGTGTATTTGCCTTCAGATCTATAAAGTGAGCAGACAGTCCTTTTTGGCATAGTCCGCGACACGTTGTTTCAGACTGCCGAACAGCGAACAAAAAAGCGCGTCCCGTAGACTCAACAGATGGCGCATTCTCGAGTATCATCCTCCCGTGTTTTGTAGACTTCACAGAGTCAAATTTATTTATGACTATAAAACATATTTTATTGCTGCCTGGAGACTTGACAACATATATAAAGGGCCGATCACCCTAAAGATATACATCATACATAAAATTATCTGAAATATGCCTTGCAAATCTTTTCTGGCGATTTATCTTCGATAGGCACCTCCATGAGTGATTTGGGAGAACCTTAAACAAATGTTTTATTTTGAAGCAGATTAAAAGAACATATGTGTTCCCTGGCGCATATTCAACTTCTCAAACATATAGAGACTGTTGCTCCTTTTATGTGATAAATAAGAATTTTATGTGTCTCTAAGCTGGACGGAAACAAAGTACATAGTGGCGCGTGGCTGAACTATGACGATTGCACACGCAGGCCGTCAGAAAGTGACCAATTAAGTAGCTGCTATGTCGATTAGAGTATGAAATACTACTTTGTTCTATTTAACAATAAATTATAAAAAATATCAAGGATGATGTTTATTTGAAAATTAAATTGACAGACATCTTGGCAAGAACAAACGTCAAACGCCAAGCTATTTTGAAAAAGTAATCTTCGGTACGCGCATTTTTAGGCCAGATATGATCTGAGTACCGAGGTCATTCTTTTCTGCATGATTATTCGTCTGCATTACGGTGCTGAATGTAAACAGGACAGCAAGCGTTGTGTTTGCGGCTCAGTGGTTCTATAAAAGGTAGACTGAAAGAGTTTGTCATAAAATTTTCCTGGCATTTTGAAAATAATATTAAGTTTGGCTCAGTTGCGTCGTCATCATATATATTTTAAAACATATTTTGTAAACTAGATTTCAGGATATATATGGCGAGGACGTGCCCATTTTATCATTTTATGCACTTTAGTTAATTCCTAGGTTCGAGAGCACAGGAGGATTCGACTTTTAATACTGCGACGCAAAGTTGTAGCATTAACGGGTATGCTAGGCAACCTACCAAACTGATAACCTTTAGATTCAGGTAAAATATATGCGACTGAGGTAGAAAAATAGGTGTTGAGTCATATATGTTAATCTAGATTTTTCTTACTGTTTCACTGAAACTAAATAACGCAACGTATTATTATACCTGAAACTAAAAGTGGAAACGTGGATTTTACGAATAATAAAAAGTCGTACAGATACTCGTTTCACTGTTGAAATAGTGCCTATTGCTAAAGAAACGCGCAAAATATATTCTCAGTTTTGCGGTTCGAACCGTTCTTTTTTCCTCCCCGGAACTGAACCGGAGCTGAACCGAAAGCCGTGACCCCGAACCGGAACCAAACCGATAAAAATTTCGGCTCGACACCCTGGTTGCGCGTATGGACATCGAGAGGCGACTTGCAACCGACCTCCGATATGTAGCCGCCCGATCGAAAAGACCATCCAGAAAGTCTGATGGTCCGTCAGGAGCTCCAATGACACCTGATGGTCCACCAGACTTCCCTGATTGATCATCAGAAGCCTACTGGTGGTCCGTCAGATCCTCCAATGACAGATAATGGTCCATCAGACCTCCCTGGTGGACCATCACAAGCGTTTGACGGTCCATCAGAAGTTGATGACGGCACTTGATGGTTCGTCAGACTATCAGGTGATGTGCTATCCCTTGGGGAAAGAATACCCTTGGGGAAAGTTTAGGTTAGAAAGGAAGGTTTATTCTTCGACGTTTCGGCCACGCAGACCGCGACAACTTGCCATCTCGGACTTTTTTACAACTTAGAAAATTAGCTGACAAAAGAATACGCCACGATTTTCATGCCGCATACCTTAAATATTACCTTGACGCGCGCATCACCCCTAAGGGCTTACAAATTACCTTGAAGCCTCGCATGACAGCGCTGTCTCAGAGTGAAGTGTAGAGGTGGAATACGGTTCTCACTAACGCGTCTCTCGAGTTGGTGAGGATAACTATTAAACATTGCGAAACAGCTTCAACCGCGGTTAAAGAAGCCGAATGTAATTTACTCCGCGATCGTGATTTAGCACAGCATGAAACCGTGGCTTTAAAAGAATTTCAAAAAGAGAAAACAGTGAGGTAAAGGAAAACAAGTTGGCTAGGGACAATGTTGGACGTTCTCCGGCAGGCGTGTCTGAATGAAACTTTCGGAGCTACAGGGCCGAATCCCGTAACACAGTTAGCTCATCACACGTAGAACTATCCACTCAGGATCCACCGAGGACTGTGTGCGAACGAGAAACGCAGAATTGTATTCCCGAATCCACTAACATAGTTAACTTATCAAACATAGAACTGTCCACCCACGAGTCGTCGCTCCTCTCGCGGGGACTCAACTTCTGCCTCACTACAGGCCGAATTGATGAATTTTCTTTGCTTCAAGACCTAGATAATTTTGCCCGCAACCTTCGACTTCAGTTTCTTTTTTTTTTTTTGACAGACCCCGCGAAGGCGCGTCTGCTCTTCCATCCACATCGACTGGTTGGACTCCCAAAACTGGCAGAGACAAGCATTTAGACATTTTTATTAATGCTGTTTAGAAAGACATCGTAGCGGCAATTAGAAAACAGCAGCCCAATCACTACAACCTTTCCGCTCCAAAGCGGAGGGCACTCTGGTCTTTTAGCGAGAAAGACGACATCGTGATAAAACCTGCCGACAAGGGGGGCGCCATAGTCATTCTTAACACCAGCGATTACTTACAGGAAGGCAATAGACAACTTAACGATGCCAAAATCTATTGTCGTCTCAAAAACGATCCAACCAGTCTACATGCTGACACCACACGGGGGCAGCTGGGCCAGCTAGTAGAACAGGGGGAAATTACCCCAAAAACGGCAAAGGTATTAACTGCTAAAAACTCCGTGGCAGGTCGATTTTACTTGCTACCAAAAATTCATAAAGAAGAGAACCCAGGCCGTCCCATTATATCTGGATCAGGAACCCTCACCGAACCAATATGTAACTATATGGAAAACTTGATTAGGAACATCCTACCCAGCTTGCCATCGTACATTCAGGACACAAACCATTTCCTTAGAGAAATTTCTAAAATTAATATCCCTAGAGATGTTTTTTTTTTGTTAAGATGGACGTGTCGTCTTTGTATACAAACATCGACCACAATGATGGCATAGAGGTCCTTGTGAATGCGTACGACACTCACAGGAGTGACGATTTACAAGATAAGCATGTCGTGGCTACCCTCTCGCGTCTGGTGCTTGAGTTGAATAGCTTTGAGTTTAATGGAAGTTTCTTCCTTCAAACCAGCGGCACTGCAATGGGAACGAAGATGACACCTAACTACGCTAATATACTTATGGGAAATTTAGGATCCAACTTTTTGGCATCACGTTCACTCAAACGACTTTTCTGTAAAAGGTATATTGACGATACATTTCTTATCTGGTCGCATTCGGAAGAAGAGCTTTTCGAGTTCATTAGAGATTTTAATTTTGCGCACCCTTTCATTTGTTTTGCACGTTGATACCTCAAATCTGAAATTACCTTTCTAGACACAAGAGTGATAATTAATGACTCTAAATTGGCCACTCAACTGTACTGAAAACCGACGGATCGTCAGAAATACTTACACTACGACAGCTGCCACCCACGGTTCTGCAAAAATAGCATACCTTTTAGTCAGGCTCATAGGTTTAAATGTATATGTTCAAATAGCGATGATTTTAAAACAAACACTGATCAATTACGGAAAGTCCTCAAAGAACAGAAGTACCCGGAAAGGATAATAAACGATGCGATCAATAAGGCACAGGCCGTTGATCGTGGCCTCTTGTTGAGTGAGCGGAGCCCTCAGACAGAGGAGCGTCGGGCGAACCTCGTACTAACTCTCAACAATAAGTCTCCGAACGTCGCACCCATATTAAGAAAACATTTCAACATTTTACAGCAAAGTGAACGCCTCGCAAGGGATTATCCCTTCCGTTCCCCGAGTAGTCTGTACAGACGCTCACGCCATCTTAGGGACGCCATAGTTAGGTCTAAGACAACTTACACTGAAAGCACTGGCAGTCGCCCTTGTGGAAGAACAAATTGCGAGGTGTGTCAACATGTGACACCTAGAACCACGGTAGAGAGTACGAATTCCAATTTCATCAACATAATCCACGGAAACTTAAACTGCGGCACAAGTAATGCGATACACCTCCTGACATGTGGCACCTGCGGTAAGCAGTACGTGGCCCAAACCAGCACACCTTTCCGATTGAGGTTTAAGAATCACAGAGCGCAAGTGAATTCATTTCCCAAACTCCCCCTATCAAAACCCAAAAAACACGTTAGACAAATTCGACGTTACATGGTTACAATCCAATTTCAAAAGCAACCGTGAGCGCGAGCAGAGACAATCGTATCTTATTTAGAAAATTAATTCAATCCGGGCCGGTATCAATGAAGATTCCGGTATAATCTCATCAATGCATGCACTCTACCTCGATCGCCCTGTAGCGGAGTGACTGTAGCTAATTCAATCCCTTTTGGACAACCCTTGAATTTTTCCGTTCTTCTTTCTGTACCTGTCGATGAGTCAACGGGTCATGACCTTCAACAGGCATTTTCTACCTATTTATCCTTTTTGAATGTTCTGGGACTGTAGTTAACACTGTTAAATGTGCGGGTTTTTTTTATGGAGGGGATTTGTTTATGCGCTTTGGCCGAGCGTTTGCTTGATTTACTGTATGCGCCTTTTACAATCCATTTTTTAATGCAGGGGGTTTGTCTCTGCGCTTTGGCGTTGATTTACTGTGTGCGCTTATTTCATTTTTGTGTGTGTGTGTGTATGCAGGGGTTTGTTTATGCGTTTTGGTGTTAATTTACTGTGTGCGCTTATTTCATTCCCTTTTTTTCCTTTTTTTTCGACTGTGCTTTGTTTGGTTTGCATACTTCCGCGATGTGCGTTGCTGGCCATCTAGGCCGATCCAACTCTGTGAACGTGACTGCGCCTTCCGTACGTGACGGCATTCCGTTCTTGGGGTCACGAAAACTGACGCGGCCTTTGGTTGGCTCCGATGGCTGGAGGCGTCTGCTGCGGCCGGGCGTGGAGTGGGACAGAGTATAACAGCGTTTTTTACTTGGGCGTTTTTACACGTGATCTGACAGGTCAGGTGACCCGGGTGTGGAAACCGAAAACAACTCTGTAACCGATTTCGGCAACCAGTCTTTAAGAAGGCCTGTCTCAGGCCGAAACGTCGACTCACTAAATGCTTTAAAACTCCAACAACGTTCGGAAGCCCGGCTTCAATACTTTATATATATATATATATATATATATATATATATATATATATATATAAACACAGTATTTGTAATCCCACTCATATTACTAGAATTAACTGTCGATTGTCCCACTGGCTTACTTGATGGTGCCTGATAGACCATCAACCATTTCTTGATGGTGGCTGGTGGATCATTAAAGGCTTCTGTTTGTAGCTACGAGACCTTCAAAACGTTTGTTGTGGCGACTGACGGACCATCGAATCTTTTTGATCTTGCCCGGGTGAGACCATCAGAATATCACGATAGACCGCCAAAACGAAAAAAAGGGCTGATGGTGCTTTTCGTGACATCTTTCGGCGGTGGAAAGAACCTGACTATACTCGGGAGGTCCCGGCAGTGGCTGAGAGAAGGCGCCAATGATCTCACGTCGTTGCGCATTCCTGAATTACATTCGGTGTGTAAAGCTGACAGCGGCGGGGCGAGATAACAGGGCGTTCATGCAATCCGTAATAATCGGCCTCAAGAATTGTTCTAGCTTATGCGAAAAGTAACAAAGAAACCTTATAAACTCAGGTATGTTTTTGCCACCATAGCTTTGTTTTAAATCGTTATTGTCGTTGATGACACAATTTGTTAATCCGCTTTGTATGTGAAGTAGATTATGTTTACAACGTAAGTGGTAGAAGATGTGCCGAAAAACGCACTTTTCTTGATAGAAAATTCATTTACTAGTTTCACGTATACTGTGAACTAAATGTTTGCGAGAAAGAATCATTTACCAAGTCGCGAACGCGGTAATACGGAGCTTAGTGCGTTCTGGGGGCCGACGAGGCTTAGTGTATTGTACGCTGTCGCACGACGCCGTCATGCCCAGCATGGATGATCGAGACAGCGTAGATAGCCACGCAACGGACAACGAATGAAGTTGCTGCGCGTCGTGGAGTCTCGAAAGTAGTGAGTGGGTTAAACGCATTGTCTCTTCCATTTTATTCTGGCGGTTTAATAATTCAGAGTTCAATCAATTCCAAACAGAAATAATAAAATGCCATAACCTAAATACCAACTTTGTTTTCAGGTTTCTAGGGGGGTTTCGGAAGCTACCCTAACGTTTCGGATGTTCCTTTTTCAAATATTAATGGACACAGAATGAAGTTCAGAATTGACTGTAATGGAATCTTTGGCTTAAGCCGGTACATATCTGTGATTAGACATTTATACTGACCGACAGACCATAAAACCATCAATGTCCGAAAATAAGACTGACCATCAAACCATCACACGACCACACCATCAAGCCATCAAACCATCGCACCATGAGGCCATCAGAAAAACCATGCCCCCCCCCCCAAAAAAAAAAAAAAAAAAACATTATACCATCAGCCTGATGGAACATCAGGATTTTTCCTCACGGTTATTTCGACAGGGAACTGCGGAAACTTACATGAGAGGAACACCGAGTGTTCGGCGGAATAAAATTGTCAACTGTGGAAAACCTCACGCTGCCACTTGTTCATCCTGCCCCAAGCGGAAGAAGAAAAAAAATCGAGACTTCCAACTACGCACGTCAATACATGGTTGATTTTCGTGCTGCATGGACAGCTGTCCAACCGTCTAAGACCGCCGATACAACTCAAAGTGGTCAGCCCCCTCCAAGCTCACCGGAAAGAAAGAATGAGTCAATCAAGGAGCGTAATGTCAGCGCTGCGGATTACGCGGCAGCATTTCAGCAAAAAGGCAAAACGACGAAGAGAGCATCTCAATTGAACCACCACCACACCTGCACTGTGTAATCGAAAGCCGACACTGTCAGACCAGCACTGAATGTGACGCCTGCGCTGAAACCGCAGCCTCCTAGTACGCACATAGTCCAAGGAATCTTCGCACGGCCTTCTTCTCTGTCGGCGCTGGAAATGCCGCAATGGCGCGAGTCTTGTCAGGGTCTGGGCGAACGCCTTCATTGCTAACCAAGTGGCCTAGGAACTTCAGTTCGTCATAAGCGAACCAACATTTCGATGGCTTCAGAGTGAGGCCGGCGGTCTGTATGGCCTAGAGAAAAACTCGGAGTCGTCGCAAGTGCTCGTCGAAGTCGCTTGAAAACACTACGACGTCGTCAAGGTAGACGAAACATCTCTGCCATTTCAGCCCAGCCAGTACGGTGTCCATGACACGCTGGGAAGTTACTAGCGCCGTGCATAGTCCCAAAGGCATCACCTTGAACTCGTACAGTTCATCTGGCGAGACGAAAGCTGTCTTTTCTCGGTCCCGTTCGTCGACTTCGATCTGCCGGTAGCTGTTCTTCAGCTCCATTGATGAGAAATATCGAGAGTGGCGCAGCCGGTCTAGAGTGTCGTCGATGCGGGGGAGTGGGTAGACGTCTTTCTTCGTCACCGCGTTCAGCTGCCTGTAGTCCACGCAGAACCTAACCGTTCGTCCTTCTTCTTAACCAGCACGACTGGAGAGGCCCAAGGACTACTTGAAGGCTGGATTACGTCGTCTTTCAGCATCTCTGGGGCTTGCTCCTTGATCACATGCCTTTCTTAAACGAAGACTCTGTACGGCGATCGATGCACAGGGCGCGCCTCGTCTTCGGTAACGATGCGGTGCTTCGCAACGGCGGTATGGCGCACCTTCGACGGCGTCGCAATGCAGTCACGGTATTCAGCAAGGACGTTAATCAGCTGCAGTCGTTTCGGGCCCGGAAGCTTAGGGACAATGTCGAGCTGCGCTGGCGACGTACTGTCTTGCTGAGGTCTCGAGGATTCGTCCGTAATCAGGGAGATTTTGGCAGCGTTTCGGAACTCCTCGACGTGGCCCACGGCTGCACCTTTCGTGACGTGTTGCGTTTCATTTCGGAAGTTAGTCACAAGGACCACAGTCCGCCCATCCTGAAGCTCAGCTGCTCCCCTTTCGACGCCCATTCCTCTTCCCAGGAGCAATTGGAGGCTTCCCTCAAGGAGACCTTCGCCGCAGGAAGCTTCATCTAGCCCGACGAGTACGAAAACACTCGACCGCGGTGGTAAGTTTACGCGGTTTGCGAGGACTTGGACGGCGGATGACGTCGCATTGGGTTCCTTCGGTGGTCGAGCAGGTTTTCGTAGCGGCAGCCGGTTTGTTCCGAGGTCGGTGACGGCACCATACTCACAGAGAAAGTCCATTCCGAGGATAACGACCCTCGCACAGTTTTGCAGAACGACGAACTTGACAGGGCATGTCTCACTGTGGATTTCGACTCGAGCAGTGCACCTCCCGACAGGCATAATGAAGTGTCCTCCAGCAGTTCGTACCTGCGGCCCCTCCCACGGTGTCGTCACTTTTCGAAGTCGGCGAGAGGGCCTCCCACACAAGACTGAATAGTCTGCTCCGGCGTCAGCGAGGGCCGATGCTTCGTGGCCGTCGATAACTACGTTTAGGTTGTTGGGCACCGTTGGCGGAGCGTCGTTGCGAGGCGTGGCGTTGGAAGAGTGGGAGCGCTCCGGCGTTCGTGGAGGCTCTTTACGTCGTCCGTCCAAGGCAACTTCACGTCCGGGAGTGGCCGCGCTTAGTTTTCCCGGCGAGACAAGGGCTACATGCCCTCACGACGGGGTCGGTGTATCGGCGAAGCTGGACGTCGTGGTCCCAAGTAGCAGACTTGCTTGGCTTAGCTGGGGCCAGGGTTGGCACTTAGTTGTGATACCTTGGCCACGACCGCCCAGCCATTTACGTCTGTATGCCAGCCTGGCGTTTGACAGTCTTTCCTTGCTCCAGAAAGCCACGGAACTGCCAGGGAACGTCTTCCCTGGTTGACCAATCAATTTCCTTGGTCATTGATGGCCAGAGTAAACAGGCCGCTGCCAGTATTTGATGTGCCCTGGCTGTCTATTGATTTTCATCGGTCAGAGATGGCCAGGGTAGCAATGCCTCTGCCAAGCTTTGGGGTTCCATGGTGGTTCGCAGGAATTCCCTGGTCCGCTCAACACAAGCAACAGCCAATATTCGGGCACGTTGCCAGATCGAAGATAGAGTGAGCCAAGGAATGTCAGGGAATGGCCGCTATGCGATGTTCCGTGGTTGAAGCTCGTATTTTATCGGACCCATGATGCCCGCTGAAAGCCACTGTTGCTCTATAGTTCGTTTAACTTTTTCCATTTTTTAAAATTCGTGTGAGCGTTTTCTTAACATATTTTTGGTGCTTTGTGGCACGAGCCCTCGCACTAGAAAGCGACGTTTGAGTGCAAGAAGTCTGTTTTAGCTAGAGACATAAAAAAGAACATGTTTCCCCATTGAAAAAGAAAAAAAAAACTATTTGAAAACAGTTTGGATGTGAACAGGCCAAACCCGAAAGGAACTGGTTGTAGTGGAATTGTACCGGACAAATTGGAAATCAAACTGTCGAAATTGGTGGAACTCGAACTTCACAATTTTCCAGCTTTTTACCGCGGCCTTTATCTACCCTGGCTTGCACGGAGAAGCCGCTTCAAGCGCAAGTGCCCGAGGCGAGGTGCCTCCCACGTGAAGTTGGAAAAGCGCGGGAAAGATCCCGCACCCTCCAGATGAATTACGCGCCTGGAATGCGCCAGTGCCCCGGGACCGGAGATGATGCAGTCTCCCCGCGCGCAGCGCGGATGCCTTGAAAGAGGAGAGCTGCTCAAGTGCAAGGACAGGGAGCGCGCGGGCCAATCAGCGCGGCCCTCGCTTCCGCTCGAAGCGCCAGTTGTGAGACGGCGGCGGCGCAGTTCCGAAAACCAAAAAAAAAAAAAGTGAAAGCTGCTTACAACTCCCTGTAACGCCGAATTAGAGCGCAGCTCTTGAGGAGGAGGAGGGAAGGGCACGGGGGGGGTTAAACTAACCAGGGGGTGGTCACGTGACCTTGGGGGTCACGTGACCCCCAATGCCGATGATGTCATCACTGAGGTCACTGATGACGTCATCATTGACGATCACGATGCGGGTACCGATGACGTCATTAGTGACTAACTGATGACTTCACTAGTGATGATGACGGTGACGATGCGAATGTCGGTGACGTCATCAGTGACGTCGCTGATGACGTCATCAGTGATGATGACGATGCGGATGTCGGTAACGTCATCAGTGATGACGATGCGGATGCCGGTGACGTCATCAGTGATGATGACGATGCGGATGCCGGTGACGTCATCAGTGACGATGACGATGACGATGTGGATGCCGGTGACGACATCAGTGACGTCACTGATGACGTCATCAGTGATGATGACGATGACGATGCGGATGTCGGTAATGTCATCAGTGATGATGACGATGACGATGCGGATGCCGGTGACGTCATCAGTGATGATGACGATGACGATGTGGATGCCGGTGACGTCATCAGTGATGATGACGATGACGATGTGGATGCCGGTGACGTCATCAGTGACGATGACGTCATTGGGGGTCACGCGACATCGGCGGGGGTCACGTGACCTCAGGGGAGTCACGTGACTTTGGGGGGTCACGGGACCTCGAGGGGGTCACGTGCCCCCCACGAGGTCACGTGACCCCGGTGGGGGGCTCGCGCGGTGCATTCTGGGACATTTCCCATGATGCACCGGGGTCACGTGACCTCGGGGAGGTCACGTGCCCCCCACGAGGTCACGTGACCCCGGTGGGGGGCTCGCGCGGTGCATTATGGGACATTTCCCATAATGCACCGCGCGGTTACGCCAACGGCGACGCCGACGGCGACGCCGACGCCGCTCAAGCCGGAAACGGGCCCCTAAGAGCTGCGCTCTAAAAAAAGAAAACCGGATCTGGCGTTAGTGGCGCGAACTTGGGTCTTTGTTCGCGCTGCTGTTCTGCTTGGGGAGGGTACAAGTTGCTGTGTTTGAGTAAGATAGTTTGCCAATGCCTTGAGTGCTGCCTCTGCCGATGGTTCCTGTGGGTGATGACGTCCTCCGCCTGAGTTCCACTCGCTCGTGGACGAAATGGCTGCATCCCAGAACGGCGTGTTCGGAATTCGCTCCGTCCTCATTGCAGCGTGGGCAATGGCTGTCTCTGTCTCGGCGCCAGCGAGCCAGGTAAGCAGGCTCGACCATTTCGATTCATTTTCATAATCAGGATCATGTGAAACGAACCTTTTTGCAACCCAATTTGGAACAGCCATGCTAGTACTACAACCGCCAGTGTATACATTCAGCTTCAGACATCCTCTACCGCAGTGGTTAACCACTGCGGTGGAGGATCCTGCTGTTGTTGCCCCTTCCTTCCTTCCTAGTCTGTCGTCCGCTATACCACGTAAAGGCTGAACCGCATGTAAGCGATTAAGCGAGCGACGAGAGTCAGGGACGAGCGGCGGAGGTTTCCCACGGTCGCTTGTCTCATCGCTCGGTTTTTGGATTTCTAGAAATCGTCGCTCATCGCCTTGGTCGCTTGCTCCCGTCGCCTTCATGCGGTTTGCCGCGTCGCGCGAGTGACCGAACGACAGTGAAGCGGATCGTCGTCGATTGTCTCTTCGCTCGTCAAATCGCTTACATGCGGTTTATACTTCATTGCCGCGAGACTGGCACCAAATGTACGATTGGCACACGCTTCCATATTCTTTCATACTGTTTATGATAGTGTATATTTTTTATTAGTGGCATTAGTTACATACCGTTTTAGAACAGACGGGTGTAAATAAATCTTCCATGGTTCTAATTACTGATGTTTATTCTTTTTTCAGATGCCTTGGGGTACTACGTCAGCCGCCACCGGAACCCCGACACTCCAGAAGATGTATAGAATCTCGCCAACCGCCTGGGACACATGAATAATATCATGCCAATTTTTTTTTGCATTGTACGAATGTTTTAGAGCGCAGCTCTTAGGGGCCCGTTCCCGGATTGAGCGGCGTCGGCGTAACCAAGGTCACCCCAAGGTCACGTGACCCTCCCCCCCCGAAGTCACGTGACCGCCCCCAGGTTCACGTGACCTCCCCGATGACGTCATCGTCACTGATGACGTCACCGGCATCCGCATCGTCATCATCACTGATGACGTCACCGACATCCGCATCGTCATCGTCACGTGACCCCCCAAGGTCACTTCACCCCCCCCCCCCCAAGTACCCTTCCCTCCTCCTCCTCAAGAGCTGCGCTCTAATTCGATGTTACAGGGAGTTGTAAACGGCTTTCGCTTTTTATGTTTATTTTTGCGGCCTGCAGTGTGTATTTTTTGTGGAACTAAATTGAATTTTATTAATTTTCGACGTGTGTTGTCAATAAAACCAGTTAAACTGGTTTAGCTGCATGGTGAATTTCTATTGTCTAGCCAAGCTTGGCTGACCACCCAGCCACTAACCTGGCCCATGCTGTATATACAATAAGGAGCCAAGCTTGGGGTACCCCTGAGCTTCCCGCCTGGCCCAGGCCATAATTCCAGTGGTCAGCCAGTCCATGGCTACACAGGGAACTACCGGTGGCCGCCAGACTGGCATAATAGGATAGGGCTGCCTAGCGCCATGGTGCAAAACAATCTAGGCCCACTGAAACTTCCCCGGCTACCCAGTGTGGCTCAAGCTTGAGCCGGTCGTAATGTGCTGCTTGGGGTGACGGCCACCAGGAGCCGCGCGAGGTGCAGGCGGGGGAGACTGAGGTTGTCGAAGGTACTGTTGTATCTCTTGTGGTCGCTCACCATACCGTAAGCCTGGGTCGTTCGGGTGGAAGCCGCGCAGCCCGATTTTCCGGTAGGGGCAACGGCGGTAGATGTGGTCGGCTTCACCGCAGTGGTAGCAAAGCGGGCGTCGATCGGTCGTTCGCCACACGTCAGTGTTCCTGGGCGCCGGTTGTTCTCGCCGGACGTACTGAGGTCGATCTCCGAGACGACGAGGGTAAGGCTGTGCTGGTGCGTCCCGTCGTTGTAGCGTAGGAGGTTGACGGGCAGCAGGTGGCGGTTGTCGGGCCATGGCGGCGTAGCTCACCGTCGGTTGCTCCGGTGGTGCCAGGTCGACGGAAGACTCCAGCTGGAAGGCTCGCTGCACCTCCTCTCGCACTACTCCGGTCATGGAGAGTGAGGCAGGGCAATCGGCACAGGACAGCACCTTCCTGATCTCCTCCCGAACGACGTCGCTGATGATCTGAGGAAGATCTGGGCTGTTGCAGCTGAGAGGCGAGAGGGCAACGACTCCGGGGTGTCGCTGGTAGTGAGAAGCTCGCGCTTGGAGGGCGCCCTCGATGTTGGTTGCCTCCGTGATGAAGGCTTCGGCGGTAGTCGGAGGGTTGCAGACGAGGCCTCCGAAGATGTCATTCTTAACACCTCGCATCAGGATCCACAGCTTCTTTTCGTCGGTGGCTCGAGGGTCGGCGCGAGCGACCAGGTGCAGGACATCCTCGACGAAACTGGTGATTGTCTTGTTTGCGCCTTGGGTCCTCATTCAAAGAAGGTCCTCGGCCCCCTCCCGTCGATATTGGTTGGAGAACATTCCTCTCAGAGTATCCTTGCAGGCGGTCCATGAGGTCAACGAAGTCTTGCGATTCTCGAACCAGTGCCTGGCCGTTCCTTCGAGCGCGAAGTAAAGACTCTGAAGGCGGCGTCCGTCCATCCGTTGTGCTGGGCAACTCGCTCGTACTGTTGTAGCCAGTCCTCGGCGTCTTCACAGGGCTCACCATGGAAAGGCGCGGGCGTACGGCCGTACGGGCAGCGACGGGTAGAACGGCGACAGCTGGAGTGATCATTGTCGACATCTTCTTCCTCCGGTCCTCGGGCAGGAGACCCGATTCGGGGGACTGACCTCTGGTACGATAGCTTCGTCGGGCTTCGGCATCTCCGGCGAAGGGTAGCCTTCCTGGGCTGAGCACGTCGCTTGGCCGGGATGTCTTCGGAGGGGTACGCTCAACGGGCGTAAAACTGAATACCCCGCACTTCCATCAAAAATGTCACGAATTGCAAGTGATGAGGCGACGAAAAGTGAAGTAAACTACACTTTTAATGGGGCGAACTTTTGCCCAAAAATAAAAAAAAGAAAACAAAAGATAACAATAGAGTGTCGCAGGCGTCGATAGCGGCGTAACAGCAGGATCGAGCGCTTGGGCAAGACAGACTGCGGATCGCCACGTGAAGCCCCTTATGTACACGCGCTGACTTCTGGAACAATCGACCTAGAAGGATCGGCGACTAGAACATTCGTACCTCGAACAAGCAAAAGAGTTCTCGAATGTACCAAAACACTAATTTGCAAGAATAAATAAAAGACGCGTCGCTCCCAGGTATCGAACCCTGGCTCTTCGCTGGGGAGCAAGCACGATAACCGTTAGGGCACTGCCGCGCTGTATACTTGGCCGGTTGCGGGCGCGACAATATGACATCGAGTGAGTACCACCTACAGCTGACTTGTGTCGCACCGCGCGCCCACGCGCTTTATGGCTCAAGCAGCCGCTTCCTGCCGAAAGGCCGCCGTTCGCACGTCAACGTGTCCAGAGACAAATGTGTGTATGGGCCTACACAATGAGCGCGACGCGAGCGGGTGGCGACGTCAAGGAGGACGGGTCTGTCGCCTTGCGGCATTTCTCACCGGGCTTCGGCGTGATCGCAGTTTGGGGCGGTTCGGGGATCCACAGAAAATGACATCATGGGCAGGCCTTGTCTTCTAGCTGATTACGGTGAAAGGCGGGGCTCCTACGTATTCCCAGTGATCCATTTTTTATTTGATCTTACAATGTTTATATTTATTAAGCCGAAAGTCTTCTGTGTCCATTACGAGAAAAGGCGACGTCAACGTTGTGCCCGAAAGATGGCCATAAAAATACGTCATCAAGCACGCGCCGCTCAAGATCAAAGCAGACGCGCTTCAGAAAAAAACCACAAAGAAAAGCACAGCAACGCAGATGCTACGTCACGGAAGCCATAAAGCCGGCGGGGGCGGCGCGCATGCGCAGTGGGGGAGCGTGATGTCACCGCCGGAGCGCCGTGCTCCAAAGGAAGACGCGACCAGACTTGTACACGTTACTGCAAAATCGTAAGAAATTACATTTATACATATACAAGAATAAGTTGTAATTAATTACAAGTACCCCCTATAAAAGTAAGTGACCGTTGCACCAAAAAGTAATCCGTTACTTTCGTGGCGTTACTTCCAACAGTATTGTCCTTAAGGAAGAAACAAAGAAAAATAGCGTTATCCATGTTATTATTGTTGCCACCTCTTTCATTTATTCACCTCTAGTATTTTGACGAACAGCTAGCTCTCGAGAACCTCGTCAGACATTTTGCGTCATTTCTTACTGAAGATTTCGACTGCTTCGCTGAATACCCTTTGAACTGAGGAACTGGATGGGAGTTCGCCTGCCGATTATTAGAAGGTCAGAGCCACAGTACAGTGGCGAAACTATCGACATCGTGGAGCATGCAGGTCATTCCATAAGACAGCGAACGTCAGCGCGGTCAGCACTAGGAGCAGACAAACCAATCAAACAGCGTTGAAAGTGCAACATCACTGCGCTCATCACCTTTTTCTGTGAACGTGTTTCTGCCTTCTAGTCCAACCCAACATAAACTGTGCGGTGATGTTGCTGTTTAAGTCCGCCATTATACAGAGATTCGACAGCTGCCTACGGGGAGGGCAGTCTTTAGAAAGAGGTCCATTGTGCCTCGCGAATGCTTCATGCTGTGCATTTGAGCTTCTTCAGCGAAGCAATAGAAGTACTATTTACCTCGAACGAAGAGCAAAGCTTCGTCGTTGCAGCCGTAGCCTGATATTCGAGTGTTTTAGTAGATCACTCCGATACCTGTGATATTCCAAATAATGATATGATCCATGCGCAAAGGCGGCGGCAGAGTATCGGGTATCGTTATCGGAGTCATCGAAATCATCTTCTAAAATTCTCGATTGGCGAAACCGCGAAGCTGTAGAAATCGTCATACAACTAGCCGAAACTGTAATAAGAGTTTATTTATGTACATATTACTTTACCGGCAAATATCGCCAGACATTAGAGAGTTTTAGTAGATCGTTCCCATGACTCCGATAACGATACCCGATACCCCTCCACCGCCTCCCTTGCACATGCATAGTATCGTCATCGGGGCTATCGGAGGTATCGGAACGATCTACTAAAACTCTCTAATAGAAAAAAATCGTTGGTAGCAGTAAGGGGATAATTACGTATTAAAATAAGGTTTGGTTCAGTATTTCTCTTCCCTTAGATTTTAACAGGTCGAGCCTCGGTTGAGACGTTGGTGAATAAGAAATCGTTTTCAGTATATAATAAAAAAGGACACTCGTAACAACAATTAATTAGAACATGGGTTAAAACAAGGAAATCTAAACGCACGTTTGCCGTGCGTACTTTACTTGAGGCCGCTCAAAAACGCACAGAGTATGGACCGATTGCAGTTTACTCCGGTGTTTTCCAGATAGACGTCCGCTGATGCCACGGGCAGCGAAGGGCAGGTTCCGGTGACAAGTGTTCCTATGACGAAAGGACCTCGTACGGGAGGGCCGGTGTGACCAGCCTTCCTGTGACGAGTTTTCCGGTGATGAGTGGGCCGGCTCCTTTTATCTTTGAACCCTGTAACCCCGACTCAAAACGAACGAAACGACTTGGTTATAATGCAAAGGTGCAAACGAGGTGGACAAGAATGACGAAAATAATCCCTGGAGAAGAGGAACACGGTGGACAAAGGACAAGCACAAATCTCGAAACACAACTATAGTCAGTGACAGATCAAGACCGAAGTAGAAGCCCCTCCTACCCCTTTTCACTTTAGCAGAGCGAAGGCCGAAGAGAACGTGACCTCCTCTCCAGAGATCGCTGTCTTAAAGTGGAAAGAGCTTCTACTTCGTTCTTTACCTGTCATCGACGATAGACGACTGGTGCGTGTTCGAAAAAAAAAAAATCCGCCTGGCCCGGCTATCGATACCCGAGTCAGACGGATATTTTCGGTCACGCACCAGGCGCCTAGCTGTGTTTGGAGATTTGCGTTTGTCTTTTGTCCCTCTTGTTCCCCTTCGCAAGGGGTTATTTTTCTCAAAACGACTTTTCCCTCCGCAAACTTGTAGACAATTCAAGGACGGCACTTTTCAAAGCCTAAAAGACCTCTGAAGTTTCTGGTCAAAACCAAACGAAGGCTCATTAACAGCGTTTCCGTGACTTAGTATTGTGAATGATTATTTTATCAAACGTTTGTTGTCATCAGGATTGCCAGGTAGTTTCTAACTAAAACCGCCAAAAGCCAAATGGTGTAGCCCAAAAGCAGCCAAATGCAAGAAATTTATGTAGCCCAAAAGTAGCCATATTCTGCAGAGCCCAAAAAATCGTGCGCTAGGATGTGCGAGCTCATATCGAAGGAACTGATTCTGCGTATCTAGGGTTTAAGAGCAGCTTGCAAGATCTACGACATCTTGAAATGTATTGAACGTTTCATTTCCCACACAATGTCCACAACCGTTTTTCCAGTCACGTAGTTATGAAGCACTCCCTCGTGCCCGGTTTACTCGCCTCATACATGATTTCCGTGTTAAAACGGGCAAAAACTTCTTTAGTAGAGTTGATTTCCTTACAGAAATCTTTCTTCCCAAAGGAAGCAAACTTTACATAGAGGACGTTTTGAAGAATTGGCAGGGACATGTTCTTCCATAGGCCTGACTTTGTGAGGGACACGTGACTGAATGATCTCTCCACGGCGGCATTCGAAATGGGCAGTGTTGGGAGCGCAAAGGCAAGCTCGGATAACAACAAAGACAGGCTGCTCCTGCGCATTAATCTTGGCCTTGTTCGGAATATTCATCGTCCCAAATGTGTTGTCTTTGGTTATGGCTCATTGTGCTTTAAGAAACTTCTATGTTTCGTGGAAAAGCCTCCTTTGTTATATCCGGTACAGCACGCGTTATCGGGCGACATCAAATTTTGCAGGATGTCTTGAGTTGCCTTTAGTATAATTCTTCATTGGATGAGGTGCCTCCTGTAGGAGGATGGTGGGAAACTCGAGGAAATAAGAGACGCCAGCAGGAAGCAGAAAGAACTTGGGAGCATAAAATAAGCCCCGATTAATACAAAAGCGATGTCTTCGGAGCTGAATCTAGGTCATGGTAGCTCACTTGAGCTAATAAGTTTTGGCATCACGCCCACGAATCTTACCCAGAAAATCCCCGAAAACGGGAATCCAGAAAGAGTGGACTGTGGCTTTGTGTCCATGCTGAAGTGTCTTTTGTACATCTACTCTAAACCAAGCAAAAAAAAAAAGTGCCGACTTATGATTTGAAATAGCCCAGAATTAGCCACATAGCCAACCGCCACATTTCGACGCCAAATGCATGACAAAGTAGCCCAATCTGGATATTAATAGCTGGTCATCTTTTTCTCTTTCTTTGGGCGGTTTCTTAGGCTTTAAAAAGTGTTGCCTTTGAATAAGTGTCTAAGTTTTCTGGGAGAAAAGTCGTTTTTTTTTTTCGTTTTGGGTCGGGGTGACAGGGTTCACAGATAAGAGAGGAGGAAGATGTCCCGGCAGGCCGTCATTGTGTGCTAACTCTTTGGAATGTATAATTGCGGATAGAGATGTTCTTGCGATTTCCTCCTCCCCCTTTTGGTTCCTTGTATTTTTTTTTCTATTTTACCAGGTTCAGGAAGATAAAATTTCAGTTGCGTTTGAGACATTTGAGTGAGTGTCTACCTGCAGTCTCGTTTTTTTTTTTTTCAAAAATATGTTTTGGTTTGAATGAAATCTGATGTGCATGATGTCCCCAACCAATTTACAGGATTTGTTTTACCGCAAACACAAACTACGCATCGCGGAATGATCATTACCAGCCTAAATATAGCTCTAGCGGTTCGAACCATAAGTGAAAGTTGCAGCACGAACTGTTTTTTTAGTGAAAAGCTATAGGGGATTTTGTTTTTCAAATTTTCAATGGGAAAATGACGGAAGTTAGAGCTTTCGCATACATAAAGTTCTATGGCGTCAGCTGCCAAAAACCGGCGAAAAATGCCCATTTTCCATTAAAATCTTCGGAAAATAACGTAACCCTTGACTAAGACTACGGATAATGCTGAGACTTTGGCATCTGGTTTGAACCGCTAGAGCTAACTTTGGGCAAAAAATTGGTATTCCGCGATGCACGCCGTGTCTTTACAGAGAAGAAAATTTTGAATTTTTTTTTGGAACGGGTTGTACATGAATAGCGAACAAGAAGAAAAGGTGCACGAAATTTTAGAAATGACATCAAGTGTACAAAGTGGCACTTATAAAGAAAGAATGAGGTCTACACTGTTCACCAATGTTACGCGGAACTCCCATGACTGTGTAATCTCATGGGAGCACTATCCTGACGGCAGCCGCGCCGAATGACTCCTCCGTGTTGGCGCTCAGTGCAATATATCCCGAACAGGTGATGACGCACTCCCAGGAGCAAAGAGCCTTACTGAGCAGGAGCAACAAAGTAATTTTTGTCGTTCGGCATATCTACTCCTATGCACCGTTTGAATGCTTATAAAATCGCAGCCCGCCGTGGGTATACTCACGAGCTGTGAAAATGGCACCGACCAGAGCCCCTTTTCAAGAATGGTCTAGAGACCATTCCAGTATTCGCGTTCCGGGCGCTACTTTATTTGTTTCTACTGTAGGCTCTGGCTAGGTGCCTTGTGCATGCAAATTCAGTAGCACTCTTCAGCAGAATAGCAGGCTGCTCACGTGCGTGCATAGCCAAAACCGCCTATATACCTTCTCGACGCGGGCGCCGCCATCTTGAATCCCGGAACTTCCGGTATGCAGGGAAAAATCGTTGCGCTGTCGCCACACCACTGGGAAAAGCTCACGTTTCAATCGCGACTGTCTACCATTCTTGTTTTGCCTTTTTTATATACTTCATAATACGCCGCTTTTGTACATACCGCACGTACCGGACTTGTTAGCTACGTGACTGGGGACGACAGGAGATGAAAAAGGTCTTACTTCATTTCAGCTTGAAGGGACACTGACAACCCTCAGACTGTATATTCTTAGTTTCTTTGCCAGGCGATCTGTTGTGGTGTCAGAAGACTGCTTAATGGGATACTGAACCAAGGAATTTAGTGTCTATAATAGGTGGCGCACGTTCTTTCCACGAGCCAGCAGCCGCCGGTGTGCACGAGCACACGCAACAAAAATGACGTCAAAGACCTCCATTCGTGGTTAAGATGACAGTGAAATGTATGGGCTTCGGGCCAAAGGAGAATAAAGACAAGTCTTTCATCTACAGAGTGGTGTCTGGAGTAAAAGGTAAGCGATTAATTGGACTAACAAGCACGTACCTTTCAGTTGTAGAGATGAAAAGCCTGCCTCTATTCTCCGTTTGGCCCGAAGCCCATGCATTTCACTGCCCTCTTAAGCGCGAATGGAGGTCTTTGACATCATTTTCGTTGCGTGTGCTCGCGCACACCGGTGGCTGCTGGCTCGTGGAAAGAACGTGCGCCACTTATTATGGGCACTAAATTCTTTGGTTCAGTATCCCTTTAATCAATATTTTGCTACAGAGTCACGTATATTTTGTAATAATAATAAAAAAACGCAACTGCTCGATACCGAAATTGAAAGTGGACTGGGTAGGAAGAAAAAATATGAAGGAGGAAAAAGGTACCGGAAGTCACGTGACTGTGCAACGTTTTTCCCTATGAACCTACTTGCCATTTTTTGAAGCCGCAAAAAATAGGTATCATTTCCCGTCTATTTTTAGAATTAAGTGTGCGCCTTCGATGACCCACAACTTTATTTACCTTTGGTGGCTGTGTCTAAATTCCGCAGGAAACGGCACGTGACAACGAAAAAGAGAGTGAGCGCGACTCAAAGCGGCCTCTTCTCGATCGGCGGATTTCGGACGGAAAGAAAACGAATTTCGAGCCGCAAATTGCATTGTGGGTAGTTGGGCTGTAATGTACAAATAAAAACCTTGGCGAGCAGAAATACACCATTAGTGTGCCATGAAGTCCAGACTCAGAGCCGATGCTACGACGTAATGGAACATATCATACAGTGTCCAAAGCGCGAGTCACCTTGACTTTCATGTTTATGATTGGTTCAGCGATGATTAAACACGTACAGTCGGCCGCAAAATTTTGCGGGACATGGGAGCGCCAGCCAAACTGCATTGCCGCGCCGTCTCGTGGCCTGCTGCCTGGTGTCAAGACCAGCGCATTGCGCATGCGCGGCCTTTCATACTAGGAGGATTGTCCTGTTCACTGGCTTCCCTCCGACGCGCTCCCGATTACTGCGACCGGCGCAAGATGCCGCTTCGCAACCACTGTGCAGCGAGTCTGCTTCAGCCGGCGCGACGGGCAGCCAAGCTCGCTTGAACCCTCTTCGCGTCGCGGTGCACTTTCTAAGGGCCCTAAACTCGTCAAACACAAAGTATGAGCCGAACGTTCGCGGAGCGAGCCCATTGGACGTCGGCGCAAAAAGCGCGAAGTCATCGTTGTGATGAGCCCATCGGTGCGCTCCGTCAACTTCGGCCCAACTTTGTGCATGACGAGTTCAGAAGCCCAGATAACATTTCGCTGGAATCTCGGCTACGGGTTGAGCAGCCAATAATCTTTATTTTGTTCTCATTCATGATCTTGCGGGTCGTGCCCTGAAATTGGCAATGACGCACTTTCTTCAGTGTTTGACAGTGATCGTGATTGTTTTTCTCTCTTTTTTTTTCGTAAACCTGGGTGGTTTTATTGGATACTCTTTCTTTTTTTTTTTCTTGTAAACCCGGGCCGTGTTATTGGATACCAACATGCAATAAAGCGTATATAAACCAACTCGATTTCCTTATGCTCTCAGTTCTGAGAAAATGCCGCCCAGAGTTCCAATCAAGGAAAGGAGGTTGATTGCAAGACTTTTCACGGAAGGAGTTTCACAGCGGGAGATCTGTCGCCGTACGGGACGGTCGAAAACAGCGGTAACTAGAATTATTAAAGCTTTTCGCCATGATGAGGGAAGACTCTCTGACGCAAAGCATTCTGGCCGCCGAAGATGCACAGAGCAAGAAGACGACATGTTAATTGTAGCTGCAGCGGTAGCCGACCTTTTCCTAAACGCGCGAGAAATTCGTGAAGAGCTGGGTCTTGATATTTCGTGCGACACGATACGTCGACGACTCAAGGAAGCAGGGTTGAAGAGCCGTGTTGCGGCACAAAAACCGCATGTCACCGAGAGACAGCGTCAGCAAAGACTGGACTTCGCACGGGAATTCCAGCAGTCGACCGTGGACGATTGGTCCCCAGTGATCTTCACGGATGAGTTCACGCTTTGTACCAGGTGGGACCAAAAGCGGCGTGTTTGGCGGCCGTGGAATTGCAGGTATGGCTGGCTAGCAACCTCTTTAACCTACAGAAATTCGAAGAAAATCAGATGTTATAAAATAATGATGCTAAAAACAGCAGCCGAAAGACGTTTGTGGCAAGTCACTCAACTACTTTATCTCAGTTACCGGAATTATCACTTCTATCATCGTCGCTGCCTTTGATATTATTCCTCTATTGTTTATGCCAGCAGCTTCAATATTAAAAATAAGTGATTTCATCACGTTTTAAAACCCAAACGCGCACGTTATGTTAGCTGTTCCACAACTGTAAGTTGTCTTGATTTTCTTTCTTCCCTCCTCCTCCCCATTTTTTATTGGTTGATGGCGAACGGAAAAAAAATTAAATCTTGCTCACGGCACATCATAAAACAAATGCGCACTTCAGAAACACAATGAAGTGTTCACAAGGACCCTTGAAACTCAAGCGGACATGCTGTACCGCACCATTCGCGTATGCCACGCATGAATAGAAGCCGATTGGAAGACAGAAATCTTGCGAAACTTGTGTAGATTTGCGGAATGCTCGTGGAATGCCAAACCAACTAGGATTTGTAAACAAGCCGTAGTGCCCCAGGTGCCTCGGTGGCTTGGCTTCGTCGGAAAAACGGAGGGAACGTCCCTAATACCAGTTAATAACCGATAAATATGTTTGGCATTTCTAATCTAAATAGAGGTATCAAACAACGATCGTGTAGAGTGCACATTTTTACGCCACTTTTTTTACCCTCTGCATAGATACCTGCCAAGCTACGTTCAAACTGTGCTTTTAAGTGGCCGGTGCGCGGTCGCCGTCTGGGGTGTCATCACCAAGGATGGCCGCGGTCCCCTCGTACGAATCGAAGGGCGGTTCAACGCATCGTCGTACTGCAACATCATCGACGAGGAATTAATTCCGTATGCCCTCGACGGGCCTTTTCCGGACGGTGCCTACCTGCTGCAGCACGACCGCAGCCCCGAGCATACTGCACGAAGGGTGGACGCGCTCCTCGAAGATCGCGGCGTGTGCCAGCTTTCATGGCCGCCCAACGGGGCAGACATGAACCCAGTCTTGTACACGTTACTAAAAAAAAGTAATCGATTACAATTACTATTACTCTTGGCTAAAAGTATTCGATTAGATTACTTGATTACTCGACGGCAAAAGTAATTGGACATTACTTAAAGAAGTAATCGTTACTTTTCCGATTACTTTATTATGTGAAGACACATTTTTAGGGCTCATAACAATGAACTACTTCCAACCTATATTTCACATTTGCACAAGTATTGAAGAAGAAAAACTGGCTCCCTCTTCGTGGTGGTTGCACCTTCACAATGCGGACACAAGCATAGAATTCGTTTGAAGACGTTTAATGATTTGGGCGTTCGCCAGTGTGTGTGTGTGAGGGGGGGGGGGGGGGGGAGCGGAAGGGGTTCTAGATCTTGTTAAGCTTGAGCAAGGGTTGTCGCTCAAAGTTTGCGTCGCTCATTTTATTATTCACATGTGGATGAGCTCGCATGTTATACAAAAGAGCAGCAGCTCCAGGATTTGAAACGGATCATGTGTAGTATCCATTAGCGGAAGAGATCGCCCCGACCAGAGCCTTTTACACTAAGGCTCTGGCCCCGATCACTTCTCAACTCGAAACATTGCCTGTCACAAAGACCACGTAGGGGAAGTGGGGAAATATTTCAACTGCCTTTGTTATATTTTGCATCCGCTTTAGGCGTCCTTCGGTTCTGGTTCTCCTATGGGCTGCGAGTAGGTACCGAAAGCAGGATTTTTTTATTTTTTTTATTTCTGTGTGTGTGTGCGTGAGGGGGCTAGTTTGAACGAAGGACTCACAAAGCTACATTCTGCTTCCTCAAACTTCGCCCTGAATGGCCTTTGTCACGCACTGTGGCTTTCCTGGGGCTTCCCACTCCCAGTCCCAGCTCGAAAAAAAAAAAAACGGACATTTCACAGAAACTGTACATAGAAAAATATTGACTTCGTTTCCTACAGCTCCGCAAGAACCTTTCTTCTGTCCGTTCAAAAAAAAAAGCAAATTTTATTTTTGTCATTTCATAAGAAAAAGGCGTGTGCCGGAGGGGGGGGGGGGGTGTCGCGTGGACAAATTGTAATGGTTACAAGTAATTTTATTACTTCAAAAAGTAATCAGATTACTCTTCTGATTACTGTCTCATAAAAGTAATAAACTGATTACAAAATTACTCCAAAAAGTAATCGATTACAAGTAATTTGATTACTTGTAATGCGTACGGTACAAGTCTGCATGAACCCCATCGAAAACGTGTGGGGCCTCATGAAAACACGCCTCGCATCACAGAATCTGGGCAGCGCCACGGCCGACGCGCTTTGGAGCGCAATAAGTCAAGAATGGGAACCGCTGCGTGAACACACTGAGATCGTGACTTCGCTCTACGATTCAATGCCACGACGTCTAGAGGAGGTGATTTCCGTGGACGGTAATTTCACTGGCCGTTAGCCGTGCTCTGCAGTCAGGGCGATATGTCTGGGCGACTCATTTCACCTTTTTTATTTCATGCAAGTAAATGATTTCCAATTTATTTTCATTTGCTGATTTCGCGTTTTGCGTAACTCCCTTCACTACCTTCTTAGCACAAACCTCGGTACTACACAATTTTCCAAAAGCCGACAGAAAATTCTGCTTCTATACTCCCTTTCACCTTCAGTCTAAGCGCAGTGGACGCTGTGAGTAATCCGAGCCAATCCAGGTCGCTCCGCCAAATTAGAAGATCACGTGCTACTCTCGTGGCGCTGTATTGGCTCATAGCTTCCGGAACGGTAGAGGGGAACGGAGGCTTTCTCCTTTTTCATCTACCGTTCCGTGCGTTTTCTCCTCCCCATCCTTCTTTTCCGTCGCCCTTTGCACTTAGCCTGTCATTGACGGGACGCCTCGCTTTACTTTTGGTGCGCGGAACACTCATTTTCAATTTCAGGGCACGACCTGCAAGGTCATGAATAAGACCAGAATAAAGATCATTCGCTGCTCAACCCGTAGCAGAGATTCCAGTGAAATGTTATCTGCAGAGTGTACTGTGCCGCGAAGACGGTTCAAGCGAGCCCAGCTGCCCGTCGCGCCGGCTGAATGCAGACTCGCTGCATAGCGGTTGCGAAGCGGCACCTTGCGCCGGTCGCAGTTATCGGGAGCGCGTCGGACGGAAGCCAGGGAATTAACAGGACAAGCCTCCTAGTATGAAAGACCGCGCATGCGCAATGCGCGGGTCTTGACACCAGGCAGCGGGCCACGAGACGGCGCGGCAATGCAGTTTGGCTGGCGCTCCCATGTCCCGCAAAATTTTGCGGCCGACTGTACCTGAGGGACACGAAGGATATTGCGACGTTGTCTGATTGGACCCATCAGCTCGCAGCGTAGGCTGTGTCTGGACTCGAGGTGAAACGAAGCGTACCATGGTCCGTGAGGGGCGTCATCGAGCACTATGGGACGTCACCACACTCGATTGACGCCAAATGAGCACTTTGGCCTGATTCCGGCACCGTGCCTTTTTTGGCGCACTGACTGAACGCGAGTCCCAATCGAACGCTGACGTGGCACTCGGGTCCAACCTTGTGTCTACGCTCTATTTCTCGTGTGATTACGTCAAAACTTTACGTATATTTATTTTAGGTGGTGACGTCATAGCCCAGCATCTCGGATAAGCAGATCGTGTATCAGAAAAGCCGGCATCGGTTGCCGTTGCAACGGGAATGTCCTGAATAGTCGATGGGTCGACGTCACAACCACATGACCTCGCGCGGGGATTTCAAACAGCCCAGAACGTTCACGTGAAGCGTGACGTCAGGGATGGAATGAAAGTGATTAAAACGTGACATGGGGGGGGGGGGGGGGTGATGTACATGAAAGGTCTCTGCATCCATCACATTATTTCGCTTTATGAGGGTAATTCCCCAAGGAAACAATTGAAGAGTGACAGGTGGGATTCGAGCCTACGACCCTAAAGTTGCGAACCAGGCACGCTACCGACTAGACCACGCAAGGCACGTTTGCATGACTTGGGCGCGAGCGGGTGTTTATATGTTTCGGTATCGAGTCCTACCCTTAAAGGCGAAGCTTAAGCGTCCTCCAAGTTTGTCCGTCCGCACTAGGCGCTAAAAGGCTGTACCGCCGCCCCTTCCGACGAAGTTATATAGGTACTGCTAGCATCGTTAGTGATTGGATGCACAACCAGTCAGTGCACACCAAAAAAAAAAAAAAGATGGTCTCAAAGGACTAACTGCAGCATTTGTTGATCTGCACTCCCATTTGCTTCCCGAAGATACCATCTGGTTCGAGCTAAGTAGCATGCGCAAATGCTGAGAACTTACTGCACTTGACCTTTCCGCGGTGCCGCGGCTCTCCAGAGCGAAATAAAGATATTAATATTATTATCATTGACCGGCACTAACCGAGAGGCATGATCAAGCGAATGCAGCCATTAGTTTTCCTAAGCAAGGTACAGCTGTATGTTTTAATACCCGAAACGCGCGGACAAGATGGCGCAGTCTGCTCCGTTGGCGACGGTCAGCGTTAGCGACTGACTTACCATTTCCGGAACGCAGGGGGAAGTATCTACAGGCAAACGTGGCATTAAGTATTGTAGCAGGAACAGGCTTAAGGGCTGGAGCTTGTAGAGGCAACCTAGGCAGCGACCAGCCGAGTTTGAGCTACATCATAGAACTGTTTATTTTCGAAGCAGAAGAAGCGAAGCAAGAAAACAAGGAGAGAGCAGAGCCCGCGCTCTTGGCGCGTGCCGTTCGGCAGCGTCGCGGTTGTTCGGCGTATCCGGCTAGCGTAGATGGGACAGCAGAAATGCTTGAAGAAAGCGAAATCGAAACTGAGATTTACATAAAAAGCTGACTTTATAGACGCTTTGCAGCAGCTGTGCATGGGCGCCGCCATAACTGACCTTCAGTTTTTGATCCCCCTTATTACGTTTACTTCACTTCATTATTACCATAGCAGGCCAGGTTATTGACATCTTAGATTTTATTCTGTCTTGGTCCCCAGCATTGGCGTTTGTGGAGGCTCGTCCACACCAATTTCAGTGGCTCGGTATCTCGGTAAAACAAGAGAAGGTCAGCAATGGCGCCTGTATTCTGGCGCGTGTGTAAAGTGTCTATAACTATCGCAGCCTTTGTTCCAACAGGTCGTAAAATCCAGCGCTTCCGCGAGCGCGGTGATCGTTGATGCACTAGCCATGAGGCTTTTGTCCGCCGTCGTGTTGTCCTGCCCCTTCGCATTTGCGTTGATATTTTCTTTTTGTTTTAGGGGCGAAGCTCCTTAGGGTCTAGCTAGAGCCACTCTATATGGCAGCGTAGCTGCCAGAGTAGCGACACGACGCAAAATTATCTAGATGCACGACGTCACAAGCGCTGATAGTGATCTCCATTTTGGGCCTGGGAGGTTGCCATGGTAACCGTGCTTCTAGCGACGCCGGGCGGCAACCTTTGTAGTCTAGTTGATATATCCATTCGTTCATTGAAAAGTGGTATAAGAGGCTTGGCATCGCGGTACGGCAAGAACCTCTAGAGGAACGGTGCCTGTTTTTCTCTAAAAAGTGAGACGATTTGCAGCCCGGGGTCTGTCGGGCGACGAGAGCTGCTATG
The DNA here is from genome assembly GCF_016920785.2 of Ixodes scapularis. Classification (NCBI taxonomy): domain Eukaryota; kingdom Metazoa; phylum Arthropoda; class Arachnida; order Ixodida; family Ixodidae; genus Ixodes; species Ixodes scapularis. The sequence continues at coordinate 150,381,463 of NW_024609868.1, forward strand.
GTATCGTACGTGCACGGACAAGGCGAGTGGTTTTCGGCGCCGCCGGGATGGTGGCCGCTTCGTGGGACGAACGTACCGTCCGAGTACTTTCGGACTTCGCTCCGATGGAATAAAATCCGATTACGCCGGCCACGACAGGACTATTGGCTCGGGACATGACTGCTGCTCGACTGCCCCATAGTGAGCGAGTATATGTTTAGCATCATACTTCTTCAAGACCTGATCATCCCATGAAGATGAGATTTTCTCACCGACTGGTGAGGCGCGACGTCGACGGGGTTCAACCAAGATGGACTGCATGGTGGTCTCCAGGGAATCGTTGACGCCATCAAAAGAGACGGACGCCGGATATGAGGTGTTCTTGCCGACAGGCCATATGGTTGTTCGGATGTTTACCGGCATCCAAAACGTCATTAATTTTATCTGGTGTAGCACACATATCCGTGTTAAAGGGGCCACGAAATTATTTATAGACTTCTTCTTGCTTACCTGCAATCCTCAACTCAAAAGAGAACTGTGAAATCATGCAGTCGTAACATGCTAGGGCACCGGTGCGATGACCCCAAGCTTTAACCGTGCTTTCTAAGCACACCGTAGAACTTGGCATTCGCAAGTGATGATAAGTTTTGTCAGGACACTCATTGGCCAGGAAAGCGAATTCAAATATTTATGGACGAATTGATTGCTGACGAGCGCATACATCCGAGCGACGCAGTTTTCGTGTCCAATGCGTGAGTAGGGGTCGTGACGTCATTTTGGCCTTTGTAGGCATTGTAAAGAGGATATTTGGAACCAAGCACACTGACATTAAGGAGCACAAAACGGGCCCAGCTACAGAAAATAAATATTACACTCGTAAGAAATAAATACGTCTGTAACTTATTAATTGCAAAGACGAACACACCTCTGAGCATCTAAGTTTAATAGTATGTGTTGATGCATTGTTATATATCAGGACATTTCATATACGTCACTTAAGAAAACGCCAGTTTTTCACTTGAAAAACAAACCAAAAAACACTACGATCAAATGCAAGCTTTTGCAACGAAAGCAAGTCATATCAAAATCTTCAGAACTGCCAATTCGTAAAATTGGCGATTAGTAAAAAAGGTTAAAGGTCGCAGGAGCTTCCTCGTTAAAAAATGCTGTGATTATTCGGTGACCCAGGGCTGAAACAATTTCCCCTAGGCCCTACACGCACAGTATACCTTTCGTTATGATTCTCAGAAATTCAGACTCTCAAAGGAAGCTAGAAAAATGCGAAAATTGTATCCTAAAAGCTATACGGAGCGCAAGTCCGTCTGCTTCTTTTTGCAGACGTTGTGGTGGCGCCAGAACGCCGAGATCTGAGTGGCTCCGACTGAAGGATACTAAGCGGACCTAAAAGCAAGCTGCCTTGAGGCTTACCCACTATTCTTTATTCAAAACCAATCAGAGCTCGGCATTCTGACGTCAACACAACCCCTACTAAAAGAAGCAGACGAACTTGCGCTGCGCATATCGTAAAATCGTTGATTAGTATGCTTGGGAGTTGTGTGAATATTTATACAGCGTGTAGTTGGTCAGCCATTTCAAAGTTGCGACGAGTCACTCGCGTAGATAAGCAATTTAGCTAATGCAACACAGCCGCTAGCCTGGGGTCTATAGGTCTTGAACGTGCACCACGCAGTAGTGATACACAACCGCAGGCCGGTACGATGCTCATCCAGGTCGAAACGGGCAGGGGTGGGGATTGAACCCAGGTTCCCTGATTGATTAGTACAAAACGTAAACATCGCAGGAGCGTCTTCGCTAAAAGTTTGTGGTCATGCGGTTACCTCGGGCAAAAACAAATTCCCCAAGGCCCAACGTGCGACGCATCGATTTCGCATCGATTCTCAGACACTCCAACGTTCAAATAAAGCTAAGGGAATGCGAAAATTCCATGCTAAATGTCTTATCGATCCTCAAGCACATCCGGAAACCCGAGCAACGCTAAGGCGATATTACTGATGTTGTCGCACAGGTGCTAATATACAGAGCGATCTTCCACAGAAAGGGTATAAAGTATCATCCTTTACCATCTTCACGTTATACCTACATCAGAAATCACGAAGAAGCCCTAAATCGTCGGCAAGCTGCGGCACATCACGACTCCGCGCACCGAACAAACTCGCATCCACCAGCTCTGGGTGCTGCCATCTCACCGATGACATCACGGCTCTTGCGAGGTCACGTGACGAGTCGTCACTCGGTTGCTACGGAAACCGAGCCAGCTCAGCTCGTTGCTATGGTACCGCGTGTGACCAATCGCGGTGAGAGGCGGCACAGGGAAAAGCGTGGCGCTACTCTGGCAGCTACGCTGCCATATTAAGTGGCTCTATAGGTCTAGCCTTGTCCGTCCGGCGTCCGTGCTCACATCGATCTTGCTGGTGCTCGTGCTCGTGATCGTGCTCGTGAGCTCACGTGGTCACGTGCTCGTGTACGGCAGAAAGAAAAATGATGAAAAAAAAATGTTTTGCGCAGTCGACAGGATTCGAACCTGTGCGGGGAGACCCCAATGGATTTCTAGTCTATCGCCTTAACCACTGGGCCACGACTGCGGGACGAGTAGGGGTTTCTGAGATGTGGTAGTAACTCAAGGGCTGGGGATGTCATGGATGAAACGTTGCATTTAGCCGCTCAACGTCTATACAGGAGAGGGCGCTGCGGTCAAATGCGTATATAATCGCGTTAAACTTTGCATGCGTTGGCTCAACGTTTATAGACGAGAAGGCCCTGCGGTCAAATGCTCAAATGCGTATATAACCACGTTCCATACCACGCATTGTCTTTCTGGCATGGATGAAAACAAAACGAAAGGCTCGGCATGCTGCGACTCAGCGTCTACGCAGACAAGCACCACCAGAGCTTCGCCCAAATCAACATCATTCACCACATGGAGATGCGGTCTTTTTTTTTTCGACTGGAATCGAAATAGCCACGTAGCTCGTGCTAAAAACGTTTCGAAATACAAGAAAGCTTCATTCGGTTCATCTTCTTTTGTATTCTTTAAAACGTATGTTTATCTTTCGCAAGTGACGATGCGATTGTCACGGAGACGCGCAAGCGCAAAGTAGGGTAGTCAATCCGGGGAAGCAAGTACACGGCTGCTGGGGACCTATGGGGATGCTGTTTTATAGACTGTCACATATAATTACTGTGTGTGCCGTTACTTCCTTGTAAGAGATACATTCCTTGAAATGTTGAGACACAATATTAAGGAAAAGTATTTTTAGACAGCTGCACCATACTTGCAACATCGTTCAAAGACGAGGTGGTCACCGACAAAACGACGTCTTTAAACAAGCAGTGTAATACCCTAGTTACACGGGCGCTTTCAACTGCCATTGAGTCAACTGCCGTTGACTCAATCGCGATCGGCCGGAGTTACCCGGCGGCGCCAACTGTCATCGAGCCGCTAATGACAGTTGAGTTCAACTGAGCTGCCCTACCTCAGTTCAACTGAACGGACTTCCCCAACTGAGGTAAAATGGCGCCTGTCCGCGGGACCGCTGCCGCCGAACATCGTTTCCGAGGCACTTACTGTTTCGGAATGCAGGGGGAGGCATCTAAAAAGAATCGTAGCAGCAAAATATCCGGGAAGGAATAGATTTAGGCGTCCGAGCTGCCGCTAAAACGATCCCGGCCAGCCGGCAAGCCACCAAACGAGCGAAGATGGCGGCGGGGCCAGCTGTGTGAATGGACAGACAGTAATGGGTGCACCCATCGTAGCGGGTTGTAGCTAGCTCCACCCAGCCTAAAATATGAGCAACTTAGCCTTGCATTTGCTTTGGTACTGATGTAAACGCCGCTAAAAAGCAACAAGGTATTGAACATGATGTACGATATACTTATAGTAAATAAAATATGTTTCTCCGAGTAGATTGCTTTAACAATTAGACTGATCACGAGGCACAATTACTAGTTTCGTTTTAGCTTCAACTTGGTTTTAGAGAGCCGTGTAGCACCATCTTAGTTCAGTTCAATTCAATCACAGTTGGGGCCAATAGCTGTGATTGAACTCAATGGCAGTTGAGAGCGCACGTGTAACTAGGGTATAAAATGTGCATGGTAGCCTTTGGGGGCGGCGATTGGACTGGCGTGTCGGCGCGTGTGTGTCATCTGTGTTATAATTCCTTGTGTATGCCAAATGTATAATAATGCCTGTGCATAGTGACATAAGCGCTGTTCAAATGTGAATGTTATATTCTCGAAAAACAATCTATCCCAGGGAAAATAATTGTTTTGCCAATTTTGAATTTGACGTTGACTATCGCCACCTGGGTCTGTAAAGGCGCAATTTAGTAATCAATAAGGCAAGGGCACACATTTAGTAATAGTGACCTAAATGCAAGGGTTCAAAGATTCGTGGGGGGGTTCAACTTAAAAGGACTGACGGTCGGGCGCAAATGTAGCACCCTCCCCACAGTTGCCCCCTCCCCGGACTAATGGTGGTGGCAGCGTATTTGGATGGTGGAGGGACTAAACACCGCTCCTCTTTTTCTTATGGCGGACTTCACTGGTCGTTCTTGGAGTGGGCCGCGTTCAGTAGACCAGAACCGAGATGAAGCAAGCGATCCGAACAGAGCCGTTCCCCCTCCGGATCCCCCCAGGTAACTTGACCACTCCCCTGGTATCGGCGAATGCCTTCCCGTCATTCACATTTCCGGGAATCCCTTTCCCGCGGTGCCGTATCTCGACTTCGTCAGCGGCCATTATGAATTCTTCCGAGGCGAGAATCCCGGCAAGAAAGGAAGTCACGAGTGTGCACCGAGGGCTGGCCAGACTGGCTTCCTGTTGATGTTCTTATAGTCCAGCTAACTTTGTTTGGAGAATGGCGCTATACTTTTGTGAATAAATCGATATATATTCGGGACCCTCGCATCCGCCCCATTCGGAAAGGTTGCCGTGGCAGGCGGGCACGTGATGTCGCCGGTCCACCGCGCGGCGTCGCCTTGCACGCACTCACAGACTTGACAGTCTTGGCGTCACGAGCTTCAGCTTCCTCGTTCACCTTCCGCGTTTCGAGCATGCGGTCCGTGACGATTATGTCTACGGCATCGCTCGGTCCGTCCAAATCTTCGACACTGATCGCAGCAGCGATGAGAGTGATTGCTATCAAGAGATGTTGAATGCTGTTCATTTTGACTGCGACCCGCTGGCGACCAGCTCCAGCGACGGCGAGTCACGGACGAACTCGCCGTGGTCGCCGCCGTCCGGGACAATCTTTAAGGCGCATGCAGGGTAGAAGGTCAAGAGCAGGGGGACAAGAGCGAGAATAGCGTCAGGGTTGCCGAGCTGCGTGAGCGGTTTTCATCGTACCGCGGCGAGGCGAGCTTGCGCAATCATGAGGCGCCTAGAATCAGAGAGCTCATTCTTGGCGCCGAGGTGTGACTAAATTGGGCAGTGTTGCCTCATCGTCACATGAAAAAATTATAAAAATTTGTACATTGAACCTTTCAGTTACTAGAGCACTAAATATCGCGAAACTTGTCGTCTATACTTTGTAAGCTATGGGCATTCCATTTCAAGAATAATCTATCCTTTCAAATTTCGTGTCCTACAACCATTAAAAGGGCGTCACGACGACGGATGACGCGAACCTGGCGAGGTTCGCCTTCGACGAGATCAACATTTTTGAAACCCGTTCAACACGAAGTTCAACATACTTTGAATGAAAAAATCCATGGCTGCTATGCGCATGAGCGGAAGTGGAGAAAGGGCTGGAGCGACCTGAATAAAGGGAGTACCAAAACAACTAAATCCTTAAAATAATGTTTGCGTTTATGTTGTCTTTCCATTGGTAATTATTTCCTTAACTTTTAATCTAGCCTCTTTATCATTATTTTTGGCAATTATAATGTTTTGTAGAAATCTGGTAATACTGTTTAGAATTCCAACTTCGAATGGTCCCGAAAGTTGAAGGTTCGGCGAACTTTAGTACCTAGATGTACGACGCCGAAAATTCGGTTATACTGAAGTTGACAAGGTCTTTAGCGTCACGTGTTAAAATCAAAGCAGTTTCTTTTTTAGTGGTGTTTATATCTTTGTGTAAACTTGTACGCGCAAACAAAATGGACCAACACGAAGGAGTTGACAAGGACTAGCGCAACGGTGTATGCGCTTGCTCTTATCTAATCTTTCGTACTCGTCCTCCATGCTTGCTGCGCATACACGGTTTCACAGTATTACGAATCAAGTAGCCCAATAACACGTCTTGCTGACTATACTTCGTTTCAGATTAAGTCCAGATGCAGCCGGCGCTACTAGGTAATGGGACGAATCAAGCAGCCTCAAAAGCGCAAGTAACTACACCTTTTGTGTTTATGATTGGCTCAGCGATAACAAAACAAGTACAGAAACATAACAAACACCACAATGGTGCCCTCTTGACGCTGTCTTGTTGCTCCCATTAGCTCGTAGAGTCGGCTGCACCCGGACTCTTGTTGAAACTCACTTTACCATTCCCTATTGGAAAGACCAGTTTGAAAATCTAACTGGTCAGACTGGTATTTGGACTGGTCAAACTGGTATTTCGACTGGTCAGACTGGTCTAACAGGGGTGCTATGTTGCGCTTTTTGCACTCCCAGGAAACTTGGAAGAAGGAAGTGACGTCAACGACTAGAGCAAACGCACGCAGATTGGATGTTGACAGAAGAAAACGAAATCAACACCCAATCTGCGTTTGCTTTGTCGTTGACGTCACTTCCTTCTCCCTAGTCTCCTGGGAGTCCAAAAAGAGCAAAATAGCACCCCAGGATGTGAAGACTCTGGTTAGGAGCTGCACACACACCGTCGTCGGGGCCCGACGTTGAGGAGAGACAGTACCCAGCACAAGTTCCGGCACCATATAACTTTATCTAAACTCGGCTTGAGTTGGCGACACAAACAACTGCTACGACTTTCTCCTTCCGAAGGCTTGAGATGGCTAACCGCCCTTTTTCGCTGTCCCTCTTCTTTCTCTTTTCTTCCCCTGGCCGCGAGGCGAGGATTCTTCGTAATCTAGCGCGAACGCCACGATGGGACACACACACACACACACACGTGCCCGCACGCACAGCACCGAATGAGACGGTAATACACTCCGTCACACTCGCCCACACAAAAAAGGAATTTTCTCTTACACAAAATTCACCTGACAAAACTTAAAGGGATGTTCATGCTCAGGTTCATAAAGACACTTAGTTTTCGGACAGTATTGAACTCACTATGGGATACCCATCGAAACACTGGGTAATGTGCACAGAATACACCATCACGGGGTCGCTAAGAACAGTGAACAGAATGGGACAACACATTGAACCCAGAACAATAAGGAGCACACGAAGAAAGTTCCCGCAGATTACAAACCACCCGGTGGGCGCCGCAGGTTTCTCGTACGTGTGTCCATCAAGGTCGATCAACTGGTCCGTATTTTCCCAAAGCATAGCGGTGTTCCCCCGCCGGTTGGCTCGCTCCAGGAGTAGCAGCAGCCGAGTTGTGAGACAACTCCTCCAAGAGTGCCAGCACGATGAAATCGTTTGATCTCTCCTCGTCAGAATCCACTCTGTTCTCATCCGCTGGACACGGGCCGGGGGGCTTTGGAACGGCGGGCATGGCAGTAGGAGTTCCAACATCATTCGGCATGCCCAGCCCCCGAAGAAGCCCAATGTCACCCCGGTCACCGCCTCCGGCACCATATCGCTTAAGACGATTAGCATGAACTATTTTTTGCTCCCCTCTTCGAGTGTCTTTTACTGGAAAGGGGACCTCCGACTTTTTCTACGACCCGAAGCGGACCGCGCCATTTAGGCTGCAAATTTCTGGCGAGCCTTCGGACGCCGGCCAACTCGTTCATACGCACGACGTCACCCACGGCGAAGCTCGAAGTCACGGCGTCCCTGTCAAATAGGTGTTTCCTTGTTTCGGCAGAGTCAGCCAGCATCAGGTGTGCAGACTCGTGGGCGGATGAGAGTCGCTGAAGCAGTTAATCTCTGTAGTTATTTAGAGTGCCGTAACTTCCGGTCGGCGACTGGTAAAGGGCTGATGACATCTCGGGATGGCGGCCATAAAGAAGGAAAAAGGGGCTCTGTTTAATACTCTCGTGGGTTGCCGAGTTGTACGCGAAGGTGATGTAAGGCACCCATACGTCCCAATCCCGTTGGTCACGGGCCACATAGAGACCCAGCATCCCACTGATAGTCTGATTCAGGCGCTCCACCGCTCCATTACACTGGGGGTGATAAGGCGTTGTAAGAATCTTCTGGATTCCCAGGAGATTACGTACCTGTCGCAGGAGCTTTGACGTGAAGTTTGTACCACGATCTGTTAAAAGTTGCTGAGGCGTCCCGTGGCGCATTACAACGCGCTCGACGAAGAGGCGGGCCACGGTCTCCGCCCGCTGGTCGGGCATGGGAATAACCTCGGCGTACCGGGTGAGGTGTTCAACAAAAACGAGCAGATAGCGATTTCCCTGGGTTGATAGGAGCATGGGTCCCATGATGTCCATCGCCGTCCGTTGGAAGGGCTTTGAAATTTTTTCGAATATTTGTAGAGGCGGATGCTTGCGGCCATTAGGAGTTTTCCGCAAAGAGCAGGAGCCGCAGCGATCGCAATGAACTTTGACGTCCTGCTTCATGTGCGGCCAGTAGTAGTCGCGAGAGAGCCTCTCCGTCGTCTTCCGTGTCCCCAGATGCCCGGCGTAAGGAGCGTCGTGCGTTGTCCTTAGCAGCTCATCGCGAAGTGAAACCGGATCGACGACGTGGCCGCGGGATGTCTCCGGTGTCGTCCGCATGTCTACCTCTCGTCGGCAAAGTAGACCTTCGTTGTCTAAATAGTACTCGCTGTGCCGACCCGGAGCGTTCTCACATTGTTTAATCAAGCACCCCAGCTCATCGTCGTGCCTCAGTTCTTGTCGAAAACGCTTTAGGTCCAGCATTGGTCTGAAGTCCGCCACGCCGCGAACGACCGCAGGCATGTGAAAAACTTTGCGGAAAACGCCAGGCCCATGACGCAGCTCACCTCGCCAAAGGTAGACTTTGTGTGGGACGAGGAAGCACAGGCGGTTTTTGAGCTAATGAAGGATGCTCTGACCAGTGCCCCCCTTTTGAGATTCCCGAACTTCTAAAAGGATTTCATCGTTATAACTGACGCATCCGGTCAAGGCTTGGGCGCAGTGCTGGCCCAGGTTTTTGATGGACATGAGCATTCGATAGCATTTGCGAGCCGCCAACTGAACGAAGCTGAGGAGCGCTATGGTGCCACTGAACAAGAGTGTCTGGGCGTAGTGTGGGCTGTGCGCCACTTTTGATGCTATCCATTCGGACGGCATTTTCGAGTTATTACGGACTGCAACGCCCTCAAATGGCTGATGTCCGTCCGTGAGTCAAACTCGCGCCTTGCGAGGTGGAACTTGCTGCTTCAAAAACATAGCTTCGAAATCGTGCATCGTGCGGGCACGTGTGTGTGTGTGTGTTTCCCACCGTGACGTTCGCGCCAGATTACAAAGAATCCTTGCCTCGCGGCAGGGGGAAGAAAAGAGGACAAAGAAAAGGGACAGCAAAAAAGGGTGGTTAGCCATCGCAAGCCTTCGGACGGAGAAAGTCGTAGCAGTTGTCTGCGTCGCGAACTCAAGCCGAGTTTATTTAAAGTTATATGTGCCGGAACTAGTGCTGGGTACTCTCTCTCCTCAACGTCGGCTTTAAACGCCGACGTTAAGGAGAGTCGAGGATTACACAACTGTAATCCTCGACAAATCAATGTCGAGGATTACGAAGAATCTTTGCCTCGCGGCCAGGGGAAGAAAAAATGACAAAAAGAGGGACAGCGAAAAAGGGTGGTTAGCCATCGCAAGCCTTCGGACGGAGAAAGTCGTAGCAGTTGTCTGTGTCGCGAACTCGAGCCGAGTTTACATAAAGTTATATGTGCCGGAACTAGTGCTGGGTACTGTCTCTCCTCAACGTCGGGCCCCGACGACGGTGTGTGTGCAGCTCCTAACCGGAGTCTTCACAATTGGTGGCAGCGGTGGGATACACACAGACACACGTGCCCGCGCGCACAGCACCGAATGAGTCGGTAACACACTCCGTCACAAGGAAATCAAACTGGGGCAACTGGTTGTCAGACTGGCCTAACTCGTAACCATGTTGATCTAACTGGTCACCACATGCCTCTAACTGGTGCGGGCTTCTACCTCCGATTCCCTCACACCCTGTTCCCGGATGAATATGACAAAGCAGTACTTAATTGCCCTAGAGAAACCGAAATACCATACTCTGCGCAGTCCGTTTTTAATTCTGAAACGTAATGGTGGAGGTGATATGAACGCACAAATTAAAACACTTCATATACCTTAAAGAAAAAAAAAAAGAAAAACAATTTTTTTACCCTTTTGCAAACTTCAAAAACATGGAAGATGTAAATTCAACGTTAAGAGCGTAAGCACTTTTTCATAAGCCGGTGTAGTTTTAAAGTCTTTCTAGAGCGCAGTAAAAGTAAATCTTTATTAAAACAAAACACAACTTGCGTTAGAATACGTGTAAACTAAAGGATACGTTTTCTGTTTTTTTTTTTTTTTAACAACAAGGCTCAGGTTCCCATCGAAGGCTTGACGACCACTTGCGGTACGTTTTCTTCTTGAAAGTACTATTCCACCAATTCTACAATATGCTATGGACAGTTTATGCAGTCGCGAATACTTTTGAGTGAAAACCACTCAGCTCACAGACACTCGCAATTGTGTTGGGGCATTTTCTAGAACCGCTCAAGTATTGAAGCAAAATATTAAACCAGAACGAAAGAATGTGTTAGAAATTGGGCGAGTCTGTTATATCTATCTCGCGCAAACTTCGTGACGTCTTTTTTTAAATTATTATTTCCGTTTGCGGAGGTACTTCATACCTCTTTAATGCTTATACATAAATATGTTCCGCCCAACCCCGTTTTTTTTTATGTGTCGGATTCAGAAATTCCTTCTTCACTTCAGGTAATCTGGCTATAGTGGGTGACAGGTCAAGAACGAAGTGGAAGCTCTACCCGCCCCTTTCCACTTCAGCGGAGCAAACGGTGGGGAGGAGGTCGTCTCCTCTCCAGCGTTCTCTCTACATAAGTAAAAAGAGGGGGGAGGAGCTTTCACTTCGTTTTTGACCTGTCACCGACTGTACACAACAGCGCGGTACAAGATTTTATTTTGCACGGCCTTGACTGTTAAGTCGCATATTAAACGGAACAACGGATGGGTATGATATTTTTGGGGACGTCGTTTATCACACATTAGGTATTGTATGCATCTTCCCGCCATTGCGTCTTTTTCCATAGAGAAACGCACAGCCAATTACTAAACGGTCCCAGATATGGATAAGGAGAGATGGCGGTAGTTTGGTCACAACAGCACATCTCCGTTGGTGGCCTTTCCATGCGCCACTGTAAATTTCCGGTTGAGGTAATGGCTGCCGTCTTGGAGTTTGTCCGGACCTCGAGCGAGGCCCGGGTAGAAGTTGTCGGTGCCCCTGCGTGTGCCCCAGCGGCTGGCTGGGGTGATGCTCAGTGACGGCCTCGTCTCCAGCCAGGAGGACGCGCAACTGCCCCTCAGAAACATCCGGAAGTAGTGCCGGAACCTGGGCCGTGGCGATCATACCGGTGTTAGTAGACTGCACTTTGAGAATATGAAGCATCACACGTTCAATCCCGCGAATATTGAAACGTGCGTTACTTTTCGAGCTTGCTGTTAACGATATGTTTGCATATTCAAATTATACGCTTAGAATTTCGCTTTCATCATCAACGAGAGATGGTTTCGTAGGAAGAACCTATAACTTGGATTGGGTGCACAGACACACCTTTTGCTGGATTTATCTGATGAAATACTTTCGTCATTCTTGAATGTTGCTATTCTAGACTTGTTGGGGCACCAGATGATGCGCTCGTAGGTTAGAGGTGTGCAAATGACGAGACCAGAACATGTATATTTGTTCTTATACCGCACTACATAGGTTATTTCTTTTTTATTCTTACACATTTGTTTAAAAAAAAAAACGTGAAAGCTACACTAATGCGGTTTGTGCAGGTGGGTTATACGGCAAGGCGGACATTATGTGGGTGGCTAATCTTTGCGATAAGTCGGCTAACTAATTAAAATTCGTTAATTAACTTTTTAATTACTGAAAATGAACACATGGTTTCAATTAGAAACTTGTAGAGCATCATAGAAAACCACTAAATCAACGATGTTTGGAAGGATATAACGCCGGGGAAGCATTTTACGGCGTTCTGTAAAAGCGTTTTATTTGGACGCGTTACTAAATTTCGGTTTCTTATCGGAGCGCATCTTTGCTCCCGCAGACCTGCTCCCCCATGTGAGACGCGCAACACACGTGCGCCGTACTTCCCTCCTTTCTACGAGGGTGGCGAGGGGGTGGCTTCGCGCCGCGACCACCGGGGACAGGACCGCGGGCGCAAAGATGGGCTCCGATAAGAAACCGAAATCTAGAAACGCGTCCAAATGAAGCGTTTTTAGAGAACGTCGTAAGGTGGTGCCCGGCGTTATATCCTTCTAAAAATAGTTGATTTAGTGATTTTCGATGATGCTCAGCAAGTTTCTGTTTGGGACTATATGTCTATTTTCACTAATTAAGAAGTTAATTAACGAATTTCATTTAATTAGCCGACTTATCACAAAGGTTAGCCACCCACATAATGTCCGCCTGGCCGTACAACCCACCTGCACAAACCGCTTTAGTGTAGTTTTCACGATTGTTTTAGACAATCTAATTTACTGAATGGCAAAAAAGAACATAAAAGGTAATCTGTGTTTAAGCTAGCTCCGCGCCAGCTGTGAGCGTAACTTTCACGAAAACACAAGGGCTGGGTTTCACGAGAACCCTGCGGTGTCTGTAATTTTGTCAGCGGCGGGGAGAGCGGGATATAGGTGACGTGTGCTGACGTTAGCGCTTCGGACCAATGCCAGCGTCCCAGGCGTCACTTTCTCCCTCTCCTTCTCCCTCTCTGTCTCCGACGCTGGCGAACGAAAGAGATCGCCGGGCTTTCGTTAAAACGAGCGTTTTAATGCTAACGCATTAATAAATCTCAAATGCGCATAGAGGAATTACGTGTAACCTGAGGGGAGGTAAATAAGAAAATATAAGTGAGTAACTTCCCTCGTCGTTTCCCATAATAAGACAAGGTGCTCCTACCGCTTCCCTTTCCCCTTCGAACAAAACAATCGTGGCTACGTTATGTAGATAATGCTTTTCATATCTTTAGCGTAAATGCCTTGCCACTACCCAAGAAAAAGAAAGATTAAGAAATTGGGTCGTCGATTAATGGGATTCATCCCATGAAATTCAATGGACGCGTGGCCTCAGTTTACTTCCGTCGTTACTCTTGGTGTCTTCGCTGGAGCAGCAACGGAGCAGAGCCGTGTATTGGGAGAGTTTGGCCATTCATTGGTTTTAAGAGGCGAGTATCTCGTGGCCAATCACAGGCCTCGAAACAGACCCCTAGCGGTGGCCGTGAGCTCTAAAAATGCGACTTGACTAATTTAAGCCGTTTTAGCTCCGCGAGAGTAAAAAGGTGAAAACTTGGCGCATGTGAGGTTTTCGTCCCGTCCATATTCAACGGTAGAATAAACGAACGTGCGCTTCAAACCAGAGCAAACTGCGTGGTTGCGGTCGTTGCTGCTGATTTGCTAAGGACGCCATTGTCACCGAGAAGCCGAGATTGAACGCTTCTATTTCATACTTTAAATTTAACCCCCAATATTGTGACTTCGCCGTCTGCTCATTGGTTGAAGCTGTGTCGCACTTTTAGTTTACGCTTTAACCGCGCGGGAAATATTCGGCTCTGGAGGTGGCCTTTGCTCCGCCCACTGGCCAAACTCTCCCAATCTGCTGCTTTGCAACTGAGTTGGGGAGTTAATCACGCTACTTGGCGAAAAAGCCGGCGACAAAGTCGGCGGCTCTGATTGGCCGGCACCAAGGTTAACTGCGGCGTTGGACAATCACGGCCTCCAGATTTCTTGCCGACGTTTTCGCCTAGTGACCAGATTGGGGCCCCTGGGCCACATTCCAAAGCGGCGCGGCGCCTTCTCTCCTCTGCCTCCGCGGCAGCTTTTCCCTGCTATTGGTCCGAAGCGCTGACGTCTCCAGGCGTCACCCTCTCCCCCTCTCTCCGCCGCCTTACGCCGACACAATACCTCCTCACCACCCTACTCTCCTCGCGACGACAGGCATGTCTCTGACACACTGACTGACACCGGCGGGTTTTCGTCAAAACGAGCGTTCTAATGCTCACGCATTAAACAATTCAGTCTTTAATAGCATAAACACGCTGCGGATGGTCGACGCCTTACGCCATTGAGGTGTGTCGTGTTCATATACTTCAAGTTTGAGTGTGCGAAGTGTTTATCATCCATCATGATTACCTGATTTACGAATCGGTATGTATTCAGATAAAGCGCCAGTAGCCGAACGTCGAATTACCTCTCTTTATCGTGAGCACCATCGGTTTTTGTAAATATACTGAAAACATTAGATGAATAATGATGATGCAAGAACGAAAACAACAGAGGGCGCCAAACTGCAATTTATTTTTGTTGCGGGACGCCGCACAAAAAATACGGTGGCCTGGCAACGTGTGATCGATTCAAAAGACAATAAGCGCCCATTAAAACAAGAGACGCATATAGTTTGCAAGTGGATTTCCCCTAGAGTACACCTGGGAGCAGATTATTGTATTATATGGCAAGAGTATTGTTTTATTAAAAACTCGATTCTTGCGAGTGGACTCGTATGCCACACGTGATTTTTCAGAACTGATAGAATTTAAAGAAACATTAAAGTTCTATTCAGCTTGCACAATTTAAATAAATATAGACCTACATGCGTGCTGTGTTATGATATAGACGCGTTAGTTTTCTTTTTTTTTAATAGAGCAATAGTTTCCATCTTTTTTTCAGCAATAATTAGCACCTTTCTTTTACGCGACATGAAAAAAACTAAGGTAAAATTTGTTTCAAATTATATGCAGAAACCTTCCCTGAGATATTGACAAACCTCAGCGGCAACCATAATGTAAAGTAATACGTCTTACCTCCTGTTCATGAGATAATAGACGATTGGGTTGTACATGGCATGCGACATGGCGAGCCAGTACATGGCCAGGTAGACATGCTGGATGGAATCCACGTAGGCCACGTTCGGGTGGTGGAAGACGTACAGGAAGTACAGATGGTACGGCAACCAGGACACCGTAAACAGAGTCACAACGGTGGACAGCATCTTGACAACCTGAAGCAAGAAAAGACACGCCGGAGACCGGCAGGTAACCTTGTGCGCCCTATCGTCGTCGAGCCGTGGGACAGTACCGGAGCACGACCCGTTTATGTATATGGGGTACGTTTTGAACATTCTTGTTTCAAAAGGAGGGACAACTTCTGAAGTATCCTTCCCACAGTTTATGACATGAGCATCTGTATCCTTACTGGGGAACATCTGGTCTGCGCTAACGTGAAGCTCAGACTTCGCTCATGGCAAGCCGTGGCTCCTAGGCTGCAGATGCCAAGAAGACTTCGAAGCTACACACACCAAATATAGTCGACTGGGTTCATGCAGGCTGAAATTAATATTGTTTAACTGCAGTTTCGTGCATCCTAAAAACTTCAAATTATATTTAATTTCTGTAAATTATACTCTACATTAAGTATTCCTTGTCAAAAGCTTCTACTCGAGTAAGCACTAGGTTGAAAACCAGTTTTTTGAGCACTCATCGGCAAAATATTGTTCGTACAAGATAATAAAACAGAACATTGACCGTAAGACGTACACTACAAGTAAACGTTCGAGATTAACCATCTTGTGAGTTTGTTCTTCTTCTTTTTTGACGGATTCAATACGTTCCTTTAGTTTGTGAATTCCCAGAACAACCGATGTTTGTCACAGGCCGACCGATGTATGTGTGTGTTTGCGCCTCGTGTGTCGCCACCTAAATAGTATTTTTTATCATGCACCGCGAAGCTCGAAAATGGTTATATTGGAAGGTTAAATGAACTGTGGGACATGGCCTTTCTGCTTTCACTCAGAGACCGGTGCCAGTTTATTGTGAGCCTAAGTACTGTATATTACTTAGTTTTGTGAACCTCTGGATTTTAAAAATATCACAAAATACTGATCTCGCCAATACACAGCCTCACGGTGGCAAACAGATTTAGCATGTAACTTCCAATTGGAAAATTTCGAGGCAGTGAAATATTCCCTTAAAAAACAACTTGTAATACTCATGAAATGTTCAACCCGCGAAGATACATTCGTTTACAGTGTTTGCACTTTCTTCCCTTCATTCCTTGCACGCTTCAGCTCAGCATCGTTGCCCGAGTTGGAAAAGAATTTGCCGTTTTTTTAACGTTTTTGTTCACTGCAAGGGTTTTCAGATCGTTGTTCAAAGGCCTCCACACTGGCTGGTATGGCTACACTTACTATGAATATAGCGAGGAATAATTGGTCATAAAATAAATCTGACAGAGTGACGACGGCGTTTGCCGCCTCCTCTCTCATGAATCAGCTCGGTACATCTATTCTTGTAAAAGAAATGCCACCCTTGCTTCATTTTAGTTTACTTTATTACGGAGCCGTCATGTAGAATACGCAACAAACTGCCAGATATAGCAAAGAAAGAAAAACAAAAAAACGACTAGCCCTTTCAATCAACTTTATGACATAATCTATAGGTAAACACGAAAAAAATCATTTGTAATATACATGTAGGTAGTTCTTGTAGTGTCCTCTTCTGGACACTCATGTTGTGTGTGTGTGCGTGTGTGTGTGTGCGTGCGTGCGTGCGTGCGCGTGTGTGCGTGCGTGTGCGTGCGTGCGTGCGCGCGTGCGTGCGTGCGTGCGTGCGCACGCGCGTGTGTGTGTGTGTGTGCGTACGTGAGTGCGTGTGTGCGTGCGTGTGCGTGCGTGCGAGTGCGTGTGTGTGCGCGCGTGCGTGCGTGCGTGTGCTTGCGTGTATGCGCGTGCGTGCGTGCGTGTGCTTGTGTGTATGCGCGTGCGTGCGTGTGCGTGTGTGTATGCGCGTGCGTGCGTGCGTGTGCGTGTGTGTGTGCGCGTGCGTGCGTGTGTGTGTGTGTGTGTGCGTGTGCGTGTGCGTGTGCGTGTGCGTGTGTGCGTGTGTATGTGAACTCTTTGAAACCTGGAAAAGTGGCATATGTCCACTCGAATTGTTAATGTCAACGTGGATAAGTCTCGCGTAGGCTGGGGAAACCCGAAAGAATAAAAAGGAAGAGGCGAAGAAGCTAGGAATTGTGTTACCCTATTTCCCGCCTAATAAAGTGCAATTAATCACTGATATATGATGTCATGATCGTAAAGAAAATATGCGGCTCGCATCGACAAATAAAAAAAATTAGTGTTACGTCTTTAAAGATTACGCTAAAGTCCCAATACCATCAAAGTTAAAAAAAGAATATTGAAAAAGCAATTTTTGAAAAAGTCCGAAGCGTCCAGGAGTTCCATATTTAAGCTTTCGCTATTTTTGCGGGCGATATTTGTTTGTAAGTTAATTTTGTGGAGCAGTGAAGTCTTCTTTTTATGCCCCCCCCCCTCTCCCCCAAAGCGTCGACAACAAGTGTGGTGTCCGTTATAACGAGACAAAAATGCATGCACTTATCGAGGTCGTCCCGAAACTGTCGTCTCTATTGTGGGGCATGTATACGAACGGGGTCCGTCTTAACGAGACGTGACCGTATCAGCCTATTCTGTCTCTTGAAAGCTGCTATTCCCTTTGTTCCGGCAATGATGATTTGTTTGGGAACTGGTGCGTGTGGAGGCAGCCTAGAAAGCGACCAGCCAAGTCGGAGTCACATTACAAAACTGTTTTAATTCTCGAGCAGAAAGAGAGAGAGAGAAAAGAGAAGAAACGAAACGAACAAACCAACAGACAGACAGAGCGCGCGCAGCACAGCGCGCGCTCTTGGCGCGTGCCGTTCGGCAGCGGTGCAGGTGTAAGGGGGCCGCTGCCACAGATGCCAGCAAAGAAGGAACAAACAAAAGAGGGAAGAATTTAGATCGTACAACTAAACATAACATTTTCCCCTCCCTTCTTTTTTTTTTTTTTTAAGAGTGTAGGAACAAGACGATGACAAAAACATGCACGCATTTACAACAGCAAAAATCAAGAGCATGATAAGCACAGTTTAAATGAAGCACACAAATAGTTCACTCTACGTCGAAAACACAAAAGGAAATAGTTCACTCATTTCATCGAGTACCAAGGTCTCCATACCGCACTGGTGGTCGACGGTTCCGCCCCGAGCGCCTTAGAAGCACCTGCCTAGGACACTGAGCAGTTGAAGTTCCCATTCCTGGAGGCGTGTCCGGGGCAGGTCTGCACTCAGGCGTCCGCGATCGAGGCAGCTGCTGCATGGCCGAACTTGACTCTTGAGGCTGCCAAGTATGATGCCTATGGTACGCGTCACCTGGAGTAGCAGTGTGGCTCGCGGGCTGGCCACCTTGAACGGCAGCCGGTGTCCCCTGCTGATCACTTCCTAGGCTGGGATCGGAAGCAGCTGCGAGTTTAGAGGCATTCCACACTCTACCATCTCCCAGCCGGAATGTCCACCGACCGACCCGCTTCATGATGCGTAGTGGCGGCCCGAAGGCCGACTTCCCCTTGGCTACCTTTCCTGGTTTCTTCACTCTAACCCAGTCGCCTACCCTGAATCTGGGGCTCTTCGCCGCTCGACGCCGGTCGGTGTACTCCTTCGTGTACTGCTGCCTCTGCTGCACTCGATGTCGCAGCCGTTGCAGCTCCTCGATGGGATTTTGCAAGAACTGCGCCGACGACAGTCCGAGGATGTTAAGGCGGGTGCGAGGCTTCCGTCCATGCAGCAGGAGAGCAGGAGAAAGTCCAGTCGTGGCATGGGGCGTGCAGCGATATATCATCAGGTAGTCTACAAGGGATGACCGGATGCTGCTCCGCTCAAGGTTGGCGCACTGGAGAAAACCCTTTAGGGTACGGTTGAAACGTTCAACCTGCCCGTTGGACTGGGGGTAGTAGACAGAAACCAGCTGGTGCTTTATACCTCGCGCTTTAAGGAACGTCTCAAATTCGCCTGAAACGAACTGTGGCCCATTGTCGCTCACAACGCTGTCAGGGTACCCCTCTCTGGCAAAGATGGCGCGCAGAAAGTCCGTGATCCTCCCCGTGGTGACGTTTGGGCAGAACTGTACCTCGGGCCACTTGGAAAAGTAGTCCACCAGCGTGATGGCGTAGCGACACGCAGGCTCCGCTCGCTCAAAAGGGCCCACGACATCGATGCCCACCTTTGACCAAGGTCGCTCTGGCAAGGGCACTGGCTGGAGAGGGGTCGGTGACGTCTTGGCACTCTTGTCTGAGGTGTTACAGATTTTGCAGGCGCAGACTGCACTACGCACTTCTGCGTTCATGCGGGGCCACCAATAGAGCTCACGAAGGCGTGCTTGCGTCTTGACAATGCCGTTGTGGCCCTCGTGTGCTCTGGCGACAAGAGCGCATCGCATAGTCGTGGGGATGACGAATTGCTCTCCGCGCAGCAGGAGACCGTCGTTGACGGAGAGCGCATCCTTCAGGTCGTAGAAGATGGCCGCATCAGCGGAGAGAGAGCTCACTGGAGGCCACTTAGAGGTCACATATCCCATGACAGTGGTGAGCAGAGCGTCATTCGCTGTCTCCTCTTGCAGCTGTTGTTTCCTGATGCACTCTTCGTCTAAAGCGACAAAGGAGATTATCTCGTCGTCGAACTCCATCCCCTCTTCTTCCTGTGACATCGGCAAGCGGGACAGGGCATCTGCTACCTGGTTTTCGGCACCTCGCTGGAACTCCACCGTGAAGTTGTACTTCAGTAGGCGATGTGACCAACGGGTGATCCGTAGCGGGCGACGTCCTGCTCCTCCGGTGGACAGCAAAGACACGAGTGCTTGATGGTCTGTGCGAAGGGTAAAGTGGCGGCCCCATAAGTATATGTGCCATTTTTCGCACGCCCACAAACACGCAAGCGCTTCTTTTTCCCCGACCGAGTATCGCCGCTCTGTCGAAGTGAGCGTCCTTGAGGCGAATGCGACAGGGAAGACGCCGTCACCATGACGCTGCTGCAGCACAGCCCCAATGCCGTATGCCGACGCGTCTGTGGCCACGATGGTCGGCAACGTGGGGTCGAACATTCTTAGTGTCCTGGCAGATGACAGCAGCCTCTTGACTTGGTTGAAGCTTCTGTCCGCCTCGTTGTCCCAGACGAACGGAGTGTCTTTTCGCAGGAACCTTCGAAGAGGTTCGACCTCAGACGCTAACCGAGGCACGAAGCGAGAGTAATACTCCACCATCCCCAGAAACGAACGGAGTTGGGTGATGTCCGTGGGGATAGGGGCAGCGTTGAGTGCATCCACCTTCGTTTGTAGCGGAGCAATCCCTTGAGCGCTGACTTTATGACCCAAAAACGAAAATTCTGGCACATCGAATAGGCACTTGTTGTTGAGTTTCAGTCCAGCATCCGAGATACGCCGCAGCACCTCACGCAGACGGTGTGTGTGCTCCTCCTTGGTCCTGCCAAAAACAACAATAGTCGTCAAGGTAGACCAACACACCTTCGCAGTCGTGAAGCATTTCCGACATCATCTGCTGGAAAGCTGCTGGCGCCGATGCCAGTCCGAAACATACTCTCTTGAACCGGAAGAGACCTTCGTGTGTAATAAATGCGGTTAGGTCCCGGCTATCTTTATGTAGCGGCACATGGTGGTAAGCAGCCGCTAAGTCAAGCTTGGAAAAATGTTTGGCACCATGTAAAGCATGCAGAAGTTCTTCTATGTGCGGAAGAGGAAAGCTATCAATAACGACAGCTTTGTTGGCTTCCCGCAGGTCCACGCACATTCGAATTGAGCCGTCTTTCTTCTGCACCACCACAATTGGTGATACCCATTCAGAGGAATTAATCCGCTCGATGACCCCAGCCGCTTCCAAGCGTCTGATTTCTTCTGATACTGACTGACGCGCTGCTAGAGGAATACGTCTCATTCGATGACGGACGGGAATGACAGAAGGTCGAATGTTTACCTTGTGGACAACGTCCTTGACACGGCCAAGACCCGGACTGAAGAGGTGCTCGAAGTTGCTCATGGAAGGCGGCAGGTTTGGCTTTGCTGGTTCAGGCACCACTGAAGCAGCAGCCTGTGGTGGGGACGATGTTGAGGCCAGCTGATTTTGCACCCTTGCCGACCACTCATTTCTCAATGCACTTGACGCTTCGTCCTGTGGGGCCGGTGTCAACCTCTCGTCCTTCTCTCTCGGCGGGTCGCCAGAACCCTCTGTATCAGTATAGAAGCACGACCGAGTGGCGCCACTTATCTGGATGTCGAGGGCTACAACAGCGTCCATGCCGAGTAAAGAGGTACCACGGTCAGCAATGTAAAAAAGTACTGTTGCCGCACGCTCCCTGAACATTACCGGTGCCTCGAATGCTCCCAGAATGGTGATGGGCTGCTGAGAAAAGTTCAGGAGCTTCACAGGTGGTGGTACAACTGTCGCCTTGCTCGCGAAATACCGGACGAACATGGCACTATCCACGATAGAGACGGCTGACCCCGTGTCAAGAAGAAACTGCAGCGTCGAGTCAAATACCTGGATGTTTAAGTACAGCTTGCTTTGAGAAGGTCCGGAAATGTGGGACACCTCCCACTGCTCGTCGTCGTCATCGTAGTAGTCGTCGACGATCTGCTCAACTTGATCACGCGGGCGGCGCAGCAGGGATCGGCGAACACTTCTACAAGCGCGTGAAAAATGTCCCCGACGACCGCAGTTGTCGCAGTGCTGACCTCTCGCTGGGCAGACGTCATAGCCCCTGCAGTGTGCCTGACCGTAACCGCAGTTGGGACATGTTCTTCCGTAGCCGTAGTTCCGCCTTGGAGATGGTTGCCGCCGCGGTGATTCGAAACGCACCGAACGCCGAAACGCCGATCGTGCAGGGCTCTGTTGACGACTGCCACGGTCGAAACCACCATAGCCGCTACGGCCGCAGGTTACGCAGCTCTGCTGGCTAGGCGAGCGCGAAGCGCGTGCGTTCACTGACCGGGCTGAAGCAGCTGAAGAACGCCCCGTCGGAGATCGCACAGGTGACTCACGGCGCGAGCGCCACGGCTCGTGCAAAGATGACATCATCGGCTGAGGTTGACTCGTTGCGCGCCCTGTGACGCGGCAGGTCACGTGCTCCTCCGACGCCGTCGACGGCGCAGCTGGCGCAGTTGCCGAAGCCCATTCTCGAACTTCCCGGCGTGAGCGTTCCAAATTAAGGACAGTCTGTAAGGCCACGCTGAACGGCAGCGCGGCGTCAAGTACCAGGCGTTCTTGAATCTCTGCGGAAGCAGCACCCACCATGAACTGTCGGCGGATGACAGCCTCGGTGTCGGCACCGAAGTTCGCCGGCACGGCCAATGCTCGGAGTGCTGAGAGAAAGTCGCGCAGAGATTCTCCTTCTTGCGGTTTTCTCATGTGAAACCGGAGTTGTTACAGGGTCTCGTTGACCGGCTGCGAAACTTCAGCCTCGAGGACCGTGAGGGTCTCTCTATACACGTCGCGAGACGCTTGCCGGGCTTGCTGACCGTCTCCCGCCGGTGACGTTGCTGGCGCCGGTCCAACGGGAGCTGGTAGAGAGTCATAGATGCGCTGGCCTTCGACCCCCAGGCAGTTGAGCAGCTTTGCTTGGCGTCGCTCGGCGGAATATTCCTGAGCGCCAGTAGCCAATATGTATCGCTCGAACATTCGTAGCCACGATTTCCACGGTATCGGTGGCGTACCGGCCTTGTCCAGGAAGTTTGGTGGTGGCCGGTCACAGTCAGCCGTGCTTGCGGCTAAGATGTCGGCTTAGGAATCGAGGAGGACGTTCGAAATGGAACGCACGGCCATTGACAACCAGCAACCGAGGTTCTCTGGTGAGCCCGGAATTCGTCGGAAGCAGGAGTCGTCGCGACGCCAGGCACCCCCGCCGATGTGAGCTTATGCCGAACGACGCACGTTTCCTCTGGGAGTGAGAGTGCCCAGGTTCAGCACCCTCGTCGCCAAAACTGTGGAGGCAGCCTAGAAAGCGACCAGCCAAGTCGGAGTCACATTGCAAAACTGTTTTAATTCTCGAGCAGAAAGAGAGAGAGAGAAAAGAGAAGAAACGAAACGAACAAACCAACAGACAGACAGCGCGCGCAGCACAGCGCGCGCTCTTGGCGCGTGCCGTTCGGCAGCGGTGCAGGTGTAAGGGGGCCGCTGCCACAGATGCCAGCAAAGAAGGAACAAACAAAAGAGGGAAGAATTTAGATCGTACAACTAAACATAACAGTGCGTGCGTTCGATGCGGAGGATCGAGTTCGCCCGGGGAAGCAAGATCGGCGTCTGACTGACCTTCCGCTTGCTTTGCAGCGCCTTGTGCTGGTGTTGGGTGAACTCGCCGATGAAGCGGCTTCCCCACAGGACCATGCTCATGCGCGTGTACGTGGCGATCATGGTGGTCACCGGCACCACGTATGTGAGCACCAGGAACACCACGTTGTACCTGCAGGAAAGCGTTCAATCCCCTTCGTTTCAATTCCAAACACCACGTTGGTTGTTTGCAACCAAAAAGTGATTGTGTGCGACAGAAATGCAGAGCCTGACAAGGCTCGAGCAATGCCCAGGTGAGAAACGCCGAAGTTCGCACAAGCTTGGAAATTTTAGGGGCCTAAGTTGGGCCTAATACGGTCTTGCTACAGGGCTTCAGTTAGTGTTAGAGTATTTTCTGGGTCGTTTTTATTGCTTTTCTCTGGCTCGCCACGAAATTGCCAAAGTGCCTCACTCGAGTCAACAACGCCACGTATGAACCGAAGAACCAGCAGTAAAGCCTAACACTCACACTTGTTTGGCGGTTAAGTCAGAATTTTTATTTTCCAAAACAAGAAATAACTTTTGGAGGGTCCAAACCAAAATCACAAAAAAGACAAGACAAAGAAGCCTGACGAGGTGCCAAGGGCCTTACGACAGTCGAACTGTCAGTAGTTAATCGTAACACTGGCATTTGTTTGGAGATTTAGGTGGAAAGAACCAGATAGCAGTGAAACTACCAGCAGTGGATCCTAACTTTTGCACTTGCTTGGTGAGTAGAGGGCCAAGATACCCAGACTCTGGCCAAAGATGGTTAAGTAAGGCTGTACCTTGTCTTCTGGCTTTAACAGCGAAGCTGTTTATGGCTAGGGTTCCGTGGAGTTTTCGTGTGCGTGACCAAAAACTCTGCGCTCGCACCGCCGCACGCGCCGCACGCGCGCGCCTTCCCCGTATAAAAGATCCGAAGTAAATAACCGAAATAAAGCGTTCACGAACACGCGTGCATGGTGCCATTGTTTTAGGCTTTTCCTTTAGAACAGTTACTGCTGCAGACGCCCGCAGGTGGGGCGTCTGGAACATTATTCCCTGCATTCTACTTGATGCTTGGGCAATTTAGCAATACGCCTCGCAAGTGGGCTCATTTTCGTGTTCTGCGCATGAGAAAGGAAGTAGCGGTGACGTCAGAACGCCGAGCCCTGATTGGCTGATCGCGACCCCCTATTTCAGCGTCGTCTGCTCCTTTGCAACGTCGTCTGCTCGCAACGTCGTCTGCTCGCAATGTCGTCTGCGTCTCTCTTACCTTTCCTGCGACTTTCGGAGGTGCAGGTCTTTACGAGCGAGCTCGACTTCGCCTTTCAGAGAGGGCAGACGAAATAACAACTAGCAGACGGGCATCAAAGAGAGAAGCCAAAGGGCTCACTGGCGAGGTGTCCCGAGGCGCCGAGGTTTGTTATCTGAGAACCGAGAGGGAGCGTGTTAGTGTCCGCAAGTTCCCTCCCAGATACTTTTTCCCTCCTTTCGTGTGCGGCGAGACCCCTCATTCTTTAACGGCGTCGGCGGGTTGGCGCAGTTATTAGGGAGTTTTCGTAGATCGTTTTCGCCGTTCCGCAACGGCTCTCCGCAACCCGCTACGTTACCCGGAACTGTACAGTCAAGGCCATCGGCGCGCAGGCGCAGTAGCAGTTTCTTCGTAGCGGAGGGTTTAGCGGAGGAGGAAACGCGGTCTACGAAAACTCCCTAATGTCGTCTGCTTTACGTCTGCTAGTCAAAGCGATGGTTGCTTTACCTTTCCCGCGTCTGTCGGAGATTCACCGCTTTTTCACCGGCGAAAGTCACCGTTTCCTCGGGAAACAAGGAGATAACAAGAGGAAGAAATTGACCTCTTAATCTAAAATTGAGGTAAGCGATCAAAGTATAATACGGGAAGGGTTCACAAGGGTCGCGCGGGCATATTCCATTCAGCACCCCAGCCGATCGTGGGCAGACGGTCGCCGAGTCGCGGAGTGCCTGCTAGGCCTAACTGCCGTGCTCGCTTGGTCGCGTTCGGTGGAATCGTGGCCGTTGGAGCTTTTCCCGGGTGTTTGTGGATTTAGCGTTCTTGTTCGTCGTGGTCTGTTTCAAGTACCTTTTATTTTTTTCTTGCTGCTTGAAGTCGGGACGCGTGAGAAGCGCACGTTGAAAAATAAACGTCCGTGGGTCGTCGCGACCGCGACGCTGTCGGCCATGCTGATTTGATCGTAAGAAGTGCGTAAGACAGCTTCGGAGCTGTCGTAGGATTTCGTCGTAATCTGCGCAAAACTTACGAAGATTTCGTTTCGTGAATACGAATTTGTTCTTAAGTTTTGTCTTACGCACATTTTTGGCGTAAGATCGTTTCGTGAACCTGGCCTCTGCACTTCCGAAAGTCGCAGGAAAGGTAAGACAGACGCAGACGACGTTGCAAAGGAGCAGACGACGCTCAGATAGGGGGTCGCAATCAGCCAAACAGGGCTCGGCGTTCTGACGTCATCGCTACCCCCTGCGCAAAAAGCAAACGAACTTGCCCTCCGCATAGGTTTATTCTGTAGATTAGTTATCAACCGGCACCATGTTTGAGATCAGTAGATTCTCAGGTAGATAATTCTACCTAAGATTTGCCGCTGCGTGATCCGTGTCGGACTCGCACCGACCTCTGTTTGTCGTTGTTCCAAGCACTTGCGTTCCTAGTTTCCTTTCCTCACGCTCTTGGGGTGGCGGTCCCGTCGCGCGCGTCCACTTTCCTTCGGCTATGGTGCCTGGAACGCGTCTCCGACTGGTGTGTTTACCGCGGCCAAAAAAAGTGGTCCCTCGAGTTCCGCCCGATGACGTCATAGAAGTGTCATGCAGGCCGTGTTCCAAAACTTACTCGATCTTACTCCAGGGTAAAGGTTTTGTACCTTGGCGTTCCAAAACCTACCCGCGCCCAGCGTTTTTCAATATGTGATGTCACGTGACACAACCCGCCGGAGTAACTGGGATCCATTTAGGTCAGATTTGGAACACAGCCGCAGTCACCGGTCGCGATCCTGGCGCCGCTCCAACAGCTGTGCTGTAGGTGGCAGACGCCTGTTCTGCTGTAGGTCGCTCTCCACGGTGACAGTCCACGGAAGCTACAGCAGCTGGAAGTTGGGACGCCTGGGACGCCGTTACCACAGCGACACTCGCGTTCGCTCGTGCTTTTCGCCAGCATTTCTACGGCCAACCGCTAGGATCGCGAAAGGCTACAGCAGGACGCTCCGGCTTCTGTGACGTCATTTGTTGCCACTTCGGGACCACTTTTGATGTGTGGGCACCATACTTCGATTCAGGCACCATACTTCGGCTCCTCGGGGCGGTTCTGTGTCGCATGCTAAACAGCTTCTCTGGTCATCCACCTTCACAAAGTGGAATGGCTCATGATTTTTTAGTGTCCTGAATCCCCAGATGATAATCAAACCTTGGCCCGAAAATTGCGCTATCTGGTGGTCATGAAATATAGGTGGATCGATGCATTTACCCGTTTGCCTTCGAGCCTACTTGGACGTCAACGGCGGGACGTAGCTCGGAGTCCCCTGTCTTGCGATCATTAGAACAATAGAAATGATTCCCGTTCTGAGCAATCACGGTAACAATAAATTCCCTGATTAGTGATGAAACAGCCCGCTAAACGATCAGAAACGCCATCTAAAAAGTTCGATTCGTATCAACTTCCGCACAATATGGGTAGAGCAGTTCAAATGAGTCCAACAAAGAACCAGTCGAAAGCAAAAAATAAAAAAAAATGACCTCGACGGGCTTTTTGCTCTCGTACATGCAAATCGTCCTTGTCTGATTCACCTACAGAATGTCGTTCTCGAATAAGAGGTTTTAATACGTGAGAAGGCCCTGATGATTTTCAAGCTCTAATGTAGGCTGCAATCTAAAAAGTACTCGAAGTAAAGTACAAAGTAAATGAGAGGTTCAGTCTCCTGCAACATCAAAGACCCACTGGGAGCATGTACCCGAAACGGCGGCAGGTGGGGGTGCTGCGCGCGCTTCAGGCGATTTCATTTTGTTTCGAGTGGAGGACACTCACTCGGGGCTCAACCGGGCCTGAACACACCTAAAGGCTGAACTCCATGGAGCGAATTATGCGACGAATAACTGACGAACGCCGCCCGACGGCACGCTCGATTTGCGCGCGACATAGCAGCCACTGTGCTGATGCCACGCGCAGAGCAAAAGCCGCCGGGCAAAATTCGTCGATTTTTCGCTGCATATTCGTCCCATGGAGTTCAGCCTTAACAGTTTTCGTCTTCGGTTTAGCGGAAAAGCACGCTTCATCGGCGTCATGCCCAGCGATATGGTCACCAAGGGTCGAAGCAAGCTTGTCATCACTCGTTGTTTTCAGTTGTTTCTGGCGTAAAATATCAGACAGCACTGCAAACTAAGCATATATTAAAGTTATACCATAGTCATATACGTAAAATATAAAATTTGTTGAAGAATGCATTCGCTGGTATACTCTGTCTCCTCCTACGATGGACTAAAGGCCACAGCCACGGGCCGCCAGGTCCAATCCCGTTTCACGCTATACTATGACACGCTTAACATTGATTAGGGGTGGACGAATGACGCTCCGAATCCAAAAGCGCCGCATCATTTCTATAACTTCGACGCTGCATATAGCCTTTATGTTGTGGCTTTCCTGGCGATGTAAAATTTTTTAGTCACTCAGTACTCTTCGATTCGAACAACTGTCCACCCGTCCCCTGATCAGTGGTCCGAGACGCGACATCTGATACGTGCATCGAAGCGAAACACCACGCAATTTCTAAGGGGATCGTGATTGGACCTGGCGGTCCGTGGCATTTGCCTTTAGTCCATCGTATGGTGAGACGAAGTATAGAGGGATGGCTTTGATCTCGCGCGTCAACAGAGTGAGAATATTCGCATTGGCTCAAGCCGGTTTCTCTCGGACAGCAACTGCTGCGGTAGTATGACACAGCCGTGGCATGACGCTGACGAACTGCTCTCCGCCGTGAAACCGAAACTGATAAGCGAGTGTTGCGCTTTAGCAGAGCCCCAAGTGAGTTCTCGCTGGGGGGAGAATGCCGTCGGCCGGAGCGCACGCAGCGCCCTCGCCAGACACCGTTTCGTCCGCGCGCTCCCAGTGGGTTTTTCATATTGTAGGAGATTGTACTTCAAGTAAAGTTGTAAGTACATCGAGCGCTGTGTAATGAAGTGAGGTGTCATAAATGCAATGCACTTTCAAGCTACAATTTATAAGCTCTTTCACACAACCTTCATTTCCCATATAAAGCGTTTTTTTTATTTTTTAACTGGTAAGAATTGGTCCAGTTATCGTCAAAATGGTGTTGAAAATTGGATTGAGCCTAGTGACCAGATAGTACTTGATTTACTTTCAACAACAAACCATAATACAATAAACATATCAAGCACTTAGTTGTTAACAAATCAATTTCTTGCAATCTTAACAAGATCAAATTTAGGGAATGTGCTTTGAAATCGGGAGTTGTACTTTTGTCGGAAAATACCAAAAAACGTCTACATACTCAGACTATGTACTCCAAGCAAAGTACAAGTCGCATAATCCTACATGATGTAGTACTTCAAGTACGATGTTATTAAAGTACTGCACAGCAATGGCTGCAATAAGTACATACCTTCACATGTATTCTGGAGAGATGCGAACCAGCGCTCAGTTTTTAGTACAACACTCAGAGCTTAAAAACAATGTAACATAACCAAATTAAGGGTACATATTTCCCCTACGACTCATTCCCCAGCGTCTTCATAGGGTGGAGCGGTGAAATTATAGACTAGGCAGGGCATCCGAGATGTTCCGATCTTAAGACACAAATATGTTTTTCAGCTGTCGGTAATAACGCAGCGTTTTTTTCACGTTTTATTGCGGTTAGTCGTTTGCTTTTTTTACAACTCGATTGCGTGTGTTGTACCATGCTGGTGCGACACTGACGAATTCGGCTCACAGATTATATTTGAGCCAGCCGCCTCTCCTTCACTAGCAATAAATCTGACGACGAATATTTAGGTTCTCATTCGTGTTCACTGGCCCGTTAGTTCGGTGACGGAGTTCGCTAAACGTTTTTGTCCAGATTCCAGAACACGGCATGCGCAAGAACCATTGCCACCTCAGGTTCACGACTGTAATGATTAAAAGGCACTGAGTAGTCGCACGCCTAGATTATGGGCGCTTCGTTCTGCCATTTTCTTGTGGATGTCGCCATTTTAGTGCTTGGTGCAGGGCGGACGACGTCGGCGATCGTTACAAATCAGAAATGCGACTTTTTTAGATTAAGAAACGTTCTTAAGGGTGCTGAGGCTATATCGTTTTCCTTTTTCGAACAATTTTATGATCCCTTCAGGCAGGAAAATTATTTCCTGGGATTTTATACAAAGCTTCGGAAAGCTGGCAAGTATGATTATGATGCTAAGCTCCGAAATGGCTGGAGTGGCGTTACTCTGACATCCCCAGAAATGTGTGCCATTGTATGCTTCCGCCACCTCTTGAGGGGTAACGGCAGCGCTCCCATAGAAGATCATGTCTTTCATATACAAATATGGCCACAACGCCCAAACGTTGCGCTTTGAACAATTCGCCATGCAACTACTCTCATATACCGACTTCCTTGTGCCGAAATTTCAAGATGATGACGAATAAACTGCAGATTCCTGAGTCGAATAAGTTTTCTGATGTATTGCCTCTACGAATAGTATCAAAGTTAATCAAAGTCTACAGTTTATGTTTGTGTAGAAACAAATTGTTAAGATTGTTTAAGTTTCCTAGGATCCCTTTGCAATATTACGGAAATTTTTTTTAGCGCCTGATACGTGTATTACGTCTGTTAAAAATATGTTGCGGAGACAGATCACACAAACAAGAAAAAATAAAAATACAACATTTGCCATTCGACTACAGTGAACCAAGAAATCGATTATGTCCTTGTGCATTTAGTTTTTTTTTTTTTCTCAAAATTATTTTCTTGGGTTTCTGAGACCACCTTGCCCAGTAAGGCGGATTCATTCTCGTCTAGACGCTTATGATAATCTCCTGTATTTTCCAGCTAGAAAAGAAACGCAACTGTGCGCATTACGATAATATAAAATTATAAAAAAGTTGTCAAAATATTTTCACTCATTATTATGTCAATATAACAGTGCCTTTTTTATAGTCAGGAATGGAAGCGCTCCGCTCAATAAAAGATTTATGAGAGGATTATTGTTCTTGTGAGCTTAACATTGCGATGTCAAAGTATATACCTATGCATGTACAAAGTATTTATATTAAATTAATTATCCTAATAACCTCGAACACAAGCAGCAAAAAAAAATCGGAAAAAGAGTGTTTTGAAATATCCGACTTGATATTGTCCCGAATGAAGGTGACGAGAGGATGAACAAAGAACTGAAAATAAAGGTTTAATCGGCGAACTTGTGCCAAACAAAATAAAGAACAGGCGTCGAGGCAGCATAACAGCTGGCGGCGCTACAGCAAGCGAGAGCGAGACTGACTCGACAAGATCTCGCGCGGCTCCTTATCTAGTTTGCATCCGCATCTCGAAAATTCAGCTGAGAATGTTCAAGCATCGAGCGATCGGGATGAAAATTAACAGGCACTTCCGAGAACAAGAAAGTAGGGCGAAATGATAAAAGTTACACCCAGAGTAAAAAAATTCACAGGGTCTCTTATGTTATCCCTAAGACGACTTGAAGGCGAAACTCCAAACGCCAATGCCTCAAAAAAACAAACAAAAAAACACATGGTTTACTCGCTGATTCATCCTTCTTAATGTGCTAAATCATCCTTCTTAATATGCTGAGTCATCGCTCTCAATGTCCTTAGTCATCCTTCTCAATCAGCTGAATCGTCATTTTAATTTGCTTAGTGATCCACTCAGTGGTCACGTAAACGTTTTGGTACCTCTTGTGTCGCCGACGTGTTTTCGCTCAAGGATTGAAGGTAGACTGAACGATAAGACATATAAGGCTTTTGCCGTAATAAACGCAAATCTTCTAGAATACTGTGACCGGACGCTGCATGCTCGGCCCTCCGCGCGGCTATATCACATTCTTCAGAAAGGGCTGGACACCAAAGTTTTGCAAAAGAAGAGGCTTGTATTTGGCGACCTTAAATTTTGTATTTCGTCACCAGTTAAAAATCCGGCCGATCTTAAAAAGTTTCCTGGAGAGGCGCGGGTGCCCAAATTCCAAAAGCTGAACGAATGCGTATGGACATCCGAACCATCCTTAGTTTAGAACTGGTCTTCCTAAAAGGAATTCATTTCGAAGTACTTTCCATAGTACCGGACGGCCTGGAGGTCTCTAAACTTCATATTGCCGCGCGCGCAGCTGGCCAAGTAGGCAGCGCGCGCGTGGCCTAACGGTTATCGTACCTGGCTCCCACGCGAAAAGCTAGGGTTCGATTCCTGGGAGCGGCGCATCTTTTTGTTTATTCCTGCAGACTAGAATTCTGGTAAATTCGAGAATCATGTTGGGCGTGTTCGAGGTCGGAATGTTCTACCCGTCGAACATTCTACTCCGATTATTCCAGAAGCTCACGCATGTACATAAGGGGCTCCGCGTGGCGAGCGGAGTCAGTTTCGCCCCAGCGTTCGACTCTGCTGCTTCGCCGACTTCGACGCCCGCGAAGCTCTGTTATTACCTTTTGTACCCCTTTTAATTTTGGCACAAGTTCGCTACATTAAACGTTTATTTCTGCCTGTTTAGTGATTGTTTTTTGGTCACCACCCGTGACATTTTGGTGGAGGTGCGGGGTATCGCATGCCCGTGCAGCGTTCCCCTCCCAGGGCCCGCAGTGCAAGTCCGATTCCCGGCTCGGTGAGAAGACCACTCACCGCGGAACCTGAAACTCGGACCAGCAGCCGCACTAAGGGAGGGGATCCCGAGTACGGTTTGCTGCTAGAAAAGCCCAAGCCGAAGAAGACGACGATGGCAAACCAGTCTCAGACCCCGGCCGCTCCTGCCGTCATCTACCTGCCCGTAACACTCCGGACTCCGATGCCCTTCCACGGTGAGCCTTATGAAGACATCGAGGACTGGCTACAGCAGTACGAGCGAGTGGCCCAGCACAACCGATGGACGGACGAACAGCGCCTGCAGAGTCTGTACTTCGCGCTGGAAGGGACGGCCAGGCACTGGTTCGAGAATCGCGAGACTTCCTTGATCTCGTGGACCACCTGCAAGGATACGCTTAGGCAGACATTCACCAACCAGTATCGACGGGAGAGGGCCGAGGACCTTCTACGAATGAGAACCCAGGGCGCAAGCGAGACGATCACCAGCTTTGTCGATGTTCTGCGCCTGGTCGCTCGCGCCGACCCTCAAGCCACCGAAGAAGAGGAGCTTCAGATCCTGATGCAAGGCGTAAAGGATGACATTTTCGGTGGCCTTGTCCACAACCCCCCAGCCACCGTCGAAGATTTCGTCAAGGAAGCCACAAAAATCGAACGGGCCCTTCAAGCACGGGCCTCCCATTACCAGCGACTTCCCGGCGTCGCTGCCTTCTCGACTTCAAGCTGCACCGGCCCGGACCTTCGCGACATTATCCGGGACGTCGTGCGGGAGGAAATCAGGAAGCTCCTTCCTGCTGCCGCAAGCCCGGATTCACCCTCAATCGCCGAGATTGTCCGGGAAGAAGTTCAGCAGGCGCTGCAGCCACAAGTTCTTGTCAACGCCGCTCCCGAGCAACGGACGCTGAGCTACGCCGCAGCTAACCGACGACCACCGCCTCCTGCTCACCCGTACACCGCGCCACTCCGATGTGAGCCTCCAGCGCCGCAGTTTCCCCGACGCCAGGACGATCGGGCGCACGCCCACCCAGAACAAGCAGCGCCACGAAAGACCGACGTGTGGAGGACAGCGGATCGACGACCCCTCTGCTATCACTGCGGTGAAGCCGACCACATTTATCGTCGATGCCCCTACCGACGACTCGGGCTGCGAGGGTTCCACCCGAACGACCCACGCCCCCGTAATGGTGAACGCCCTACGGAGATCGACGAGTACCTGCGACGACCTCAGTCGCCCGAGCCT
The DNA here is from genome assembly GCF_016920785.2 of Ixodes scapularis. Classification (NCBI taxonomy): domain Eukaryota; kingdom Metazoa; phylum Arthropoda; class Arachnida; order Ixodida; family Ixodidae; genus Ixodes; species Ixodes scapularis. Next base: position 150,414,902 of record NW_024609868.1, read on the forward strand.
GCGTCCCGCCGAGAGTTCCGGTCGCCTTCGCCCCGACGTCCAGCTTCTCCCATGCACCGACCCCGACGTGAAAGCCTGTCGCCCCTCGCTCCACGCCGGGGAAGCTAGGCGCGGCAACCCCTGGAGGTGGAGTTGCCGAAGACGACCGACGTAAAGAGCCTCCAAGAACGACGGAACGCTCCCACTCTCCCGACGCTACGCATCACAACGACGCTCCTGCATCGGTGTCCAACAACCTAAACGTTGTTATCGACGGCCTCGACGCATCGGCACTCGTGGACACCGGAGCAGACTACTCAGTTTTGAGTGGGAGGCTCTCCCGCAGCCTTCGAAAAGTCACGACGCCGTGGGATGGACCCCAAATACGAACCGCCGGTGGGCACCTCATCACACCAGTCGGGCGATGCACTGCTCGCGTCGAGATCCACGGTGAGACGTGCCCTGTGAAGTTCGTCGTTCTGCAAGACTGTTCGAGGGACGTTATCCTCGGAATGGACTTTCTCTGCGAGTATGGCGCCGTCATCGACCTCGGAGCAAACCGGTTGACTCTTCGAAAACCTGCTCCATTACAGGAGGACCCCAAAGCGACGTCATCCGCGGTACGAGTCCTCGCAAACCACGTGAACCTACCGCCACGGTCAAGTGTTTTCGTACCCGTCGGGGTCGATGAGACTTTCTGCGGCGACGTTTTGCTCGAAGGAAGCCTCCAGTTGCTTCTAGGAAGAGGGATTGGCATCGCAAGAGGCGTCGCAGAGCTCCAAGACGGACACACTGTCGCACTCGTAACGACCTTCCGACAGGAGGCCCAGCACCTTACGAAAGGCACCGCCGTGGGTCACGCCGAGGAACTCCCGGACCCAGCCGCAATCGCAGGAATATCAGGAGACCTTTCTTCGTGGCCACCCAAAAGAACGCCGCCTTCGCAGTTTGACATCAACCCAACCCTGCCTATCCCACAACGGCGACAACTCAGTGACCTTCTCGCCGAGTTCAATGAGTGCTTCTCCACGTCGTCAAAGGTGCGCCAAACGACCGTTGCGAAACACCGAATTGTCACTGAAGACAACGCGCTTCCTGTCTATCGGTCGCCGTACCGTGTCTCTGTGAAAGAGAGAGAAGTCATCCAGAAGCAGGTCCAAGAAATGCTCGATGACGACATTGTCCAGCCCTCAAGCAGTCCGTGGGCTTCACCGGTAGTCCTGGTGAAAAAGAAAGACGGGACTCTTCGGTTCTGCGTGGACTATCGCCGACCAAACGCCGTAACGAAAAAGGACGTCTACCCGCTGCCTTGCATCGACGACACTCTGGACCGGCTGCGCCATGCCCGATTCTTTTCGTCGATGGACCTGAGGAGTGGGTACTGGCAGATCGAGGTCAACGAACGGAATCTTGAGAAGACTGCCTTCGTCACGCCTGATGGACTGTACGAATTTAAAGTGATGCCGTTCGGACTGTGCACAGCACCGGCGACGTTCCAGCGCGTAATGGACACCGTTCTTTCCGGCTTGAAATGGCAAAGCTGCCTCGTCTATCTCGACGACGTTGTGGTATTCGAAAGCGACTTCGACGAGCACCTGAGACGTTTGCGAGCCGTGCTACAGGCTATCCGTAGTGCTGAACTGACACTAAAGCCGTCAAAATGTCGGTTCGCTTACGGCGAGCTCAAATTCCTGGGCCATGTCGTGAGTGCTCAGGGTGTAAGCCCTTATCCTACCAAGATATCTGCTGTTGCCGAATTTCCGAAGCCATCAGACAAGAAAGCCGTAAGAAGATTTCTTGGACTGTGCGCTTACACTCTTAAAAAAAAGCTAGTAGTATTTACTAGGTAAGAGCTAGTAACCGCTTGTCACATGTTACTAGGTACCTAGTAACCTTATGTAGTAACGGTCAAGCTAGTAACGGTTACTAGGTCAAGAAGCTAGTAACTGTTACTAGCCTCAAAGTAGAATCCATGTATTTTACTACTTCTAGCTAGTAACTAGCGCTACCTCGCGACGGAAGACAGGAAACGCAACTAGTCACGTGAGTTCCGGCGGAAAGAAAAAGGTGTGGGGTTATGCCACTTACCACCAGGTGGCAGGCGCAACAAAAATTGAAACTGGAAATGAGTAATCCAGGTGGCGCTAGTCACCGTCCAATTGAAGGTACACAAAAAAGGAAGCCGATTATTCACAGTTTATTTCAAATCTTCCACATTTGCAAGCAGATACACATAAACATGCACAATCGACACAATGCATTCCACACAAACACACCTAATTAAGCACTCTAATCGCCAACTTACGCGCGGGGGCAGTGGGGATCGAACCCAGGAGGTTCCCAGCGCAGGCTTACGAGCGAAGACGCGTTAGCCCACTTCCTCCCCGCCAAATTCGTTGACTGCCCTTAAGTATTTTATACTGACCATTTGAGTGCGCAAACTTGCCGTCGTGTATCAGCACGTCAGTTCTCCGCCGTCGCTAGGTCAGTTGCGCGATGAGGCAAACCGCATGAAAGCGACGGGAACAAGCGGCCAAGGAGATGAGCGACGTTTCCTAGAAATTAAAAAAACCGAGTGCCACGACGGGTGGCCGTGAGAAATCGCCGTCGCACGTCGCTTTCTCCGTCGCTAGCTCGTCGCTCGCTAAATCGATTACATGCGGTTCAGCCTTTAAAACGAATGCTTTCGCCGTCGGCGAAAGTGCTTTCTTGCCGTCTCCCGCGGCGAACGAAGGCTCTAATTGACGGGGAGTACGACGGCGGCTGCACTCCTTTCGCGTGCTGCGCTACAAAAATGCATGCAAAATTAATACCGCGTGCAGCTAGCATCTTAATTTTTGTAGTACACTGATAAATGCTCACGTTTTTGGGGAAGATTTAAGCAAATTCAGAAAGACTCGTAGAATGCCAAACCAGTTTTTTTTCATTAGTCCCAAAGCTACATACACTATTTACGACGCACATCAACGGTTGTAACCGTGCACTGTCACGACCGAAGACAGCTCAATCAGGATCATTCAACCACCGAGCACACACAAACCGTGAAGAAGTTCTCAGTGTCAAGTAGGAGGAGGCAGAGAAAAGCTTCTTGGACGACGAAACCCATTCCAGTGACAGCGGCACCGGCTCGTTAGAACTATCCTCGGAGCAGTCCAGGTCCACGCATACACTCGCCCCGTCGAACGTACGAACGTTAACTATGCACTCCAACACGGGAACACGAGAACTACACACGACACAAGGCCAAAAACGGCAGGTTCACATCGGAGAAATTAGCGTCTTGCGAACTCCCACTCAGGGGGGGGAAGGAGGGAAAGGGAACGCGGCGCAAAGCGGAGGCTGCCATATTAAAACCGCTTACGTTGCCAGCATAGGTTTTGCAGCGGAGAAGTTGCTGCCATATACGGCGGACTCAGTTTTACTTTCTTTTTTGTTTTGGAACGAGAATACATTGTTGTGTTACATAAGTCCTCCTGCATACAGACAACGAAGTTGAATTATATTTGTCTTGTTTACTTGGTTTGAAACCCTAGAAACGGGTTTTTGACGACTTATTGCTTGCATCATTTTGGAGTACGCGAGGCAGTTATCTCGCTGTTCTGGTTTCGGTTACGAAAGCAAGGAAAACACTCGTAGGTCCCGCCCTCAATACACGTTGGACACCTTCCACACTTTGACACCGGATAACTGTATGAACAAGGTTGTACATTTACTTCAGAGGTAACTTTCGCCGCTTCCTTACCGTCGAGCAGCCGGATCAGCTGGCGGCAAGCCTCGGATGAAAGGCTTGAGCATCAACAGCCTAGAGCCACTACAACAGCCCAAGTGCACTCAGTGCCGATGCGGGCGACGGGGGCTTCTGTCAACCCAGCGGCGGACCCAAGAGGGGGGCGACGGAAACGCCCCCCCCCCCCCCCTCCTGCCCCCTTCTTGGAGGGCGATTCGACATGGGTGGATCCCCCGAGATAACACCAACTACCGGCCTGCCAGGTGGTAGGAAGCTCGGTACTCAAGGACGAGGGTTCGAAATAGGGTAGGCCGCACCCCAGCAGGCACACTTGTACTCTGAACTTGGAGAACCACTCCGTCGCTTCAACCGAGACTGAAGTCCGCGGCGGCGGTTTCAAAGCACGGCTTAGAACCAAAAGTCGGCGCAGCGGCGCACATCTAGGGGCCGTCGGTGCACTGTAGTTCTGCGGCGGTTAAAACAAAAGGCGCAACCCGAGTCCTGTCTATCTTGCTTTAGATTTTCCCTCCCCCCCCCCCCCTCCCCCCAAAGAAAAAAAAACAAACAAAGTTCTGGCTCCGCCTTTGGGTCAACCGGTAGCCCAGCACAATCCGTGAACGTTCCAGCTCTTCGCCATGACACGGTGTTGCCGAAAGCAGGGTAAAATACATCCACACGGACCACCGAATCAAATGCACTGTTATCAAATGCACTGTTATCGTAAATATTGGCTTGTGATTGCGCCTTTGTAGATAATCTTATTCGTTTTGCTGGAGACGCAACCGACGGGTGTAACAAAATCGTTTGTGTATTCCGCATACCTCGCAAAAGCACTTACCCAGTCACCTTGCGAAAAGCGCGAAACACGGAGTCCGCACCGCTCCGACTTAGCAGTCTTTTACCTGCTTTAGAGCAGTTTGTACCTGCTAATAGGCATGTCTACTGAAACTGCAACTTGAAACTAGAGGCAATGCCAGAGAGATAAGAGACAAAGTTGGGAAAGCATGCTCGCTCTCTCGAATTTCTGAACTCTCAAGTGATTGTACCATAATAAATTCCCCAACACCTCTTTCCAAAATAAAGAAAAAACGCTATGTTCACTACGTAAAAAATGGTCTCAGTTCATGCATCCGCAGGCAGGTAGGAAACGTTGCCCTAATTTATTCACACCACATGACGAGCGCAACAAACTCACACGAGATTTACAAGAAAATATCGGTGGTGACTTAAGTTTCCCTGAAATTCTGTATGACCGGTCGTTTGCAGGACCGAATCATCTACTCGGGCGTTGTGCGTCGCTGTGCAAACGCCAACAACAGGAAGCATAAAGACGGCAGGTCTAGGACAACAGTCCAAAGTAAATTGTTCAATCAAAGGACGTAATTTTGTTGAAAACGCCCGCAGCTTTTTGCTCACGGTATGCGTCGAGAATCTTCCACATTTTGAAACGGAACGAAGGGAACATTTACTTTTAAAAGCGCTCGCTGCGTCCTCCCGGACCAGCTGGACCGGATCAGCTGACGACGACGGGACTGAAACCGCTGAATTTCAACCCCACAATAACCAATTTACGCTTCATGTTAGTATGGGCTTCTACCTCCAAGCACCGCACCACACACCACAAACGTTTCAACTCTTTGCCGCATCGCCGTGTTGCACCAAACCTATCTCTATGCACCAAACAGAACGAGATCGCCGAAGTCAACGGAGCGCTGTCGTGAACCTTGGCTTGTGGTTGCGCACTCGTGGACCCTGTGACTCCCTTCGCTTTCAAAGCACACACGACGATTACGAATGATACTTTCCGTCTTCCGGGACCATCAAGGGGCACTTCTCCGGTCACATCTTCGCTACATGTGCTCGAAAACCGCGTCAAACGTAGTCAAACCAAAGCTGCCGGAGCAATAACGGCGCCATGTTGAACGTGCGTTGTTGCTAGATTTTCTCCGACCAAACAAAAACAACGAAAGCAAACCGGCTCTAGCTTCCAGCGTACATCGGCGTTGCGCCGTGGCCAGATTTTCTCCGTCAGCTCTAACTTAAAGATGACCTACAGATGCAGCAACACTGGTATCAAGTTTTAACATGGCGGCCCCCACGGAGCGCCGTAAATTCTGAGGAGGGTGCATTGGAAGCGGCGGCACCTTCCCCCCCCCCCCCCCCCCTGCTCCGACTGGCCCCGACTTGCTTGTCGTACAATGTTGCCAAGCGTCGCTTGTGAAAGAAAAACATTACTTTTAAAACAATACAAAAATATTTAAAAAATATTTAAAAAAACGGAATGAACTTTTTTTTTTGTTTTGGGAAACGTTTTTAGTATTTGCTACGTGGCTATTTTCATCCCACTTAAAACCAAAATGAAAATATAAAAGCTCACAAACGAATGCAAACGAGAAGGAAAGTAAGAAAGCCGCATGGCCATTCCATCAACAATGGCTGCTGCGCTCGCTGCAGCGCTGGCTTCCACGTCGTGCTGGTACGGAGGCTGCGATCGTTACAAAGTCAGCTCCAACCCTTAAACATGCCCCCTCATACAATACTTGACGCTACGATTGCGTGTAGATACCTCCCCCTGCGATCCGAAACAGCAAGTACGTCGCTAACGCTGGCAATCGGGTATGAGGCAAGCGCCGCCATCTTCTCCGCGCCTTTGCGGTAGTAAATAGCTAGTAAAAAGGTAGTAACGGCCAGAAAAAGCTAGCAACGGCTGCATTTGCTAAATTTTTATTACCTATCGCGCGTTTGATGTAGTAAATAGTTAGTGAAATGTAGTAACGGCCAGAAAGGGGTAGTAACTGCTGCAGTTACTAGCTTTTTACTAGCTTTTTTCTAAGAGTGTACTACAGACGTTTCGTTCGCGATTTTGCCAAGATTTCTGCACCGCTCACGCATCTGACCAAGGACGACGTGAACTTCCATTGGGGAGAGGAACAAGAACAAGCGTTCAACGAACTGAAGGAAAAACTCCAGTCGCCCCCTATCCTCGGACACTTCGATCCATCAGCGGAAACGGAAGTTCACACGGACGCCAGCAACGCCGGACTCGGCACGGTACTCGTCCAAAGACAAGACGGAGCAGAGAGGGTGATCGCCTACGCAAGCCGGGCACTGTCCAAGGCAGAGAAAAATTACTCGACGACCGACAAGGAATGTCTCGCAGTCATCTGGGTGTTGACCAAGTTCCGCCCGTACCTGTACGGGATCCCGTTTCGCGTTGTCACAGGCCACCACGCTCTCTGTTGGCTCGCCAACCTCAAGGACCCGTCAGGACGCCTCGCTCGCTGGAGTCTGCGACTGCAAGAATTCGACGTGACCATTGTGCACAAGTCTGGCCGCAAGCATAACGACGCCGACTGTTTGTCTAGGGCCCCAGTCGAATCTCCTCCCGAAAGCACTGACGACGACGACGACGCCCTTTTTCTCGGCGCAGTGACAGATGTCGACATGGGAGCACTTCAACGAGACGACCCGGAACTTCGCGCCGTGATCGAACACCTCGAAGGCCAGGGAAGTTCAGTACCGCGATTCTTGACCCGAGACTTGTCAAGCTTCGTTCTGCGGCGAGGCGTGCTCTTCAAGGAGAACTTCGGAACAAGCAAAAAAGTCACAATGTTTATTTGCTTTAACAAATACTGAAACTAAACCAGGAAAGCAGATGAGCACATAGGAGCTTCCATTTTAGGGTTCACCACCTTTCGGGTATGCCAAAGTTCTTGCTATCACCAGTAGCATGCGCATGGTAGACAACAGCCGTAGCAGACAACACACGTAGCAGACAACACACGTAGCAGGCGAGGCGCGTAGCAGACGACAGGCGTAGCAGACGACACACGTAGCAGACGACAGGCGTAGCGGACGATACACGTAGCAGACGACGCGCGTAGCAGACGACAGACGAGGGCTCAGATGACGTGATGCGCGCGACGAGAATATAATCTCGCCGCACGCGCGATGCGCATGCGCAGCAGTTGCGCGCCGTCCGGTAGAGCGCTCTGATAGTGCCCGCTGCCACGCGCTCCGGCGTTCCCGCTAACTGTGATCAAGATATAGTACATAAGGGGCTCCCCGTGGCGTCAGTTTCGCCCCAGCGTTCGACTCTGCTGCTCCGCCGACTTCGACGCCCGCGACGCTCTGATATTATCTTTTGTACCCCTTTTATTTTTGGCACAAGTTCGCCACATTAAACGTTTATTTCTTCCTGTTTAGTGATTGTTTTTTGGTCACCACCCGTGACAATATTTGTATTTAGCTGGGAACAAGGATGTCCTCAAAAAGCTCCCTAATGATGTGCATGTGCCGGTTTTCTTAAAAAAAGGATTCGTTTTTCAGTATTAAACATAGTACTAGCATGGGCTCGAGGGCTCTACACTTTATATTCCGCATTTACCTGGGAAGTGGATTGTCCTCAAGATGTTTCCTGGCGAGGCGCTCGTGCCCAAATTTCAAAAGATGAACGAATGCCTAAAATCAGCCGAACCATCCCTACTTTGAGACTGGTTTTCTCAAAAAGAATTTATTTTCGACTGCTTGCCATAGTACCAGGATAGGATTGAAGGTCTTAAAATTTATATCCTGCTTTTAGCTCGGAACTGGGTTGTCCTCAAAGAGTTCCCTGGCGACACGTGGATACCCGAATTTCAAAAGATGAACGACTGCGTAATAGCTGTTGAACCATCCCCACCTTGAGACCGGTTTTCTCGAAAAGAATTCTTTTCCGAATACTTGCCATAGTATCAGAATAGGCTCGAGGGCACTACAGGTTATATTCTGCATTTAGCTGGGAACTGAGTTGTCTTCAAAAAGTTCTCCAACCAGGCGCGCGTGTCAAACGCAAAAAAAAAAAAAAAAAAATAACGAATGCGAAAAACATTTTTCATTATCCCTAATTTGACACAGATTTTCTATAAAAAATATCATTTTTGACTATTTGACATAGTACCAAGATGTTCTCGAGGGCTCTACATTTCATGTTCCGCCTAGAGCTAAGAAGTAAAATAGTTAGTGAAAATACAAAAGGGCGTGTCAGGAGCAATGAGCAAAAGTGTTAAAGAACATTGAGAAACTGACTAGCACTTTCCTGATCGTTACAAACAGCTCGGATTTCCTTAGAAAGCCTGAACTTAAAAAAAAAAAAATCAACCCACACTAAAAGTGGACATACTACAAGAAGAAAAAAGTTATTTACAGCGTAGATACTCATTGCCTATTCAATTGCAGAAATATGTAAAAAAAAAAAAAATGAACTCCCCCCCCCCCCCCCCCCCAGTACGAGTGATCTACAATAAAATTCACAGAAACAGCCAACATCCAGAAAACGCGATGGGAATACTGTATGTTATACAATGCAAGGCGAGGTAAACTAATATACATAATACAAATTGAGTGCGGCCTGCGCCGCACAAACTTTTTTTTTTCTGTCTTTTTTCAGGGTTGTAAAAAGTTCCGTAATTGTTTAAAGGATGTGTTATGTACATCTAGCTCATTACCTGACAGATGATCTAACAATTTTGGCAAGGTGTGCCTCAATTTTTGCTCTCCATATGTAGTTCTGTTAGTGGTCACCTGCCAGCATTCCCGCCTCCGTGTTTTGCACCCTGGGGATGTTTTTCGTTAAGTGTGATAATTCAGGAATTGTTTCAATGCGATTACACGTTTGATTTTTGTACTTACAGATGAGCCTATAGGTATACATATTCTGAACCGTCAGTGCCTCTAAACTTCTAAACAATTCTTCGGTATGCGAGTCGTAAGGGGCGGTGTGGATTATACGCATCATTCGTGTCCGAAGTATTTGAGCGGTACAAGGGAAAAAAGACGTTCCCAATGACAGAATCCCACTGCCCAGCTAGCACAACATATGGCGTGCCGCATGGCTGCGCGCCACGCGGATACCGATGTTCCCCCCGTTCATAATTATTTTCTTGGGCCCAAGTGCCATCTGGAGGATCCAATGGGGGCCAGCAACCTACACCTGAGGTGTTGTCTACCCTCAAATACGTTTTGAGGTGTTGTCTATCCTCAAATACTTGTAGCATGTTCAACATTAGCCAAGATGGCTGGTGTCTTTTAGTGTTTCATCGCGATTCTGTGTCACTGCCTTGTGACATCGTCCAAATAAAAAAAACATAAAAAAGCCGCGTGCGTGGCGGAGTTGGCAACGTATACGGCTGTCCCGCAGAGGAATGGGGTTTGAAGTTCGCTCTTCCCGGATCCTAATTTTATGATTTATGCGCTCTTCTAAGAAATAAATTGACTGAGGTGATAAGCTGGGCGAGTTGGTACAAGTTTTACATGATTAAAAAATAGCGCTTGTCTGTCTGCTGTGTTCGATTCCTGTCCATGTCCTCGTCTTTTTGTGCACTATTTTTTTAATCATATTCTAAGAGATCCTTGCCCATTCACGGCTGTCATCGACTGTTTTTGTTCAGAACATTTCCGAACGTGCCACGTGTATGAAAGTATCGTCAGTTACTTTCCGTTGCGGACGGAAGATCCGTGGCACCTTTCTCTTTATGTTTGTAGGAGGAAGTTCCCCTCAAAAGGTTATGTTTTGTTCTAAATTCTCCTGGTCTTTTATTGGCGACAACATTGCACCAAGCGGAAATTGGATATTGTCACCAATGAAAAATGGTGAGACGGCGAGTAACTAAAGAAAATAAACGTTTAACGGGGCCAACCTGTGCCGAAAACAAATTAAAGAAGGCTATATCGTCGCAGGCGTCAATGTCGGCGAAACAGCAGGATCGAGCGCTGGGGCAAGGCTGACTCCGGCTCGCCATGCGGAGTCCCTTATGTACCCGAGTGGGTTTCTGGAATATTTGGAGTAGAAGGTTTGGCGACTAGAACATTCGGACCTCGAACAAGCAAGATGGTTTTCGAGTTCACCAGAACATTAAACTGGGAGAATAAATAAAGGATGCGTAACTCCCCGGAACCGAATCCTGAGCCTCCGCACGAAATTCAGGCGCGGTCACCATTCGGCCACGCACGCGCTCGCTCGCCAATGCGCATGGAAATATAAATCATCGCGTAAAGATTATGTGCCTGTAATACATAAGCTCACAATGCATACTTAGATACGTCTTGTACAGAATCAACGACTAATAATAGCGTATGTTTTATACTTATACTCCCTGACAGCAGAGTTATATTCGAGCGCACCTAAGTATATCGTACTCCAAGTAAACTTTAAGAGCTATAGAAATGCGTGCGATGGTTTCTACGAAAATTTTTAGAAGCTCCGATGTTCTTCCTTCGATCGCGGTATCGCGGTGAAATGTTAAGGGAGAACGATAAAGTTATCAGTAAGTTGTAACCGCAAGGCGCTCATTATCTAATTTTTTTTTCTATCTTTGAAGTTACTGTTTTTTTTGTTTTTTTCTGCTTGTTTTGTTTTTACTTGGCCCACAATCCGCTTTGACGGGAATTTTCACATGTCATAAAAGTTAAATGTGAATGCGCCACGTGGGGGCCAGAGAAGGGAACTAGAAGCGCCTATCACAAATTTATGCCTTGAGTGTACAATATGTAGTGACTGTAAAATTAACGAGTCGGGTGCGAGTTGAGGAGAACGGTTCACAATATTGCTGTTTTTTACCTATTATCGCCGCGCTAAAGACATCACCTCGTGATGTATTAAGAACATCGGGATTCGCGTTCAGACTGCATTCAGCAAAACAGAGGAGGACGTGTTATTGGATCTTCAGAAGTCACGTGAGTATATTTATTTATTATAAGTATACTGAAGAGTGGTTCACCGGGAGTTACGCGAAACACTGGCTGAAATCGTCGCGTGAAACCTCGCACAGAAATAAGACTGATACCTTGTGTGTAATGGGGCTTCCAAAAGCATGGCATGCTTTTTAATGGTACCCAGTTGTCCCAAAACGTCCATGCATTACCCCACTAGGTTTAGCGGAGAAATTGTCGTCACTTGACGTCGTGGTGTTACGTGTCACCACAACTTGACACCACGACGTTACGTCACGTGACCGCGTAAAGTCCCGTCAGGTAACACGACGTCAATTAGAATCAGGGAAATCTATCCGAAAATCAACCTCGAAATCTAGCAAGTTATTTCCCCCAAAAATATTTTACTAATTATTGCTTGTAATTAATTTTGACTGACAAACAAAATGTGAAAATCAGCTTATTGTTTCGATTCAAACTTGCTGTGCATCATCAAGCATCATTAAATCTCTTAATCTTATAAGAACTTACAGAGCGTACGTTGGTTATCTGGCTCCCGGAAATGGTTTCGGCGTCGACAGGTCGGTGGGGTTTTTGAGTTTCTCGCAATTCGCATTTCTGCTCCGCCAGCCTTGCGCCTGTAACGGGTTTTGCGCCGCATCACGCTTTCAACGCGCTCAAAGTGTCTCTCTGAAATTGACAAGGCAGCACAGTTTTATACCACGGTGAAGCGCGTTAGTAGTCCTCGTGATTGTCATCCAGAAGATATTTAAGATTAAAATAATATTTCAGAAAAATTTACTTTTGTAAAAGTTATATTTGGGTTTGTTTGTTTTTTGTTTTCTTTTTTTGTGGGCGCTTTACCGTTTAATTCAATTTTAGGCGGCGCATTCCGCCATTTATGACATACCAAGGAATAGTTAAAATAACGTTCAGTTTAGACACTTTTTGAGTAATATGCCTGATGAGCAACGCAACCGAGAGTCAAATGTGTAATCAACTAAATGGTAGCAATTGATGGGGTTGAAAATTTTAATCGACGTACAGCTCTAGCTACTATAAACGCGACCACACCGACGTTGAAAACCCTCAGTCCGTACAAGAGGTTTGCCAGGGATGACCAAACGAGCTGCAAGGTTATATTTCTTTGGTGCCACCTGCCGCTTTTCAAAGGACCTTAGTTCTTGACTAACGCCACCGAGGACACCCTTTTTTCCTGCCTACGACCCCTCCCCCCCTCCCCCCCCCCCCCCTACCCAGCCCCGTTTCCCTAGAATGTGAAAACAAAAGGCAAGAGAAGGCCCTGGCAGGCAAAGCATGGGCAAAAGCATGATACCTCCGGTACATTTGAACAAGTCAAGCGGCGTCGTGGAGTCCAACATCTTTAAAACCAACTGGCGGGTGGGTGCAGTAGCGTGGAACTTTCGGCGGCACCTTGTGCTTGGAGCCATAACTTAATAAATGGCGAAGGCTGCAACCTGGGTTTTATTCAAGCGCGCTTTGCTTATGGTGGTGACATGGTTTCATATTGGTCGGGAAGCTTCTTTTACTTTTAGGTCTTGGAGACCTTGAAAGATCGTCTGCCGGCGCGTGTTCGTGGCATTTATTGTGCTACGGCGGCGTTTTGTAAGCGGCCATCTTGTATTTTCCCCGTGAAAACGCGCCGTCCTAATCTGGTACCACAAAAAAATGAAATCACCTTGAAAAATAAAGATATTGAGTCACCATGCTGCAGTTCCCGTGAGCTAATAAGAGCTTCTGAACGAGCCCATGACAGCACTCTACGGTAATTTCATTCTTACGTTGATGCATTGTCTCGTGCCTCACTTTGACGTTCTTAGTGGCTCAGCACGGTCATGAAAAATCTCCTGTCTTTTGTAAAATTGTGCTGAAACAGAACTCAGGGAGGTTCAAGTGAGCCTGGAGGCTGAGTACACCGCAGCAAACTTTACTGTTCGCGTTAAACTTACGTTGAAGTTGCAGGCGTCGTAACACTGAGAGACGCGAACATCAAATTCGACAGGGGGGTGTCACTGGCAAACAGGTGAAAGTCTGCCTTCCCTGGGTTTTGAGCGTGCGGCCTGCGCAGAAAGGCGTGCTGCGCACACACGTTCCCCGTCGCCGTTTTTCGCTCACGAACATCACGGCGGTCAAGGTCTCTCGCCTTGCGGACTGAGGACAAAAGGTGCGAGTTGCGTGAACACCAACACGAAAACCGCTGTCCAAACAACGGGGTCTGCAAGAATATGCACCTTGCCCGTCACACGCACCCAACCGATGGTTCCGCCCAGTGCCTATAGTTCCGCCACTCTCTTGAAAAGGGAGAAACTCGGCAAGGTGCGACGACAGAAGCGAGTTTGCAAAGGCACGCAGAGGTACGCGTGTCCAGTTCGATCAACGGTACTTCGTTTATCTGCCGTAGTCTTAGTACTTCAAAACCATCATGGTGGCCTTGGTCAGCTGCGTTGGGTTTCAGACCGTTGGAACGATCGTGATGACGTGTTTGGCGTTACTTGTGGCTTCGTCGAAGGACGCGGTGGATGACAAAACTGGCGAGTATTTAATCGTTTTATTTTTATAATTTATTTTAAGAAGATTGAAAGGCTTAAAATGTCTGGAAGGATATCAGAACAAAGAGCACCATACAATAACCGTCATCAAAATCTAATAACAACTATTTGGACTGGATAGATGGATGGATAGATGACTGAACACGTGTAACCCCTTCGATATTTGCGGCAACTTGCGCCATCTTTGTTTGAGTAACCTGGCATCTTACAGTGTAACGAAAATCTGCAGACGCCAGACAGGATCCTTGCAAATCATTTTGGAGGGAAGAACGCGCTCTGAGAGGCGTTTTAAAGCAAGAAGTGTGCGCGAGCTTGCGCTTGGAGCGATAGCTCCAAGCGCCCGTTTTACGTTTTCTAGGCCATCGGTTACAATTGTAATGATTCAATGTATTAAACGTGCCTATACTCCACAATGTCAAAGCCAAGGAGACGCCCCTTAACCTTGCCTCTGATCCTTGGTCAGACAAGAGTCAAGTAGTTACCCCTTAGTGGATTTCGAGAGGACTACATTCAACGGGCCGCCAGGACCCAAATTTTATTGCGAGCAACTTGACTGCTATTCGCTTTATGGTCGGAAAACTTACTTCGGCGTAAGCGTACAAAGTTTGCCGCAGTTATGGCGCGATTGGATGTTTACGCAGCGCCTTCACCAGTGCGGTAAGCTTGTCTCGAGAAGAAAGAAAAGGAGCTTAGAGCAAAAAATGAGACAATGCAAATAAACAAAAAAGCGCAAAACAAAATTACGCAGCAATATGTTTGATTCGCGTTAAATAGCGCGGCACCTGGGAGAAAAAAGCGTTTTATTCCTTTATATCCAATGTATGGCAATCACGTTTTTAAAGTGGAAATATCTAACCGGTCAGAATAGCTTCAATCTAAAACTTACCGCCGCGGTTTTCACCTACAAGGACTGCTAATGACGAGGGTTGTATGCTTAGGGCACTCCTTCGCTTCGTCGTAAGTCGGGTCGCAGTTGATGCCACGTTCTCGTGGGACCAAAGAAACAGTATCAAAAACGCAAAAACAAGGTATTCGTTATGTTCCTGTACCTATATAATGTCTGAATCACTCATGTATATGGAAGGCCGAGTGACTCTCGCTTCTGACGTTGTTTGAATATTGTCGAGACTGGGTACAACGAAGTCGGTTATAACGAAATAGCGGCTACAGTGAAGCGATCACGATTTCTCCTTCTCTTTTGCACTTCGTTATGACCGAAGTCAGTTATAACGAAATAGCAGATATAGCGAAGTGATTTCAGCTTCCCGTTGACTTCGTTATAACCGGTCGCGACGGTCGCTACATTTAGCTCATAGCGTCGGCTGCATTTGATCTTAGGTTGAGACGAAGCGTACCTTTTAATAAAGAGGCAATGCCCCCTGAAATCGCTGAATAGCGCGAACATGTCTTCTTTTGAACAGCTGAGGAGTGTGCTTCGAAAGCGGGACAAGGTAGCACGCTTTCCGAACAGGAAAAAGCCAAGGTGAGGACTTGCGGCGATGCATTATGATGTGTCAATGTGTTGAGTTCACACTACGTCTGCTGACTTCAGTTGTCATTGTTTTTTTTTTGCTTTTTTCTTTCTTCGGACTGCTTCTCATTTGCTGTATTCTGTTTCACCTCACGACCGACCGCAGCGGATGCTAGGAGCCATCGCAGCCCATTAAAGGCCGTGTGAGTGGCACGTGCCCTCGGATAACAAGCGCAGTGACGGGTGGAGAGCGTATCACGTGCTACGTTCGCACAGCTGGGTTGGTTGAGACGGCAGGTAGAGTTTGCCGCGGTCGGGCGTAAGGTGGTATGGATTATAACATAGTTACAGTTGGGCGCTCAAGTATAAGGACAGAGAAGAGCAACAAGTAGAGGACAAACAAGCGCACTACGTGTTCCTTTTCTTTGTCCCTGTCCTTCTGTGCTCTACTGTAACTGTGTTCAATCTATGCCAACTCGCCCAGTTATCTTCCCCGCAGGGGGCACCTGTGAAAGCAGGTGTTTGGAGAGTGGCGTCTCCACGGACCCCGAGCCATGCGGGTTCGCCCGCCCACGTCTGACTGTGCGTGGCTTTCCCGTGTCTGGGGAAAAGGGCATCCTGGTGGTTGAGCTGAGCCCGGGGCAGGGTTGGACCCTTCGGGGCCCCCCGGGCGAGGCAATACACCACTTCGGCCCCCGCTTCTCATAGACGGGAGTCCTGGTAAGGCCCGGCCAGGATGATTCAGTCTAGTCGCCTTTTCTTCTACTATCCCCTCCGATCTTTCGCTTTTACCTTTCCTGTTTCTTTCACTTCCTTCTCATTTCTTTTGCTCCTTTTTCACCCCTCTTTGGCGGCAAGGGCTAACCTTGGGTGGCAATAGACCTCTGTCTTGACCCACACTTGGGTATAGTTTCCCGGCAGCACTGTTAGCGTAACGTCTCCAGCCAAGCCCTTCTTGTTATGGTGCGTTACCTAACCCCTTGTTGGGCTCGGTGGTGGGTGGTGCACCGCGGATTCCGAACACTCTTTGCCCCTTTATGGCGCCCCACCCCTCCAAACCCCGTTCAGGGCACGCCCTTAAAAGGCGCTGCCCCGAACAAAAAACCATCGACAAAGAATATGAAGCAGAACCGTTCAATAAGTTTTTCATCGTTCATTCGCTGGATGAACAAAGACCTGTTTCCAAGCTGTCACCTTTTATTGTAGCAAAGGTGCTAGAAAACCTTGTAGGGTTTTCCTACAAGGCTAAAAAACAGCACACTGGAGACCTTCTCGTGGAAGTGAATACAAAAAAACAAAGTGACGCACTTCTTAAACTGACTACCATCGTTGACGTGAAGGTGTCGGTGAGTCCTCATCGCACACTAAATACTGTCCGTGGAGTCCTCTCTGAGGACGACTTCTTGCACACAAGTGAGGAAGAACTCCTCGAGGGACTCCAGGGTGCCGGTGTCGTCGCCGTGAAACGCATTATGTTTAGGAAAGATGGCGAACAAATTCCTTCGAGACATGTTATCCTGACGTTTGAAAGACATACCCTCCCCGAGACAGTCAAGGCAGGATACTTGAACTGCCGCATTCGCCCGTACGTCCCCAACCCCCAGCGGTGCTTCCGTTGCCAGCGTTTTGGTCATGGAACACGCAGCTGTCGAGGGAAGGAGACGTGTGCGAAGTGCGGTAGTCAAGGTCACGTTTCCGATACTTGCGAGGCGGCTGCGGCCCTCTGCGCTAACTGCGGTGGACCACATCCTGCTTATTATCGTGCATGTCCCTCTTGGAAGCTAGAAAAGGAAATTCTTACCATCAAAGTTAAAGAAAACATATCATACCCAGAAGCCAAGAAGCGGTTGTCCTTTTTGTCAAAGGGGAGTTTTGCCGAGGTGGTGCGCAGGGGCCCTGCACCACGCTCGGAGTCAAGGGCCACCCAGGTCTCTCCCGAGATCTTGGCGGCCGACTGCAGGGCCCCAGCTCCCCGACAGGAGCAGCGGCTGCTTCCTCCAGCCCCTGGTGGTAGCAAGCGTGCTGCTCCTCCTTCCAGGGACAGGCCGGCAGCAGCCGCGCCTGCCCCCTCTCCTAGGTCGCCCCCTGGGGAGACGGAGCGAGTTTCTCGCTCTTGCTCGCTAGAGAGGGCCCCCCTACCGAAGGAGCAGCATGGTGCCCATGCAGCTCCTGTGAAAGGAGGGGACCAGACGAGCTCAGACGACCCGTCGCCCAGTTCGTCTGCAACCCCCCCAGCCGGTCGTGGTCGGGGTTTGCCCCCCCGCACACCTGGCCGGACAAGTGCTGTTCTAAAAACAACGGACACCTCTCAGGAGGTGGAGATGTCAACAGATGCTGACAATCTGTCCACTCCTGGGTCCGACCAGGACAATATGGAGTGGGAAACGCCCTCCAGTAAACATAAAAAGAATAAGAAGCCTGTTGTCCCACCCAAATGATGATCCCAATGTCTTCCACCTAGTTTATGTTGACTTTACGGTCTTAATTATTTTACTAAGTTTATTTTTAACTTTTATATTTACATACCTTTTATAGATGACTAAGTTACATTTTATGCAATGGAACTGTCGCGGTATTTTAAGAAATATTGATGATGTCAACTATTTTATGGATCAGCTTCGACCCATCGCTCTCGCCTTGCAAGAAACCCATCTTAACACAAATTCTTTTAATATTTTAAGACGTCATCAGGTTTTTAGAAAAGATCGCCCCTCTTCCACCCCTTCTGGTGGTGTTGCAGTGGTCGTACAGAGGGGAGTTGCTTGTTCTCAAGTCCCCCTCTGCACGCCCCTGGAAGCTGTTGCAGTACGTCTCCTTCTAGACCGCCTTGTAACAATTGTTTCCTTATACTTGCCACCTAATGCTCCTTTAAACCTTCAAGAGCTTCAGGGACTTATAGGACAGCTCCCACAACCGTTTTTAATTTTGGGGGATTTTAACGCTCATCATCCTATGTGGGGTAGTACCCGTCAAGACTCCCGTGGTGGTGTGATTGAACGTCTTTTATTGTCTTCGGGGTTATGCCTTCTTAATGGGAGAGAGCCAACGTTTTTTAGTGCGGCACACAACTCATTTACATCCATCGATCTTTCTATTGCTTCACCTTCATTGCTTCCTTGCTTTTCCTGGAAGGTTCTTCATAACCCTTTTGGAAGTGATCACTATCCAGTTGTTTTAGAGAGTACCGTTCCATTGCCTAATCTTTTAAAGAGGGTCCCTAGGTGGAAATTAGACAAGGCAGACTGGGCGCTTTTTAATCTTCACTCCACTTTAGATCCTTCGCTTCTTTCGTCTATGTCCCCTGAGAACGCTACACTTTATGTTACTGAGCAGATACTAAAGGCTGCTCAGCAGTCCATTCCACAAACATCTGGTAATATACCCAAGAAATGTAAACCTTGGTGGAATAAGGAGTGTGCAACAACCCGGGCGGACCAAAATAGGGCATGGGGCCGATTTCGTAGATACCCCACTCCAAGCAACCTTGTTGAATTCAAGCGACGAAAAGCCAAGGCTCGTTGGACTAGGAAGCAGGCAAAGCGGAAGTCATGGATGAAGTATCTCTCTTCTTTAACCAGCTTTGTCCCAGCTAAAGAGGCCTGGGACCGATACCGGAAAGTAAATGGGGATTACAGGTGCTTTGCCATTCCAACATTTAATGCTCCTTCTTCATCACTAAAAGATATTGGTAACATACTCGGGGAACATTTTTATAATTCGTCTAGTTCGGCCAACTACAGTGTTACCTTCAGACAGTTAAAAGCTCGTGCAGAACGACAAAAGCTTCTCATATCAGGAGAAAATTCAGCATCCTATAACCAACCATTTACGAGATGCGAGCTTGAGATGGCTCTTAATGTGACAAAGCTCTCGGCCCCTGGTCCTGATGGAATTCATTATGAAATGCTGCACCGCCTTTCTCCGGAGTCCCTTGAATATCTTCTCCTGTTTTTTAATCTTTTGTGGGAAAAGGCATGTTTCCCTCAGGCTTGGAAACATGCACACATCATCCCCCTCCTAAAGCCTAACAAAGACCCCTCACAACCATCAAGCTACCGCCCAATTACACTGACAAGCTGCCTTGGGAAAACATATGAAAGGCTTATAAACAGGCGACTGGTCTACATGTTAGAAAGCCAGAGGGTCTTTGATAAAAATCAATGTGGATTCCGCCAAGGTCGATCTACCCTTGACCACTTAGTTCGCCTAGAAACTGTGATACGTGAAGCATTTGTAAACAGGCAGCACTGTGTTGCAGTTTTTTTCGACTTAGAAAGGGCATATGACACAGCATGGAGGTATGGGATTCTCCGAAACCTGTATGCCTGTAATATTCGTGGCCGTATGCTGCGAAGCATAAAGGAATATCTGACAGACAGGACTTTCCAAGTTCGTCTCGGCTCAGCCCTATCTGATTCCTTTGTTCAAGAAAATGGAGTCCCCCAAGGGGGTGTTTTAAGTGTGACTTTGTTTTTGCTAACAATGAATTCACTCGCACAACTGCTGCCACCCTCTATATCATATTCTCTTTATGCTGATGATATACAGATTTCATCATCGTCTTGTAACCTTTCTAGTTGTGAGCGCCAGTTGCAGTTAGCCATAAACAAACTGTCCAAGTGGGCCGACGAAAATGGGTTGAAGTTCTCTGCTTCAAAAACAGTCTGTGTCCCTTTTTCTCTGCGACGCGGGCTGTCTTTGGATCCATCCCTGGAATTGAATGGAACTCCTATACCTGTTAAGAAGGAGCACAAATTTCTTGGTGTAATATTTGATAGAAAGCTTAATTTTATTTCCCACCTTAAAGCGCTCAAGCAAAAATGCCTTCAGTCAACAAACCTTCTGAAAGTTTTATCTCACAAGTCTTGGGGGTCTGATAGAAAATGTATCCTACAGCTATACAATGCCCTTGTACGATCCCGTCTTGACTATGGTGCAGTAGTGTATGGATCGGCTCGGCCCTCTGCCCTTAAGATGTTGGACTCGGTTCATCATCTTGGCTTGCGACTGGCAACAGGAGCTTTCCGGACATCCCCCGTCCTTAGTTTGTATGCAGAATCCAATGAGCTGTCCCTGAACAAACGACGTACATATCTTAGTCTAACATATGCTTACAAGATTCTGGCCGATCCTCAGCATCCGACTTACTCTTCCCTCACAAGGTCAAGGTTCTATCGCCTTTTTGAAAATAAATCAAGCATTGTAAGACCGTTGAGCTTCCGCATTGAACATCTTCGCTCCTCGCTGCATCTTTCTCTGGACCAGGTCAGCCTTGTTCGGAAAGTGAACGGTATTCCACCTTGGAAAACACAGCGAGTTGAATCCGACTGGTCTCTCGCAAAGTTCAACAAGCATGGCATTTCCCATGCTGTAATTAAGCAAGAGTTTGGAGAACTGCAAAATAAGTATGATGGTTATCTTCATGTTTATACAGATGGTGCCAAGACTTCATCTTTCGTCGGTTGCGCCGTATACTCTGAAAGCTTCTCCAAGGTTCAACGACTTGATTGTATCGCCAGCATTTTTACTGCGGAGCTCTATGCGGTATCAATGGCGATTGAATATATTATCAATAGTAAAATACTGAGGGCAGTCCTGTTTGTTGACTCTCAAAGTGTGATTCTTGCAGTTTGCTCTCTTAAAGATACTAAAAATATGCTTGTACAACAAATTCGATATAAACTTAACTCTGCTTTGCATGGGGGTCAAAATATAAAATTTTGTTGGGTGCCCAGTCATACTGGCATTGATGGCAATGAAGAAGCCGACAAACTTGCAGGGTCTGCCGGGAACCTTCCACAATCGCTCTCCTGTCTACCCTATCAAGATATTAAACCCTTGGTGAAGTCCTCAATTCTTCATTCTTGGCAATTGGAATGGGACATGGAGTGCGATAACAAGCTTCATGTTACCAAACCTACATTGGGAGTCTGGGAAAGTTCTTCATGCAAGAGCCGACTTCATGAAACGTTGTTGTGCCGCCTGAGAATTGGACACTCATTTATAACTCATAGGTATCTGCTTTCGGGAGAAGATCCACCTGTGTGTGATCAGTGTGGTGACAGGCTCACTGTTTTGCATATCTTGTGGCAGTGTCCCGGCCTTCAGTCCAAGCGCCACATTCATTTCCCTGAATTTTTCCAATATCATATCCCATTTCATCCGGCTCTCCTTGTGGGAGAGAATCCTCTAGTCTCTTTTGAACGGGTAATGGAATTTCTTAGCAGTATTGGCCTTTTACACCGACTCTAGCCTTTTGGTCAATCTTTTGTAAAACTTCTCCTTTAATACAATGGTCTTTACAATTAGTTTGGCGCAGATGGCCTCGTAGCTTTTGCGCCATTAACCCCCAAAATCTCTCTCTCGCCCAGTTATCTACATGGCTGCGGATTACAACATGTGCGCTAGCACGTACTCTGGTTTGACTGAAATGCTGCCGTATATAATTTTGTTACTCTACTGACGCATAACAATCCTAGGAAGAGATTACTTTTAGAATCGTGAGCCAACCAAACGCAAGAAGTAGGGAAAAACCGACAGCCGTCCAATATTTCCGACAGCTCCTGGAAGCATCATTTGCAATAAAACACCCGATATCTCTATTTCAAAATGACGCCGGCTCAATATAGAATCGTGCTTTTGGAGGACAAAACAGGCCTTCATAAACTCCCGATTACTTTCTATTTCTATAATCTGACGCGAACACAGCGAATGAAGTAGAAACAAATTATCCACTAGATTACACAGTGGAGGCTATGTGCGTGAGAATATACATTTTTTCAGTAGGCTTCCGCGGAAAGTCAAGCTTCCATACAGAATAAGCGCCGTCCAGGAGTATGGCCTGACGTGAGATAGGCTTCGCGGCATTCAGGTCGAAGTAAAATTGTTTGTACCAGTAGAAATCAAGCGGAGCGTTGATTTTTCTTTTTCCACAACGTGCGTGTTTGTCGAGGCAGCTCGAGCGCATATCTGTAGATGCAGATTCGCTTATCTGCGTACACATGCTAAAAAACACACTGCACTTTTTTTTTTATGTTCGCATTTGTGTAACCCCGGCTACAAACTGTTGTTTGTGTTGTACAGTAAACTGTATAGGCAGACTTATATTCGTACGTGTTGTGTTCCTGTGTTTTTCTGTGTGTATTACTATTGCATTTATTATGTGTGTTATTCCTCCTTGTTTGGCGCGTGTGGGGCCCGCAGTATTTGTGAATTAAAAACAAATATCATTGTTTCTTGTCAGATTACTATCTGAGAATGGCGATTGGTATTTTTTACCGTGCTTCAACAATCTCCCGGTGTCAGTGGAGAGATAAGCAAACACCTTTCTTCCCTCCGAGTTTACGTGACGTTTTTTTTAACAAAATACACCTCACTAATTGAATTGAATCTGTTTATTGAAAAAAACCTGAAAAGAAACTAATTAATGGGTTTCCTGTTCAAAACACGTGCTTAAAGTATCCGTAGATTGTGAGCTTGAATTTTGCTGGAAAATAATCTAGTCATGCGATGCGTCAACCTTAGCCGTTAAAATTTAAAGGAGGTAGTATTACACGTAGTTCACACACACTCCATTTTTAAGCTATATGTATACCTGGTATTTGGTTCTGAACCAGGTGCTAAAAATCATGGGGGAAATCCACGAAGCGGTAAGTCTGCAAGCTGTTTCTTCTGAAAGGTTCATTATATTTAACAGTAGATTTCAGTGGGAACTCCTGCTGTCTTATGTGTCATCGTGGTTGACAAAGTGACGGGATGTGAACCGCCGCTGACTCGTTGGTGACAACCTGTGTCGCCTCCGAGTGATTCAGGCCCTTATATTTGTTGAGGCTATTTCATTTGCTGCTCCTTTGCGGATCACTCCAAGAAACTAATCTAGCGTTGTTATTAAGTGTACTAATTTTCAAGATGTGGTGTCGAACAGCTCTCGATTTAATATCACACTTTGATTAATTAGGAACTATCGAGTGCAAGAGTTCAACATATATTATGCTTCCTGGTTTTCTTTATTACATTGTGTTGTATAACAGGCAATGAAAGATGAGGGTGAACCTTCCGAAGAAAAGATCAAAGCCAATTTGATGGAGTTGGAAAAGAAAGTGGTGAGTAATGAGAACAGGCCATATCACTTATATGCGAATAAAGAGCGCACGAAAAGCAGACACACGGCTGCCGTCTCACCATGAGGAATTTGATTGACTGTCGCGGTGATTATTTGCAATATACGTTTCGATTGTTTTAAACGCAGCAACACTGTTACTTGAAAGTAAGTTAAAATAAACAAAATCTAGACCAGCACGAATACAAATTACCTTGAGGTGAATATTAGCGCATTTTTATACGATAAATTCGAACTTGGAAGACGTTATTCCTCCGAAAATGTCTAAACAAACAAAAGAAGCTGAACACGAAAGCCACCCGCTAGACATGACGTCAACTTCAGAGTGGTCGGCTCTTCATAGTGGGCTCCGCCTGTGGGCCCAGGCCAAGTAGCAAGAAGAAATTTACTCCTGGGTACGTCTCTGGAACATACCGCACGCATGCCTGACACAAGTCAAGGTTTACAAGGACTGAACATCCTACGGCGTTGCTCTTGCTTTTCAGAACGAATGTCCCGAAATCAAAAACAAGGAGGAGGCCCACAAGTTCACCCTCGACTTTGGCGTGAGTAAACGAGCGCACAGTCTAAAAAGCTCCGGCGAATATACAGCCCCCGGTGCATAAAGAACAGCAATCATCGTCCTCCCCTAAATAAGTTTAGCAGTCATAAAGGCGCGCGGTACACCGCCCTAATACAGCTATTGCATCTGACGTCCTCACACCGTCCCGGTATTGAGACTTCTGTTCTCGCTGAGAAAAAAAAAAATTCGATGGTAAGGCCCGTTCACACTCTTGCAACCTAGTACGACCGAGGGAGACGGGAGCTGTTGACACCTCTTAAAATTTCTTTGGACGAGAGAACACACTGGCACTCTGGCGCCATCTATGCGGTGACCCTGGAACTTCATTTCCCTAGAGCGAAGGTTTTGCGGAATTTCTGAGGTGAAATGTGCGTAATATCTATACGAAAGGCTCGTTTATGATGTTGACAAAATATTTTCGAGCCAAGAAAGAAAGGATAATGCGCGAGAGAAACAGAAAACATGCCGGACCGCCAAGTTTACACTGCTACCCAATGGATAGCGCCAGTGTGTTCTCTCGTTGTAAGAAGTAATAAGAGGTTCCAAGGCACCAGGTTCTAACGGGCCGCCACTGTGTGAACGGGCCTTTCGGTTACCAGAATGACCACTCATCTGACATCACTAAAACCTTTCTGTAAACATGCAGTATCGATGTCAACACGGCATCCTGCTTTTTGCCAGTAGGACTGCGTCGCTATTTAATAGAGACGCGCGTTTCCGGTCTCGCTTCTCATCGAATAAAAAAATCGAAGGAGCACCAATGTTCGCCAGACGGAGTGCATCACGGAGTGTTCAGTCAGGAACCTCTAAGATTGCAGATAGAGAGAAATCTCAATGATATATCATGGTGGGATCGACGTGGTCTTCAATTTTAGGGAGGGCGCTGAGTGCAGACTTCACTAAGATTCACATCGAATACGAACCTTCGGTCGCTACTTTACTTATCTTACCAAAAAGAATGGTGATTAGTCATATAAACCAATGGTAACGCATTTCCTATAACAAAAAAACAAACAAAAAAAACGCTGTTTATTTTTTTTATGTTTATGAAACTGCAGAGCTAATGAGTTCGGATCTGGATCACGCTTGTTGTTCGAATTGATTAAACAAAATTTATTCATTAATGTTTCGCGTTTATTACGTTTCAGTATGCACTCAGGGACTTCTGAACATATTGTATACCCCAGATAAAGCCCATGCCTTCACTTTCCTCGAAAGCATGTAGGTAGACTACCACTGGAACAACGAAAGAAGTCTGGCGAATCCCGGCGCTCAGCTTATTGTTTTAGTTGCCGACAGCTTAAGAAATGACGGGCAAGGATTATTCTGTTCACGAGGCGATTTACAGCGCACGTCTTTAATTTGGTCAGTGTTGCCCGACGTCGCTGGACTCCGGGTTTTCTCGTCAGTAGTCTGTGGCAGCTTGCGTAGGAGCTATTCCGGACACTCCTAGCGGTTAGATTGCAGCAGTTGTGTGTTTTCTGGCGAACATACTTTATCGAGGACTTTGAACAGGCAGTATGCTATCTTTGGGGAAAATATAAAAGAATTGTAAGCTATTTCTGGTGAGTCCGCACGCTTTAGAACGAATGTAACTGGAATTTTCGTTTGATTTTACGCAGGCTTTTTGAACCACCATACACTACGACGCGTTAATCGACAAATGGCTTAACTTTACAAAACATTTTACAACAATAGGCAGTCGATATGCATGGGCATTTACCCCTCACAACATAAATTTCAAGGAGTTTCTGGATTCGAACAGCACATTGTGCCTACGACGCGGTGTCGCGTACTACGAACCAGGTTTATTTGGGAAAACTCTCAAATCACACAACATATCTAATCCCAAGTGTTGGTTACAGCATATTACTACGAACGGACGGAATGCGGACCTGTTCTTGTCATTTTGACAAAGCTTTGGTCATTCTTTGCTTTGGTGCACAGCACCAAAGCAAAGGAATGGACGCTTCTGTTCCATGGTCCTCCCCAACCAACACCACTTTCCCAACTTCATGAGCTATTTTTGGAAAAAACCAAAAATACTCTCAGGGAACTGTCTCAGAGGACATAATCTATTAAAAACGTCGAACGGCCTGCGTTACGGACCGCTCGACGTTCTTCTCTGCGCGGGCGTTTGACGTTTTTCTGTGTTTTCATCTCCCGCGAAGGCCGATCAGAAATTCTTGCATAGGAGACATTCATGTTACGAGCCTGGGTTTTTACGAGGGAAGAAAACACAAAAATGGCAAGCAGTTTTAATATGAAAATTAAAAAAGAACTTTAGAAGAAAAGTCAGCAAACCCGAAATGCAAAACTTAGGTGGAAGGCCGCCCTAACCAACTTTTCACAGCCCAGAAGTGTGGGGGGAAGGGGAGCAGAAACTTCTCGCTAATAGGAGGTGCCAAAGTCACGTAATGGATCTTTTGCAGAGATATCAGTTCGAGAGTAAATGGATTTCGTACAATCTCTCTCTTTGTTCCTTCTGGCTGAGCAGATAGGCAAGATGGTTTCATTTTAAGCTATCGGCTTCGGGGCCGAAGAAAACCCACAGTGAAAACAAAAGCGAAGTTTGGCGGAGCCGTATCTGGGTCACAGCGGTTTAATGGACAAACAGAATGTAACTGACGTTTTCGGTGTCGAAAAAGTAAAAAAAAAAAAAAGCATTGCGCGCGCATTTTTCTTTTTTTTCTTTTTAGCCACTTATTTTTGAGCTTAGTCGCGTGTCCAGGTGGCAGCACATATTCGGCAAAAGGTGGATTATTAGCAAAACGGCAGCGGCCAGAGAGATATTTTTGGAAAGGTCTTTAGACCCGATAAGTGCAAAGCCCGCAGAGACAATGAACGATGAAAACATGATCCTTGTCATATCCTTGCCATTACGTTTTGACCCTATATTTTGCGTCTACTGTCAGGGGCACCATAATAGACGTAGAGCGCGGCCCATTGTCCTAACGCTTCTTCCTTGGTGTTTGTTTCTTTGGCGCCCCTCTTTGCTAACGTATCAAGCTCCTTGGCTGATGTAATATCATAATCAAGCCTCGTCACGCCCTCCGCTTTTTACAGCAGTACTGAGTCGAAACTTGAGACATGTGCAAAAACGTAATAATTATGTTGAACAGGATAAATAATACATGTAAAGGTCAAGCAGACGCTTGTATATTGAACGGATGGTTATATATTTTGTCACGAATGACCCTTTTTAGCCAGTGTTTTACAACTGGCCATCGAGAAACGCGATGCTTCTCGGGATATCCGCCGTGCCCATGCCATTATCGATCCTGGAAGGGCCAAGAATGCCGTAGTCATGCGATTTGCCGCCTGAACCCGTAAACACTTTACGATCACGCCTAGTCGAAGCACGCAATATGCAAACGACCGCAACACAGCCCATAATATCGTTTCCATTGTCCTGGCGCTCAAAGTTAATTTGACTCTCGGTGACGAAGTCGACGAGATTGGCGACCACTGCAATTGAACAGCGTCGCGCGCTTGTTGTTGGCGCTTGCCTATCGTCGGCGATTTCGCCGACTTTATCGCAGAGTGCCTAAGCTAAAGCTCCCCAATCACGTCCCACCACCACCACCTCGTTCGCGGAATGCTCGCGTTGCAAGCTACCTACGGCTGTGACACATATTCCCGGGAACCTGCCGCAGTTAACATCTACACTTCGTGTCAGCTTAAAGACCGACGACCAGTTCGCGCTTTCCCATTTTCCTTCGCTTCCTCGACTCCCCCTTCTACTCTCTCCACGGTCGCCTGTTCCCTCCTACCCCATGGTGAGGAGGATCTTCTACCTTGCAGAATCTCGAGTCTGGCCGTTGAGCTTTCAGTCCACACACTAAACATTTTCACGCCCTTATTGGTGTAAATGGCATGGGTCACAACTCACCCCCTTATTGGTGTACTAAAACGCCCTAGAAAAATGGTGTTATTTCTCACACCCTCAAAAACCGGTGTAATCCCTTACACCCTACACAGAAAGGAGTGATTCTGCTCTACACCTATTTATTAGGGTGTGATGGCAGCAGTACACCCTACCAAAAACGTGTACTGCAGCTAGAAGAGCATGGTGGGTAAATCCCGAGACTAGTGACAAAAAAATTGGAAAACACAATACTGCCTCAAAATGTCTTGAGACGTGTTGTGTTGTCCCGATTTTTTGTCCTAGTCTTGGGTTTTTTTCACCATGATCCTTCACCAGCTCGCCTGCGCAGTAACTCTCACTTCATTCAGCTACAAAAAGTTATACTAAATGTGTAACACAGCACTTCATCAAAAAGTATTTACGGAGAAATGATTGCTAACAAATTAAAACATGTAGAACACTTTATTTTTTGAATCCAGAAAAAAAACGTGCATGGACCTCATCTTCTTCTTTCGCGAATTCGCGAGAAACCCATGTCAAACCTCAAATGCTGGCATTTGTGACCTAGTGTTAAGCTTTTGTGACAAAGCTACAAAATTCTTAGAGGCTTAAAATAAATGGACTCAAACTTTAAATACGGCTTTCCTTCGCCTAAACCTACTTTAAAGCTTTCTAGCTCTGCTGACGTAGGCAAAACTCGACAGGCTGGCAGAGACGGAACGACCGGGAGTTGATTGAGGCGTAAGCAGCAGTTCATGCTTGTAAACAGTAAAATGGTCTATTGAGACGGAAGCAGGACTACTACGAGAAGCATGCTTGCAGAGTACTTACAAATAAAACACCGATCTCATGTAATCCGTGATAGTTGCATAATCCGGTTCGGGCACCACAGAAAAATTCGCAAACACAACGTCCAGGATGAAGGCGGTTGCTCACATTCAACGGAACTCTCGCCGTCGCCGATGAGCAGCTCTCTGTCGTGATAGATGCACAATCCGACTAGGGCAGCACAAAACTACGCAAACACAATGTCGAGGATGAAGGCGGTCGATCACAATCAGCGGAAGTCTCACGAGCGCCGACGAGCAGTTAGTTCTTTGTCGAAACGCGTCCAACAAACGCAGCACAATAATTCTATGGACTCCGACGAAATTCACAAATATTACCAAAAAATTAGTATGAACGTATTCCGGCCGTTCAAGACGAAAAACCACGGCTGCGACTGCAACGCACGAAAAACAGAAGAACACTGACGCCTGACGGAAGCTTTTTAGAAACCGGACCTACGTGGCCCCTACACTCACCGTAATTTGGAATACGGCAAAGACTTCGGCCCCAGTGAGCCCATCAGCGCGTCGGAGCGAGTCACGTGACATATTATAGTCCAAGCGTCCCTGTCCCACGGAGAACGGTCACGTGTTACACACCACCCCTCTGATTTGCTAGAAGCGGCCTTCGCACTCGCTCACAGCCACGCGAAGACACAAAAGAGGTGTGGAGGCTTATCAGAAGACGAGGTCAAAGAGGGGTGGACAAAGCAGCTAATCTCCCTCTGCGGCTTTGTATAAGCCACCTGGGCTGCCCAAGGAGGGTCGCAAAATGGGACACGTCAGGACTTGCTTCACGCAGTGGCGTGCGTGCTCTGATGCCGACCGCGAAATCACGAAATAAATAACACAAAACAAATTCGAACGCATGAAACAAGAGATGCAATTTCACCCGTACGAAAAAAGAAAAAAAAAAGGAAAAAAAAAAGCGTCGGGAGGCTAGATATTTTGGTGTCAACTAAGGATCGCGTACTATAGCCGGGGTGTCATAAATTCGGCACTTTCGATTGTCTTGCGGAATTGTTTCGTTAGAACTACACACAAAAATAAAATCTCAGTGAAGGTGCTATAAGTAGTGCGAGGGCCAGTCAGGTGAGTTTGTAATACACGAAATGAGGGCGCCACGGCCCATAGTTTGTTCAGTGGTTCAGCGCAGGAGGTCTTTCTCTGGTTAAAAGTAAGCAGATTCCGTTTTGCTTCATTTTGTTTTTCTTTTCTTTTTTAACGTCGGATTTTAGGCGGTTAAAAAATAGACATACCTCGCCGGCATAGGCCATTCATGCGGGGATCTTGACGCTCAACCAAAAACGGCATCGCCTACGGTATGTCAGGATGGCGTCGCCGCGACCCATCCTTTTTTTTTCACAGATATTGGCTGGACCAAAATGGTAACGGCGCAATTTTTCATATTTGATCCTATATCGGCGCAATGCTGTGTGCTGTTTGGGTTGTATATTGACACGTCTTCGTTCATCTTTTGCGAGTGGAGATGTTTTGTTTTTAAGTCGAAGTTGAACTGATGAAACTGACGCACACGCGACACGTAATTTTCGGCTCCTCTCGGACGAAGAGTTCGATCGGAGTTGCAAAAACTATACTCCATCACTTCCTAACCATACGCGACTTCGTGTAGCGATTAATTATACTGGATGTTTATACCGCCGTACATCAGCAACAGTTTCAGCAAAGCAATAAGCATTAACGGATATGAAATCATGGGTGTATTAGACTGGCATCACCATAACGCCCCTTTCACACCGTGTTAATACAGGGCGTATAATTCGCCCATACACCCTTTTTACACGATTTCAGACGCCATCGCAATAAGCGAGGTCGTAAAAAGGGTGTGGAAGGGATGAAAAACATCAGCACACCCTTTTTACACCCACCGATATTCAAATATCGTGTAAATGAAGTGTAAGAAGGGTGTTTTTCCTAACTTACACCCTTTTTACACGATTATGGGTGTTATAATGTTTAGTGTGCAGACGCAGCCGACGCAGCGAGCTGATCAGATCAATCAGACAGCGACAAAAAAAAAAAAACAACATTATGGTGTTTGTGATGTTTTTATACGTATTCTATTGTCGCCCAACCAATCATAAACAGAAAAGACCTAGTGACTTGCGCTCTTGACGCTGCTTGATTTTGCATCATTACAGCGTAGCGTCGGCTGCCTCTAGACTTAAAGCGAAGTATGGCGAAGTCTGGACTAGTATGAACCATGGCGCGGTGGGGGGAAAACACCGCGAGGGCCTCGTATCTAAGCGTTGTTTCACTAGGATATTTCCATCGTTTGCAGTGATTGACTTACTATGTGCTTTTTAGGAAACTAAGCACACATACCATATTCTTTGGAGTATGGTATGTGTGCGCAGTCTGCAGGGGTAAATTTTCAATGAAAAGGTGTTTTTCTTAGAAAGTCCGCACCTAGTCGTCAAAGGAAGTCACTGAGAAAAACTGTAGCTGATGCATCGTTTTATATTAGATGGTTTACACCTGTTACATAATCGCTATTAGGTGTTTACATAACACGCCTCTAAGGCTTGTTGAAAATTTAAAAAAAAACTCGCCGGTTGTTTGACAAATGGCACTACATTCAAAGCTTTTCTTGCTCGCTAATGCAGAGCGTGAAACAGCTCGTTATCTCGACGAATGCTCTGGGTGACAACCTCATGAATAACGAGCAATTGTGAAAAGAAAAAAAAAATACTCGCACAGTCCGCATTTGAAGATAGCGCGCACAGTGTAGAATATAAGCTTTTAAACATATATAGTCCGCTACCTATACTGCGTGAAATACGATACTTGTATTAGAGTATACGTCACCAGTGTCGCTTCGATATCATGCTGGCTTCAATCAAGTACCTTACAATTTGTTTTCTATGTTTTTTTTAGATCTGTATTATGGCGAAAATTATGGATGCACACCGTGAGTACATTTTTTCCAAGGACTCATATGAGTTTCACTTTCGGCAATACAATTTATAATCCCTCTAAAAAGTTTAAAACTTTTGGAGAAAAAACATGGGAACATGAGACGATTCCAGTCACTGAGATCTTAAGCGAAGCGGATAATGGAGACTCCTTGGGGTCTTGTGATCCTGCTTCCGCTAATGACATTGTGGCATTCGCCAACAGGAACCACTCAGAACAAATCGTGAAACAAGGAGCGCGGGCATGGTAAACCACGCTCCACGTTACTTAACATGTCGGTGACTACAGTGACTATTTATCACCTTACAAAGAGATGTGTAATATTTAGAAAACAAAATCGATAGCAACGCACCTGCCATGTTGGCCTTAAAGCGCCGGTACGCTATCATAAATCCGCGTGTGCAGAGTGCAGCGGGAGCCCGGGGGCACTAGGAACACTCGACTGTGAAACCCTAATCTCTTAATTGGGCTTCGAAGTTTGTAACGAGTGGAAGAAAAACGTTCGGCACTTCGCTCTGAGAAAGGTCAATGAGTTCGCTTTCTGAAAGACATAGAGACAGCCAATGGCGGCGCACAACAGAAGGGTTCTAGCGATTTATAAATATTGTAGTACGATGAGATCTAAAAACCAATGAACAACTGAAACGTTATGCTTACTGTCCCTGCGCACAACGCACTACTTTTGTATATTTGTGCTCTCGAGCCTTACCATTAGCTGGGATACTTCTACCGTTTACCGTGATTTGTTGTCCCATGTACCACAGGAAATTGAAATGACAGAACATTTTTCTGAATGGGCGTCGGTCCGCAGTGAGAAGAAATAGTTAATCTCGGATCGAACCGGTTCGTGCTCGAATCATATGAAAGAACTAAAAGTGAAAGAGACGTTCTTTTTTTTTTTCATCTCGTAATAAAACCAAAACTGAGCGAAGCTGAAAATTGTGATATATTGTGTCCAACATAAAACAACTCGTCTCTCTCGGGCTGTGCACTTGAAAGAAGAAAAACAAAATAATTACAGTTTTCCGGCTGACTTAAAGTCCGTTCACAATCTTGCGACCGAGTAAGACCGAGAAAGACCAGACCGGTTTTTAAGCCTCTTGCGATGTCTTAGAACCAGCTCCCCAGCAGCGCATCTGGTCCTAAAACGTCGCAGAGGCTTAAAAACCGGTCCGGTCTCTCTCGGTCTTACTGGGTCGCATATGTGTGAACGGCGCTTTAAGGGTTCGGCATGCAATGAAGAGTTTCCGGGGGAAGGCAACATCGTTGAGGCAGTAGATACGTTTTAGTGCGTAGAAAGCGCAAGAAAAGGATACAATTGTCCAAAGGGGTGCACGCTTCCAAGCGTGATGCTTTCATATTTGCAAACTGAATTGCCCGGCATCTTGTCAAGATCCGACGTCAAACGCCGAGGATATATGCTGAAAATGTTCACTTGGGTACGCGCTAACGCGTCATTTTAGGCCAGATTCGATCGCAATATGAAGGTGAGGTGCGAATAGATTAAAGTGTAAAATTTCGATTTTTTTTTCTGCATCATGACTCGCCTGCAACAGAGCCGAGTGTAAACAATGTTAGTGAGGAAAACAAGCGTTGGGTTCGCTCAGTCTATCGATAAAAAGGTATGGACTGAAAAGGCTTGTCCTAAAACTTTTGTGGCATTTTTTAAAATAGCATCTCTTTTAGCTCAGTTTTGCCGTCATCATATATATATATATATATATATATATATATATATGTACAAACGTATTTCGTAAGCAAGATTTCACGATATATACATCGTGGAAGTGCCAATTTATGATTTTATGTACTGTAATTAATCCCTAAGCTCAAGAGCAGAACTATTATATTTCAAATACTGTGACACAAAGTTGGGCCACTCGCGTGCATTTTAGGCAACCTACCAGACTGATAAACGTTCGATTCAGGTAAAATATATGCCACTCAGGTAAACACGTATAACCTGAGTCGTATAAACACGACGTTTTGTATCTTAATCTAGCTTTTCTTTTACTGTTTCGTCGAAATAAAATACCGCGATTTCTTATTTTGGAACCGGAATTTAAAAGCTGATTGCACGAGTGATAAAAAAAGCTATATTGTTACTCCTTTCACAATTAAAATAGTGCCTATTGCCAAAGCGACGCGGAAAATGTAATTTTAATTTAGCGGTTCAAACCGGTTCGAACAGTTGTTTTTGCTCCCCGTCACTGAACCGGAACAGAACCGAAAGCCGTGAACCCCAAGCCGAACCGATAAAAATTTCGGTTCAACATTCTGGAGGAAGAGGATGACCGGTCCAGCTCATTTATCTCATGCGTCGTCCTTTTGTTTACCTGCGCACAAACTGTGGTAAATCGGGAACCTAAAAAAAAAAAGCATGCGCCAGCATTTCGTCTGCATCGGTAGGCAAAACCTACAGCTTTCTTTAATTTAGAGAAAGTTGCGTATTTGAAAAAGCAAGCACTTCATTTGGTTGTTACGTGATGTCGTGAAGTGAGGTTGTCCAGTCGAAATCGAAACTTAGGGGCCAACCAGTACACAAGATGCTTCACGTGGAATCTGGCCGCTAGGGTCGCTTCGATTGTGGAAGAAGGCCACTCTTATCCTGAGTCCTCGGTCGGAGAGTTTTAATGGCACAAATACGGCCATCCCTTTTTCCCCTGAGATCATATCTACACTAGTGTAAGTTGCATAAATTCCACCTGATAAGTTGAACTAAGTAAGGCAAAAAAAAAATGATGAATTATTCGAGGTCATGGCATTGTAGTTAACAAATTCAGACTTCCTGAAAGCGAACCCTCTAAAAACTAAAGAGCGTCTAATATGCCGGGAAGCACTGGTGAGACTCCATCACCGTAATATTTTGAAGGAACTTGTCAAATGACGAGGCTGAAGGTATGTATATTCTTTAAAAGAAATAGCAGTCTGCGCTGCTGCACCTTGTAAGCACCCCATGAACTTTTATTTAAGTAACCTCTAAAGTTCCCGATGAGGCATTACCTTTTACGTAATTACGTGATGTTCACTGCCACCAGTGCAAGCTGTCTTCTTTATTTTTTGGGGGGTCACAGATTATCGGTCCTGTCATTCTCTGAGCTCTGTGCAAAGGTTGCTACGATTGGTTCTTTCAAGTGCTTGCGAAAAGACAGACGCTCAAACTTCCCTTAGAGAAGAGTGTCGTCAAGGCTTACCAAGATAAAGTGCGGCAGTTAAATTTCAGTTCCTGGTGGCACCGACAATGTTGGTTCTGAGCTCCAGAGGTGAACGCCGAACGATTCGCGTGGTTTTCATTTTTCAGTGAAGGATTGCCCCGAGGCGGTCGAAGCTAACAACGGGAAGCTCACCGGCGAAGAGTTGGTAAAGGTAAACAAAAAAATATGAGCCTAGTGACATTTTAGATTTTTATTTCTGCTTAAACGTTGGGAATGTATTTACTCTGCGGGCACCGTGAATTTATCTTGATGTACACAGCTTTTAAAATTTGAGTTCGAAAGTAAAAATAAAAGTAATAACAGTACACAACTCTCAGAAATACCTGATTATATACTAACAACAATGCAAAGCTCGGGGAACGCTTATATTTTTAGGTCCCCTGATTACTTCAATAATTGTGTATGATTTTGGCATAGACCTACAGTCACAGAAAGAAAAATTGTGTTTACCGCAAAAGTTCAAAAGTAACAAAAAAAATCAATAAAGGTTATTTTGACTGCAAAGTGGAGCCGTATACAACTGCAAAGTGAAGCAATGCGGGAAAATCTCGATTCTGGCTACTTACGTGTAATTGTATCATTGTCCTTGTTCATTTAACGAGTGTATACTAAAGTATCTTGGTATCCCACTCACCGAGGAGCTGATGAATGTTTCCAGATGAATCATTTTAATTTTTAGGTTTCAACTATATTTTTGTCCCACTTTTTTTTTCTTTTTCACGCACAGATGAGTAATACACTTGTTTCACGAATGATTCAAACGCCCTTTTGAAGATATTTTCAAGAATAGTCAAATCAGCTCATGATCTCGACTCTGCGAGCGCCCTTCTGCGTTTGGTAGTATGTCGATACGTTAGCGGAGTTCGTTTGAAGACCTATAAATTAATGGATCGTGAAACATATATTTGATAATATTCTTCCTTCCTTAGAAAGTAAAAGGCCCTCATAACGAAGTTATTTATGCCGGGTGTTTTAATCAAAAACTGGTCAAAAGTCTCCCAAAAAAACTGTGTTACAAAAAAAAAAAAAAAATAATCCGGTTGGTACTTAGTTACATTTGAGGGTCCGATTTAGTGAGCTAAAGAGCATTTATTTAGAATTATGATGAGTTTAATTCAATTAGCTAAATTAACAGTTTCGTAAGTAGGAATAATTAAATTGCTCAAATTAAAACTAGGTCAGCGTCAAAAAAACACGAATATATCACTTGTTTTTTTAGAGCTCGCGGATAGCGTGGTGGTACGCGCAATTTATTCTTGTGCTCTGGCCCAAGGCTGACGAACAAAACTAGATATTAAAAAACAAAAAAAAAAAGAACCACGCCTGGGCGTTTTGTGTTGACTACAGTTGTGGGAAGCAAAAAAAAAAAAAAAAGCCGCGCTCAAATTTTTATAAAAGATGACAGAATAATATGATTTTCAACGGTGCCGATCAAGTTTTTATCTGTAATATCTATGCTTAGTTTCACTAATTAGAACGTTAAGTATGCAATAAGTAGATATTGTATTTGCGTATTGCGTTTTTAGATTATAAACATGTATTATCAAAAATAATCCAAAACCCCTTATACTAAACTCTTTTAACTCAATAATTAGACCTCTCGAGAGGGACCAATAAGGTGTCTATATTATGAAAATTCGCGTTTTTACCACAAAAGTTCTACCTATGTTTGGTAAAACGCCAAGTGAATGGGAGAACTAGCGCGAGCCGAAGAATACCTAGTTACTGGTCAGCACAGAAAGTTGTTTCGCGAACTCTGTAAAACCAAACAGAATGATGGCCTTTAAAATGCCCGTCAAATAGAGGCATAAAACAATAAGATGAGGTTCTACGTGGTTACATATGAGATAAAATCATTGCCGCGGAACAGCAGCTAAGCCGTAACATTTTCTGATTGTGTTTATTTGTCTTTCCCCAATTACAGTACGGATTGATGCGCCTGATGGCAAACAAGAACGTGAGTCAATACACTAGATTATGTTAGTAACTCCGAAAATCGACTATTCTGTCCTTTCTCGTTAAAAAACAAACAAACAAAAGCGTTCAACAGAGCTCAATGACATTTTCAAGAAGTGTTCATAGCGAATGAATCTAACAAGGCTTTCGATTTCAAGTCTTCTCCTAGAAACTAAAGTAGAAGCCTGGCACTCTAAATTTGATACCAACGTGTGACGCAAGGTCACGGTGTGTTTACAGTATTTCGTGTTCTTGGGATGTCCTCTTTTATAACGTTCATTCATCTACTTTTCTGCACGGCACCTAAAGATCCAGAAAAGGGCGCTCTGGAAATCATAAGGGCAAAAAAAAAAAAAACGTTTAGAACAGAATCGGTGTCGCGTGGCATGAAGTCTGCAATGTGACAGTGAGTATGCAGTTTCGCTCACATACACACGCTCTACTAAGTTTGCACTGCACGACACAATATAAAAAAAAAAAAAAAAACAGCGCCGCTTTTTAGCACTAGCTTTTAGAGCCTAAACTTGATCACGCGCTGAGGCACACCCCTCCTCGGTAGTGTTTTGAGGGCCGCATTTATTCCTTACATCCTGTCTTGTACCTAAAGTAAAATATTTTAGAGCGCAGCTCTTAGGCGCCCGTTTCCGGCTTGAGCGGCGTCGCCGTCGCCGTCGGCGTAACCGCGCGGTGCATTATAAGTAAATTTCCCCGCTAAATTTATCGGAAAAAATTCCCCGCTAATTTTAGCGGGAAAACTGTCCGCCAAATTTAGCGGAAAATTTTCCCCTAAATGGAAGGCGAGCAGGAGAGGAGGAGGGGCATAGCTTCCTATCCGTACCTTCTCCTCCTCCTCCTCAAGAGCTGCGCTCTTATTCGGCATTACAGAAGATTTTAAACGTCTTACATGTTTTTTTTATATGAATCTACAGGGCGTCACAAAAAAAAAAAAATTGCAGTGTTTTTTCCCCGCAAAAATAAACTAGGCATCGCCGAACGCTCATTCTCCTCCGAAAAGTAGCGCTAGAGGTCACAACCAGATGCCGAAGTTTCAGCCCGATCCGATAACTTAATCAAAAGATATAAATGATTTTTTGAAAATTTCAATGGGAAAATGGAGCCCATTTTTGCCCGTTCTCGGTTTCTGGTGCCATAGAGCTTCATGTATTCGAAAACTCCGTCGGTCACCATTTTCCCATTGAAATTTTCAAAAAATCACTTAGAACTTTCGATTAAGTTATCGGATCGGGCTGAAACTTTGGCATCTGGTTGTGACCTCTAGCGCTACCTTAGGGGCGGAGAATGAGCGTTCGGCGATGACTAGTTTATTTTTGCGGGGAAAAAGACACTGTAAATATTCTTTTCTGACACCCTGTATTCGTGAAGTTTTCCCCGTATGTCATGGTTGGCGGTTTGCCGAGCGCTCCGCGATAATACAGACAAATGAAGAACTTTTATCGAGCAACCAAGAGCTGAGATCTCCACTTCTGCAACGGCACAACAAAAGCAACGTGTGTAAGATTCGGCATGTTTAGTGTACTTGTGCAAAAACAAAATAAAGAACTATTCAAAGGGCAGAAATGCACTAAAAGCTTTGAGGGGTCGAAAGGTATTTGTGGATGACATCCTTCCTGAACTGCTGATCGATGTATCCTTCTATGACGAGCTTACACAGCTGGGAACATCAAAAACGACGAGGCTGGACCATACGATATAGTACTTGCGGGACGTTCCCTAAGAGAGGAAACTGAATAAAAACGGCCCGGCTGCTGCAATAACAAAATGTAAAAAGTGCAAAAAAAAAAAAGATAGTTCTGGCACAGGTTTGACAAATGCACAATTGCGAACTTTTAGTTTTTGAGAAGGGTGGCTCTATCTCGCAAAGGAAAATTTACTCTAAAATATTACGTGCATGTGTTTTCCCGCAAGGCATTTGAGAGAGCCAATGGCTGAGGCTAAACATGTACAAGGTCCTCTCCCCCCCCCCCTTTCCCTTGCCGACAGGAACAGTGTTTATTTAACCGGAAAAATAAAATATGCATTGCCAAACTCTCATTCTGCACCCAAAATGCAGCACTAGAGGTCCGAACTAGATACCAAGGGGTCAGCACGAACCGGTATCACACTCAAAAGTTATTGGTGATTTCCTGAAAATTAAGAATGGAAAAATAGTGCCTATTTTTGCCCGCTTTCGGTTTCTTGGGCCATAGAGCTCTCCATATATTCGAGAGCTCCGTCCTCGTCCGCCTTTTTCCCGTCGAATATTTTTAGGAAATCAATTACAACTTTCGAATAAGATAACTGTTAGTGCTGAGACTTTGGCATTAGGTTCGAACTTCTAGCACTAAATTTTGATGGCCTAATTCCCCTATGTGACTGGCTGCGGAGCAGGAGGCTCGACGCTCGCCTCGCCCCACGTTTATTGAGCTGTCGGTGACACAAGCGTCTGCACGCCGCCGACCGAATGTAGAAGCCGAAACCTGGGTATTTGAGCTCTCGCCTAACACAAAATACACTTCGTCCGCTTTTTCTTGCCTTCTCCTTTGAATGACTGCTGGCTGAAATTGTTACAATGTCGGTACTTTTTTTCTCTGTCGAGGTCACTGAGGAAGAGCAAGGAAAGAAAATTGTAAGTTAGCATCGGCTTTTTTATCCTTTTTCTTTACAACGCTCTGGCGCAACACTGAACTTCGAACCCGTCTTAATTGATTATTACTAATTAAAAAAAATAATTAAAAATGTGTGTTTGGGTAAGACACGTATGTCAACAAATAATCTGTCCCCGAGAAGTAAGGTAGGAATATAATATGGAACGTCGCAAGACACCAATTCGAGTTTTACGATTTGCGCCTATTTGGTGCCTCTATTTCGGGACAACGTAGCGAAAGTGAAGGGAGCACTTCGGAAGGTCTCCTCGCTTGAAATGTGTCTCACGCCGTACATGTTACGCTAACATTTGTCTTCTCTAGGATTTTGTTTTGTGTGTGTGAGACTTACTTGTGCCATCAAGGCGCAAACAAAAATATATTTTGGGGAAGTTATGCGTTCCTAGGCCTAGTTCCAAAACACAATCTTATTTCTAATTGACGAGCCAAAATAGAAGCATCTGTCGAAATCGCAACTAAAAAAAAATTTGTCTCGCGACGTAAATATTGCCGTAACCATTTTTCTTTCTTTCTTTAAGAAAACTTTGATTTGTGACACACTCGTCCTATCCAGGTGCTTAACAATAACAAAAGAAGAAATCGGGCTAAACCATGTTTTTGTGCAACTAAGGGATCAGCTGGCGTGGAGACTTAATAGAAAGAGCCGCGGCCCGTCATGTGTCAATTTTCCGCTAAACATAGCAGGTAAACTTAATTTCTGTGTAAGTCATATGCCATCAATCTATGTCACGTTTGTCTGGCCGTTAATTTAGCGGGGAAACTAAATTGTTGTTGAGGTCATGTCACATCAGTACATGTGACGTTATTTTTTCCGCTAATTTTAGCGGGGAAAATATATTGGTCTGTATAGTAACGTGACGCCCATTTTCCCGCGTAATCTACTGGGGAAACTGAATTTGTGTATAGTTAACGCGACATCAAGTGACTTAATTTTCCCCGCTAGATTTAACTATGAAAATAAACTATCAGAAACTTACCTCGGAGTGGCCTCAAGATCTTAAGAAAGCTAATGCCTTTAATATTGCGATAGATCAGTGTTTATTTAGTAGACTGAAGCTGTACGCAAGAATTGTTGTGGGTCCGAGTGTCTTTGCACAGATTTTGTATCACGAAGAGTGCCCATAACGCTACCGCGTGTATGCAGCTACGAGTACCATTGGGCACCTGTAGAACGACCGAATACCATTCGCATTTCTGCACACTGAGACTGGCTCCACTACTACACCCCTACTCGTTTCTATGTAGTTGAGTTTCGTACTGGCATGCAAGCGTGTATCACTACTTCGTGAGGCACCTTAAAAGCTAGCAGCGGTATTGCACTGCCTACATTTCTCATCTACAGCGGAGACAACAAACGCACACTGGGGCTGACCGACTTCTTGCCGTCTAAACCAACACACAACATAAATACATTTACTGTCGCACTCATAGCAGAGTTCTGCGCAGCACAAGGTTGCCGTGGCGTGAAACCAACAGGCCAGCACAATGCGCGTCTTCTCCATCTAGTATATCTACAAAATCAAGGCCACTCAATATCTTCTGTGTGCGAAATCAATTCATATTTAATGAGCTGAAATTAAAAAAAAAAAAAAAAAAAAAAACTTCAAATATTTGTATGGCTACGGTGTGGTTATGGTGTGGCCACGCGCGAGGTCAAAACATTTCGGCAAAGTGACAATGTTCTCGTGCTGCTTTCCGTATTTTTGTCATTACACCGCGTACCTCTATTTAATGTGATTTATGAAAACAGAAGAGCGTCGATTTTACTACCCGAAAGGTATTGTCTAGATTGTTTCCGATTTCTAACGCTTTATTAGATTCGAATTAAACCGCATGCATGCGCTATAGAGGTCATCTATCCAATTGGTGACCGTGAGGTTGGGGGAAGAAGCCTGGAAATTTATCCCAAGGCTTTAGATGTTTTGTTTTCGTATCGTTATTTATCTCAATATTGTGTTGCTCACTTTATAACTTCGGATATCGTTCTAAACGAGAACAAGACGTTTTGAGTTATAGTGATTCTCAGGGGAAACAAAAATTCTGTGTTGTCTGTTTTTACGAAAAAATGCCTATTACCCTCCAATATTTTTTTATAAAGTTCTTTTTTACATAAAACCAACGTTTTACACGACAAGCTTCAGAAACCTCAAATAAAAAAAATATCCCAATAACTGTTTTTTTAATTCGCGGGAACCGCAGCGACGGCTTATTACCTTACACAAAGCATAAATGTTGTTGACTTAGGAACGCCTCTTGCTGAATGACATTCCCAAGTGCTCGATTATAACTTCGAAGTAAACACCATACGTAGCTGAGAGAACGAGGACGCATGGGCCACATCGTGGCACATCCTCGCGTTTTGGTCGCGAGAAAGAAGTCGATTTACAAATACCATTCCAGCTTAGAACCTGTCACGTGAAATACCCTTCAACACCGATTCGTGATTGTTCTTGTTTACCGCATGCACTCCCGGGCTTTCGTATATGATATCGATTCATCTAAACTGGCCTTCTGTGTTCATTCGCGCGGTAATGATGCTCTCAAAACATTGAGGACTGAGCTCGCTGAGCACAAGAGGTATGGTATAAAGTCCTCGAGAGGGAAAGAACTGCAGGGAGGTCCTTCATTTGTTCCGTCTCGAGCGCAAGCTTCCTACCAGTGATTCCTATATCGAAGGTAGGAACATAGCCTCCCGGAACGGGAGGCTATGTTCCTACTGTCGATAAAGGTTCGGCGTGTGGTGAGCCCCGAGCGTGCAAGCGCGGTCGACGTATGGCGGAAGGCAATTAGCGCCTGCTGGAGGCCGGGCGTCTGACAGAGAGGTCTTACCGTTTTCGTTGGTTCTGATCCTTTCAGTTAATAATAAAAAGGCATTCGACGTAACTGCTTTAAAGACGTGCAACTAGTCCAACTGCAGTGTTGGTTGTTAGTGGTACTGAGCGTCATGGCTTCTTATGGCTCCAGTCTTGGTCTGGAGAGCACCATTTTTTTAGATTTCTGAAT
Source organism: Ixodes scapularis (assembly GCF_016920785.2). Classification (NCBI taxonomy): domain Eukaryota; kingdom Metazoa; phylum Arthropoda; class Arachnida; order Ixodida; family Ixodidae; genus Ixodes; species Ixodes scapularis. Next base: position 150,457,488 of record NW_024609868.1, read on the forward strand.
ATATAACACAAGAGACTGCTACTGATTGAGTGACAAAAATAGACCATACTCGCAAATAGTCTAGTTATAGATCAAAGTGGAGTAAAGGAAGTGGTTTTAATAGTTTTATATATATCTATATTTCCAGGAGACCTGCGCGACATACCTCTTGGTCGATTGTAGAGTCATATTTGTTTGTATTCAATCAAGCAAGATTTTTATAAGCGATTTTCATAATTGAATATAACTTTCATAATATAGGCCCAAGATACAACCGCCAATTTTAAATAAAACACATAAAACACGGAACCCTGACAGGTACACAGGATGGAGGGTTTACACAAAAGTAACCGAAATTATATTGTAGGGTGAAGCTCCTTTTATTACAAGGTCCCCCGTTAAGTGCGTTTTCGATGGCTTAATATGTAACTGTGCAGTGCTCGGCGTTCCAGTGCGACGCTGCGTTCGGCTTCAGTAGATAGTTTTTGGAGACTTTCAAAGCTTTTTGCCTATTTAGGGATGGCTGAGTTAACGAGCAACGTGCGGCAGTGAAACTTTTTTGCGCAGAAATTGAGGCACATCGTTGCCTTTCATGTTCTATGTGTTCTTTCAAAACGACATTCAGCTATGAATTACATCAAAGCAAAACGCTTCGTTGCCATCACATCGTCGTGCGTGTGTCATGCACGGCACATTGTAGTGCCACAGCGCTTTAAGCGCGTTCTGCAGCAAAGCACTGCCGATCAAGCTGGACAAAACAGTGGAAAGGAAAGCGCGCCACGTACACGGGAGGGGAGTAGTGAAGGACAAAGGCGTGAGGGAAGTTACGTCACGGAGCGGAAGCCAATGCGCGCGCGGATGCTGGGGCGAATCTGAACCTGCAGGTGTGCGGGGCGCGTATGCCTTGGTTTGTGCCACGAAATAGAGTGTGAAGCATGTACTATCGCTGGTCCAAGGAGGGGGCAGAAAAAAAAATTAAATGAAGATCCTTTGGCGGATCCTTAGGAATGGGTCAGCATGACCCTTGAGAAACGCCACACACGTCCCGCTTTGGGAAACGCTAACACTGACCCCGTAACAAAGTCAAAAAGAGGCAGCAAATTATAGAGGACGCGAAAAAAAAGTCAGCAGAGAAACCCGAAACAGAAAAGCGGAGGGGTCAACCCTAGCGTTTCCCAAAGGGGAACATGTGTGGCGTTTCCCAATGGTCATGCTAACGCATTTCTGTTGCAATCTCTATTGCATACGTCTTAGAAAAGAAAATTCTGGTTGGCCAGAAAAAAAATCAACGCTGCAAAGTGCATACCCACGAATGCAGGAGCAGTGCGAAATATTGATTTGTGGTGGTTTACGAACGGAATGCACGAGGGACTAGCTTTCGTATGTTCCCAAAACGGAATAGTCGAACTTAGCTGCAAAGATGGTTGCGCGTACGTGTTTGACAAATATATAGGTACGACGCACTACTGAAAGTGTCAAAAGGAAATGAATGCAACGCCAGACTGATTACCGACCATTTCCGAAATGATATTCGCAAACTTGTTTCCGAAACAACGCCCCATCGAATTCACGCCCCGAATGTCTGCAGGGTCACGGTACTCCGTGCACGAGAAGAGATAAATGCTCTTGCGGTATGCTCAGACGTGGGTCCCATGAAGATGGTACAGCAAGTCACGTGTAGTGTAGCGGCGTCTTCGAGGGAGCACCTACCAAGCAAAGAAGTGATGTGCCAGCGAGTGAGACGGAAGAAAAAAATCAAAGACCTTTACAATTCTCTGTAACACCAAATTAGAACGCAGCTCTTGAGCAGGAGGAGCGGTGGGTACGGAAGTGAGGTTATGGCTCTTTTACTTCCCCGCTAAATTTAGCGGGGAACTTTTTCCGCTAAAGTTGGCGGGAAAATTTTAGCCTCGTGACGTCACGAGGGTAAATTTAGCAGAAATATCTTTCCGCCAAATTTAATGGAAACATTTCTCCACTAGATTCAGCGGGAATATTGTCAATGTTAGATGCGTGGGACGCCAAATGACGTCCCACATGTCGTCATACGTCACGTGTTTCCTATAATGACGTCACACGTCGCGTCGCATGTGTCGTCACAAGGGTGACCGTCATGAGCGTAACCCTAGTGACCCTCATGAGGGTAACCCTCGTGACCCACGTAAGGGTAACCGCTCGTGACCCTCGTGAGGGTAACCTTCGAGACCTTCGTGAGAGTAACCCTCGCAACCCTCACGAGCGTACCTCTGGTGACATCAGACGTGACGTCACGTCTGACGTCAATGTGGGAAACGTTCCACAATGCAGCGCGCGGCTATGCCGACGGCGACGGCGTCGCCGCTGAAGCCGGAAACGGGCGGCTGAGAGCTGCGATCTAAAAAAGCAGACAGCTCACGCGAGCCTTCTACTATACAAGGTCAACGTCAAAAGCGAGTTCAGGGCTACCCTACGTCGTCGTATTGGCCATATCGAGGGAAGTAACTCAACCGTGAGCATCCGAAGCCCGCCGATCTTTCCGCTATGACTATGGAATGTTATAAAGCTCGCAGAGAACGGGTATCGACGAGGCAATTAGTTCCGTTGAGGCATGGCACTGCAGATCCGAGTCGTTGCTATCCGGGCAACATATAAGTGTATTACGGCTGAGCGCAAGGACGAAAAAAAGAGCAAGCGGTGGTCGAAGACTATGTCGAGGCTGCAATAAGGGGTCAACCTCGACGTTCACAACGCAAGTGGAGAAGGATACGCGAAGTGCGCTTGACCGGCGCTCTGTTCAGCTCGCACATGGTCGATGTTATAGGCTTTCTGCGATAAATTGTGCACAATCTATCATTTTGAACAGCAATAACAATACATGTATGTTCCATCTGACGAAATAAAAAGACGAGTTTCTTCTAGTTGCTCAAGTGAACCCGGGGGGGTTGGTATCAAACGTAATTTTTCTCATTTTCAGTATTTGGATTTCATAGGGTTCGGGAAATTGAAATTTTGGTTGTTTGATCTATCGGCATTTTGATTCCTCGTCGTTCTTTTTCTGGTTTTTTTTTTTTTTGTGTTTAAATTTTCGGCGTTTCGATAACTCTGAATTTTATTTTTCGGCCTTTCAATGCCCCCGATACAAAGGGCTGACAATAAATCGGTTCTAAGTAAAAAAACAAGTTTAAAAAAAATGCCTTTCAAGTAAAACAAATTTACTGACAAGCAGCTCTTTACCAGGCGTATTTCAACCAACCGAATTGAAAAGACTATAGAAAGAATTCGTCAAGCCATCTTCGATAAATGCCGTTGGACCATTGATGAACTCCTGGAGTTTCCTGCAGTGGCGTAGGGTTTCTTTCAACAAAGTCTCGAATGATATGCACATGAAACCAATCCCAGCAACAATAATGCATCGTTTGTTCACACCTGAATGAGAAGGCAAGGGTTTGGCTGCGTGTCTTTGCTTCGAAGGAGTAGTTAGAAAATGACCGTGATATTTTTCTTCCAAGTCCTAACCGGAGATTAGTTTCGGCGCTACGGCTAGAGCCCTCAAAGGAAACAGTAATTCAGACAATGAAAAACTGCGTCTTCCCCATGACCCAAGCAAGCACGGCAAGTGAAGTGCCACGTGGAAACGATTATCATCGGTTTCTTTAACGTGAGAGGGATTCTGCACCTGGAATTTCTAACTTCGAGTCAAATGGTTAATCAAGGCTTTTATCTGGAAGTTTCCGGAAGCTGGCGTCTTAATTTGTAAAACAAAGGTCTATCGAGTTAGGGCAAACAAGACTGGTTCATTCACCACGACAACGCGCCTACCCACGGCGCGCTGAGTGTTCAGCAGCTTTCTAACGAAAACTGCATAAACCCAATACCCCTTCTGTTCACCCCACCTCGTGCGGTGTGACTTTTTGCACCTTCGATGCAAAATGTTACTAAAACAAAACAAAACAAAAAAAAAAAAAAAAACGTGCCAACGTTAAAACAGTAAAAAAAAAGAAAAAAGGCAGGAGCATTGAAAGGCATAAAATTGACGGGTTTAAAGAATGCTTTGAACATTAGAACAAACTTTTCGACAAGCGTATTGGATCGCGCGGAGGGTACTTTGAAGGGAATTCAAAATTTGATCTGTAATAAAATCTCACGATTTTGTAAAAATAAATTTTTGTATCTTTTATGTCCTTGGTAGGCAAACACAAATGGCGCATTACGAAGAAATTTGAAGTTTCTATCGATCGCCTGTAGAAATATGTGATTAATTGATTAATTGAATAATTTTGTATTATAAGGCATCATACCTATTGACAAAAATTATTTTTTACAGATTCAAGAATTGGGTGAAGAAAAGGCCAAGGTACTTATCCAAGTGAGGGAAGCCGTGAAGGTAAATACTTATCCGTTCCTTTCGGCTTCGCAGAGATAATATTGTGAATTTTGATTCTGGGCTGCATAACTGTATATCTCCGAAGTCTCACAATTGCACACCTTCCCTCGTTCAAGTTCACAACGATCGAGTACGAACATGGGGAGCTGGCAGACAAGCGCCCCCGCCTTTGGTCCTCTTCAAAAGCTACCCACACTAGAGCTCCTGAACGCGGAAAAATGAGGCAAACCTCCTCTCCGCTGGAAGGTTCCTCGTCCTTAGAGACACCCTTCTTGCAATCTCTCTCCCCCCCCCCCCCCCCCCCCCGGCAGACTGTGCTATTTTGAGCGTGGTCGTGAAACCCCCGCTAAATAACAAGGCCATTGTGCTGAAATATTAACGTCTTGTAAAGAGGCCAACGGTGGGCACGGACTGAACTCGAGCAATGCCTTTGATGGAGACTCGTCTCCAGTCCGCGACCACGCGAGTTTCAGTCTACAGGTTTTGCAGCGCGCGTCTCTTTTCCCATCCGGAGCGCGCTTAATTATGGCGTCGTCTGCCGGGAGCGGAAATGACAACATTTGAGGGCGAGGGTCGTGGCAAATAGTAGCGAGTTTTAGTAGACCGTGTTTCCCGCTCCGCTAAGCCCTTCCGCTACCGGGAACTCTACAGCCAAGGCCATCGGCGCGCAGGCGCAGTGGCGGTTTCTTCGTAGCGGAGGGCTAGCGGAGGGGGAAACACGGTCCACTAAAACTCCCTAGTAAAACTGAGGGCAGTGGTCCGTGTTACTTTCTTTGTACACCAACGCAATGTTTGCAAACAAGCCAGCGCTCGCCAACACCATGTGTGGGCATTGCGCGTGCGCAGAAACCAGATCCGGGAGAATGCGATCGTCGGCGCATGCGCAGTGACGACGGCAGCGCCGCCGCCATGGCATGACGTCTGATAGTCGAGTTGGTGTATCAAGGGGCTTTTGCTGGCACATGCTGTTGCTTTAATATATTCGTTTTTTCGCATTTTAATCGTTAATATTAAGGCATGCAATGTTTTTTTTTTCATCGAAGCTCCTACTGCACAGGGATTTGTGCGTCATTCATGTGTCCATCCGTGCGCCTGCACGTTTGCGTGCTAAATTTAGCAGCCAATTGACGTCACGTGGGGTTATGTGACGGAGGTCACTTGACGCAGGTGTTTTTGCAAACTATAGTGGGGAAATTACTTGCTTTTCTTTATTACTTTTTTTCGCGGTTCACCGCGTAATGGCAGAGAAAATACGTGATGTCTGACAAAGAATATACCCCTAAAGTTCAGCAGGTCAAGATAACTACATACTAACTATTACACAAAACATTACATGACTATTCTACAAAACGAACCAAAGCACGAAAAGAAAGTAATCAGCAAGCTTTTTCCCTCCGAAATTACAGTTTGTCGTCGTCTAAGCAAATTTAAAAAATGGCTTCATAAATGCTGCATGCACTTTAAGATAGTGGAAACCAAGATCGCCGGTAATACTTCATTTTTTTTCTGCTTCTCACTGTCGGATGTAGTAGGAAATCGAAGGTATTAGTTATAGTATTGCAATTATCATTACTGTTATTAATATAGTACTAAATATGACCAGAAGGTCGCAGAATGTCGAGTATATTTATGTTTAATTTTGGCGTGCAATATAACTGCAATATATATATATATATACATATCAACAATTTTAATTATATTCGGGTTATTGTGCCATCAAATCGCGTGACCGCAGTAGCAGCCACTTTATAGAATTCAATAGGTTTCACAAAGTGACAAAGACGATGAACGCAACACTCACTTAATCAAAATGGCGTTGCAACCACGTGAGGTCAGGTTCGTAAATTGAAGGGAATTTCAGAAATTGTTTGCTCTTTTCAGAAATGCATAATGGAGAAGAAAGCAGCAAGCAAGAAGGCAAAGTGACAATGACCAATCCGACGAACAAGACGTTTTCCCTTTTCGATCATTAAACTCAAAACTTAACCGCGGCACGTCTCAGATCACTGATAATGGCAGCTGGTTCGGCACAGTTGAACAAACGGAATCAGATTTTGTTTTAATGTTCGGAAAAGAATCCCGTCCTAATTAAGCCTCCGACTTGCTAGCGACGTATCGTTCAGCAAATCAGGTTAGCTTATCATATCAAAGTTCAGCCACCAAAATGAGGCTTCCAAGAGGCGGGCCGTGCCATATGGTGCGACCTGCTCTTATATGTCAGTGTTTGCTCTTTTATATGTTTAGATATAAGGCCATACTTACAACTATTTATATGGCGATATATGGTCGTACTGGAGCTCTTGCGCATGGCCTTATGCATTCATGTCTCGTTAATACGTGTCCTGTTAATATGAATACCTCGCCGCATAGACACCTTTCTCAGAGACAAACAAGGCAATTACGTGCATTTTTGTCTCGTTATCACAGACAACTCACAGTATGGATGGTTTCTCGGTGCAACAGAGGTTTTCCCATTAATACCATTGTTTGGAATGTATCAAGGTCATAATTGTATATCACATTTCTGTACCCGAAGTCATTTCACCACCTTCCGCTATAGTAGCACATTGTGCTCACGTTAGAGGACAACATTCAAATACAACGAAAAGCACGAGAAAGATACCTAAAGACTCGTTCATACTTGCTGATCCGAGGATGGAATCCCCTTCGGAATTCGACGCCGAGAGGTGAAATCCGCTTGCCGCCGGAGGAATATCGTACCACGAGGGTAATCGGTCCGAGACCAATTATTTCCGCGCGGAAAACATTTTCACGCCGGCGAAGCGAATCAGAACGCACGAATAAAATTACGTTTGTGACGTCACATCGTGGCCGAGTCGCCCGAGTTGCCGAAGTTGCCGCCAGAGTTCCTTGAGTTCCCACATTGTGCAAATGGCGCCGTCTCGATGTTCTCGCTGTGTCGGCAGATATACTCATCGAAGCTAGAATATTATAGAACTCCTTTTATCAAAAGGCATCTGAACAACGAAGAAAGTGCCCACAAAGAAGAAAGTGCCCACACCCATTTTTGACAAATTCCGTGGGATGGCGCTTTTTGTCATGAGCTTAAGGCACCATCAGTATTCGCGTACACCCTTTTTTTAAGGTCGCGATCAGGGTTGTAAAGTACCTAGGTACAAGTAACTGTAAATCAGTATCTAGGTACTTTTGTTGTACCTGAGGTACAAACCTAAGTACTTTCATTTCTCAGTATCTGTATCTGTATCTTAGGTACATTTTCCAGTAACTTGTAACTAAGTGAAGTTACTTTTTACAGGTACTTTTGTATTCACTTCATCAAAATCGTAGAAAATACAATATAACATATAACTGAAAATAAATTATAATTACAGTCGTAAAGCAATATAACATCACGTAGTGTTTCTACGCAATAAATCGAACTCAAATTTTGCTCTTTACAAAACTGAAAATGTTTGTGAAGAAAAAAAAACAAAAAAACTGGGAGGACGATTAAACTTTGCCTTAAAGAGTTGAACGCGATAGGGTTATCGGACCCCGTTCGCATGGCCTTCTCAATCGCTTCTCATGCTCTTGAGTCACACAACGACCTAGTCCTTATGATACAACACTCCCGGCGCGATCGAGGAGCTTTTGCCAGTGCTTTGATGCCATTTTACCCCGCAAGGTTTATTTATGTGTTGCTCAGCACGCGCTAACAACACTCAATGCGATAATGCCTTTACCCTGATACAGACAGTCATCGAGGCATTTTAATGACGGCAGGATCGCAGTGCCATTCCCAAGCCCTCCGTTGCCTAGTCGGTAGCTTGTCTGGCTCGCAACCGAAGGGTCGTGGGTGCGATTCTGCGTAAATTATTCTAATTTTTCTTTAAGGCAAATGAATTAGTTTATCAAGGGGATCATTTGAAACATGCCGCGACCATTAATTCGTATGTCTTTAACCACCTTCATTCCACACGTGACGTCACGTTTCACATGAGCGTTGTGGGTTGTTTGAAATTCCCGCGCGACGTCATGTGGCTGTGACGTCACGACCCTATCGACCATTCAGGAATTTCCCGTCACGCCACCGACATCCAACGGATTTTCTGGGACACGAGCTCCTAAACGCGCTCGCCGTTAAAATATTTTCTTCCTTCCTAAAAACATTGACACCAATAAAGCACGTTTATCAAACTTGTTTTTGTGTACATCCCAATATACAAAGGATTTACTTCCAATAATAATGTGACAAATTTGACAAAAATACTTGACGTGAAAATAAAAAGTACCTTTGAAGTAGCTGTACCTGTACCTAGGTACATTTTTGAGCGAGTAGCTAGATACGCACTATAGGTACATTTTCGTATGAGTAACTGTAACTGTATCTTAGGTACATTTTTGAAGTAACTTTTACAACCCTGGTCCTTATGTAGGCTGGGATCTTGGAATGCTAGGAATGCTTGCGACCAGAGTGACATAATGGTGCTTTGGGGCGGGTCCTTCTGACGCACGGAGCATGACACGTCGAGAAACAATGCCAGTCGGGTGGATCCGCCAGAATTGCTAAGGTGAACCCGGTGATAGTGCGAAACCGAGAAGGGCCTGAAAAAGTGAGATCTGTACGAGAGGAAGCATTTCATACGTAAGCATCCGAGCTGCTTTAGGGTTCCCGTGCCCACTGAGGAAGGAGTGGCTTGCGGCGTCCTTATGTAGGCTGGGATCTTGGAATGCTAGGAATGCTTGCGACCAGAGTGACGTCAGGGTGCTTGGGGGCGGGTCCTCCTGACGCACGGAGGATGACACGTCGACAAACAATGCCAGTCGGGTGGATCCGCCAGAATTGCAAAGGTGAACCCGGTGATAGTGCGAAACCGAGAAGGGCCTGAAAAAGTGAGATCTGTACGAGAGGAAGCATTTCATACGTAAGCATCCGAGCTGCTTTAGGGTTCCCGTGCCCACTGAGGAAGGAGTGGCTTGCGGCGTCCTTATGTAGGCTGGGATCTTGGAATGCTAGGAATGCTTGCGACCAGAGTGACGTCAGGGTGCTTGGGGGCGGGTCCTCCTGACGCACGGAGGATGACACGTCGACAAACAATGCCAGTCGGGTGGATCCGCCAGAATTGCAAAGGTGAACCCGGTGATAGTGCGAAACCGAGAAGGGCCTGAAAAAGTGAGATCTGTACGAGAGGAAGCATTTCATACGTAAGCGTCCGTGCTTCTTTAGGGTTCCCGTGCCCACTGAGGAAGGAGTGGCTTGCGGCGTCCTTATGTAGGCTGGGATCTTGGAATGCTAGGAATGCTTGCGACCAGAGTGACGTCAGGGTGCTTGGGGGCGGGTCCTCCTGACGCACGGAGGATGACACGTCGACAAACAATGCCAGTCGGGTGGATCCGCCAGAATTGCAAAGGTGAACCCGGTGATAGTGCGAAACCGAGAAGGGCCTGAAAAAGTGAGATCTGTACGAGAGGAAGCATTTCATACGTAAGCGTCCGTGCTGCTTTAGGGTCCCCGTGCCCACTGAGGAAGGAGTGGCTTGCGGCGTCCTTATGTAGGCTGGGATCTTGGAATGCTGGGAATGCTTGCGACCAGAGTGACGTCAGGGTGCTTGGGGGCAGGTCCTCCTGACGCACGGACGATGACACGTCGAGAAACAATGCTAGTCGGGTGGATCCGCCAGAATTGCAAAGGTGAACCCGGTGATAGTGCGAAACCGAGAAGAGCCTGAAAAAGTGAGATCTGTACGAGAGGAAGCATTTCATACGTAAGCGTCCGTGCTGCTTTAGGGTTCCCGTGCCCACTGAGGAAGGAGTGGCTTGCGGCGTCCTTATGTAGGCAGGGATCTTGGAATGCTGGGAATGCTTGCGACCAGAGTGACGTCAGGGTGCTTGGGGGTGGGTCCTCCTGACGCACGGAGGATGACACGTCGAGAAACAATGCCAGTCGGGTGGATCCGCTAGAATTGCAAAGGTGAACCAGGTGATAGTGCGAAACCGAGAAGGGCCTGAAAAAGTGAGATCTGTACGAGAGGAAGCATTCCATGCGTAAGCGTCCGTGCTGCTTTAGGGTTCCCGCGCTCACTGAGGAACGAGTGGCTTGCGGCGTCCTTATGTAGGCTGGGATCTTGGAATGCTAGGAATGCTTGCGACCAGAGTGACGTCAGGGTGCTTGGGGGCGGGTCCTCCTGACGCACGGAGGATGACACGTCGAGAAACAATGCCAGTCGGGTGGATCCGCCCGAATTGCAAAGGTGAACCCGGTGATAGTGCGAAACCGAGAAGGGCCTGAAAAAGTGAGATCTGCACGAGAGGAAGCATTTCATACGTAAGCGTCCGTGCTGCTTTAGGGTTCCCGTGCCCACTGAGGAAGGAGTGGCTTGCGGCGTCCTTATGTAGGCTGGGATCTTGGAATGCTGGGAATGCTTGCGACCAGAGTGACGTCAGGGTGCTTGGGGGCGGGTCCTCCTGACGCACGGAGGATGACACGTCGAGAAACAATGCCAGTCGGGTGGATCCGCCAGAATTGCAAAGGTGAACCCGGTGATAGTGCGAAACCGAGAAGGGCCTGAAAAAGTGAGATCTGTACGAGAGGAAGCATTTCATACGTAAGCGTCCGTGCTGCTTTAGGGTTCCCGTGCCCACTGAGGAAGGAGTGGCTTGCGGCGTCCTTATGTAGGCTGGGATCTTGGAATGCTAGGAATGCTTGCGACAAGAGTGACGTCAGGGTGCTTGGGGGCGGGTACTCCTGACGCACGGAGGATGACACGTCGAGAAACAATGCCAGTCGGGTGGATCCGCCAGAATTGCAAAGGTGAACCCGGTGATAGTGCGAAACCGAGAAGGGCCTGAAAAAGTGAGATCTGTAGGAGAGGAAGCATTTCATACGTAAGCGTCCGTGCTGCTGTAGGGTTCCCGTGCCCACTGAGGAAGGAGTGGCTTGCGGCGTCCTTATGTAGGCTGGGATCTTGGAATGCTGGGAATGCTTGCGACCAGATTGGCGTCAGGGTGCTTGGGGGCGCGTCCTCCTGACGCACGGAGGATGGGAATGCTTGCGACCAGAGTGACGTCAGGGTGCTTGGGGGCGCGTCCTCCTGACGCACGGAGGATGACACGTCGAGAAACAATGCTAGTCGGGTGGATCCGCCAGAATTGCAAAGGTGAACCCGGTGATAGTGCGAAACCGAGAAGGGCTTGAAAAAGTGAGATCTGTACGAGAGGAAGCATTTCATACGTAAGCGTCCGTGCTGCTTTAGGGTTCCCGTGCCCACTGAGAAAGGAGTGGCTTGCGGCGTCCTTATGTAGGCTGGGATCGTGGAATGCTGGGAATGCTTGCGACCAGAGTGACGTCAGGGTGCTTGGGGGCGGGTCCTCCTGACGCACGGAGGATGACACGTCGAGAAACAATGCCAGTCGGGTGGATCCGCCAGAATTGCAAAGGTGAACCCGGTGATAGTGCGAAACCGAGAAAGGCCTGAAAAAGTGAGATCTGTACGAGAGGAAGGATTTCATACGTAAGCGTCCGTGCTGCTTTAGGGTTCCCGTGCCCACTGAGGAAGGAGTGGCTTGCGGCGTCCTTATGTAGGCTGGGATCTTGGAATGCTAGGAATGCTTGCGACCAGAGTGACGTCATGGTGCTTGGGGTGGGTCCTCCTGACTCACGAAGGATGACACGTCGAGAAACAATGCCAGTCGGTTGGATCCGCCAGAATTGCTAAGGTGGACCCGGTGACAGAGCGAAACCGAGAAGGGCCTGAAAAAAGTGAGATCTGTACGAGAGGAAGCATTTCATACGTAAGCGTCCGTGCTGCTTTAGGGTTCCCGTGCCCACTGAGGAAGGAGTGGCTTGCGGCGTCCTTATGTAGGCTGGGATCTTGGAATGCTAGGAATGCTTGCGACCAGAGTGACGTCATGGTGCTTGAGGGCGGGTCCTCCTGACGCACGGAGGATGGCACGTCGAGAAACAATGCCAGTCGGGTGGATCCGCCAGAATTGCTAAGGTGGACCCGGTGATAAAGCGAAACCGAGAAGGGCCTGAAGAAGTGAGATCTGTACGAGAGGAAGCATTTCATACGTAAGCGTCCGTGCTGCTTTAGGGTTCCCGTGCCCACTGAGGAAGGAGTGGCTGGGGGCGTCCTTATGTAGGCTGGGATCTTGGAATGCTAGGAATGCTTGCGACCAGAGTGACGTCATGGTGCTTGGGGGCGGGTCCTCCTGACGCACGGAGGATGACACGTCAAGAAACGATGCCAGTCGGATGCATCCGCCAGAATTGCCGACACCAAGGATGGCTTGAGTTGGACCGGGTGATAGTGCGAAACCGAGAAGGGCCTGAAGAAGTGAGATCTGTACGAGAGGAAGCATTTCATACGTAAGCCTCCGTGCTGCTTTAGGGTTCCCGTGCCCACTGAGGAAGGAGTGGCTTGCGGCGTCCTTATGTAGGCTGGGATCTTGGAATGCTACGAATGCTTGCGACCAGAGTGACGTCAGGGTGCTTGGGGGCGGGTCCTCCTGACGCACGGAGGATGACACGTCGAGAAACAATGCCAGTCGGGTGGATCCGCCAGAATTGCAAAGGTGAACCCGGTGATAGTGCGAAACCGAGAAGGGCCTGAAAAAGTGAGATCTGTACGAGAGGAAGCATTTCATACGTAAGCGTCCGTGCTGCTTTAGGGTCCCCGTGCCCACTGAGGAAGGAGTGGCTTGCGGCGTCCTTATGTAGGCTGGGATCTTGGAATGCTGGGAATGCTTGCGACCAGAGTGACGTCAGGGTGCTTGGGGGCAGGTCCTCCTGACGCACGGACGATGACACGTCGAGAAACAATGCTAGTCGGGTGGATCCGCCAGAATTGCAAAGGTGAACCCGGTGATAGTGCGAAACCGAGAAGGGCCTGAAAAAGTGAGATCTGTACGAGAGGAAGCATTTCATACGTAAGCGTCCGTGCTGCTTTAGGGTTCCCGTGCCCACTGAGGAAGGAGTGGCTTGCGGCGTCCTTATGTAGGCAGGGATCTTGGAATGCTGGGAATGCTTGCGACCAGAGTGACGTCAGGGTGCTTGGGGGTGGGTCCTCCTGACGCACGGAGGATGACACGTCGAGAAACAATGCCAGTCGGGTGGATCCGCCAGAATTGCAAAGTTGAACCCGGTGATAGTGCGAAACCGAGAAGGGCCTGAAAAAGTGAGATCTGTAGGAGAGGAAGCATTTCATACGTAAGCGTCCGTGCTGCTGTAGGGTTCCCGTGCCCACTGAGGAAGGAGTGGCTTGCGGCGTCCTTATGTAGGCTGGGATCTTGGAATGCTAGGAATGCTTGCGACCAGAGTGACGTCAGGGTGCTTGGGGGCGGGTCCTCCTGACGCACGGAGGATGACACGTCGAGACACAATGCCAGTCGGGTGGATCCGCCAGAATTGCAAAGGTGAACCAGGTGATAGTGCGAAACCGAGAAGGGCCTGAAAAAAGTGAGATCTGTACGAGAGGAAGCATTTCATACGTAAGCGTCCGTGCTGCTTTAGGGTTCCCGTGCCCACTGAGGAAGGAGTGGCTGGGGGCGTCCTTATGTAGGCTGGGATCTTGGAATGCTAGGAATGCTTGCGACCAGAGTGACGTCATGGTGCTTGGGGGCGGGTCCTCCTGACGCACGGAGGATGACACGTCAAGAAACGATGCCAGTCGGATGCATCCGCCAGAATTGCCGACACCAAGGATGGCTTGAGTTGGACCGGGTGATAGTGCGAAACCGAGAAGGGCCTGAAGAAGTGAGATCTGTACGAGAGGAAGCATTTCATACGTAAGCCTCCGTGCTGCTTTAGGGTTCCCGTGCCCACTGAGGAAGGAGTGGCTTGCGGCGTCCTTATGTAGGCTGGGATCTTGGAATGCTACGAATGCTTGCGACCAGAGTGACGTCAGGGTGCTTGGGGGCGGGTCCTCCTGACGCACGGAGGATGACACGTCGAGAAACAATGCCAGTCGGGTGGATCCGCCAGAATTGCAAAGGTGAACCCGGTGATAGTGCGAAACCGAGAAGGGCCTGAAAAAGTGAGATCTGTACGAGAGGAAGCATTTCATACGTAAGCGTCCGTGCTGCTTTAGGGTCCCCGTGCCCACTGAGGAAGGAGTGGCTTGCGGCGTCCTTATGTAGGCTGGGATCTTGGAATGCTGGGAATGCTTGCGACCAGAGTGACGTCAGTGTGCTTGGGGGCAGGTCCTCCTGACGCACGGACGATGACACGTCGAGAAACAATGCTAGTCGGGTGGATCCGCCAGAATTGCAAAGGTGAACCCGGTGATAGTGCGAAACCGAGAAGGGCCTGAAAAAGTGAGATCTGTACGAGAGGAAGCATTTCATACGTAAGCGTCCGTGCTGCTTTAGGGTTCCCGTGCCCACTGAGGAAGGAGTGGCTTGCGGCGTCCTTATGTAGGCAGGGATCTTGGAATGCTGGGAATGCTTGCGACCAGAGTGACGTCAGGGTGCTTGGGGGTGGGTCCTCCTGACGCACGGAGGATGACACGTCGAGAAACAATGCCAGTCGGGTGGATCCAACAGAATTGCAAAGGTGAACCCGGTGATAGTGCGAAACCGAGAAGGGCCTGAAAAAGTGAGATCTGTACGAGAGGAAGCATTTCATACGTAAGCGTCCGTGCTTCTTTAGGGTTCCCGTGCCCACTGAGGAAGGAGTGGCTTGCGGCGTCCTTATGTAGGCTGGGATCTTGGAATGCTAGGAATGCTTGCGACCAGAGTGACGTCAGGGTGCTTGGGGGCGGGTCCTCCTGACGCACGGAGGATGACACGTCGAGACACAATGCCAGTCGGGTGGATCCGCCAGAATTGCAAAGGTGAACCAGGTGATAGTGCGAAACCGAGAAGGGCCTGAAAAAGTGAGATCTGTACGAGAGGAAGCATTCCATGCGTAAGCGTCCGTGCTGCTTTAGGGTTCCCGCGCTCACTGAGGAAGGAGTGGCTTGCGGCGTCCTTATGTAGGCTGGGATCTTGGAATGCTAGGAATGCTTGCGACCAGAGTGACGTCAGGGTGCTTGGGGGCGGGTCCTCCTGACGCACGGAGGATGACACGTCGAGAAACAATGCCAGTCGGGTGGATCCGCCCGAATTGCAAAGGTGAACCCGGTGATAGTGCGAAACCGAGAAGGGCCTGAAAAAGTGAGATCTGTACGAGAGGAAGCATTTCATACGTAAGCGTCCGTGCTGCTTTAGGGTTCCCGTGCCCACTGAGGAAGGAGTGGCTTGCGGCGTCCTTATGTAGGCTGGGATCTTGGAATGCTAGGAATGCTTGCGACAAGAGTGACGTCAGGGTGCTTGGGGGCGGGTACTCCTGACGCACGGAGGATGACACGTCGAGAAACAATGCCAGTCGGGTGGATCCGCCAGAATTGCAAAGTTGAACCCGGTGATAGTGCGAAACCGAGAAGGGCCTGAAAAAGTGAGATCTGTAGGAGAGGAAGCATTTCATACGTAAGCGTCCGTGCTGCTGTAGGGTTCCCGTGCCCACTGAGGAAGGAGTGGCTTGCGGCGTCCTTATGTAGGCTGGGATCTTGGAATGCTGGGAATGCTTGCGACCAGAGTGACGTCAGGGTGCTTGGGGGCGCGTCCTCCTGACGCACGGAGGATGGGAATGCTTGCGACCAGAGTGACGTCAGGGTGCTTGGGGGCGGGTCCTCCTGACGCACGGAGGATGACACGTCGAGAAACAATGCCAGTCGGGTGGATCCGCCAGAATTGCAAAGGTGAACCCGGTGATAGTGCGAAACCAAGAAGGGCCTGAAAAAGTGAGATCTGTACGAGAGGAAGCATTTCATACGTAAGCGTCCGTGCTGCTTTAGGGTTCCCGTGCCCACTGAGGAAGGAGTGGCTTGCGGCGTCCTTATGTAGGCTGGGATCTTGGAATGCTAGGAATGCTTGCGACAAGAGTGACGTCAGGGTGCTTGGGGGCGGGTACTCCTGACGCACGGAGGATGACACGTCGAGAAACAATGCCAGTCGGGTGGATCCGCCAGGATTGCAAAGTTGAACCCGGTGATAGTGCGAAACCGAGAAGGGCCTGAAAAAGTGAGATCTGTAGGAGAGGAAGCATTTCATACGTAAGCGTCCGTGCTGCCGTAGGGTTCCCGTGCCCACTGAGGAAGGAGTGGCTTGCGGCGTCCTTATGTAGGCTGGGATCTTGGAATGCTGGGAATGCTTGCGACCAGAGTGACGTCAGGGTGCTTGGGGGCGCGTCCTCCTGACGCACGGAGGATGACACGTCGAGAAACAATGCTAGTCGGGTGGATCCGCCAGAATTGCAAAGGTGAACCCGGTGATAGTGCGAAACCGAGAAGGGCTTGAAAAAGTGAGATCTGTACGAGAGGAAGCATTTCATACGTAAGCGTCCGTGCTGCTTTAGGGTTCCCGTGCCCACTGAGAAAGGAGTGGCTTGCGGCGTCCTTATGTAGGCTGGGATCTTGGAATGCTGGGAATGCTTGCGACCAGAGTGACGTCAGGGTGCTTGGGGGCGGGTCCTCCTGACGCACGGAGGATGACACGTCGAGAAACAATGCCAGTCGGGTGGATCCGCCAGAATTGCAAAGGTGAACCCGGTGATAGTGCGAAACCGAGAAAGGCCTGAAAAAGTGAGATCTGTACGAGAGGAAGGATTTCATACGTAAGCGTCCGTGCTGCTTTAGGGTTCCCGTGCCCACTGAGGAAGGAGTGGCTTGCGGCGTCCTTATGTAGACTGGGACTTGGAATGCTAGGAATGCTTGCGACCAGAGTGACGTCATGGTGCTTGGGGTGGGTCCTCCTGACTCACGAAGGATGACACGTCGAGAAACAATGCCAGTCGGTTGGATCCGCCAGAATTGCTAAGGTGGACCCGGTGACAGAGCGAAACCGAGAAGGGCCTGAAAAAAGTGAGATCTGTACGAGAGGAAGCATTTCATACGTAAGCGTCCGTGCTGCTTTAGGGTTCCCGTGCCCACTGAGGAAGGAGTGGCTTGCGGCGTCCTTATGTAGGCTGGGATCTTGGAATGCTAGGAATGCTTGCGACCAGAGTGACGTCATGGTGCTTGAGGGCGGGTCCTCCTGACGCACGGAGGATGACACGTCAAGAAACGATGCCAGTCGGATGCATCCGCCAGAATTGCCGACACCAAGGATGGCTTGAGTTGGACCGGGTGATAGTGCGAAACCGAGAAGGGCCTGAAGAAGTGAGATCTGTACGAGAGGAAGCATTTCATACGTAAGCCTCCGTGCTGCTTTAGGGTTCCCGTGCCCACTGAGGAAGGAGTGGCTTGCGGCGTCCTTATGTAGGCTGGGATCTTGGAATGCTGGGAATGCTTGCGACCAGAGTGACGTCAGGGTGCTTGAGGGCGGGTCCTCCTGACGCACGGAGGATGACACGTCGAGAAACAATGCCAGTCGGTTGGATCCGCCAGAATTGCTAAGGTGGACCCGGTGACAGAGCGAAACCGAGAAGGGCCTGAAAAAAGTGAGATCTGTACGAGAGGAAGGATTTCATACGTAAGCGTCCGTGCTGCTTTAGGGTTCCCGTGCCCACTGAGGAAGGAGTGGCTTGCGGCGTCCTTATGTAGGCTGGGATCTTGGAATGCTAGGAATGCTTGCGACCAGAGTGACGTCATGGTGCTTGAGGGCGGGTCCTCCTGACGCACGGAGGATGACACGTCGAGAAACAATGCCAGTCGGTTGGATCCGCCAGAATTGCTAAGGTGGACCCGGTGACAGAGCGAAACCGAGAAGGGCCTGAAAAAAGTGAGATCTGTACGAGAGGAAGCATTTCATACGTAAGCGTCCGTGCTGCTTTAGGGTTCCCGTGCCCACTGAGGAAGGAGTGGCTTGCGGCGTCCTTATGTAGGCTGGGATCTTGGAATGCTAGGAATGCTTGCGACCAGAGTGACGTCATGGTGCTTGAGGGCGGGTCCTCCTGACGCACGGAGGATGACACGTCAAGAAACGATGCCAGTCGGATGCATCCGCCAGAATTGCCGACACCAAGGATGGCTTGAGTTGGACCGGGTGATAGTGCGAAACCGAGAAGGGCCTGAAGAAGTGAGATCTGTACGAGAGGAAGCATTTCATACGTAAGCCTCCGTGCTGCTTTAGGGTTCCCGTGCCCACTGAGAAAGGAGTGGCTTGCGGCGTCCTTATGTAGGCTGGGATCTTGGAATGCTGGGAATGCTTGCGACCAGAGTGACGTCAGGGTGCTTGGGGGCGGGTCCTCCTGACGCACGGAGGATGACACGTCGAGAAACAATGCCAGTCGGGTGGATCCGCCAGAATTGCAAAGGTGAACCCGGTGATAGTGCGAAACCGAGAAAGGCCTGAAAAAGTGAGATCTGTACGAGAGGAAGGATTTCATACGTAAGCGTCCGTGCTGCTTTAGGGTTCCCGTGCCCACTGAGGAAGGAGTGGCTTGCGGCGTCCTTATGTAGACTGGGACTTGGAATGCTAGGAATGCTTGCGACCAGAGTGACGTCATGGTGCTTGGGGTGGGTCCTCCTGACTCACGAAGGATGACACGTCGAGAAACAATGCCAGTCGGTTGGATCCGCCAGAATTGCTAAGGTGGACCCGGTGACAGAGCGAAACCGAGAAGGGCCTGAAAAAAGTGAGATCTGTACGAGAGGAAGCATTTCATACGTAAGCGTCCGTGCTGCTTTAGGGTTCCCGTGCCCACTGAGGAAGGAGTGGCTTGCGGCGTCCTTATGTAGGCTGGGATCTTGGAATGCTAGGAATGCTTGCGACCAGAGTGACGTCATGGTGCTTGAGGGCGGGTCCTCCTGACGCACGGAGGATGACACGTCAAGAAACGATGCCAGTCGGATGCATCCGCCAGAATTGCCGACACCAAGGATGGCTTGAGTTGGACCGGGTGATAGTGCGAAACCGAGAAGGGCCTGAAGAAGTGAGATCTGTACGAGAGGAAGCATTTCATACGTAAGCCTCCGTGCTGCTTTAGGGTTCCCGTGCCCACTGAGGAAGGAGTGGCTTGCGGCGTCCTTATGTAGGCTGGGATCTTGGAATGCTACGAATGCTTGCGACCAGAGTGACGTCAGGGTGCTTGGGGGCGGGTCCTCCTGACGCACGGAGGATGACACGTCGAGAAACAATGCCAGTCGGGTGGATCCGCCAGAATTGCAAAGGTGAACCCGGTGATAGTGCGAAACCGAGAAGGGCCTGAAAAAGTGAGATCTGTACGAGAGGAAGCATTTCATACGTAAGCGTCCGTGCTGCTTTAGGGTTCCCGTGCCCACTGAGGAAGGAGTGGCTTGCGGCGTCCTTATGTAGGCTGGGATCTTGGAATGCTGGGAATGCTTGCGGGGGGCGGGTCCTCCTGACGCACGGAGGATGACACGTCGAGAAACAATGCCAGTCGGGTGGATCCGCCAGAATTGCTAAGGTGCACCCGGTGATAGTGCGAAACCGAGAAGGGCCTGAAAAAGTGAGATCTGTACGAGAGGAAGCATTTCATACGTAAGCGCCCGTGCTGCTTTAGGGTTCCCGTGCCCACTGAGGAAGGAGTGGCTTGCGGCGTCCTTATCAGGGTTGTAAAGTACCTAGGTACAAGTAACTGTAAATCAGTATCTAGGTACTTTTGTTGTACCTGAGGTACAAACCTAAGTACTTTCATTTCTCAGTATCTGTATCTGTATCTTAGGTACATTTTCCAGTAACTTGTAACTAAGTGAAGTTACTTTTTACAGGTACTTTTGTATTCACTTCATCAAAATCGTAGAAAATACAATATAACATATAACTGAAAATAAATTATAATTACAGTCGTAAAGCAATATAACATCACGTAGTGTTCCCACGCAATAAATCGAACTCAAATTTTGCTCTTTACAAAACTGAAAATGTTTGTGAAGAAAAAAAAAACAAAAAAACTGGGAGGACGATTAAACTTTGCCTTAAAGAGTTGAACGCGATAGGGTTATCGGACCCCGTTCGCATGGCCTTCTCAATCGCTTCTCATGCTCTTGAGTCACACAACGACCTAGTCCTTATGATACAACACTCCCGGCGCGATCGAGGAGCTTTTGCCAGTGCTTTGATGCCATTTTACCCCGCAAGGTTTATTTATGTGTTGCTCAGCACGCGCTAACAACACTCAATGCGATAATGCCTTTACCCTGATACAGACAGTCATCGAGGCATTTTAATGACGGCAGGATCGCAGTGCCATTCCCAAGCCCTCCGTTGCCTAGTCGGTAGCTTGTCTGGCTCGCAACCGAAGGGTCGTGGGTGCGATTCTGCGTAAATTATTCTAATTTTTCTTTAAGGCAAATGAATTAGTTTATCAAGGGGATCATTTGAAACATGCCGCGACCATTAATTCGTATGTCTTTAACCACCTTCATTCCACGCGTGACGTCACGTTTCACATGAGCGTTGTGGGTTGTTTGAAATTCCCGCGCGAAGTCATGTGGCTGTGACGTCACGACCCTATCGACCATTCAGGAATTTCCCGTCACGCCACCGACATCCAACGGATTTTCTGGGACACGAGCTCCTAAACGCGCTCGCCGTTAAAATATTTTCTTCCTTCCTAAAAACATTGACACCAATAAAGCACGTTTATCAAACTTGTTTTTGTGTACATCCCAATATACAAAGGATTTACTTCCAATAATAATGTGACAAATTTGACAAAAATACTTGACGTGAAAATAAAAAGTACCTTTGAAGTAACTGTACCTGTACCTAGGTACATTTTTGAGCGAGTAGCTAGACACGCACTATAGGTACATTTTCGTATGAGTAACTGTAACTGTATCTTAGGTACATTTTTGAAGTAACTTTTACAATCCTGGTCGCGATGCATGCGAGCGCGCCCAAACGCTTGTACACTAATACTCATTATATGTCTCTAAGGAAAAGTAGACAATACCTTAGCTTTTCTTGTGTATACAAAATTAAATCAGACACTGCACATCTCGCCATTACCTTTGTATTGACCTCTTGGTCCTTACAACTTTTTGGAAACAAACCAAGCAATGCGCGGCCTTTCGGCTTTAGGCTTCAAGTATTTCTAACTCCTGCAGCTCGCAGTCTCTGAGAATAACATAATTATTAGGGTGGAGAGCATTCCTCCCTGGAATGCAGTGTAATTTTCACGTCACTTGCATATTTTAAAAAGATATCAATCGAACCTATCGTGATTCTGAAGGTGTTTTCAGCATTACTGGGGAAGTATGAAGATTGCCTACAATATTATAGCGATGGTGCCAAAACCTCTTCCAACGTAGGTTCTGCAGTTTCTTCAATACATTACAAGGAAGCGAAACGTAATGACAGCATCACCAGTATTTTTACTGCTGAGCTTTAGGGTTTAATGATGGCCTTGAATATATCTAAGATGATCATGTGATCAAGGCTATTTCGCTTGTTGACTTCCAGAGTGCCCTCACCTCGGTTTGTTCTCTTACTGATTCAAAGAACCGGCTTACGAAATAAATGCTCTTGTAGATGCACCGTGTTCTCCTATTTGTACTCGATATCAAGCTGTGCTGGGTAACAAGCCATGCATGTATCGTCGGCAATGAAGAGGCAAAAAAGTTAGCCCCCTCTATCAACAATAACCTGGAAACATCTCTTGGATTATAACACGAAGATTTTAAGCCAGTTCAAAATAGCAGGTTCTAATGCTTGGCAATAAGAATGGAATAGGGAAACTGACAATAGACTACGGTCTATCAAGCCTCATTTGGGCGTGTTGGAGACTTCCAATCACGAGGACTGTTCCCATTAAATTTCAATATCTCGATTGAGCATTCGCCAGTCGCCCTTAACAAATATATATTGGCTTAGTGATGAAGATACTCAACAGTATAATTATTGCAGCAAAGTGATGACTGTGATGCACATTTTTGTGGCACTGCAGGCACGCACCTAGATAAAAAAGACGAGCATATTTTCAAGATCTTTTCAGACATCATCTCCCGTTTCATCCTTCCGTCCTCCTTTTTGGTAGACCTCTAGTTTCTTCTCGGCATGTTTTAGAATTTCTTAAGGTAAATGGTTATGCAGGGTGGCTTTATTATGAAGTACATACTTTTTCTAAAAAAGAGCCGTGAAAGCTGCACGAATACAGTATGTGCAAGTGCGTTATACTGCCTTGCGGAAATTACGTTCAAAATAAGTGCATCAAAAAGATGACATTAACGAAAATTCCCTAATGACTTTTCAAATTTTACGTTTTAGGGCAGATATTTATACTGAATAAATTGAGGCAATCGATTGCAAAGGCCAGGCCAGTTTTCGAAAATCCTCGATCGAGCTCGTAGGTGGAGTTTTTCATTGCAAAAATTTGTTCTGGGAATTTGTTGATACCACAACCAAATGCGCGATGCCCACCGGAAGGACAGCCCTTATTTGACGTCAGAGGGTCAAGTTTTATTGACGAAATTTGCGTCGCTATTTTTCGTCAGAGCGTGCCAGAGCTGATAGAAGTCGGTGTTCCCTGGCTAGCGAACGGAAGGCTGGTTCACACTGTCGCAACCGACTACGACCAAGTCAAACAAAATCCCGTTTTTAAGCCTCTTGCGGTGGCTTACGGCCGTGCATCGCAGCAGCAATGGTGGTCGTAAGCGGCTTAAAAACCCGTTTTGTTGGAGTCGGTCGTGGTTGGTCACTATAATGTAAACACGGCTTGAAAGGATAAGCCACCTTATCTGCCTCGAGAAGTCGCCTTGCTTTGCTGCGCGGTAGAACTCCTGCGTTACCCAGAGGGTGTTGCGAGAAAGGATGTGCTAGGAGTTGTTTTGAGTTTTACCGTAGACTTTTTACAATGTACACTAGAGGTTCAACTGACGCTAGTGCGCTTCGGCAAGTTGAAGCAGGCAGCAACCAGCCGGAAATTGACTTCCGGTAATGCATTTCTATGAAAAAAGTCAGTGTGTTTTCTCCCTGCACTTGATAATAGGAGCAAATATCATGAATAATTCGTACGTACGAAGTAGAGTGGAACATTTCTCAGTCACGCGGATGAAATAATTATTCAGTTACAGCGGTTTTATTTTGAATTCGTGGCATGAACACCGGTGGTAAAACCGCTTCGTACATCTATTTATGCGCATTGTCGGACACTGTTAGTGCAAACACGGCGCCGGCGCGTTTAGCATGGGGAATATACCTGCCAAACGAACAAAGGACATGTGGAAAACCAAGAGAGACGCCAAAAACTACGCAGTAACACTGAATCAGTAACTCGTCGTGCATGAAGACGATAAAGATAAACAAAATAAACAAGTGCTGCTTTATTCTTTCGCCTCATGAATGTGTGTGAAGATGCTTGTTTCGCGTTCAAAACATCACCCGTACGCTCTAAATTTTTGAAAATAGGGAGAAGCCAGAGACCTGCAGGTACCCGATAAAAGCTGCTCGACATATGAAATAATAAAAATACATATTTCCTAGTCCACATACTTTATTCTTTACGTTTCGAATGTAATTTTAACCGCTCGTAATAATGCACGACCGAGTCATTTTCATATAGTGGCCGGGCGGGCATATTAGCAATACTGTGTAGTCAACCGTACCGAGACGCGTTCTTTGCTGATACACTTGTTATTTACATATTTTACAGATAGATATTTGCAAACGGGCCAGTTCGAGATAATGTCTGAGTTATGATAAGAGAGCCTGCGTTGCAGCTATACTCCGTTTCACCTTATGATGTACCGCAGGAAAGGCTACCAGCGCGAGCTCCTTGCTCTGGGGCATATCTCGACGACACAAGCTCTCGTGCGTTAAGAGCAGCTCCCAGAGCTATGAGCTCGTGCTTCTTGCCTTCTCTGCGGTACAACATAAGGTGAAACGAAGTATGCGGAGGGCAAGTTCGTCTGCTTCTTGCGCAGGGGGTAGCGGTGACGTCAGAACGCAGAGCCCTGATTGGCTGATCGCGACTCCCTATCTGAGCGTCGTCTGCTCCTTTGCAACGTCGTCTGCTCGCAACGTCGTCTGCGTCTGGCTCACCTTTCCTGCGACTTTCGGAAGTGCAGAGGCCAGATTGACGGAACGATCTTACGCCAAAAATGTGCGTAAGACAAAACTTAAGAACAATTTCGTATTCACGAAACGAAATTTTCTTAAGTTTTGCGCAGGTTACGATGAAATCCTACGACAGCTCCGAAGCTGTCTTACGTACTTCTTACGATCAAATCAGCATGGCCGACAGCGTCGCGGTCGCGACGACCCACGGATGTTTATTTTTCTACGTGCGCTTCTCACGCGTCCCGACTTCAAGCAGCAAGAAACAATTAAGGAGTCCTTGAAACATACCACGACGAACAAGAACGATGGATCCACAAACACCCGGGAAAAGCTCCAACGGCCACGATTCCACCGAACGCGACCAAGCGAGCACGGCAGTTAGGCCTAGCAGGCACTCCGCGACTCGACGACCGTCTGCCCACGACCGGCTGGCGTGCTGAATGGAATATGCCCGCGCGACCCTTGTGAATTCTTCCCGTATTATACTTTGACCGCTGACCTCAATTTTAGATTAAGAGGTCAATTTCTTCCTCTTGTTATCTCCTTGTTTCCCGAGGCAACGGTGACTCTCGCCGATGAAAAAGCGGTGAATCTCCGACAGACGCAGGAAAGGTAAAGCAGCCATCGCTTTGACTAGCAGACGTAAAACAGACGACGTTAACTGCGCCAACCCGCCGACGCCGTTAAAGATTGAGGGGTCTCGCCGCACACGAAAGGAAGGAAAATGTATTTGGGAGGGAACTTGCGGACACTAGACAGACGCAGACGACGTTGCGAGCAGACGACGTTGCAAAGGAGCAGACGACGCTCAGATAGGGGGTCGCGATCAGCCAATCAGGGCTCGGCGTTCTGACGTCACCGCTACTTCCTTTCTCATGCGCAGAAGACGAAAATGAGCCCACTTGCGAGGCGTATAGGCGTATTTTATCGGAGCTTGTGTCGCGTGTCCACCACTCGTGTCGCGAGGATCCTGCCTCGTTCGCTGTGCGTGCGTTGGTGCATGTTGCTCTAACGCGTAGATGGTGTCGCCCGCTTTTTCACTACAACTGTAGAAGCGCCGCCGGAATGCTGGCGAACCTTGAACACACTCTACATTCAACTTGATTATTAGTTTACTTAGAATCGTCACTCGTTTATACATACTTGCCGTGAAGCAGAGGTGTGGGCCTGAAATACAGCGAAGTTGAACATCACTCAGTGGTAGGAAAATGCCGTAACTAAAGCATTTAAGGTATTACAATGTTATTAATGGTATATTTGATTCGGTACGACCTAAACAAGAAAAAGGTTGAGAGCCCTTCCACCTCGTGAAAATGGCAGTCCAGCAAAGCTGGCGCTCTAGCAGAGCCAATCAGATTTTATTACAGCGCGGCTACGCCAATCACGGCGCAGGCTCTAGTGCGCCGCAAAGGTGGCCTCCGAAGAGCGCGCAGCATTGCGCAATGTTAGAGGGGAGAGAGACGCCGAGCGTGGCGAGGAGTATACTCGGCTCGGGAAAGAGGCGGTGGTCGTGGGGTGGAGTATAAAGTGGGGCATACATCGCTGCGTTTGAAAATTGTTGGTCTACGCTCGGTTTGCCGCCAGAAACGATCGGCCAGAACCTAACTATAGACAGCTTCGCTGTAAAAGTTATCTATGCTATTTTCCGTCGAAGAGACGACATGCACGCGCGACTTCCCATAGGAATGCACAGGAGCACCGCAAAATTAGATGGTTGTTGTCTGCTTCAATTTACCTCCCGGAAGTTGCATAGACACTAGCTCCAGTTGCACCTCTAGGGTACAATATTATACCTCTATGGGTTGCACAACTTGAGCGTCTTAAACTGTCACACTGTAGGAGTGTGCCTGCTCTGGTACGGACCGCGATCACGAGCGAAATACAAACAAACAACAAGAATTCGAACGCAGTCGAAGCACAGGTCAAAGCTAAGCCGCTAAGAGTGTGAGCCAAGATATGCCGTCTCACGCTTTGCAAAGGAAATAGAAAAAAGAAGCGAAAGCATCGAGAGGACCCTATTCTGCAGTCTTTACGCAGAGGTTAGGGAGGCGTAGCCCGCCGGTGGTAACATTAATCGGACACTTTTGATTGTATTATGGCGTTGAATCTAGCCGATTTCGAAGTCTAAAGGATTTTTTCCGTTATTCATCACAGCACAGAACAAAATAAAAAAGAAGAGTTCAGCAAAGGTGATATAAGCAGTGAAAATAAAGGCACCAGAGTTTGGTCAAAGTTTCAGCGAAGAAGTATATCTCAGAAAAGCCTGTCACTCATTGCTGCGAGGCACTCATATCGCGCAGCAAGCAAAGCAACTTGTCGCGTCATTGAGGTAACATATTACTTTAGTTCGCCACTCACGCACACCGACGGCAATCAGCTCCGGCGCGCTATGATGCCTTATAGTGGCACAAATTTCGTAATTAACACGTGCTTTTCCCGCTTTAAACGAGGGTCGTCCATCCGGCGTGCATCGCGGTTTTGGTTTAATCATCAACATATTTCGAGAAAATAATTTTACAATGAATAACTCCAACTGCGTGATTGGTCCATGATATTTTATATCTGGGCTTACCTTTTTATATTGATTGCCTCCATTTCTTTAATATAAACATATGCCCTAAAACGTCTAATTAAAATAAATTGGTAATTTTTTTAATCAATCATCTTTTAATTGCGTTCTTTCTTGAACATGATTTCTGCCTGGCCGTATAACTTACTTGCACAGAACGCATTTGTGTTGCTATTACGACTTTTATTAGAAAAATCCGTATTCGATACAAAACACCCTGTATATGAAGAAGCGCAAGCTGCAGTAGCACTTAAGATGCACATTGAGTCAAGTCACGGGCTAACTAAAAATACACGTTCCGGCAACCGGACTTCGGAGAACGGATTTCCTAAATGAAGCACTACTCCTCTTATGCAGCTGAAAGTAACTAGGGCTCTTTTTTGCCGGGCCGTGTACTCTCCTCCCCGCCCCTCCAGTCCTTCTTAATGGGTTGTTTTCTTGCGAGAACGGCCGACACACACCGCTTGTTAGCGTGAAGGACTGTGACATCTCCCTTGATCCAAACTATGGCTCTCACCTAATCGTGCTACTTGCTGCCCGACACAAATGCGGAGGAAAAGGACGCCACAACCGTGACACCTTGTTAGGACCGAGTGGTACGTTCGGCTCCATTCCACAGAACCTAGAGTGTTTGGTTGTCACGCCTCTGCTCGAAAGGCTGACAACGTCATCTTTGCTGTCAGCGAATGGCTTGAGCCAGGATGCTGGGTGGCTTTTTGGCGACCAAAAGAAGCAGTGCAATATCAGACACTGCAGACGTCTGAACAAGGGGGGCAATCATACAAAAACAGGCTACAAAACCCAAGTCCTATCTTGAACACCCGATCCGTCCCCATCATGAGACGGCATACCCCGAATGAACATTAAGCCCAATCCCGACAACACGAAATCCCAGAAAGATAAATATTGAAGAAACCAAGTGAGACAGCGAATACTTAGGGAGCAGGAACCCCAAACCCACTACAACACAGATGCCGGTTATTATTCTCCAGACAAGACAACCTGACCGGAGACAGAGGGCGCTGACACACTCACGCGTTTGACTTCTCATCCGTTTGTCCTGGAGAAGGGAAAAGAATAGAGGGCTTTGAGGGAGTAGATTGTCCCGCTTTTCTTAACCTGCAACAGGGTAGAGTCGAATACACAGGGCTGCCATATTATAGTCATCGATTGCAGCGACTAGACGGCGGCTTTCATATGAAGCTGGAACGTTTTCCTACTCTAGCAACATTACGCATTTGCCAATAGTATGTTGTTTATAACAAAAAAGAACACGTTCGCTTGATCGTGAAAAGAATGTTATACTGTGTATTGTATACTAGGGTGGCTTAACCGGATTCGAAGCTGGGAAACGAGCTGCAAAAATCAGCGTCAGCACATAAAAAGTTTAAACTTCCTCTGAATGTCCAGTGAACGGGTCAGTGTAACCGTGTAAAGTTTCAAGGCGTACTTTTTTGTAGAAAATAAAACCAACAGACTTTCCAAAACTATGTAGAGCGTGTTCGCACACATGCATTAAGTTATCGCTATTTACTTGTGGCGCTATCTCCCGTAGACGTAGCGAGCAGACAACAGTGTGCGTGTATATTCACTGCTCCGATCGGGAGATGGCGCCACAAGCGTCGCTACCTCGATCATGTAAAAACGCGCGCGACATTGACTTCGGAAAGTTTGTCGCTTTCATTTTCTACAGTTGAAGAAATACGTCACGAGATTTCGCACGTGTAAATCTAACCTTCTCAGTGCACATTCGGTGAAATCTGAAGCTTCCTATGCACAAGCGACGATTCGTTTCGGTTCGTTTTATAGCGTCGGATTCGCTTGAACCGCCCAATTCTACTTTACACAACGCTGCCGACAAATTGACCATTATGTTTCTCCAGCTGCCCGTCATCACAACAAAGTTCATTCAATTCGATCAACATTCATCTGGGGGGTATATTGAGTAGTATCCCTATTACGTCCTTTTGGCATTAGGTAAAATGAAGGCTGGTACACCCCAGAGGTACATTTCAACGGTTTGGCCGCATATTGATAATCTGTAACCACCATCTCCTAAAGGTGGGCAATCGCACTCATTCGTGCCAGAGGCGCTCCGCTGTTAATAAAAGGGAGGGACCAAAGTACAAGCGGTGGTTGTTTGGTTAGCACCGCGTGACGTCAAAACTCATTAAATGGTCATATGTGAAGGAACGAGTGGATTGTTTTATTCTCAGAAGCAAGCAGCAACAAGGAAAATCCAGACGGGGCAACAAAAGGAACATGAAGCCGTTTAAACGACCTCGGTACCTGTAGGATGTGAAAAGTTTGATAACTCAATTCACTGCCCAGTCACACCTATAAATGCTGAATAAAAGCGTTGAAACGATGTAACAAAGGTTCAAATTTGAATCTATGTGCATTCTACTCGATTATTAACGTTACAGTGTTTTGTTTTTCAGGCACATTCCTCATGATGCCAAAGGGATAAAGATTATCTCTATGCCTTGTTCCACCTAATAGTGTTCCTGTGAATTTTTTTCTATCTTATCTCCTGAGTAGCGTCTTTTTTTTAAATTTTGGTAGTTTAAAGAAACATTACAGCACGGTCACCCGATACCGTATTAGGATTTCACCTCATAGTAAATTCTGTTCGGTGTTTCAAATACGTTTTTCAGTTTCAGAAGAAACCAGTCACTGGAATAATGTCTAGGGGTAGGGATTCTCGAATACCTCGACGAAAATAATACTAGACCGGATTACAACTCCTCTTAGCATCACAGGAAATAGTATGCCTCGTTTCCACTCGCGATGGACCACCTAGGATGCCATGAGTCATCAAAGCAAATCAAAGATACTTCTTCCAAAAATCCAAGCGCCCCATCGCAGCGAAATGCCACGCTGTTAACCCTGCGAACTAGTAGGCCACTTAGTTTCGGTTTAGATTGAGCTACTTCAGTTCATGCTATGACTACATGACCAAATTCGCAGCTTGTGTTCTCGATTATCCTACTTACCACAAATGTACAACACTCTCAGTCTTGAGCGATATAGAAGGACTAATGGTGTTCTTGGTTTTCGACATGCCGGATGTTGCGTTTGCGTATGCAAACGTAGAAAAACGTGGCTTCTTCACCTTCCCTCACGTTTGTATCTTCGAGCTTAATTTCAATATTAGTGTCTAGTACTGGTGAACCACAAATAAACTTTGATTACTTTGGTCACGTTCGGATATTCTACAGTCAAGTGCCCGACTGTTGCTTCATTAAAAAAAAAAAATGAAAACATTTAAAACTCTCTGTAACGCCGAATGAGAGCGCAGCTCTTGAGGAGTAAGGGAGGAGGGTACGGAGGGGACGGTATTCCCCTCCGTACCCTCCTCATAAGTACCCTCCTCACGGTAATCCCCTCCTCCTCATAAGTACTCTCCCCTCGTCCCTCCTCCTCTTCTCCTCCCTTGCTCCTCGCCCCTTCCCCTCTTCTCCTCCTCCTTCCTCTTCCTCCTCCTCTTGAATCCTCCTCCCCCGACACGACAAATCTGAAGATTAAAATTTATGAAATCTTCGAGTTTGAAAGGAAAATTTTGAAGCCTTTAGAAGATGTAACCCGTAATGTAACAACGTTGCCTGTTAATCGGAATAAGTAACTATGTACATTATCCGTTACCGTTTTGAAAATGTAACGAGAACGTTTCTACGTCTCAGAAAAAAAGCAACGCGTTACATCCAACGCCGTTCCTTGTAACGCATTACCGTCAAGACTGGTTATAAGATGGCTCGAAGCGTTGGCTATGCTTTATCATAAGGTGAAACAGTGTATGAACTTTTTCAATCACATACCGCCGTTTGCATTTTCTTCTATTTTCTGATAAACAGACCATGTTTGTGAGCCTATCTAACGAAGGGGAAGACATAAGGACAGAACACAATAAGACCGCTCGCTAACCGCCTCGGGACAATAAACGAACGAATATACAGAGTAAGGATCTTTTTGGTTGGCCTGTCACGGCTGCACCGTACAAACCAGAAGCCGAATGCGTGTTCGAAATGTCAGCGACGTAGCAAGTTTTAATCCCTCCCAAAGTTATTTCTGGGGCTTAGTTCGTCCGAAAAATAATGCCCCGAGGATGACAACCGCGTCTCTACCATTCCTTCATAGCGCCTTTTTTTTCAACAAAGCACGTTTTTTTTAAAGGATTCGGTATAAAAAAAGAAAAAAAATGCGTAATAGCTTGTTTAGCCCTGAAACTACGTTCGGTAGGGTGCACAAATTGTTTCAGGGCTAAACAAGCTCAAACACAAATTCCTTTTTTTTTCATATATACTGAAGCACAAAAAAAAAGGCTATGTTGGTTTAATATTTTTCTAAGGATCTTACATTTTTAAATACACTATCTAAATTTTAATTTCTCGGTTTTAATCTGGTTGCATAAAGAATAGGCGCCCGACCTCATTTTAGTCTATCTGGCGGTGGTCAATTTTATTTAACGCACTCGTCGTGGACGATACCGGGCGGGAGATATCATCCTCCTAGACGGCTTTAAAACATAAACTAGCCGGAGAAGTGGCCTGGGGACATCGCTCCACTTTCCGCTCACGTCGCACTGGTCACGCCTCCTGCAGCGCGTTCACGTGTCTTGCAAAGCAGGCGCAGCTCTGAGCGATCGACGTCACAAACACAGTTCGCTGGCTGCGTTTTATGTTTGGAAACGTTTTGGAGATGTCGCATCGAAATTCCTACTGAGTCGTGATCACATGTTGCTGCAACTATGGTTATCATCACAGCCGCTCATTGTGCCTCGGAAACTAGAATAAACCTGTCTAATAGCTCCCAGCACACATAATCACCTTTCTTCACTAATTCAGCTTGCACTTTATCTAAATATTTATTCACTGTTTATTTATTGAATTAGCTTAAAGGGACCTTCAAGAAGGACATTACATGAGGGGTCTAGGGGGAAGGGAACCAACATTTCGTGGGGAAAAACTAACAGTAAAAAAAGAACAGTGAAGTTTGCAGGGCAAAAGCATAATCAGTAAATGCACAACCAAAAGAATCGAAGAACACATAAAATCAATAATAATTTAATCACACGGAATTACCACCATCCTAAACAAAAAACGATCAAACACAAATCATATAATCCCTAAATATATGGGGAAATAACAACCCCAAAACGTTCGGGGTTAGTTTCGGTGACAATAGAAATAGGAAAGTTATTCCACCAGACAAGAGATTGGGGGAATAAGGCCCATAGAAATGACGAGGTTCGGTGGGTGTAGCGATCAAATTTGTATAAGTAATTCAGACGATACCAAAAGGAGAATGGCTGTAGGAGACCATGGCGAAGAGAAGTGTACAAAATACTGTGAAGGAGACATAAGCAAGAAACTTTGCTCCTTAGGTTTGGAAGGTCCACTCTTTGCTTTAATACGGAGGGCAAGTTCGTCTGCTTCTTGCGCAGGGGGTAGCGGTGACGTCAGAACGCCGAGCCCTGATTGGCTGATCGCGACGCCCTATCTGAGCGTCGTCTGCTGCTTTGCAACGTCGTCTGCGTCTGTCTTACCTTTCCTGCGACTTTCGGAAGCGCAGAGGCCAGATTCACGAAACGACCTTACGCCAAAATTGTGCGTAAGACAAAACTTAAGAACAAATTCGTATTCACGAAACGAAATTTTTGTAAGCTTTGCGCAGGTTACGACGAAATCCTACGGCACCTCCGAAGCTGTCTTACGCACTTCTTACAATCAAATCAGCATGGCCGACAGCGTCGCGGTCGCGATGACCCACGGACGTTTATTTTTCTACCTGCGCTTCTGACGCGTCCCGACTTCAAGCAGCAAGAAAAAATTAAGAAGCACTTGAAACAGACCACGACGAACAAGAACGCTGGATCCACAAACACCCAGGAAAAGCTCCAACGGCCTCGATTCCACCGAACGCGACCAAACGAGCTGGGCAGTTAGGCCTAGCAGGCGCTCCGCGACTCGGCGACCGTCTGCCCAGGACCGGCTGGCGTGCTGAATAGAATATGCCCGCACGACCCTTGTGAACCCTTCCCGTATTATACTTTGATCGCTGACCTCAATTTTAGATTAAGAGGTCAATTTCTTCCTCTTGTTATCTCCTTGCTTCCCGAGGCAACGGTGACTCTCGCCGGTGAAAAAGCGGAGAATCTCCGACAGACGCAGAAAAGGTAATGAAGCAATCGCTTTGACTAGCAGACGTAAAGCAGACGACGTTAACTGCGCCAACCCGCCGACGCCGTTAAAGAGTGAGGGGTCTCGCCGCACATGAATGGAGGGAAAAAGTATTTGGGAGGGAACTTGCGGACACTAACACGCTCACTCTCGGTTCTAAGCAAACAAACCTCGGCGCCCCGGGACACCTCGCCAGTGAGTCCTTTGACTTCCCTCCTTGATGCGCGTCTGCTAGTTTTAGACAAAAACAACGTACCGCTCGAGTTATTTCGTCTGCCCTCTCTTAAAGGCGAAGTCGAGTTCGCTCCGAAAGTCGCAGGAAAGGTAAGACAGGCGCAGACGACGTTGCGAGCAGACGACGTTGCAAAGGAGCAGACGATGCTGAGATAGGGGGACGCGATCAGCCAATCAGGGCTCGGCGTTCTGACGTGGCCGCTACTTCCTTTATCATGCGCAGAAGACGAAAATGAGCCCACTTGCGAGGCGTATAAGCTTATGCTTGAATAGCGCGAATACTAAAAAAAAAAAAATAATCGAACGCGTGACTCGGTTTTGAAAAGCTTCTATTTGGGTAATGACGTATGCAAGATCAGGTTTCCATATGCTTGATGCGCATTCGAGTTTAGGCCGAAATAATGAGACAGGCCGTATTTCTATGTTCAAATGAAGCAACACGAGTATTATGTTCTAAGTAACCCAAAAAGCGATTGCAGAGTCACAAAATTGAATAAATATGGTCATTCCATGGCAGATGTAAATTGGCATAAAGATCAAAATATTTATAGGACGAAACAAGTTCAATGCAATTAGAGTCAATAGAGTAGGAATGTACAAAAAAGAGATCTTGTTTGCTGAACAAAATATGTTTGCACCTAGATGAGTTTAGTTTCCAGAGCCAAGATATGCTCCACACAAATATTTTAGTAAGGTCCTCTCGTAAAATGATGTAATAGGATGTGCTTGAAATTTGTCGATATAAAACTCAATCATCTGCAAAACTACTAATGAGGGATGAAACACAGAATGGCAGATCGTTAATATACAACTAAAAGAGCAGAGGGCCAAGAGATGTGCCCTGCGGAACACCTGAGGAAAGAGGAATACTTTTTTAATAATGAGACTTTGGGACTGTGTATTGAGTTCTGCCGGAAAGCCAATCTTTGATCCAAAGAGCAACGCTGTTATCCAAGTTTAAATTAATTAGTTTGTGCGGTAGTCGCTGATGTGGAGCTTGATTCAATGCTTTTGAATCTTCGAAAAACGCAGCGTGGACCTGAGAACCAGAGTCGATGGAAATGTGAACGTCGTGCGCGAAACCTGCGATTAGAGTTTAAGATGAATACCCCTTGCGAAATCAATGTTTGTGACTGAAAATTAAACTGTTTTCCTCTAAAAACCAGATGACATTTGAATGCATGTTATGTTCAAGCATTCTGGAAGCAATAGATGTAAAGGATTATTGATCGATATTTTAAAGGAGAGTTTCGATCACCTGATTCAGAAAAGGGGGCAATTTTGCCGACCAGGAATGAATGAGTGAGCAGTGATTGTGAAAAACAGTTGACAAAACTACACTGGAAATAAGCTCGGCATTTAGAAGTACCTCATATTAATTTCCTCATTGCCACCTGAAGAAGGGAGTTTGAAATGTTTTATTAGTTTTAACAGTCTAGACGAGTTTATCACAATATTCTACATTTGATGGTGCTCGTAAGACAAAAATGACAAAAAAAGAATCGTTATCTCGTGTGAAAAAAAGTGCTCCGAAAGTCAAATTGAATCAAGTATCACTTTTGAAATCAGACAGTAGAGTTCCTGATGCATCAGTTATATTGAGATGATATGATGATTTAGGATTCAATATAGACCAAAACTTTTTAGTATTTGTGCGCAGAATATTAGGAGGGGCAGTGTAGCAGTAGGAGTACCTAGTTACGTCAATTTAGCGTTTGTATTCAGATTCACAGGTATAGTATACCTGCATATATAAGAAGCCGCCACGGTTTTATGCGCGTCTAAAAAGTGGCGTTATCTTATTTCGAAGGCGTTTCAGGCCAACGGTGTACCAATAAAAGAAGACGAAAAAACAAAACAAAACATTAAGAAATATTAGACGGTTGAAGTCGAAGCAAGAATCGATAAAACTTTTAACATTCAGCAGAGTTACAAGGATGATTCTGCGTCCATTTAATAGACGAGTAATTGAAAATACATTGGATAATAAAAGAGCAACCAGGAGACTGAAAAGACAGGGTACAAGGTGAATTGTGAAATGCAGAAACGAAACCCTCTTTGAAGTCAGGCGGTTTGTAAACTACTCCGAAAACTACATTGGTAAAGACGTTTCTTAGACAGTCACACGCTTTCAAAACCAGTTTCCAATAATATACACGTAGAGATTTTTTTTCTAACAGAAAACACGCTCCCGCCCCCTCCCTACGTTGATGTTTATTGTGACGAAATATATTAAAATAAGACATGCGCTCAAAAAAATAACCGAGTCAATCACTTTGTCATTTAACCACGTTTCAGCGAGAGCAACAACGTCAGCCAAGGCAGAATCTATCCAATAGAGATATCGTCGCGTTTTTACAGTACGCTTTAAATATTGGTGTACAATAAATTT
This sequence comes from Ixodes scapularis, assembly GCF_016920785.2. NCBI lineage: Eukaryota > Metazoa > Arthropoda > Arachnida > Ixodida > Ixodidae > Ixodes > Ixodes scapularis. The sequence continues at coordinate 150,493,166 of NW_024609868.1, forward strand.
AAGGATTTTCATTTGGTTATGGCACGAAGGAGAAGTGGGTGCTTGAGGTTTAACATTATGCGAAGTAACGCACGCTGAGTTTGTAGGCAAAGATTTGGCGTTGGTGAAAGATGAAAAAGGTCATGCTTTAGAATTACTGGTGGTAACTAAAGTCCCTTGATACTTCTTTTACAAGTAACAACAACCAATACAAATGAAAAAGCACACTCCGTTAGAACAAAATGGCGTCATTCAGTTGTGACCTCTGCTTTGTGCCGCCACTTGCTTCCTAAAAGCAGCACCGTCACGAAGTCAGCACTTCAAAGAATGTCGCTACTTGTAGGAAGCTCTTATCTACGGACTTTAGTGGTAACCAGTGGGACGAAGATTCAACATCAGAGTCTCAAACATACACTACTTCATTCAAAAAAGTTTAACAAAACGTAAGCGTACTGTCGCCAGCCGTCAACACAGTTTTATAAAATTGGAGCAGATATCAACGTGTGTTCCTCCACCACCTCCGAAAAATCATTGTTTACGCTAAACTCAGTGCCCTCTATTCGTAACCGCTCGAAATAACATTTTCAATTTTTTTTTATCTAAATTTTTTTTATTAATTGGCCTCTTATTATCATTTTAAAGAGGGCCAACTTGATGTGCCCTTAAAATGCCATTTATTTTTGTACCCATTTTATGTTTCCAAAATGTCGTTATCAACTTGTCGGAATTAGCACATGTTTCTGGTTCACCAGTCTCTTTGATTCCGAAAAAAAATAAGGTAGTTTCTACGCGACCTTTTTTCTAAATTGTCAACTTTAGCTTGAAAATGATACACGGAAACCTGACGATGCGCCTCTTTCATTGTATGTGCACACTTTGAATTTGTAGGGGCGTCATTACTTTCAAAAGATGAAACTCTCTTTCCTAGTGATTTAATCGCCACATCACTGTTTTTTTCTGGTTTACCTCAACGTTTTTATTACTGCTCATCATCGTTTCTTGGCCAACGTTAAACTTTTGAACAACCATAAGAACTTTACGTAAGCTGTTTCTCCATCGCTTTTGAGATAGGAAAGAGGTTATATTCAATATCACCTGCCAACGGTAGTGCACAACACCGCCACAGTATCCCCCTCCCCCCCCCCCCCCAAAAAACAAACAAAAAAAAACTGCTTTTTGCCGAGCTTAACGTGCAAGTTTGAAGTTATTAGGCACTTGGTTGGGTCTAATGATTTCTCTTTGTTTCTCGCAACGAATGAAGTACTTACGTGATTTAGTAGGGTCCTTTAATATTCCAGGAAAGAGACGGCTCCCTTTAGGTTGCTAAGTTTACCGAGCTTTGTGTTAGAAAAAGGCTTCCTTCAGTGAAACACTCCTTAGATTTAGGCAACGCGCAAGACGGGTCGAATCGTCATTTACTTAATTGTCCCGTGTTCTTAGTACATTGAGGCGTGATGCGTTACATAGATGTAAGCTATGCTATGGTGGTGCATCTGTAAAGGGCCACCGACAAACGCAATTTGATGTTTATTAATTTTTTCAAACGCTCCAAAAACGCATGCCATAACCACAAAACAATTCCAGTGAGCAAAAGTGCCCATCAACCAACCACGCTCCTCCTCGTCCGTATTTTTTTATGACGTTGTTGACGCTTTTCTTTTTAATTTAGAAATGTCGTAAGTTCCATGTCTTTTACAATTGTTAATGACATTCCTGAAATATGCTCTTTTTTTACGATAATTCCGAACACACTTCATCGCTTACTTCAATGTATAAAAACTACACCGGAAACCTCGGTGGCAAAACATCAGCCGTCTATTTTTTTTTTTTTTTCTATTTCTTCTTGCATTTAATATGGTGGCGCCCGGTGGCTCTGCTGGGGCTTAGAGAGTGATGTGGACGACCACAACAACTCGGGCGAGTTGTTGTGGTCGTCCACATCACACTCTAAGCCCCAGGTGTTTTTTTTTGTTTTTTTTCGGTGTCGGATAATTTTTTGGACTTTTAAAAAGCAATTGACAACGTGTAAAACTCAAGCGACCCTTGGGTCCAACCTGGAAAAAAAAAAAACTGCAAACAAAGAACTTAGATTTTGTTCCTCCATTCTAGCACGGCCAACCGCAGACCCCGCTGACCTGTACCTCGCAGCTCTCCGCGGGGTACCTCACCATATCCGTCGTGGATACCTTTCGCGTGTGTATCTGATTCAGTCAGAGTATACGTTTTCGTCTCGTTGCTATTTCAGCCGAGAGACTTTCAAGGCGAAAGACAACCACGTCAAAACAACGAAGCCAGGCTCACCGTCATTTGGCGTGAGTGCGTGCATGAGCGCGTGTGTGTGTATGTGTGTGTGTTATTTATCTATCTATAAAGGGCTGGACAAAGGTATTGGGTGAATGTTACCCACTTTAAACGAGCATATTGACACTAGTGGCAACAAAGTACACTCGCCTGCAACGCCAGTGGCCAAGAGGCTACAGTAGGGACTTTCCGTAGACCGCGTTTCCTTCTCCTCTAAGCCATCTGCAATGAAGAAGTTACTTCCGCGCCTGTGCGCCGATGGCCTTAACTGTAGAGTTCCTGGTATCGCAGCGGGTTGCGGAGGGCGCTGCGGGACGGCTAAAACGATCTAAGAAAACTTCCTATTGTCGCTGCGTAATTTCAAGGATAATAGCGGACGTTTACTTTTTAGTCTCTCTTTCGCAAAACATGGTATCAAAGTGGTGGGTATCGCATTGTTGGTGTTGTCAACAATGCGATTCCAAGAATTCCGGCATCAAGGTTTGCAATTATCGTGGGGTCGACATTTAAATACGACTCATACAGTAGACACGAGTACTGCGTGATCATGTGATTTCTGCTCGCCATAATCAATGCCTCGACATGCCTTCGCGTAGTGGATCGTGCCCATCGCTGCCGATGATGGGAATCATCAAATCTTTACAATGTGTAAAACTCAGCGTCAGCCCTGCGCTTTGTCAACCCCAGCACGTGACTATGATAAAAATTGGCAGCATATAATTGGCTCCAGATCACGTGGCCGCTCCCTCTGCCTGCGAGTTGAGGGGAGGAACACTGGTCGTTTTTCCCGATTTTTCTCTGCGACTGCTATTGCATTCAGAATTTTAAAAAAAATTGAAAGACGTTTACAATTCCCTGCAATGCCGAATTACAGCGCAGCTCTTGGGGAGGAGGAGGGGAGGGTACGGATAGGAGGGTACCCTCTTCTCCTCCTCCGTACCCTTGCCTCCTCCCTTCCTCCTTCTTCCCCCTCTCCCCTCCTGGTCCTCCCACCTCCTCCTCTCTTTCTACCACTCCGCTCCTCCTCCCCCTCTCTACCTCCGCTTCCCTCCCTCCTTCCTCGTGACGTCACGTGCGAGGTAATTCTGGGAAACATCCCATAATGCAACGCGCGGTTACGCCGAATGGCGACGGCGACGTTGAACAAGCCGGAAACGTTCGCCTAAAAGCTGCGCTCTAAAAAGAAAACTAATGCGTGTTTTATATGTTTCATATGTTACGAATAGGAAGGGTAACGCTAAGCATTATTTACTAAAAGTACAAAAATTTTAGCTTCGCCATTTTAATTTTTCTAGGCTTCCTTTTCCTTCCATTTTTGAGGTACATTTTGTTCTGTTCTTTAACAGCTCGCCGTCTGGTAAAGCCACAAAAACAAAACTATGCTTACTGAATCGCGTGTACGCGTGAATCAATACACAAAGGTACCGCGAGGTACGCCGCGGTTGGACTCGACGTATTACTTTGATTCCAATAAGGCCTAATGAGGAGCCTACCTAGGATTTCCGCGCGACATTCGCTGCATTTTTGACATGACAATAAAGTGACCCTAATAGGCGTGACATTCTCGCATTTCCATGTAATTGTCCCGTGTTCTTAGTACATTGAGGCGTGATGCGTTACATATATGTAAGCTAGGCTATGGTGGTGCATCTGTAAAGGGCCACCGACAAATGCCTCAACGAGCCTCAACAAGGGCCTATGCCGAGGAGAAGGACACAGTTGCCACTTAGGCATTTCAACACCGCACCTAGCCGTGACATCAAGAGCCCCGCACATTATTAGTATTTAAAGACGTTTGTCCCGCTGATAATGCCATGTGAATAAAACAAGTAACCGCCAAAATCAAAGCACACGCTAAAAAAGATAGTAAGGGCCGTAAATCTTTAAATTTTGAGTCGCACCGGAGGCCAGAAGAGTCCAGTGTCGCTTTAGCACTCAGATAAAGGTGTGGAAGATTGTGTATATTTGCGGTGGATGGATCGGTGGTAACGTTTTGATTGGCACGCCACTCCTCTTTTTGGCGCGATTGAGTCTCGGGTTAGGTTTCTCGTCGCTGTTTCTAAATCAACAACAAAAAAAAAGTTTTCTTTTTTTTTTCGCTATTCACATTTTGGTTTGATGTCGGCCGCTTAGTGGGTTCTTTGCTAGCGTTTACATCAGAGGATACTCGAGGTGTTTTGCGCGGTCATCGGCGCCATTAAGCTACACATTTTTCCGCTCATTTAATCCAAACGACGATCAATTTAATCCAAGTAACCGCAAATATAATTCAAGCGCTATCTAATTGAATCCCAGCGATACCCAATTTAATCCCGGGTTCGGTCAATTTAATCCATAATATACACATATATTTGTCTTCAGATGGATAACTCAGTCGAATGATTTGAAGCATTATTGACAAATACGACAACATAAAAGTTCAGTTAAGATTTGGATTAGTTCTTTGATTGCTCCGTGTTAATATTCACCCAACTGAATTTAAATTAACTAAATTGACTTAGCGAGTACTTATTATCTTTCCCTGACATATTAGTCACACAACTTAGTTTATATCTGCAATATTGACATCTTGATTACTTTGGGTATAGACGCTTTCCGCGCGCGCCAGATTCAGCCGCCATGGCCGACCTTCTTTGGTCTTACCGAGATTCCGAGCCACCGAAGCGGGCTTTGACGAGCCTCAACAAGGGCCTATGCCGAGGAGAAGGACACAGTTGCACTTAAAATGGCAATAATCTGTCGTGCTGTCGCAATGATGAAGTGGAGCGAACGCAATGAGAGGGAACAAAAACTGAAGGTCGGTTATGTCAGCGCCCATGCAAGCTGCCTGAAAGCGTCTATATAGTGGCTCATTTGACATTATATTGGTTTAATTGACATATTCCTCACTATTTTTATTACTCTGAGTTTTATACAACGAAATAATTTCTTATCAGCTCAGTTATCATTAGTAACACTATTTTGATTACTTAGACTTACTACAAACCGAATGGAGTTTGATTCAGCCTTATTGGAATTATGATTACTCATGTGATTACTTGGACCAAATAATGCACTATTTTATTATAAGCTCTCGACGCATTATGATTGCTCTTGATTACTTCAAGTTACTTCTCGGCAAATTGACTTTCATTTTGTCTAAATGATATTGATGAATTGATTACTCCGAGCTAATATTCAACCAACTGACCTTTATGAGCTTAATTAGCATGTTGAATATACCTGAGACTGGGGTAGAAAAACATAAAAGTCGAAGAAACAGAACGGGACAGGACGACGTCTCAAACTCAGCTACCAGGTTTATTCAGTCCTCCTCCTTATATAGTCCACAAACAGCCCACCACCAACACAAAGGGACAACTCTAACCAGTTCAACCGCCAAACCCTCCAGACAGTCACTACCAACACAAAGGGACAACCTCTAAACAGTCCAAACGCCAAACCCTGTAATTCCAAACTAGCGCTATGGACAGCCTTCATGCCGATTCACAAAGATAATTCAGCAATCTCCCCCAAAATATAACAAAAGGACCATTACCTGTTCCAAAGTAACAAGGATCCACAAACACATAAAAAAAAAAACTTTTTTTTTTTTTTTACCTAAATTGTTTTCTTTTCCTTTTCGACGAAAGGATGACACGCACTTAACGTAAAACGGTGCAAAGTTGAACAGTACAGCTTTCCCTCTGTCCTCCCCCAAAAAAAAAGAAAAAAGAAAAAAAAAATATATATATACATATATATATACATAAATATAACTATATTTTTAAAAAACTTTTGGAATTTTTACCGAACTGTAGCGACGCCTGGCTTATGCAGTTACCTAAAGACTTTATTCGCACCGTCTCCCTTACTATCCTTTTTGTATCATTCCTTTCCTTGTGAATGATTTCTGTCTCCGACCAAATAGCACTGCAGTTGTTACATTCGTTGACATGTTTTGCGATTTCTGAGTTCGGTGCATTGTTCTTCACGTTTCTTTTGTGTTCACTTAATCTGTCGTTGATGCATCGTGATGTTTGTCCTACATACTTAAACCCGCATTCCAGTGGTATCTCATACACCACACCATTCTCGCAATCTACCGATTTTTCTCGATGGTTCTTTCTGCAATTGTTCGCACCTGTCTGAAATGGCGTCAATCTACAAAGTTTAAAATCTGAGCTGAAGACCGTGTCTACTCCAAACTTTTTCGCACAAGCCTTCAAGTTGTGCGAAATTTCATGAAAATAGGGGATCACGGCGAATCCAGTCCTTTTACCCTGTTCCTTTTCTCTCCTTCCTTTAATAACTATTTCTAACTGCCGTTTGATAAAACTGTCTTTATACCCTACATTGATCAACCTTTTGCATTGTCTTTTAACCGAATCTGTGATGAAATGAACACACGATCTGTCCAGCGCATTTCTGACCAACGACTTTACAACCCCAGCTTTTACGGTCTTGGAATGACAGCTAATCCTTGGCAACACCGGTTTAGAACTTTCTTTTCAGTATTCCCAACATACCCCTTGATTTACATGTATACGTAAGTCCAGGAACTCTAGGACCCCTCTTTCTGGTTTTTCCGTAGTAAACTTCAATTCCGGAGCCGCTGACCTTATCTCGCGTTCCAGACTGCCCGTTAGATCATTTGTTACCGTGCAAATTATGATGTCGTCTACATATCTTCTTACTAACGCCATACCAGGGGACTTCTCCTTTAGTCTGTTATGCACTACTCGATCCAAGGAGTTTAAGTACACTTCCGCCAAAATCGGTGCGACCGACGAACCTATACAAACCCCGTCTTTTTGAACATACTTCCTTCCTTCGTACTCGATTACCGTCGACTTCAGGTAAACCTCAAGGATCGTTAGGAAACTCTCTACGGATATACCTGAACCTGCTTGGAACTTTACGAGATTCAACTCCAATGCCTCTCTCACTCTCTGCATCAACCGAGTCTTTTCTAGCGAGTAATAAAGGTCCTTAATATCCATGGACACAACAGAACATTGCTGTCCATGAAATTTTTCCAACATGTCAATCAGTTCATTTGAATTTTTTAGAGACAAAGCATTATCTAGGCATGCATACATCAACCCTCGCTGGAGAAACTTTGAAACTACTTTCTGCCAGGTTCCGTTCTCGTTGATGACCGCACGAAGAGGCATTTCAGGCTTATGGTCCTTGAGAAAGAACTTGATACTTAATGTCGATTTTGTAGCACTCGTGATACTTTTTGCTACATTCTTAAAGTCGTCTTCATTCATGATTGCACAAATGTTCCCTCTCAACTTTCCTACATTGCCCGCCCACTCAGAAAACAAAGAATCCATTGCAACTTCTGTTTTTTTCTTGAATACTGCCATTGGCAAGACGGCAAACTTTCCAGACTTATCCGTTTCCAATAGTTTTAGGGACTTCGTTTCTAACTCCTTCTTAACCGCGTTAACTTCTCTGAAATTTCTTTTGTCCTTCGGGTACGCCTCTCCCATGACTTTCTCCATCCTACTAATAGCGTGATCTATAAAAGCGACCTTTTCTTCCGGGACGACCTTTCTGGCCACAGTGTGAATGGTAGACAACACGTCAAGTCTCGAGGGTTTTACATCTAAACAACACTTCGGTCCCTTAGCTAACACTTCCTCCGTCTCGCGTGTTAACGCTTCCCCACATGGATTGATAGGAGACTGTCGAGACTTAGGCCATGCATCAATCCCAAACCACGTTTTTTGCGGCGTAATGTAAGTAATCAGAATAGCATCATGATACTATTCTGATTACTTACATTTACCATGCTCAAACTTCATATCAGCCTAACTGACATATTGCCGTCTATCTTGATTGCTTCGAGGTATTATACCACCAAGTTTTCTATTTTGGGATCAATTCACATTGAAGCGCGTTCGATGTTGAGGACGGAAGAGATGGTGCTACCGACTCCGAGCTTAGGTGAAAACGTTCTCGCTATATCACTCGGAATGTCCCTCGGTATTGTGGACGTAAGGGTTTCCTGTGATCCTGCCGGATAGAAAAGTGTGTAGCAGTGTTTAAGTCATATGTAACGTAGGGTGACTTTAATGGACCGGTCTGAGTTGGAATTGGCCGGTTCAATGAAGTCACCGTACGTCACAGAGGAATACCATTGAGCTCTGTAAAGGGAGATGCCAATCAGTCACCATCACGCCCGCGACGCCATTTTGTAGGTGCGTTTGATATTTCTATCTGGAGGTAGGAAAGAAGTGACATTTTTACCACTGCTCGGAGTCGGTCGCAACATTCGTTCCTACCTCGCGACACAAATAGCGAACTCACCTACAACGTTATTATTACTATTTTGACTTACTTTGAGCTACTCTTCACCTAATCGAGTTTAATTCGGCCTAACTGACATTTTTGTGACTATCTTGATTACTTCGAGTTAGTTTACAACCAGTTGATTTGTTATGAGCTCAATTCTCATGAGAATAACTCTCGCTTACTTTTAATTACTTTTGACAGAATGGACTTTTTGTCGGCATTAATTTTCATTGTAATAACTGTTGTGATTACTTTGAGCTTATCAACAACCAAATAATTTATTATGAGCATAATTCACATTATGATTATCCTTTTGATTATTTCGAGTTACTATTGACTCAATGAACATTAATTCGGCCTGTTTGACATTTTGGTGACTAGTAATTCGAGCATTATACCACCAATTGATCTATTGTGAGCTTAATTCTTGTTAATATTACTCCTTTTATTACTCCGATTTATGTTTGATACAATGGACTTTAATTTGGCCTATCGGCATTGCGATTAATCTTGACTACTTTGAGCTTATATTCAACAAATTATCCAATACCCTATTGAAAAATTTTGCATAAATTCGTACTGGAAGTCTTGCAGGAAGAAATTTCCTGTATACATTTTGTGGAAACGCAAACAGGAAGGCATATCCCATATACATTTTTGAGGGAAGTAATACAGGAAAGCATTTCCTGTAAATGATTATACGGGACATCTTACACGAAGGAACATCCTGTTTGCTTTCTACGCATGAAATCTCACAAGGAAGTATTTCCTATACACTTCCATATAGGAATCCAAATTAGGCAGCTAATACATTAAGGCTTCCTATGGGAAGTCAAATATGTAATGACAGGGAGTTCCTTCAGAGTCATGCGAGGCAACATCCTGGTCCCTACAAACCCGCTCTAGCATATTTTCCCTTCAATGCTAGTTAAGGTCCGTTCACACAATACCAACCGAGTAGGACCGACAGAGACAACACCGGTTTTGAAACCTCTTGCGACGGCTTAGGTCCCTCTCTGCAGAGGCGCATCCATTCCTACGCCGTCGCAAGAAGCTCAAAAACCGGCCTTGATTCTGCCGGTCGTATTCGGTTGGAAGTGTGTGAACGGGCCTTGATGCTCCAATTAACTTGGTTTTGAGTGGGCATCCGGCACTACAGAAACCCAAAGTATAGTACGGGTTATTAACCCTGTGGCGTAGTCAATTAAGTAAAAAAAAAGCGCAGTCAATAAAGTTAAAAAAACAAAAAGCTGTGGCGTAGCTTAATGGTGAGGCCTCCACTTTCCGCGTTCAAGTTAGATTCCCACTGGCGGCGGACGATCTCTTTCGAGGATTTGCCAACATCGACACCGGACACCCTACATCGTCAACTACAACGTCAAAACCGTGGCCTACTACAAAATCAACAAGGGACGTCATTTTCGCCCGTGGGAAAAGCCCATAACATCTATCGCTGTCAAACATGTTTACTGTTTTCAGACAGAATGTGCAGTGTCGTAAGCAGTAGAGTCGTTAAAATAAAAAAGCTACGCTTTCAGAGTACCGAAACTCCCAAACTACGCGTCTGAAGCGCGTCAGGCGCCGCCATCTTGGGTCCACGCGCAGATGGAAGAGTGACTCTAGCCGAGCCAAGCCGAGCTGTAGCCGTCGCCTGCGCTAGCTGACGCAGCTGCAGCTGTGGCAGCGAATCAAGGTTGTATTGTTCGTATCTCGACGTAACACGAAAAATGCGTGTGTTAAGCGACGGACCTCAGCGTGCGCGCGCAGTAAACCGTAAACAGCAGCACGCAAAAGACCGCTGGACCCAAGATGGTGGCGTTGAGAAAACGCGATGATGATGATAGCGACTCACGTGACTGTCGCTGTTCAATGGTGCCGCAGCGAACCAGAATATTGTTGGATGGAACGACTGTATTATCGGCAAAATGCCAAAGAAAAGGAATGTGGTACTCTGAAAGCGTAGCTTATTTAGTGACTCTAGTAGGCAAGGAGCATATCAATTACAGGTCGGGATATCTATACAGCATCCTATCCGCAGGTATTGGCCCTGTATACCAATGCAGGATCCTGTATGTGGGTATGGGTTCCATATGCCTATAGAAGATATTGTATCGAATAACACCATATTACATTTATACAGGATCACTAGAAGGAACACATATAATTTTTACTAGCGTATGAGCTCAATTAAGATTTTGAAGACTGTTTTGATTATACGGGTTACTACTGACCCACTTAAATTTATTCCGAATTAACATTTTGGTGAATTGACTTCTCCTAGTTAAAATACCACCAATTAATCTTTGTGACCACGATTCCCATTTTTATTACTCTTAATTACTTCAAGTTACTTTTGATCCAATGCACTTTATTTCGGCCTAATTAGCATTGAGATAATTTCTGAGTATTTTGAGCTAATATACTACCAATTGAATGATAAGCGTACCGTAATATTCCGAGAGATGCGCCACCACCCAAAGATAACCCACCACTATGTTTGGCTTAGTTGGCTATTTTCTTTTAAGCAACGAAAGATAGCCGCACTCCTAGTAATCGTAGTGTTCGGATCAATTATGACCTTGTCGTTAATGTGACATGTTATCTCAGGCGGAATATGAGCGAACATTGCTGAGTGAAGAGTACGGTTATCTTGTGCCCCATGCCGCGATAACAAGTTTGGCAGAAACACATGCTCTAAATATAACGTGTTTTCTTTTTTTTTCTTTTCTTGGTTACACTTGAAACTTAGTCATTTCGTATTTTCCACCCATTTGCAATTGTTTTTGGGTTAGCTATCTCTCGAAAGAGCACGTGATTGACAATATAACTTTTTATTATTTGAGTTAATATTGACACATTATAACTTTAATTGGGCCTAGTTGACATTATGGTAACTTTATGATTTTGCCTTGGTATACCATATTTTATGAGCGTATTACGCATGGTTATTATTTTTAATATTTTGAATTACATTTTACACAATAAAATTTAGATCCGCTAATGGACATTGTTATATTTATTTTGAGGAAATTGAGCTAATATTCCACATTGTGATTTATTATGACCAACGGGTTAAGAGAAACTCAAATAAACACGAATAATCATATTGCAAATTAATTGATTTAATAAGTTAATTCTTAAGTATTAGCTCAAAATCATCAAGAATCTTCAAAATGGCAATTAGGCCAAACAAAAGTTCATTGGTTCAAGTGTAACTAAAAGTAGTCAAAACAGTAATAATAATGTGATTTTGAACTATTGATTTGATGGGAAGCTGAATTATATGCATAAGACATTTTTTTTGGTGAAGCAAAGAATAATATAATTATAAATAAATGCAATTCGTTAACGTGATGTGCACACCGATTAATTACTCTAGCAGCCCCGATAATTCCACCAAGACATTAACGTTTCGTACTTCATGTCAATACAACGGTAAAAACTTCCGGGACGAACGTTTGGATCTGATGTAGAAATTAAAAATGAATAAAACTTGAATTACTTCATACTTCAACGCGTACAATAAACTCTGCCTTTTAGCGCTCAGTTATACTCCTCTCGTAAGCGTGGTGTTCGTCCTATTTTGTTTTCATTGCTTGTATATGCGATTTCACATATAGTATCCTGCGATCTACTCCAATCGCCAATTATAGTATAGAAGCACGCAATTAAAAGAAACTGTTATGCAGTTTTGCTTCAAAAGTTCAAAGTGCGCGGGTGTAATGCGCTTAAAAAATACTTGGTAAATTGTGCCTTTGCAGTTGTCATTTTGAGTTCGATTTTACCGACTAGGCTTCATTCAGCGAATCGAAAATCAAGAGCCGCCTATGTACTTGAAAAAAAAATAAAATAAACGCAACGATTAATTTTTGTTTCTCAAAATAAGGCCGATTTCAAAGCATTCAGTCGACTACTATAGCCATTACAAACGGTACTGTCTGTCAAGTCGATTCAAGCGTGACTGCGTCAGCCACATGTAACGCTTAACAGGTGTCACAGATGTCACGCCAATTAAGGCATGACCTTTGTAACGCCAATACTGGTGTGAAATGTCAGGTCTTCGATAGGCATAAAAAATTAGGCTCTTTTTCACTCCAATGTAGCCGTTAACCAAACTAAGGGTGTAGGGGTCCGTGTGCTCGCTGCGGGCTGTCGTACGATGGAGGAAGCAGAAATTCAGACATTTTTCGACGGCTGTATCACAGAATGGATCCCTAGGAGTGTTCTGTTTCTGCACCTTGCGCTTTGTCGAGCGATCAAGCAGTTTGGCTTACCACTCGCCTCGCCCACCAACGTCTGCAACACGTCACTGCAATTTTTACCATTCAAAGTTTAAATGCTGTCGATCAATCAATTAAAAAAAGAAAACGCCCGAGTCTTACTAAATAGAACACTGTAAAAAAATCGAACTGAAAATCATGCGTCGTCAGCAGGCGGAGAAAAAAAAGTAGGGCTTTAGACCAGTGCTGGAACTTAAATTCAGAACCGAGCTTGCTTAGTGAGTAATATTTCCCCTATAATTTCATCTACCGAAATCTAGATGGTGGGACCAGTTGTGATATAGCACAGAAGATACCTTAGACTCAGCCAGAACGATTCACTTTCGCTTGTCGGACTTACGCTGAAATTCCGAATTTCCACACACTTGCGGGAATCTCAGAATTCAATTTTGGTCTTACCCTGTATTGGTGTTATTTTTAAGACCGGAGGCTTCACGGCCACCTTGCATCGAGTGCAGCCTGGGTTACGTAAGAGCTATTAGAAAAACTAAAACCAAGGCTCTTGCGATCACTTCGATGAGGCTTAAAGTCTGGTGCAGCCGAAAAAAACAATAAAAAAATTCAACAGCTTTACTAAAGCCGAGAAAGCAATAGGAAGAAAAGCTGAACGGGGATCCTTCACTGTCAAGGCGGGTTTTGAACCGTATGGTCGAAATGCTGGGGTTGGATTGTGTATCTGGCTTCATGAGAAAAGCCGAGTGAAGGATTTGAAATAGAGATACTTTTAGCCGTAAATTGAGGACCAAGTCGTCGGTTGAGCAAGTGTTCGTTACTCGAGACAGACTAAAACGCAATCTTGGCTTCGGGAAGCAGCCGTTTCTTTGGAACGAGCTTAGGAATTGTATTTCTGTTTTATTTTGTTTCTTAAGGCCGTACTTTATAAACTGCAGGGCGTTGATCAATCTTTCAATCAATGTTGCACGAAATATCTGTGTTCGAGAAGGTTCACTCCTACCCACACTTATTCCCGATTCTACTTCAGAGTATTGTGCCCAGAAAACTATAAGAGGTAGGGCAGTTAAACGTAGAAATAGTGTACAGAGTTTCTCATGGCGTGAGCGGTGCTATTCATTTCTCTCCTGCTGATTAATAGGGCTAATGGAAGAATATATTGAATATTGGTGAGTTTGATACTTTCTCTTAATGTTCCAAGAAAAAAATAATCGGCCACCGGATAACTAGAAATGCATGCTGTCCCATCAAAATACTGGGTGCTAGAGGAAATGAAATTTCTGCTTTAGGTCCTCGTTTCTAAATCAATGTTGACGTTCCGCCCATTAAAAATCACGGCGAAAGAGCTGAAGCAGACACTAATCTCGTCACACAGCCATCTCCTTCCGCACAATTACGCTTTTAACATTACGTTGTATCCTTCAATCCTTCCCTCCAGACACGGGAGAAGGCATCAGGATCACAATTTAGTTTGCAAAGTATCTAGGCCATAAGAAGTGCTGTTTGGGCTGGTAGCAGAACCTAACTGACGGGAGTACCACTTGGCGAGTCGGAGCAAAAGTCATCTTTTTGAAAACAAGCGGTGGAAAAGCTCGGCGCACTGATCCCTCGCAGTCACCCGCCGTGTTGCCAGATTCGTCCTCCTCCGCACCCTACGGAAAATCTGTTTGCACTGGGGCTGTAAGATATGTAGACCGCGGTGACCAAAAGTTGAAATCTGGCAGTGTTTCCGCGCGTCTTCTCTCTGCCTCAAAACATTGACTTTGCGAGGTAACCAATGAAATAGTGCTCCTCGCGCCGCCCAGTTGGGAGGGAGAGTATTTCGGGGTGTCCAGGAAAACCTGCGATTTCTTACTATTCCTGAGTAAAAGTGATTAGAGTGAGCTTTACCCTAGATATATATTGCGGCTATACAGTCAACCGCTTTTGGTTGTTTCAGTTCAAGTATAAATCCGTCACTGAAAAATAAGAACGTCAGGAAGGCTGCAACGGAAGCTTCTTACTTAACTGCGAAATGCACTCTTCGTACATGGCACACGCGAAGAGTGCGCTGCCCACTCTCAAAGTGTATAATACGACACATATGTGTCGTATTCTACACCTTGAGACCTTCAATACCGTCAATAGTGGATAATCGCTGTAGGGTGGAAGCATTCCCTACCGAAAAATCCGGTATAACTTTTCGCTATCCGGATTATGGAACCGGAAATCCATCTGGGTTCTATCCGGACTCTATCTGGAATTTAGGTTTTTGGAAATTATTCCTTTGTCTGCAATCTGGATTTCGGGTTTCCAGAAACAAATTTCCGGTTCCATAATCCGGATAGGGAAAAGTTATACCGGATTTTTTGGTAGGGTTGCTTCCACCCTACAGAGATTATCCACTATTGACGATGTTCATCACGTGTTTTCGAACCTATATTCACGGCCTCGTCATCTGGTCGTCAGACATTGTGAAAATATGAATTGCTCAAGACGGCTGGAGAACAAACCTTCCACCACAGTTTTGTCCTAGCCCCTAGGTGCCGTCGGGTTCACTGGAGTTGCCAAAATGTAGCGCTTCTGAGATCTGCCTAGTGGCGTAGCCTTGCCCACTGAAGAGACACACCCTCTGTCCCCCTTTTCTGTAATCTAATAAAACTTCAAATTAGATCTGCAGATGCCTTTCGCCTAAACACCCGCACTTGTAGACTTGAGCCTCTCCTAACACGTACACTACGACACCAAGAAACCTGCTTGATGCGCGCTACAAATATATGGAGATGCTACCATCTGAGCTATTGTCATACATTCCCTATGACCGATGAAACTAAGGCACTTTGAGGCAAGTCTGTAAACATCTACATTGTTAAAGTGTGTGAATGAGTGTTGTTGTCGTGCCTATTCCAAGTCATCCCTTCATCTTCAGTTGCGAACCTTCGTCATCATAATTTACTAATTTGTCTACACTCAGCACATCCTCACCCTACCATCACGCGGCGTCTTGAGTTTCCTTGGCATGAGTCTCTGGCAATTTATGTGGCTTCGCGGTTCCCCTCGGTGAAATAAATATACAAATGTCCAAATGTCTTGCCCCAAGGGAGGTGAGGCTGTGTAAGGCGCAGATTAAAGCAGTTTGCTATGTCCACCGCGTTCTCCTTGGTCCCCTTAAAAAAAAAAATTCTCGATTCTTCGTTTCATAGTTTTATTTCGATTAAACAAACTTTATAAATAATACATTTGCCATGTTTTTTTGTGCGAGGCCATGAGCAGCTTTCAACAGAGGAATTTGATTCAAGTGTGCAATATTTGTTAAATGCCACGCTTTCCTCTCCAGATCTCGTCAGCGGATTGACTTTGGGAAGACGATAGGAATCTGGAAATGACATGATTTGTGTGGAATGCTCACAAACATCTTCGGATTTATAAATGCATACCTTTTCATGGAAGCGCCAACACATATACGCCTATCTCGCTTAAACACCGCGAGAGATATCTCTCAGTTTCAGCGCTTTTGTACAATTCTCCTTGCTGCTGTTGAGGGACCAAACTGGAATCAATTAA
The DNA here is from genome assembly GCF_016920785.2 of Ixodes scapularis. Lineage (NCBI taxonomy): Eukaryota > Metazoa > Arthropoda > Arachnida > Ixodida > Ixodidae > Ixodes > Ixodes scapularis. Next base: position 150,509,506 of record NW_024609868.1, read on the forward strand.
TCTGTATCTGTGCAACACACTTACTACAAGCACCAAAATTACAGAACATCACGCACACAGAAAACATTGTTACAAGCCGCCATGCCTCCCACACTGTTAGCAAAGATAACACGCCCAGACCTGTAAACCGTCGTCCCAAAGCGGACACGTCGAAACGTGTTCGTTTCACACGGAGCCATCTGTGTTTTTCGTCTACACATGAGGTGCTGTGCAAACTTAACACGCTACACCGTGTTTGCCTTCCGAGAAGCACGGTTCAACGTGTTCTTTATGAAACATGGCGGCAAGCAGCCGAGAACAGGCGAGAGAGGAGCCCAGCGAGCCGCGCCTTTCAGCCGAACTGAAAGCACACACGACGCGTTCGTTTTCGTTCGATGTCTTTTATGCACAGTAAACAGTCTCCAAGCGGCGGACGTACACTCTAAAAACTATCACGCTGAACCTCACGCTAACCGCGAGTTTCAAGCGTGGAACCGCCATCGATACCACGGGAATGACGTTTTAAGCACCACGTGATCGAGAATAAGCGTTTGTTTTCTGTGTCCAAGCGTTAGAGCAGTCCGAGGAATCCCGCTCGGCCTTTTGTTTCGGACGTGATCAACAGCGTTAGCGTGACGGCCGCAAAACCCACGCTTAGATTTTCGGAAAAACGCGTGCGTCTCCATTCATCGTCACGCTAATATATATCCGAATGGATTGACCCTCCCGAAGAAGCACTTGCGCGTGCTTTTTTTGTTGATTTTTAGTTGACGTGAGCTTCTCATTTCTGGAAGCACAGAGAGCGCATGCGTCCTCTTTTTTGGCGGGAAAAGCGAGAAAGCCGTTGTGCTGTTTCCGTTGAGGGCTGTCTCTCTCAGTCAGTTCCCGACACGCTTTGTTTGTGGCTGGGGCTGGACCAGCTTGACTGACGTGAGTTCGGGCACAGTGTGCCATGTTTACCGCACTTGACGTGCGTGGAGTGCAGCGGGGTCGCTGCAAACACAGCGAGTGCGAGTGCCCCGAATTCCTGCGGGAGACGGATCTGAATGGCCAGCCAAGGAAAGGGCTTCCCATTTTGCTGGTGCCTTTACTGCGGCCGTTCGCCAGCTATTTAAGGAAGACTGCAATATTTGGGTAAGAACCCTGTTTTCGTTTGTCCCCCATTACTCTCTTGATCCGCTGTTTTTTTTTTTTTTCTTGTTTTGATGCGAAAGCGCAAGTATCAAGTAGCACAATCTTTACCATATCGCTTTTGTCGAAGCGATGTGTTCTTCAGCATAACTGTCACATCTAGGAAACAACTTTTGCTGCTTGTGATTGAGCGCGGAATTCAGACAAATGTTGTTTATTCGGAAAGGTAAAGCGGTGAACTGTGGATGCTGGGGTGTAGTTGAAGTAGTCAGGTGAGTTTGTTCTCGGCTGTAGACACTGCAGTACATAGGTGAGCTTGTTATTCCAAGTGTTGCATTGCTGTCGCAAAAACTTCGAAAGCATATTTTGCCTGAAGTCCCGCCTCTGCGTCGTCCCGTGTTAAAAGTTTACGGTTTGGAATCGACGAACACCCAAAATATGGGTGAAGGAGAGAATGGGTACGTGACAATGAGGCAAGGGAAAAAGGGTGGCAACAGGAAAGAAGGGAAAGGGTACACAAGGTTGCATTGTAGGAGGCAAAGGGTCGCAGCGGTGAAGGAGACGCAAAGAATCACATTAGCATCAGAGGCGGCCGCGTGAATCTTTGCATGTTCCGGTGCTTGCAGGCATGTTTCATTTTGGTTTTGATCGGCCTCAACCCAATCGATTCTTTGAGATAAAGCTGTGCAGAAATATCGAGTTAGCTTGAGCGGCGTCGCCGTCGGCGTAACTGTAACGCGTCGGCTTAACGCTTTTTCGTGACGCTCGCAAAAAAAAACACACTGATTTCAGCGGCGAGTAGAGCACTTTCGCAATAAAGTAAATACTTCAAGCACGCCCAAAGCGCACTTTATGTTACACAGTTTCACGAACTAAGAACAGCCTGTTATGAGCGCTTCAGTTAGTGCAACGTGGACAATGTTAAAGTTCAAATGTTTATACTCATGTTTGTAATACTAAGTTTATTTAGGCCATAATATCTTAATCTTATTGTTAGCAGGTTGCACCGACGGATATTCTTGGACCCTGCATTGTGTGGGGCGAAACGAGATGGCTAATCTGCGGCAACGAACCACGAAACGAAATCGACCTGCAACCAGACACGTCTCTCGAGAAAGCGCTGGTGCTATGCCTCTGTGTTTAGTATACTTAAATAATGTAACATACCCAGCAGCATTTGGGCAGCTGCTTGGTTTTGTACAGAGTGTAGTGAAACCAGCGAGCAGTTCTGAGGTAGCGTGGGCCCAAAAAGGGTTGCGTGATCTTTTCTCAAAATTGCACTTTCTCGCACAAGGTTTTTTTTTTTTTTTTTCATATTTGTTTTTGAGGAATGGTTGGGGGGAAGTTATGTACATCAAAATATAATAGCTCTAGTCAACTGAACGAAAGTGCCCTTAATAATGAAAAATCTAAGATATCTAGAAAAAAATGGCAATGCCACGTGGTCGAATGCGCCAAACCTAAATCTAGTCATTAAATAATCGCCAATTAAATCTTTGTTAGCAAGTGTTGACTTTCCTAACGAAGTTAACACTTTCCTCATTTGAACTCATTTGATATTTATGCCCGTTTGACCTTTGTTAGCAAAGTGTTGACGTTGTTTAAACTGGTTGTGTTTCGTTACGAACCAATCTTAGAAGGAAAGACTTCCTTCATATTTTGTGGTTAATTTCTTTTAGAAAATCACAGACTTGCCACCAAGCACAATTTTTCTAATATACCAATTATTGTAGAAAATGAACCGTAAAGAAGTATGACACGACACAATTATCACCGCGTAGCTGCAGACCATATGGTAACGAATTGTATATTGATATAGTTACTAACGTTTACTGAAAAAATATATCCTGATTCAAACCCGATAAAAAGTCAAAATATTGACATTCGTTCATAATTGGTTCATGATACTCATAGCAGTTGCAGTTCTTAGCAGTTGGTGGGCTTTATACTTTTTAACGGCTTATTTGTACAAACAAAAATAGATTTTCTAATAAAGAGTTTATCGCCGAAGCTGAAATTTGTTTGCCTCTTTCTATTTAGTTCCCTTTGGACTGTTCCTTCTTGTAACTGGAGCCTAACGAGATCTCTCTCTGTCTCTTTGGGTTTTTAGACGTCAAAGATAAGTTTCCTAAAATCTTTATACAAGTTGCACAGCTGTGAACAGCTTGCTACTACCTAGCGCAATGTACCAGGCGTAACATGATTCAAAACTGCCATTCGTATATGTGCGTAATTATACATAAAAGCAGCACGTCGATCTTTCTTGCACTACTCAATTCGCCTAAAGGAGTACTTAGAGAGATTTAGTAGATCATTTTTGAGCCCCTATGCCGATATCCGATAACAATATGGTGCATGGGGGCCCGTGTGTTTATACGCTTACTACGGCGCGCGTTTTCTCCACTCTTAAATAATGACGCCTTCTAGGCGCGTGGAATGTGCGTCGTGGTTGAAACCTCTGGCCATTGACATTGGGCTTTCTCGCATTTAGTATATCGTCCCAATAATTTTAGTTATTGGGACGGTACACTAAATGCGGGAAAGCCCAATGCCCACGGCCAGAGGTCTCCACCGCGACGCGCATTTCACACACGCCTAGGAGGCGACATTATCTAAGCGTGGGGAAAACGCACGCCGTAATAAGCGTGTAAGCACAAGGGCCCCCTCACACCTGCCAAGCGTTAGACCATAGCACAGTTCACGCTTAGGAAGCGTGAAGTCGAAGCGTTGAAAAACAGCACGCTTAAAGCAAGCGTGTAAAAAATCGCTTTGCGTCACGCCTGCAAGCGTTAAACCTATGCGCAGTTCACGCTTAGAGAGCGTGAACTCTAAGCGTTGAAAACACCACGCTTAGAACAAGCGTGCAAAAAATCACTTTGCGTCACGCCTGCAAGCGTTAAACCTGTGCGCAGTTCACGCTTAGGGAGCGTGAACTCTAAGCGTTGAAAAACACCACGCTTAGAACAAGCGTGCAAAAAATCGCTTTGCGTCACGCTTGCTCTGCGTGACCATTTTTAGAGTGTAGCTACGTACAAAGGTACGTACGTGCGTCGTCGGCGGTCGCCGGTCGGTGGCGTCGGCAGCTACGACAAAACCGCTAGACAAAAACAAAATACAACGAATATCGGACTTACATGGATAAATAGCTCAAGCAAACTACTTGGAATCGGGCGGTAACTTCCGCCACCTAGTGAGATTTCTAGCAACCAATGAAAAAAAAGCAGGAGTCTGTTAATACGGTGGGAACTATCACGAGTAAACTGCAACTCTGCATACATCACAGACAACACGAGCACCACGTAGGACACAGCAGCGATACATACACAAACACAACACCGACACTGCGCCCGACACTTCCTACTTACAACGGACTCTCCCCGCGGCGTATATAAGCTTGACATGTGCGGGTGAGGTCTTTGGTCGCTGACCGTTACACATTTATAGAAGACACAAAACACGGCACATTGGACAGCCGTATGTAAGAACTGTTTGCATTTAAAAAGTATGGAGGCAAAATCTGTAAAATTAGTTCGTTGTGAAAAACAACGATGTACTAACAATAAATCTTAAACCGGCCATGAAAAAGTTCAAATTTTTGTTATTTTCATGCTCGACCAGTGTTATGAGCAGTCCGCGTTGAATCAGATAGAAAAACAAATGATTCGGATTTTATCAGTACGTATTCAATAGTCAATGGAAATTATACTTGCGCAAGGCATTTTTTATATATAATATTGTGAAAGACATCCGCCCAACACTTCACTTCCGCTAGTTGTAGTACGCGTACGGGAGCAGACGCCTTCACTTTTGGGGCGCTTTGATGCAGATTGTTGTCGTATGTCGTGTTGGTGTCGAGTGGAGCGGTGAGGCTTGGGAGTTTGTGACCGGTGTTATTCGTGATCACTAATGTGGCGCTGATGCATTTTTTTTTTAATATTTCTTTATAGCGAAATTGAAAATTCACGGGCCCGTGGCACTGCATTATGCTGAATGGCGAGCTCCTTCTCTGTTGACGCCGTTTTTCTGGTAGCACTCGTGGATACCGCAAGCGTTTAAACAGTGTGCACCGTTTCGCCTACATCCGCGGTGACGTACTCGACCTGTTGAATCTTATTGCTTCCGTCATTTTGGAGTACGCAAGGCAATTATCTCGCTGCTCTGGTTTCGGTTATAAAAGCAATGCAAAACGCTCGTAGTTCCCGCCCTTAGTACACGTTGGACATCTTCCACACTTTGACACTGGATAACTGGATGAACGAGGATTTACATTTACTTCAGAGGTCACTCTCGCCGCTTCCTCACCGTCGAGCAGCAGGATCAGCTGGCGACAAGCCGCGCATGAAAGGCTTGAGCATCAACAACCCAAGTGCACTCGGTGCCGGTGCGGGCGATGCGGGTTTCTGTCAACCGGTAGCCCAGCACAGACCGTGACCGTTCTAGCTCTTTGTCATGACACGGTGTTGCAGAAAGCAGGGTATATTACCACTCACTACACGGACCACCGAAGCGAACGCACTGTTATCGTAAATCTTGGCTTGTGATTGCGCCTAAATGGGTAGATAATCTTATTCGTTTTTCTGGAGACTCAAACGACGGGCATAACAAAATCGTTTGCATATTCCGCATACCTCGCAAAAGCTTCAGTCACCTTGCCAGAAGCGCAAAACACGGTGTCCGCACCGTCCTGACTTCCCAGCCTTTCACCTGCTTTAGAGCAGTTTGTACCTGTTAGTAGGTATGTCTACAGAAACTGCAACTTGAAACTTGGGGCAGTGCCAGAGGGAAAAGAGACAAATTCGGGCCTCTTCCCAAAGTAAAGAAAAAGCACTATGTTCACTACGTAAAAAATTGGTCTCAGTTCATGCATCTGTGGGCAGGTAGAAAATATTGCCCTAATTTATTCACACCACATGATGAGCGCAACAAACTCACTCGAGTCACAAGAGATTTACAGGAAAACATTGGTGGTGACTTAAAGGGCCCATGAAACGATTTTTCGGTTGGGATAAATCATTTTAGATTGGGATTTTACTAATAGCACATCGTTCAGTGGGCCAAAAGAAAATAGGTAGAAAGTCAAAAGCCTGACTTTCTGTGCGAAAATTTGAAAACGCAGCGGACTATTTCGCACCGCCTCCCCTTCGTAACCTCTCTGCCTTTTCACTGTGATGCAACCGCGGTCCCAAAAGCGCGTCATCGGGTACAAACTGACGTCACACGCAACCGGACCTCATTTAGTCCCTTCACCCCTAACCTGACATTGTGGTGGAAGCTACGCGCTTGCCGGAAGAATCAGCCGCCTCCGTTTCATCACCTGACCTCATTCTCTGCAGCCACATTTGCCACACTCACGTGGCAAAAGTGTGGCTAGCCCAAGGAGCACGTAGCTTCCACCGCACTGTCAGCTTAGGGGTGAACGGGGTAGGGAAAGAAACTTTTGTCTGAATTTTGAGCGACGGGCTAATCTTCTAGGGGGAGAATGAATGTGTCCGGATTACACAAACCAGGTTCCGAGCGAGAGGGGCCTCCCTTCTTTTCGTCTTCTTGAACTGTTTGGTGGAATGCGCGATTTATGAGTTGAGGAGGAAAGCGAAACAGGAAAAAGTTGGAAAAGCGTTTCATGACCCCTTTAAGTTTCCCTGAAACTGTATAACCGGTTGCTTGCGGGACCGAATCATCTACTCGAGCGGTGTGCGTCGCTGTGCGAACACGTCGCTGTGCAAATGCAGTCCAACGACAGGAAGCATAAAAAAGGCAGATTTAGGACAACTATCCGAAGTCTCTTGTTCAATTAAAACGACGTAATTTTGTTGAAAACGCCCGCAGCATTTTACTCACGGTATGCGTCGGGAATCTTCCACATTTTGAAACGGAATGAAGGAAGATTTACTTTTAAAAACGCTCGCTGCGTCTTCCCGGACCAGCTGGACCGGATCAGCTGACGACGACGGGGCTGAACCCGTCAAACGGAGCCCCACAAAAACCAATATGAGCTCCGTGTTAGTGCGGGTTTCTACCTCCAAGCACCGCACCACACACCACGAACGTTTCGGCTCTTTCTCGCATTGCCGTGTTGCCCGAACAGAACGAGATCGCCGAAGTCAACGCAGCGCTGTCGTGAACCTTGGCTTGTAATTGCGTACTCGTGTACCCTGTGACTCTTTTCGCTTTCAAAGCACACACGACGAACGGTACTTTCCGTCTTCCGGGAACATCACAGGAGCACTTCTCCGGTCACGTCTTCACTATGTGCTCGCAAACGGCGAAGCTCTGAGTCTATGCAAAGCTTCTCGCGTCCCGTCAAACCAAAACAATAGCGGCGCCATGCGTAGTTCCCAGATTTCTCCGGTCAAACAAAAAGAACGAAAGCCAACCGGTGCAACCGGCTCTTGCTTCCACCGTACATCGGCGTTGCGCTTGCGCCGTGGCCAGATCGCTTGCAGTTGAAGGTTGAAGCAAAAACGAAACCAACTGCAATGTCACGTGTTCACATCGAAGACACGCTTTTTATATCCATTTTAACTGTTTGGAACGAATAATTAGACCCATGACTTTATTTGTGCTGTGTAAGAAAGTATTATCAAGACCCCTAAACTAAATGCAAACATGGGCGACGTGAGGGAAGCCGTATTGCCATCGACCAGAAAATGGCGGCGAGCACGGTAAGCGCGGGTTTCGCCAACGTCCCGCGACATGGCGTAATTGCTTTTCGTGCATATCTGTCTCCGAGACATGTTTCTTTCCGCGGCATTTGTCTCGACGGTCCTTTCTAAGTATGCCCCCAAGCATTCCGGTGCATCGATAGCCCGCAATGCCGCGGTCGTCGCCGGGGGAGATGCGTGTTATCGAGGTCGGCTACATGGTTATGCGTGTATTACCGAACCAAAACACGTTTTTTACAGCCTCGCATGATTTCTGAACGTATTATCCGTTACTCATCGTGTAAATTTATGGTAATTTGTGTAAATAGCGTGTTTTTCACCCCAAATATTCACCAAATACACGGGACTTGCTAACAGTGCATACACAGGCATAGGGGAGTCAAAGAAAGAATAAAAACACTTAAGGACAAGGACAGACAGCACAGTTATTTCAACTAGCAACACACATTTACTGGTGTCTCCTTCAATAGTGCTATCTTCTTCCTAACGTTTGAGACTAAAGAGGAAGATGCGGAATTAATATTAATATTAATTAACAGGCATAGGATGCTGAACCCTAAGTCTTGTAACGTTACTAAATACAAATATTCGATTACAATTACAATTACACTTGCTTCAAAACGTTTTAAATTAGATTACTTGATTACTCGAAAGGAAAAGAATTTTGTCATTACTTGTAACTACAACCGGTACTTTTCCATTACTTGAGACTTTCAAAACAGCAGATATTTCTGCCGGTTTCAAAACGAGCCTTTGTACTGCCCATTACTGAATTATAATCATTGGATTACAAATTTACCTTCTTCTCACTCCATCGCTTTTAGTAAAGCATTCTCTATTAGGGGCTTGGTTTGAGGAATCTATGTCAGAAAACTTTTGAAAACTAAAAATGCCATTAGGTAGGGGAGGTTGAAAAATTCTTTGTACGAACTTGGAAGTGTGTGTGTGTGTGGGAGGGGGGGGGGGGGGTGGAATGAGCTACAATAGTAAGAAAACGACAGTGGCTAGGTGAAGAAAACAGGACCTATATCTTCGTTGGTTGGAGGAAAGTTCACACTTGCTCGTGTCACGCCCGTGCCACTTCAAAAAACCCGCTCGAAACTTGAATTTGATAAACGGTGAATTTTCGTGGAATGCCTACCGCTTATCTTATATGTGACAAAAATATCACTTTTTTTTTGTGTCCCATCTTAGCTTTGACATTATCAATTTATGTTTATTTCAAAAACGCGAGGAAAGGGGCGGGGGGTGGTAGTGTAGAGGTACTTTGAGGCGGATATAAGCTTTTTTTCAAGAGAGAAGGAGGTAACTGTTTGAACGACAAATAAAGACGCAAATGCTACATTCACAATCAAGCTTTGTACTGGAAGCCTTTTGTAGAGCACTCGGACCTCACAATCCCAGCTTCAAACCCCAGTTTGAAGCCCAACAAATCACTGTATAGCTTGAACGGACAAAGATGCTGACATTCTTTCGTACAGCGCGGAAACAAATTTATTCCGAAAGGTGATCGCTTACCAGTACTTTGATTAGTTATATTGAGTACCGTACAAATGTGGGCCTGTAACAGGTTACTATACGCCCCGGATTGACGAGTCAAGTAATGGCGCCACTAGGGAACAAGAAGACGAGCGTATTCTATATATCCATACTTGCAACGTATATATCCCTGTCCCTGTGGAACCACGATTTCTAAAGTTTGAACCGCTGGCGACTTCTGCGTTGTGATATTATGATTTGCATTTCTTCGGTGCGTTTAATATAAAATTCTAACAGTGACACACTGTAAAACATTTTGACCATATTTATGTGTCATCCGTTTCGTTGTGCAAGTGCTCTACACCTAATAAAGAATGTTTATGACATTATCTTAGGTTTTGTGATTGCAATCTCTCCTTGGGTGTGTGGTATCGCATTTGTTTGTGCTTCAACTACAACCCCTACATGGAAACATTTCACGTACGTTGCTCACGAGTCATCCTAACTGATGGCCTCCATGATTCCGCATCAAACAATATATGGCAGACAGCATCATTTGCGTAATATGCCGTGCCTTGTAAAAAGTTTTTAACCCAGTGCACCATCCAGGATGTTGCTCGTTATAGCCTCTATAGAGTTTCAAACATTTTACGTCAAAAGGCGCAATTTTTTATTTCAATATTATTATATGTTTTGTTTGAGAAACCTAGCGGTTGACAGAACTAAAACACATTCGATTAACAGTTCAACTAAGCGCCTTGTCTATAGAAAACTCCGACGTCCAGAGACGCGACCTTGACTAGTGTTACCAGATCAAAGTCAGTTGACAAGGTTCCTAGAACGGCAGGCGCCTTTCCTTGACCCGTGCGCTCGGTGGAGCTTGCTAAACTACCAGCCCGCCCTATGGGCAGACGAGGGGAAAACGGTGGGACGTTCGATCCACGCTACCTGCGGTGGAGGGTAATTCTGTTGTTTTTACGGCAAACATACAGTTACCCCAAAAGTTTGCGGAAAAAAAATGTACGCATCTCCACGTGGTGAATGATGTTGACAGGGACGAACCTGTGGTGGTGCTGATGATACTGATTTTATTGTTCATGAGTAGTGCTGATGGTGCCGATTTTTTTTTTTTATTGCTCATAGGTAGTGCTGGGTTCCGGGTTGCGTTTCGACTTCATTATTACTGCTTTATGGTCGGTGAAATGCACAGCCAGTGGTTGTTCTAGCGGATCAGCTTGGATCCGCTAGAAGCCGTGGGAACGCATCTCCACCGCTTAAGTCAAAACCGTAGCATGTCAGAAAGAGAATGCGTGGTATGGATCGTGGTTATATACGCAGTTGAGCTTTTGACCGCAGCGCCCTCTCGTCTATAATCGTTGAGCCAATGCATGCAAAGTTTAGCGCGATTATATACGCATTCGACCGCAGCGCCCTCTCCTGTATAGACGTTGAGCGGCCACATGTAACGTTGGAGTGTAGCGTAGTGGTTAAGTAAGCAAACGGTACTAAGTTCAAACCCCCGTAAAGGCGTACGTTTTTTTTCTTTTTTTTTTTTTTTTTTAAGTGGGCCGATCCCGGAGGCAGTGCGATCGATGTGAGCACGGACGCCGGAGAAGGCTAGACCCTAAAGGCCAGTTCAGGCACTTGCGTTTGAGTGCGTTTGACTGCGTTGCGTCGAGAACCGAGATCGAGTCACCGGCACATCTGTGCTTCGTATGAAGCGTGGAATCCAATACAAGAAATCATCTTGGCACGCGATATAAGCAGCAGGGATATCCTGATTTCTCGCAGCCGCAACGCAGTCAAACGCAGTCAAACGCAACTGTCTGAACCAGGCTTTCGAAGCTTCGCCCCTAAAAAAGTGTCGCTCGAAAAAGGTCCTCCATTGCACGTGGACGCGTTGATTCTGGTGGCGCTAGGAACGCTACCCGTCCAACTTCTCATGATAACATTCACGGCTACAAGCAACGCCAACCATTGTTGTGGGAACGCGCAAGACACGTGCCACGAGCGGCCATTGGGCGCGTTCAGTAGCGGCCCCGGAGTCAAGGAGTCAGTGACTCCTTCCACTGGACGGCCAAAAGACTCTTCCGCTGCACGTAACTCCGGGGCTTCGGAGTCAATTAAGCTCCAAAGGACCGAGTCCAGAGACGGTACACGCAGAGTCAAAGGAGCTAAAAATCACGTCATTTCCTGACTGGTGACGATTTCCGAAGCTAAAATAAAAAAAAAAAAAAAAAAAATGGCGGGATAAGCTGCGTCGGTTCCGACGCGGGTGTGCGGTTTGCTCGCTTTTGTTAAAGGAGCGATACAACGATGTTTGTATTTTGAGCAAATACCGCTTAAAACGAATCCCTGACGTTAATGACCTGTGAAATACCCGTTCGTTTTTCACCGCACGCAATCGAAGTCGCAGAAAAAAATTAAGAGAAACGAGCAGAGTTCACCCCCTCAACTAGCAACCAGAACAAGCGGCCACGTGATCTGGAGCCGATTATATGCCGCCAATGTTGATCATAGCCACGCGCTGGTGTTGGCAAAGCACAGGACACGCGCTGAGTTCCAGACATTGTTGTGGCTCGGCTATTGTCGTGGTTGCAGAGATTGGACACAGGACACTACCCGAATGCTTCTCGAGCTGTCGATTATCACGAGCCCAAATCGAGTGTCCACGCCATGCTCGGGTCCAATCTGTGAGCCGCATTCAAATATCGTCACTGAACGGTACTGCTACCGTCGAGCTACGTCATCAGGTTTTGCGAAGGAGAGATTGAATGAAAACACACGGTTTTGTCCTCAAAATTACAGCGCAACAAAGGAGTTTCTTGGTCAGTGGCGTTGCGTGCGAGTATCCTTGAGTTCCACTAGCGCCAGTAAGCTCGTGTAAAGTGAAAAACATTCCAATTGAATAACGTTGCACCGGAACTCTAATGAAAAGTGCTCAAGGTAAGGCGAATAACGCGTTCAAATTTCTTCTTCAGGTAAGGCTCTTTCGGAAAATGCATTGGACCGTATTTTGTTGGGCTTGAATATGCTAATGAACATCGTAAACGTTTATTTGACGCCGTGTCTTGATCGCCGTTGCACGGAAACTCGGTGAATATCGACGATAGTCGTGTCCACGCTGAACAGAGCAAGGCAGGTTATGAACGCGACTTATGGTGAATTCCGCTGCAGATCTCGAGCGCTCCAAAAGCGCTCCATTTGGAGCGCGCATATTCCGCTCGCAGATCTGGCTCGAGCTGGTTATCTTCCGCTCGTAGATCTCTGGCAGCGCCCGCTCCACGGAGCGCCCCAAACTCCGCCGAACTTGCTCTGCGGGGTTTCACAGATCTCTCCGGAAGTTGACAGAGCGGCCCACGTGATTTCCGTCTAAATCGGCGGTGCGCATGCGCGGCGAGGTTGGAGAGATCGGCGGGCCGGTCGGGTCGTGGAGTCGGATCTGTTCGGGTGCGTCGGTTGTTTACTCTGGATTGTGACGGCTCCAATGCTTCTTCGCGTAGATCAGGGATGAAAAGCCGGGAATGTGGAGCGTGGCAAATCGTAAGCGCTGACTCTGTGATCGCGAGAGGAAGAACGAGAAAAGGAACGACAGAAAAGCCGGAGGCAGACGCAAGGTTAGGCCTATTCATTCTGCACACACACAGCGAAAAAGTACACCCCTGGACGTGTAAACCGTTGTCCCAGGGCGGACTCCCCAAATGGTGTTCGTTTTACACGCGAGGCTCGGTGTATTTCGTTTGCACCCGAGGTCTCGTGTAAAATGAACATCTTTGAACGTGTACTTCGTTCTGCGATCACACGTCTAGGGGTGTTTTTTTACAATGGCGGCCGTTTGACGCAAGACGGGTTCTACGAGCGAGGCCCAGCGCTTTACACGGCTTTTCGCCGCAGCGAAAGCGTAGTTTGCACGTGTTCGTTCGTAATCGTCCATACGTGCTGAACTACCGCAAGCATTCACCCCAAGCGCCGACGCCGTATCCATTACGGCGATTACGCGACAGTGGGAGCGACCATCGACTGCATCCAGCAGCGTGCTTCCCCATCGAGCAGGTCTCGTTCGCGTGGCGGTTCAGCCGATCGCCGAGGCCTCAAGCCGGTTGCATTGTCACCGACGCCGGGTAATTTCCACAGCAGTTATCTTTTCGCGACCACAGACATGAACTTTATTGAAAAAGCCCGTTTGCCGCGAGCGACGACGAATAGCTCCGACACCGACCCTACCCGACCGGCGTTGCCGACGTCCCGCTCACCTCTTTACCGCGAGCAAAGTTGTACGCGACGTTTCGACGTATCCACTCATATCTCGTGTGTACGCAAATTTTGCGGCTTTCCGGGTACAAATCTGCTACCGAAACGGCCAGCGTACGAAGACGAACTAAAGCCGGCGCTATGCGCCATTTAAACACGCGGTTACTTTTCTACTAGACTGTAGCTATCTGGTGTGGTTCCTTACACATAAATGGACAACGTACAAACAAAGCTAAAATAAAATTAGGCGGCTGCTTGCGCCACCTAGTGAGTATGCGGAAAACTACAAAAATGAAGGACATTTCGGCATTTGTGGAAGTCACACGCTCGAACACTGACGGCAGCATACAAACACACACATCACAGCACAGCACATACCACAAGATCAACATACAAGCATCTACATACACAAACAACGAACAGAGGCACTAACAACCCGACACTCCTACTCAATTGTAATAGAAACCCGCTCGGTATATATAGCAGACTTTTTGTTTCAGACGAAGGTCCGGTGACACCCCCCGTATTTTATATGAACGTAACGATATTACACAATTATTACTTATATAGTACGGCGACATAAATATAATTTGGGAAGGTACACATTTCTCTTAGTCTAGATTATAGCTAAAAGACACCCTATATTTAAAAAAAAAATGTTTCGAGCTAGCCAAAATGTAGCAAAATCTGGTTTCGTTTTCGGAAGTTCGAGCGCTCAAGGCTGGAATGCGCTAGCGAAGTGTGTGCTTGCTTCTGTCAAACTATAATCCATTGTATGACGCTCTCAAAGCTGCTGGCTGCAGCCCCCGTCTTGGTTTAGGGTTTGATTTACACGCGCTCCCGGGGAAATGAAATTATGCGCGCTCGAGTCGATATTATTGACAGCGTAAAGTATAAACCGAATGTAAACGATTTTGCGAGCGACGAGAACAGCGACGGCGACCCGCTTCGCTGAGGCTCGGTCACTCGCGCGACGACGCAAGCCGCATGAAAGCGGAACGATGTTTTCTAGAAATCCAAAAACCGAGTGACGCGACGAGCGATAGTAAGAAATCTTCGTATTACGTCGCTGACTCGTCGCTGTCGCCGTCGCTCGCTAAATCGCTTTATGCAGTTCAGCCTTTATACTCACGCTAGTGCCGACCTGCATTACCCGCTGAGCCCAAGCAAGCGATAAGGATATTCAAATATGTCACAACAGTGGCGTGCATGCATTCGCTAAGAAAACATATATCTCAAATTCCTGCAGTTTGACGTCGGGATCCGTTACTTGTTCTGCTGTCACCTTGGCGAAACAGTCACTAAAGAGAAACTAGTCAGTTTGTTTTATCAGAAATTATAAAAACCTTATCTAGCCACTGTTATGCACAAAAGCACTCTGGAATTTCATATAAATAGTTTAGAATACACAATCGGTAACTTAATTTTCCAAGCATAATAATAAAAAAAAATCTTAGAAAACAATGTATTTTTAAGGTGTTTCAAATAAAAAAAAACTGAAAAAGGAGCCTTATTTCAGCTGCACTATCACGTAAATACTTTGGGAAAAAAATATCTATTGAGAAGTAGGTTTTGCAATCTCTAATTTGCTTCTTTCAACTTTCCAGTTACTTTATGCGTACTTGCAGATTGTATTTTGACAAATCTAGACCAAATTGTATAAAAAGTAACAGTCTATATAAAATTTTTAGCTTAATTAAATTCACATTTGTTTGATAATGTTCAATCTTAAATATGAGTTTTAAATTTCACATCTATTATTACAAATGATTGAATTACATGCTGCTTGATGCATGCTGTGCCGCCCCCCCCCCCCCCTTTAAATATATATATCCTGTATATTTGCTGGTTAGTTGTTGTAAACCTCTTAATGTCGTGTTATTTGTTTGTTGTTGTAGGTGTGTGAATGCATATGTTGTACCCCACTCCTACTTGGGCCTTCAATGGCCAGTAGTATCCTCTAAATAAAATTAAAAAAAACAAGTGAGCAGTAAAAATCTGGAAGACAAAAGTAAACTAAGAGCCGTGCAAAAAGGCATTCAGTATATGAAACAGATACAGATATGGGCCTCTGGCGGTTCATCGGTTCAGCCTCCACACCGCCTAAAGACGGCAGTGTTGCAATATTACGAACCAGCGCACAGGTAGACAGTTACCAAAAATCCAAACACAAAAAACTCACATCAGCGCTGTGCGAGTGTATATTTTTGTGTATTTGAATTTTGAGTAACTGGTCTACCTGTGCGCTGGTTCGTAATTATGCCGTACCAACTCGCCCAATCTGCCGTATTAATAGTGTTGCAAAATACTTAGATCAACTATAATGCTAATGACTGCAGTGTATAAAAGCAAGCTACTCCTCGGAACGAGCTTGACGGTACAAGAATAAAGAGAATGTTTTCACAGTTACACTCAGAGTCTGTTGCACCGTCTCTTCCGTCCTCAAGATCGAAAGTGCTACAGACTGGTGACCTGGACATGATGATTGACTCCGAGCACCTGCTATCCAGGGGAATGTTCTTCGTGGCCAAGGGCACGGCAATGGCTCTGCCTTTTCGGACGAAAATGCAGTAGGCACATATTCAGCTTTCTCAGCCTCCACATCTGCAGCGCCTCCACAACCACCTCTGCTCTGTCGCATCTAGCACCGGCATCTCCCAGCAATGGGCTGCGACCACCTTGCTTGCCCCACCGGCTTGGCAAGTGAATATTCATCGACATCTTCACACTGTTCACAAAGCATGTTGCTAGCCGACGAGGGTCTCCTCATCATTGCCATGTCAGGCATTCGCTCTCAGTTCGGTTCCTCATCTTAGGGGATGTTGCATCGGCCCCGCAGTCAGCCGGCATCCCCCTTTCAGTCCGAGGCTGTACACTCCAAACTGATCGAGCCGGACTGAAAGCACGACAGGGTCGATTTCCCCCGTCTGCTGCCTCATTTCCTGACCTCGGCGTCAACTACCATGCACAGCTTCCAAACGCTCTCTTTCCTGCTCTCTAGTATGTCATACTGCTTGCGGTACATGTCAACAGCAACGACACCTCTCTGGAGCCGCAATCACTTCAACAAAATCGTGCCATTCCTCACAGTGCAGAGCTGAGGGCGATAGCTCTGCGGCAGTCTATCGGTTCAGCCTTGGCATCGCCAAAGATGACAGTGCTACTCATGCTCGTCACCACGAGCTCAACGACATGAGAATAAACAGAATGTTTTTATTGCTCGGAGTCGGTCGCAGCATCTTTTCCGTCCACAACATTGTATACTCTATAGGTAGTAAGCAAGAGACACACTTCAGATGAGAAGAACAAATGCTCAGATCACACATGCCGCGGGTGTCCAAAATTATCCATCATGTTGAATATTGTTTTGGTTTTTTTAATTCTAACAGAAGACAAACATGATTATCGCGCAATCAAAATGAATACTTACAAAACACCTAAGTCGCAGTGTAAGTGCTCATCGCTGAGCTGCGGCTGTGGCATATATGTATTTATTTAAAAGTGCACCGATGATAAAACCTTCAGGTTTGGCAACAATACCGAGATTACAACGGTTGTTGTCCATTATAAAATACAAAAGAAATAAAAAATACCGGAAACAATGCAAGGTACAAATCTGCACAACAGGCTTCCGAATTCAACTACTTCGTCGTACTGGAGTTTGTTACAGTAACAACAGCTTTGGATGGGCTGTGAGGACAGCATTCACACTGAACTGGGTGCCTTGGTGACTATCACCAGTGTTGAGGAGATACCACTCCAGAGTTGGAACGATTCCGCACTTCCACAACCCTGGAATCGAATACAAATAAAATGGTGGCAGCACTGGAATGGAATGGGAATGAAATTAGTAGTTACATTTTGCCCAGAATAGAGTAGGAATGGAATAGGCTTTGTTCTAATGCGAGCTGCTTAGATGCCGTCAAAGGGGCTTTCGAAACGGCATTATTGCACTTAGGTAACTGACGGTTTGGTTATCTGACTGCTTATGTTCCTTCGAGGATGAAAGTGGCAACCCCAGTGAAGCAACCCAAACTGTAGAGTTGTAGGCTGACAAGGGCAATTTACTCGATCTTAATCCAGGGTAAGGGTTTTGTACCTCAGCGTTCCAAAAACTACCCGTGCCCAGCACTTTTCAATTTGTGTTGTCACGTGACACGACCCACCGGAGTAACTCGGATCTATTTGGGTAAGATTTGGAACACAGCCAAAGTGTCGTTCCTGGTGCTGCGAGATGCAACCACAAGGCTGTTGGGACCATGTGTGATTACAGCACCAGTTGCAGGCCACCAGGCAGGGACAATGTCACACCGCCCGCACTTCGTTAATACACGTGACTCCTCACTTATTATGTATCTCGTAAAAGTGGAGGACATATACGGTTCTTTTGTGGAAAAGATGGGCGGCTTAGTTTTCCTCTCTGTTACGAGGCTTTTACACCTGGTGGTGCGATCAATATCTGCAGTGCCCCCATACCAATTGCCACTAGTGCTATGTGCGACCAAAGCAACTTAGTAAAATCAATGATTGCGGGTAGGGTTTTCAATTTTGCAGTTGTCTACGCATTTCACAACGCCAGCTTTACGCCGACATTCTTTTCCGGTAACTTAGTACTAGCTGTCAAGTGCCATTTTCACAATTGGGAGGGATTGAGAGGAATGGAATGCAGCAGTTCAGCCATTCCAGGAGTGGGAATGGGCCCAGTTTTTCCTTTCCAGGAGTTCAAAGGAATGGAATTAGTATTAGAAAATTCCAATTCTCTGCAATGGAGTTGGGTGGAATGGGGAATCTTTTGTTTGTTTGCACGCCTAGAATGTTTGAGATGACTCGAGAATCTTGTTTGTTCGAGCTCGGAACCTTCTAGACACCTACGGGCTTACAAAAAGAGCTTCGCATGGCTGCTCGAGTCAGTCGTCCTTTTGTCGCTGTCAAAGTATGTGCGGTCTTTGTTACTTTATGTTTCTCGGCACAAGTTCGCTGCATTTAACATTGATCTGAAGTTTTATTAATCAAGTTTGTTTTTGTTCATGACATATTGGTGGATGTGCAGGGTAACGCAGTCTATGCCCATAAAGCGTACCATCTGTGAACACGATAACTCTGAAGACGACGATCGTGAAGGCGACGTCCTTGAAATCATCCGAGGACGACTCCAACTCTGACACCAACGACGACCTCAACTATGGCCTCGGAAGCGACCCGGACAATGAACTTGACAAAGCCCCTGGCTACCACACTTAGACGAAAACATCATGACGACTTCTACGCTGATGATGAAGCGGACGACAACTCCAAAGACCAAACCCGGCTACAATGTCAACAACCAACCTGACAACGGCCTCGATGACAAACAGTCTTCAACCGTGGTGACGAGACTGATGACGACACTGATGATGACCCAGGCGAAGACTCAAACAATTTCATAAAAGACGATCCCGACTACGGCTTTGACAGTTATCCAAGGACAATCCAGACGATGACTTTAAAGGGCAACTCCGGCCAAAACTCGAAATTAAAGAAATTACTGGTATCGCTGTAGTGACACAAAATACGACCCCAGCCAAAATATTACGTCCGTGGGATGCCGCATTCTCAACTAATGCCGATAATAAAAATGTGACCCGCCACGAGCCGCTGCACCTTAGCGGTCGGCTAGCGGGTTGCCGATCACTAAAGCAACATTGGGCCGTGACGTCAGTATCGTTCTTTTTTTCTTCCAAGCGTTACGCGGAGTGCGCTTCTTTGAGCCGCTACCACCGCTACTTGGACTTGTGATTGTCATGTTTAGCCATTGCTTTTATCTGTAGCCCGTGTAGCTTCAGTATAGCCTTTTGTTTATTTGCTTGTGAGGACTGGTTTTAGCGAGCAACTCGTAGCGCCGAAGACTGCCCAGCTGTTCCTCGAAGGATGCCGAGTAGAACTTGTAGTGCTGTGGGCTGCTCAAACAACCCGCTGCACAACCCGGAGGTGCTTTTTCACAAGTTTCCAACGTACCAGAAATTGAAGAAGGTGTGGGTAAACGCTGTTCGACGAGTGGACTTTGGCTTTTACGCGCAAAGGAAAAAAGAATGCAAAAACAGACATGTACAGCCCTAACGCAGCAGCCCGTGCCGGAAAGCCTCAAAGCTTCGTGTCTGTTACTGACCCGCAGCGCGAAAGCGAGAGGGCCCCCAGTACTGTACTTCACTGGCAGCGCGTCGTAGAGCAACGCCGCTCCATCCACGGAGCCCCGATGACAATTTAGGCCTAGCGACAGAGTACGGAAGACTGCACACACGGCGACAGCCGCTGAGTACGGTACTGAACGAGTTCACTCGTTTTCCAGTCGCTACCTTTTGGGTATACTAGCGACAAGTACGGCATGGCACACGCACGGCGGCAGCGGCCGCCGAGTACGGCACTGTACGAGTTTACGGGTTTTCCAGTCACTAGCTTTTGGGTATACGCACTAACTCTTCCTACATGTGCTGGATATCTACCACATATACAGAATTAAAATAAAATCAGCTTACCTCCTACCTTTAGACGGCTAGCGCAACAGAAGTAGCTGCTGATCAACCTGCGTACTCGTTGAACGAGAACGATCCTGACGTCACGTTCACATAGCGGCTGATTTCTAGTGCTGCCAGGGCCTCGAGCGGCTAGTTTCGGTTTTGTTGGCGGTGCCCCAAACAAAACTTTGAGGCGTCCATATCTTTAAAACTACGCACAATAACGAGGAAAAAATTACACCTTGCAATTCAGGGACGCTTACTGCACTAAAAACAGTCATAATCCCAAAATTGAAAGTATGGTCCGGAGTTGCCCTTTAACGACAACCACGACTACAAACTTGACGGCGACCTTGATGATGAACCCGATGACAATACCTACGGCAAGTGTGGTATCTGTCACGAAGACGAACAGGACGACGACGCCTGGTATGTCACTCAACGAACGGAGGAAGTTTGCCAGCTTGGTCGCATTTTGATGCAAGCCACAACTTCCCGACGATGACTGCTACAATCTTTGTCACCACGACGCCCAGTTTCAGCCTGGCTACCCACTGTGAATCTAAACACCAATTCATCGTCGCAGCAAGGATCTGTTAAAGTGGTGCTTCGACCTCAAGGTTATTCGCTACATGAGACCCAAGTTGTAAGTCGTTGGCCAATGGCACATCAACATTGTCACGCTGCCCTCTGCGACCCGTAGGCGATTCACGTCTTCCGACTCAACTGAACTAGGTATGCTCGGTAGGACTGTGAAAATCTGCTATTTACGAGACTCTGTATTTTGACCTAGTCTTGTTTAAGCTGTTAATTGAATTTTGTGTTGCATAAAGACGATGAGTCTTTCACAAGAGGGGAGTAATGCCACGTGCAAATAGCCGAGTCAGCAGCGTGATCGACTCACATGCCGCTGACCCCGCCAGCGCACGTCCTTCTTTCTTTTGTTTGCGTGACTGGAATGACGAGACGACTCTAAATTTTTTTTGTTCGAGCTCAGAAACTTCTAGATACCCACGCGCTTACAAAAGTACCTTCGCTTGGCTGCTTGAGGCAGTTGTCCTTTCGACACCATCAAAAGTCTTTGTTAATTTATGTTTCTCAGCACAAGTTCGGCGCATTACACACTGATTTTAAGTTTAATAAAGAAGTATGTTTTTATTCGTGACAATATTTAGATGAATTTTGATAATTCAATCTTCTGATATTTCAAACTAAAGTGTGTGGCTTCCAGCTCCCGTTTGCTCAAGCGCTAACCGCGGCTAAAGTTAACCGCAGTACCTAGGAGAGGGATTTTGAAATCACGTGACTGGCTCGGCAGGAATGCAGGGAAACATGGCGGTGCCCCGGTGAGTGAGTGCCGCTCGCTTTGAAACTAATATGTCGTTGTAGCTGCAATATTGGGCGCGTTAGTCAGCAATGAATGGTGCCAGAGGCTTTCGCTTTGCCTTACCGCATTTAAATCGCAAAGCATGAGCATATGACCTCGCCGCATTTTTTAGATAGTCTTTCGATTCTGGCCATTCCTAAGCCTAAATGAACGCGATAAATGTTAGCATGGCAATGTCTTTGGAAAGTGGATTGCCTTGACTCAATCGGCCGGGTATTAATAGCACACAAAAGCAGACAGCGTCCCAATAGACCATATTAGACCTTTCTCTAAATTTCCCAAGCATCGAGGTGCATGCTACAAGTGTAGTTACACGCGTTGCACGTGCTGGCGTCTGAAGTAGTAACCGCCACGCTTCCCCGCATCCCTACCGAGCCAGTCACGTGATTTGAAAATCCCTCTCCTAGGTACTGCGGCTAACTTCAGCCGCGGTTAGCGCTTCGAGCAAACGGGCCCTGGAGTTTGAAATAATGAGAGTCGACTGTAAAACACCATTTTTGCTACCCCAAGTAGCAATTTATTTTAGTGTAATTTCTGGAATCTTTTATTCAGACCGAACACTTCTTTTTCAATAAGCTTGTCGGCATAAAATTTAGACTATTTTTTATAGCCTAAACGTAGCAAGCGTTCACAACAAATACAACCTAGTGCATCAGATACACAGAAAAGACAATATTAGCAAATGCTACTTTTATTGAACAGATCTGGAGTTTCTGTTGGATACATACAGCGCTGTGAAGAAGTACACCATTCTTATATGAAAATAAGCTTCCCACCAGTGAAATTTCTCAAGTTGGACAGCCTTGTTGTAAGTCAGGCACGTTAAAGAGAACCCTGCCCAAGTTTTACTAGACACTCTTACAAAGTTGTTTCATCCGTACAATAGCGACTTCAAGGTATATGTGTAGAAACTTCCCAAAGTGCAAACATTATGTGAAGAAACTGCATTTCAAAGTTGACGTCCTCGCAACCCCCCCTATCGGTAGCTGCTCTACCGGCAACAATGAAAAGAACTATAGAAAGACCGCTGAGGCCACATAACGTAAGACATGGTGTCCAAGATTCGCTATGGACAGCATTGTTGGTAGTTGGACTTGTTTGTGCTCACTCTTTTACCCAGTCTGTCGATTGACAGCTATTTAGAGTGCATGATAAGAACTATTTGTGCTGTAGACATAAAAACATGTACATGTTGCCCCCCCCCCCTTTGAATCTGGCAGGCGAGACCACTCGAAAATGTTTGAGAGTAGCTGTGTAGAACTGACATGTTCTAACATTCTGATGACACAATTATTCATATTAAAAGGTATGCTTAACCGAAATTCGAAGCTTGCAAAACAACACTGGGGCGGTATGCGGGACGCTGCAAAACCCCCAAAACATCACACATAGAGCATTATTTCTAACGGATGGCCGTATTTTTGGAAACATGTGGGATTCAACAAGGCCGACGAGGCATGTGATGTCGCGATTCTCATTCCCTCTCCTCTAGGCTTTATCCCCTTAAGCAGGTGAACCGAAGCGGGAATGAGAGAAGCGAGGCCGCTTCCCCTCATTCTAAAGTGTACCAGGAGAAGTATGATGTCACATTTCTTGTTTGATTGTGCCCTTTCCTTTCCAAGAATACGGCCATCCGTTTGAGATATTAATGTATGAGTGATGTTTCGGAGTTTGTAGAGCTCCCATTCAAAGCTTCCGCGGCCTTATTTTATGAAATCCAAATTTTGGTCCAGCATCCTTTTAAACAAGCTTTTTCAAATATTAGCATAATGAACATACAATTGGACAACTTGCTAACTCACAACAGCATCCTCCCGATGATGCCGTACAAAGGTTCTGTCACACGCACCAACCGAGGGGATTGCTGCAAGTCCATCCACCCTCAACTTTTAGTCACCTCTGAGAGTGAAGAACTGCTGTATGAGGCCCGTCCAGCCACTGCGCACACAAAGAGAAACACGGGAAATAACACTCAGTGACGAGCAAAGTCTCTGGGCGGAAAGCCCTCCATGACAAATGAGCACTGTTGGGTTACGGCAACGGCGTAATACACAGGTTCTGCTTCTTGGATGCCTTCACCGCTGCGGTGGGTGGTCGTAGCTAGTCGTAGCAGATAGTGTCACGTTTGTTGCTCGTACCAAAACACCAAAGCCGTGTAGTATTCTTGTTGCCGAAGTTCATAAGCCTACGTTCCCGGTCTACACACACTACACAAAGCCAGCCACGAGCAAAGCTAGCTAACCCCGTTTCTGCTTCGGCGACAAGCCGCCAGGGCGGTGACACCGCCGCTGAAACTTCTGCCTCGGCTCTTCAAACCAGGGCCCCTCAGTGCACAAGCATGACACTTGCCAGGCTGCTCTGCCTGTACCAAGTGACACGCGCCCGCATGTTCCCTCTCATAATTCTTCTGACTGCACGTGCCCCGTATTGTACACGGCCATACTGTGCACATGGCGAAAGTTCCCTTTTGAAAGTGCTCCACGGTCGGCTTACAATGCTGCGAACACATAGCACATGACCACTATAGGTGACGACACTTGGGACACTTGCCATCCGTCGTTGTGACGCAAAGTCGCTTTCTCAGTCGTCCTCACAAGGGGCAAGGAAAGGCAGGCACTGCATAAAAAATCAATACATATTATAACACAGGCTGTGGCAAACTGGTTTCAAAGATGATACAGTCATGTCTTCTTAATATGGACACCGCCGTACTATAAAAAGATTTTTTTTCTATAATGAAAGGTGTTTATATGAGAAAATTAAATTTAAAACAAAAATTGGATAACAAGCATAACCAAACAAACAGTTTATTCAGCTAAAAGATAATGAGATGTGAGTTTGCTCTATCGCTTTAGAGCCGTTTAACATGTAGCACTACTGTCGTTTACAAGAACAGATACCCAGGCTGTAAAGTGATGATCGGCTGAATAGCAAAAGATGTTGCACTGTATGCACAAGCCGGATGTAATTGACACTTAGCTGCCGGCAGTTCGGATCCTATAATCTTATGATCGCAGACGGGAATTACATCTGGTGCCTACGGCTGGAATAATGTCTCGCTTCGTAATAGAAAAAGCACAAAAAAAAACACAGGATGGAGAAACCGGGTGTCACAAATTCAGGCTTCTTTTCAATTTTTTAAATACTTTTATGATCTTTTTTTTGGACCACTTTAAGTGTTGGTACGGTCAAAAAGGGGGAGTGTGGTGCCACTTTTAATCTCAGTTCGTCCCGTCGTAGTTCCTTTCTAAGTCCCCAACGAATTTGCTCGTTTGCGGAATGGGTTTTTGTTAACGGGCGACGTAGATCATCCCAGGTCACAGTTTGTGGCTTTGACCTCGCGGACGGAGGGGTGCGTATGCTGGCTCGCGTATGGTGCCGATTTGACATGCAGGGGCGCCGCCGGGATACAAAGATGTTTACGCTGGCTAGCACGCTTTCTGAAGGCGGCGGCTTTGCTCAGTCTGCCGCCTGTCGTGTTCTATGTATCGGCGATAATTGATGTTTTTGGACTCGTACGGGGGAATGGATGGGCACATATGTTTGGTTGTCTGAAAAATGTAATAGGTTTTGCCATTTGGGTCGTTGCTGTGTAGCTTTGTTTTTCTTGAAAGTTGACTGACCCGAAAGGCGGGGAAACGGGAGGTTGGTCGGTAGACGAGCCTATAAAAGGGGGTTCGGGAACAAAGAAGGTAGTCCAACCCCAGAGCTGGCCGGGTCGCTACTCAACGTGGTTACTCCCTGCAGATGAGTCCTGGAACGTGTAATTTTTGGCTTCTGCCCTGCCTGTCGGACAAGTGTTTGAGTTTGTTGTGCTGAAGCGTGTGTGGCTGTGTGGTGCGCGGTGTCGACCTCATCAAGCCTCTAATTGGACTGCTGGACTTCGAGACGCCGTTCTTCGGCCGACAACTCCAGACTACGGACTGCTCTGGACTCGGCACCTACCGGAAAGCTAAGCCTGGTTTTCTAGGACTTGTCTACTGCATTCTCTGGCTCTGAAGTACGAATTGTTGAATGTTGGGAAGATTTTTACACAGTGCTACTCTCTGTCGCGACTGTTTTGGGGAATTATCCCATGTGTGTAGCGGTAACGTTCGAGCTCCATCTCGGTTTGCTCTCGTTGTTAGTGTCGGGTTTTCGTCACTGTTTTGTTGGCTTATTCCGGTTTTATGAGCGTCGAGTCTTTTTAGTATTAGTTTCTGGCTCGCAGGGCTCCATGGCTTTGAGCTGGAGTGTGGTTTGTGTTGAGTGCTCTATTGCCGTGTACAGCTTAGTTTTTCACTTTATTAAATCTAATCTTTTGTTTGCTTATCCTCCCTGTGTCATCATCTTTCTCTACTGATTATACACCAGGCGTGGACCCAGCGCTAGTCAATGGTCGAACTTAGCTCTCTTGTTCTTTTCCCGTAATTTCTCGTTTATTCTCAGAGTGGATCATTGAATTATTTTTATTAATCTGAACCCCACTCCGTGACACCGAAACAGATAGGAAAGCACCACAACGTATTAAACTCGTCGAACATTAAATGTTCTTGAATTCTTGTTCTCACCCATGCTTGCTACGTGATGAAGCCCAAAGGTTAGTTCAATGCCAATCAATATTAAATGTCTTTAGATGGGCACCTGCTGCCCGATCATGGCCTTTATTGCAAAGCACTGTTCACACATTTGTGAGTCCTGCAGTGCCTTGTGGAATGGTGGGCGATACTTGCCGTTCCGCAAGGCACTGCAAGACAGATCAGGCTCAACTTTTGAATGTCGACGTGCTTACGGAATGCTGCAGCAAACCAATCATTCGCCGAGGGAAAAAGAAAGGAAGCTGCATGCCTCCGTGTGCTCATTGCCAGTGTTTTCTGCTCTGCTATGTACCCTGCTTGTGTGCTGTGATTTGCAAGCCAGCGCGGGATATATTTCCTTGATTTGTTTGTCTGTTCAGCTGTGCGAGGTTGTGATTGAAACAACCAAGAAGTATAGACCGCCATTCTTTTCATCAAGCTAAGGCTTCGCTCATCCGAACCGGGGACGATGACTGCTGTTGTTTACACGATTTTCGACAGCTATGTGGAGTGGCTTTGTGTTTAAAATTGCAATCCTAAGTGCAAAAAGAAGTTACCGCAGACTATATTGTTAAAGGTTGATTTCAACTGGCAGGCTCTGGCTACAACCACCTTAATATTCATTCAACATTGTTTGCATTTCTACTTACCCCTGATCGCTTCATTTGCCAAACACGTTAGTGGCCGGTCACCTTACCAATGAAACTAATGTGCTGGTGTCTCCGGCGAAGAATTCCCTCAGGGCTACATGCAATGCACAACCCAGTTTGTAGCCCGTTGTGACTGAAAGCTTTCACACTGGGGAAACGTTGTTGTCACAAACGCAGTCAAAGAATGCGATAGGATTGAGGGAACAGGGGGATTGTCCAAGTTGACTGACTGCATGAGCATATGTTTCTATCGCCACCGTGTTTCCTCCACGCAGGCGACAGAGAAAACGATATAGAGACTCCTCGCGCTTGCCAATGCCAAGTTTCTCTAAAACGTCGAAATACGAGACACCCAGCAGCGAAGTGTCGATATTGCCGGAGAGAGCGGCGGGACAACGATCAGCGCAGGATCGCGGCTTCGCCACTCTTATGCGACGGTGTCTTCGGTCTCCGCTCTCTGCAGCTTCCACCGGGACGCTAGCCGTGCCTAATTGTGCTAGCTTTGAGCACCACAGTTCATAGGGTTCACAGCGCCCGAGC
Organism: Ixodes scapularis; assembly: GCF_016920785.2. Taxonomy (NCBI): domain Eukaryota; kingdom Metazoa; phylum Arthropoda; class Arachnida; order Ixodida; family Ixodidae; genus Ixodes; species Ixodes scapularis. The sequence continues at coordinate 150,536,632 of NW_024609868.1, forward strand.
GAAAGCTCGCGCAAAAGAACCGGCGAGCAGTCGAGTCGTTTCCAATCGACGGGGTGGCTAAACGCCGGTTGTGTGAATCGGGCTTAACGCCTGAGCCGGCTTGCTCAAAGCAAATCTAACGTTCTTGAATGTCATGTAATAAAAATCTGAGACGTGCTACATTCTATACAAACTTGATAAAAAAAAATCAAACACTCACCTTCGGCTGCTACGTCCGCCGTACCGCTTCAAGGCAGAAGCAACATGGCGCTCGACGTTTTGGGGTGTTGGCATGGGTGTTGGGCTGGGGTGTTTTCAGTGTTGCTTACACGCCTAGTCGTGTAAACCGAGACCGAAACACCAATTTTTACTACCTCAAGTAATTTTTTGACGATTTATCACTAGCAGAGCGTGTAAAAATATGCTAACGAGTGAAAATGGGGTGTAAACAGGCGAAATATTACATTTTCGCTAACAGTGCAGCCAGTGATTGTTTACCTTTTTGCACTGCATTCCGTCGGCGTTTTCCCGTGAAATAAAGCAAGAAATGGCTAGGCAACGACCGCGCAAGTGATGGTTTGTTACCTCTGTGTTTATTAAAGTCGTATTACAAATCTGAACTCCACCGCTGGCAATCGCTGTCCGTGCCCCTTCGCTTCGAGGCGGCCGAAAGGTATGTGGCAGTGCCGAACGCGGACGTCTTCATTATTTGTGACATGGGCGCCGTGGTACGTATAATTTCGCCCGGTCTGTGTCGCGTGTTACTTCTGCAGCTAAGCAGTGACAGTCGTCACTGGTCGTCGGAAAGATTAGCCGGCTGAGGCGTTGGTGGGCTTGTCAAGTTCGAGCAGCGGCCATTTTGTACGGCAGAGGGAGAAGGGGTGGGAAGGGGTGTGGGGGAGGTTGCTCCAAAAATGCAAGTTTATCTTCCCCTCGTCGATTCGGAGCGGGTCCCACGGAGCGGAATTTTGCATCCCTCGCGGATTTTGGAAAGCGCTCCAGATCTACGAGTGGAATTCACCATTAGGTAGCCGGCTGGACACTCACGCAGAGCATGATCCCGATTGATGTTTTGTATGCATAGCTAAATCAGGGTGCACGTTGGCTGACGCTCGCTTCGGCCGACAAAACCTTGATCGCCAAGCGCGGCCAAACTTCCCGTGTGTATACGAATACATTTTATAAGAAGTTCGTTACGAATGGCAGAACAAACTTATGGCCGTATAAAAGTATCGCAACGGGCGGCGTAGATTCGCCGAGCTCTATACTTTGCGTGTGCTGACGACATTTTGTCGGTTTTTATAACGGTAGCTGCCTTTGCACCGCCAAGCGAAGGGCTCGATCGCGTTGCATCGCTTCGAACAGCAGCGCTGAAGTGTACAGTCACTCGCTTTTTATTTAACGACCTTGCCAAGAGTTCTTCAATGCCGGCGTCAAATAAATGCGATCGTGCTCGCCATCGTCAGGGGAGGAAACGGAACTGGCGTAGAAGCCGTTCAGTAGGCGCTCCGAGGACTCCGACTCAAGTCACTCCGTTCGGAGTTGAGAGAGCCGCTACTGAACGCGCCCATTGACAAGCGGGTGCTCCGCCGCTATTTGCTTCCAAGGGCTGCTCATGCATAGCCTCCTCTATACTCACAAAACCTGGCAGTTCGATGACGGAGCCATGGTATGTAGCCATAGAGTGCCCGGTCGCAGATTTAGAGCGCGGGGATCTCGTAGCAGAGAGCATTTCTCGGGGAAGCTGGTATTCAGCGCACAGCTTTTGCAGCGGCGAGGACCCGAAACATGATTTTCAAACCCGACGAGAAAAGAAACGATAACGCGAGGAACGCGAGGGCGCGAGCGGACATTGCATCGCTCGGGAGAAGTGTGTTTCGGCGTCTCGCCGCAGCGCGGCGCCCGTTACATGACTGTCCTCTTATCCGCTGTCTGCCGCTCTACCTTTCCCCTTTCGGCGGTCGCGTCTCGTGGCGATCTGCCAGGCTTTGTGAGTATAGAGAAGGCTATGGATCATGACAAAGGCCTCGTGCACTGGTGCATTTCACGTTACTTGCAAGACAAACGCATGCACATCTAGGGGCTTTATACCCGCCCGTACTTGCTCGCGTGCAGACCACAGAGAAGGACTATGTTCGAACGCCGCTGTTCCGTGGAGCTTGTCAACTGTTACATCTAAGAATGTTGCCCATGACGGCTGCCGCTGCAGCTCGCTCTCTATTACATTTGTTAAAAAGCTGCAAATCTACATATTTGTCATTATAGGATAATGCGATGTGTAGAGACTACAAATTCGTTAGAGATAAATAAGCGATTGTAACTTCTTTAGGGATTTCAGTTGAGCTGGTTTCATGTAACGTCATTGCCACCAAGACATTCCCACGAACAAGAGCGTTCACTTTACTGCCACATGATTGGTGTGCGTGCAGACTTCTGGCGTTACGCTACAATAGTTACTTGCGACATTTTTCTCAAGTTTGATTAAAATTCCCAATTTTCATCTAGAGCCAAATCTTATATGACTTTGGCTTTGCCATGCGTGTCGAGCTATTAATAGTGAAGGTGACATATACGTTGTTATTTTTTCTATCTGTCTATTTATAAAATATAAAGTGCCAGCGACATGGTTCCCATGTTGCAAGTGTTTGGTGAATTTGACTTTCTAATTTTTTTTGCATACGTTCAGCATCATCCTGTATACTGCGAAAGTAAAATGCGCATTATCGTATAGAAGTAAATTCTATCATTATATAGCTATCGCAATACATCGACATTAATTTTCCTCTTTTTGTTTTACTCCACCTTTTTGGAAAATTTATTTTTTCCCCGAACATCTTTTTTACCTTGTACGATCTGTCCTTCAAGAAGAGCAAGCATCGCTATGGACCATCTGTGTCTTACGCTGGTCATCTTAAAACGTCTCGAGACTTTTATGTGCTAAGCTTATTTTAAACAGAGGATGCAGCGATTATTCCATATATTTTTTTTTCTTACCAAATAAGTTGACATGCGTATGCGTTATTTGTTACCACATCGTTTATGTGAATGCCGGATATGGCGTGAAAACGTTGAACGTAGAAGTTTTGAATGTAAGCGCTTTTGCAAGAAAGTCTCGCAGGATCATAGACCAAATGACGAGAGCTTCGTATTGTTGGCATGTATCACTTAGATAAGTGTTCGATGTTGGAAAGTTTAAAGAATGTAACCAGGAGAGTCTGATCTCTTTTCAATCACAGAGGAAAAAAAATCAAATATGGTACAAAAAAAAGTAGCTCAAGTGAGTGTCTTATTCGAAAAAATATTCGTGCTCAAGAAAATGCTGAAGAGGGCGCTCCCATTGGAAACTTAGCCAGCTTCTGAATAAGCGCCGCTGTCGAAAAGAGAGATCTATATCAAACGGAGTGTTTCTCGGAAGCGGATCTAACCTACAAAGCAAAACCTTTTTTCGGAGGAAGTGGAGATTACCTCAGAAACCAGGTCAGCCTCAGAAGCAATTTGCAAACACAGAGCCATATCCTCTACACAATATCGATATGATGATCATTTCCCAGACGACACAAAGTTCTGAACAAATCCCCACAACATCCCAACCTTCCATTCGTGAGATCAAACTTCTGAGGACATACCTCGAACTATGATCTCCAGAACCACCTGCAAAAAAAAAAAAAAAAAAAAAAAAAAAATTTGGAAAGGACTTATATAATATTATGTTTCTCCGGAGTTATGAGTACCTTCCTGGTACAAAGCCCACCAGAGATTTTTCGTCCCGGAATCCGCCAATGGAATACGAAACTGTAACAACAAATCAATTACAACCAACAAAGTAGATAGCAATACAGGACTATAAGAAACTATGGGAAAATATCACTAGTTGCTAAAATTACAGAATTTAACTTTTAAAAGGTTTGCTCAAAAAAAATTTTTTTTTTTTTTGTATTGATTATGAAGCTTGCGGGTGCGCTGCTTTCAGGCCTCGCATCAGAGCAGATGCGTCGTTGGTTCAAGCTGCAAGTACGGCCAGTGTTCACAAGTCTCGCAATGACATTCAGAGTTGAGAACAATGTTCCTTGTTATTTTAATAACACTAGTAAATCGCATGATTTTCCTTCTAGTTTCCATTGTAATCAGTAATGTATTTCTTAATTGCCTCCAATTGGTCTCGAAGTGGCGGTCAACTTGAACGCGGCAGCTTGCGTTCCTACTTTTGGTGGGATAAAAAAAAATGGTATGAACGAAGCGGTAGTCTTTGACTACCGAGTGTAACGCCTCATTGTGTCTCTTCTATTTAGGGGTTGAGCGATGTGGGTAGTACTATTCGGTATTTGGGTAGACATGCCGAAGCATGTCTACCAAATACCGGTAGACATGTATACGCGGTCCGCGTATATTTTCTAATTTTCGAAAACATAATTTTTGCACCTCGAGAGTGATTTACATCTGAGATCGCTATAGGCGATCCTTTACTGAAGGTAGCGCGTAGATTTGTTCTTGATTACAGTGCAAAAGCTTGCCGTCTAGTTCAGAACCGGAAATGTGTACGATTCTTTTTTTTGCACGCTGGCACATTTACATTTCAGCTCACGCGGGTAAGAGCAAATAGAAAAAGAAAATGCGCGCCAGACCTCCAACTTTTTTCTTTCCTTCTCTATATTTTTCAAATTTGAAATGGAAGTTCATTTTATAAACAATAGCGACTCCAAGACATGGTTGGAGTCGTCTTCAGTAAGCCTTAAAGAAAGGTTTGCTTAGGCGCACCTCATTGACCATGTTTGACTCTCCGTGTCGTAATTGTTAACTCCCTCTTTTTTTTTCTTTTTTTTTTGCTGTCACTTCATTACTTTTTTATAATTTCGGCAACTCCACACGCCATAACTCAACAGAGAATGGTCCTGGTGAAAGTGACCGCTTTTATCTCTCCTACTCTTACTAACATGCACGCATCGGTAATTTATTGTAGTGCCGCTACAAAGTCCCGATTACAATCAATAAAGTAATTAAGAAAATAAAGAAGCAAGGCAGCGTTATGGGGTGCACAATGAGCAGGTCATAAATGAGAGGGCTTCTAGTTATATTTTCCGTAATATATACTTTCAAAACAAATTTCAGATTTCCAAAGCAGTCGACTGATGACAACCGGTTTGTCGGGTAGTTTCTACATAAAATTGTTACCAAATTACTACTCATTTTAATATATCTTGCTATGATGGTAATTATTTTTTTAGGTATAAAACTACGACAAGCGTGAAAAACATGCAGAGACGGCATTTTGTAGGGGTAAGCATAAGGGTTAACACATGTCCATGTGTTAACCCTTATAAACAATCACCACGAATCCTCGAAAATTTAATTTAACACGTGTTAATTAGTTTTTGTGTGCACTGTAAACCCAGGCTCTCTTTAAACAATACAAAGAAGAATTGAAGAAGATCCGTAATAATAAAAATCAATTTGCGTCATTTTCAAAGAACTGTACACGCCTAGTGTGTAAAAAAAAGCAGTTTTTTTTTTGTAGCATACACTGGTTAGAAGTATTCTGAACCCGCAGTGGAAACTTTAAACGGCAACGTGCAAAGTTTTTTTTATTATTATTGTTTTGGTGGTAAATATTTCTTTTCACACTGGGTTCAAAGTCTGGAGTCTCTCGTAAAGTGTAGTGAAAAACCTATGTGGAAACAATAGTACGGCCTCCCACGCCGGTTGAAATTGCATTCTATATCCTAGGGATTTAAAGTGATCGAACCTTCTGAGTTCGCTGACACCGAGATTTGTTTTAAAAGGTCGTTGAGCAGTAAATGCAAAGAGAAGATTTAAGACTTCAAAGAAAACCACTGGCGTTTTTTTGTAAAGAAGCATATATGGGCCGTTTATTTTCTACGAAAGCTCTGATTTTTGCTATGTATGCTTTGTGCGCATACCATTATATATATATATATATATAAAGTGTGTCGATTGCAAGCGAATATATAACTACCGAGAGATGCATTCAGGGTGTCTTCGTATTGGTTTTCTCAGAATGTTCCAAAAAAGATAACTTTATTTCGTGTTCCTTTATTCCCGAGGCTAAGTTGTAGGCATTGAGGCCACTGCCTAAAAGGAATAAAAAAAGGTGTTAAATAATTAGCAAATTAAGTAAACACAATTCTCGTTTTTCTAATTTTATTTTGGGGCATAATGTATTTGCAGAATATAGTCTGGCCGTTAATTGAAATTTTGAGGAAAACAATCTTACTGGGAGCTTCGGGGCGAGAAATGTCCCCATTGTACACGCCTTCAGACTCAAAGAAAGTCACCAAAGAGCTCCCTTGACGTCGACCATTCCGCCCTACGCGGCTCCACAATTGACGTGTCCGCGCGGTAAGTGACATTAGTCGGACGTAAACGCAGAGGGGAGGGATCCATGGCACGGGAGCTTTTTGCCAGCTTAGCTTTGATTAGAAGCCGATGGGATGACATTTCCCGCTCCATTCTGCCCAGAAATTATTAGTCAAAAGTTCACGTTATGCATACCACAGTTAGGTCTATCGTCACTTCTCCAACTATAGTGTTATCCCCCCCCCCCCCCCCCCGGAATAAACAAAGTTTTAAAAGTAAATAAAATGTTTAGTTAATTAGCTAGTTATCCAACCTAGTTTGCCAATTGTTTCGTTTTACGTTCTTTGGCGAAGGGCACACATAGACAACCTTTCGTGCCGGAGTCAGGCTAAAGACTGACGTCTCGTTTATTAAATATAAAACGAAATAAAAGAAAGGCACCTCTGGTACGGGGCGCTCAGGTTACGCGCGAAGCGGACGAACGGATGTTTATATCTCGGGCTGCGCGCGAACGGTGGTTCTCGGTCGCTTTGGACTTTGGTTGGAGCTCGCTAGCGTCGGCGCGTCGACGGCTCCATAACATCCCTCTTTCTAAGGGAGCTTCCAAAAAGTGCCGAAACGGTCTGGCTCTTTTACACATCGGCCGTGCCGAGAATGTTTGTGGGAGGTGTCGGAACACGTTTCCTCGGGCCTCGTGGTTGTTTCGGGGAACTCTTCGATGCATTGTTTATCTTGTTGATCGGGGAAAGGAATTAAATGCGTGCGATTTCTTCGGATCTCTTGACCCTCGGACGTTATTCACTAAGATCGTGGTGTATGGGCCTTGTTCTGAACAACTCCGTTCGCTTTAGTTAAATGACCCAAACTCGCTGTCCACAGCCGAGTGGATCTAGTTGACGCACTCCGTGTCGCCGGTCGAAGTATTGCTTTTGTCGGTTCCTGCTTCCTGCTCATAGCGACCCAGTTCTTTTTGGTCGGGTAGCTTTGGTTCCAGGAGCTGAGTGGCGATCGGCACGGTTGTACGCATCCTTCTCCCCATGAGAAGTTCTGTCGGACTGTATCCGTTGGGCAGAGGCGTTGAACGGTAGATCACGAGTGTCTCGTACGGATCTTCCGTTTCGCTGAGTGATCTCTTTATGATCTTCACCGCAGCCTCCGCCATCTCATTGCTCTGCGCGTAGCGAGGGCTCGATGTGATGTGCTTAAATCCATAGGTCTGTGAGAACTTTGTAAATGCTGAACCTGTGGTTCCCGCAAACTGAGGACCATTATCAGACATCACTACTTCTGGGATGCCATGCCTCGCAAATATCGATTTGCAGTGCATTATTACGCACGCTGCTGTGAGGCTTTCCAGTCGGGCGATTTCGGCGTAGCGAGAGTAGTAGTCGACGACGACCAGCCACCATTTTCCGTGGATGAAGAAAAGGTCCATCGACACTCCCTCCCACGGTCGACTAGGAAACACTGACGGGATGAGGGGGAGCTTTCGGTTCTGGCCAGTTTTAATGCACTTTTCGAAGTTCTTGACCAGGCGCTTGATATGATTGTTTATCTTCGGCCAACACACCGATATATTTGCCCGTGCATTGCATTTTCCTATGCCCATCTGTCCTTCATGAAGTTGTTGCAGGATATGTGGACGGCAGGATTCTAGTACCATTATTCTAGAACCATTCATGAGAATGCTGTTTTGCACGGCAATGTGATGTGTTCCGAGATCTCGACGATTTGGCCAACCTTTGTGGCTGTAGCTGGCGAGTCTTTGGCAAACATGGTCTTTGTTCTGTTCTGCACTCGTTTTGTGTAGCTGGTAGGGACGTCTCTATCTGTCGAATGAAGCAATCGATTTCTTCTTGCATCTCTGTGAACGTAAAACAAAACAAAAGAAAGGCGCCTCTGGTGCGGGGCGCTCAGGTTACGCGCGAAGCGGACGAACCAATGTTTATATCTCGGGCTGCGCGCGAACGGCGGTTCTCGGTCGCTTTGGACTTTGGTTGGAGCTCGCTAGCGTCGGCGCGTCGGCGACTCCATAACACCAATACTCAGTGGCCCTCATTGCTTCCAACTGAAACCAAGTGGTAAGAAAACCTAATGAGGCCAAAGTAGATAAACAGCCTTTATATTTGAGATATCTTCACAGCTGAACTTCCGACCATTCATTTTAGATAGCGTATGTTCGGATTATTTTATCTGCATAATTTACAAACATTCCTACGTATTCGATGTAATGCGTGCATTTTCAATCTATGAAAAGTGCCTATAATGAAACGGGTCATATAGGAGCTACAGACCAAAGTTATTTGCAAACTCCTATACGCCCCTTTAAATATTTGCCCGATGGTAATGAGCAGTAGCTTCTGCAAGATTCCTTTTTTAATTAGAGGATGAACGTTTCCAGGCGTTAAAGAGAAAATATGTTATGGCACAAAGTAAAGGCACGCAGTTTACGGAACAAATTTTGACTCTGACAAAGTATGTGAGCATTTTATGAGAAGGAGTCTCATATATTAATTTGTTCCTAATTAGCTGTTACATCGTTTGGCTTTACTGGGCGCTGTCGCAGTATGTATTTCGTTTCGGGAACGTTATCTTTTTTCAAAGGCCCAGTATACTTTGTTTCACGATAACTTGGCGAACTTTAGAGGCGGCAGACACCGCGACCCCATAAGATAGTCCTACCGAGGCACGTGACACCACGTGACGGGAGCGCGTCTGTCACTACGCCAAGGAACCGGGTGTTGTCTGCTGGCCAAGAGTCGTCTGCTCCGAAACCAACCAACTTTGGATGAAAGTCCACTGCCGCAACATTACCGTCCGCTGGAGTAGCGAGCTCTTCGGGAACAGTTCGTGAGACGACCATGCACTCAATTTATCCGCTAATATCTGACGGGTGTTAAAGCCGGAGCGATATTATGAGCAGAAGCGGTCGATTACGCGGCTGCGATCGCCAAATGGCCACGGCCTACCACGGCGCTACAAGGGGAAAAAATCGGAAGCGGATACAGATATGGCGTCACTTTTTTTTGTTTAAATACAATTGAAACTCATTATTTCAAAAATATTTATTCCTCATTTTTTTATATTTATCATGGAAGTAAATGCAAGGTGCAAGCGAGCTGGACAAGAATGACGAAAATAATCCCTGAAGAAGGGGAACAAGAGAGACAAGGACAAACACAACTAGGTGACTGGTGCGCGACCGAAAATATCAGCCTGGTCCGGGTATCGAACCCGGGATGAGTACATTTCCAGTGGTGCGCTTTACCAGCTTAGGTAACCAAGGGTAAAGGCCCGTTCACACTCTTGCGACCGAGTACGACTGAGAGCGAATTCTTAGGACCGGATGCGAGGCAGCGGAGCTGGTCCTAAGAGATCGCAAGAGGCTTAAAAACCGGTCTGGTCTCTCTCGGTCGTACTCGGTTGCAAGAGTGTGAACGGGCTTATAGACGTCAGTTGAGCCTTAGTTAGCTCAGTTGGTAGAGCGCTCCACTGGAAATGGAGAGGTCCCGGGTCCGATACCCGGACCAGGCGGATTTTTTCGGTCGTGCACCAGTCAGCTGTGTTTAGAGATTTGTGTTTTCCTTTGTCCCTCTTGCTCTCTTTTTCCAGGGATTATTCTCGTTATGTTTTATATGTTCTCCATGGAGATGGAACCTGAAACTAAATCCTGTAGCGGACGGCGCTGTTTCTGTGGCGGTGACGAGGCCTCCGTGGCCAGTAACATGGAGTGTCATCGCGTGAATTGCTCCGACGCTTTTTATCAGGTCGCGGGGTCTGGAGCCTTCACAGTTCACCAAATTATCGTGAAACGGTGTAGTGTCTGTTCATTGAATCAAGCAAAGTTCGTTGCCTCAGGCCATATACCTATGGGTGCCTTTCTTCACAGATGGTCTAGCCACTGACCTTCGCGCGACGTTTGGACACTTATTTGTAGCTGGACGTTCGAGACGATTTGCAACGCGGCTTTGGTTAGATGTACAGACTTTAAACTCTTCAGGTTGTAAAACGTTTGAGCGTTTCACGCGAGAAAGGCTGCCGCTCGCATAACTACGTACCGAGAAAGAGAGGACGTCGGGTCGCTCGGAAGAACCCCAGGACAATAAGGGAACTTGATTCTCCCATCGTGCAATGAACCTTTCTCAAGAAGGGTTCTGCGCATGCCTGCGCTCTCCTTAGCCAGCGGCAAACGTTCAAATTGTGAACGGTGGACGCAGCGGCAGTGAGGGGAGTTTCTACGAGAGCGGAGCACTATCTCCCTGGCCTCCTCCGCGTGTATTGCCTTGTCTTTTTGTTGTTGGTTTGTTTTATGAATGCGACGTCATTAAATGCAGTGCAGGCTTCTCAAAACAAGACACTCGTCTGACTATAGTCGCTGAGAGCGTAAGACACGGTGAGCGTGACCCGTACTGTGCATTATATTATAGCTGCGCAGCCAATCCGATTGCCGCGTTAGCCGATAACATTTCCGAAGAGCCAATCACGGCGCAAGGTTTTTAATGCGAAAGCATGAACTGTGCCATGGAGCGAGCTGACGTCATCAGTGTCAAGCTTGAAAACAGCACCAAGTATCCGTAATTTCGCCTTCGGTTCCATTGGCTGGCGCGCTTCGACGAAGCTCACATTGGCCGTTGCGCTCGCTAGTGTCCACGACCGCTCACCCCATGGCGCTTAATGCCCCTGAATAAAAAAGGTAGCGACATTTTCTTCCTCTTCCTCTGACGCGCACAACTTTTATCTTTATGGTTTGCTTTCTTACACCCGTGTGTCAACTGTAGCGCCGCCTGGAATGGCCAAAGATAGCAGACGGCCTTCCTGTTCTTTAGTCAGAGCGCAGTCAAAGGCCTGAAAGACACGCAAATACATACACACAGGCTAAAAGCGCACTGTCACGGTCTACCAGCCTTAAGGATGTGCTCGAAGAAAGAAGATGAAAGCCGTGACGTAGTACAGTCGGCGTTATTTCATTGGTGACATGAGCTCATTCCATGCACTACACTCCGACAGCATAGGCATTCATTCTCCCTCCTCTGACGCGCACACCTCTTATCTTTATGTTTTGCTTTTTTTACACCTGCGCGTCGACTGTAGCGCCGCCTGGATCGGACCAAGATAGCAGGCGACATTCTTCAAAGGATGTCGCGTAGACAAAGCAGAAAGAGGCTGAAAATTGGGGAGAAATGCTTTCGAATTAAAAATTAGGACAAGACGAGAATGGACTGCCGACTCTTAGTTTGGGCTTGTCTCCACGGAGCTAATCGATGCCACGAGCGGCCCGATGAAAAAGGTAGCGTCGTATTCATCCAACTCCGAGTTCAAACAATTTCCTAAATATAGTTGTGCGCCGGCCGCTTGGTGTCATATTTATATTTGAAATTCCTATTGGTACGGACACAAGAAGGCATCGCGGCGAACTGTAGCGCTAATGCTGCGCGAAACCTTTATGTCCGACATCAATTCTGAACGCATCTTCAATTAGTTGCTCATGTTATGCGTCGCAGGCGTTAGGGGTAAGAGCTCGCGGCAATTTAAATGATGATCACAATATGATCTTGTCGTGGCAGTACTAACGCATCGAAAAATAAAACTGTTTACGCTAGAACAATCGATTGCTCGCTCCAACTTGAGCCTGCCATCCTCCCCACAGATTTAGCCGAAGAAGATCTCTTATGAGTAGGGTTTCAATTATTTAATCAAGGCTATTATACTATCGGTGTTCGCGAATGATTGATTGTCTATGCAGACTAAGTTCGCACCATAACTTCTCAGCAGGGCAGACCACCACTGTGGGGTGGCACATGCTGCTAAAAAAAAAAGTCAAAACGCAGAAGAGCTGGTGAACAATCATAATTAAGAATTTAGAAATTGAGACAAGGAAATAACAGGGTCCTGCACGCCACCGCCTCAAATTTGAGAGGGTGGTGTGCATGTCCCTCTTGTTTCCTTGTCTCGAGGTTTTAACTCTAAATTTTGACAGCTGCTAATGTGTCCCTTCTTTATGCCGAACGCATTCTGTCCACAGTACTGGATATTAATGAGTGGCTATGCCACATTAAAGTTTCTAACTAAAAGACTATTCTTGCGCCTTAATTCAGGGCATGAAGAACAAACAAAAAAAGACAGTATGTGTTCCCAAAATAAAAAAAATAAGTAACGAAAGAAGCAGTGTGCTGAGTCAATTGCCCCAATAATGACAACGTGCCGGCCCATACATTGTAATCATTAGAGAAAATATTTGGTTGAAATGTTCTGCTCATTGTAAATATTTCGTCCACGAATTTTAGATGCACAGCAAGACATGGGAAGAAATTCGGGGATATCGAAGAGATCCAGTAAAAACCGAGAGAGCTCTTATCATCTCACCCAAAGAGCACATCAAATGGGTCTTCAAAGGCATAAAAATGGATGGAGCCTCTGTATAATATGTCGAAAGTATTACATCAGAGGGGTCTGAAGTATGAAGGATCCTCACAACTCAGTACGGTACGACCTGCTTCGAATCATTCGAACTAACTTTACGCGTTGCCGCCCTCACTCGCTCGAGCTCTTGGCCGGAACCTCGTCTTTTTTTCATCTTGAAGACCCTTCAGTATCCGGCACCGGAAGCGCGAATTCACTCCTGAGAAGATCAAAGACGCTACGCGGAACCGCATTTGAAAGGAGAAGGTGAGCTGACCCGAAACGGCGCCGTTAAAGGGGTACTTATGCAATTTTTTTAGCTACCCCAACTAGCGATATTTTCGGAATCCCTGGCCTGCGCCCTTTTCGGTATGTTTATTTAGTATAGCAAAATTCAGAATAGTTATCGATGATCCCTTCTGTTGCTTGTTGTGAGTTTCGTCTTGTTTCAACGTGGCTGAAGACGTCTGGTCAACATGATTGCACCCTACATAACCGGCCCGTTTCCCCTCAGCTTCAATATGCACCAACAGAAACCGGAATAAATGAGAACGCTGACGCCTGTTTTTTCTTGTAAGGTCGGCTGTGAGTTTGTAATTTGAATATGAAAGAAGATTGCTGTCGAAGGGAGGTGTCATGTTGGTTAAGGTCTCCGCGCTTAAAATGCCGTTGGTGTTTGTTTTTCTTCTGCAGTGTCGAGTAGGAATGCCCAAAGTAATGAAGGCAAATCCTAATATATAGGGTGCTTGAAGTCAAAAGGCTGTATCTAAGGGGGATTATAAAATTCGACGCCTGCACAAAGCAGTCTAAACTTTTCGTCAAAGGTGTATTTCACAGGTCCGTTTTCTCTCGTAAAATTACAAAACGTAGCTCCCTTTCTCTAAGAAATAGGGTCAAAAACTTGCTAGGTCAACGGCGGGCGGAAGGCAGACGACTGAGTCGAGCGGCGGGACCAGTTTGGCGCACGTATTGATAGATGGCGTCGGGAGCAGCGTCGGAAGGTGTAGCCGACGACGAACGAAAGCAGACGACAAGCAGACGAAATCCGTCGGCAGCAAGAACGCCGCTGCTATGCAACCGCTTTTCTTTTTTAACTTCATGCTTTGTTTTTATTGTCCCCATTCGTTTTTAAGGAAAGGTACTCTACAAAAATGTTATCTTCATTTTACTAAATCGCAGTCGTCGCGAGCAGTCTCGATTAGAGTTGTTGTATAGGCTCGATGCAGGAGCCAGAGTTGCGCGTTCATCACCGTATAGAGCCGGATTTCCTGCACTGCATTCGGAGTCTGCTCCCTTCTTGACTGAATTCGGCGAACAGAGGCGCCGCGCATTCGAGGCGTGCGGAGCGCTCGAAACCAGGGGAAGATACGCCGCGGCGCGTGCAATGTTTACTTTCCTTCACGGCATTTGAGTCTCCTCCTCACGTGATCGGATCTCTGTAATTTATGCCTCGTGTTTTGGCGTTAAGGTCTTCGCGCGGACGGAAATTTACACCGACGCGTTATGAATTACTTGCATGATCGATGTTGAAGAAACTGCTACCTAAATACCGAATGACTAAACCCCGTAGATTCTGAACGTAGCCATTGCCGACGGGAGATATTCAGCCTAGACGTAATTATCATGACTACTGCCTTTAATAAGCTATACAAAACGTGCGAAATATAGTTTTGAACAGTACATATGAACACGAGAGTTATAATTTTTTTAGAGCGCAGCTCTTAGGGGCCCGTTCCCGGCTTGAGCGGCGTCGCCGTCGCCGTCGCCGTCGCCGTCGCCGTCGCCGTCGGCGTCGCCGTCGGCGTAACCAAGGTCATCCCAAGGTCACGTGACCCCCAAGGTCACGTGACCCCTCCAGGTCACGTGGCCCCTCCCAAGGTCATCTCAAGGTCACGTGACCCCACGTGACTCCCAAGGTCACGTGACCCCTCGAGGTCACGTGACCCCTCCCAAGGTCATCTCAAGGTCACGTGACCCCAAGACCCCACGTGACCCTTTGAAGGTCACGTGACCCCTCTGAGGTCACGTGACCCCCGAGGTCACGTGGTCTCCTCCCCAAGGTCACGTGACCCCCAAGGTCACGTGACCACTCCCAAGGTCATCTCAAGGTCACGTGACCCCAAGGTGACCCCCACGTGACCCCCAGGTCACGTGACCCCTCTGAGGTCACGTGACCCCCCTCCCCGAAGTCACGTGACACCCCCCCCCCCCCCGAGGTCACGTGACCGCCCCCCCGGAGCATATTAAAGAATGAGGGGAGGAGGAGGGGTCTACCCTCCCCTCAGTAAAAAGTTAAAAAAAGTTAAGTTTTAAGTTTAAAAAAAGTTAAGTTTGAACTTTTTTTAAAAAGTTAATTTTTTAAAAAGGAATTCGATGCAATGTTTTTACTGAGACATGGTTAACCTGGAGCTCGGTGGAAGAAATACATTTAGGTGGTGGCTCTGGCCGCTCTTCCCGCGGGGAGCGAGCGACCAGATCGTGTTCCGAACTAGCCTCGAACAAGGAGTATACTCTGTTTCATCTTATGATGTACCGCAGGAAAGGCTACAAGCGCGAGCTCCTTGCTCTGGGGCACATCCCGGCGGCACAAGCTTTCGTGACTTAAGAGCAGCTGCCAACGCTATGAGCTCGCGCTTCTAGCCTTCGCTGCGGTACAACATAGGGTGAAACGAAGTGTCTTTTGTTCCGTGCCGCCGCGGAGGGCGCTGAGGTGTGAGCACCGTGGGTATGAGGTCTCTCCTCGGCGGCCACGGAGTCGGGGGCGTAGCTTGCTCGCCTTTTTCGCGGTGTGGTAGTGGTGTGCGGTCAGTGGCTGACCTCATGTTTTGCTTTGGTGCTGTGTCAATCACCGGTGCCACCATCGTGCACGAAGATGAGCATTAACCCGAAGAAGAAGTTATGCTATAAGGATGGGAAAGACGTGCTTCGTTCCCAACTGCAGTTCGGGGTACGGGAACTGCGCAGAGCGAGTGTCCTTGTTTAAAGCTCCATCGAATGACGCTCGTCTGGAGTAGTGGCGTCGTGCAATCCCGAGGGCCGATCGCAAGTTACTACCTAGTCTCCTCATCTCGTTGACTAAGTGAAAGCCGAGCTTGACGGTCTAATTTCTGTCGAAGACTGGGAATGCGAAGATGTCTGGACAGAAAAGGCTCATGAAACCAAGGCTGTGGACTGCATGCTATATTATGTAACTGTGTTATTGAGCGTGAAAAAAAAAAAAAAACCTACACGCTGCCCTGCATGCCGATCCGCTTTCAGCATCGACAAGAACACTTCTACTGAAGCAGCACTGACAAACGTGAAGAACAGAGGAGGCCTTACACACCCCAAAAAGAACCTTTTCCAGCTACTGAAGAAAGTGGAACAGTTCTTCATGCAAAATAAAAGCCACAAGACTCTCTATTGGGACACAATCGACAGTGTTCTTGACGGATGCACAATAACGTTTCCATGCGCTGAACACAAAGAAGAAACAATCGCCCCGTTGCTTCACTACTACTTCAGCATGCGAATGCGACAACACTGTAAGCATATTACGATGAGTAGGAACAAATAAGTTTAAGATATAAAGAAATCAGCAAAGCAGCACTCGTCTTAGTTTAAGGGCATGGTCGAGGAACACAGGATGTAGGAGATGGCGTTATATGGCAGTATGCAGTAAATTCAGCTTTTATGTACATTTTACAGCTAAAATGTTTGCAAGGTATTTTTTTACCTGTAAGACGGGGTGACATATTATGCAAGTACAGATGAAAAGTGATTTATTTTTTATAACCGCTACTATTGTTTGACTTTCAGTCACTGTGTCATCATGTCAGCCATTATGTCATTATACTGTGTCATCGTTTCAGTCACTATGTCATCATAAATAGGAATTTTTTCTGCTCATAAGGTTTGCGTCTTCCACAGTACAAGTTTACATTGTATGTATAAACCATTTGTAATGCTAAAACCTTTATGCGCATTTAAAGAATTATTTAGGCCCCACTATGTAACATTATTAGAATTTGTTTTTTTCAATACGGCAGGAGCAGGATGGAAAAAATCACCCGACCTCATATAAAGCCACGCAATGTGTGTAAACAATTTACGGAACTGTTATCAAACATGCGAGCACGACCCAGGTGTTTACTCTAAATTACTCTAAATTATTGAAGGCCCAGTAGATTATGCCGGGAAGTTTTATATTTATACGAGTATTTTTGTCACGTTAAGTCATCATCGGAATGTTCTCGTTTAAAACACAGCAACCGCACGGGGGGATAGTCAGTGAGTGCCAATGCGCCAACATAAATCCATAATTTCACCACACAGCACACAGGGACCGAGTAAAGAATGCATAATTTCCTTCACAAGCCCTATAAACAAGCCTTCACGAGCCCCTCTATAGGGGGGCGCCATCCATCCCCGTGCGAGTGAAGCGCGCTCGGTGCGCCGAACAGAATGTGGTCGCCGCGCGAGACAGAGAGTCATCACCTAAGTGTGTTTCTTTCACCGTGACCTGGAGTGACATACCACTGGAGTTTCAAAATTAGAAATGCGAGGGCCTGATCTCGCAGTGTCTATCAATGATAATCTATGGTACCAAAGTTTCTATGAATTAACTAAAAATTATGAAGCTAATCCCTACCGAAAAATTCGGTATAACTTTTCACTATCCGGATTATGGAACCGGAAATTGGTTTCTGGAAACCCGAAATCCAGATTGCAGACAAAGGAATAATCTCTGAAAAACAAAATTCCATGTAGAATCCGGATAGCGAAAAGTTATACCGGATTTTTCGGTAGGGAATGAAAGCTTTGTTATCAAAATATCGAACACTGTTTTTGTTGCTTTATATGGACCGCCCTCAGGCAATGCTGCTTAAATTATAAAAGTGCTTGATCATGTATTATGTTTTCTTGGATCAACATTGGGGTCTTTTATAACTCTTCGAGGCATAAATACAAAAACAATTTCGGATAATCGACAAACAAAAGAATTCATAGACCTGATTAATGGGTACGCCTGTTATAATGTAATATCCGCCAACCAGAGTGACCTTGAACACTGCGAAATCTCTCGACACTTGTGTCAGGGGCTTAAATCAAAAATTTAAGGCCACAGTCCCACTAAATGTGGCAGTTTAGGTACTTTTTGGCAGGTCATTACTCATCTCCTTTTAAATACGGTTTTGTGGGATTGATGTCATTCAAAAGGCAATGCAATCCTCTTTCATTTGATATTATGTGTGTGTTGGGTTTTGCTGCTCATGCACATTTGTAGCGCTGCGAATATGATGGCGCGGACCCTCACTTGCTCCGCTAGTTCATGTTTTATGAACGATCCATTAAAGATAACACGGTTCCAATACAGCAGTTTTGTTAAGATGATGTCGGAGCAGAATGTAACGATACACTTTTTTGGTATTTGCACTACATTGTTTTTTTTATCCCTCGAAATATTACCCTAAAATTGACATTTTTCAGCACAAATATGTTTTTAATGACACGCGCTAGGGCAATGAAATTAGCTACAGATGTAGTGCTTATAATTGGTAATATGCAGAAAAAAATTTAATGTTGTGTAATATTTTTTTTCGTTTACATATTTTATACCAAACGTAGCACTTTTTTGTGCTTCGAGTCATGGTACTTCAAATGCCGCTGAGGAAATAATTAAACTATGATAAAATCTTTTATAACATTTAGAGCTACAATGGTTTTCCAAGAGGTGGACGTTGGCTTTTTTTCATTTTCAAAGTTATAACGCTCCAGGAGTGTTTCAAACATACCTGTTTTGACGCATACCTTTTTTGGACATCAAACAGATTTATAGGCATCTAATAATATTTATTGTTTGGAAGAGATATAGATTGCGATGTATTAAATTTTCACAATGATCTTGCTTTGGTTTCTTAATAGGTGTAGAGCTTAGCTAATTTTTTTTGAAACAATTAAAAACTGTTTGGGTGTTTTGTTGCGCTACCTGGCGGATAGCAGACAAACTGCTGATTTCGAATGTTCAAAATATTTCCGAGGGCGGCGTTGGCGTCTGTATCATCACCAATCTCCGTGTCTTTTTACCCTCACATTCAAAAATATATTGGAAGATTTACTATCGATAACTGAATGATGTAATACTGGGTCAGGCTAATAAATCCAAGACAAATAATTACAAAAGCGTAGCGTGATATAATGTGTTCATTATTCGATATGATTGAAATCAATAAACAATGAAGACGAAGAGGAAAAGAATACACCCGAATTCACTTTATGCCTAGAGTCACTAAATGAGCTTTAAAGTATCGGCACTTCGTTCCCCAAAATAGTTTTTGGCGCCGCCATTTTGGGTCTTGCTCAGAGCAAACGCAACTGCCGATCATCATGATCCAAACGTACGACTTCCTCAGCATTAGATGCGGTGCTAAGAAGCTGATGCAATATTGCAATGCTCTGTCGCGGGTTGTTTAAACATTTGTGAGGGACGGAAAAGTGTTTCCTGTAATTTTAGATAAAGCTTCATATAACTGGCAACCATGATTTTAAGCCACAATATGGCCAAGTGTCGTTACTGTGAACCGTAGCTAATTTACTGGCACAAGCGGGAACAATGAAGAAGAGGTAGGTGTCAAAAGGTAGTGGCTTGTGGAATCCACGGGGCTGACGTCATGGCCCCTCCAAGTATTACAAGCCTCTTGCACAAGAGCATGAATATTGTCATTAAATAAGCTACGCTTCAGAGTAGCGACACTTGGCCATATTGTGGCTTAAAATCATGGTTGCCAGTTATTTGAAGCTTTATCTGAAATCACAAGAAATGCTTTTCCGTCCTCCACTTTAAACAGCTTGCGACAAAGCAAAGCAACATTACATGAGCTTCCTAACACCGAATCTAAGGCTGAGGGTGTCGCACTTTTGAATCATGACGATCGCCAGTTTCGCCTGCTCTGCACAAGCACCAAAATGGCGGCGTTCACAACACTGTCGTGGAAGAGAGTGCCGATACTCTAAGCGCAGCTCTATTATTGGCTCTAGTTCCCGCGAAACTCCTTTTCTCTGACTGAAACTGAAAGTAAATATGAATAATACAACATTATTATAGCTTATTTAGTTATAACCAAATACACATAATGAGAGGAGGAAGCGGGCGGGTAGGAGAAACGCGGGTTTTATGTGCGACCGTTCTAACCGTCTCAAAAGAGAGAACGCACGAGCTTGCGCTGGTTTAAAAAAAAAAGGCATCCAAAGAAAAGAGGCGGCAAGCTGTGTTCTTTGTTATTATGCGTCTAATCGCAAATTGTTGTGTGTATGTTTATACAGCCGGAAGTTATTCTGCCTTAGTGGGCGTCTGGTGTCTCAGCTGTAGATGAGCAATTTAGCCACTGCGGTACAACCGCAAACCTGTGGTCTTTAACGTGCACCACGCAGTAGTGATACACGACCGCACGCCGGTATACGATGCTCTTCCAGATCGAAACGGGCAGTTGCGGGGTGCGTTCTTCGAGCTGGTGTGCGCTAGACCATGCACTCGGCCACCGACCCCCCCCCCCCCCCCTCCCCCCTTTGTGCGTCTAATTTATATACAGGTATAAGTATTTAAAGATTGACGATGGACGTCGATCGTCTCGAGGTAATGTTACGTATTAACATTATATAAATAATAAACTTGTTGAAGGACTGAACGACTCAATTTTTCAATTCTTGGATTGTAATATGGCGGTAGCCTACTGTACTTACTGTTGATGAAGAGCAATATGAGGTGATGAGGTAGTGATTAAATGATGAGGCTCTATAAGGACGACGACATTAGTGGGTGTCGAACCACAACGTACAGTGCCAGACTTGTTTCAAGTATCGTGTACCAAAGACTTTCTTCACCCGCAACAGTATATGGTAGAATCAATGAGGAGGCTGCTTTAAAACTGTACGTGGAACAGGAAAACTGCACTGTGCAGAAGTGCGGCTTATTCGTTAATAT
Organism: Ixodes scapularis; assembly: GCF_016920785.2. Classification (NCBI taxonomy): domain Eukaryota; kingdom Metazoa; phylum Arthropoda; class Arachnida; order Ixodida; family Ixodidae; genus Ixodes; species Ixodes scapularis. Next base: position 150,557,282 of record NW_024609868.1, read on the forward strand.
GAGGGACGGATTTCTAGCAGCATTCCCTGATTGACTACTTGGAACAAATGGCCTCGTTGACGTAAAGTGTCCCCGTTCCAAAAGATTCTTGCAGCATACTTAAACCGCAAAGAAGTATGAGGCGAAAAATAAGAAAAAGGAGCCTGGTGTGAAAGGTCCGAATCACCACCATAGCTTCTACTACCAAATATAAGGGCAGTTACACAATACACAAAGAGAGTTTTGTGATTTAGTTATATTTACACTTAAGGGCATTGATATCCAACGTATTCAGAGATATGAAACCTCCTGGTCAACCAACATAGAGCCTTTTCTACTCAAGTTTTACATGGAAGGCCCGACTTCCGCTGAAGTTCCTCACGTAGACGAGTTGTCCGACCGAATAAACTGCCAATACTCCCGATCTGGGAATCTCTCGATCTTTGTTCGTAGGCCATAGTATCATGAGATCGAGGGGTGTGGCTCTTCGTCCGCCGAATATTGCTTCGGCGGGTTTTTTTCCGTGTAAGATGAGACCGTCGCGTGCTACCGGAACAAGAACCTGGCGATTCTTCACTGAACTGCTTCTTGCGTAAGCTTCAAAAGGGCTTTTTTTCGTTTCGCACACCATCTGTTCTGCTTGCCCGTTAGTTTCAGGATGGTATGGTGCACTAATGTGATTCCTGATGCCGGTTTTTTTTTCTTCAAAAACTTGTTTATTTTATTTGAAGCAAGATTTGGCGCGTTATCAGAGAAAAGTATTTTCGGTAGGGCAAAAGTAGGTAAAAGCGACCGTAGAACGTCAAAGACGTGTTTGGACGTCGTGGCAGGCATCGTGTAAACTTCCAGCCACTTAGAGTACGCATCGCCCATGACTCCGCAGATGAGGATACGTTTCGCCACCCACCGACTGAATAGCGGATCGTTTTCTGTTACTGTTCATGATGGCGTTGGACTCAAGGAAGACTTCGAGTGTTTCCACAAAGTTAGCCCAGTAGGACTTTTGTCGAAAGCTGTAAGTGTTCGAAACGTCGACAACGTCGGTAGCCACGTGTTGTGCTTGACACTGGACACTTACCATTCGCTGAGAAGAAACTTGCTTGTTCGTCTGCCATGAGTTGTCCGATATGAGGTAATCACCGCAACACCATCTCTCGACAAAACTGGTCTTCATTGTCCGCATGTCCATAGTTAGCAATCACGTCAACTTATAAATTCCCGAACGCTCATAACTTGCCGTCGCTAAACGCCGTTCATTCCTAGCATCTTCATTGCAAATAAACGTCTTCCTATTTCTTCTGATAGTTTTCATCATATTCCTCCTAAGCTGTACTTACAATATTATGTGTGCCGGTACTTCCAAAAATATTGCAACGGCGTTTGTTTTCTGGGACCTATAATGTAACAGCCTTTACAAAATTTTCCGGACCCTGTGAAACATAATATTTCGTGACCTTTTTTTAGTCGTCATTAAAATGGTGAGGTAAGTACCGTAAATCGCGAAGCAGTTTACTTGACGTCCGCTTCCACTGGTGTCCTGGAAGATTGAGTCTACTGAGCGTGGATTCTTGCAGAGGAAATTTTCATTGATAAAATATTGACACGTCATTCAACATATGATTCCTTCTTGATAAGATTTATTGTGAAAGCCCGTTACAACCGCCGAAGCGCATCTCCCTATATCAGAGAACAATTATTACCCAGCCTGACATTAGAGAGTTTCAGTAAATCGTTCCCATGACTCCGTTAACGATACCCGATACTCCGCCACCGCCTCCCTTGCGCATGCATAGTATCGTTATCGGGGCTATCGGGGGTATCGGAACGATCTACTAAAACTCTCTAATCTCGCATACATCCGTTTGCTGGGCCACGCTACTTGCGCTAGCTGATCACAGCTGGCAGCGGCGCGAGCAAGGCCACGAGGGGAACGTGATGGTGCTCGAGCCATCCCACTGTGAACCAATAGAGAGTTTTAGTAGATCGTTCCCATGACTCCGATAACGATACCCGATACTCCGCCACCGCCTCCCTTGCGCATGCATAGTATCGTTACCAGAGCTATCGGGGGTATCGGAACGATCTACTAAAACTCTCTAGTGTTTCGGCCACCCCATGGGTCTCCATCTATTGGTTGAACTAACGCCTTGTTCAAGATGGCTGTCGTGGGACCGCAGCCTTAAAGCTGGCATTAGAATGGAAGAGATTAGCGATCACATCCCCATTTTTTGGTTGGGGCGCAATTATTCTATGGTACGTAAAATTAACACAGAACCATTTTGGCATCCCACATTAAATCAAGAAACATTAAGACATTCAGGCTACCTTATAAAACAAATAAACTGGGATGACGTATACAGAAAAATAGTACTAGTGTTGCTTTTAAATAATTGATAATGAAATTTAAAAACTGCCCTGATAAAGCATTTTCCCTAAGAGAAACCAAAATAAGAAAAAAAAACTGCGTGACTGGTGATATACCAAAAATAAGTAGAGATAAAGATAATACGTTTCATGCATTTTTTCGGTATCGTGATCCTAAAATGCTTGTGAGTTTAAAATGACAAGAAATAAAGTGAACTCGGACGTAAAAGAAGGCCTTAAGAATATAAAATAAGTGTGAGATTCAGAATGACCAAAGGAATATGTGGGACGTGGTAAACTAAAGGACTAAGAAGAAGCAAGTTACCAGCGACGTGTAACATATCCTAGTAAATAATCAATAATATTCTGGCAAGAAGAAACTTGCCGACAAAATAAATCAACACTTTGTGAGTATTGTCACATATTATGACGAATGACAGGCAATGAAGCAACAAATGAACATATACTAAACGTTCAATTTGGCGAACTTGTGCCGAAATCAAAAATGCAAAGAGGTAGCGTCGCAGGCGTCAAAAGTTAGTGGAGTAGCACGATCGAGAACGGAGCAAGACTGACTTGTACGGCGTGGAGCAGCTTTTTTTAGTCCTTCCCTTGGAGCCTAGAATAGTCTGCCTCGAGTCTTCTTGAACTACACATTCTGAACATGAGTAGGCTTGACGGTCCTCAAACCCTCTCGGTTCTATTTTAGTTCCCCAAAGAAAGATAAAACGACACGCAGTGCCGGGAATTGAACCCGAGCCACGTGCGGGTGACTAGAACGCGCTGCCTACTAAGCAACGTAAGCACGCGACATTGGAAAACACGTCAGAACGTACGAGTACACAGCGACAACTAATCCTTCAGAGTCTATGATGCTTGTTTTGACGACACCAAGTCAAGTTAATCAAGTAACTGGAAACATAAAAAAAACAATGTTTCTGCTGGTGACGACAAAATAAAGCTCAATTAAAAATGTAGCGGCTCTCCAAAGTCCAATTCTATCTTATATTATAAATACAATGCTTGAAACAGGTCACTTTCCTGACGAGATGAAAATGGCAAAACTTATTCCTGTTTACAAGGGAGAGGGAGAAACCAAAATCCACAACTACTGACCACTTTCTATTCTTTCCTTCTCGGATATTTATAAACGCATGATCAACGACAGGTTAACCAGTTTTTTCCTGAAACAAATATAATGACTAACAAGTGATAAGGATTTCAGCAGGATAAGTCCACGGAGGAAGTACTTTTAGGTATTAAAAACCAAATCGCAGAAAACGTTTAAAATAAATTCTTCATGAACTGCATGCTTCTATTTTAAAAAGCGTCCTACACTGTTCCATATATTTTACTATAAAAAAAAAAAGAAGAGAAGAATGCTTAGAAATTGCTGCAAATGCCTGTGTGCTTAAGCTATCAAATTGGTTACGAATAAAATTTACTGAAACTAACTAAATGTAAAACTAAGCATATAATTTTATGTTAATCAGTGACCGAAGCAATAGCCGTGTCAACATCCAATTTCAAGAGACTATTCTCGACCAAGTGTCCAAACAAAAGTTTCTAGGCGTCTGGCTTAGTGAAGAACTGTCATGATCTACGCAAGTCAATAAACTAAAATTAGAGGTTTCTTGAATTACTAGTGCATTACATAAAATACTAAACTTCATACCCATTTAACTAAAAATGGCGTTATATTATGCTGTTCTATTCAAAGATCAAGTATCGATTGCTATCGTGGGATACTACAATTCCTAGAGTAGGGTAAGAAACTAATTATCATTAAAAACATTAATCGTATTTGCGAAATTATATAGGCGATATAGAAATTTAGGCACCGCACCACTACTCATTAAATATATTACGTTAAAGTCGAACCGAATTTATCACTTTAAATTATTTCAATGGATACTTCGAAAGAAGCTTCACTTGATACCCGCACGATTTTCTACCTGATACGCATTACGAGACCAGAAAAGCAGAATTACTCACATCCGAACTAATTACGGCAAGCAAACAATAAATCATCGGATTAATAAATGATCAAATTGCCCAGGTATAGACATCGATTGCAGTGCCCCGTTTCCTAGGCTAAAACAAGACGGCAGTCAATCTCCAGTATTCAGTATTATCGAATGATCGTTTTCTCAAGATCTGAGATCGAGCCTGGTTGCTTATCTTCAAGATAAGTAACCAGGCTCGGTCTAAAATCGACCGCAAAAATCGACGCCTGCACGTAGTAGTCTAAACCTTTTGTCGAAGTTGTATCTGACAGGTCGATTTTTTCTTATAAAATTACAAAGCTTAGCTCTTTTCCTGAAAAAATAGGGCCAAGAAACTTGCCAGGGTCTACGGCGGGCGGCGACGCAGACAACAAAGTCGAGTAGTGGGGTGTGTTTGGCGTTCGTATTGATAGATGTCGTCGGAAGCAGCGTCCGAAGGTGTAGCCGACCAGCGAAGGAAAGCAGAAGACACGCAGACGAAATCCGTTGGCAGCAAACGCGCCATTGTTATGCAGACGCGTTTTCTTTTTGTTTAAGTTTCGCTTTTATTTTCTGCATTCATTTTTTATTCAAAGGTACATTCCAAAAAGATTTTTTTCATTTTATTAAACTACGGAAATCGCGAGCCGTCGCGATAAGAAGGTAGCGCCATCTTTCAATACGAACGCCATACACATCCCGTTACTCGACTTGGTTGTCTGCGTCGACGCCCGCTGTAGACCGTCGCAAGTTTCTTGTACCTCTTTTTTCCAAAAAGTGAGCTACCCTTTGCAATTTTACAAGAAAACACCGACCTGTGAAATACACCTTTGACGAAAAGTTTAGATTGCTGCGTGCAGGCGTCGATTCTTACGGTGCGTTTTAGATGAAACCTGGTGACTTACGTCACCCTATACTTTTCTTCTTTATTGTTATATAATCTGCGTAGCGTTGATTTCGGTATCATATTATGTACGAACTGATGTATATTTTTGCGTTCTCTTTGTGTATCTGCAGTGTCTCCACATGGTGTTTAAAATTTGGCTGTTTATATACGTATATACGTTTTGATGAATATGGCGTTAAAATGACACTTCCATGTATTTGAGGGCGTGTGCATTCTGAATCATTGTTGCTGCTGCTACGTGACGACACAAGTGTTATTTGTTTTGCTTTCTTATTTCAATATTGTGTACGTACTTTTAAGACGTTGAACTGAGTTCGGGTGGCAGAGGCGATGTCAGGCACCACGCCTTTTTTCTGCCCCCTGAGCGGATAACATCCAAAAACAATACACAACTCGAAGGCGCATTCAATGCACAATACTTTACAGAGTTCAAGTTCGTCCGCTACTTGCGCACCTTGCGCTTTAGTTTTCCCCCGGTCTCAACCAATGCGAAGAGTAAATGACGTAAAAGCACCGGGACCTCTGTGCTTCATTTTAAGCGAGACTACCAGTTCAAGGAGAAAGCATGACACGCGACATTCGAGACACGAATGTTTCAGTGACCTATACGTTACGTAACTTAACGTAAGAAAATGGGGCAGTGTGAATGAGCCTTAAGTCGTCTGCTTCTTGCCCAGGAGCAACGTCATCAGAACAGATCAGTTACGGAGCTGGTCACAGACGCCTGCTGGGACGATCGGTACCCACCTCACTCACCACGACTTGCCTCCCGTCGCTCGACGCGCCGGACGGCTGCTATGGTAACTGCAGTGTGTTCTATGGAATACATACATTTTGAAACACAGCGTCTAGATGGCGTTCAAGATCTGCTCTATAGAACATAAAGTTACAAAACGAAAATCTGGATGGCGCTTGAAACGACGGGAGGCAGACTGTAGTCCGCAGGAGTTCCTCGACTGAGGTAATCTGGTAACGCTGCGCATGAGTTGCAGTGACGTCAGAACGACGCCAAGATCTGATTGGCTTTGATTGAAAGGACAGTGGGTAGACATCAATGATAGATGCCTTAAAGTCTACCCTCTAGTTGTATGTTTTTTTTTGTTTTTTTTTTTCATCTTCCATAAAAGTTCGGCGTTCTGACATCTTCGAAACCCCTGTGCAAGAAGCAGACACACTTGCGCTCCGACACATGTAGCTCTCAAGATTCGAGCAGCGCCCTGGTGAAAATATTGAACATTCTTACACGGCGTTTCGGGTGTGAACCATTCAGGCATTCTGCGTTGTTTACGAACGCTATGAAAGAAATCAACGAGAAGAAAAAAGCTGAAAGATGTACATTCTTTCCTCTTGATATAACGCTGAAGCCGCGCATTGCAAGTTTCTATTGTTTTGATTTTGTTTCGTTTCAAACACTGACAGTCGCTCGTATACGACTGTGACTTATGCGTGGTCGGATTTTGCAGCGCCGTATTTATGGTCGCGTTGTGCCAAAGCTACAGCGCCGGTTTCCGCCAGCGTTTCAAGGTCGCGTTTCGCGGACGTGCTCGAATCCCCCTGGCCGAGAGAGACGGGCCTATGACGGCCCGTGCCTGCATGCCTCGTCGTCGGGCGTTCTTTAAGCATTCTCTATGTTGCCTATGCGCCAAGAAACTGAGGGCGAGCAGGAGACGGCAACGCGCCAAGACGTCAGAATGCCGAGCTCTGGTTGGAATAATTAGTGGGTAGACCCAAAGCTAGCTGTCTTTGTCTCCGCTGCACTCGTCGAACGCGTTTGAATGCGAGAGCCAAACGCCGGACGCCAGCGTTCCACGTTCTAACGCTTTTGACGACTGCAGTTGAGACAACGGCTGTCTTTGTTTCCACTGCACTCGTCGAACGCCTTCAGATGCGAAAGATAAGGAGATGGCGACGACGACGACGATGCCAGGAAGCTATACCGGGTGACCGGGGCGCTACGTTCTAGCCCTGGACGTCAATGCATCGGGGGTGGCAGCAGTCTACTTTGACTGGGCCACCGCCTGGAGCCGCTGCCTTCAACGAAGCGAGCGAGCGCACCATCAATCTCCAGGGCTTTAGCAACCAGAAGGTCCACTGAACTGCCTACCGAAGGTCACCTTGGCTCGCTTGCCTACTGGCCTGTACCGCCGCTGAACCTCCAAGACTCGTGCGGCGGATCAGAAAAGCACGTCGTCCTCAACACCATCAAACTGCCAAGGCTTTCCCAGCCGCACGGTGAAGCCTCCGGACATCACCGTTCGCCCAGGCACTTTGGCGTTCGCCCAGGCAAACCCCAAAGCAACACTGCTTGCGATGTTGAGAAGGCCGCGTCGGCCTCCCCCCCTTGTATATATCATCTCATAATCATCATCACTAGACGTGGCACCGCGGGCCTCCATGGTACGGGCTGTCGCCTTTCCGCGGTGCCACGGCTCTCCTGAGCAAATAAAGATTACGATTACGATTACGATAAACACAGGATGTCTGCGTTCCGCGTTCTATAGAGTTCCGCCAGTACTGTGGAGACAAAAGCAGCCAGCTTTAGGTCCACCCACTAATATTTCCATACCGGAGCTCGGCGTTCTGAAGTCCCCCCGGGCTCTCCTCTTCTCTCCCTCGGATTCTAACCGTATTGATTTTTCTGTCCCGTCCGTCCTTACGTGTTGATCCGCCCAAAACGTGCTCTGAAATACTTGCTCGCAAGATACCGTACGCTGCAGATCGCGGGCCCTCCACAAGCGTGCACCACCGTGCCTCAAAATAACCGCACGCGCTCGAACTAGGGTCCGCTCAAATAATAATTGTTTTCTTGCCTATTGGTTCTTTTCTTTTTTGCTCGACGGTTACGTTGGTGGAAATGTCATCACCTTAAGGCCAATGTTTGACGGCCAGTTGCGTGTTATCTTCAACTTTTCGTACGTTTAGCGCGGTCCCTTCTTAAGAAACAAATCAAGCAGTCATGTGTTAATCGGCATTTCGTTCACAGCGAGAGGTGCGACACATCCTAAACGCGACTTTAATACAGAAAATTACAAAATAGGTAATTCGAAGGTCTGCTCTTTAAATACATAGGCACTAATATTATGGGAAGCATCGATTATTCCAAAACACGTTTGTTTTTCCGGGAGACATTGAGTTCAGAGAGTTGCATGTTCAGCTATACCGGAAACTCGTAGATATTCGCGGCCTCCCTCGAACATCGTCTCGCGCCCTCTACCTTGTGCACTGTCACCGTACGGCAGAGGATCGAAGACTTACACGTGGTCCGCGTAAGACACGTGGGGCTGTCCGTCAGGCCAGACGAGCATGCAGACGGTGCGCACGCTCCCGTCTGCGTACCGGTACGACCGGGTGCTGGAGTACAGCAGGGTCGGCAAGGACAGCAGCAGGGAACTGGCCCAGATGATCGAGATGGTGGCCACTGTCTGCCAACGGGTCAGCCGGCCGCAGAGAGGGTGCACGATGGCGAAGTACCTGCAAGCAACATCATTCGGCTACTTAAAAGAAGAAAAAGAAGATATTTTTATAAAAAAAAAATACAATGAACCGCCTGAAAAAAAATTAAAAAAAACCTCTAAGAATAAAAATATTTTTTTAAACCATAGTAAAACCGAGCAAGCGGTGGGTGGAACGAGATCTTGAAGTTTGCAATGCCTTTCAACGAAAACCACGACCTCGTTTGTCCGTCAGGGTATCTTCCCGTTAAATTTAGCGAGGGATAGACCCTTTCCGGGATTCAGTCTGGCCACTTTGGTCACTATCATCATCCGAAAAATGGCATATGTGCTATACTAAGGCGGTCTTCTGTATACTGATGAAGGAAGAAGTAGGAAGATGGTCCCAGGTGGATGATTCGAGTCCTATACATTCTAGACGTTAGCGCGACGTGAATCAGCAATTGGATGCGAAAGCTGCGTAAGCGTTCATTTCTAATTCGGGCCCAGTAAATATGTTAGCAGCGCACACTCGGTTTCGAAGCCCCTTGGTGTATAGAACATTATCGAGGCGTCTATGTGTGTTAGTGCTTCGTTCTGACTGGCTGAATTTTATTCGTCATCGACACTGAAAGGGATTCTCGTTTACCATTGACTCCCGAAAGTAACGGTGCCCATAAAATACTGCAGAACACACGTTCATGTCCGCAATTAGTACTGTAAACGTTAAACTGCCATTTAAGTCACCAGATGGCACTGTGACATTATGACCTGACGTCATAATGTTATGTGACGGAATATGACGTCACGTCACAAGGCCACGTAGCATGACGTCATGATATCAAGTCGTGTTTTCACGTGAGACCGTTATGTGATGTAACCTATACTCGGCGACAACTTTTCTTGGCAATGCAGTGGAGGTTGCAGACACGTGATCCCTGTCCCATTTTGAGCACTGGTTGCGCGGGTTCTCGTCAACTTCCACTGCATTGCCAAGAAAATTTGTCGCCGAGTATAGCTTGCACGCGAAAATTTTTTCACTGAGTATAGTGAAAAATTAATACGCAACAAATTCCCCACTTTTCGCAACCAAATTTTGATGGATGTCTTCCAAACCAATTTAAACATTCGCTACTTTAATGCCGTATCTCATGCACATATTTTGATTTAAAAATAGAGGACTCAGGAAATTTTGTCTGTTAAAGCATGTGATGTTTTTTTTCATGAATTCTAGTTTCTGTGTTTGTAACGTTTGTCACAGGAGGGCGATGGGGAAGAAGAAAGGATTGATAGCATGAGCGCGAGGACACTGTCGAGTGTGTTTCGTTAATTACCTGACCGAGGAACATGAATTTCGCAAAAACTATAACTGGCCTTGTATCACAAACGAGCGAACAACATATACCACTCGCAAAAATCAGAAAGCACAATATTAATCACATTTATTTTACTAAAATCCACTACTTTTACACCAATAGCATGTCTTTTTAACCCCCGCTTATTTTATTTGAAAGGGTCGGCAAAAATATTTTTTAATGTTACCGAGAAGTGAAGTTTTATTGGCAAATTTTGCGGGACAACAATGTAGCGTAAGGTGGGTCCCGAAGTTAAGCTCCATCTTAAAATAAGAAACATATGCAGCATTGTTTGGCAATTTTTTTATGCTCAATAACTTTCAGACGTCTTCACGTATCCTTAGGTTTTATTCCCTTCAATATTAAGCCATTTTGAACATCGTGGCGCATGTGTTTCGTCGAACTCATGGTGAAAGTTTATCGTCTGAGTCGTGAACCTGCATCTTTGGCATCCATCGTAAAAGCAGTTGGTGTTACTGCAGTAGTTTATAATTGATTTGCTTAGTTGTTGATTAAAACAATCTGGGACACACGTTGGGAGACCATAAGGTTGCAAAGGCTTTTACAGAAGTTATCATTCCCTTCATACATCAAATCGCCCGTGGCCAAAGCGGTCCACCACTCCGTATTACGTTATAAACGCTCTGTCGCCCATCAGTAAATGTTCTAGCCAGATTCTGCACCATTTCGTTTCAGATTGAGTTTAGTCAATAAAAACTTTTGAAACGTTTGCCGAATGACTTTAATGGTCTGCGTGGTTTTACATTTAAATATTGTCACGAATGACAAGTGACGAGGCAACGAAAACTGAAGTAAGCTAAACGTTTAATGAGGCAAACTTGTGCCCTAAACAAAAAGGAAACAGAAAATAACAAAAGAGCGTCGCGGGCGTTGAAGTCGGCGTAACTGCGGAATCAAACGCTGGGGCGAGACTGACTCAACAAGGTCGCGGGCGGCCTCTCATCTAGTGTGCGTCACTATCTGGAAGACTCGGCGGAGAAGGCTCCAGCCTCGCGCGCTGGGGGCGAGAATGAACACACACTTTCTGGAACAAAAAAAGCAGGAATAAATGATAGATGTCCGGAGCAAAAATAAACGTGAACCTTTGAGAAGTCCGTAACCGAGCGTTGCTTTTTCGGCCCTGCGCGCGGCAATATCACATACCAGTGTACGAAGTGGGCAGGCCTTGTATCGACCTAAACAAGATTAGTGCACAACACAACCCGTGAAAATAATAACAGCCACAAAAATGCTGTGGGGGCATTTTTTGTGGCTAATGAACGACGAGTTCAAATTAGTACCACTCTTTTTCTCCCCGCACCACAATCGTGTTCTCATGTGGTCGTTTTTTTCTTCTTTTTTGCATATAAAGATTGCGGTTGTTTGGAGTCCTTTAATATATTTAGTAGACAAATTATTATAATAAATCTTTCAGCTTTTCCACTCTAATGAGAAGGAAAACCAGCGGAGCTGTACAATGGAAAGTAATGGCCGGCCGCAAGTCGGCAAGCCAAAGTGGAAAGGTTGCAGCCATCTATGAGCGACGGCTGCAACCATATACGTGGCTTCCCGCCGTCGCTCATCGGTGGCTGTAGGTGTCCAGAGCTCGGTGTCTTTATTTATTTGCGGTGGACACGACCCTGGAGAAACTGCCCTTTAACATCACCGCTGTAAAGTACGGGGGCGGTCTCCAGAACCCACTTATTCCACGCGCCTCGAGAAATTGGAATTTCAAACTCACATACTTGAAATTGGCAACGCTAACGTCGTTTCGCTAAATGTTTCACGTCTATATTCTAAAGATAAACTCGGAGATAATAAAATCATAAAAAGGCTGGAGGTACACCTCAGCACTTCTTCCGGTCCCTTCTGTCGTCTGCCTCGTACTCGCATCGACGGTCGAGCCCGAGCGCTGACCTTGGGCGTGAAGCCGCTGTCTCGCGGACACGCAGCGCCATTGGGTGGTGGTCGCTGAAAATGACGCGCGGCGGCCAATGGGAGCCTCGCCGACGCGTGACAGGCGATGGCATCAAAGCCGAAATCCATCAGCCTTAGTCCGCTCCTTTGGGATCAGGGAAACAAGGTGCCGTTGTCTAGTCTTTACGCGTGCTTTCATAGCTGGGAGCTGGCATCATTTGGAGAAAGGCATCATTTAATGACGTCGGCTCGCTCCATGGCACCCAGTTAATGCTTTCGCATTAAAACAAAGCAACAGTGGTGACCTTTTGTTTCATATATCCTAAACCGATTTGTTTGTCGTCTGCCCACTGATTGGCGAGCTCGCTCCCAGGCTGCGTGCTAATCGCAAAGCACTAAGAACACCATATATATAGTAGAGGCTGGCAATGGGCGGCATAATCGCGCATCGCTTATATTCCGCTCGCGCGAAATATAAGCGATGGTGCAGCTCTGTTTAGCCTTTAGAAACGAACGAACTTCTTTTTAACAAAAAAAAAATGAAAGCCGTTTTCAATTCCCTGTAACGCCGGTTAGAGCGCAGCTCTTGAGGAGGAGGATGGAAGCGTACTGAGGGATAGGCAGTCTTGGGTAGTTACGCGTTTCTAGTGACGCGTTACTGTAATTTAGTTACTTTTTTGGTAACTTGTAACTGTAACGAGTTACTTTTTGAAAATGTAACTTGTAACTGTAGTTATATTACTTTTTCTGAGGTAACAATGAAAGTAACGACGTTACTTTTGTCGTTGCTTTCCAGTTTTTTATGAATAATATATCACTGAACGAGTACAATTTAGCCATCCTTTGCGCTTTCCAAATCGTCTGTTCCGACATTTCGAGTGTCAAGTTATTTTTTACACAAACTTGTGAATACGTTCTTCCTCGCCAGTCGCGACCCGAATATAGCCACGTCTAGATTTGGTGAAAACAAAATGTAGTTATCTTTAGCACGCGCTTGTACTTTGTGACTGAACACTTACATCGTGGTATCTTGAAGAACAATCTCTTTTGCGGTTTTTCTTTTTTCTGCGCAAACGCTTTTTAATCGGGTGAATCAAACAGGAATCTCCAATACACGCGGAGGGCACTGCGAATGTTTCGTATTTTGATTAGCGCCACCACTCCGCACTGCGTATGTTTCGCATTTTGATTTGCGCCACTACTCCGGTGTAGTGTCAACAGTGGAGGCAAACTTTACTGCTGTTTGCGCGGGATTTGTTTCTGGCTTGCCGGGTACGAACTGAAATATGTCCAGGGACTCTATGAACCCAGCGCAACTGTCAACGAGCAAGCGATGTGCTAGTGCTACCAAGGATATGAATGTTGATAAGAACAAAGAACTGCCATGGCCGGCGTACAGAGACCCTTTTGCTGTGGTGGAGGGGGTTACTAACAATTTGACCGCAGAAAACGGCACTCTTTTGCCTCAACGCCTACCCTGCAATCAGAAACCTGTTCCGGCGAAACAACACAGCAATTCCATCCAGCGCGTTAGACGAGCGCCTGTTCAGCAAGGGCAGGGACGTGTTCGTTATCAAACAAGGGAAGCTTTCAGAAATTTCGAGAAGCAACTGCTGCTGAGTTACAATAGGAAGTAAAAAGCACACTTTTTAATTTTATGCGAATAAACTTGGTGAAAAGCGTTTTCTAGTTTTTCCTAATTTTTTTGTGTAAAAGTAACTGAAAAGTAACGTCGTTACTCTTTAAAAGTAACTGTAACTGTAACGAGTTACTTTTTTGTTGCGGTAACTGTAACGGTAACTTCGCTACTTTTTTCTGAAAGTAACTGTAACTATAACGAATCACTTTTTAAAAGTAACTTACCCAAGACTGGGGATAGGTGACTCCTTGAGGTCACGTAACCTCAGGGGGGGGGGGGGGGGGGAGAGGGGGGGTGACGTAAGGGGGGTCACGTGACCTCAGGTGGAGGGGGGTTACATGACCTCAGGGGGTCACGTGACCTCGGAGGGAGGGGGGTCACGTGACCTCGCGGTTACGCCTACGCCGACGGCGACGCCGACACCGCTCAAGCCAGAAACGGGCCCCTTAGAGCTGCGCTTTAAAAAGATAACCTAAAGCAAGAGAACGTTTATTTAATTTGTAGGCTATTATACTTCGTTTAATATTAAAGGCTGACGTACACTTCGCGCTTTCCACTTTTGCACCTATCCTCCTTTCCCATATCCTCTCCACCTTTTTACCTTGCCCCAACTTGGCTCCTGTCGCAGCTCAGGAGATGGGAGCACTGAGGGGATTTTCTTCCCTGCAGAACACCGAGGTTGTACGTTGGCTTTTAAGTTCAGACGCGGTGGCCGCTATACGAGCTGATGGGATCAATCAGACAGCATCAAAAGCGCACCATCGTGGTATTCGTCATGGATCTGAACGTGTTCCATCAACGCTGAGCCCATCATTAACAAAGAAAGACCTAGGGATTTGTTCGTCGGTCCCTGCTTTATTGGTTCTATTACCTCGTAGCGTCGGCTGCGTCTGGACTTAAGCTGAACTGAAGTATACAGGTTCCCGCATCCCGGCCGAGCGCGTGCGATGCGGGAACAAATACGACTTAATTGACCTATACTTGCTACTAATGGAGCAAAAATGGAACTATTTAGTCAGTTCTCTCCCGAACCAATTTTCCATAGTATTTGCAGTAGATTTTAGATATTAACAGGGAAGAATTATATTAAAATAAAGCGGCCCCAAAATTAATAATTGTATAACTGGCTGTGGTTGGAAGTGAATATGTATTTTCTTTATCTTTATATACCGCCGATGAGCATTACGACTCTTTTAATAGTTTCACTGTATTCATTAATAACTGCATGGTTTAAAAATATTTTTCGTGTTGCTGAGTATTCTAAGGTGCGAGAGGCTTCACCAAGCTGCAGAGTTGCTTTTGTTTCCCAGGCTCTAACTGGGAGCAAGTCGAACAAAAGTTTCCCAGTCCGGATAACCGCACAAACGTACGTAATTTAACGGCCACCTTGAAAATAGTAAAAACCAAAGCATACAACCTTTCGAAAAAATTGCTTGACTACTTACTTGTTAGCATATTCCTAAAATGTTCAACGATACTAAAATAAACAGTACACATCTTAATGTTGTTGTCAGAGATATTGAAGTGACGTAATGTGTTCAATATCGCAGGGACGTGAGAAATGAGATACCTGCTGTTAATAGGTATCTGTACGCGTCAGTATAAAATTAGATGCTTTAATACTTTATTAATGATATCGTTATTATATCAGAACGATGCGTGCTAAACAGGTTTTGTATATCTTGTTAATTTACCATAACTCGCTGGGTCACACCATTACCAAGGAGAGCATGTACTGCGTGACTATGAATAATAATGTCCCAATTTCGTTGTCGTAAATTAGAAACCAACACACTCAACCATCCATTTTATACAGGGCGTTTGCTTTTAACTTGAACGCATTAAAAAAAGGAGGGCGAGAGATGAGACGACTGTCATCTTCACCGTGTGTTCGCAGGGCACGGCGGACAGTAGATGAGGGAATGATCGTCACGCTAAGTTGACTAATTAACTAAAATGTGTTAATTAACTTTTTATTTTTTGTTTCGATTTAGAGGTCATGTGTGAATTGCAGTGTGGACGACAATTACTATTGCAGGACCAAGCAATTAAAATTGTTTGATAGAAGTAACTTTTTTATATAAATTCATGAATGTTCCAGTTATTTGGCCATGTTTACAAAATGCTCCCCAAACAGCGCCACAAGCTCTGCCCGTCATGACGCTTATATGGGTAAGGTAGTCTTTTAAGTCGCGTCGTCGCGTGGTTCTTCGACGCATCTACCCAGGAAACGCTGCCAAGGTGGTAACGACATGTTTGAAACAACAGCGTCACTCTTTCAATCGTCATTGTGGGCGGCGCTTTCGACGCTCCTTTTAAGCGCAATTTCGAAGTCATCAAACAACGAGAAAATTGATCGATTAATAACTACAAAACCATTACTTATTCACGGATTCTTTAAATTTGTCTCGCCTCAGTCAGTAGCATTACCCCTAGAACCAGTAATTAAAAATTAAATTATGAGATTTTAGTAAGCTAGCCATCTTACCGTAACGATCCTCCCCGCATATATTTTCCACCGAGCCTGACACAATCATAGTGAAGACAAAACACGTCTACCTTTCACCTATTTAAAATATTACACGAGTACAGTTAAAACTGGTTACGCGTTGGAAGACCAAAGTCCGCGGAGAGAAATGTTTTAATGAAATGTTTCCATACGTTTTAAACTTTAGGATGACGTATTGGACGACGTCGAGGACGACGTCCTTGATATCGACGCCAAGTACGGCCTCTAGGACGACCTATAGGACGACGTCAAAGACAGCATCTAGGACGACATGTAAGACGACCTCTAGCACGACCTTAAGGACGACGTCTTGGACGACGTAGAGAGCAACGCCTAGAGGAAGACGTAAAGGATGCCCTCTAGAACGACCTTAAGGACGACGTCAAGGGTGACGTCGAGACTGATTATTTAAAAAAAAAAAAACACGTAAAGCGAGACCGACGGGGCGGAAGAAAGGAGACAAACAATCGCTGAAGTTAAAACTCCAGTTTTAGTCGTCAAGGCGCAGCCTATATACAGGACCCAACAAAGGAAGCACGCACAGCCAATAGATCCGTTCGATTCGCCTGAGCTGGCTGAGCTAGTTGGGCAGTGCAAGAACTGGCGCATTCGATTCAACCGGAAATCGCACGAGCGCTGCACTGGCGCGTTCGATTCATCCTAGTTCTGAACGAGTTCAGTCCCAGTTACGCAAATGCTTGCACCGGCTCCGAAGTCAGTTCAGCGTTCGTGCAGTAGCAGACGACGAAAGCAGACGACAAAAGCAGACGACTCTTCTCTTTCTTGGTCGCTGTGCTCGCTTCTTTAAAGCAAGCTTGTTATACATAATAACGTTGGAACTGAAGTCTTTCCACTCATGGATGAAAATTGTGTACCCGTAGTAGACGGAAGTGGGATGGTGTACTTAATCGGGGTAGGGATTAGCTCGAATATGATATGTTATACATCGGAAGAAGGCTGCGTGGGCTTGCTTAGGCAGCCTCGCTTACGTTTGGTGAATGACTTGCTTAAGCCAATCATTACCTCGTAAATATACATCGATGTTTACAATGTTCGTATTCTATTCTTTAAGACGGGGAACGAGTTACGCTTGTATTTGCCTCCGAGCCGGACGCAGACCCAGCTGTCCTGCAGCCTGCGTGTCCGTCCACGGCGGACATCGACGGGCAGCTGTGGAGTGCCGTGAAAACGAAGTTCTTAATCGGCTCTTTTAGAGAACTAAAGGAGCGTCTCAGAACAAAGGGGGATTTCAGGTATGCCTTCGTCGGAATAGTTTACATTACATGCTAATATGAAGTAAACAAATTACGTTTAGGACCAAACGAGTCCTGTGGCAGCAGCTGGCCGACACCGTGGTCGGAGAATTCGGCGGCATTATCACAGCTGACCAGGCCAAGAACAAGTGGAAGTCTTTAGAAAAAGCCTACAAGAACGCCAAATAATAAAAAAAAGTCAGGCTACTCTGCTGCATTTCGAGTAGGAGAAGTACGTACGTTCACTAATTCTTTATATTGGTCATCACTTCTAAACGTGCTGTTTCTTCGGTTGGATTGTGTAATCATCGTCTTTGGCGACTTGGCCAGGAGGGGCGGGTGTAGTTCAGGTGATGGAAGGAGTCTCTATCTGCATTACAGAGGTGGTGGACAACGCAGGCGCCCATAACGACAAGGCAGCGCTGTCTGATGCTGGCGCTGTCGACCAAGTACATTCTCTGGAATCGCTGCTTGAGCAGCCCAAAAGTGTTTTCGATTGTCACTCTCTGTTGACCGTGCTTGATCTTATACGTAGTCTTCCAGCTTGACAGGGGCGCTTTTCAAGACCCGAAGGGGGTCATGACGTATGGCAGTAGGGGATAAGCCGAATCCCCCAGCAAGTACCCACCCGCACACTTGGCTTCCGCGTCCTGGGAGGCAGGGCTCTCCTTCAGAATGCGGGCGTCGTGCGCTGAACCGGGGAACGCAATCTAGACGTCAATGAATCGATCTTAATTATCGCAGATTCCTTGCAGGACACTGGAACGAAACTTGCTCCGATTGTAGTAGGAGTGCTGAGACTCCGTTGGTCGCAGGATTTCTACACGACGTCCATCAATCGCCCCGATCGTTTTGTGGGGCCCTTTCCCTTTAGTCTTCCTCAGGAAGCCGGCTTGGCTCCTCTGACGTTCTTCCTGGTCAGGCCAGGTGATTATTTGCGTGCTGATGTGGTTCAGAAAGTTCAGCACTCATTTAATGCGGAGGTGAACGGACGACTCCTTTATGTCAAAGCGGTCCTACCTGGGTACATCAGACTAACCACAAATCCATTCCAAGTATTCTGTATTGTAACGCGGCATTTTATATACGCAAAGCAAAGGCTTTTGCTTAAAAAAAACAAAAAAACTCTTCGACTTAAAAAGACACACCCCGTATAACATGCAATATTTTATTCTGTACCGATTCAAGTTTTCTCTTCGCCGAGTGCATGAGTGGGTTGACGTCTGCTACAGCACCTTCCGAGATGAAGAAATCAAGGATTTACACGCAGCCGGTTTAATTGCGCTTGTCTTGTGTATGAGATTTGAGTTTTAGAATCAAGGTCTCCAAAGATTTAAGCAACATTCCGTCGATATGAACGCTTTTAAAGCTGGAAACCCTTAAGATTATTTTCTTCCTCGGGTTGGTCTCACTACATGAGGTCGAAATGCCCCATGATATCACAGACTCGCCCAACGCAAAAGTCATGTGACGTGACGACTTGGTTTCACATGACGTCATGGTGTAACATGACGTCGCAGTGTTACGTGACGACATGTCGCCATGTGACAGTATCTCGATCGTGATGCAATAATGTTAAATGGACAAAAAAGTGGTTTCTTACATCGTCTGTTAATGGTCCTAACTCATTCAACGGGCTCTCAGCATTTTAAATAACCCATGGTTATATGTGACAACACGCCCGATCTTTCCATGCTAAACCATCAAAAATCGTGATGAGCTCCTTTTTCGGCGATTAGGCGCAGAAACAAGAAGGCGCCATCAAACGCGCGACAGCCGATCGCGAGCGATCGCTTCCCAGGAGGAAAGTTGTGCAAATGAATGGCGGATTGATTTTCGAAGGTATGTGATTCGCGCGCCGGAAGAGATCACTCGTAATGAACTGTCGCACGTGCGTTGGCACCATCTGGTTGGCACCGTCCGTTGGCACCGTCTTAGCCGAATTGCGAAAAAACGGGCATGTCACGATCTTCGATTTTTTTTATAGAGAGATCGAACGCAAATCAACTGGCATTCGTTATGTACCCTTAGATTTTATAGATTAAGTTATATTCATAAATGGACAACCCCAGACACTACCATACTGCCCCCTTTAAGTGACACAACAGTTTCGCGTGACGTGTCCTCGAAATTTCGCGCTTGGAAAATATCTCCACAAAACTAAAGTGATATTCATTGAAAGTTCTATTAAATGATGTTGCAGCCTCTTTTTATTCGACGGAATGTCTTAGCCAGGTCATTTCTTATACGATCAGAAATTAATTATGAAATTGGCGAAGTAAAATATATTTTGCCTGATGTCGAGGGCTTAGGAAAGAAACTGGTGACCTCAATCATATTTCGGGCCCCCTGACTCGAGCTTTACACTTGCGTCTTTAAGTTCTTTAAAATGAGAAGCATACCAGAGAAATACAACGAATATGTTACGTATTCGTTTGCGTATTCTAAAGAGTATTCATATTTCGGGCCCCCCTTCGTACTTGTGCCGTTGCTTTTTAATATATATATTAAGGACATCGTTAACATTGAGCAGCAAGTGAAGTTTATCATTTACGCGGATGACACCAGCCTCTTTTTTTCAGGTAAGAATTATAATGAAATTTCGCACGTAGCTAATGACACCCTAAAAGCTCTAGACACATGCGCTAAATCAAATAATCTCATAATTAATAAGAAGAAAACTAAGGCGACCTTATTTTGCCCCGAGAACCTTGAACTTACGAGTGACATTTTTCTAGACTCTTCGCCTATCGAAGTAGTAAGCACGTTTAAGACTTTGGGGGTATTTTTCTCTAGGCACATGTCTTGGACTGAACACGTTGACTATATTATTTCTAAGCTCTCTCGTATCACTGGTATGCTGCTTAGACATCGTAATGATCTTCCAAAAGGAGTTAAGTTGCTTTTGTATAACTCAATGTTTTTATCTCATCTGAATTACTGCCATTTAGTTTGGGGGACGACAACAAAAATCAATCTTGAGAAACTATTTCTATTGCAAAAAAGGGTTTTACGAATTGTGTGTAACGTGCCTTATGATTCTCACACTGACCAACCTTTTAGGGAGCTGCGTGTAGTGAAGATATTTGATCACTATGCTTTCAGACTTAGCATAAAGTATAAACAGGAATGTCGCGAGTTAAACAGTTTTTTATTGTCATTATCAACACTTCGAAAAAAAAGCTGCAACATATTTCACCCGTCACTCGGATGTTTGGGCAGTAGAAACATCACGAACAGATTATGACCTCCAAATGATTCAAATAACCTTGCCAACATTACTGAACACTCTTATGGGCTTTAATTTTCATGTCGAATCTTCCAATATGTGTGCGCTTAAGGATAATTTTCTTTCAAATTAAACAATCCTTACTGCTGTTGATCAGCTAGCGGATTATTGGTTTGGTTTTTGTTTTGTTATTTTTTGTTGTTGTCAAGTATTTTGTATTATATAAATTATTGTGTATAACTTCCCCAGTGCTGTGTACCTGTGGGGGGCTGAGGACCAGTCAAGCTGCTTGCACAACTTTTTTCCTCAGCTCCCACAATACTTGTATGGTAAATAAAGTCATTACTATATCCCAAACTTTTGTCCGTCTGTCTGCTCGTCCATTCGGGTATTTTTCGCTAAATTCAGCGAGGAAATCGACGTCGTGTGGTCTCCCCTTCCGTGGCCCATGATCCAAGTGGGAAAGCTGATATCAAGTGACCTAAATGTAAATTCAGTTTCTTGGCTAAATTTAGCACAACGAATTCAGGTATTGTGACGAAAACACCAATTCTATTTACTCGCCAGATTCAGCGGGGCAGCTGACGTCATGACTTGACATCACGTTACTTCTGCCCCAATCCAGCTTCCACGTTAAAGTTAAGGGGGAATTGACGTCACGTGATCAAAACACCACTTCAGTCTGTCCGCTCTATACACCAGGGAAAATCGATGTCACGTGACCTATAGAACAATTCTCTATCTCATAATCCATAGTTTCACTCCGTGCAGTATCCTTGCTAAATTTAGCGGGGAGATAAGTGACACATAATTCCTCTCACCCCATGTCTCTCCTCCCTTCCCACTCCCATTTCCTCCGTTCCTTCCTTCTCTAGGGTAATTTCTCTCTCTGCCTTCTTTCCCCTACTCCCTCTAGCTCCAATTCCCTATCTCTCTTCCCTCCCCGTCCCCCCAACCTTTCTTCCTTTCCTTTCCTACTTTCTGGTCATGTGACACACCAGTTCAGCTCCCGACTAGATCTAAAGGCGAGATTTATGTCAGGAAGCAAACCAATTTCCTTTTTCTCCCTCCACTAATCCGTCCGCTCTCACTCCTACAGCGCCAACTTCCCCACCCCATCCCCTCCCTTTCCGTCTGTCCCCTTTCGTCTTTCTCTTCACTGCTTCTTCCTTACTCCTCTGCCCCTCTCCCCATACCAGGCCCCATACTCCTACAGTGCCTTGCTCCCCCTTCCTCCCAAATTCAGATTATCCGCAATTCGTAAAAGTATCGATTTCTTACTCCCAGAAAGACAGTTTAATGACTTCTACACTATAAAGAAGTTCGCTCCTAAATGCTGCATTTTATGCATTATAAATCTTTCCAAATAAAAGTCTGCCAATTCGTTTGTGTCATTCCAGCACTCAGCCTACTGACGCGCTCCACATCTACGAAAATTTGACAAAAATATTGGTAGACTATTGAATATCTGGGTAACATTCCAATTAACTAGATTCATAGCCTCCAGTCTAAATTTTGTCAGCGCTCCGAACATTTGCAATTTTTGCTCAGTTTTCCTCTTCCAGCACTTTAGTAAAACTTTGGACATTACAAAAAAAATCAACGTCAAATGAAAATGCAGTTTAAATTAAATGAATAAACAATGAAGGTTATATCCTTTCTTTGACTCAACAACTAATCAATCGATCTAGCAACTTCACGAAACTCTTTTGTTTCACAAACCTGTTGAAAGGGAAGGACACTCGGATATAAAGATGACGTAACCCTGATGCAAGCGGCCTTTATTTAAACTGTAAGAAATTCAATTTAATGAAGCGACCAGTGTCAACCGCAATCACGAAGGCGCCAGTGCAGAACGCAGTGACAATACTTTCTTTTTACTGCGAGGCTGAGTAGAACCCTTTGTTCCAAATTCTAGCATATTAAAACTATACTTAAATCACTTCAATAATTGGTTTAAAGATGAAAACTACAACACATACTTTACGCAAGAGGCCATGAAAGATTTTTAATTAGGGAGATTTGACGAGGTTTCACTAGACTAAGTTTACGTGCCAAATGTGTTTATTACTTTGAATGAGTGAGCCTATTACACTACCATCACTGTAGTTCAACACGCATAACTCAAACGTAACATTCGCACAAAATTTAGGATGGGTTACAAGCACCTAGGACCAAGAATCTAAATTTGATACACCATAAGAATTGAAACTGCATTTTCGATATCTAATTCCAAGTCACTTCTTGTAAGTGTTTCCCATATGTTTTGTCTATAAAATGTGCTCTGCAATATTATTTTGTGCCTCTTAGGTAAAAAAAAATAAGAATCAATGGCTGAGCGTCAAAAGTACAACCCAGAGACGGAAAGAAACGGCAGCAGAACTGCAAACGCTCAGTTATCATGAGCTTGTAGAATTTTAACATCGAGACTGGAAATATGTCAAGAATATTGCTATTCACAAAATTAAACCTAAAATACTTAAGTTATGGTGAGCGCGTTGGTAACGATTAAAACGTCAGAAAGAATAAGCAAAGGGACGGTTAAGACGAGAGATCGTTCGACTCGCAAGACCAGTTTTTAATGAGAGACAGTGGTGAATAGCGGGAGCCCGCCAAGAGACGGGGAAATGGGGGGAGAAAGGGGGGGGGGGGTGGAGGGGGTGAGTATCAACCGGTCCAGCTGAAAGTTAACAAAGTATAAAAAAACTCAGAGAGGGCAAAGTAGAGAGACCTCAAACCTGCGCGAGTACATGACGTCGACGTTGTGCCATCGGGCGGGGGCCTTCAGAAGCTGTGAGGTGTTATGATGATAGGGCGTGACCGCGAACCTTTTTGGCCGGGGCGGCTTGGCGCAGTCTCTTGAGAACTGGGACATTAGTGATTTTAGTGTGGCGCAACTGGGATCGCGTGGCTAGCCTGTATTTTAAAGCAGGATGAGCTGAAAAGTTAAGCTGGAGTGACACTGGTGGGAGCATGATTGCGTGCAAGAGGAAACGAGGATCTTTACAGCCCCGGACTTTAGAGGTTTTGAATAATGGCTGGCGCAAGGCAGCACAGGCTCGAGAAACTCGCAGGGACTCGTTTTCACTAGAGAGGTCCCCAGCACTGAGGGTCTACAGCTCCTTGACCTGCGACTGACCCCCACCCCCACTGGAGTCTGCTAGACCTTCCGGCGACGAGCCCAGAAGCCTGCGCTGCCTTTCACCGACCATCATTAAAGCACTGTAAAATCCGGTATTGTAAACAGCCTTCTTCGCTTTTGCACGAAATTATGCTCCAGCCAGTCTCACCCCAGCTCAACTTCTCAGCTCATGCGACTGCAAAAAGGAGGCTACCCAAGTGGCCTCGGATGCGCTACTCTAAAATCACTAATGCCCCGGCCGTCGAGCTACGGCACAAAGCCGCCCCTGCCGAAGAGGTTTCGCGGTCAAGTCCTACATCATAACACATCCAACCGCCGAAAGGTCTACACCCGACGGCACGACGTCGACGTCGTGTTCTCGTGCAGGTTCCGATTGGGTGCCATGTGCCGCCGGATAAACGACCTCCGACCCCGAGGAAACAGTGTTGAAAAAAAAAAAAGTTGGAAGACACCTAAGCACTTCTTATGAGCTGTGAATGCGAAAGCATGAATGTCCAATGGAACGCCGCAGAATGATCCGCCGAGTTTTTTTGGGGGAGTAATATTTGGGGTTGTGGCAGAAGCACCGGTGACAATATGGATGCTAGAGGCGGCGCCATGTTCGTCGGCGGCGAGACGAGCAGAAGCACCGCCGACCATGCGGATGATGGAGGCGCCGGCATGTTGGTCGGCGGCAAGAAGAGCAGAAGCCTCCGAGCACACGTCAACGTGTCCGTTTTAACCGGCGCGGGCCCATAGTGGCATGGGGTTACGGCGGGCACGCAGCATCATCTAGCCGCGGTCGTTAAAACTGACGCGCGCAGCGGCCAATGGGAGCCTCGTCTCCGCGCGCCAGCCATTGGGACCTTTGAGATCAGGGAAATTAGGTGACGTTTTCGCGCCTCAAACTGATGACGTCAGTCCGCTCCATGAAGCAGTTAATGCTTTCGCATTAAAAAAAAAGTGTTGTTAATCGCGCGACCGAGCGCGTATATTCCGTTCCACTAAATTGCGCTGCGAAGCACATTGGGCAGACCGGCCGTTGCCTGAATGACAGGTTGCACGAGCACAAGAGGGAATGCGACGAGATTGAGCCAGACTCGCAGCACCCTATAGCGATTCATGGTAGTGTGTGCCCATCTTGCTAACCCCAGTTCCCCTCGGCCCGGGTTCTGGGATCCAGCGGTGATCGCTACGAGCGAGAGATAATTGCGGCTTTCGCGATC
This sequence comes from Ixodes scapularis, assembly GCF_016920785.2. Taxonomy (NCBI): domain Eukaryota; kingdom Metazoa; phylum Arthropoda; class Arachnida; order Ixodida; family Ixodidae; genus Ixodes; species Ixodes scapularis. The sequence continues at coordinate 150,582,197 of NW_024609868.1, forward strand.
TGACACCCTCAGCCTATTATATCTGCTCCCTCGCTTTCCCGCTCAGAGAGAGACGTCGAGTATCTACGACTGCAGTCGATTGCTTGACAACCCGCGCGGCTCTAACCATCTAACCACGCGGGCATGAACTCCGCACCAAATTTCCTTCTAACCTTCCGCACTCCTCCGTTTGACGCCTTTCTCCTTTGCCCTTTGTACGCCCTTCCGTTTTTGTTGATTTTCGGGTGGACTGGCTGAAATTCATCCCATCTCCCACCTCCTTCCTCTCTCTCCCATTTCCCCGTCTCCCTTCGGGCTCCCGCGGTATTAGCCCCTGCCTCTCATTAAATACGTGTGTTGTGAGTGGAAAGACGTCTCGTCTTGTCCGTCCCTTTGTTTTTTTTTTCTTCCTGATGTTCTAAAAGACTTGTTTTCAACTATAGGCCCAACTTGTTACTTTGTTGGGGCTCCAGAATTGCAGAAAAGATGCCTTTTAAATATATTCATAAGTTTTCTGAGCAAATATATTATTATGTTCACTGAATCAGATGGAATTGACTGTCTGTAGCAACACATCTTCTTCAAACAACTAAGGTAATCAAAATATATTTTATTTCGACGCTACAAAATGACGTCACACTTTCGTCTACTGAGGAAATCACTCACAGTGATTATTTCAGTAAATTTGAGAGGGAAGCAATAAAAAGATATAGCAAGCATAAACAAATATAAGCAGTCAAATTGCGTAATAGTTTCAAAACTACTGGTAGGCCAGTTTTTCTTTAGTGCGCGTTGGAGCACGTCCCAAAAGGGAATGGGGTCCCAACCACCAAGGAATAAGTGTTCCACAGTCTCCGGTGTATTGCAGAGACAACGATCTTCACCCCACGGGACAAACATGCCTTTTCCGGCCAACCAAGGTTTAACAGGCAAGGTGTCGGTATGTAGATTTAAAAACAAGGTCTTTATCGACCCACGTACTTCCATTCTTTTTACACGATACAGAACATCGCGATCCCTGCTATCACGGTACGCTGAGCGGTACGATGGGAATCAAAATAAGCAGTTCACAAGATCCCGTGAAAGCCGATTTTGCGTCACTGAACTCGAGTACTCCATTGAAGAACGAACACAAAGAAGTCGGAATTCACAAGCCGCCTCTTAGAGAAACCCACTGACATTGCCTCAATAGCCATCACAAGTAGAAACGATGAACTGTGGTAGTTTGCTAAATAATCGTTCTTGGATAACACTGCACAGTAAAGGGTCAGTCTGATCCCGCAAAAAGATGAATTGTGAGACCAGCTGCCGTACCAACAAATGACACAAGCTCAGGCCACCTGATCTTACACGACGAAAAAGATTATCACGGCTAGTTCGTTCCCAGGTTGAATTCCATACATACGTTGAAAAGACTTGGTGCATACGCTTCAGGTGGACACGAGAACAGTGTAACACTTGTAACAGATACGAGATCTTTGCCACAAAGAATAGATAACATATCGTGGCTCGTGCAATAGTTGAAAAATCACGACCCCCCAATTTGTTACCTGGACTCTCATTTTTTCTGTTTCAGCGCTTCAAAGTCCATTGTTTTTACGATAAGTTTTCAAAGGAATTCCCAACTACACTTGGCCACGTACGCGCTCGCTCGGCGACACGCGTGGCAATATTTTATATTCGCCGCAAGGTTCGATCGCTGCGGCTTATGTTTTACATTTCATTGCAGCACACCGAATGTTACAGACGAGATGCCAAAGTTATAGAAGACGTCAATTCAACGATTGCGCAATGAAATTAACTGCTCGTGCTCTTTACCCTTGACTTGTTTCGTGCCATTAGTGTGGATGCATTATCTCCACCCGCAATGTGGACAAGGGGAAATCACCTCGTGCCTCATAGAAAACCATAAATAAACAAGAGCACGCATCCGCTAAATTCAGCCTGGGTGTCGAGGCAAACAGCCACCGCAGCAAAGCAGCATTGAAATGGGCGGCCGAAGCGAAGGGCGGCGGAGCACCCGCTCATAGCCCGTGGATTTAACCTTCTCAGAACAATGCTTGAGAGAATCGTGAATACACTTCCGAAAATCCCTGCACGCAGCGCAGGGCGAATAAGATTTTGGGACCTGATTGGCCAGGAACCTTAGTGTATGGATTTGCTTTTGTTTGACTCGCTAGCAAAGTAATTCATCTCAGCACTACATGAACGAAGTCGTCGCCTGCTTACATTCCACACATTCATCTCCGCGAGAGACCCCGTTGAAACACGGACCTACCTTTCTGGTGGCCATGGTTACCACTCTGAAGGGTAGTATCATCCTCCCGGCTCAAGGATCATGTAAGGAGCCTATGACCACAACTAATGAAATGAGCTTATGTTTAAATAAGCATGTGTTATCGTAGTCCTGTATTTACCTGCGCACAAACTCTGACAAGTCGGGAGCCCCCAAAAAGCGTGCTCCAGAATTTGATCATGTATTGGTTGGCAACAACAACAGCATTATAGATATATGGAATGCTACATATTTTAAGGTTCATACACTGTATTTGATCGTGACGGAGTGCCGTGGAGTGAGATTCGCAAATATGAACTAAAACCGCGACGAAGGGATTCTGAAGATGCTTTGCGCGGCACTACGTCGTTAGGATCGCTTCGATTTTGCAAGCTCTATATTATCGAGGGGCTTTATATCCGCCCGCACTGGCTTCCGTGCAGCCAACAGAGAAGAAACGCTTTTTAATGTCGCTCTCCCTTAGAGCTTGCCAACTGATAGATCCAAGAACGTTGCATAAGGCGATAACGAGCACCAAAACAATCCTTGAAAGTGAACTAACCGAACGTAACACAACGATCAAGCTCATACTTCGTGTACTGCGCTGTCAAAGCTGTTGGCACGAGCATGGGGCTTGTTCTCAATGATCATTTGCACGCTTTCTCGCGCAAACGAAACCAGATACAAAACCACGCGCTTGCGCCAGTAGCTTTGACAGCGTTGTATAGACGCTTTACACACGCGTCAGACAGCGGCGGCCATGGCCGACCTTCTCTTGTCTTACCGAGATACGGAGCCACTGAAACGGGCGTCGACAAACCTCTACAGAGGCCACTGCTGGGGAGACCTCCATAAAATCTAAAATTGAAATGAGCTGTCCTGCAATAGTAATGACCAAGTGAAAAAAACAACAAAAAAAAAAAACAACGGAATAAGGGGGAACAAAAACTGAAGGTCGGTTATGGCGGTGCCCATGTACAGCTTTTGAAAAGCGTCTATACGAAGTATCAAGGAGTATAGATACGCTCAAACAAGGAAAATATGCGTATTACGTGACACTGACATCATAACAGAAAGTTACCCAGCTCCGCAAAATTCCAGCACAGTGTATAAGTGGCTGCCTGAAACCACGTGATGAGCTCACGCTGAGCCTCAGTCAAAAAACACAAGCGAAGGAAAACCTCCCCCAGGCAAGAAAAACGCATGGAAGTGGTCCGGAGTACGGCAGGTGCCGTCACTTCAGAAATTAAAAAAATCACGCCATCTGCATTGTCCTGTTCGGACCGCCCTGGTGTCATAGGGAGCTGGCAGGCGTGTTGCCAGACTCCGGCGTAATCCGCTTTATAGCCGTTGGGGGCTGTCAATCGTGTTATGACGATTCGGGGTAATCTGCGCTCAGTCGTGATTCGCGGGGGGGGGGGGGGGGGGGCGCTGCCAGTCCTGTTGCGATGCTCCGGCGTCGCCCGCGTTTTGTGGTGTCGCGATTGCTAGTCGTGGTGGGATGTTGCCGCATCGTCGGCCTCGAAAATGCCAACTCCTTTTGTGACTGCGAGATGGATGGGGTACTTATGTTCGGGGGTCTCGTCGCCATCGTAAAGGGCTCCATTATTTCTCGCCCGACGCTCTTTCGGTGGTCCCCGGGGTAGTTGTCGCGGCGAAATTAGGAATGCGGCCAGTGCATTTTTTCTCGTGCATCACAATCGAATGATGGGAATCCGAAGCAGCGGTTTTGCGTCTATATGGTGCTCTCTGTGCCGATCGTTAAGGCGCCGGCCTGTTTGCCCGATAAAATTAACCCCGCAGGACAAGGGGGATCGCGTACACTTTCTCTGTTTTGCAAACGGCGAACTTACTTGCATGCTTTTTGATGCAGCTTAACGTGGCGGGTCCCTCTTCTTTCACAGTCTTGCACATGTCGCCGAGCATAGATTTGCATGTGAAAGCCGCTTTTGTATCGAACTTAGAGGCGAGTGCGTTTATGAGATGGAATGTCGTATGAATGTATGGAAAGCAAGCTGGTTTTTTTTGTGGCAGGTGATATCTTGGCTGCGGATTGGAGCCGGGGTTTTGTGGAGAATTTTTTTGAGGTGGCCAGATTCAGACCTTTAAGCAGGGTATTGAACCGAACCCGAACCGTGAACCGAAAACCGGAAAAAACCGTTATTTTCGCTGGGACCGGAGTTGAACCGGAACGAAATACCTTTTTTCGCTCGGTATCGGAACCGATATGTTTTTCATGCGGTTTTCGGTTGAAACGCGAAGTCAGGTCACGTGAAAAGTTCGTGGAAAAGAACACAGTCAACTGGAAAAAAAAATTATATAAAAAAAAGAAAGACCTATTTTTGCGCGAACCTGAGAAAGCCGTGCGCTTGTTAAGATACAACGTGTCCAATTTGTTGTGTCCCTAATCAGAAAGCTAGGGTTGAAGAAACCTGCGTTTGATTGTCCAACGCGGTGGATGTCCACGCTGCATTTGCTCACTAGGCTGCTTGAACTAAGAGGCTTCATTGGAGGGTTGCTCTCAAAAGAAGAAAGCTCCAGGTCCACTGAAGACGTATGGGCGGAAGTCGAAATGCTCGCAGTATCGCTTCACCCGGCAGAAGTAGCGACGAAGACATTGCAGAAGGTACAGCTCACTGTGGCAGATTTCTACGGAGTAGGGCTGAGATATTCCAAGGACAATGACAAGATATCGTCGCCGTTGGCAAAGCCCTTGGTCCATTCAATGAAAAATAGAGCCACCTTCTTGACACGGATGTCTTCTGTGCAGCAGTGTACATGGATCCCCTTCTAACGCCTTCTTCTCATCCCTTAGCAAAAGTACCGGGCCGAGTTGCATCCGAGAAATACTCGGAGGCGGATCACAGCTCTGAAATGCGAGCAAGATTCTACCCTGTCTTCTGAAACTGCGGCGTCTCCAGAAGATCCGGAAGACGCCCTGGAACCGCTCCTCAAGGAAAGAGAGGTTGAGGCTGGCGTGCACGTTCGAGGTACCACTAGCCAACTTGATATAGCATGCCTCCTGAAAATGCTAGATAAGGAGCTGCGGCTTTCAAGGGTACGGTAACGTGTTACAGTTTTGGGAGGAGGGATGGGAACGCCATCCGGAAACTCTGCGCATTGGCGTAAGTAGCCATGGGAGTGCTTGCAACCAAGGTGAGCGTGGAGCGAGCCTTTTCTGCACTGAAGTTCATTTTATCGTATCAGAGGTGCCTGCCGTCTTTCCCCGGATATGCTTGACGACGTCCTGCTTCTTTGGTCAGCTGCCTGACATCGAACTGCGCTTTCACCCATGTCCCGAGGTGCCCCAGCACTAGCTCGTTCGTTCCAGAGAGTGATGTGGCCTTTACTTTTTATATGTAACACTTCCATAAAATATGCATAGTTTCTCTTTTGCTGTCATAAATTGCTTTTGATCTTGTAGCATATGAGTACGAACCAGTTCGAACCTGTTTTAACCTTTATGTTTTCACTCCGCAGTTGAACCGGAGCTGAACCGTTTTCTCTGAACCGGAACGAAAACCGGACCGAAAAACATTTCGGTTCGACACACTGCCTTTAAGGTAGCCTGCCCTCTGAATCCGCGCACACTATTGGTTTATGCTAGACTCCCGTTGGTAAGCGCAATATTTGCGGTACGATGAGGACAGCAGGCACCTGAGGATAGGAAGGGCACGGTGGGGATCATGCAACCCGGCTAACATGTCATGCATGGCGCACGGTACAGATCCTGCTCGGCATCCTCACTGCTTCATCAGCGTCCTTGGCATCATATTCTGCAAAAGTGGCCGACACTGACAACCACGTGGCACCCTACCACTATGACTTGGCATCTTGAAATCGGAACATCAGCCAGCAACGCGGCACAATGACGTAAATCACCGGAGCTATAAAAGCGACTCTTCTTCCCAGCCTCAGAGGGTACGGTGGTGATCATCAAAGCAACACGGCTAACATGTCACGGCTTACTGTACAGGTTAGTTACGGCCACTGCTGGCGATCATTTCGTTCTAGTGCGTATTGTATTATTTTAACACCGTGCCTCATAAAGTGGTCTGAAATGTTGAATGACTTCTTGAAGGTTTTATGCTTGTTACTTGCGAGTGACGTGGTATCCAACCCGGGTCCCGAAGTTGATGCTCCAATTCATATTAGACCAGTAAAACAATAAGACAAATACAAGCAGCGGGACACACGTATGAGTGAAATTAGCAACATATTGTCGAAATTGAATAAGGTTCTGAAATTAACCAAGGAAAATGATACAGAGTGAAGCGTGCTGAGCTTCAACTAATTTATTTACACTATTTACATTAGGCTAAATCTGAGACGTGACGAGCCGATCTTGCGGGTGCCGTTGTTCCTCGATGTCTGTCCTGTCTCGAGCGCCGAGAGAGGCCGTGATCGCGCGGGCACTTCTTTCACTTCTTTCGCGCTTCGCTGGGAGCCGCTACATGGTTCCCCCCCTGGCGAGGTTGTGTGTAATACGAGCGATGTGTGCGATGTGCTTGGGAACGAAGTTGCATCAATTTCTTGTAGCTCATTGTTTGCGAGATGTGCAGGCTTAATGCGGTCAATTGAAATTACTTCTGCTCGGCCGTTGACTGAAAGCGTGAATGTTTTGTCAGTTCGTTGCAGCACTGCATAGGGTCCGTCATAGGGACACTGTAATGGACGTCGCACCGTGTCGTTTCGCACGAACACGTGACTGCAGTGGTGAAGGTCGGGACTTATGAAGACCTTGCGTGACTGAGTCCTGGTTTAGATTGGTTGGATGTTTTGGAGAACCGAGCTAAATCGGCTGGCGTAGTTCTCGCAGTCTGTGTCACTGCTCTTTTCAGTTGTTTGAAAAAATTCACCGGGTAGTCGGAGGGTAGTGCCGTAGATCATTTCGACGGAGGTGCACTTAAGTTCGTCTCGCACGGCAGTGCGGATGCCCAGCAGCACCATTGGTAGGACTTCGGTCCATGGGTTTATTGACGTGTGCGCTCTGAGTGCCGCTTTCATCTGTCGGTGAAACCTTTCCACGAGCCCGTTGGAGGAGGGATGGTATGCTGTTGTTCGGATGTGGTGTGCACCGAGAAGAGTTGACAGTTTATGAAGGAGAAGACTTTCGAACTGTCTGCCTCTATCGGTTGTTATTGTCGCCGGCACACCAAAACGGCTGATCCACATAATAATAAATGTGTAGGCGACAATCTCTGCGGTCATGTCTTTCATAGGCATTGCCTCTGGCCAGCGAGTGAATCTGTCCACGCACGTCAGCAGGTAACGATAGTCGTGAGACGGAGGCAGCGGTCCCATGATATCTAGGTGTACGTTGTTGAATCGGGCACCGGGAAGTTGAAATGTGCCTACGGGTGTCACTGTGTGGCGATGGAGTTTGGCTTGCTGGCACTGTTGGCATGCCCGTGCGAAGTTTCTAAAGTCTGACTTCATCCTTGGCCAAACGAATCGAGCTGAGATGAGGCTTTGTGACGCCCGTATCCCTGGGTGGGAGAGTGAGTGAAGGGTGTCAAAGACGACTCGTCGAAACGGTGTCGGCACGTAAGGTGGAGGATGGCCAGTAGAAGTGTCGCAGAGAAGTGTTTTGTTGCATTCAGGAATTGCAATGTCTTCGAGGACCAGCGCTGTTGACGAAGAGCGAAGGTGCTGAAGTTCTTCATCGAGCTGTTGCGCGGCGGCCAATTCCTGGAAATTGATAGCTGTCTGTTCCGTTGTAAAGGTGTTGACACCGATCCGGGATAGCGCGTCGGCGACGGTGTTTTCTTTGCCGTTGATGAAACGGATGTCGCTAGTGTATTCCGAGATGTAAGCCATCTGTCGGACTTCCCTTGCTGTGTAAGAGGAGCTGTTTGATGTTAGGGCATATGTTAGGGGTTTGTGATCTGTCAGGATAACAAATTGACGTCCTTCCAGAAAATGGCGGAAGTGTTTAACGCCCAGGTAGATTGCTAGAAGTTCACGCCCGAATGTACTGTACCGGGTTTCGGTGGGTGTCATTTGCTTTGAGAAAAAGGAGAGTGGTTGCCACCCGGAGTCGGTAAACTGTTGGAGTACGGCACCAACTGCTCCATCGGAGGCGTCGGTCACAAGGGAGAGTGGTGCGTTAGGTTTCTGATGGGCCAATGTTGTGACTTCGGCAAGTTGTTTCTTGATTGTCTCGAAGGCGTTGAGTGCAGGTTCGTTCCACTCGAGTGGGATGGATTGCTTGGGATCTCCAGTGAAAAAACGGTTGAGTGGCTGGAGAGTTCTAGAGCAGGTTGGAAGGAATCGTTGATAAAAGTTTATGAGCCCTAAAAACTGACGTAGTTTCTTTGTTGTTTGTGGTTGGGGAAACTGTTGAATAATATTCACCTTGTCCAGCAGGGGACGGATGCCGTGCTTGTCCACATGATGCCCCAAGAAATCCAATTCGGCGACGCCAAAGTTGCATTTGGCCGCATTGAGGACGACACCGTAGTTGTGGAGGCGAGAGAAGAGCTGTCGGAGGTGGTCCTCATGTTCTTCGCGTGTTTTGCTGAAGACGAGGACGTCATCGATGTAGGCGAAACAGAAGTTTAATCCACGGAGGACTTGATCCATGAACCGTTGGAAGGTTTGTGCTGCATTCCTGAGACCAAATGGCATCCGTATGTACTCAAACATGCCAAATGGTGTTGTGATTGCAGTTTTGTGGATGTCAGATGGTTCGACCGGTATTTGATGATATGCCTTTACAAGATCTATTTTTGTGAAGATTGTCGATCCCTGTAGTGCCCCAGCAAAATCTTGGATGTGGAAAATTGGGTACCGATCCGGCACCGTGATTTTGTTGAGAGCTCTATAATCCCCGCATGGTCGCCAGTCACCAGATATTTTTGGTGCCATGTGCAGGGCGCTAGACCACACGCTGGACGATGGACGAATGAATCCGAGTTCCAGCATGTGTTCGAATTCATTTTTAGCGATTTTTAGCCTGTCCGGGGCGAGGCGGCGTGGCTTGGCGAAGACTGGAGAGCTTTTGGTGTCGATGCAATGTGTGATGTTGTGTTTGACTGGTGCCTCGGTGTTGCATGGCTGCGTTAGCGCTGGGAATTCCTTTAAAAGGTTTTCCCATGGAGCAGCCATTTTGAGGGGTTGTACAGTAGAATTTAAAGATAGTGCCTTTGATAGTACGCCTCGGATACTGAGGTGTGTTGTAGAGTCAAGGAGTAGACGGCGCTTGACATCCACGATGAGGGCAAAATTTCGGAGGAAGTCTGCCCCAATGATTGCGAAACGCCCGTCTGCCACCAGAAATATCCAGCGGAACACGCGCCGGAGTCCCAAATCGAGGGTTAGGGATCTCTGTCCATACGTTTTTAGCGCCGGTCCATTTACCGCCTGGAGTGGTTGGGTTTGTTGTCGGTGCCGACGATCCTCCAGCGTAGGAGGAATGATACTGATTTCAGCGCCGGTGTCCACCAGGTATTGGATATTTGTCTGGCGATCAGTCTCGTGGAACAAACGGCTGATTGTGCTTCCCGCTGCACTGGCCGTCTTCAGTGAGTGGGCGAGGTGTTTTCCGGAAATGCGCATGGTGGGGTGCATTTTCGGGCGCCGCCTCCAAATAATCGGTGGTACCAGCACCACCTGTTGGTATCATCGCGGTTTCCGCTGGACCGACGTCCTCGAGATGTGTGTGGAGAGGATGGTCGTGAAGGACGGGCACGTAGGTCTCGCAAAAAAACAAAAAAAACCCAAGAAATTAAAAAAAAGCATTTTGTTTTTTGCACAGCTTAGTTTGGTTACGGGGTCGGGCGCGGCGCGCAAAGAGATAAGTTACTTTGATTTTTCAGGATAAAAGGCCCGTTCACTATGCGAGTAAATACGGACGCAAAAATTTTACTTCGCGTAATGAACGCCCCCCCCCCCCCCCCAACTTTGCATCGATTTTTCGGGAAAAAAAGTGCGTTCATTCTGCGAGTAAATACGGTATTATTATTGTTATTATCAAAAGTTAAACCTATAAAAGCAATTGCTAATGTAATTAGTCTTCCTCTCTTTGCAATCTTTGATAAAATATTGGGCACTGGGGTATTTCCTCCGAGATTAAAGATCGCCCGAGTATCAATTATACAGAAAGGTGGTCCAATTAGTACTTTAAATAACTACAAACCCAGATCCCTATTACCAGTGTTCTCAAAAGTAATATGGACGATAGTAATTCCAGACTGTTCTATCATTTGAGCAAACATAATAGTCTCGTAAAACAGCCCTATGGTTTTCAGAAAGGGAAATCTTCTGAAAAAGCTTTACTGAATATTAAGAATAAAAGTTTAACGCATTTTGAAGCCAAGCTTTATTCTTTAGGGGTATTATTAGGTTTCAGAAAGGCCTTTGATTCGATCAAGCCTAAAGGAATTTTCAAAACGCATTATAATTATGGGATAAGAGGTCTTGCCCTAAAACTCAATAAAAGTTATTTCTCAGAATATGTCCAATACATTACTCTTGGTTGCGAAAATCGGAAGCCGGTTATATACATTATCGGGTTGGTTCCCCAAGGATCAATCCTTGGACCACTACTTTTTCTGATGTACATTAACGTTATTGGTCACACACCATATACATCTGATATTTTGGTCTATGCAGATGACACAAATGTATTTGTTTTCGGGTGCGAATATATATTAGCTTGAAACATTAGCGAACAACTGTATGATAAAGTCAAGTACGTGGTTAGCATGCAATGAATTGGAAATAAACGTTGAAAAAACGAAATATATGGTATTTAGATAAAAAATAAACATATTAATCGAAAAGTAAACATTCGATTTAGAAAGACTGAAATTGCTTACGTAAAGACAGACAGGTTTCTAGGAGTATTTAAAAAAATTAAATTGGTCTTACCATATTGATCGTATTCGACCCGACATTTCACGGGGGATAGGAATCAAAAGTGCGTTAAAATATATTCTTCCGGTTGGTTAAAACACCACCTCTACTATACTATTGTTCATTCTCGTTTAAGCTATTGTAGTTTAGTATAGGGTACATGTTCAAAAACCTGTGTATCTCAGTTGCTTCTCTTGCAGAAAAAAAAGGGCGGTCAATTGCCAATGTATCATATCGGCAACACTCCCACCCATATTTCACCAAATACTTTTTTCTTACAGAAGAACAATCACTCACCGAGAGGTTGGCAGTTTAGATGTTCTGCAAAATTGAACTGCACCCTGAATTTGTGCAACAAGATTACATCAATAGGACATTCACAAACACCTTCCGTCATACTCGCTACCTGCAGTCAAGAATACGCGCCAAATATGGTAGACAAGAAGTACTTAATCAGATCGCACAATGATTAAATATCAATCTTTAAACACTGTCCTTGATTAATAGCTCTAATACAGTACACACATTTAAAACCACAATAAAATGTTTCCTTCTAGGTCCAACATAATCTATGTTGGTGTTTTGGTGTGTTTCTGTTTTACCAGTTCACATTTTGTATAGGTCACTGTATCTTTGAGTAATGGTGTAATTTTGTTTTTGTCTGAACATTTTGTTGTTGGACTATACTTGCTGCTGGACTCTAGTCGCCTTTTACTTTATCCTCCGTGACGTTTTTCTGAATGAAGTATATTCTATTCAAGTTCAAATGCAATTTACTCCTTCATATACAGTGTACAGAAGAGACCGACAACCCCAAAGGAGGTGGTGTCGCCTAAATAATTAAAAACCGTATTCTCTGTAATATGCTCTATCAAATAGAGGACCATGAAAGCATTTGTTGCAAGATCAATGTGTAGAGAGATACTATGCTGGTTAAATGGGTATGTGGTGGCGAAGCAAGGAAAGGAACCGAACACGACGAAGCTCGGGCCAAAACTATTTTTATATCACCGTCACGCGCTTGTCGCCTTTTAGCCCCGCGCACCTGCATCCGATGTACATCTTTTTCTTTAATACTCTGTCACCACAGGTATATCGGCCACCAAAAGTCCAACCAAAATATTTTAAAAGAAATTATTTAAATTCATAAGCGTTCATAGCAATAAAAACCTATTAATTGCCGGTGATTTCAACGCTCCAGAAACTGACTGGGCAAATCATAGCAGCGGTTGTGTAAACTTGCTAAGCTCAGAAATTTTGCTAGACCTGGTGTTCGCATTCAACCTCACCCAGATAATAGATAAAACAACAATAATTACCAGCTGAATAGCACCATTGTGGCCATAGTTTTTGTTAGCACTGACATTTTTGTTTCAAACGTTTCCGTCATAGATTAAGTTTATTTCTTGTTCTCTTTGTAAACAAACGTCTTGCCAGAGATCTTGGTACTCGTACATCAAGAATTACAGTCAGTCAGACGGCATTTCTATTCTGGATTATGTTGATACAGCTCATGAATCATTCAACGTTCATGGTGTCAATTTAGTCTAGAATGAATTCGAATGCCATTTTCAACAATGCATGCAGATTTTTTTCCCGGGAAAATAAAAACGAATCGGTTCCAACAACCCGTGAATGATACGAGAGTTAATACATTTCAAACGGAAAATCTAACGCCAAAGAAAGTGGCAGCTACATAAGGTAAATATATATTTTGGGGCTTCGCGATTTGTTAAAACACAAACTGGCAGAGGCCAGGTGCAATTATTTTTTTTTTTTCAAACACTTTTGAAATATTTATGAAAGATTTCGCCCAGTAATTTTGGCAGTATCTCTCTCAGAATAAAAAGGGTATAAAGTAGACTGTTAACAATGGTTCCGTCGTCATCAACAATAAAGAAGTGGTTGATTTATTAAGCCAGTATTTTCAGAGCATTTGTTTTTTCATATGTAAGCGAAACCGGTCCCTCTGTATTTGACGATGAATGACAGGATGAGTTGGAATTTGTATCTACAAATCAGGGGTCGTTTGCTATGTTACTTAATATTAGCGCTAAAAGGTCGTGTGGTCCGGACGGTATTTCCAACCATTTTCTAACGAGTCATGCCCAAGTACTGCCAAAGTTCGTAACAATTATCTTCAATTCGCCATTTTCAAGTAACATTCTATCCCATGACTAGCGCTCGGCACGTCTGGTTCCATTTATAAGAAGGGCAATTCGTAATTACTCTGTAAATATAGACCAGTATGTTTAACTTGCTTATCGTGTAAACTTATGGAACACGTGATTACAATCTACCTAACCAAGTACCTCTCTGAGCACAATCTACTTCCGAACGCGCAGCAAGGGGGTAGGCGGGGATTTTCCGCATTTCAACTAACGGTACACGACCTGGCCAAGGATCTAGACAAATTTGGCCAAATCGATCATATATTCATGAACTGCTGCAAAGCGTTCAATAAAAAAGCACATGACAAACTTCTTTTTGAGAAAGAATAAATTAGACTTCTAGATTCAATGTCTAAATTAGACTTTGAATTAAGATCGACTTGGAAAACCGCAGGAAATATCTTGACGAGAGCAAAAGTTAATCCCGTTTCTGAGAAATTAAATCCGGAGTTTCACGAGGATCTACGATTGCCACTAGTCTTCAATATTTACATAAATGATCCCATTGGATAGGTAGGTCCCAACGTTTTCATGCGATAGTTTGCGGATGATGGCGTTATATATATATTTTTTTTTTTCAGGTTTTATGTATCGATGATCAGGCAAATCTAAACCTCGGGCTACATCAAGTAGCCGAGTCGTGTAATCAGTGGGACATGGTAATAAATTATGACAAAATTGCTTATATAAGAATAACAAACAAAAAATCATCTTCCTTTTACATAAACCATAGGAAGTACTTGAATTACCGAAGTCTCGGAACTGAAGTACCTAGGGCTAACACTAAGGGGTAATAGAAGTGATTCAAATATATATATATATATATATATATATATATATATATATATATATATATATATATATATATATAGAGAGAGAGAGAGAGAGAGAGAGAACGAAGCGCAGGATGACGAAAAGTATATACGGAAGAAAACGCACCTGAGACGGTTGTTGGAGCTACGGAGATAAACAGCTCTCAGACTTGTTTAATACTCATTTCCTAACATCAGGAGCATGCTCGTCTTCCCCAACCAATGCAGCTAATGTCATTTCATATATACGAAATAACGTAACTAGCTCAATTTTCTTTTCTCCTACGGACGAGGAAGAAATAAGTACCCTGATTGCTTGCCTTAAAAACAGTACAGCCCCAAATGAAGACGGTCTCAAAGCTGAACCAATTAAATTCATTTCCAGTCTAATATTAACTCCGCTAACACACATATGCAACACGTCACTGTTGACTGGTCGCTTTCCAGACAGAATGAAAGTAGCACGCGTTTGCGTTGTACATAAGGGTGGTGTACGGAATGACCTCAATAATTACAGGCCGATTTCTGTACTTCCTATTTTTTCGAAAATTTTAGAACAAATAATTAATAATCGCCTGACTAGGTTTTTCACAAAACATAATATAATCTCCCAGCAGCAGTTTGGGTTTCAAAAAAATAAATCGACGAAAATGGCACTTGTAAATATTAAAGATAAAATTATTACAAACATTCAAAATAAACAGTTTACCATCGGAATATTTCTTGACTTCCAAAAAGCCTTTGATTCAATCAAACATCAAATACTACTAACAAAGCTAAACATGTATGGTGTAAGGGGCATAGCGAACAAACTAATTAATAGTTACTTAAGTTCTCGATTACAATTCACCACTTATAACGGCGTCAAATCAGACATCCATCAAATAGCATATGGCGTCCCGCAAGGATCAATTTTAGGACCATTACTATTTCTTATTTACATCAATGATATCGTTAATATTTCGCATCGCTCAGAAATGGTATTATTCGCAGACGACTCGAATGTATTTTTTTTCCGATAGTAACCTCCAGTATCTTGAAAGCACAGCTAATGATTGGTTAAAGGATTTATCACTGTGGCTAGTTGCAAACCAGCTTGAATTAAATATTTTAAAAACTAAATATATTGTGTTTAGGGCAAGAAATAAGATGCTTAACTACGACTTAGATATAAAATTTAACTCCTACAAATTGGAGAAGGTTGAGTCATTAAAGTTCCTGGGTGTATGGTTTCATGAACACTTGTACTGGACAACTCGTGTGCCCAAGTTGTCTATAACACTCTCCAGATCAATTGCCACAATATACAAATTAAGATATTTATTACCAACATGGCTTAAGTGCCAATTATACTATGCACTTGTTCACTCTCATTTACATTACTGCTCATTGGTTTGGGGTACGACTACTAAAAATAACCTTGAAAAACTACTAGTGCTCCAGAAAAAAGCAATCCGTTCTATCGAGTGTTTAAGTTGTAACGATCACACATCTGCTTATTTTAAAAAGCAACGCTTGCTTACTATACAACAGTTAATAATGTTCAACCTTACAAAAGCCATCTTTCATTATCTCAAAACTGACACGGAGTCGTTTCACACCCAATTTCCCTTAAGAGAAACTAACTACAACTTAAGATGTGTGGATTATGCTAGAGGTCAAACACGTACGAGCTATGGTGAACAAACATTAACACAGCAAATTCCGCAACTTCTAAACATGCATCCTCAAATTCTGGAAACAGTTGAAGCAGTAAATTCAATATATACGTTCAAAAAAAGATAAAGGATTATATTTTGAAGCTTGAATAATATATTGGATACAAATGTGTAAACAACCTTGTTCGTTTTTTTTTTTGTTTTTTTTTTATTGTTTTTATCTGTGTTGCCGCTCTGAAACCTGTATGGGGCTCGGGACCTTGGTCAGGTGCTATTAAGCACCTTTTGTCCCTGCCACCCCACTTCAAAATGGCTAATAAATGTAATGAAAATGCAATGAGTTTTTAAAACATATTATTGGTAAAGTTGGTCGACGTTTCGGCCTGAGCCAGACCTTTTTCGAGAGTCTCGAAAAAGGTCTGGCTCAGGCCGAAACGTCGACTAACTTTACCAACAATATGTTTTAAAAACTCCAACAACCGTCTCAGGTGCGTTTTCTTCCGTATATATATATATAAATATATATATATATATATATATATATATATATATATATATATATATATATATATATATATATATATATATATATATATATATATATATATATATATATATATACATATATATGTATATATATATATATATATAAATATATATATATAAATATATATGTCCTATGTTTAACAGCCAGTAAAAGAGTAGGGCTTAAATCGGGGAAGGCTCAGCCATGCTTCTAGTGATTTCAAACTTTATGCCTATCAAACTCTTGTACTCTCTGCACTCTAATACGCTTCCTCAAGAAGGAACGGACATAAAAAAGTGACCACACAAAACAAAAAAAAAAAAAAGGAAAATGAAATAGTTATCATTTACATTTATTCATAGATGGTGCCACTGAAAAGACTCCGTGCCAGATATGCTGAACCTTTCGGTCCTTCAGCCGCTGAAAGTGCGCAGAAAGGCGATCCGGCTCAAGTTTTCTTTTTAATTTTTTTATTCGCTTTATTTTCATCAACTAGCTTTAATGCCAACTGCTATCCGCCCCCAAACGCGCCATTCACGCTCACCACAATCTGGCGTCCCTCTTTTTGCGAGCACGAGTACATATAAGTATTGTTTTTTTCCTCCATACGATTAATGATTTGAATGGTTTACTACCCACTGCATTTCAAGCTGATAATGTTTTTCCGAAGTGAAGTTCAAGTTTATGAAAATATGTTAAATCAATTTACGGGAGTATTTGCGTTAATTTATTGCATGTACCCTTTAAGTGAGATACTTATCTGGACTGCCTTTATATATGTCTATATGTGTGTGTGTGTTTGGGGTGTTTTTGTACATAGTATTCCAAAGCCTGCCGATAAATCATTGTTTTTACTCACATACCAAGTGCACTACATAACTATTTCGTGTTGCTTGTGCCGTTTCCTTATTTTCTTTCAGGTATGTGTGTACATATGTATAAAAAGTGTTTTTTTTTTCTTTACCGATGTTAAAAAAATTACTTGATGCATTGTATTTTTAAAGCCTGTTTATGTGCCTCTCCTGCTTGCACCCATTCGAGGTCTGCAGCAATGTTAAATTTAAAAAAAACGCGTTTTACATTTTTTTAGTATGAACTTAAGAATGAAGGCACCTGGTTTGTTTTTCGCTGTTAGAACGACCAGCACACTACTTTTTTCAGAAGATTGAAGGTGAAATTCCAGGAACTGCATTTCACTTTTCGTGGGGCCTTCCCTCTGGAAATTCCGATTCCCAGGCGAAGTCGTGAATGCTTCGGTGACAGCTGCCGGA
Source organism: Ixodes scapularis (assembly GCF_016920785.2). NCBI lineage: Eukaryota > Metazoa > Arthropoda > Arachnida > Ixodida > Ixodidae > Ixodes > Ixodes scapularis. The sequence continues at coordinate 150,599,748 of NW_024609868.1, forward strand.
GTTGTGTCGTTATTAAGAATGATTAGGTGGTCCTTCACATACCTGAACACATCGCAATTCAGAGATTTCATTCTCAGATGTCGTTGGATGCATCGGTCTTCCATCGAGACAATTCTAGTCACAGTTTGCAATTCACCTGTGGCAAATAATTGATTTATACTAGGGATGCCCAATTTATCGATTAACCTACCGATTAATCAACTAATGCTTTAATCACCATTAAAACTTTAAACCTGTTAATCGATCGGGTTCGGCGAAGCAAAATAACGTAAAAAGAGACGCTTTCCTCACGCAGACGTGGACGACTACATCTGTAGGAAGGGAAAGCTTTACGTAACATTTTAGAATAAGGTAAACTGTAGGGGCGATATTTGTAACCCCAGACAAAGTGCCGAAGGTTACGCGTGTCGCGGCCACTTCAACGCTGTTGGAGTGTCCGTTTAGCACGGCAGGCGCTATTGTGAACAGTCAAAGGAGATCGCACTCGCCGGAAAATATCAACGAAACTCTTTGCCGCATGCAACTGAAGTAATAATCTGTGAGTGTCAGTGCATTGGAACTGATGCAAACTACACATCGGTATTTATTTATAATCCAAGTTGTATACTGCGCCGTTTACGACGTTTTAAATATTATGTATAAAAATAAACAAGACCGAAATATCGATTGGTTAATCAATGAACGAGTGGCGAATAATCAGGTTAAAGCTTGAAATCGACGCCAAGTACTACTTTAAAGGGATACTGAACCGAAATTTCGAACTCACAAAACAAGGCTGGACAGATAGGCGGGACGATGCAAAACCCAAGAACATCACTCATACAGCGATATCTCAATCGGATCGCCATATTTTTAGAAAAGAAGCGCCCGACTGAACGCGGCCGACGAGGTCGACAAGGCAAGGCACGTCACGATTCTTATTCCCTCTCCTCCTCACTACGTCCCGTGTCGAGCTGGTGAACCGAAGCGAGGAGGAGAGAAGCGAGGCCGCTCCCCCTCATTCTCAAATTCTGCCGGAGGACAGTGATGTCAGAGGCCTCGTTTGATCGCGCCCTTCTTTTCGAAAAGTGCGGCCATCCGTTTGAGATATCGATGTACGAGCAATGTTTCGGAGTACGTAGAGTCCCGTTCAACGCTTCTAGAGCCTTATTTTGCGAAATTCAAATTTCGGTTCAGTATCCCTTTAAACACTTGTCTCCCTTCGAGTAACTTTGAATTCACTTAGAAAATACTTAAAAAAGCACAAACACGTTTATGAAAAAAAAAAAAACGCGCAAAATAAAACAAAGTAGCGTCGGCAGGTTGAAATCCAAAAAAAAAGAGGAAGTCCTTTAAAAAATCCGAACTGCAGGCCGTTTTTTAAGCACATTTGTAAGCGTTTTATTTTTTCTTGTGCTCTTGAATGACCTTTCGCGTGTTACACTTCTCTTCTTCCAGCTAAACTTTCCGTTCCTTTTGTTCATGCTCCGTCTACCCACTTGGCCAAACCCTTTACGGGGATTGGACGACTTAATAGTCTGTCAAAAGAGCTTCTGGTCTCGTGTCTTAAAGACAGACGGTGTTATTTTTCTTTTGTATCGAGCTGTTTGCTTCGTACTTTCGTGTTGGACAATTCTGCTTGACTCCGTAAATGTCACTTAACATTATAGCTGTTGTGACCTTAAGGTGTCGACGAAAGGCGACTCGTGAAAACAATTCATTTACCATAAATGCCGGCTGCGCTTTCACCAGCAGAATAAAACAACGTGTTTGTCCTTCGAAAGTTCGAGCAAAGTTGGCATGCTGTCCAGTCGTGTGCTTTTCTGAACGGCACAACCCAACAAACTTAAAACAAATTTGTTGAAAAAAAAAAAAGAACTAGTCTAGAATTCTTCGCCTTTAGATCTAAACAGATGACTGGGCCTTGCTGAGATAACAAAAAGCTTTACTTCGGTACCGCGATGGAAATACTAAAGGACTATGTCGGGTTCGTGGCGAAAAAATAAGATACACGCGCAATGTCTTGACACATCGCGCTCCGCCGGCCAACAATTGGCACCGCAGACCTTCATTTGCGTTGTCTACTCGTCGTTCTGCGTCACACCCAGTGTTGCGGAGTTGCCACTTCGAAGTTCGAATAATTCAGGAATGATTCCGAACTTTCGCTACCCCACAATGGAATGGAATTGGACTGGCGGCAGCGCTAGGGGAAATGAAATGGGAATGGAATTATATGCCTTTTGCCCGGAATGAAATGGGAATGGAATGGGCTCGGTTCTTATGAAAGCTGTGTTGATATTGATTTAGGGCCAACGGGCTGATGGAGGAATTCGCCATCGCATAGAACGTTTCTACAGTATCATTGCACTGGAGGTGACTGACGGCTTGATTTTATCACTGGCTAATGTTCCTTTGAGGATAGAAATGGCGCGCCCCCCGTGAAGCAACCAAAACTGAATAGTTGTAGACGAACAACATGTCGTTCCTGGCGCAGCGAGACGCAACATACCGGCTGAACCGGGCCCGAACTAAAAACGGGAGCAAAATTGTTATTTTTACCTGAACCCCCAATTGAAAATTCCATCAAAATACGTAATTTGGGACACTGACTGCCAGTCAGCAGCCTTGGTGGAACGTGATGGACCATCAGGCGTCATCTGATGGTCCATCAGATGACGTCTGACTGCCACTGCCAAGGGAATCTCACCAACAAGGGCAGCATTTATATAAGAGTAAAGCTATACGCACTCATAAATATTGTCAAATGCCTCGATAAAACAAAATGTTCGAGAAAAAAAAAAGTAAAACAAAAACAAGTCCACCGCGGATCGAACCCGCGACCACTTGCGTACAAATCGGAGAGCTTAACCCCTATGCTATGCCATCGTTTTGGAAACTCAAATTACCATTCTTTTTATAGATCTTTTCACCCTCCTCCGTATGGGCGCTGCCATCTTGGAATCACGTGATGCGGCCGCCATTAGGTTGCTTCAACTTGTTGCTCCGCTCTCCCGTCCGCGCCTTGGCGGATGCGTTGAATTCGTGTTTTTCGTCGCGTTTCACCGCGTCTCTTGCCTTACTCCGTAAAGTGTCATCCGATTCCCATACTGACCATGCAATTGCATTGCATCATTATGCGCGAAACTTCTGTAGTTAATTTTGTAACACGTTTTGAATATTTTTTTACTTTCGGCGTGCGGGATACGTGTGAAAAGGCTTTATAAAAACAGGAATCAGCGTTAGCACTTGCGCACATTGAATACATATGACTTGAAGAGAGCCTCGAGGGTTCAAATACCAAAAACTTATGAGAACTGAGGTGTGGCTACTAATAAGGGCGGAACATTTGCAATAGGGAGCCCAATGTTATTATATATATGAGTGCGCATCGGTGTAAAGGAAACAAACAAAAACACTCAGCGTAATTAGCCACGTGTTTTTCCTGAAAGCGTGGTCTTTTGTAGTTACATCAGATCGAAAACAATTTCTTTTGATTATACTAGGCAACTTGTGGACAAGACGCAGGAGCAAACGTTTAGTTTGAATTAATTCTTTTTTATGCTAGAAATAATGCTACCTTAACACTAGGAAACTTGTTTGTTCATAACATCACACCTATATCTGGTTTATGTTCTTAATCGCGTGTGTGATATAAGCATTCGCTTTATCGGTGTATTTATGAATTCCACGGAAATTGTATATCGTGCTTGGTCCCATGTCCATAGTCTTTCAGTTGCTTAAGTTATTCTTTATTATAACCATGCAGTTTCAATTAATTTATTTCAACACTAATATTTAGACTCCCTGCGTAAGAAGCTGTCACAGATAGTTTGATAGTGCCTATGATTCACAAAATGTGACGCCGAAAAAAATCCTTCTGCATGAAAGTCACCCGAGTGCAGCCGGTTGTCGACGACGAATAGGGAGTTACTTTCAGCAGCTGGTGACGTCATAAAGTGCAAAGCGCGTCGTTTCAAATCAGTGAACAGCTTTCTACACAGGTCCATTGGGGAGCGCCTGACGTTCAACTTCAGCCAAACATATCGGAGATCATTTCTTTTGCGCTCCTCGATTTCATTCGGCAAATTTTACGGAAGATGAATATCATACTTTATTTGAAGTTTGGCATTCACTTATCTCACCATTCTTATACATTGAGAACGTCGTAAGCAAATGCCCATATAAAAAAAAGTTTATTTCATAAGGTCAATTTTTTGAAATGCTGTTAATGAGTACTTTAGTTAAAGAAATTTTCTAGTCAGCCTAGGCTGGTCTATCAAAATATTTCTCGAGCGCTTAATTTCTTTAAATAAAACAGGCGGAGACAATATCACTTTTTTTTTATTATCTACGTGATTATATGAAACTTTTCTAGTCATTATATAAGACGTTTCCGGTCTCGAAGTTAGAAAAGGTTGGTGTACGGAAACCAAACATCGAACAGTAAACTTGTCAGTTCATCTGTTCTTGGTGATTCAGCAGATAGTTAATCATGTTGTCGACCTGCTTTTTCACTAAGCACTTATGCAATATAGTCTGTTGCAATATGAGATGATCAGTTCAATATCTCACTTGAGCGCGAGCTATCTACCTTCCGTACCGCTCGGTGCACGCACAGCCAAAGCACGGCGGCAGACAACGCGCGCGCGCTGCAGGCGGAGCTTTTCCTGTTTTATTTTTTTTTCTTCTGGAAATTAGTGTCCGCGGGTACGGCCGTAGACAATGGTACTCCTCCCTGTGCATTAACGCAGTTATTTCACCGCTGAACCTGGCCGAAATAAACGATGGACGGATCCAGACGCATATAGTAGTTCATAAAACAGATCGCAATTTAGGCTCGAAACCACTTCGTGGTTTGCCAAGTGGCTCAATACTATTGTTTCATTCGCTGTGTGCTACAAGAAAAAAACCTTATATCGCACAATTAATCGGAAATGGCATGAAACAGCATCATAATCGCGTGCACGTTGAAACCGAAACCGACCAAATTGAAGCAACCTAATGGCGGCGAGTGCGCCAGCGCCCTTTACCCGCCGGTCAGGCAACAACTGAAATGAAAAGGTCTATAAGTAAAACAAAATGTTCGAAAAAAAAAAAGAAAAAAAAAAAAGCAGAACCACCGCGGATCGAGCCCGCGACCACTTGCGTACAAATCGGACACCGTAACCCCTATGCTACGCCATCGTTTTGGAAACTCGATTCGACCATTCTTTTTATACGAGATGCTTCGGCTGCAAATGCAGTTAAGCCTTCAGCATGTTATGCAAAGCACTCGTACATCACTCGCCGTACTTCAGTTCTACTCACCTGCCATGTAGAGTACTTTCGCGTCGTAGAACGATCCTTTTGTTCGCGCGTCTCCGGCCCAGTAGACCTGGTACACCTTGTCGTCTTCAACTACACCGCTAAAGTCCCTTACATCGTCGGAACTCACAACAGGCTGGGTCTTGTCGAGTAGAAATTCTACTAAAACATAAGACATTGAGAGCCCGGGCAGGATCGACAGGTTGGTGCAAGCGGGCAAACAAACCGAGTCGAGAGCGATCGTTCATGAAAGCTCGGCGAAGCCTCTATGGGCGAAGCGAAGTCAGCGAAGTGGAGTGTTCGGCTATCGGCGGGCTTGTGATCAAGGTTGTCGGTCTGCTGCGTGTCATATCTCTAACATCAGCGGTTTTATGGGCTCACGTCCCGTAATCGCTTTCTCGTGCATAGATTATTTTTCGTATTCATAGATTTGACGAAATAGTGGTATCCGAACGAACCTTACGTTCTTTGACCGTACGTCTGTCTGCACGCCAAAGCTTTTTGATGTACAGTCAGAGCCAATCAATGTACAATCAGAATCGCCACCAAGACATCTTGATGGCATTTCGCGGCGGCCGACTGCCACCAGGAAACCACCAGAAAGCCGACAAGCGGAGTCTGACTGGAGTTTGACTGTCGGTCAGAGTAACTTGTTGGCCAATCAGACATGCTTGACGTACAGTCAGGCGCAGTCAGCGGTCCACTAGAAAACATTGACTGCCAAACAGGGTTACATTGATGGATTTTTCCTTCGGGAAATGAATATTCGCGACGGTGACGTCAGCGGCTCAGTTTTTACTAAACAAAGGGCAGCGACGACATGGAGACAGCTCTATTATAATAAAACCAAATAAGTATTTTGCACGTCTATGTGCAGCCCTAATTGGCGTGGCCGAGTCGGCGTGGAGGCGTGCACTTCAATAATTCGTTTCAAGTTGCGATGGACGGCAAGTTACCGCTACGAGTCACTGGAATCAATTTACAGCTCGGAGGGTCCCCGCGTCTTCTGCAGTCACCGCGTCGTTCCTCGCGGAACGACGCGGACACTGCAAACACACACACACACACACACACACACACACACACACACACACACACACGTACAAGCACACGCACACGCGCAAACGCACACAGACACACGCGCACACACGCAGCACGCACGCACACACGCACCTGCGCGCACACACACACACACACACCTCGCAAGGTGAAACTCCGATGGCTAAATATCTATTCTTTGTGTGTGTGTGTGTGTGTGTGTGTGCGTGTGTGTCCGTTCTTTTATTTTCTAGCTGCTAAACAATATTTCACAAAGTAGTAGAACGTGAAGGTAAACATCAACACAAAAACAAAACGTTGACGGCCGTCGGCGCGTTTGTTTTGCGGTGGCCAAATCTGGAAACGCCAAGAGGCGAAAGCCTTGACGAGCGGGACACTACGGCGCCGGTTGCCGGGACGCCAGTCGCCCAGAGCCCTGGACACGGCTTGAATAACATTTTTTTTTGTGTGTGTGTGTGAGTTTTCTAGAAACAGCAAGTCGCCCGCAGATATGGGAAGTAATTCGTTACAAGTAACGAATTACTTGTAATCCGTTACTTTTTCAAGTAATTTTGTAAGTGGCGCGTTGCTTTTTTTCGGAAGTAATTTGTGATGTAATTTCGTTACAAAATAATGCTCACGAATTGCTTTAATTGCTGGTTACTTTTTAGAAAACATTAGCATAATACAGTAACTGGAGCAATGCGAGCAGAATATTCAGTAGCGTAAAGAGAGCAAGTTCAACAAGATAGAAAACAGCAGGAAGGGGAGAATAGCCCAATCAAAAACATGACTTTTTGTATAACCGTTCACTAGAACAACTACAAAAACGGGCAAGGCATGTACAAATATACGAAAGACAAAGATCAAATAAGCCATCGCCGAGTAGGCTCTCTGTCCCCTTCCATCGTGTTTTTCTTCTTTTGCCGGGCAGGATAAAGCTCTTCGTGTTTATTTGTTTTTGTATTTTTCACCGTTTCATCGTTTCCGACTTCTTCGACGTCTTCCGCCACCTGCACAGACTTCAAACGTGGGTCCGTACCCCCTCGATTCGTGGGTTCACAAATCGCGTAACAGACGACATAGCCTTGCGCGAGGGGGTCTAATTCTCTTTGTCTTTGATGTGCGACACTGTATTCTAGCTCGCTCTTGAGGCACGGCTGAGAAGCGCCCGGCGCGAGGCTAAGAGCATCTTCTTGGAGGTTACGGACGATACTTCTTTTGGTTTACCTTACTGCGCATGGTGATCGAGTCCACTCCTCACTTTACAGTCGACTGTCAACATAAAGTTGGAGGGGGGAGGGGTGGCCGTCTAAGTAGTGCTGTGCTGAAAGAGAGAGAACGTGCAAAAGTGAGGTTATCCTCTATTGTTTTCTGAGACCGATGGCCACCGCTTCTCTCGTTATCTATGGCCTCCCCTGGCCTTCACGAATATTGGTATAGTATTGAGAACCGATGAACGATCGATGACCCGTAACCGCCACTTTTCTCTGACTGGCCGAGTTTTCGGTCATTGAGTGTCAGTCGTCTCCATGGCCATATTTTAATGAGGCGTTCAAAATTCAGGGCATTAAGGAGAACGGAAGCACTAGAGTTTAAAAATATACGAAAGAGTCACTAGAGTCACTAGTGTTTCAATGCATACTTTGGTTGCCAAAACAAAAAACAAAACAAAAAAGAAAAACACACATTGTCATCAGCATGAACCACATACTCTAATCTACGGAAACACATCAAGATAAGTTAGGACACCTGTATTCTGCATTGGCTATACATTGTAACGTTAGAACCAAGTTTTTCTTTTCTTATGACCCAGGCGAATATTTTTAACTGGGACCAGTCGGCACCTCAACTGGTTTCAACTGGGACTAACTGGTACGAACTGGAAATCAGCTGGGACCAACAGGGACCAGCTGAGGGGTCAATTGGTTTGAACCATTCCCAATTGGGAGTCAACTGGTATGACCCCCAGTTGGGAATGGAGTAAACTGGGGAGAAGTTCAGAAAGTAACTGGTTGGAGCGATTCCGAGTCGAACTTCAAGTGGTTTTCCCCTTCCCAATTCACATGGGGTGGCACTTTTGAGAAGTTGAGGGTGCATTTATATTTGCTAATTAAGAAAACAAAAAAATACATTTATAGATTAATACATATCTGGAAATTTTTAATACTAGGTACAATTAGGTATTTATAAAATATTAATAAAACTTTACATATTTTTATTGCAATAACTAATAAGTGGCAGAATATGTGTTAACCTAAATGAACATTTATGTACATATATAAAAATGTATTAAAAAGGAATTTAAAAACTTACAATATTTTTTAAAATAAACTTATATTTCGGGCAATCAGAGCTAGCTGGCCGCCGTGGCCCGCGGGTGTGGATTAGTGTTACGAGCTGTCGACAGATGGCGCTGCATATGCAACGCAGGCTGGACGGACGCGGTAGAGAAGACCGCCATCGCCCAAGTTCGCGTACTGATAGACGTGTCGTTATGAAAATGTCAAAACGATATCTGCGCTTCTTTGGACCCAACTGTAAACACGCTATGGTGGCAGCGGTGAACTTCGAGGATAGAAAGATACAGTTCAGCGATCGGACGGCACCCAGGAAAACCCAGACGGAAGAGAAAACCGTTGCGGAGAGCACAATGGCGAAAATGGCAGCAAATCTACCTCGAAAATGTTCGACTGTTGCGAAACTAGCAGTGGAAAATGTTGGATTGCAAGGTGGGAGCGCTACCGCATCGTATCAGCATCAGGACTTCACCTGCGCAACGCGGAAACACGGATGAGCACCCTCCTTCACGCGATGGGGAGAGAAACTGAGGACGTCTTCACTGATGCTGACAGGCGCCAGCGGCCGATCTTCCTTTATCTCGCATGAATACTACCTTTGAAAGGGCGATTCAATCGTCGCAAGCAAGTGGCTAAGCCCGGAAGCGTATACTTCGCCGAACCTCTTATTTATTTGTATTCTCCAAGTGTTTGACAATAAAGACTTGTCAACCTTCCATTCTGTGCCGTGCTTCTCTGTCGCTGGAGTTAGTACCAGCGGTAACTGGGACCGATTCCAGCTGGGGCCAACTCCAACAAGGACCGATTGCAACTGGGACCCATTTAAACTGGGACCCGCTTCAACTGGGACCAGTTGCAAACGGGACCAAGTTCCATAAACCAGTTGCAGTTGGGACCAGTTAGAAAATTCCGCCTTGACGCGAAACACCCGAGTCAGAAGGGAGCTTTCGCAGGTCGTTTCAGTAGCTCCGAATCTCCTAGCGGAGTTAGACGCTGCTATTGAGTATGCGCACCGCTAGTTTTGTCTGCACAATTCGAGGGATTATTTCCGGAGGCAGTAAGCTAGCGGGATGGCGGGTGTGGCTGCAGCTTTTGCTGCCTTGTCAGCTTAAAGGGGCCCTGCAATCATATTGCAGCCTCTACCCTCTTTTTTTTTCGGTTTCCACGTCTCGTGGAGTTCGGGCAACCCAGCGGGCACGGAGAGAGTAACTAAATATCAGTGCGTCATATTTTTACCGGAGGAGGCGGAAACCTCCTCTACCTGCGAGGGCGACCCGCGGTGCCGAAAGCGCTCGATATGTGACGTCTTTGGTCCCGGCCTTAATACTGCTGAGAGCCGCTAAAATTTTTTTTTTATCGAAATACAAAATATAAGTGTCGCGAGCCGTTTCAATTATTTATGAAAGTACTTTCTGTTCAGTATTTTAGATCAGAAAAGAACCAAATGCAGTTTATAAAGTACGGAAACAAGAAATGACCCGTCGACATACCCGCCACCAAGCGACGGAAAAAACGGCGCATACTAGAAAGGGGTAGTGGGGTAAGGCACCGACGGCCGGCGAGCGTTCAAAGGTCCCGGATGTGCGCGGCGGCGCTGCGGTCGTATACCGACTCGAGGATTCGACCGGTTCCGAGCGTTGCGAAGGCCTTCGGCGCGGCTTTGGCTGGCGATTTGGCCGTTTGGCGGTATGGCAGCGCGAAGTGGCTCCCCTTCAGAACGACTAGGGAGTTTTAGTAGACCGTATTTCCCCCTCCGCTAAGCCTCCGCTAAGAAGAAACCGCCACTGCGCCTGCCTGCCGATGGCCTTGGCTGTAGGGTTCCGGGTAGCGGAGGGGCTGAGCGGAGGGGGAGACACGGTCTACTACAACTCGCTAATCTTTACCCCGTGTTCGCGGTCATTTGTGGCCAATGAAGTGTTATGCCGAATTCGTCTTCAATCGCGCAGCAAGTGCGATGGGAGCCGCCCTGGCCGCCGGCTTCATACAGCCTATCCAACACATGCTTTAGTGGCGCCCTCTCGAGCCGTCGACACGTAGTTCGGCAGCCGTGAGCGCTCGCTGAGCTCACTAGCCCTCCTCTAGATCAGGGCCACTCAATTCAAGACCTACGACATCATGGTTATTTCTTGCTTATTTTGGTAATTTTGGTAAGTGGGTTATTTCTTGCTTATTTTGGTAATTGCAGTTTGCCTATAACTTTTAAAATTAACCGAAATTCGAGAAGAAAAGTTTTATTAAGCTACTACGTTCAGTGTTCTTAGGTTCGGGGCAAATTAAAAACCAGTCAAAATGTTTTTGCGGGGCCCCCTCAAAGGTGAGCGGAGTGCACCTACACTCTTTCTCTTAAATACAATATTTTATTTTTACAAGGACTGCATAATACAGGCATATGAAAAATAAAAAGTAGTGTTGCAGAACATTTTTGATTAACATCAAAATTGTTTGTATTGTTTTCTGGATAAGTGTACGGAAAAAGCAACGAGAAAATAATTCGTAACGTAACGTGTAAAGTAATCTGTTACTTTCAGCGAAACTAATTTGTAATGGTAGTCCATTACATTTTAGGCTCGGTAATTTATAATTGTAATTCATTACATTTTTCAAGTAACGAGCACAAGTCTGGTCGCTTGTTGTCTTTTTTAAGTCTTTTCTGTTTTAATTGTCTTTCGAAAGGTCTTCGTTGTTTTTCTTCTCTTCAACTTGGTCGATCGAGTAAGTCGTTTGGGCATGTGGTGTGGGTAGTTTCCCGTTTCCATCTGAATGAGCATCGTACCGTCGTGCAGTCGTGTATCAGTACTGCGTGGTGCCCGCTAAAGACCCAAGGCGAGCAGTCATACTGCACTGGCTAATTTTCTCATCTACAGTGGGTAACAATGTCGCCATACTCTGGCAGACTAAACTCCTGCTGTCTAAACAACTAAACGACTCATTCGTTTTTGTGGGTAGTTTGCAAGCAGATGTTTGCTACCGTCACTGTGTCACTGTGCGTGCTGCCTGATTTACTTCAGATGTGAGTATTGTACTTTGGTCGTGTCCAAGCGCTTGCATAACCATTTTTCATTTTTATAGCACGGTGTTTGCGTTGAGAATTGAAGATCAAAAAACGAAATTAAGCATATATTTGATTAATGTCTGTGTTTCACAGCGCGGCTTCTGATGACCTAATTTTTTTAAATAGAGATGACGTGTGTTGAACACGCATTTTCCTGTTAACAACTGGTCTGTAGCTGTAGACTTTATATTCCTTTTAAACCGGTTTGAACTGGTTCGCGCTTGGTGGCACGGTAACCGAGTTGTTATTTCAAAAGCATCCCTAAACCAGATCCGAACCGGCACAAATTGCAAAGCTACTGAACCTGAACCCGAACCGAACCGCAATTACAACCGGCTCGACTATGTGTTGCTAACAAGCCGATCTTCTAGTTTGCGCTGAATATAAATGAAGAATTGGAGTGAATATGTTAAGAGATCGTAAGAATCGCACAGCAAATGTAAAAGTTTTCGTTTAAAGGCAGGTCCCATAGTATGGTGCTACAGTCCCTTCTGCTGGCTTCGTATATTAATTCCACTTTGTCAGCGGTTTTCTGTTCTTGCCGCAACGCAAGGAGATTTGGGGCAGGTATACGCGGCGTCGCATCTAACAGCGCACTAGCGGTGCAGCTGCGCAAGGGTTCGAAGCAGAGAGCAAGATAGCTTGTTGCGCCACGAACGAACTAGGCAGTGTTAAGGTCTTATCAAACAAACAACATGCTAATTATATATCTGCGGAGGGTATACGGTGCGTTTGCGAAGAGTATGGGTGGTTTTAATTAGTGGCGTCTGTTGCGACTGCAAGCCTTTTACGCTTGATCGCGTGATCGATGTCTGAAGTGACACCACACTCTAAGAAAGAAAGGGTATATCCTTACACCCGTTGTCACATAGAATACAGCACGAAATTTCACTTCGACGACCAGTGCACTGTAGTTGAGCCGACGGTACCAGCTTTCATGAGCGGCTTGATAGGCTAGTTGTGCAGCTTCTTAAAATAGTTAATGTACGTTTGACCGACTGCAAAGAATGTAATCGGGGTTTTCTTGGCCCGACTGCGAGACCTGAATGTTTTTTTTGTGTGTGTGTGTGTGTTTTCTTGTATTTTTTATACGCACTTTAGTTGTTTAATATGTTATATCGCACGTCTCTGCGTTTCAAAAGGACAGCAGCTTTACGATGCTTTTTTCCCAGTAACACAATGTAGCTGTCAATGGCCATTTCTTCGCGTTCATGAATGAGAGAAAGGGAAATGGGGGAGTTCGGTCATTCCAGGAGGGGAAATGGGCCCAGTGTCTACACTCCGGGGAGTTGAAAATAATTGAATTGTAGAAAACTCTAATTCGCCGGAATGGAATTGGAATGGAATGGGGGTGCCCATTCCGCAACAGTGCTTGCAACTGCTCACTTGAAACAAAATAGCCAATACAAATGCACATATAAACATAAAAAAGGTGCTGTGTGGATCTGGCTGACATGATCGCAGTTGAGCCCGTCCTCTACTTCAATGGGGCGCCGCTTGCTTTCGCCGATGCGGTCGAAGGTTGTCGCAAGAGACAGGGTAACTGAACAGTGAAGCGCGTGTTTTGTTAATTAAAAAGGGGAAACAAATATAGACGTTTACAGTTCTCTGTAACGCTGAATTGGAGCGCAGCTCTTGAGGAGGAGGGGAGGGTATGATCCTCCTTCCCCGCCCGTCCTCCTCTCCTGCCATCCTTCTATTTAGTGAAAAGTGTTCGCTAAATTTCCGACTAAATTTAGCGAACATTTTCCCGCTAAATTTAGCGGGGAAATTTCTCTCCGAATTTAGCTGGGAAATTTTACCGCTAAATTGACGTGAGACGTCACATGTTACACGTGACTAGACGTCTGACGTCATTTTGGGAAGCGTCTCGCGAAATTCAGTGGTAAATTTTCCCGCCAAATTTAATGAAGAAATTTTACCCTCTTGACACGTGTGAAGAAATTTTACCCGTGTGACGTCACACGTGACGTCACACGTGACGTCACGTGTGACGTCATTATGGCAAACGACCCATAATGCAACGCGCTGTTACGCCGGCGGCGACGCCGACGCCGTTTAACCCGGAAACGGGAGCCTAAAGGCTGCGCTCTAAAAAAACAGGGACGCCGTGCCCGCCACGAAAGATGCTGCACGCGCGGCCGACACGACGCGAAGGGTCCTGTACATCCGCGCGTGGACGCACATGTGCTTGTTTTTCCTTCCAAGAGAACTTCAGTGACATTGAATGTAAGAGGCAACTGGATTACTTACATCTAGACGCATTTAGGAGAAAATAATAGTGTTACATACCCTTTACGGGCCTTGAGTCGCGTCGTCTTCCATGTCAGCGACTGCACTAATCATTGAGTTGGGAGTGTTTGTTTTCCACACAGCGTTACCTCCAGAGGTGGTCACTAGAGAGCGCCACTCCTCAGTCCCCTCTCCAAGAGGTAGCCGAGTAAGCTCGCGCGCACCAGCTCGGAGCATGTGGAGCGAAACCTCGCGCTGCCAAACCCAGGGATCCTCGGCTCAATCCTCACCCCTTCTCGTTTCGATCTGTGTGAGCATCGTACCGGCTTGCGGTCATTTATCACTACTGGGTGATTCACGTTAAGGACCCCAGGCTAGTGGTTATACTGCACTAGCTAAACTTCTCAACTACATCTGAGAGAGAAGTCGCCCGTTGAGGCAGACTAACCAGCCAGTATAGACACGCGCAAAATAAGATTATTAACGTTACTGAATTACTTGTGTTATTAGTGCTCCATGACTTGTGTATGTTTATTGGATGTCTCCGCATTTGCAGAAGGCAAGTGCTTATTTTCATTTATGTATTGTTACAAACCTAAAATGAATGCACGAAATTTATTGTTTTTTTTCGTGAAAATCTGGCATATTTTATATAAAAAGAGTATAGAAACGTTGTTAGAATTTGTATTTGTTTATATGTAATTTCGTATACAATTTCTATACAGTCTCTATTCAACGAGTTTTACGGAAAGTCCATGAACAGCAACCAAAACGCTATAGACACTAAAGGGAGTAGTGGACACATTTCCTATAGATTACCTACAGTCTCTATATACTATTTACTATAAAGATCCTGAAGAAAATGAATGAACATTCCTGCAAGAGTGCAGAGGGTGGCCCGCAAGTCAATATCATCACTTGGACGGCATATGCCACGACTAAAAAATCCCCCGTCCCCCGCTCCCTGAAAAAAAAAGGCGCGAGGCGTTGTGTATGAGATACACTACGAGGATTTTCCAGTCACGTACGTGCATCGGCGAAACAAAGAACTTTCGGGAAAGGATTCACCGCGATGGAAATAGCGATCAACGCTCGCAATTTTGATCATGGGTGCGGCGGAGTCATTGAACACTGCGAAGTAAAGGACCGGCTGATTGCATTGACTTCAAGAAAATCCGCACCCTCACCGTTGAAACTAACCCCAGACAAAATCTTTTTTTGGAACCATGGCACGTTCGAACACCGCCAGAAAACACATATAGGTCCCTGGGCTCTGTTACATCCGCCTCCGTCAATGGGCGTCGGGATATCACCAAAAGATTGAGAAATGCTTAGCCATGCAAGCTTCCAGGCAAACACGAAAAAAACCCAAAAAAACACGAAGATGCTATTCCTCAATGGCCATCGCCGCACACACCACTGAAGTGCTTACCGAGTGGGTTTTTAATTAAATAGTTAGACGTCCTCCCCCCTCCCCCTTCTGTTTTTATTATTATTTTATTATGTATGCCCCGACAGACATTCTCCGAAACTTCGTCTGGCTCCTTCGATCGGTGTTATTATGTGAGTTTAAGAATTCTGCGACACGTTAGTGGCAGCTTTCTTGCGAACGATGATGAAAGGAGCGAAGACACTCCCAGCGGGTAGCACGAAGCCTCTGCATTCGAGACACTAGCCCAATGCGACTCACACATATGGTACATGGACTATTTAGGCGCTGGTTTCGGACTGGAGTCCTGTCAATCAAATGCTGCACACTTAGCTTGAAAGCTGTTTTATATAATTATCTTATATATCGCTTTACACAGATAATCGCTTCATAGAGACCGGTCGTCTTTTTGGGACACTCGACGTGATTTCCCGCTAACTTGAGCAGGAAATTTGATGTGACGTGCCGTGACCTTGTGCGACGTCTGGTCCCGCCACCTGATGTTACATTTCGTCAGGTAATGTTACACCATAGCGTTTTGTAACGCATTCTGACGCCACGATGTCAAGTAGTGGAATCGTGGGATTTCATGACCTCAAAAAGCGTCAGGTCACGTACCTTTAATTTACCCGCTGAATACAGCTGGGAATTTAATAAAGACCGTGTTCGTCACTTCCCTGAAAAGGCTGCTCATTAAATTAAGAAAATATATTGGTTGCGGGTTAATAAAGCCTTCCATATGTAATACACAATAAGACATTTCCTTCCTTAGGTAGAAAGAAAGTTTCAGATTTTAACTCCCATGAAAACAGCCTGCCAGCACCCATATTTCGACCAAGTACATCCCTCTTCAACTGAAAACCGGCAGCCGTTTCATTGCACATTGTTCATTATACAAGGGCCTAAAAAGAACGTGGAAAAAGGTGATACGGTGTGCCGCATACCCTTTTTAAAGGGTGTTTACCGCACTGACATTCGCTTCAGCCGAAGTTGTTTTAGCGACGACCTCGAATAATGATGGCTTGTATCAGTGCGTTTTAATTGAAGAAACATACCTTCAATTTAGATATATACTATTCTTGAGACGGATTATTGATGAGGACAAAACGACACACGTGTAACTTTCGAAATTGAAGTGCTGGTCACATGCGAATGACTATCCTTAATATGTCGATTATATATTGTGGTGGAGCAATCACCGTGCCCATGATTCCCATACGTAATCTAGTGTATCTGGAGTTGCTGTTTCTGTTAATGTGAGAAATGCATGCAGTGACTGGTGTTTCCGAACTCGGTGCTCGGAACAAATATCCCTTGGATGCTGAAGATCGGCAGCATCCCATTTTTCAGGTGTTCATCACGATTAAAGCATGTTGATGTAACACCCTTGGAGTGTTAGCTCTGGTACCAGCTGATTTATATCCTTAAAGACGTCAATGTTTTTAGTTGGTAGTACTTTGGAGGTAAACGTCGCTGGTAATGTTTCTCGCTTAGCATGAGAACGCGGGAAAACATTCTTACACAAAAAGAGAAAGAGAAGAAAAAAAAAAAGAAACAGAAGACACTTAGCCGAGAGGCTGAGGGAGAGAAGGAGATCAGAGCGTGCGGGGGACGTAAGGACGCCGGCGTCTGTTTGGAATGCTTAGTGGGTACGCCTAAATCATGTCCACTGCACTTGTCGAAAGCTTTAGAACGGCGGATGCCGGCGTCCGGCGGTTGGCTTTTGCATTCGAACGTGTCCCGCGAATGTAGGGGAGACAAAGGCAACTAGCTTTAGGTCTACCCACTAATTATTCGAATCCCCGCGGCCTCTCATCTCCTTCTCTCAGTTTCTCAGCGCACTTTCTTTGGAAGAGGAGGGTCGTCTGAACAGAGACCTTTAAAGGAGCTTTGCAACAATGTCAGCGTTGTGCTTGAATAATTGTGGGAATTGGTGTCACGACCATTGTGAAGTAAAGAACAAAAACCGCTTTAACCTAAGTGTCCTAGTTGTTTTTCTTTTTTTTAATTGACACGATTAAGGTTTCTGGCACCTCTGAACTCCTTTTCGATCTTCCCAGTCACGTGCGTTGTGAGGAGAAGGGGGCGCGCGGGGTTCCGGTGAAGCTCTCTCTCTCTCTAGTGCCATCAGTGAGCACCGAGAACTGGCCCGCTCGCGACCACGTGACCACCTGCCTGCGCCATCCGGCTCGGCCGTCTGGCTTTGGCGGCTCGTCGTGGTAGCATGTAAAGCGGACGGTTTTGTTGATATCGGATAGATGGCGCCACTGAAATCTCGTTTAATAAAGATCTTGTCAATTAAGCCAGGTTTTTGACGCATTTATATTTATGTTGTTACGACAAGATTTATAGAAAAATTACCTTTTATAAGTCACGTCGAACGGTTCTCATGGCCGCCACTCACGGCTGCAGATCGGGAAGTATTATATATTTTTCCTCGCGATTACGCTGCGGAACTGCAACATTTCGAAGGAATGAGATTTGTTTTGTTTTTTGTGACAAGATACAAAATGTCAAAAGCACAATATAAAATGCTTTCAACGTCAAAATCGTGTACATCTCATTGAAAAAAGAAAGAAACTAAAATAAAAGGGCATAAGTGGGATAAATCTTCTTTGATTCAGGACATATTTTGTGCAATATTTACTTTGTTAGGTGCAGGTTAGGCAGAGGTCATATTAATTATTTTTTTCTACTTCAAATATTGCCAACCCTTGCGGTTTGGAGGATTGCAGCATTGTATACAGTAATACATAAAACAAAATACAGGCAACACAAGAAAGTATAGATAGAACAATCATTCTCACAGGTGCAACTACTCGCCAGCAAACCAGTTCATCAACCTCTCTTCAAATTCTTCAACAGAAGAGACGTCAGAAAAAACACTAGGAGGGTAATCTGCTCCATTCTTCAATTGGTTTTACAAGTAACGGATATTTAAAAATATCAATATTGGGCATAAAAGGGTCAACTGACAATTCGTTGTTTAGTCGTCGAGACCATCTTCCAGATCTGATATAATTTTGCGTGTCATTATGGGGATACTTAAAATACAGCAAATATAAAAACCTCAGCCGCGCAATTCTTCGTCTTGGCTCTAAAAAGGATAATCGCGCTTCCCTCAACAATGCCGGAACAGACTCGGGCCTATCGTATTTAGGAAAAATGAACCTTGTTGCTAGCCTTTGAATGCGCTTCACTTTATTTATTTGAGTTTGTGCGTGGGGGTCCCATATTATCGATGCATATTCCAATGTTGGGCGCGCTAGAGTTATATAAACGTTGGTCCGGATATCGGAATTCGTCCCTCTTGAAGATCGCCTCATAAAACAAAGTTTTCTATATGCATAATTATATACACTTTCAAAGTGCGTATTCCAGCTGAGGTCACCCGAGATAGTAATATCAAGATGCTTAATAGTGTTTTGAACGTTGCAAGACTACACCATCTAGTTCTTAGGGAAACAGCAACGGAGACTTCTTTTTGGTTATGTTTAAGACAGTAGTTTTATCGAAATTATTTCGCATATCCCATTTTTCACACCAGTGGAACATAGTTGTCAAGAAGTCACTTAATAATTTTTGATCATCTAAAGTTATTACGGAGATGTAAACCAAACAGTCATCAGCAAACAAACACACTTCCGCAGTCGGGTGGAAATCTAGAGCGATATCGTTAAAATACACTAAAAACAAAACTGGCCCCAAAACAGATCCCTGGGGTACGCCAGACGTGACCGCGAAAACGGATGAGGAATGACCGTCAATTTCAACGCACTGTGTCCAATCAGATAAGTATGATTTTATCCAAGGAACCAAGTTCTTATCAGCACCAAGAAGCGACACCTTTTCAAGTAAATTTGTATGCGAGACTCTGTTAATTGCTTTAGATAAGTCGATAGATGCAACATCTACTTGGCCACGAACATTTAGCACATTTGCGAACTGAGGAGTTGATTTAAATAACTGAGTAATATTCGATAGCTTCCTGCGAAAAAACGTGTTGTTTATCATAAAGGTGTTGCTGTCTTTTAGAAAATCAACGAGATGTCTAGAAATGACCTGTTCGAGCATTTTGCATGTTGTTGATGTCAACAATATTGGCCTGTAGTTTTTCACTTCAAGATGGTTGCCCGACTTGTGAATGGGTACAACTTTGGCAAGTAACCATGCAATCATTTGGTAAGCGACATTTATATAGCGACTCTTGAAAGATTGCGGTCAAAAACGCGAAGCCGGTTCGCAGTAACGCCTCGGAAATTCATTTACGATTATATCTGGTCTCGGTGATTTTTTTTATGTCAATATTTAGTAGTAAGACCCTCACTTCGTAAAAAATTAATTTGAATAGTCTGTGTTTGGAGGCTGGGTTCGTTGTCAGTTAGATTATTTACAGATGTACCCACTGAAAAAAACCGAGTGAACGTAGTTGTTGAATTCATTTGCTACGGTAAGCGGATTATCGCATACAGCACCGTCCACATAAACTTATTTTATAACTTTCTGCTTAGGAAACAGATGTTGCCAGAACTTATGTGGTGACGTTTTTAAAATTGTGTTAATCGCATTTGCAAAGAAGTTAGTTTTGGAATTTTAGAGTTTCTTTTTCACATCACGGCTTAAAGAACTAATTGCTCATAAGTTCCGGTGCTTACACAATCTCCAACGTTTTAATCTGCGCTTTATGTGGATGAAATCACGTGTGACCCAAAGGTTTGTCCTATTAATCTTATTTTTTTATTATCCGAAGAACATACGCTGTTAGACGGTAGATTACTGCTTCCTTAAAGTAATTCCAGAGGCTTTCAACGTTAGCGTTCCGGCGAAAAGAGTAGAGAGGGTATTCGAAATAATCAAAAACAGTTGTGTCATCAGTTTTTTTTTTTTTTTTTCGAAGCTGTAAACCAGTGCCGTATTTTGTTTTTCAGTTTTTGAGGGGCGCTATTATGTGTTACCGTCGCACGCACCACCTTATGATCTGAAATCCTGTGTACAAAAGACACCTCGTACTCACGAATGCGCGTCGAAAGAAAGCAGATATTTAAAATGGAATTTTGTGGCCCAAACGTTGTTGTGGGTTCCCGGACTATTTGATCGAGGCCGTGTTTTAACAATACTTCAAACAAGTAATTACCTTGCTTCCTACCTTACTCTTCGACAATGTTTTCGTTCCAATTAATGTGAGAGAAATCAAAATCTCTGACAACTAATTTAGTGCGTTCATTAGCTTGCTGTCAAATAATTATAAATTTTTTAATAAAACTGATGCCTGAGGATGGCGGTCTATATACTCCGCCGACCAGAACGTTCCAATGTTTTATGAATATTCTGCACCATACACTCTCATGCTGTGGGATACGTGTTACAGCCTGATACCTCAAGGACCGCTTTATAAGCAAAGCGACCCCTCCCCCCCCCCCCCCCCCCAACTCTCGTGTCCCTGTCGCGCCGCAACAAATCGTAACCGGGAGGGAACACTTGGATATCCCACACTTCTTGACGCAAGCATGTTTTCAATATCACGACAAGATGCGGGTCGTGATCGAGTAGAACAGCTTCCAGTCGGTCAGACTTGCGCATTTTGCGCATTTAGCTTCAATATTATCAATCTAGGAATCTCCTGATGTCAGTCTTGTTATGATTCAGGCGTGGAAATGCCATGTGGATGTGTATTAAGCTTTACCCTTTGTTCTTTTTCTGAATTCTAAGTGTACGCCACGTCATTAACGCAAAGTCTGTCATGAACAAGTTTAACCTTTGCTTCTCTCCGTTTTTCGTCGCGTGCTGACTCCCGCAGTTTCTTCCTCGTCTACAACGTGTCTTTTGATAAGTCATCAGAGATTTACTCTGCAGTTCCCTTTAGTTTGTTACAGTTTTTAAACACCGAGACCTTTTCATTATGGTGGAATACGCTTAGGACCACCGGTCTATTTTTGCCTTGGGTGATCCGCCCTATTCTTTGAATTCTTTCGACTGATGTTAATGACAAACCCAGTTGCTTGTTAAAGATGTCACCAAGCACCTTTTGCTACAGACTCCTTGTTTCTCCAAGTTCCTCGTGAATGACGAAAACTATAAGTTTGTTGCGGTGGGATCTATCCTCGAATCCAACAAGCCTTCCGTGTTGGTGTTCTATAGTGTTCTTCAACAACCGTACTTCGCTTTCCAATTCACGAATTTTGTTTCCATTATCGGTAACTGCACTTAGAACCCCGCTCAGCCTATCTTCAGTGCTTTTGAGAGTCTTATTTATTATTTCGTTATTTCTTTGTTTGCGTGGGTTCGTCCAAGCATGGACGTGACCCAATCCCCCTCACCCAGCCTGCAAGCTTCGAAAGGGGTGCCCCCCCCCCCCCCCCCCCCTGTTTACGCCAATGCTTTTCGGTAATAAAACCACGCTTGCAATGACGACGGTTGCAAACTTCACAGAGCAACAGAGCAGCGGGGCCACTTTTACGTGAACCAACGTATTTACTTGGTATTACCACGCGTAAAGAATGAAAAATCAAGCCACACCAAGCAGCATAGTAGACGTGGGACGCTACGATTAGGCCATTCCCTTCGTGAAGAGAAGCATCTTCACAGCGCTTCCGAAGCGCGTACTTGTGACAGTTGTTTGCTGCTAACTACATTGGTTGATAATATATTTCTATAAACACCTCGGTGAACGCGAAGCAACTCGCGCTTATAAAATCAAGCGAGCACAGCGAGCTTCGCGGTGGGAGAATCTCTGGCCGCAAACGCCGGCAGCCATGTTTGCTGTCGTTTGAAGCCAAAGCGGAATATGCGTTTTAAATCAATAATGACTATATTTATATAGATTGTTTCTCAAAGAAAAAAAAAACTGTCAAATAGCATACTACCGCGGCACGAAGAAAAAATTTTACAACGGTATTCTACACGTCAAAGTAGAATATCCGTCCAATGTGAGCCAAGATGGAGAACGTAGTTAACTACGTTCCGGGACGGCCGCCCAGGGCGGGCTACGTCCTCCTATATTGTGCCTAAAACCAGAAATATAGCGCAAGTACTTTTTTTATTCTAAGGAAATCTATTTGTTTGATATAAAGCCCTTTAAAACAAGTTATTTTATGTCGGTCTCCCTTAAACAGGACAGTAAAGTGTAGCAATCGAATAAAACACTAAAATGCGTTAGTAAAAAGAACATTTTTTTCCCGGACGGTATCGCTTAGGCTGGAAACGCATAGTAATGATCCTAAAAAAATATCACAAGTGGTTGTGTCGAAGCTTCTTCAGATAAA
This sequence comes from Ixodes scapularis, assembly GCF_016920785.2. NCBI lineage: Eukaryota > Metazoa > Arthropoda > Arachnida > Ixodida > Ixodidae > Ixodes > Ixodes scapularis. The sequence goes on from NW_024609868.1 coordinate 150,622,344, forward strand.
ATATGGATAGACAGAAGAATAAACCCGGAAGTAATTATTGCCCCTAGGTAGCAGGATTATTTAAAAAAGTAAGGCCTTCCAGAAAGCTGATTTATATAAGAGAAATTAAAGCAATGATTCCTTGTGCAGTCCTTATATCGCGAAGTGCATTCAGATTTATTCATGCATAGCAGCAAATGCGAAAAACAATTTGCTCTCTGCATGCGTCTGGACAAAGAATGCAGTGAGGGTGCATCATTTTATTGTGAGAAACTATCCGAAAAGAATTGGACATTTGTTTTGTGCAGAACGTCGAACGGTGTATTTGCTCCGAGAATTATGGTATAAAACCGACGGTAAAAACGAATTATGCATCAAGTTTCGTGCATTTCGAGCGTTAAAATGATGCACCCTTATTACATTCAAACATATTGGAAAAGAAAGATCTGTGAGCTCGCTTTCCTGCCGAATACGAACACTTCGGAAACTGTGTATTGCGTAGAACCATGAGTTTTTCGATCGTCTCTTTAGGTGGCGTATAATGCGATACATGGTTGTTAAAAAATCTCCCCGACAGCAAATTTTATGCGCAACAATAAAATAACCAAAACGATATATTTCGACAATGTATACACCGAAAGTGTTGCCGCGTCTGGAAGTTCAATCGATATTTTCTCCCACTCGAGTTTACACACCACCCCAAAGGTACCGGCTTGTATTTCAGTGCGATACAGGTAGGCTTATACAGCCGCCTTTCCGTTTACTAAATTCGATTATGTTCGATACGCGAACCATGGTACCGGCGTAAGAAGTGTTCTTTTGAATAAGATCACGAGATCTAGATGCACTTTCAAAAAGCGGTATTTAACTACGTTTGCTCAATTTAGACATGCAAGAGGATAAAGAACGGTGAATTAACAGTTTTAATATTTATATAGGGTGTTTGAAATGCCGAGCATGGATCCAAAATTGGCCGTAAAAATCGGCACCTACACGTAGCAGTGTGAACGTTTCTTCAAAGGTGTATATCATAACTGGAATTTACCTTGTAAAATTTAAAAAAAAAACAAAAAAAAACGTGCACTTTTTTTATAAAAAAATAAAACCTTTTCGAGGGTCAACGACAGGCGATGACGCAAATGACTAGACGAGTGGCGGGACGCGTCAGTTGGCTCGCTAGGGCGCCAGCTGACGTGGACATGCCTCACATGGGCTCCCGCTTACAAAGACCACAATCACTGGCTCAAATCGCCATCTAATGACAAACCTGGTATCGTTCAACGCAATTCGTATACAGGAACAAAGCACACCTTCATCAAGTGTGTGAGTGAATTTCCTCCGAAAATATCACCCCTCGAAATCCTGGGGTGACGAATGCGACGCTAGCCTAAGCGGGAGAACGGACATGTGTCCCATAGTTTTGTGGTTGACAGATTCGCGATGGCTTTGCCACTCGCCGCCTGCCGGCTCATGAACCAAGCATGGAAGCGACCCTGGAGCAAATTGAAGTTGCGAACAGCATTCTCCGAATAGAAACGTCGAATTTTTCGCCCACCAATGTGCGAAGAAATAAAATAAATAGCTGCAGCACGGTCGCACAATGCGGGTGGAATGGTGCCGTCACGAACCTGAGGACGGAGGTGTGAAGTGGGTAATACTCATAGCCATCGTTGTAGAGGTCGTGGATGCCACTGACGGCCGGCACTGGTGCTCGGTGATCCGTCAAGTAAGCGGGTAAACGCAGTGAAAGTTTTTAAAACCATCTAGCATCATGCTTAGCAACTGGATACTGACAAAGGGCGATTTCGCATAACGCGAGTAATGTTTGAAAACAAGTCATTCATGCAGACGACACAGGAGACTCATTTCGTCGCGTCGCCCCCTGGCCTCGCCTTCCCTGGGAATTACGCCGGAGCATCAAAACAGGACTGGCACCCCCTTTACGACTAAGCGTGGATTACGCCGGAGCATTGCAAGTGGACTGGCAGCCCCCCTACGACTATACTTTATATGACCTTATGATGTACCGCAGGAAAGGTTACAAGCGCGGTCTTCTTGCTCTAAAGGGCACATCTCGGAAGCCCAAGCTCCCGGGGATTCAGAGCAGCTGCCAACGCAATGAGCTTGCTCTTCTAGCCTTGGCTGCGGTACTGCATCAGGAGAAACGGAGTATAAGCGCGGATTATGCCGGAGCACCGCAACACGATTAAAAGGGTAAGGGCCTGTTCGCACACGCAGCGGAGCGCTACAAGCATAGCGCTTCAACAAAGCTAACTAACCCACCAGAACAGACCACGAACACGAGACTTGTTGCCAAACTTCTGAGTGCTGTCAATGCTCGGTGCGAAATCAGATCGAATAGTACTTATTTGAGGCGATTGTCGAAAGTCCTGAAAACCTGCACGAGCCTACCCTAATGATTCGCCCCGGTAGTGAGACCTGCAGCTGTTATATTTTCAGTATTATTTAACTGAACTTAAGTTCTGGTGCAATGTTGGATCAAATTTCTCAGATTTTGGTCAAAATAAGCACTTCGGCGCAGTTTGGCGCAAATGGCGCAGCAATCACATCACTGGGTGATAAGAGGGAGGCGGTTGATTGGTGCGGCAGGGGGAACATAGTATAGATGGTGCACACTTTTGAAAATGGTCGGTTCAAATGTAGCTGACAAGCTGTTGGTGGCTGCAATGCAAGTAGCAGAAGCGCATACTGCTATGTTCACTCGTCTCCTATCAATTTTATATATTGTTCTTGGCATGGGAAACACTGGATCCCACCGCTGCCGGCATGTCGTGGTCGAGACAGGTTAACAACGACAACTGATTTATGGTATACAATACGTGATCTTGTTGGCTACCGGGCTGGCGGCATCGATTACATAATGGACCTTGTCTGCCAACCCTCTTTCGCGTATTTTTGCTGGTGCTTGCCACATAAGGTCCTCTGCTCGGCGGTGGGCTCCGGTGTTGCCCAGAGCGGTTTTAAATCACTATAAAAAACAGGGTGACAAACCTGTGACAATGTAGCACACAGAGATGTTTTAGGCTGGCTTGACACAAAAAATCTTTTTCAACATTTTGACATCGCAGGGCAAACGCAATTCTGGAAGTTTCACGATCTAAACAACAAGCACATCCCCCAAAGGATTGAGGATCCATTCCACCGCCTCGCCATAATCTGACGAGCAGCTGAAATCTCGTTACATCTTGAAGTCGCAATAGCTGCAATTCCGGTCTCTTGAGTTCACGAGCAGCAACCGCTGAAATGGCAGCATGCTATTTTTGGTATGATCACCATCAACAATTTGTTCATGCTGTATAGACCCAAACTTTTGGAGTGATAACATGCAACTATGCCTATGTCTTTTGCTGATGCACCTGGAACCATAACTTACAAAACCAGATAGACAAACCATTCAAATGTTTTTGTCAATTAACCTTCTGACCCTTCAGTGATAATGAAATTGAACTGCAAGCATATACAGATTCATTAAAACAAATATGATTAATATCTAGAATGAATTGCTATATTTTATTGTAAATGTCCCATTCCTGCAAGCAGATCCAGCGTAGTCATTTAAATGTGACAGAGGCATCTTGGGACATTTGGGATGCGAGTCACCTCACCACGGCCATTGCAGGCCTGGCTGCAAGCATGCCAGTTGACAGTGTCACCAAATACTTTACCAGGAAAAATACATTTGTCTTCATTCATTTACGCCAGCGCACACACAGTGCCAGATGTTGCTCTCCTAGCGGTGTAGACACCACGCATCTGAGAGATTGCATGAGGATCACAACGTCTACGCTGCAAAACAGTCATGCCGCACCAAGGGAGAGGGCTGCCGTGGGCACACCGAGATGCCGGGTGTGAGGCAGCTGTCTCGACTTGTGCTCCAGGTGTCCGCAACCACAGGTGGCAACAGTCATCTATTGGTGTCATCATTTGTCCCAATAGACAGATCTTACTAAGCGTTCCATGCATGCGTGATGCCGCCATAATTTTAGTTCACAGGAGGCAGGAGGCACTGCACGAGACGGCTCGTGTCGTCTCGTCACGCGCAAAGTTCTAGCGATGTTCTCCCACATGCAGAAACACTTAAGTTGCTTTGATGCATTATGACAGCGGTGGATTAACCAAACTGGCTGGTGAGATTGGTCTATTCAAAAGGAAAAACCCTTAGGCTGCTGCACATCCAGTCATTCCAACCATGCAAAGCCTGTTCGTGCCAAGGCCATTTGATTTTCATGGGGTGAAATATTTTCATAGTAAAGTATTTGGTGTCATCATGTCACACCCTGGTGGTTTTCAACACCCAAACGCTATATAATTCCTCTTCACTTACAAAAAATTATGTTACATCAGAAAGGTGAGAGGTTGAAAGCAGGGATGGAGACGAACGTCAGAAGGAAGGAGAGGTGAAGCAAAGCGACTGACCGAATCGTCCTGGGCAAGCCAGCGCAGGACACCTGTTTGCGTGCAGCTCGGGCTGGGGTCTAGCCCGGGCTTGGCTCAACTGCCAAGACCCCAGTTTCATCAAACACGGGGACACCTAGCACAGCCAGGCATGCAGGGGGTCTGAACACACGCTGGGCTAGGGGCTCATGGTAATTGGCACCCACAAGCACACAAGTCTCCTGTGACAACACAACACTGTAAAAAGGCACTCAGTACATGAAGTAGATACTGATCAAGCCAAGCGAGATGTACACTTCAACTGAAAAAAATGAAGGCTTAGCTCAGACATACGATGTATGCCCAAGTTTGGTTGTCTGTCACAACCAATGTATTTTACATGCTCCAAGTGAACTAATAGCTATCATAGATAGACTCAAAGCTACAAAGCAAAATATGCCCAAAATGCTGAAAGCTGAGCTAAAGATGCACAGCTTTTTAACGGAAATACTAAATAATGCTTTTTGTTTCACTTGTTTTTCTTATTAAGTGACACCTCTCTTTCAGCTACAAATGGAATGTCCTCATGTGAAACCTATAGCTTCATGCTAAACCTGGGTCATCCCTCCTCTGTAGAGTGCTGGCTTGCTCAAAAGAAAATCAAAAGGCCTTATCTCGGTCTCAAAAAAAAAGAATTGTCAAGCCTAGTGCAGCCTTAGCAGAGCTTTTTCTTGAGGCTTCTTTAGATAGACCATCTGAGTTACTTTCGAACAAACCAGCCAATAAATAGATTATGGAAAACATAATCAAGATTAGACATTCCACTGAAACGAGTAGCCAAGTGAAATCATCAATTAGCTGAATGCTCAGGCGGTCGTAACCTGTCAACTCGGTAGCCTTCAATAAAAACTCTTTTCATTGCGTCAGTTAACAAAGTAGATGTGAAACACGTCCACGACAAAGACAGACATCGTATGATAGTTTCCAGATCAATCATAGCTGGCGTCCTATGACACTGTGACATGGCACGTCCCGACGTCGCGTTTTGGGGAGCTGGCCGACGCAAGCAGAAATTGCAACCGCATATTTTGGTCATTCCACTGCAGTGTCACCTGTATGCAGTTTGAATGTTTTCGTGTTCTGCGAAGTTACTGCAAGCACCATGAGTGACAAGGAAGGTGTTGTGATATCACCATCTCAACTACAAACAAACAGAGCATTGCAACAACGACAATGATGACCAGAAGCGGTGCTAAATCGCTGAAAGGTAGTGCATGCTTTGGTTTTGCTGCATAATTGGTTTTGCTTTAAAGTTCAGAAGGTGAAGAGGAATTGTAACGGCCAGGGTCCTCTGGGCTAACAGCGGCTACGAAGTCACGTAAGCACTGTGGAAGGTGTTAGCCGCGCCGGTGCTCACGTTTCGTAATTACGCACTGTGCCTGTTGTCAGGCGCCCGTCACTATATTGTCACGAATGACAATTGATGAGGTGATACTAACTGAAGAAACAAAACGTTTAATGGGGCGAACTTGTGCCCAAAAAATAAAAAAGGGAACAGAAGAAAGCAGAGCGTCACTGGCGTTGAAGTAGGCGTGACACCAGATTCGAACACTGGGGCGAAACTGACCCCGGCTTGCCACGCGGAGCCGCTTTTGTACACGCGTGGGTTTCTGGAGCATTCGGCGTAGAAGGTTCGGCGCGTAGAACATTCTAACCTCGAATCAGCCCAGGCGGTTCTCGAATATACGAGAACATCACATTACAGTGTCAACAAAATGCGTAGCCACGGCAAGGAAACGAAACCTGGCTTTCTGCGTGGAAGCCAAGTGCGATACCCGTTAGGCCACGGGCGCGCTGCCCATTTGGTCAGCTGCGCTCGCGGCAATATACCTCGAGCAGTGAGAGAAAGATGTGTGTAGGTCGACAGTGAGAGCCAAACAAGCCGCACCAAAACAGGACCTAGAAGGTTACAAGGGCTCATCCAGCTTTGACACCGGAGAGGCCTGAGCCAAGTTGGGCTTTGAGTAGAGCCTCAGCAGAATGTACGAGGGAGGACCAGACAGGTCTTCCTTAATGTACGTCACAAAAAGGTGCCTATACCGCAGACTGTTAAGTATACAGGAGGTAGAATTTGGGACGCAGTCTTTCCTCGAAATAAGCTTCAGTCACTTTCCATGACCCCGGGTGCTGCTTGGGGTGTCGTGAAATGACAGCCCCGGCAAGTTCTTGCCCACAGGTACCACGAAAAATGCCAAAAACAGCACCAAGCATACAAGAACACACGAGAGAGGCTTATTTTCATTCACATTTTCTGCTTTGTATAGGAAACCGACGCACCCTTGTGGTGATAGCTGGCAACTGGCAACTGAGAAGGCAATATCAGTATACAGAAGGCTATGCTGCATGACATCCATGCATCATGACTGACCTGCCCATCTAGGCAGGTCAGTCATGAAGAACTTGGCACACACTATCTTCTGGTACCCGGTGTTAACAAAGATATTTAAGACCATGTAAAAAGGTACAAGACATGTGCCCAGTCCTGTTAAATGCCCCTGGTGCAGGTTCGGGTCAGCTGATTGGAGACCAAGCAATGCTGAACATGGCTTATGTTGCCACGCGCGCAGGTGGCCAAGCAGGCAGCACGCGCGTGGCCTAACGGTTATCGTGCCTGCCTCCAACGCGAAAAGCCAGGGATCGATTCGTGGGGCCGCCGCATCCTTTGTTATTCCTGCAATTTAGTTTTCTGGTAGACTCGAGAATCCTGTTGGGCGTGTTCGAGGTCTGAATGTTCTACGCGTCGAACATTCTACGCCCATTATTCCAGAAGCTCACGCATGTACTGTGCATAAGGGGCTCCGCGTGGCGAACAGGACTCAGTTTCGCCCATAGCGTTCGATTCTGCTGCCACGCCGACTTCGACGCCCGCGACGCTCCGCTTTATTCTGTTCCCTTTTTATTTTTGGGCACAAGTTCGCCCCATTAAACGTTTAGTTTCTCTAGTTATTATTGCCTCATCACTTGTCACTCGTGACAATAGAGAGTTTTAGTAATACGTATAGGGGCAAACGCAAGCCCCCTACGTTAGCGTTAACGTTGCGTCGACGGAACGTTACGGAGCGCGTCGAATACGCACTTTTAGTACAGCGGAAGAAGAACGCATACGTAAAGACTTGTAGCGCCATCTAGATGTGCTCCTGTAAACTGCTTCAAACAATCCAAGGCGGGTATTCGGTCAAGCCAATCCAAAGCCCCGATTCTCCTCGCTTTGTTACGGAAGTGCGTGTTTCCGTGTGCCTGTTGTGTACGTGTTTTGTCTTTTTTTTTTTTTTTTTGTATTGACCGCACGGTAAACACCTTTTTGGGTTCGACGGCGTGGCCAACGTTCTTGGTTATCGACACCCATCTTTGTGGGTGCTCGAAAGGGTTCGTCGCGTTGACTTCTTTGAGGAGGTTGATGTCATCTTCAATGGTAAAGCGAACCCGTACAATGCGCGTAGGACTTCCGCTGGTTTGCCTCACCGCCGCCATTTTTCAAACTGGGCTAGTCTGGCGCTTTCCCGTGCGCGACGAGAGCAACGAGATGGCACGCAGGGGACCGCTACGTACGTTCGCAAAAATCGATAGCGAGCGTACGTACGCAAGGCTCGCCGCAGTACGTACGTATGGCGCATGCGCAGTGTGAACGACGAAACGTTAACGCTAACGTATGGGGTCTGCGTTTGCTCCTATACGTATTACTAAAACTCTCTAATATTGTTGTGTTGCGTAAAATACTGATATAGGTCCATTCGGTCACAAAGCGGATAAAAGCATCGGCCAGGACCACAGTGGAAGCCCAGTGCGACATCTTTGGTCGATTTAGATCGGCAAAAACACTTGTGTTTGACAACGGACCCAAATTAATGGTACTGTTTTCAAACAGTTTTTAGATGGGTCATGTACGGTGCGCCCCAAACTTAACGCCGCCACGAGAGGACCCGGTTTCATCACTTTTTGAGCTATTCCTGAACCTAGCGCTCAAACTATTTGGTGAAGATTTGCGTCCACGAAGAAAACCCAACCAGGGGAACGTATTCCAGTAGCTGCTGCGACCGATTTATCTTTGGGTAGCATGCAATAGATCAATATTTGCGCAACCGAGTGGCGGCGTTAAGATTGAAGGGCATCGTACATCACCCCACCACCACTTTGTACCACCCGCAGTTCAACGGGTTATCCAAGCATGCGATAGGTGGAGACAAGGGGCATTCATGAGGTTCAACCTCACAGTCTTGGAACCAGGCTTGCAAGTACTTCCCCACTGTTGTTGAAGTTCCGCTGCTGTAGAACCTCAGCAAAAGATAGAAAGTACTCTTCTTAACTGTCATTTCGCTACCGGATCAGATCCCGGATTGATTTTTGTCTATGTCAATTTGGACTTGTCCCTGCACATGGGAGGCAACCATCCTTTTGGTGTGGGAGAGACTGTATGGGCACGCAGTTTAGGCTTAGAATGAATTCCTGAAATTGTCTGCTCACTTGATGGTATACGAATGACAACAGTAGGCGCTTCAAGAGGACAGCACCAACAGCAGGCGGATCAGCTCTGAACACAGCTTCCCCACAAGTGCGCCGGCCTGCCTGGTGTAATTTTTTGACGGAGAGGCAACAATATTGAAGGTTCGGTGGTTCAATGATGAACATAGCAGGAGACTATCAAAAAGGGCTGGTAGAGCTATCAGGTGACGGGGTACCCTGATGGGAGACTAGTAGTGGCCGGGGCTCACAGTCAGCGCGAACCCTGCCGGCGACAAAGTAGAGGTGATTGACGTTTAGGTTTAGGTTTAATTAATTATGGAGGAGAACATCAGAACTGAAGAATAAAAATGGCAAAAGAGGCGCAAGCTCGGGCTCAAGCTTGCACTCATAATAGTACAAATAGTGTCTGTGACGACGTAACAAAGTAGCAAAAGCTAATTATCAGATTCTCATTTCCTTATTTTTTTTTCAAACAAAACCCCAAGAAAGACGTTAAGGGATACAAAATCAAAACATGAAATATCCCCGGAACACTTCAAAATGAGCGAAATATGATCCATGATATGCATAAATGATAATCACACGCGTGTATTTTCAGCAGATGGCTATATATTTTGTTCCAACCGACAGATTCGGCCGAGCGCTTCAAAATCAGTCATCGAGTTGGCACGACGCATCTCGGGATATTTGCCCGTGACGTCACGCTCGCAACGTCACGGGCCCATACGAAGCCAAGGGCCTCGTATGGGCCTGTGACAATCGACAATCGTAATTACGATTGTCGTCACTAAGTGGCGCCTGCTTCATCGTCAGCGCGTTACAATACTGCTAAGTGGGAATGTCCAAGGTACGGTGTACTAGACCTGAGAGATGCGCCAAGTGCCGCTCTCTCCCGCACGCCTCCATCGGACACGCCACATCGTGGCGTAGCTCCTGATGGGCCCGTGACGTGAGCATTTCAACAAAGCTCAGACCTCAACTATCAGGTGGTATCATGAAATTGTATTATTTGTTTTAACATTGCTTTTCTTGCATTTACAGACGAAACACTGCTGTTTGTGAGCTGCTGTTATGAGGCAGACCATGTCTACACAAAGAAATACTCGCTAAAATTTCGCTTCCGTACCCCATTCAAGCAGAACGAAAAGCTACAGCTCGTCCATTCTTAATATTTTTTTAACATTCATAATAGTACAAATAGTGTCTGTGACGACGTAACAAAGTAGCAAAAGCTAATTATCAGATTCTCATTTCCTTATTTTTTTTTCAAACAAAACCCCAAGAAAGACGTTAAGGGATACAAAATCAAAACATGAAATATCCCCGGAACACTTCAAAATGAGCGAAATATGATCCATGATATGCATAAATGATAATCACACGCGTGTATTTTCAGCAGATGGCTATATATTTTGTTCCAACCGACAGATTCGGCCGAGCGCTTCAAAATCAGTCATCGAGTTGGCACGACGCATCTCGGGATATTTGCCCGTGACGTCACGCTCGCAACGTCACGGGCCCATACGAAGCCAAGGGCCTCGTATGGGCCTGTGACAATCGACAATCGTAATTACGATTGTCGTCACTAAGTGGCGCCTGCTTCATCGTCAGCGCGTTACAATACTGCTAAGTGGGAATGTCCAAGGTACGGTGTACTAGACCTGAGAGATGCGCCAAGTGCCGCTCTCTCCCGCACGCCTCCATCGGACACGCCACATCGTGGCGTAGCTCCTGATGGGCCCGTGACGTGAGCATTTCGACAAAGCTCAGACCTCGACTATCAGGTGGTATCATGAAATTGTATTATTTGTTTTAACATTGCTTTTCTTGCATTTACAGACGAAACACTGCTGTTTGTGAGCTGCTGTTATGAGGCAGACCATGTCTACACAAAGAAATACTCGCTAAAATTTCGCTTCCGTACCCCATTCAAGCAGAACGAAAAGCTACAGCTCGTCCATTCTTAATATTTTTTTAACATTAGCTATAGGGCGACTACAAAATAAAAATACCCAGAACACGACACTTATCTTCCAATACAGACAAGTAGTCAATGAGAAATGATATCGAAATAACTTTATATCCGTGGAAAGTTAGTCATTATTGAGATAGCTGCAGTCAGAGGAAAATGTCATAACGGCTGCTGTGGAGGTCACAGGTATTTATGATAAAAGCGGTTTTTTTTAAAGAAAAACCGAAAGAGGAACAATTAATTTCACAGCACTGCGATTCACCGAAAGCACCCTTCTTGAATGGAGGAGATGCCAGCTCCTCCGCGTACGGGCAGCCGTCGATGAAGTTTCATGGCGCGTGCTGGTGCACGCTAATTCTTAGGCAGAGGGTTTCGAGCGAGGAGGTAAATGAAGACAGAGGTCATCTTGTTAACACCAACTTCTTGGGAGGCCGGAGCTAGGTGGCCATCTTGCGCGCTGACTATATTCCGCTCATCCCTAAGCTGAGACTGCGGTGAAAGCTACGTCCTCAATGGACCAGTCATACACCCCTCTTTCGCCACGTGATCACGCTCCCGCTCATCACCACACACCAAGGACTGGGTCAGGCGATGAAAGGGAGGCGGCTGATCGGTTCGGCGGGCACGCAGTTTCCACTGCAGTCTCAACTCGGAGCCGTGTATGAAGAGAGTTTGGTCAATGGGAGGCGTGGGCAGAGCCAGGGAGTGCACCAGAAGCAAAAAGTGGGCTTTACATTCTCTCTTGGCCAACCAGAAGCCTAAAAGAATCCCTAGTGGTACTAGTGAGAAACTGTTTTAATCATAGGCATGTGTTCGTATATGGTTTTAATAAGTGCATAAGTGTGAAGTGTAGTGACCCTTCATGCTTGAGAATAGGGTCCACGTGATGTTTAGATCATGATCATGCAGAAAGATGTAAGAAACAAATGTGCCGCTCAACTCTGTTTTGCGCAGAAAGAGTCTGACCGCTCGGGCGGTAGATTCCGGCCCTCGGCGCTTGGCGTACGGATTATTTCGATCATTCCGCTAGTCGCACTCTTCCACCATAATTTTGGATGACCGTGATTGAAACATCACGTGCACCATATTTTCAGTCACCAAGAGTTACTCCGATGCACTTATTAAGTTTGTTTCTCGCAACAACCGCCAGGTTAGTATTTCCGGCTTCTGATCGGCCACATTCCAATTTGTGAAGATGCCCTGGAACACGCCCAGCCCGCTTTTGGCCATTGGCGCCTCCTCATTTTTCTCCTATACATCGCTACGAATGGCCAAACTTTCTACATATATGGCTCTGTCTCAGGTAAGGGGTGAACGGAGTATAGGGTATCATCTCTCATCTCAATGCAATGAAATTTCGTAAAGTCTAAAACCGGGTACAGCAGAGCGACTGGCCAAGGGGAAAAGATCAGAAGGTTTGAAAGGCCACGTCTTGCAGGGCAGACTGGTAAGCTGAAACATCACGAGCGTTGGAACAATGTGAAGAACATCAGGGACTTATATACTGTCCTGAAAGAACTGAAAAAACACAAGTGTTGGAACACTGCAAAGAACCTCAGAAGCTTATATACTGCCCTGAAAAAACTGAACGGGCACGAACGCAAGAACGTTGTGAAAAACCGCCAGGGGCTCATTTTCTGCCCAGAAAAAGAATTAAACAGACGAAAATTCGGCATGGGGCGATAGGCTCGGGCGACGCACCAAAATATAGCGGTAGCTGAAGCGCCGAAATATAGTAGTAGCTCACGCACCAAAATGTAGTGATCATCTGGTGGAGAGGCGACGATGGTGGTGGTTCGACGATCCGGCTGCTACTTGGCAGCAGGAGACATCCAGGAAGGACCTGTAGAGCGGCAGCGCTATGGGATGCCCTGACGGGGGACGAGGCAGAGGTGATTGACTTTTAGGCTTAGGTTTAATAATTATAGAGCAGAAGATGAAAACTGAAGAACGCAAGCCGGGAAAGAGGCGCAAGTTCGGGCTCGCGCTGGCGCTTGTAAACGCACAATTAGCGCCCGTGACGACGCAACAATCTAGTAAAAGCCAATTACTACGCTGCCACTGAATTTCAACCTGCTACTGAATTGGAAAGTTCGCGCACTACGTATGTACAGCCAGGAGATCACAACCACGACGGGTGTAGCTCAGAAATTCAACCAGTCCGATATTGATGAAAATAGTATGGGCGGCACAGTCACATACCTATGAGCATGTTTACCCTGCCGATCCTCGGCCTCAGCGTTCAATGGTTCAACAGGATAAGATGATATACAACTCCATTTTTTTTTATATTCTTTGCAATAAAATACGGCAACGAAATATGATCACCTCATTTCGGCAAACACCCACGTCGTTGGTTGTTGTTATGATGCCAACATCTAGTACACCATACCACGGTCCATAGCTGCCAAGACAAGTGTTGCTGCCCGCACTGACAAAATGTTTATTCCACCAATTTACGCGAATTGCACAACGGATGTCCTCTTGGCGGATCTTAAAGGATCACGAAAGCTAAGGAAGAATATAATTTATAGTGTTTCCTGTTACCTAAGTTACTAATATCATTTACGACTGGCTGCAGTTGAATATCGCATTGGAAAGTGACCACCCCCGTCGTCACCTGCAGAAAAGTGGTCATTCCACAGCGGTTTGGGGTCGTCACTTTGCCCAAATGCTAGTAACTCGCCTTTTGGGGTAACCAAAGCCTCCAAAGCGCCATTTGACTACCCAGGGTAGTTATTTTTTTTTAGTGTAGAGTGTCATGCACTCACTTCGTTCAAAAATATAACTGAACGCTTAAGTGGAACATGACATGACGTCACGCGTTGAATAAAAGTGATTATAACATGACATGTAAAGCGAAATAAAGGTCAGCGTCTGTCTAAAATTATTTTACTTTATAAAGTAATAGAGTAATGTTACTTTATAAAGTAATAGCAGCACCAGAATCGACGAGGGCTGTTGTAGTAACATTGTCGACTGTAATAAAAAATTGATTATGGGGCGTCAGTGAACGTTGTCAAGACGATTTGCAAACACTGATGCTAAAGCACCTTATTCGCAACAGCTCCGCTCTAACGGATGAGGAGTACCATTGGTTATAAACTACCATTCGAACATATCAAGCATAAATTGTATACTGAAGAGGAATTTAAATCTCATGCACGCCGACGACTGACTTAAAGAGATATTTCCCTAATCCCCCTTTTACACTTTCCGCAGGCATCGAAGCCTGGGGAGAATGCTTTGTCCAACTTATACAAAAAATCCCGATTCATCTGGTGGCTGCCGTCCTTGTCGGAATACCCCATGCCAGCTCTGCCCGTTCATTTCGGAAACTGATCGTATTTCGAGCTGCGCAAGAGCTTTCTTCATTAATATTATACAACATATTTACTGCAAAACTCCTGACGTGATATATATTATTAACTGCACGCTCGGCAATATGCAACATGTGGGGGAAACTAAAAATTTCATGAAGGAGCGAGTTTATGGCCACAAGTCTGACATACCAAATAAGGAAAATACACCAGTTGCTTAACACTTCGACTCTGACGTATACCATGAGATCAATGTGCATCTAAAAATTGCCATCGTGGAAAGTAATTTTAAAAATGATACAACACGTCAAAATAAAGAGTCACACTACATTTCGAAATTTAGTTCGTTGGCTCCACTTGGCATGAACAACGCAAAGGGAAACCTTCATAGGTTGTAGTCTTCTTGTTGATTCAGGCAAACCCCGATTCCGTCGCGTAAGGCCGCAAAAAGAAAGTGGAAAAGGGGGGAGAGGACAGGATAAAAAAAAATAAAAAAAAAATATTTTTTACATGATTTTAATTTAACTTTTTTTTTAACGGGCCGAACTTACTCGAACTTAACGCTTCCTCCAGGGCGCGATCGGTGTCTCCACGCCGCTGGCGTGTCCAGTTACGTTGAGAAGTGTTTTCTGGCTTCCTGCCTCTGTCTCCTCGCCGGTGCTCGGTGCTCGCTCATCCCTTCACTAATGTCTATGTGTTTTTTGTTTTTTTTTCTAGCGACCCGCGTAGTTCGGATTATACACTTGTTTTTTTGTTGTGTCTTTTTTTAAAGCGGGCGTGGGGATAAGGGCGAATTGCCGCCTTTTACCATATGTGTCGGCGTTCCCTAAACACTGCGAACACAATTTTATAATTTTTTTTAGCATGTATATGTATTGTTGCAAACGTGACCCGCTGTGTGTGGGCATGTTTTTGGTGTCGACGTGTGTCTTCTTACTTGCTGTCCCTATCTCTCTCTCTCTTTCGATCTCTGAAACATCGTGCAACTTGTATTATCTCTTAACTTGAAAAAGAGCAGGCCCTGTTCGAAACGTCGAATAAAGCCTCTGCTGCTGCTCACATTTTTTTCTACGCCTGAAGCTGCTTGCTTAATTTTCCGATTGACGGGGGACATGGCCGGGTACATGGGGCAGCGGGAGGCACAGGACAATGACTGGCGGCGACGTGAAGATGGCGACGGGCTATATCGAGGAGGAGTTGTGAACTGTCCGCCATATTGACGATTGGGGCCGGTAGGTGCGAAGTACTGGTGAACGAACGAGGACCGATAACTGTTCGATGTGAACGTACTACGTGGGCGGTTGTTCCCCTGGTTGCGGCAGTAGCGTGCAATGTGTCAAAAGCCGTTGCATTGAAAACATATAGGTCGGTTGTCAGGGATCCTCCATGCTGCGGGGTAACGACGGTTTTATGAAAAAGAGTTGGGGGGAGGGGACTCAGGGGAGTCATATTGCAGCCGTGTGGAAGGACGCCGACGTCCAGGGGGGTCTGTTGGAACATGAAACCGGTTGATTGCTTGTCTTATGATTGCTTGGACCGCTGAAACCGGGAGGACGGTTTCTTGATGTTAAGTAGGTCCGGTGAAAGTGTTAGCAAGGAACATGGCTTCAAGTTCTCGGATTAGCTTTGCTGTGTGGTCAGCTTGAAGGCTGGTGTCTTCACTTGTGGATGTTGGTGTTGAGTTGAGGAGGCGATCAAAATTGACTGTGATTCGTCGTTCTTTCGCTTTTTCAAAGCGTTGGCACTCTTTGACAGCTTCCTTCATTGTTGTGCAGTCTGAAGACGAGTAGCTAAAGCGCGTCGTCTGCTATACCTTTGAGGCGGTGGGGGAGATTTTCCGAGTCGGGCATGTTGGGTTCCCTTTTCTGGCAAAGGGACGTGATGTCTTATAGTAGATCATGTACGATTCCGTGGGTTACTTCACAAGTAAAGCCAGCTTGCGCTTAGCGTACAGCTTGCGACCAGTTGGGTTACCAAAGAGATACTGGAGTTTCTCCCTGCACATGTCCATGATGTCATTGTTTCCTCATGTGTAAGGAACCATTTGCGGGAAGTGTATTTGAGATAAAACATAACGTTGGCAAGCATAATTGTTGGATCCCACCTATTATGTTGACTGATTCGCTCGTAGAGGAGAAGCCATCCTTTAACATCCTGTTTACCTTATCGAGTGAAGTTTCCTGGGTCACTATCTTTGGAAAGGACAAAGGGAGGGCTTGAGCGGTTTGACCAGTGTTCATAAATGTGGTGCCACAAAACATCTAAGGTTGTTGGGGCGGGTCTTGTGGGGGACCACCGTCCGCAATCGAAAAGGTATTAGTAGAGGCGTCCAGTGGTCGGGGAGGTGCTAGATCGGGCGGCTGACTCTCTGTAGATGTGGCGTCTGTGGAGATCTCGGCTTCCAAGAAAAAAAGCTGGGGGCTCTGGAGGTCCAGCGTGGACAGCGGAGAGGTAAGGGATGGTGTCCACCACCACCAAGATGTTACAGCTATAATGAAAATGATTTACTACACTGTGAAGTAAATACAAAATACAGATATGGTGGTTACTCCTTCAGAGCGTATTTTTATATTCTCTAGCCGTCCTGGTCGTTTAGGTGCCCCTTCTTCTTTGTAACAATATTATATTAACCCTATTTTTTAACAATAAACATCAAGTAGAAAAAGCGAAAGGAAGAACGTAAAAACCGAATGGCAAATTTATTGAACCATTTATTTGTACCAAATAAGGAGAGGCCACAAGAAGTTGTTATGTACCCAAGATTTTTAATCAATTCCCTGAAGAGTTACTCATGATCAAATCTCCTAATATAAAACAAATATCAAAAACGTTGATACTAGAACAGAATAATAAAAATACCCCTAGAAATTTTGTTCGCTTCGATAAGTTGAATTGTGGTTAACGACGTGACGCAATTAATGAGTGCCAAAATCTAACGTATCTTATGCAGCAATGCTGCTCAATGAATTAGGGAAATAGACTGTAACTGTACTTTTCTATAGCTAGACACTCCATTTATTTTGCGATGACGCGCTTTAGGGAAGTTGCGTAATTCTCTTCTAAACAAATGCATAGGATACTGTCGCGTCGCACGCAGAAGCCACTGCTCGCTAATGTGGGATTTACATTTCAATTAAATTTTAATTAAAGATTGTATTGTATTGTATCCGACAGCGAGGAACGTCGGTGGAGGGCGTATTTAAACGACGTTCACAGGCTGTCGCTTTGAAGTTGCACACCGCGCCGAACATAGTATTCACGTATGTTTGGAACCTATGTTAGGATATTTAAACAATTTTTTCTTACTTCATATGTTCTAATCTTTGCCTTCTTGCGGTGTCGTGCCTTTTTAATGTTTATGTTGGCAAAATCTAGTGTAGTGTTAAATGTAGAAGTTCGAACCTCATTTCGCGTATTATGTTTTCACGCGCGCTTTTCCTCTTGTCGTGGGACGGTGAACAGAACCCTGGCCCGAATGGGCATTTTGAATCGCGAACTATGACCGCATCTTGCTAATGCTCCCCAGTGCTTGAGAGAGTAATGCAAATTGAGAAGGTGCAATTGCAATTGTGACATCACTTTAAGTCATGCAGCAGTGGCAGAAGACTGTTTAATCTGAAATGACGGGACTAGAAGTTAGGATAACGTGCTTTGAACAAAGTATAGTCCGCCGTTTGTGGACTACGTCATTAGTATGCTTCACAATATCCGTGCACTAAAACAGCTGCAGATGATGCTTAAAACAGATTTCGTAGAAATAACTTTCTTTTCTTCACCTTACCAGATAACCAATCTGAAACCTGGGATCAGTCAGAGGACGCCTTGGTGTTTGTGTGTTCTAAAACTATGGGCATCGCAATTGAGAAACCTAACATTGAAAGAGTTCACAAAATCAATCGCTTTTTAACCAAAAAAGAACAAAAAAACAACATATTTGTAACATTTTATTCCTTTAAAAACAGGAAACTGTTCTCGCATTTTAGCATAAGCGAAAGGAGCTATTCGATACTTGTACCTGTTCGATACGTGTATCCGTTCCATGCGGCACCCCCTTGAAAAGGCAACCCGAGTGCAGAGGCAAATGTTTCGTTAGTCAAAATGAGAATCGTTTAAAATGGGTCGGCCAAGCACACTCGAATAACGAGCCTGTGACGCATGCTTCGACAGACAAATTTATTGCAGTTGCTCGCTTAGGAGAATGCACTGCACGGGTTCCTCCTTTTGAATTTGAGAATGTTGCGTAACCAAAAATGAACGGAAAGTTTAAAAGAATAAGCCAAATTTTTATACGGGCTCTACATTCCACAAATTTAATTCTAGGAATCAGTTGGCCACGGAGAGGACTACTGTTATTTTGGTTAGGATTGTGGAGGTCGAAATGTCATAGAGGTAGCCGGTCCGGGGAGGGAGGTGACAGCGGTACTGCCATCCCGCCAAATATCACGTTAACCGCTTCAACGGGTTCACTGACACGCACTTTTCGCAACTCTTAAAAGTACGCACCTCTACACAAACAAGCTGAGGGACACCCGAGGTGTTTATTGATCTGATAACATGCAATAGATGAAACACTATATTCCGTTTCATCTTACGAAATGCCGCATCGGACGATGCAGACTCTCGGAGCCAATCCAAAGTGATGCGAATTTTACGTATGACACTTCGGAAGGGAACAGAGACGCTTAGTTGCGTGCAGTGATGGAACGGACGCGTTGCAAGTAACGGCGTTACTGGAAACGCGTTATTTTTTTTACTAACGTACTGGTTAGAATTCCAAATGACTAACGAGTAAACTGATGTCGTTATTATTTTACGGTATCTCCCATCGAATTACGCTACCCGTTACTATTTACTTTGGATTAAGAATTGCCGCATGATTGTTTGAAAACAAATTAATTTTTACTGTGTACACTACTGTCGCCGTCGTCACGGCGTCCCAACTCCTCCTGCCGAAGCTTCCGAGGACTGCCACACTGGAGAGCGAGCTGCAGCAGAACAGGCCTGTGTAACACCCACCACCTCTACTGTGGATCAGCCAGGATCGCGGCCGGCGACAGCAGGACAGTTGTATGACGTCATCGGGAAGAAATCGAGGGGCCACCTTTTGGACGCGGTAAACACACCGCTACGAGATCCGTCCCGGGCACCATAAATGGTGGTGCTGCCTACCAGCTGCCAAGGCGAAACGGCACGCCCCCTATAGGGAGTATCCGCGGGCGGACATAGTTGTGTGCGCGGCTGCTAAGCAAGCGCACGCCAAAAACAACCTTCAGGAGATTCTTTTTTTTTTTTTCTGCAACGTGTTTCTTAGATTATTACGATTACCGGTCTTAGAAGCCTATTAAGGTGAGCTCGTTCAGAGCATGCGCTGTTAAGGCGCACCCAAGTTTGGCGTCAATTGAATATCCCCTATGTGTGTCGCCCGCTCTCAATATATGAAAGGCAGACTGAGCCCACGCTGAATAAACGTTAATATTGAAGTTTCGTTTTTTGTTTGTCAGTGCTGTATGACAGCGAATTCAAGGTATTTACCATGCCTCACGCTGTAAGGATCACACAACAACATGCTTGTACACCCGTCCATATAAAAGTTGGCGGGTGTAGGATCTGAACGGAAAACTCCTTGATAGCGAGGCGCGAGCAAGCCCTCGCTATGTCCAGAAACAAAAAAATATATATACAAAAGGTCTTTCCAGCACAAGGAGGGCCGATGCACCGCGATTCTTAAATTGTAGCGACGGCATCATGATGTATGCGCATACGAGAAAACGTTTTTTTTTTTTTTTTGTCCACACCAGTTATTACTTTTTTCTTAAAAAGCAAACAGCAACATTTTCCTGCCTTTTTTTTTTCTTGTCGCAGCAAATAAATTTTGCATAATCAAATCAAGATTTCCTCTTTTTTTTACTTTAACAACACGCAGCGAGGCGACACATCTAACAAGTTTCGTCTCCAGTTTCCAATTTGCGCGATGGGCTAGAAATCAAACCGAATGTCAATACGGTGTTTGCAGACTGTTCGTAAGGGTGGTGTCCTGCGCCGCTACGCGATCGATAGAATGTTTTCGAGCCTGGCTTTTCATGGTATTCCATACACTGTCGTTGAGGGGCTGAGTTAGGAGATACAGCGAGGACATTGGAACGCCTGCTGATTTCAACCGTGTCCTTTTCAAATTCGCCTCTCCGCTACTCGCGCATTATTCTTGGGCCTCACGAGCCGAGCCGGCTCACGTGTTCATGCACCGTGGTCCGTTTTCATTTCATTTCATTTATTGACTTCCCTTAAGACCCACGAGTGTTCAAAGAAAAGAAGAGACTTATCACAGATGGAGAGGAACTGCTACATTATCGGCGAATTTCTGGGGGTCAATTATTGGGACAATGGCTTTGGGCAGTTTGTTCCACTCATTATTATTAAGCTGAAAAAGCGAGAACTTGTAAAGATTAGTTCTGGGAATGTCAAGGTGCAGTTTTATGGAGTTGCTAATTCGGCGAGAAATCAAAGAGGCAGGTTTACAGTAGATCGGTTTACGAGACGAAGAGTGATAGAACAGACTTTGAAGGAATTTCAGCCTGCTTATTGTTCTGCAGTCTGTTAAAAGGGGAAGCTAAAGGACGGATTTCAAAGACGTCACACTTACTGAGCAGTTCCAATTTCGCAAAAATGAGACGAGTTGCCCTATTTTGAATATACTCCAATTTCTTTTTCTAAGAATGCTTAGGAAGGGTTCCAAATGGCTGAAGCATATTCCAAAAGGGGTCGTATCAAGGCGGTATAGGCTGATAGATTAGTTTTTATTAGGTGCGAGGGAACGTCGGAGAAAACCGAGTTTTCTTGCTGTGATGTGATTAACATGATATTTCATGAAAGGCTACTGCTAAGAAAAGCCCCGAGGTATTTATAGTGCATCACTTGCTCTATGTTGTTGCTGTAATGAGTGTAATTATATGTAGTCGGAACACGTTTAGTAGTAAAAGCCATGGAGTTATCGTTCAACGTTAATCTCCATCTGCCATTTTTGGCACCAAGATGCGATCTGGATTAGGCCATATTGCAAAGTGCTACAATGTTTTACTAGAGTACACAAAACAATCATCGGCAAGCAATCTTATAGTCGCACTAATGCAGAGAAACAAATGTTATCATAAATCAGAAACAACAACGGCCCCAGCATGGTTTCCCGCGGTACACCGGATCTTACTTGCATGGTTGAAGAAGAATCGTCGTTAAGAAGAACATATGCTGTTCTAGATGTTAGAATTGATTCGACCTATATTGTCTCTCTCAACATGACAGGAGTAAAGTTTTTGAATGAATCGACATTGGGGAACTTTATTGAAGGCTTTAGAAAAATCTATGAAAATGGAATGAATATCTGTCCTGACATGCAAACATTGACGAATGTCAGTAGTTAATTAAAAAAATGAAAGACGTTAACAACTCCCTGTAATGGCGAATTAGAGCGCAGCTTTTGAGGAGGAGGAGGGGAGGGTACGGAGAGGAGGGTATGTCCCTTTTTCCAACTCCATACCCACTCCTGCACCCTCCTCCTTTCCCCCTCCCCTTCCTTCCTCTCCTCCCTCCTCCTCTTCTTTTCCTCCTCCCCTCCTCCCAGTCCCCTCGTCTTCCCCTCCCTCCTTTCCCCTCGTGCCGTCACTCGTGAAGGCCTCGTGAAGGTCGTGACCTTCACGTGTGAAGGTCGTGGCCTTCGTCGTGATCTTCACGAGTGACCTTCGTGACGTCACGCGTGACGTCACGTGTGATGTTATCATGGGACGTTTCCCATAATGCCACGCACTGGACCTTCATGACCCTCGTGACGTCACACGTGACGTCACGTTTGACGTCATTATGAGAACGTCCCATGATGCAACGCGCGGGTTACGAGTGAGACCCGCGCGTTGCATTAAGGCCTGGCCACACTAGAGTAACTGCGCCGCCGGGCGGCACCGCCGTCCGCCAACGCGAGGAGTCCACATTGACCTCCGTTTTGCGGGCGTCACGTGACAGCACTGGATCCCGCGATCACGCCTCCCGCCAGATTTCTCGCTCTTTCGTCGTCTGCTCATCGTTAGATTCTTCCGTTCCGCACTCGCTGCTTACATGGTAGGAGTCCATGATGATCTGGTGATCAACGTGAATGTGATTATCCTAGCCTGCTCGTTGATCTTGCGACGTCGCCGCGCTCTGAAGGGGAGGAGGCGCAGGTTTTGGGTCCGGCTGAGTTGGTTCTACCGAAACACCAAAGGACAGGTCAGTGCTTTGCTGCCGCGGCGGCGCGCCAGAGATGAAGGCTACTTTCGAAAGTGTGACCAAGTCAACACGACACCCGTCACAACACAGACCGCATGCAACAAGTGCCACGGAGAAACTCACTTGTAATTCCGAATTCCTTTCCTATAATTTCCTAGCTGTTGTTCTTAGCGTCCTTATCTAGGTAGGCTGGCTTTGTCTTGTCATATAAAAAGGGAAACAGTCGCCCAGTTTCAAGGAACCGCTCCGTTGGGGAAGGCGTCGGGGGGAAATAGGGAGAGCAGACGACACGAAATACGTCCTTCGGAACGTGAAAGACGCGCGGATGACCGGCTTGAGCATTGCCATGGCATCGCGACGTCACTATCTACGCCACCATCATCTGTTTGTTTTTGAATGCCGGCTGGTAAAAATTCGAATTTATACAATACATAAGCAACTTTATGAGATAAAACGGGCAAAAGTAAAGGGAATCCTTCGCCTGCGAAACCCTTACAGAAAACATGTTTCATATTTTTACATGTTTCTAATCCGGTTAGACCATTCCCGTTGGGATCAACAAACGTGGAAGGCAAGCTGTCCTGGGGAAGTCGAATTCCTAACCAGAACATTTGAGGTTCTGGTATGAGTTGATTTTGGAGATCGAAATCGAAATACTTATATTTGGAGGATTTTACCTGCTACTTATATTGTGAGGCACATTCGTGATATCTGATTCAAGCAACTGAAAACCCTGTCGACTTTGCGAATCTGAAAAGGCGTTTCTTTTTTTCTTAGAAGCTTTATGTGCTTAGCAGAAAACCAGGACTGCAGGAAGCTAGACGCAACGCATATCCTGGGCACCCAAAGTGGTTTAATGACTAAATAAAAGCCTCCTTAACAAGTCTCCTGTTCTCTTTGACAGTTCTACTTTGAAACTCTCGAAGAAAGGTAGTGGCAAACGTAGACATATATTGGTGAATAGGTTATATGTTTGCTCGTGAGTAACTAAAAAATGAAAGACGTTTACAACTCCCTGTAATGCCGAATCAGAGCGCAGCTCTTAAGGAGTAGGGGAGGAGGGTACGGAGGGGACGGAATGCCCCTCCTCCTCATCCGTACCCTCTCCTCCTCCCTCCTCATGTACTCCTGCCGTGCTTTTCGCCTCCCCCCCCCTTCTTCCTCCTCCTCCTCCTCCCTCTTTCTCCTACTCCACCTCCCCCTTCTCCCTCCCGCGCGGTGCATTATAGGACGTTTCACATCATGCACCGCGTAATTATCCCAACGGCGATGGCGACGGGTCACGCCGATGCGTTACGCCTACGCGTTACGGTTACGGCGACGCCGACGCGTCACGTCGATGCGTTGCGCCGACGCGTTACGAATACGGCGACGCCGACGCGTCACGACGATGTGTTACGCCGACGCGTTACGTTTACGACTTCGCCGACGCGTCATGCCGATGTGTTACGCCGAGGCTTCACGGTTACGCTCATGCGTTACTCCGACGCGTTACGTTTTCAGCGACGCCCTGCGGCGCAGCGATACGAGGTGCTTGCTCATGCGCTCTCTGCATGCTTTTCAACGGGTGAAACGCGAACAAAAAGAGTCCGAAATAAGGACTTCACGCAGAAGGCTGGTTGTCTCCAGCGCCTCATAATGCTGACGAGCCTTACACGAAAAGAATACGCAGAAAGAATAAAACACATGAAGGACAAACACAGACACACACGCAGTACACGCGCTCTGCTACGTGTACTTACACGAAAAGCGTGTTGGCTTTTTTTAACCATCTCTCGCCCTGTTTATTTTTAGAGCGCAGCTCTTAGGGGCCCGTTTTCAGCCTGAGCGGCGTCGGCGTCGGCGTCGCCGTCGGCGTCGGCGGAACCGGGGGGGGGGGGTCACGTGACCCCCCCCCCCCCCGAGGTCACGTGACCCCCTCCCCCGAGATCACGCGACCCCCCAAGGTCACGTGGCTACCCGCAGGTGACGTGACCCCCCTCAGTACCCTTCCCTACTGCTCCTCAAGAGCTGCGCTCCAATTCGGCGTTGCAGGGATGTGTAAACGGCTTTAATTTTTTATCTGTAATATGGGTTTAAAGTATCACCCCCCCCCCCCCCTCCTCTCCTCCACGCAAAGTCATGACACTCGGAAGGCGCCAACTCAGCAAATGGGACCGAGCCGGCGCCGAGCGTCCTTCCACGCAGTGACCGGGCACGAGATCCACGAGGTCCTGTCGAACGCAGACGGAGCACTCGCGCCTATTAGCCCCGAGAAGTTTGCGTGGCGCCCCCTCACGGCGAACCGAAGTGACGTCACGGCAAGGACAGAATTTTTGCCTGACTCGCTCCGCTCGCCCTGTGGAGGCTGTGACGACCTTAGCTTTTGGCGCACTCGTTTCTATTCAATATTTTTTTGTGCGTGTTTTTCGTAGGAAGTGTAAATTTTAATATGTGGCTTCATTGAGGTATGGCTTGCAGCTGCTGGAGAAACTTCAACCAACATTTCAGGCATGGTTGACAGGGCAGGCAGCGCATGAATCGCCGCTGGGATATGAAAATGAAAAGAGATGGCTACAATTGCAGGAGCATCAAAATAGATGTACATTCCACATATTCAATGCTAGTGATGATCTGAATGAATTAAGAGGTTATATACTATTTTTTGCGTCTGTTTTTAAACAAAAACGCCGAAGCAGAAAAGCTATACGCTGCTCGCGCAACATGTTAAATATAATCTGGACCATGGATAGAGAATCACAAGTGAGACAGCTCAAGTACAGGGATAAAGTAAAGAAAGAAGGAACTCAGGCATATACCAGCTATTTGTTTATATATTTTTAGATTTCTCACATTTGGACATCGCTGGATTAGGGTAGTACTTCAATAGACTCCGCTGGTGGTGTCTGGAGACTTGTTTATAATATCACTCAAGTAGTGTACAACAAGCGTATGTGAAGGTGTCTAGCCCGTTATTAGTTGCTCAGGCTCTAAAATTTCAATTTTAGCTATATGAAATTGTCCTGAAGCTAAAATACCAGAAGCTTTTCTCACGCAGACTGTCGCCCTTCACAGGTTCCACATTTTCTGCTATTAGTGCAGCATCTGCCACTGGACTGCCGTTCAAATGCTCGCTGCTTCTCCTGTTTTCCTCTGTTGCATGTCAGAGTAAGTAACCTGTAGGAAGTTTGGAGGCTGAGGAAGCTTTTGGGGACCCGCCGCAGTGTCTAGCTCTTTTAATTGGAGATGACAATTCATACTGAAAAGTGCATTTTCCGAATACACAAGGCCGGAATAAAGGAAGAAGGTTAGAGAAAAGTATAGACATTCCAAAGTACGGTACATATTTCAGGCAGTTCAATACATCTCATACGGGCAACGGGGGGCAATTCGTCCGTTTTTCCTGCAACCTTACAAACTATTTTCTAGTAATTGTGGGAGTTCTAAAAAATAAAATATGCCTGCATACGTGTACGAACTATATCATTAATTCACGAAGAAGCAAAATTGACGTAAAAGAACCCTGTTCACCGAGCACTTCAAAGCCCTTAAGACCGATGGCCTTTAGAACATTTGCGAACCAGGGCACGCAGAGTGGCATGCGCAGAGTCGGGGTCCCGAGCTAATGGACCTTTTGTAGAAACATCGGTTCGAGAGTAAGTGGTTCCAGTACCCTCTCTCTTTTCCTTCTGGCCGAGCAGAGAGTAAAGATGGTTTCTTTGTGCCGACTTCGGGGCGGAAGATAACGCAGGATGGGGACAAAGGCGAGTTTGGGGGAGCCGTATCTAGGTCACAGCGCCTCAATGGGTGAACGGGATGTAGCTAACGTTTTGGGTGTGGAACGGGTGGGACAGGCCTTGCGCGCGTGTTGTTTTCTCGCCACTTAGCCTCGAACCCAGTCGCATGTCTAGGTGGCAGCACATATTCGCCAAGAGGTCCAACGACCGCCCAAAGGCCTTTGATATGAATGCCATTTGAAATGCCTGCAAAGCGGGATGTAATATTCTCCCAAATCATGAACATGGAAGCAACAGAATTCCAGCGTCTGATACTGTGAAACCCTTGATGTTCACGAACCTTTAATTTTCGCGAATTGAAAAATTCGCGAAATTTAAGGGCACGCGAAAATTTTGGTTTTTAAGAGTTTCAATGCAGGCGTCTGGAATTCGCGAAATTTAATGGTCGCGATTATGTCCCCCGTGACCGATTCTCAAAAAATAGGGACCGAAAAAATAAAGGGTTTTACAGTATACGCTTACACCACCGCTCCACCGACCCCTCGCACGATTGTCTTGTGCCGTGTGGACCGACAAGGAGGTTCATCGGCGTCGCCGATAGCTTTCGGGATTTTTGACCCAAATATAAAGGTAAGAGTGACAAGCACGTTTATAGAAGGTACGGAAGCACGTCGGTATCGGCCTAACCTAGCGTCTTGTACACCGGGTAGACAAGGTCCCGCTCCTCGAAGTGCTTGCGACACACAGCGACCAAACCAGAAAACCGTTGCAGGGAAGCGAGCCGGATGCGAGATCGCTAATAGCCTCGTCCCACTAGAGCGACAAACACCGATTTTGGTCCGACGACACCACAAAGTTCCGTGTCGCCGGTGCTGTCCCACTACAACGACCAACGCCCGCGACAATCGCCGACACGCGCCGACAAACGATCGACGACGGACGAGTTCTTGTCTGTCGTTGGACTTGAAACGCAGCAAGCAGTCCCACTGAGGAACATCTCTCGGAGACAAACGTATCCTCCTCGCCCGGTTGTGCCTTCTGTTGCCTCCCTTCCCACCCTTCTACCCTTCCTCCCGTTCCTCCCGTAGCTCGCTTCGCCGCTCGACCTTCAGAGAAGCCCTTGGCGGCCACTCCTCGTTCCCGCAGTTCCGGTCCCTCGATTGCTCGTAGTGGTCGCGGGCGCGGCTTGCTTGCTTGCGCCGGGCGGTCGGGTTGCGAAAGGGAATTTGTTGTGGTTGGTTTTGCTCGCGAAAACTTGGTGCGTGAGGTGGTGCTTCAAGACGCCGAGGTCTACGGCCCTGCATCAGGATGGATACACTCATGTTCGAGGACTAACCAAAGTAAGACCTCTCAACACGAAGTAGGACACCACGTTCCGCGGCAAGCCATTCCGGCAGACGAGAGACTTGTCATTACGTTCTGTGATAATCGGGATGCCTTATTGTCCTCCAAAAAAACGCCTGCCCTTGGTAATTCGGATACGAGGTTATAAGCATCCTCGAAATCGGCGTCAAGTTCCGGGGCGCTCACCTAGAATTCCTCGAACGACTCAAAAAAGGAACGATTCGGGTATTCTAGCTCGGAAAAAGCTTGGTGTCGATTGTCACGACTGTTTGCGGAAGGTCGCCAACGGCAAATGAAGACAAGTGAATGCTTTAATCAAGAAATAAAGTAATCGTCTCCTCTTACACCGTGTTTGTCGTCGCGTTTTATGCCCAAAGAGAAAAACACGAAAATTGCGTCGGCAGACTCAGTTTGTCTGTGTATTTCGAAGTGTTTTGTTGACAACTCCAGTCCCACTAGGAAACAAGCTTCCTTGTCCCTGTGTTCTGCGTCGTGTCCGCCAAGTAGGACGGCGGACTTCGACAAACAGGCTGTCTGTCGGTGTCGTCGGTCGCTCTTTGTCGTGTGTCGCTGTCGTTTGTCGCTGTTTGTCGCTCTAGTGGGACGCGGCTATAAGCGTAGTCCTTCCCCTGAAGTCACGGTGCACCTCGCCCAAGCAGGGTGCGACCGCAGCGACGCTTGTGTTCGCTTTCGGGGCTAATAGACGCTTTCAGCGAGTCAGTTACTCGAGCTGCCACCAGTTGGGGCGGCCTTCGCGCGCTTTCCGGGTCGCCATAGCCGACCTTCAGTTTCTCGCCGTTGCTCCGCGTTGTGTGGTGCACAGGCCACTACAAGAGCTTCGTTTTCGTCTTATTTTACGTTGCGCGTTGAAATCTTGGATTTTCTTTAGGTCTTTTCGATATTTAGGACTTTCATTTAATCATTTGATACTTATATATTGACATAGCTCTTGCATTTTCTTATTTATGGAATGGAATCGGACAGCGAATGGGTCGACGATACAAGATTATGAGGCTTCAATGACCATGTAAGTTCGTCCCATAATTCCAATTCTTACGTTTTTGTCGCCAATGAAAGGCAGTCAACTTGCGACATATGTAAATTGCGACTGACGCAGTAAGGCTATCACAGTCGTGCTTCTCGCTGCATGAGCGCGCTCGTTTCCGTAAAGCCGACCCGCCATGTAAGCGATTTAGCGTGCGACGAGACGAGCGACGGAGATTTCTCACTGTCGCCCGTCGCATCGCTCGGTTTTGGAATTTCTAGAAAACGTCGCTCACCGTCTTGGTCGCTTGATCCGTCGCTTCCATGCGGTTTGCCTCGTCGCGCGACTGACTGTGCGACAGCGAAGCGGGTCATCGTCGCTTATCTGGTCGCTCGCCAAATAGCTCACATGCGGTTTATACTCAATTAATTTCCATGCACACACCATTGAACCATTGCCGCCTCGATATTAGGTATAAACCGCATGCAAGCGATTTGGCGAGCAACGAGACAAGCGACGGTGACCCGCTTCGCTGTCGCTCGGGCAGTCGGGCGACGAGGCAAACCGCACGGAAGTGACGGGAGCAAGCGACCAAGACGGGGAGCGACGTTTTCTAGAAACACAAAAAACCGAGCGATGCAACAGGCGACAGTGAGAAATCTTCGTCGCTGACTCTCGTCGTTGAAGCCGTCGCTCGTCTCGTCGCACGCTAAATCGCTTACATGCGGGTCGGCTTTACGGAAGCGAGCGCGCACATGCAGCGAGAAGCACGACTAGAGAGTCTTACTGCGTCAGTTGAAATTTTGTCGCAATGGACTTTATTGGCCCTTTATTACCGAGAAAAACGTTAGAATGGGATGAACTTACATGGTCTCTGAAGCCATAATCTTGTATCGTCGATCCATTCGCTGTCCGATTCCATTTCATATATAAGAAAATACAAGAGCTATGCTAAAATATAGATATCAAATGATTAAATGAAAGCCCGAAATATAAAAAAAAAACCTAAAGAAAACACACGATTTCAACGCGGAACGTAAAAGAACGCGAAAACAAAGCTCCGGTAGTGGCCGGTGCAGCACACAACGCGGAGGAACGGCGAGAAACTGAAGGGCGGCTATGGCGGCAGGGTCACGTGACGTCAAGATGGCGGCGCCCATGAAGTGTTGCCTGAAAAGGTCTATAGTTTGTACTTGCACTGGATCTCGGTGTGACAACGTCGAAATGCTAGTGCGCAGCTTCGAATATTTTGGGAAATGTTCTCGCGGCTCGTCCAATTCAACCATCACTATGTACCGTTAATACAAACTGCGCCTACACTAAACCCATCGTAACCCTAAGAACACAAGAAACACTTATTGGAGAACAACGGATATACCCGTGCTATCGACTCCAACGGAAGAGAGCCGACTAGAAGCGCTAAAACCGCTCAAGCTAAGAAAAGAAGTCAAGCCAGCTGCAGTCGCACCCTCCTTACGACATCGATTTACAGCCACAGGAGGACACCTCGTGGACGTGGCAGAGCAGGCAAGGGTTAACCAACTGCTGAAGCTCAATTCTCTGGAAGAGATCCTTCTTCTTGGCACCATCCATAAGAGCATATATACCAAATTACACACTGATCAAAGAAGTGCCTAAATGTTACTCAAAGCCAGAGTTGACTGACTTTTTCAACCCTATTTCTGTGGCGATAGACTTCAACATAAAAGTGGTCGTAAGCGTTTCTCTTAGATGGGATAATATTGCTAACGTTTAATGTGGATCCAAATTGTGGATCACTTGGGCATCCCAAACCTGGCCGTGTTTTGCTGTTCCACGTTGATCACCCACATGACAGCCATTTCAGTAGGCGCCGCCCGAACACCCTTCGTCTGTGAAACTTGTGGATACCCACACAACGGTAAACCAGAGGAAGCCTTTCGACCAGAAGATCAAGTCGTGATCAAGTTTCGCACTAACATACACCCTGAAACGGCCAACCTTGACTTTCTCCGACATTGAATCGGCAGGCTACGTCGAAGCACTTCAAGGTCTTTCAATTGCCAAGATTTAGACCTTTCGGCAAAATACTGCAGAGGCACCACGACCTGCAAAAGATGTGATGGAACTCGTGCCACTAAAGACTGATATTTAGAATTGCCCTTTAAGTGCGCAAACTGCGGCGGAGACCATCCAGATGATTAGGTCAATTCCAAAACACGACTTCATGCTCTGGCCAAGAAACCATACCTTTATCACGGGCCCCAATTATTTTTTTTAATAGTGCTGACTGCACAGAGGGAGGACGGCACCTGACGTGCCGTCCTCCAACGCCATAAACCAAGATGCAAGAACAACCGCTGAAATGAACCCAAGGAATAAGGCTCCAAAATACAATGCCAAAAAGAAGAAACAAACTCTGCTAAAACAAACAATGAAACAAAAAATGAGTTCTTTCGAGAAAGGCAATAAAGCGCCAGTATACACAGCTCAAAAGGACAATCGCCAACACTATCGTAGTATAAAATTTTGACGCCACAGGAAGGCGATCATGCAGCCACACCGTGACTAGAAAAGGGCCTCATAAAAAAACAATGACGATCGGAGACTTAGGAAGTATACTACTTTCTATGCTAGCCAACTTCATTGCCAACTTACCACTTGGTAAGTTCAAGACCATACTACAAAAACTCAGGTTCTTCTAACCGCCATTTTTAAATACGACACGAAACCTAGGCCTATGCAATGGTCGACACCTCAAACTGTCAACTAAAACCAAAAGCAAAATAACGGCATATAACAATTTTAGTATAGTGGAACTGTGCTGGATTTCAACGTAGTCACGCGAAGCTTTCTTTGAACATAAACCATTCGCCAATCCCGGTACTTGTATTAAGTTAAGCGGGTCTTCCTAATGACTGCAGCATTTCTGCTTATTTCCTTTACCAAAAGCCGACAATGAGTCGCCTCCCAAATGGGAGTCTAGCCCTTTTCATTCAAAAAGCTCTTCCACAACACCAGATTGGTAACAGCGACGTGTGCACTCAAGGTATAGAACTCGTAGCAGCACGTTTCACGTTGGCCGGGCAGAGACTGGGAATGACGTCTGTATATGTCCGCTATTACAAAATAAAACTAAATAAAAGCTTCAGAAGTTCCAAAAGGAATATCTCAAAGTTGTCAAGATCGAATCTTACTCTGCGGCGATTGAAATGCACATCACGACCTTTGTGGAGCTAACAGAGACAATACTCGTGGTCGGGCTTTAGTAAAACGTTTTGAAGCGTACTTACTAGCTGTGGCAAATGACGGCAGTCCAACATATTTTACACCTCCTGATTGAAAAAGCTTATTTCCCCAGAGTTCACTCGGCAACAACCCGATATGCTAAGAAAACAAAATGCAAGCGCTGGGACGACAGCTGTGCATCAACCTTATCGACATTCCTGTTCATTCCAAAGGCTTACGCGTAGACTGGACGAGATATCTCGAAACGATGGGCAGCGGTCAGTATTTGATATTTATTCATCTGCATGAATTACTTTGAACTAAACAGCTCATCGTCTACGTTACCCACCGGAATTCATTAGGAGCATCCATGTAAACATCTACAAAATCCATATTACGAGCAATATTTTTTAGCGCAAATCAAGCTGTCATCAGGGTAAGCTGTCAAACCGCTACCCAGAGACTGGGCTCACGTTACCTAATATTCGTGTAGCGCTAAGACAGGACCAGTGGAAACTCCAAAGAAAGTAGTCCAGCATTGAAAAAGCTTATTTCAACAGGGTTCACGTAGCAACAACCCGATATGCCAAGAAAACAAGATGCAAGCACTGGAACGGCAACTGGGCATTATCTGATGCAAACAAACCTGGAACCCAAATTCGACGAATCCTTCAGGTTTCTATGGACAAGCGCGATCTGCACCTATCACACGCACCGATGGCGTTTCGTCTGGGCACAAGTCTAATAGAAGCTGCAGAACTATCTGCAGACCAATTTTGTTTTATCGAAAACCAGATAGTCAAGGTTATGACGCTGTGACTACCTCGTCCCGATTGGACGCTACCTTCAACATCGAAGAGCTAATATCGGCTTTAAAAAAGAGGAACAGAAAAATTGGTAGCGACCTTTACCATGAAAGTTTTAAAATGTATGAAATGCATTATGTGGAATCGGTGAGAGAATTGTTGTGTCCCGTAACACATATTTTCCCAGTAAATTTGGCGTGAATACTGAATGGTTGTATAAATCACATGACGTGGATTTCCACCGCTAGATTTAGCAGGAAGATTATATCGCTTTCCAGGTCGCCAGAGGTGAATTTTCCCGCTAAATGTAGCTGGTAACTGAATTGGTGTAGAGCTCTCATGACGACGCTAAATTTAACGTGGAAACTGAGTTGACGTATAGTTCACGTGCCGTTAATTTTCCCAAGGCGTACAGGTCACGTGACGCAACTTTCCCCTCTAAATTTGGAGGAAAATGCACGGACGAACGGACGGACGGACGGACTAAATTTCGGAATTGGGGGGGGGGGGGGGGGGGGGGGCGTAGCGTTAAAAAGGTTCCATGCTTTAAAACCACTCCTGAACTAAAATAACAATCCATATGCTGCAAAACATACCAAATGGATGTCTTCCAAGAACTTCGTCAGCTTTTCGACTATATTTGAGACACATTTGATATACCAGAAGACTGGAAAGCAGTTTTGGTTATTACATGCCAGGTAAACCACGCGGCGCACTTTCGCCATACCGACCCATTTCACTTACGTTTTATGCAATGAAGCTCATGAAAATAATTAAACATGCTCGCCTTACTTCGTGGCTTGAAAGGAATCACTTAGCATAACACGAGATGGCGGAATTCAGGCATGGACTTTCTTCTCAAGACAGCCTCGTAGACATGCTTACTTCAATTGAACAAAGTCACGAAGCCGAAAATCTTCATTCGCAGCATTTTCCATGTTACAAAGGCCTATGATAACGTTAAGCCGGCCGATGTTCTTGAAACGATGACGGCTATCGGTATCTAGGCGTTTCTACAAAACATCCTCACCAACCGAACCCTCCAAGTTCGACTTGGTGCCTACCTCAATACTTCTCGCAAAATGTGTCCACAAGCAAGCGTTTTCTCGCGAATCGTGTGCAACATGATTCTGGCCCTATTACTGACAACTCTCCCCATTAATAAATCACTGTACGCAGATTGAATTTGCTTCTAGGTTTCAGCACGGCGACACAACAGTCTTAGATATGCCTCCTAAGCAGCCATCAAGTGAGCAAGCAATTATTTACAAGATTGTGATCTACGAATATTACTAAAGAAAACCGTGTTGTCTTTTCTTTTTTTCCCTGGGAAAGGCAGGAGAAGCATTAAAATTGGCCGCCTCGTGGCAAGGGAAAGCCGGCCTACGGACCCCCGCAGGTGGCGGGTTCGAATCCCGGCCGAAGTGCCCGCAATATGAAGGAGGCATATTGGGGAGAAGGCGCCTTGTAACCGAGCATTCGGTAAAACGGTAAAATATCCCCAGAAGGTCGAAATTAATCCCCAGTCCTCCGCTGAGGCGTGCCAGATGACCTTCGTAGGTTTGGCGCGAAATAACCCCAAAATGTTTTGCATTAAAATTAATTTGACTCTTTATGATATCCCCCGGCACCGTGCATGCAAGCACAAACTCCAGGAAATCCCACCAAAATCTCGCCTTAACTGGCATATGCAAGCCACTAATATAAAAAAATCCGCAATCACGGCAAAGAATGCAATACGTAGAGTGGCAGGGCAATCGTAGTGAAACTCACTAAGTATAAGGAACGCATTTATTCAGCCCTCATTGTTATCCGCATCTTACACTAATTGCTTTTCATTAGATTATCGCCAACTGACTCTCAGGCTCTCGAACTCGCACTTCGAAAAGGTGTACGTACTTGCCTAGGAGTACGAAGATCAACGTTTGTTAAGGTAGCAGCGCAAGATCAATCACACAATACGACACACAGAAGGAAAGACAAATATTGTGTCGCACGGCCTTAAGAGGATAAGAAACTACATAAATACAAACATGGCCTTTTCGACACCGAATAAACTTCTGCGTTTTTGCAGGAAGTTAAATTTGTCTGCACATCGTAAACTTCGATGCACAAAAAAGGCCCCAGAAGACCTTTGTTACTTGCATTGAGGGAGTAGCTTATTCTATTCCGCTCTCGTGGCAGAAAATATGTATCACAAGCCGATAGGTGTTTAAATGATTGCTGAAAAGAACACTTCTATAGAAAACAAAAAATCGTTTCAGGACGCCTTGGGCATAAAATGAGGGATTGTGGATGGGTTGCAAATTTTTAAGATAGTTCTGTAATAGGAAGAATTCGGGACCAGCGGACAGGAGAGATAACGGAAGTGCATGAAACAGTGCTTCTCGATGACAACTGTTTTAGCACTCCGTCCTTAACAGGGGCTCAAAAAGAACTCGAATTTTATCCCGCTAATTACGGTAAGGAGTGAGAAGCATATTTAGAAGTGTTTCTTGTATTCGTGCTATTTTGCTGGTCATCGAGGATTAGAGAATCAACCCAATGAAGAGAACAAAGAATTAGCAGAATGTAAAGAGTTGTAAGTCAGCGAGTGTTTGTCCTTCGGTGTGTAGTTTTGTCTAATTGAACTTGCGTTGTTACCTTTAGATTGTAATCACCAACTCGCCCAAGTTTCCATTTTATTCAAAATCAATGAAGAAAAAAAAATTGTATCAAGAAGATCGGGCTTTGACTTTACCACTCACGGCTCCCAAACGCCTTTTTTCTCAACCGATTCGTTTGTCGACCATACCTGCAGAAGGGAAACCTGCTACAGTGACTTTGAACAAGGCCCCACTTGCGATTTTATATCTCTAAGCAAACATTTGATCACCTTGGGTGGATACCAGTAAAAGTGTACGATAAAAACAGCTTTCAATCAATCCTCTCTGGAACATTATACTGTATGAAGTGTAAGTGTCCCAATCCCGGTGTGCAAAACAAAATCAGCGCCAACTCACCTGTCATAAAGTTTAAAGCAACCAAATACATTTCGAGGACGTACGCCAAGCACATGTTGGACTAGACGGACAGGTCAGTCAATCGAAGTCGAAGAAATAGTACTTCCGCATTCTATGTACCAACTTTACAGTTCGAATGGAGCGGTCGACTAGATGAGACGGTGTCGTAAACAACAGCTGAAATGAATGCAAGTCTAGAAGCCCATTATTTGACAAGCAAACTGACTACATAGTTTGCGCTTGTACTAACGCACTCTCGTGCCGCACTTCAACACCTCCAAAAACCTCGACAAATGTCACGAGTAGCCATAACAGCCACATCAGTTACGAAATCACTAGAACCAGGCTGCTTCCCAGTTCCCTTTCAGTAGATTCCAGAGCATGTAGAATCACATAGAAATGAAAACACAGGCCAACTTGCTTCCAACGTACATAATCTCCCCACTAGCATACTTATTCGAGACGATCCTAAGAAATATTACGAAATTATAAATGACCACATATGTGATTTGCACCATAGCCCACTCTTTACTCTCCACTTGTGTCTAACCGGAAGTCTTCGGCGATCAGAGGCCACACATCTGCTTCGTCTACGTACAAAAAGTGACCGGAGAGGAAAATTACTCGATCGCTAGAAGAAACGTGAAACAGACACCTGTAACATATACGGTGTTACAGAAGATACTACCCTTATTCTTGAAGACTGCCAAAAGTTCGAAAAACAAACGAAAATATCTAGCATCAGAGTTTAAAATTCATAACTTTGTCGTTAAATATATCAAAAAAATTATTCTCCCATTTGGTACCTGTGCTCAGAGGGTATATTCCTGAACTTCCTCCAAACCACTAGACCACAAGGCACACTTTAACGCGCACAGCAAGTTCCGAAATTGACGGTAGCGCACCAGCCACATAGCTCTGTTTGGAGATTTGTCTTTGCCCTTTGTCCCTCTTGCTCCCCTTCTCCAGAGATTATTTTTGCCATTCTTGCCCAGCTTGCTTGCACCTTTGCATTTAATTGCAGTTTAATCATAACGAAGTATATTTGGAATAAATAGCTTTAAACCTCTTAACTTTTTCTTTATCCTTCATTATCTATAGGCGTTTCTTGTATTTTTTTTAAATTATCATTTCTCTTCTCGGAGCGAACAATTTTAGGTCATTGTTTAGACTAATCTAATCTGAATTATTTGCTTCTTTTAACTAAACGACTGTATCTCTCTCTCTATCTCTCGCTCTCTCTCTCGTTCTGTAAAAAATACTAAATGTTAAAAAACTTTTTCTATGTGGCTGACTGAACAACATACAGTTTTAATTCAGTTGATTAGCTTAATAAAGCAGTTGTTATCATCATAATAATCAAACCCAGGAACAACCAATCCGTCTTAGTGCTAACACAAAAAAGAGCAAAAACGCACGTATTCAAACACACATACACACGAGTGTAGCAGGGGAACGTAGTTCATCAGTCTGTTAATAGAAATATTAACAAGTACAAAAGACACTCAAATCAACAAGGGAAATAAAAAACACAAAACAGAAACATCCCCAGGTGTGAGAGCAAAAAGCAAATACTTGGATATCGTACTGACAAACATCAACCCTTCAACTGATCAGCCCTTTTCTTGCAAGAGGAAGTTTCGAACATCGTTTCCGAACTTGCTTCCGCATGAGTTAAAAAATGTCAATTGTATCACAGTAACGGCTATTACACCTATCTTTGGATCGTGTTTAAATGGCTAGAACGTCGAGCTGTACAAAAAGATGATTGGAGCCGTGTAGGCACACGTGGAACTCTAAGGCTCACTTCGGGCAGAAGGCTGGGAGAGTTGATCGAGTCGTGCAGGGTCTTAAAACAAAAACAACAGATCTGCCTTCATGCTTGGGTGAAACAGCGCACAAGCTTTACGCACAGAAGACAGGCTCACAAAATATCACACGTACACAGCGCTGACTAACATGTCAGGTTTGCATTTCTTTTCTCTGATCATCTTCTTCTTCTCTCAGTTAAACGAAACATTAAATAAATTTATACGGTGAGAATTTAAGTGAAATATTATGAAGAACAACAAATATATAAATAATAATAATATTATGCAATATCAGGTATAAAAAACACAAACTAATATAAAAAAATTGTGGTTCCTTTCATCTTGTCGAAAGTTAGTCCAGTAATTTCTCTCATAACGCTAGGGAGGGGGTGCTGGCACAGGCTTCTTCTAACCTCCTCAGCTTAAAACATTTCTCTTGATAGCTGCGAGCCACTCCTGCTGATGACAGTGCAGTTGGTCATGTCCGCCGAGCAACCGCAGTCTCTGCAAAGGATCCCCAGGTGTCCGGAAATGACTTTGTAGATGGTGTATTCATGTACACGTAATCTGTCGTTGAGGCAACTGCCGGTTTACCGTATACACTGCTCTCCCCATGACAGGGAAATTGAATACACCACTCTTTCTGTGCATAAAACAAATCGGTTCTAGTGCTTTTTCGTACAACTTAAGACCCGGTTTGAGGAAGAAGATTTCACCTTTGTGCATAAACTGGAAAGCTTGTACGGAGCACAGAACACCACATCGGTGTTTACGCGCGGTTGCCAATCTTCTTTAGACTGTGAGATATATTTTGGATGTATGGAACTGCGACAGGCCTTTGAGTTTTGTTGCGTGCCTTGCGTTGAGATACTTCCCCCTTCTTGGTGGTCTTGAGGAGTCTCTCCGCAACATAGGTTAACAAAGAAATCGGGTATCCCGCTGCTTGCAGCCTGTCGATCTCTGCCTCAAAGCTTATTTTTACCGAATGCGGGCATGAATTAGAAAGAGACTGTGCAATACACTGATTCACGATGCTCCGCTTCACTAACTTGAAATGCGCCGATTGGAATAGGAGGAGAGGTCTCTTTTCTCGTGGCTTGTATGGCCAATAAATGTGATTTGATGGCAGAAATAGCAGGAGGTCTAGGAATTGTATAGATCTCTCTACCGGAAGCTCACGGGTTATCTCCAGCGGCTCCGAGCAGTTCTTAAAACTAAATAGCATGTTGGTGACCACACTTAAAAAAACTGTTTCCATCAATGTGTGAGAAAATCAGAAAGTCATCTACGAACCGAAATACTTTCACAAATTTGAGAGTCTGAGCCCCGATGTAGGAGTTTGTCTTGATGCGCGAGGTAAAGGTCCTTAAGTCGGGATGCGATGCGTGATCCAATGAATACACCTTGTTTTTGACGGTAAGTTTTAACATCCCAAGTGGCAAAGGTGAATTTTAGATATACAGTATGCAATTGGAAAAAGAAAACAGTTTGGGACAGTCCTGACGCATTTTGAAAAGCGATGGCGACAAAAGCATCAATGAAGTATTCAATGCACATTAACAGTCCTTCTTGAGGTAAGGAATGATAAACGTATTTGATGTCCATGGAAAGTTCCTTAAAGGCTTTGTCGTTATGCTCTTTTAAACAACTTATTACCTGATTTGAGTTTCTAACCAAGTATGGGTGGTCGACTAGAATAGATTCAGTTTTGATGTAAAAATAAGGCTACAGACCTATGCCACGTTCCTTTACTCGTAAGGGACAGTCAACTTTGTGCGTTTTTGCACTGAAAAAAATAACTAAAAACTTAACTTTTTGTTGCACAGCTTTTTAAATCGAGCGCGTGACATAATTTCATTGATTTAGCTTTTACATTACCTAACGAAATATCACTGTGGCAGTTGAAAACCGAGTCAATTGCAGTTAAGGCTATGTGTCCAAGAACGTCCTGGCAATAATCACAAAACCTCCTTTCTTGCCTGCCGGTATAAGAGAAATAGACCTATCTTTCAAAGATCTCTCTACCCCCTTATCCGGCAACTGTATTACCGGAGGTCTATGACGGGCAAGTAGGTCGACGCCTTCCGAAATACACCGATCACTTTTGCTTCGGAAGCCCGTCTTGACACTTCACTGACGCGCGCGCGCGAGAGAGAGAGAGAGAGAGAGAGCAGCTCTGGTGCGGATTTTGTTGGTTCCACAGCAAACTTTGGTCCTAGGCTGAGTATATGGATCACATTTCCCGGCAGAGATATGTCTCCTATTACGTTGACAGGCCTACGAGTGGCAGGTGCTTTCTTTGGTGTGATGGATCGGAGATGGTTGAATGTGAAGCGCCTGAGGATTTCAGTCGTGCGTTTAGATGAGGTTGGAAACTCACGCCATCTCTTTTTTTTTTTTCGATTGAAGAACTCACGTTCTCGCACAGTTGAAGGTACAAGCGCTCTCTGTAATACCGATTTTGTCGATGCCACTCGGATTGTAAGATTTTGCATAGCCTTTTCCCGTGGTCAACCGATGGGATAAAGCCACCAAACAGTGCCAAGACCTCCGGGGGTAACAGTTTGAAACAATTGCAGTAGCCGTACGTGCGCGCTTGACAGATGGAGATTGCGATCAGGATGACAAGGAAACGAATGTTAATTGGCACGCTTGAAAAAGGGCCCGTAGTACTAGAAATAAAGTTTCAGAGGATTGAGGCTTGGGTGAGTCTGCGTGTAAATTCTGGAACTGTTTCACCCAAGCATGAACAACCAACACGCCCAAGCCTCCGTTCTCTCAATCTGGCTTCACCCGACGCTGCCGCAGGCTCAACAAGTTGGCGAGTTGCGAGTTACACCCAACATTTAAACAAGGACCACCTTTCTCAAGGTAACGATATTTAAAGGTGTATAAATATGTTTCGGAGTCGCTTGACAAACTGTTAGTTTTGGAAATGCTGTTCCAAACAACCCAGGGGTACTCTAGCTGGGATCGATCTAAGGAAAAGTACAGCGTGAAAAAACCGGACTGACTTTTTAATTCCTTTGTTATGCGAGACTGGCACCTAGCGTGCGCAAGGCCGATTAAATCAATCTAGTAACGTGAGTTTCAAATCTCAGGGCTGTTTCAAAAACAACACCAAGATCACTCAGTT
The DNA here is from genome assembly GCF_016920785.2 of Ixodes scapularis. Classification (NCBI taxonomy): domain Eukaryota; kingdom Metazoa; phylum Arthropoda; class Arachnida; order Ixodida; family Ixodidae; genus Ixodes; species Ixodes scapularis. Next base: position 150,662,791 of record NW_024609868.1, read on the forward strand.
CACTTACACGTGACAGCAGTTCACCATGATAAATATATGGAAACAATTTATATCGTGGGTCTTGCGCGAGCTCAAAACATCTTACCAGCTCCTGACAGCCATTGCGAACCAAGTATACCGAGTGGCAAGAACCGTTGTATCCGAGGCGTAGTTCTTTTTTCCTCTACAGTCATAATAAACGAGACATGCAAAGTCCAAGCGCGATCAAGGAGCGTAAACTTTCATCAATGAGCGTAGACAGCAACAAGAAAAAAAATCTGGAAAGATACCTTTTTATTAGAGCAAGCTACAACGCAAAAAATTCTTAATTGTGGCAAAAAGAAAAAAAAGGTATTAGGTGCAGGGTGAAGCGAAAACACGGGAGTTCAGACGCTTCGCGACCGCCACTTTGACCGCTCAGAACTTTTGTACCAAGGAAATGGTGCGGCATGTTTTTGTGCATTTTTTTGCCTGGCGTAGGAGAGTTGAACCCAAAGGTTTTAACAAAATGAAAACCGAGATTTTTTTTCTTCAACATGCGTATTTTTTTGAAAATTTGTTTTTAAAATATTGTTTTTTTGTTGATATTTTTATCGGAAGTTCATGCCTTGTAAGAATAATCTAGATGTCCTGGTCTACATTATGTGTAAATTTCAAACTTGTTGATGCCATATATGTAGAGGTAGAAAGTCTGAAAGTTAGTGTATTTGTTTCACCTGATCGAAAGGGATAAACTTTTTTATATATTTTAATTCATAAAGCTCCTAATAATTGCTTGCACTTTACTTAAACTTTGATGTGCTACATGAGTAAAAAAAAAAACATTTTTGGCGTACTACTCTTTGCCTGTCTTTCACAGGACCTGAAAGTTGGCAACTAATGCAGTCCGCGGTGGGAGTAGGGCCGTCGCACAATCTCGAAACCTTTTTTTTTCTCGTACTGAAAACCCTTTTTCGAGACAAAAAGTTAGGTTTTGTGCGATTAATTTGTGTCTACATCACATATAAAAAAAAAACATAAAAAAATCAAAGTGTTGAGTGAACATGCAGGTTCGATCTCTCGTGGAGCCCACTAGCCACGTTCACTGACAGCGAATTTGGCAGCCGGCTTTCGCTTTGCTTTATCTCGCTCAAATCACAAAGAATGAGCGGTGAGCTCACCCCAATTTAGAGAACGTCTTCTGATTCTGGCCATTTCTAAGCATAAGGAGAAGCGGTAGCCGTTGGCATGGCAACGTCTCGCTACTCCGAGACTCTAAGTGGATTTTCTTTTCTCGGCCAGCCGAGCGTCCGAGGTCCGTTTCGTGTAGCTTGAAAACAAGTCTTCCAAGACTTTCAACTCCCTTCAGCTTAGATCTAAATAAAGCAGCTGCTCGCAGATTATGCTCGCACGCGTTCGCCTCAGTTTCGGCATAGTTGAAGGCCTACATTCTCGGTGACAGAAGGTCAACGCGGCAGACGAACGCCCAAAACAATCCAAGAACGGACTCCAAATTTAAGCACTACGAATTCGCTCCCTTTTGCTGAAAACAGCTGACAGCGTGTATACTAATTTTAGATTTTCTGATTTTACCCGGGTTGATTTGGGTTCGCCTTAAGCATCATTTGTAAATAAAGAGCACTTTTGTTTGTCCATTGTCTCTGTTGTTCCCCTTCTCCGGGGAGTATTTTCGTCATTTTTGTCAAGCTCGCTTCCACCTTTGTTTTTAATTGCATTTAAATCAATATATGTTAAGTTTTTTTTTATTTTCTTTCTCTTAGTACGTATGCTAGCCGCATTGGTGCTGCAAGCGGGAAACGCAAGCGCTCCGCGCTGCGTTGCAAAAACCCAATTCTATTGGCCAAATTAATTCTCTGACGTCACGTCCCTGCGGTGGAGCTGCAGTCGACCGCGCGCATGCGCACATGCTTTGCCTCGAGCGCGAATCTGATTTCTGCGCACGTGCAGTATCCACAACCCGGTCTGGGCGAACGCGGGTTTATTTGCAGACATTGTGTTGTTCGATAAGCCTGCGTTTCCAACCTTGTTGCGTTTGGGTCACCCAATTTCTGAGGGACACCCAAACGCCGGGGGCACCTTACTCTAGAACCCTCTAATGACTCTACCTATCTCTCTCCCTTCTTCGTCCCTTTTTTCTTCCCTTTTATTTTACACGCAACCTGCTGTCTATATTCATTGTTGGGGCATGAGATTCCTGACGTCTCCTATTCCTAGGCTTCGTTTGACCTTACGATGGACGACCGACGACGCTACGAGAGCCATGCAAGTCAATCCAATGTCGTGGGAGGGTCAAATGACCCCCGAGAGGGGCAAAGTGATGCGCTGTCACTTGATACACTAGATTGGATAAGAAAGCTTGTAACCGCTACAGTTCATCGTAATTAGAAACATAGTATAATGGAGTCTACATAAATTAATCAAAATATTTTTTTTTAACAGGCTATCCGCATTAAAACGATATCCTCGGAAAGTAGCGCAGTGCAACGCAATCAACCATGCACAACACGTCTAAGAACCGAATTCGTCGAAAACTTCAGTCTTCATAGGAATGCCAGCCATACCACCAATAAAGAAAAACTCGAATATTTTGCATACTGCGCCATGGTTTCTAGGAGATAATGCGACCAACTATGGTCATCTTAGATTCGCTGCTCGAGTACAGCTATAGTCCTTGAGAGAAAATACCTTCAACGGTAACTGACAGCAACACAGGCCTCGCAAAACGTTTATTTTTTTCTTATTTAGAACGATATAGTGCAACATGTCTTTCCGGATTCGAAATTCCCCGTTTCCAAAGGTTCGTTGAGGGAAATTGCGAGACAATCAAGGATACTTCGCTTTTAGTGCCGCACAAACATTGCTTAATTTTGTCTTTTTTATATTTCCAAAACTTCAGGGCACAATGCTAACTTTTTGGTTAAAAGTAAACAAAGCATGAAATTCTCTGTACAAAAAAGATAAAGTCTAAAAGATTAACTTTAAGACGTGCTAAAATACCTAAATATGAAGGAGTTGGGCAAGATGCTAAGTTTGCCATTTCTATTTAATTTAAACATAAACGTAAAGAAACGAAAACCTAACTGATTCAAGTAGACCAGTTGACGTGCTTTACACCCAAGAACTATTTGTTGTTGAATATGTTTTTTAATCACGTGGCTCTTACATTTTCTTTTTTTCGTGAACCTGGGAAAATCGCAGTTCGACCTCCTCTAAGGCGCATTTTTTTACGAAAACAAGCAAGATAATTGCAAAAGCAAGGTTCGTTCCATTGTATGGGCATGTTTTGCCACCTCATGAGATTGTATAGAAAACAAAAAATAGGCACGACCACCCCTTTGATCGCTCTTGGCTGAGCAGACCCTGGAGAGCTTTTGCCGGTAAAATAATGGCAGAGAAGAAATGCCAGTGCGATGGTGTACCAGCCATCTCAAGGTTGCGTTGAAATGAATACCACCACCAATCAAAATGTCAGCATTCAATTTCTCTAAAAAAATAGTATCATGGTTACAGGCAATAAAAGCGTTTGTTGTATTAGTTTTACCGCCTAACGTCACAACTTTACAAATATATCGCTGCAACCTATCACCATATCTGCGTAAAATCATAACGCTCTCAGTGACATAACAAATGTTTGAATCCAGAGGGCACAATGCAATAAATAACATTATACTGGCCCTTCTTGTTTAAAAAAACAGCCGCATCTCCCTTTCATTTACAATCATTCGCTCAAATTTCAACCAACTTCATCGTGCACACAATAAAACAAGAAACAAACAAACATATTGCGCATGCAAAAAAAGAAAAAAAAAGTACGGCTCCGAGAAATATTTTGTTTTTATTATTTATATTTGAGTAAAAAATGACACTACACCAGCGGCAATAACTCCTATAAATTGCAAAGTAAATAATATTGATTGGTTTTGGCATAATGTTTTTTTTATTACACTCAACTACTATCTAGTGAAATACCTTTGAGCGAACAAAATTAGAGTTTGTTCGTTTTATTTGAAACCGAACGCTGACGTCGTAGTAGGTATCTGATTTGCCCTAAAAAGATAGATATTATAGTCATATTTATGCAATAAGCAAAAAAACTTTTTTTTAAATTTTGCAAGAAAACTAGTTTTTTCCACAAAACTTTTAAAGTGGAGCAAGGCGAAATGCTACGTTTCGGCTGCTTGTTTTATTTTTTCAAGGTTGTGACGGTTGTTATAAATAAGTAAAAGTTAAAGAACTCGCAGCAATTTTCTTTTAAAATTTATCTTCCATGGCCAAGGTTTTGCCTTTAAACTAAACCGCTTTGGCATGTTTCATGACCGAAAAAAAAATCTAACATCGCATATTTGACGTTTTGCTGGTATATTTTCAGCCTCGTTTCTTAAGATGTATTATATATTTCGCTTATTAAATACTATATGCCTCTACACCCACACATATGCTATCGACTGAAAAATAGTTAATTTTATATTCATATTATGTTTTTACAAAAATTCACCTCAGGCAAATTTTCAGCCCATGTTATGAAAAAAGGCTTTTTTTTTCTTTCTTTCTTATTTTTCATAATGTTCCCAATAATATTAACTTTTGATGTGCATAATCAAAGTTTCCGTTTTTTTGTTCTATTTTCTGTAGAAGTGCTAAAAGACCAGATACATTCCAGAATCTGCAAAAGTGTAATCTCGGAAGTTGGCTTTATTGCAAGGTTTTTAGCATTAAAATGCCAAGGGCAGGGGGGTCGGACATGTTTGGGGAGGTAAAAGAGCGACGAAGTGGATGAGTTAAATCATGTATTTATTTCTGTCAAAGAATCGCCCTCGTTGGCCGAATTATCATGATCGCTTTAGGGACTACGTGGGTTGCGGTAGATGATTACATCGACTAGGTGAGATTATGGCTACCAGATCGTATGTAATCCACCAGCAAATCGAGAATGGATGTCTTGTGCTCTGACTAGCTCTTGGGTAGAGACCAGTGTTGGACAAAATACTCGATAAAAGTATTTAAGTTAAGTTACTAAATACCTGCGTCATAAACTATTTAAAATACTATTCAAGTGACTTTAAATGTAAAGTATATTGAGTAGACTACAAATACTTAGAAATGCATTTCAGTTACTTTTGAAGATACTTCCTCATTGCTTAATTTGTATCGACGTCATTGACAACGACAATTATGCAGCTACGCAGATCTGGGTTACCAGAATGGTTTTTAGCACGAAACAACACAAAACGGAAAAAAAATATCGTAGGGCTATTTTATGCAGTCCGACTATAAAGAGCACAATATTGTCAGGAATGATAAATGATGAGGCGGCGAATAACTGAAGAAACTAAACGTTTAATGGGGCGAACTTGTTCCCAAAACAAAAGAGAGAAAGGCTAGCGTCGCAGGCGTCGATGTCGGCGAAACAGCAGGATCGACCGCGGGGGCGAGAGTCGAGATTGAGGCCTGGTTCACACTTACAGCTAATCCACTGCCGCCGAAGCGGAATCGGCCGAGGCAATGCACAGTGGACGCTACGTCCGGCGGCCGAATTCTCGCAGATTCGCCCGCCGATTCGCAAGTGTGAACCAGGCTTAACTCCGGTCCGCCACTCGGAGCACCTTTTGTACCCGCGTGTGTTTCTGGAACATTCGGCGTAGGAAGTTCGGCGCGTAGAACATTCGTAACTGGATCAGACTACGAAATTCTCGAACTTACCAGAATGTCAAGTTGAAGAAATAAATAAAAGAGAACTCCGCTTTCTGGTATCGAACCCGGAGACTCCGCGCGAGAGCCAAGCGCGGTAACCATTCGTCCACGCGCTCGCTGGGCAACGCACGCGGCAATATCACTGATAGATCTTACAAAACATTTCTGGGACAACAAGAAAGATATCGCTTTGGCTATTGGGGAGGAGATCAGATAGTGGCACCCCAAGCGGTTAACTTTAGAACTAGATGGATGGGGACAACAAATACATGGCTCAGCGCTCGGCTGACTTAAAGGCCGCTGTACAAACGGGACGTTCTGCAGGGAAGAACCTTCTCTCCCGAAGCTGGAGACGGGGAGGGAAAGGGCCAGCGTTGGGTGGAAAGGGCATCTAAATAATGGGGATAAGCCCCTGGGCGAACCATCCTCTCGAGAGGGAGTGGGGACGCAACAAAGCTGCCGTGGGAGTTCCGGCTACCAGGTGGAAGATAAGCTTGTCAAACGGCGACCTCGGATGCGAGGACGGGCATGTCAGAGAATTTGAAAAATGCTGCTTGATTAGCCGGACGACCCAGTGCGGTCTACTGGCTCTAGAAGGTGACTCGGACGAAGAAAACTCGTTTTGCTCCAAAACTCTAAAAGCATTCTGGAACGTGAACTCTTCCACAAATAAAAAAAATAACACATACATGAAAAACTACCAAGGCACCCAAGCTTTCTCCTATGATGTGAGAATGCGTGAGCATTACAGACAGAGTTATGTTGGCGCAACTTGCAATTAAGAAAGAAAAAAAAGTTATGTTGGCGCAACTAGGCGCAACGAATAGCGCGCTAGTTTCACGATCAAGAGGGCCTAGCTTCGAAACCGGGCAGGGGATGGTTTTTGCTCGTGTTCTTTTTTTATTTCGTTTATTTTTTTTTGTTCGGTCACGTGACAATAAAAGTCACATGAACAGAATTTTTTGTTGGCCACGTCACCAGACATTTTTTTTTAATTATTATTTCTCCTTTTCTTCTGTCCTTTTTTCCCCCTTTTTTTTCGGTTTACGCTTCCTTTTGCAAAACTCTCTGCACCTATTTCGCGTTACTTTGGCGTTAGCCAAATCATTTTATTTATGGCAGGGAATTCTGCTGTACGTATCTTATGTTACTATTACCAATCCTGGCTTGCAATACGCATAGAGAATTTCGTCCGGCAACCAGTTTGGGAATGACTTGGCCAAATTTGTGTTATAATTTTTTTGAGGTATAAGCATAATTTCGGCCTCGTTATCCGTCGGTCTCTATGATTGGCTCTTCAAGTATCTTTTGGGAAGGCAGACGACTGGCATTTTTAGAGTGCACGTGTGTCGACCAGAGTGAACATTGCTGAAGCGCCTCCAGTGTGATTTTGACCGTAAATAACTGGAGGCCACGGGCAAACCCACTAAATGTAGAAAAGTATCTACCTTTCTGGTTTCATAGAAGGCTATGAAAGGGACGAATCCCAGTCGAGTCAAACTACCGGCTTGCAAACGCAATCGTGTTGACAATAGCTCCAAGGAGTTTGTATGACTCTCTCTGGCGGTGTGCAGAGGGTAAAGGCCCGGAGGTAATATATGTAGGGTTCGGAGTTTTCGGTTTGAACCGATAAAAGTACGCCGAATACATTTTCGAAAATTCGATTTTAACCGAAAAAGGTCAGTTTTTAGGTTCGGCACTTCCGATTTAAACCAATAAAAACCGATGAAAGTATGTCGATTTCATTCTCCGGTTTCGAAAAGGTCAAAGTGACCTTTTCGAACCGGAAAAGGTCACTTTGACCTTCATTCGTACCGCAGAGCCGTGGCGAAAAAGTGGAACGAGAGTGTCTATCGAAACGAGTCCGAATGTATGTGATACACGGATGCCATCACTACGTTTTGGTTTAATGTACGCATCATCAATCGAACCGCAATATGCGAAATGCCCCATGACTCCGCCATGGATGCAGGAATTTCCTGAAGGGAAGGGGGGGGGGGGGGGGGGGGGGTCAGGTGTTGGTCAGCGTAGCATATGTTTAGGAACCCCCCCCCCCCCTCTTCTTCGTTTTACGCCCTAAATTTTACACATGCAGAAATCTAGAGGGGGGTCAGGACATCCGGACCCCCCCCCCCCCCCCTCCAAATCCGCACCTGTGTACGAGCATGTTTTCAAACTTGTTGTAAGGAAGACTGCCTTGATGCAAGCTCTGCATGTGGTGTTGTGCTTTAAAACGTCGCACCGTGTCTCTTTTGGTGGTCACAATTGGTTGATTAATCGGCCGATCTTGGCTCAGGCAGCGCTCCATCTCATCAGCCTGCCCGTGTCCAATGTTAGCGTTGAGAGAGCATTTTCGAAGCTCAGGGTCATATTAACAGTAAATAAAGAGTGCGAATCAACGAGAACATGCGAAAGTACGTGTGCGTGTACTATAATAAGATCACGTAATCCGGATGTGCAGAAGGTAAAGTTCCATGTTTTTTGGGCATAGGCTTCATATATAACTTGTCCCTACTTCTGTGTTTTGTTTGTTTCTTTTACAGTTGCACAGATTTGCCAAAGAAAGTGTCAATTTCTTTTTCAATGCATCTGTGCCGCTATTCTTTGAGTGATCACAAATATCAGAGCTACGAGGATCATCATATCCGGTGTACGTTGGTGTTTATTTCATATTCACCAAAAAAAGACGATAAAGCTTCGTGGAAATAAATATACGCCGAAAAAAAACGAAAATATGATTTTAAAATAAACACCAAAAAAAGTACGCCGAATTTTGAAGGAATAGAAACCAAAAACGCGGAACCCTAAATATACGCTTTTGCCTATTCACCTCCCGAACGGTTGGGTATTGGCTGCAGAGATCCATTTCGCTTTGTTTTATTACCGGGATTATAGCTTGATTTCTGTGTTCCTAATTTCACAGACAGAACGAAATCGCTTTTCTCGTGTGGCGTCACGGCGGTGAGACAGAAATCAATCAGTCCACCGGAATTCGACGCTTGTGCTCGTTCTATAGCGCTTCTAAAACCGTGTGATCACGGCTGTCCAATTAACGTCAACAATGCATAAACTGCAGTTACTTGTACTCGTATTGCATCGTGAGGGAACGACTATGACTGGGTAAACAGGAATAGGGAGAATGGGTGCGTGTGATTTGTTGAAGTTCGAATCAACAAATCAAGCTTCAGCGAATGCGATAGTATTGCATTCACTGAACCAGCTATATGAGTTTTCAGACGGTATATACCTTCCAAGTATGCGATTCGTGTTCTGCCAGTGGTACCTCAGCTAAATTAAAAAAGCAAAATCCACGTTGAAAAACAAACAAAACCGTTTACGGTGACTCTAGCCGCTCCCGCGCCGAATCATGTTTCACGTAAGCGTAATCTTGGGGTCGATGCACGACGAGTTGTCTTCAATCATAAAAATAGTTTGATTACGATTATTGGCAACGCTAAAAATTTGAAAGCCAAGCAGTGAAGACAACGGTGTTCTTATAAATATTATATACATTTTATTTTACACTGTTTGACTACGCTGCCGTCGTTATGTTCTTGAATTATTGGCTAGCTTGTGGCGGACAGGGAAATCTTGCAGGACCATATGATAGGACCTACACTAAACCTGCCGCGCTTCAAAAAAATGTTAGTCCAATGCATACAAGCTTGTTCAAGGCGGACGGAGCGTTGCGCATCCGGCAAAGTGCATACAATCGCTGCCCGCGGCGTTTTTTTTTTGTTTTTTTTTTTGTGCAGCGAAATAATTTTTAGTCAAGCAGCAGGCCCCCTCTTCGGCGGGTTAAGCCGGATTAACCGCAGGCGTCTCCTAATCCATTCTCCGTGTTGTCCCCTCGGGGGAGGGCGGTAAACAGGTGGGGGAGGGCGGTGAAGGAAGGAAAGGAGGGCAGGAGAGGAGGAAACGCAGAAAAAGTGGAAAGCGCGAACTGTACGGCGGCCTTTAATTAAAGGCCGCTGTACAAACGGGACGTTCTGCAAGGAAGAACCTTCTCTCCCGAAGCTGGAGACGGGGAGGGAAAGGGCCAGCGTTGGGTGGAAAGGGCATCTAAAGAATGGGGATTAGCCCCTGGGCGAGCCATCCTCTCGAGAGGGAGTGGGGACGCAACAAAGCTGCCATGGGAGTTCCGGCTACCAGGTGGAAGATAAGCTTGTCAAACGGCGACCTCGGATGCGAGGACGGGCACGTCAGAGAATTTGAAAATAGCTGCTTGATTAGCCGGATGACCCAGTGCGGTCTACTGGCTCTAGAAGGTGACTCGGATGAAGAAAACTCGTTTTGCTCCAAAACTCTAAAAGCATTCTGGAACGTGAACTCTTCCACAAATAAAAATAACACATACATGAAAAACTACCAAGGCACCTAAGATTTCTCCTGTGATGTGAGAATGCGTGAGCATTACAGGCAGAGTTATGTTGGCGCAACTTGCAATAAAGAAAGAAAAAAAAAGTTATGTTGGCGCAACTAAGCGCAACGAATAGCGCGCTAGTTTCACGATCAAGAGGGCCTAGCTTCAAAACCGGGCAGGGGATGGTTTTTTTTCTCGTGTTATTTTTCTATTTCGTTAATTTTTTTTGTTCGGTCACGTGACAATAAAAATCACATGAACAGAATTTTTTTTTGGCCACGTCACCAAAGATTTTTTTTTCTTATTTCTCCTTTTCTTCTGTCTTTTTTCCCCCTTTTTTTCGGTTTACGCTCCCTCTTGCAAAACTCTTTGCACCTATTTCGCGCTACTTTGGCGTCAGCCAAATCATTTTATTTATGGCAGGGAATTCTGCCGTACGTACCTTATGTTACTATTACCAACCCTGGCTTGCAATACGCATAGAGAATTTCGTCCGGCAACCAGTTTGGGAATGACGAGACCAAATTTGTGTTATAATTTATTTGAGGTCTAAGCATAATTTCGGCCTCGTTATCCGTCGGTCTCTATGATTGGCTTTTCAAGTATCTTTTGGGAAGGCAGACGACTGGCATTTTTAGAGTGCACGTGTGTCGACCAGAGTGAACATTGCTGAAGCGCCTCCAGTGTGATTTTGGCCGTAAATAACTGGAGGCCCCGGGCAAACCCACCCAATGTAGAAAAGTATCTACCTTTCTCGTTTCATAGAGAGCTATGAAAGGGACGAATCCCAGCCGAGTCAAACTAGAGGCTTGCAAACGCATTCGTGTTGACAATAGCTCCAAGGAGTTTGTATGACTCTCTCTGGCGGTGTGCAGAGGGTAAAGGCACGGAGGTAATATATGCTTTCGCCTAGTCACCTCGCAAACGGTTGGGTATTGGCTGCAGAGATCCATTTCGCTTTGTTTTATTACCGGGATTATAGCTTGATTTCTGTGTTCCTAATTTCACAGATAGAACGAAATCGCTTTTCTCGTGTGGCGTCACGGCGGTGAGACAGAAATGAATCAGTGTACCGGAATTCGACGCTTGTGCTCGTTCTATAGCGCTTCTAAAAACCGTGTGATCACGGCTGTCCAATTAACGTCAACAATGCATAAACTGCAGTTACTTGTACTCGTATTGCATCGTGAGGGAACGACTATGACTGGGTAAACAGGAATAGGGAGAATGGGTGCGTGTGATTTGTTGAAGTTCGAATCAACAAATCAAGCTTCAACGAATGCGATAGTATTGCATTCACTGAACCAGCTATATGAGTTTTCAGACGGTATATACCTTCCAAGTATGCGATTCGTGTTCTGCCAGTGGTACCTCAGCTAAATTAAAAAGCAAAATCCACGTTGAAAAAAAAAAAAAAAGTTTACGGTCACTCGAGCCGCTCCCGCGCCGAATCATGTTTCACGTAAGCGTAATCTTGGGGTCGATGCACGACGAGGGGTCTTCAATCATAAAAATAGTTTGATTACGATTATTGGCAACGCTAAAAATTTGAAAGCCAAGCAGTGAAGACAACGGTGTTCTTATAAATATTATATACCTTTTATTTTACACTGTTTGAATACGCTGCCGTCGTTATGTTCTTGAATTATTGGCTAGCTTGTGGCGGACAGGGAAATCTTGCAGGACCATATGATAGGACCTACACTAAACCTGCCGCGCTTCAAAAAATGTTAGTCCAATGCATACAAGCTTGTTCAAGGCGGACGGAGCGTTGCGCATCCGGCAAAGCACATTCGGTCGCTGCCCGGGAAGCTTTTTTTTTTTTTTTTTTTTTTTTTTTTTTTTGTGAGCAGCGGAATAATTTTTGGTCAAGCAGCAGGCCCCCTCTTCGGCGGGTTAGGCCGGATTAACCGGAGGCGTCTCCTAATCCATTCTCCCTGTTGTCCCCTCGGGGGAGGGCGGTAAACAGGTGGGGGAGGGCGGTGAAGGAAGGAAAGGAGGGCAGGAGAGGAGGAAACGCATAAAAGTGGAAAGCGCGAACTGTACGGCGGCCTTTAACCGAACGCGGTGTCAGCGTTCGGCTGGAGTTCGTGTTCTCCGGTAAGGGGGAGGAGGGGCTCTTTTGTTACTACTCTAGCCTGCATGAAGAATGCAGCATGCACCCTGCCCAGCTCAGCACAAAAGCCCAAGTGGGTCAAGTTCACATCCTCTGACGACTGCTTTCAAGGGAGATCCGACACTTTACGTCACTTCGTTTATTGTTAGTATTTTTTCATTACTCTGTGCCCCGCGCTTTATTAAAAAAGATGACACGAACATGCCCACCAGGCCTGTGGGCATATGCAGAGGCCTTGTGTTGGGTAAACACCAAGGTGTGGGCGTGACAAACGGGTCAGAGCGCTTCGCCAATAGTGACATCGCTGAATATCACATCCTGCGGCGCACCTTAGACGCATCGTTTAACTGCAATACATACTCCCCATACGCGGACTTTACTATAAACGAACTTGGGACACGGATATGAGTGAATGGATAACAACGAGAACCCACATAATAGCCACGACAGTGGTCGCACCTTCTTCAAGTAGGATGCGTTCAAAAAGCCCTCAGTGTTGAGGGACACTTTTGTTGGCATTTTGAGAGGTCACCCAGCTCCTAGTTCGTTTCCTGTCCTGCTCTCTGCTTATCAATGTTCGCTTACAGATAGTGTTCGCGAGAGCAATAAGTGCCGGACTGACAACACAAAAAGAAAAAAAAAAAAAACTCGACGTTTTGCTTTAGCGGGGTCAAATATACAAAAAGCAAAACAAAAATGTCTACTTTCTTGTGTGTGTCCACTTCTCTTTTTCTTCTATTTGTTATTTCTTGACACTTAAGTCTGCATTGTTCTCGTAGGTTGTTTCCCTGTCTGCTTGCGCCTCAGGGTGGCATCTTTACTTACGTAAAACCTGACCTTTGGTTTGAGGTTTTTTTTGGGGGAAACTTTATAGAAACAAAAGGCGCCTTTGGAAAGGCGAGGGGAGAACCTTCATTGTACGAACTTAGTGCTGAAATATGAGTCACAGTCGGCAAAAAGGCGATATTTTCACGAGCTCAGTTAAAGTCACCGTAGCTAATCGGAGCTAGCAGCAGGATTCGGTTGCTCAAAAAAATGTTCACGTTTGCCCGTGCCACGCCCACCCCACTTCATAACGAAAAACTCGGAAAATGGCGGAATGAAAAAAATGTATTTAAGATAATGAGTACAAGATACTCGGAATTGTAATTAAAATAAAGTTTTATATACTCTCCATCAAAGGTATTTGCAAGATACCAAGATACTCCAAAAAGTATTTAAGATACAGTATCTTGAGTAGAGTATTGGAGATACGCATAAGTCTGGTCGAGACCATTTGTCTAGCATTCAAGGTTTGCAATCTTTCTAAAAATAGTGGTGGAGAGGGGGCGACGTGCCCCTCTTAGAAACAAATGTGTGCCCTAATCCTCAGCTGTTGTGAGGACACTGACAACGCATGATATTATTATTAATATTTGTGGACTTCGAAGAATTTCGGGGACAACAACATAGAGACAGTTCAAAATTTTAGCAATTTCTTCGCTACTTCTTCAGAGCAATCTCCGGTTGACTGCATTCAGGATGTGACCTTGAAAGAGACAGTCAGCGCCACTGTCTTCCTTTGTGACGTAGACGAATAAGGTTTACGGTCGGCCTTGTTTAGTATTAAGGGGTCTAGATCACCTGGCGTTGGCGATATTAGTGTAGGTTTCCTTCAAAGGAATTTTGAATCTTTAAAATGTGTACTTCTTTATATGATCAACGGCCTCATTCAGCAGCGTGCGGTTCCGGATGTGTTAAAAACGGCTATTGTTAGGCCAGTGCTAAAGGGTGGCAAACCAACTGTAATTGGTAATTACCGCCCCATATCTATTCTGCCTGTTGTAGGACATTTATTAGAAAAGCATCTTATTTCGATGATGACCAGTTTTTTAGACAAGTACCCAATTGTAACGGAGTTACAATATGGTTTTGTGCCAGGTAGAGGCACGCAATTGTTGTTAGATGACGTTGCCGATTATTTAAACTCCGCTTTTGATGATATGTTTTGCTGCGCTCTTTTCTTGGATGTGTCAAAGGCCTTCGACTCCGTGAAGCTTTTCAAGCCGGGTTTTAGGGGGCCTTTTTTTATATGTTGTCTAATCTGCTTTCCGGTCGCTCGCAGCGGTGCGGGTGGGGCATGAGTTGAGCGCCGTGCGCTATCTCAAAGTAAGCGTTCCCCAAGGGTCTGTGTTGTCACCTTTGTTATTTAATATCTACGTCAGCGATCTTCCCTCTGCCATCGAGAGTTCTACCTGCTACCAGTATGCTGACGACACTCTGCTGATATCTCGGCATATCGATTTTGCGAGCGCCCTAGTCAATTTACAAGTCAATGCGAATAAAGCAATGGATTGGTACTTGGTGAATCTTTTAAAAGTGAATGTGGCTAAAACAAAATTGATGTGTTTTTGAAATCCGCTGAAACACGGTTTCGTAGAAAAGCCGTTTTTCCTTCATGGGATATTGTGCGACCCTCGTACTTGTGTCCCTGTTAAGTGGGTGGAGACCACTAAGTACATGGGAATTTTTTTTGACCACGACATGTCTTGGAATAATCAGTTGACAAATATATGTGGAGTGTTACGGAAAGTGGCCTGTATGCTTTATAATATTAGATTCTTTGTTCCTTTTCATGTTCGAAAAATTTGGGTTTATGCCCTGGCATACAGCGTACTTAGGTACGGGATTACGGTGTTTGCGCACAGTAGTGGACAGTGGCATGCTAAAGTGAACACCTTGTTGAAAAGTGTTTTGAAAAGTGTGGCTTACAATTCAATTTTCACAGACAGCACGAACATTTTCAGTAACTTTGAGATGCCAAATTTTTCTTCTCTACTCCGACAAACAGTGTTACTTCGTTATTTTTGGACGAATCGGTTTAAGATTTTGCACGATCCGTCTTGCGCGATAAAAAAAAAACCGTTTTAAACGGCCTCGTTGCTTCACGAGGTATTGGATGAGAACCCGTGATTACTATGTTCCGGATATTTTCAATGATCTTCCTGAATGTGTTTTCTCTTTCGGCTCTAAAACTAAGGTTAAAAGATGGCTCCGTTCTTTTATGGTCGATTCAGTGTAGGTTGTCATGGGTGTGTAGAAGACCACAGTGTTAGATACGTTGGTTAGGTGTCTTTGTGTTTTTTTCTCTTCTTCCTTTTCTGCTAATTTTTTTTTGTTTTTTTTTTCTTTTCTTCTGCGCTTTTGTTAACATGCTGATGGTGAGTTTGAAGGGTTCCAGTCCCACAAGCCATTTAGGCTTTGACTGACCCGATTTTTCACTGTAATATGGATGTTGGAAATAAAATTATTATTATTATTATTATTATTATTATTATTATTATTATTATTATTATTATTATATCTCCGAGCCTGTTATCTGAACTGTGCCTTAGGGTCCCACGTGTACCTACTCGTCTTCTGTCATCTTTTTTTGTTGCTAGAACGTTTAGTCCGGTAAACCCAATTGTGAGAATGGCTCAGCGTTTGAATCATTGCTCTGAAAAACTTGATATTTTCAACCCTTTCTACAGGACGTTTGTCCTTTCTATTAAAAACTTGCCCGTGCAGGATGAGCATTGCTGAATTGCTCTGTTATGTCTGAATTTCGTCATCTCCATGTCGTGTTTTCTGGTGGTGCACTTGTCCTTCGGTCTTGTGTTCCGTGTCTAGTGTTACTGCCTCGTTTTTATTTTATTCTACTAATTACTCGTGCGCTGCCTAGTATTGTGCTTATAAATGTATCTTCTTTCCTGCGAAGTTGTGTATAATGTTTTCTGTTTTGTTTTGCTTTGTTTTTTTACCCACCAGTGTACCAGCACCAAGACCTCAGGGTCTTGGTGCTGGTACATTGTTCGACGATGGAGGACAACTCAAATTGATATACTATTTAACCACTCAGAAAGCCTGATGTTTAGTGTTTCCAATTCTAAACACACAGTTTGCTTGCTAGCACTCTATCGACCTCCATCGTCGAACTGCACATACTTCTGTGAGGAGTTAAGAGAAAGTCTAGCAAAACTATCTAACGAAGCACAGTTACTTCTGGTAAGAGATATAAACATTGACATCCTCAAGACATCCAAATCATTTGTTTGTGATTATCTATCACTACTTGCTGAATTCGGGATAGTACCTACCATTAACCGTCCTACCCGAGAAGAAGTGTTAAACGGGAACCTCGTCTCTTCCTGCTTAGATCTTATAAATATTAGATCTTCCGATTCTTCTATCCACTCCGCTGTCATTCTACAGAAGCTCGCGGATCACTACTTTATTGCTTGTAAATGCGTTTTTCATTCAAGAATAGCTCATAACATTGAGAGTACGTTTTGTTTGGAGAGATTTGATTTTGGTACTTTCGATCGGTTCATTAAGAACTATGACTGGAGCAAATTTATATCCTCCGTTAATAGCATGAACATGTATTCTGCGTTCGTGTACATCATTAGAAGATTTCGGAACTTATCGACAACGATTGTGCACGTTAAAAAACGTAGACCTTCATTGCCCTGGCTTACGTCAGATATCCTTGCAGCTATAACTCGTAAAGAACAATTATGGAAAAGATTTCGGCGCTCTCCCAACAACATTAATCTTGGTATAGAATGTAAAATACAAAGAAATAGGGTTGATGCTCTAATTAGACCAGCAAAAAGAAATTATTATGCTAAAAAGATTTCTGACGCTCGTTCTGACTCTAAAAAAACTTGGTCGATTGTAAACGAGCTTCGTGGTCACATCCAGACGAGCGCGACGGAATCATTAAAAAAGCATTTCGGAACAGACTTAACTTCTACTGTCAATGCCTTTAATGATTTTTTTGTAAACTCACTCACGCTCTCCTCTAATGACGATGATGTACTAACATCCCACATTCCGTTTACCTCTGAATCCGCTTTTCTTCCAACTCTTTCAGAGTCAGATTTGCGGTCATATCTGTTTGGTTTTAAACGCTCTAGGTCGGCGGGTGTTGATGGCCTGACAGTTCGTGACTTATGTCGAAATTATAACTCACTGAAAAACGTTCTCCTTGTTCTTATAAATAATATCCTAACAACTGCTCATGTACCTAATGACTTAAAGCAGGCCTTGGTTGTTCCTCTCTTCAAGGGTGGTGCAACAAGCCAAGTTTCTTCATACAGGCCTATCTCAATATTGTCTTGCATTTCCCAGATATTAGAGAAACATGTTTTTGTCGTTATGTCCGGGTTCCTTGAGAAGTACAACATAATCTCGCCGCATCAATACGGGCTGGTAGCTAGTCGCGGTACCAATCATCTTCTGGAGACTTTTTCTGACATGATACACTCGTCTCTTGAAAACAACATGTATACGTGCGCCATCTTCATTGATGTCGCCAAGGCATTCGATACCGTTAACCACACCATCCTTTTAGACAAGCTTCATAGGGTGGGCTTTCATGGTCCGTTCCATGATTTACTAAAAAGTTTTCTTACGAATCGTTCCCAAGTTGTATCGATAGATAACGTCCGCAGTTCTCATGCTTCCTTAACCTCCGGTGTTCCACAGGGCGCCATTTTGTATCCACTATTATTTAACATTTTTGTAAACGATATTTCAACAGTAATGACCACTTCCAACTTATTCCAATACGCGGATGATACTCTCATATTCTCACAGCATCTTATATACCAGCGTGCAATAGAAATGCTCCAAGCCGATGCAACTAAAATAATGGACTGGTTCTTCGCAAATAAGCTTCGTGTAAATGCTTCCAAAACCAAGCTTATATGCTTTCACAATCCATTAGAAAATGTAAGTTTGACTTCTCCAATGTTTCTACATAACTCCAGCTGCTCATGTGATAATTGTAAACCTGTTGAGTATGTTGACTTAGTGAAATACCTAGGCCTTAACTTTGACTGTGATCTTTCGTGGAACACACACATGTCTTATATATGCCAACGATTGAGAACTGTTTCTTGTTTGCTTTACCATATAAAAGGATTTCTACCATTGTCACTTAAAAAAGCATTAGGCACGCGTTAGCCTACAGCATACTCAGATACGGCATCACTGTATTTTTTAACTGTCCTCAGTTCTCGCATCTGAGTATTGATCGTATTCTAAAAGGAATTTTGAAAAGTGTCGCATATAGCAAAGACTTTCTATCCTGTGATAACTTATTTGCCTCTCTCGAGTTACCTTGTTTTCACTCACTATTTCTCCAAACTGTTATCTGGCGATACTTCTGGGGAAGTGAGTTCAAGGGGTCGTCAAGTCCACTTCATGATCTGAGATCTGCTCCGCGTTTTCAAATTCCACGGGTAAGGACTCATTATGTTGAAAGTATTCGCTCATTCTATGTCCCAACAATATTTAATGAAGTCCCAGATTCTTTGCTTCTCCTTACTTCAAACAAGACATTAAAGAAATTTCTGAGGAGCTCGTTCTCCAACGTGTATAGACAGTGAACTTTACTGCTTCTAACTCTTGTTTCTTTGTTCTTACATATTGCATATTCCCTCGTGTCATTCTTTTTTATTTTCTTTTTTACTAAAGCACTTTTTTTTTGGACGCACAAAGTCACTAGTGGATGTATTGTGTGAAATCTGCGAATTGTTCCTATTCATTTTGTTTTTTTGTGTGAACACACCCTGAGTGTATTTCCCTGACTCAGCAAGATATATTCGTGTCTTCAATACGATATTTATTGTTGCATTTTTACGTAATTTCGTGCGCGAAAGTGTGTGCCATTCAGTGATTTTTTTTATAACTCATCTTTATGCTACATACAAACATGACTAAAACACCAACTCTGACTTTTCACCTGTACTCTGATGAAACATTGAATGTGTGAGTGTGTTTTTTTTTCTTCCTATGTTCACGTAATGTGAGTCCGTGCGAATATCCGGTCTGCCACGCCAAATGCTGGATCTGGTTCCGCAAGCCTCTGCTGCTTTGACCAGACCCGAAACTCAAGTGGTTATATTTGCAATGTTGAATAAAAAATTATTATTATTATTATTATTATTATTATTATTATTATGGCGAAAATGGCGAACAATGGCGAAAAGTGACGCCAGTGCATTGTGTGTGTGTGTCTTTTTTTAATACTTTTCTGACTTGATTGTTTTTTATTAGAAAGGGGGGGGGGGGCGGGTGGGGGGAGCTTTAGTATGCAGTTGGAACTGCTGTAAAAACTTGGTGATAATTCTGCCTTTGCTTTTTTTTATTATCTAGAACTGATACTTTTATTTTTATTCAATTTACATAGCTGGTTTTGCCGCACAAGCCCATGATGGCTTTGGCGAACCTGCACTTTGCCTCGATTATGCTCTTCCGTCACAAATAAATTTTGCTGCTCCAAGCCTTTTTTCGGGAAGCAGAAGTATGCTCGGTGTACGGACTGCTCAAAGCGTGCTCACGTGAAGTGTTTGAGTGCGGACAGGGACGGCACCCATCATTTGGCTTCTGGGGTGAGTGATTTTCGCTGCAAGAGCTGCATTTCACCCCACACTGACGGTAGGCCTAACGAGGATCTCGACGAGTCCACCGAAGGCCACGTTTCGCCCCACGCCGGCGGTAGGCCTAACGGGGAATTCGCCGGGTCCGCCGAGGCTGAGCTCGCTGCCGCGGGGCCGCTCCTCGCCACGGAGGGAGATGACCTTGACGTTCCTCCCGATGGCAATGCGGCTGGGAGGCCACGGCCACCGGACGGGGGGGAGGTGTGCACGCCACTCTCCCCTTCACCCTTCTCGGGAGATCTGCTCGACGATCGCCTCCCTGCTGACGCCGACCCTACAAGTCGTTTGCTGCACCGCCTTCTGACCAGCGCGCTTGATGGTATATCTTTCCTTACGGATCAAGTGGCTGCTCTCCGTGAGGAGAATCGGCGCCTTCAGAGTGAGTGCACGAAGCGCTTCGACCTACACTCGATCAGCCTGAGCGCCATTAGGGGTGACGTAGGCCAGATTCGGGACGTGCTTCGTGTACCGAGGTTCAGGCACTCGGCGGCGCCGCCTGCTAGCTCACCATCCGGAACTCCGTCGTCAAAGAAGAGAGGGGGAGCCGAGAAGAAGCCTGCGCTTCCGGCTACAGGGGTGAATGCGCGCCGGTCCAGTCGTCCACTGGCGTCGATTCCGCCCGCCTCACCGCCGTGCCTGACCCCCGTGCCTGACCCCGTGCCTGACACCCCAGTGGCGAGCACCATGTGTCCCATAACACCGGCGACACCTGGCCTCATTGTGCCTGGGTCTTCGGACTTTGCGGCACGTGCTCCGTGTGCGGACTTGCGACGTGAAACCAGCTTTGGAGACACGCCGTCTTTGGGGGCCCCTGAGAATGCCTCCTTCTCTTCAGTTTTGTCTCCCCAGTCCGAGGGAAAGGAGATTTTTGTCACACGCCTTAACCCACGCACCACGTCAGCGGACATGGTGAGGCATTTGAAGTCTGTTGGTGTGACACCTTTGCAATGCCTGCGTCTGAAAACGCGACATGCATCCTACGCGTCTTTTTACATCGCTGTAGACACTCCTTCTTTTCACGCGCTCGCTGACCCTTACCTGTGGCCCAGCGCGTGCTACTTCCAGACATTTAGAGGTAATTTTCGCGATGAGATGATTCATCCGTCGGACATAGCATAAAAACGTAATATGAAACTAAAGTATACCGATTTAAATATCTATTATCAGAATGTACGTGGTCTGCGCACAAAATCTAAGCAGTTCTTTGAAAATTTAATTTGCTCAAACTCAACTTTTCTGGTTCTTACCGAGACGTGGTTATGTCCAGACATCTCCTCCTCCGATTACTTCCCGCCAAGTTTCAGGGTTTTTCGCAGTGACAGGCAGTCTACTGAAGGGAAGCGGGGTGGAGGTGTATTGGTCGCGTTTGATCAGTCCTACGATTGCGTTAGGCGGACGGGCCTTGAGACGTATTCCGAGTAAGTTTGGGTTGAGGTGCGCGGTCCGAAAGACAATATACTTTTGGGAGCATTTTATTTTCCCCCACATATGTCACCGGAAACATTCCATGACTGCCTTCAGGAGATTGAAAGAACCGTAACCGCATCTGACTCAGCTAATGTTTTGATCTTAGGCGATTTTAACGCACCATCTATTTGTTGGAAAACATGGAAGGTCACATCGAATAATTTTAATATCACTACAAAATGTGACTCGTTAGTAAATTTTTCATCGTTCTTAGGTCTGACACAACGAAACTCCACACCCAACTGGCAAGGGAAGTTCCTCGACCTGTGTCTAACGACCTCAGAGACTGTCAGTGTCGATAAAAGTAAAGTTCCTCTCGTTCCAGAGGATAAATATCATCCAGCGCTTGATATAAAAATGACTATTCAAACACCAGTGCTGCGCCAAATGCCAAGTGGCCAAAACGTCGAGAAATCCTTTAACTACGCAGCTGGCGATTACGTAGGCCTGTACGGATATTTTTCTGACTTTAACTGGAGTTCCATTCTGGAGTCTCCAAACGTGAATGATCAAGTAAATCAACTGACCGCTGTGGTAAAGGAGGGAATGAAAAAGTTCATCCCATTGAGAAAAAACGTACGCTCTGGGTTTCCCTATTGGTTTTCTCCTGAACTCCGTACGGCTTTGAAGAGAAAGTCGTTTTTGCATAGAAAATTTAAGAAAACAGGCCGTCCTGAATTCGAGTCTAAATTTCAGGAGGTGAGAAGTCGTTGCAGGGCATTGCTTAAGCGTGATAAGCAGGCAGATACCGAAGCAGTAGAGTCAGATCTACAGCGAAACCCTAAAAGATTTTGGAGAGGAGTTAAATCGCGCAGGGGCGATCGCGCAGGAGAAAATGCTATTGTCATAGAAGGGAACGGAGGCTCTACAACTGATGTATGTAATGTTTTCGCTGGTGTCTTTGGTTCAGTTTACACTGTTGATACTGGCGCACTTCCTAATGAGACCCTTCCATGCACGAACACTTTATCAGTTAGTAATATTGCGATAGACGAGGTTACTGTAGAAACTTGTATAAAAGCAATGCGTCCGACGCTATCTGCCGGTCATGACGGCATCCCCCAAGCTATACTCAAGTCTTACGGCTGCATTTTAACACCAGTCCTTTGCGCTATCTTTATTAATTGTCTGAAGTCGGGCATTTTCCCGAGTATTTGGAAAATTGCTGTTGTGGTCCCGATTTTTAAGGCGGGCAAGCGGACTGACGCTTCTAACTACAGACCTATTTCTTTACTCTGCTCGTTTTCTAAGCTCTTTGAGAAGGTCATCCACAGGTCTCTGTCTTTTTCACTTCAAAGCACGATAAGTACCAACCAGCACGGTTTTTTCGCTGGTCGTTCAACGACGACAAATCTGGTGGCATTCGCGGCTGCTGCGTCTAAGGTTGTGTGCGACAGAGGTCAACTTGACGTTATATACTTTGATTGTAGCAAGGCCTTCGACATTGTAAACCACAGTATACTTTTATCTAAGCTCTCTGCAGTTGGTCTTTGCGGTCCGATTTACTGTCTTCTGGAGGACTACCTAAGGGAAAGGGTTTGTTATGTGCGTGCGAACGGGTCTTGCTCCTCCACGTATAACGCAACTTCGGGTGTACCACAGGGCTCCGTACTGAGCCCGTTGCTATTTTCTGTTTTTGTGAATGACGTCGCAAGCGCCATCACCACGTCTTCTTTCTTGCTATATGCAGACGATATAAAAATATTTAGAGAAATAGGCGGCGAACCTGACTGCATGGATTTACAGTCTGAAATAACCTCGTTTGTTGGCTGGTGCTCACGTAATCACCTGAAGATCAACCAGTCCAAAACAAAAGTCATGACCTACTCTAGAAAAACTGCCACAGTACCATTTAACTACACAATTAACACTAATCAACTATCCCGCGTTGGCGAAATCAGAGATCTTGGTGTTGTATTTGACTCTGCTTTGCGTTTCCAGGGTCATGTTATGCATATTGTGAAGTCTGCGCTGCGCACCCTGGGTCTTGTGTGTCGTGTATCACGAGAATTTCGTGACCCTAAAACATTTTTAACCTTATATTGTTCCCTGTGTCGTTCTCACCTTGAGTATGCATCTGTTGTGTGGGGTGGGACGTGCCACTCTAATCTATTGAGGATTTCTCGTGTACAAGCGAAATTCGTATCTATTTTTAAACACCGTTTCAACCTTGCAAAAGCAGTTGATGACGTGCATAGTTCACCCATTCGACTGCAAGACTTGCAGGGACGCCGAAACACTGCGGAGCTGCTCTTTCTTTATAAATGTATACATGGTCAAATAGATAGCTCCGACATCCTGCATCAGGTTTCTCTGCACGTACCGCGAGTGACGACAAGAAAAACGTCAACCTTCTATCTGTCATCTAGAGTTAATACACTTGATCCAGTATCTCGTGCGGAACTCCTTTATAATAACTCTTCTCTTAATCTCGATATATTTCTTGAAAACTTCTCCGATTTTGTTATATCTGTGCGGAAGCTCTTTTGTGACTTTCGATGAACTTCCTGAATCAACTGCCGGGTTTCCATATGCATTTCTATGACTTGTTGGTTTCTTGTTTCTATTTGTACGGAGCTGTATGTGTAGTGTTCAGACGTTTGCGTCTGTTTGCGTCCAAGTGAAGCATCCATATGTATTGGAATATTTTCTTTCGTGTCTTCATTTCTCTGTGCAATTTTTGTGCACTTTTTTGTTTTGTTTTTCTGTACAATTTTGTGTACACAGTTCTCGCGTCTTCCTTTTTGTAGAATTTTATGTAAAACTGCCTTCCGTGTATTTTTTTTTTCTTTTTCCTTTTTTTTTGTGTGTGTGTTTTTGTTCTTTTTTACGTGCGCCAGCACCAAAACCGCAAGGTTGTTCCTGGGCACAAATAAAACTATTCTTGATTCTTGATTCTTGATTATTATTATTATTATTATTATCATATTTGTTTTGCCAATTATCGCACAACTTCTTTAAAAGCATGTATTCCATACTATGACATCATTTCTAGATGTTCACAATGTTATTTCACCGAGTCATTTTGGTTTTGTTCAAGGAAAGGGAACCCAGCCATTGTTTGAAGATTTTGGCGATTTATTATTTTCTGGCTTTGAAAAACATCTTGTTTGCTGTGCCTTCTTTTTAGATATATCTAAAGCCTTTGATACCGTTAGCCATTCAATCCTTCTGACAAAGCTTTATTCCTTCTGAAATTCTACAAGCGAATTCACTGCGTACTGAAGAAAATGCTGAGACTTCACCTTACTCGGTTGAAATGTCACCTAACGTGTACCTATTTATTAGTATGTGTGTCGTATGTGCTTAATTAGTTATCCAGTTTTGGATATTCCAAACTTTTCCCGTTTGTTCTACTGATGTGTGTCCGTCAAACTTAACACTGTTTTTTTTTTGTAGACATGTGTAATTTTTTTTCTATGGTTGTCTGGGTGGCATCACACAAGCCATTGTTGGTTTTGATTGCCCCCGCACTCTTGTATGCTTCCATGAATGTGTCCTGAATAAAAGTTAATATTATTACCATTATTACTATTATGATTATTATTATTATTATTACTATTATTATTATTATTATTATATACTTCAATGACAATCTCACAGAAGCAAAGCGGAAGCTATTCTGGATGGCAAGATCAAGAGGAAAAGAAAACGGTTTCAAATTCGTATGAGTCCGACACGATAAAATCTTTGCAAAACAAAGTCAGAGCTCTCAACCCATTCGCAACACTGACGTTTGTGCATTAAATAAAATAGCTTAGGCCACGATGTCTAATTGTTTCCAGCTAAAAAACTTAGAGTCCTGTATAGAAACCTTCAAGCTCACCTCGTGTCATACTTTTACTTTAGTCCACGTAAATATTAGAAGTATTCGAAAGCACTGGGATGAATTTCAACTTGCTATTATTTCTATGCTTCCAATTGCTGATATTTTTGTTCTTGCGGAGATTAATATTCACCAAGATGAAGTAGGGCAATTAACTTTATCAGGCTTCAAAAGTGTCTTCTACGCCCGCGGGGGTGGTATTGCGATCTTCCTTAGGAACAAGATATATTTTACGGAAGTTCAGTTAACATTCCACTCAGCTGAGTCAAAGGCTTTGCATATAATTACTTCTGCCTGTGATCTCTATCTACTTAGATTTTATAGACTACCTTCGGAAAAAGCTGAAGATTTTCTTTGTGACCTGCGGAACAGTCTGCTAACTTTGCCGGCAGCTGTTTTTTTATGTTTCGTCGGGCACTTTAATATTGACTTACTGAAGGCTTCAATGACTCTAGATTGTGAATATCTGACACTGCTAGCAGATCATGGCATTTAACGAGCAATCCTTGTCCCAACAAGAAAGGAAGTTTTCGGAAACAAACATGTAATAGCGTCTATTAACCACATCTATCTGAAATCGGCATCCTTCAAAACAAAAGCAGCAGTCATTAGTCACAAATTATCATACCGATATTTTGTTGCATGCAGTTTAGAATTCCCCCATGATACGCCGACTTCGGTTTCTAACAAGATTCATCGGGTTGAAATTGTTAATCGACAAATGTTTGACAACTTAGTCTCTAATTACGACTGGAATGCTTTTCACCAATGTGTTACACCTTCAGATGTTTAAACCCGTTTCGTGCCCCTGTATAAGCTGTTTTCAAAATTCTCAAAGAAAGTTATTCTTCGGAAACAACGAAACTTAAATTTACGTTGGTTAAATAAGGATATATTATCTGCTATACTACTCGCAGAAATAGCTTGAGACGAAGCCGGCACTCACCTCATAACTCTAGCCTTCAAGCTGAATTGCGAACTCTTCGGAGCAGAGTAAGCGCACTTATTCGTTCAGCTCAGCGTCAATATTTTCAAAAGCAATTCTACGTATGTGAGTCCAACTTTGCTAGATCCTGGTTGTTGATTAATGAACTACGCGGAGTCGCACCTCCTGGTTTACAAGCTGACACTTTTAGCGAATTTTTCGGACCCGATTCCATTGCTACAGCGAATACCTTCAATAACTTCTTCGCCATATTTTAGTGCAAAGCCAGACAAAGTCCAACACCACCCAGTTTTTTGCCCCACTCCAAATTAGTTTCTGCATTTCTTCCGCTCATGACAGTGATCGATCTGGAGTCTATATTATCAAGTCTCAAACCTAGAAAATCACCAGGGTATGATGGAAATCACGTCTGCGACATCCGAAGAAATTTTAGGCACATACCAAACACACTTCTACTCATGTTTAACGGAATAATAGAGTCGGGTGTCATTACTTCAGGATTAAAAACCTCCACTGTTAAGCCTTTTTTCAAGGGAGGCAAACGTGACCGGGATGAAAACGACCGACCAATATCTATTCTTCTGTTTCTTGCTCAAATCTTGGAAAAGTATATTTATATATTTATGTCAAAAAATCAAAAATCAAAAAATATGACATAATATCGCAATCTTAATATGGTTTTGTGCCGGGACGTGGGACACAACATCTTCTTGAAGCACTGTCAGACGATTTAAATTTTGGTTTTAATCTGAACTTATTTATCTGCGCATGTTTTCTAAATGTCAGTAAGGCATTTGACATGGTGTGCCATTCTACTTTGCCTGGAACTCACACCTATCAAAAGTCTGTTCTAAATTAAGAAGCGTTTCCTGCTTATTATATCATATCAAGACATTTCTACCTTTTAGTCTCAGGAAGCTTATAGCTCACTCGTTAGCTTATGGTACACTCCGATGCGGCGTAGCAGCCATTGGCAAATGTTCTGGATTGTGGCAGGCCAAGATAAATACAATTCTAAAAGGAATCTTACGAAATATCCAGTATAAACCTGCATCCTCAGATCACGATCGTTTTAAGACTTCGTTCATGCCAAATCTGCTATTTGTTTCTTGAAGCAGTCGTGCTTGAACACTACTAGAAGGATAATTTTAAAATTCTTCGTCCGAATATTAGAAAATTACGAAAATATTAAAGTTTCTTGTTCCCGCTCACTATACACGCTATGGTAAGAACATGCGATCGGTCTATGTGCCTCAAATCTTTAATTCCTTACCTCCCAGCTTCTGTGACCTTACTCATTTTTTTAACAAGTGAGTTTTTTTACTGTTTTATGATTTATTTTTCATTATTATTATTATATGGCAGGGGTGGCCAAGCTGCGGCTCGCGAGCCGCATGCGGCTCTTTCCGTGTGAAAGTGCGGCTCGCGGCTCCCCGCCCCCCCCCCCCCCCCCCCTCCTCCGCCTCCCTCCCGGTCACACGAGCACTTCCCCGAAAAGAGAAATGGAACGCGTTTTAAATCGAAAGACAGGTTGCGGTTTGGTAGTTTTGTGCTACTGCTACCTTACGTACAATTGGACTGCTTTTGACTCGGATAGATTAATAGTATATATAGTTCGAGATTCGTTTATTGCTATGGACAAAAGTTTGCCTCACCCCCCTTGAGGCTTTTTGGAAGTTTCGTAGTTTTTTTTGCGGCTCTTAGGCCGGGTCAGCCTGGCCACCCCTGTTATATGGCAACAGAGGAAGTCATCAAGATCTTCCGTGTCGCAAGAACTGGACAAGAATTTCGACTACTTTCAAAGGCGAACTATGGCCAAAAGTGACGTCGGTGCCTTGCGTGTGTGTGTGTGTGTGTGTGTGTGTGTGTGTGTGTTTTAATGATGTTCTGACTTAAAGATTTCTTTTTAAAGGGGAGGAGCGTCAGTATGTAGTTTGGAACTGCTGCAAAAACTTGGTGATAATTCAGCTTTTTTTTCTAGAACTGATTCTTTTATTTTTATGCAATTACATAGCTGGTTTTGCCGCACAAGCCCATGATGGCTTTGGCGAACCTGCACTGTGCCTTGATTATGCTCTTCCTTCACAAATAAATGTATTATTATTATTATTATTATTATTATTATTATTATTATTATTATTATTATTATTATTATTATTATTGTTCTTGTTGTTGTAAGGCAATGACTACGTTACAAACAAACGCTACACGGTTGATGAACTGGTTCAATTCTAACTTTATAAAAATAAACACATAAAACAAAACTTGTGTGTTTCTGTAGTCCCCTTAAACGCAACGTTCTTGATGCTCCTTTTCTTCTACACTCAACGAGCTGTGTTGATTGTAGATGTATATACGTAAACCATGTTAGTACAACGAAGTATTTGGGAATACTGTTTGATAGCGATCTCTCCTGAAATTCCCGTCTTTGTCATATTCCTAAAAAACTACACAGTGGTTCAAGTTTGCTTTATTCAACAAAAATGTGTTTTGCCTTTCAGAGTCCGAAAAATGGTAGCAAATGCTCTGGCCTATGGTGCGCTGCGCTACGGTATTACCCTGGATGCTGACTGTTCCTTCGGTTGGCAAAACGAAATTGACAGTATTCTAAAAGGAATTTAGAAAGCTGTAGTATACTGTACCAACATCCCATCTGACAATCTCTTCCCTTTTTTGCATCTTCCTCGTTTTACAACACTCTTCGAAACTGAATACTCAATAACTGAATACTCTTTCAATAATAATACTTTTAGGTACTCTTTCTTTCCTTCAGCTGTAAGAGATTGGAACAGCCTTGATCCGCTGTTTTTTAGCTACACAAATGTGGATGCGTTCATTCAAGCTCTTGAACAAGACCTTCTCAGCAAGTTCATCAGTTAGTTCTTTCTGTTATGTTCTGTTTCCTTTGTTTCAATATGAAAGGAAGTGACGATTTCTAAGAATTACTTATTTTCGCGCGCCTCAAAAATTGTCTGTTGTTTTTATTTGTACCATACCTGCTATAATCCCTCAATGGGGATTGGCAGTATTTTGAAAATAAATAAATAAAATAAAAAGATGTGTCATAGAGAAGCATTACTGGAATAATCCCTTTAAATTTCACGTACAACTCAGCGTTCACAAAGGAACAGCGAACATTTTGCGATCCCTAGAGTATACACTAAATATGGAAAAAGAAAGCGGTCATTGTATGTTCCTGATATATTTAACAAATTGACAGTACCACTTCGTAATATAAACTCAAAACGACAGTTAAAAAATTTCTGAGTACAAAGTGTTAGACATCGTTACTGTGCTACCTCATTTTATTGTATTGGCTCTTTTCTGCTGCGTTGTCAGTATTAGAATAGTTTACGTTCTTTTTTCGTGCATTCAGTTGTCTTGTAGTTTTGTTCTGGTTGTTGTTGTGATGTATGTTTATATTCCGATTTCCTAGGTTGTTTTTCTTTTACGCCGTTTCCGGGTCACGTCCCACAAGCCATTACAGGCTTTGGCGGACCCGTTATCACTGATGTGTATCTCAAGACTGTCAATAAGAATTATTATTATTATTATTATTGTAATTGTTGTAGTTGTTGTTGTTGTTATTGTTGTTGCTGTTGTTGTTGTTGTTGTTGTTGTGGTTGTTGTTGTTGTTGTTGTTGTTGTTGTGGGTGTTGTTGTTGTTATTATTATTATTATTATTATCCTGAGTGAAGCTTGCGTGCACGCGACTGAAGACGCGTTGAGATGGTTACTCCTCGTTCCACGTGACGGCTGCTGAGCAGGATATCGAGAAACTGTTTGATCCCCTTCTCTGGCCAGAAGGAAGCCTTTTTAAAGAATTTACTGGCCAGCTTACAGAGAGCCGCATCCGTGAAGCGGTCAGCCAATCACTGTCCTCCCATGGAAATGCCGACGCAACCTAGATATCTATTACCAGTACGTCCGTGGTCTTCGCACAAAGACTAAAGAATTTTCTTCTAGCGTCTTTTTTACTGCTGATTCATATATTGTTCTCACTGAAACATGGCTTTGTCGAGATATTTCTTATTCTGACTTTTTCCCACCTAATTTTACGTTATTTCGACGTGATCTCAAATTCTCTAATAAGAAAAAAGACGAGCGGAGGCGTTTTGATGGCAGTTGATGCGCCATTACAGTGCATAAGACTTCCTGACCTGGAGACATCGCTTGAGTCAGTGTGGATAGACCTGCAGAGTGTCAATGGTGAACGCACTCTGCTTGGCGCATACTACTTGCCGCCCGACACCTCTCCTGATGAATTTAACCAGTGTCCATACCTCGGCAAACCTCACTCATGAGGACCCTCACTCACCCTCACTCACCCTCATCTTCACAGGTGAGGTGAGGGTGAGTGAGTTTCTGAACCAGGAAAATTCATGAGTGTGAGGGTGAGTGAGGGCCGTGAGGGCTGTGAGGGCGGTGAGGGCGGTGAGGGCCGTGAGGGCGGTGAGTGGCGTGAGGGCTATGAGTGCGTGAGGGCCGTGAGGGCGGTGAGGGCCGTGAGGGCGGTGAGGGCGGTGAGGGCCGTGAGGGCGGTGAGGGCAATGAGGGCCATGAGGGCGGTGAGTGCGTGAGGCCCCCTTCAGATCGAGCATCTTTCTCAGCAATTTTGGTGTTAATGGCGGGTTGTTCTCCAGTTTTCCCTAGATCGACACGAATTGCTGAGATCGGGTCCGGCTCGAAATAAGCAAGCAACTCGGAGCAATTTGAATACGTTTGAAGCGGCTGCATCCAATCAGGGACGCAAAATTTTCACGTGATACCACGTGCCAGTGATGATGACACCGAAAGACTTGGTTCTGGTTTGAAATCGATCGTTTTTTGGAAATAAACTGTTTCACAAAGGTACATTAGCATTTTTAACGAGGTTTAAATGCATAAAAAGACGTTTATAACGTGTAATTGTGTCTAAATAGTGCAAGAAAAATAAAATTTTATGATGACGATGGCAAATTGCAGCAATTGCTTGCTGCGTGTGATCGCGGGCGGCCCGTGTTGCTGGCGTTGCGACGTAAAGTTTCTGTGCGAAATCGCCTCATCTGGAGCTGGCCTGAGTGGCGTGAGGGCCATGAGTGCGTGAGGGGCGTGAGGGGTGTGAGGGCGGTGAGTGGCGTGAGGGCGGCGAGTGGCGTGAGGGCGGTGAGTGGCGTGAGGGCGGTGAGTGGCGTGAAGGCGGTGAGTGGCGTGAGGGCCGTGAGGGCAGTGAGGGCCGTGAGGGCGGTGAGGGTGGTGAGTGGCGTGAGGGCTATGAGTGCGTGAGGACCGTGAGGGCCGTGAGTGCCGTGAGGGCGGTGAGTGGCGTGAGGGCGGTGAATAGCGTGAGGGCCATGAGTGAGTGAGGGGCGCGAGGGCCGTGAAGGCCGTGAGGGCGGTGAAGGCCGTGAGGGCGGTGAGGGGCGTGAGGGCGGTGAGTGCGTGAGGGCCGTGAGGTTCAGTGAGGGTGAGTGAAGGGCTGAAGGTGAGTGTGACTGTGAGGGTGAGGGTGAGTGACGGGCTGAAGGTGAGTGTAGCTGTGAGGGTGAGGGTGAGTGATGGGCTTAGGTGAGTGTGGCTGTGAGGGTGAGGGTGAGTGAGGGCGACCTAAGATGCCGACCTCTGCCAGTGTCTTCTTGCTATTGAAAGTACAACTAGTGCCCTAGACAAATTCAAATTTATTGTACTTGGTGATTTGAATTTCCTCAATATAAGCTGGGAAACAGACACAGCGTCTTTTAATAATTACTACCTTGCACAGAAATCTACGTTCTTACTTAACTTTGCATCATTTACTAATTTAAAGCAACACAATTGTAATCTCAATTGCCAGGGAAACATGCTTGATATGTGCTTCTCAGATTAAGATGGTACTCGTATAACTGAGTGTGCCTCAAGTTTAGTTCTACCTGACAGATACCCCCCTCTGGAGATCGGGGTAGCTCTTCGTTTGGCATGAGGTGTTGTTTACGGAGCCATTCTAATGTGGCTAGTCACAATTTTTCCGCTTTACGGTTGGTCATCGATCATTCAATGCACTGACATTGATGAACAGGTTCCTAAGTTCACACGCATCGTTCGAAAAGGGATGCACCAGTTTATCCCATTACGGAAGAAGCACAGATTAATGAATAAGAAGTTTCACGCTCACAGAAAATTTAAAAAGAACAGTCTCCCTGGATGGAAATCAGAATTTAGGCGTCTAAGGCCTTCAGCAAGGAAGTTATGAGGCGTGATCGTCAGACGTACGTTAATTCTGTTGAGTTGCATTTGACTCAAAGTCCCATGCAATTTTGGAAATATGTTTGGTCTCGATCAAAGACAAAATGTGGGAGGGAGATCACGTTGCTGAACTCACAGGAAAACTCGACCACATATGTTTGCGAGATTTTCGCCCACGACTTTCAGTCCGTATTTAGGCATCAACCGAACTCTCCCATTACGCCGCACCAGCTGCCTCTAGTAATGCAACCTATATTGCGTTGTTTGATGAGGAGCTATTGCATGAGTGTGTAAAGCACATGAAGCCTTCTTTTTCTTCTGGCTATGACGGCATTCCGTCAGTCCTATTGAAGGCCTATAGTGCAATATTTATCCCTATTTTGGTACACATTTTTAACAACTGCGTAAAAACTGAAGTGTTTCCCGTCTTGTGAGAAACAGCACTTGTTGTACCCGTACGAAAGTCCGGTTCAAGAACAAGCGTCTTAAATTACAGACCTATATCTCTTCTTTGTACATTTTCAAAACTCTTCGAAGCAGCTTTGCACAAAATATTGTCGTTTAAGCTCAAACATTCTCTTATCCTTAGCCAACATCGTTTTATGGCGGGTCGCTCAACGACGACTAACCTCACTTGTTTCATGTCAACTGCTGCCCAGGTCGTCTCTAATAGCGGCCAACTTGATGTAATCTACTTTGATCTAAGCAAAGCGTTTGATCTTGTAAATCACGACATGTTGCTAGCAAAGCCGTCAAAGCTTGATGTCCACAGTTCGTACTTTTAATGCTCAAAAGTTACTTGCGTGATAGAATGTGTTTTGTCAGCTCGGAATGGTAATGTCTGCTGCTTATCAGGGTACGACTGGTGTACCTCAAGGTTTCGTTCTCGGCCCCCTTCTGTTTTCAGTTTTTGTGAATGATGTTCGGCTGTGATCCGTCACTCATCCTTTCTACAATATGCAGATGACATTGAGATGTTTATAGAGGTACGAGACGAACGCGATTGTGTTTTGCTACAAAATGATGTATATGCTTTCGAAAACTGGTGCACTCAGAATGCCCTAAAACTAAATGGTTCTAAAACTAAAGTCATATCTTACACTCGAAATACACGTAATATTATATTCTCTTATGGAATTCA
Organism: Ixodes scapularis; assembly: GCF_016920785.2. Taxonomy (NCBI): domain Eukaryota; kingdom Metazoa; phylum Arthropoda; class Arachnida; order Ixodida; family Ixodidae; genus Ixodes; species Ixodes scapularis. The sequence continues at coordinate 150,695,990 of NW_024609868.1, forward strand.
GTAAGTTCTTTTGGCACGTGTGAATGAAATCAAAGACCTTGGAGTTGAATTTGATAGTACATTACGCATTTCGAGTCATGTTGACCACATTGTGAGCTCAGGTTCACGCACGCTTTGTATTACGTGCCGCCTTACTAAAGAGTTGAATAACCCTAGTACTTTTGTCACTGTACAGTGCTTTATGTGGACCACGCGTTGAGTATGCCTCTGTTGTATGGAATGGAATCTGCGCGACAAACTCGGCTAGGACCGAACGTGTTTAAAATAAGTTTTTATGTATCTACAGACATCGTTTCTCGTCGTGCAATGCGCCTACCTCAAACGATTATCCAGCAGTCCCAGTCCAACATAGCTTGGCATTGCCCACCCTGCGGCGTAGGAGGGAACATGACGATATCCTATTTTGTACAAACGTATTCATGGCATCACTGACTGCACAACATTTATCTCAAATGAACGTTTGAAAATTCCCGTAAAAACTGCACGGCAAAATGCATCCTTTTACAATGCTTGCATAACTAATCTTCACAACCCCGTGTCAAGAATTGGGCACACCTACAATTCCTCTTTTACAGACAGTATTGATATATTTAACAATAACACACCGGAGTTCATCAGAGCGCTAGAGGTCCTCACCAAAATTTTGCTTACCATTTTTTGCACTTGATTAAGTTGCTCAGAACCAAATTTTATACTCTCGCTTTCCTTTTCTTTCGCTATCGTGGTGGTATACCGTAATGAGTTTATGTGACATATGGGATATGTTTTAAGTGTTTTTATTGTTTACTGTTCGTTTGTTGTGTGTAGTGTTATGTTTTTCATGTTTCCTGAGTGCACCCGTACCAAGACCGCAAGGTTGTTCCTGGGCACTTCAATGAAAACATTGATATATTGATTGACTATTATTATTATTTTCTAACTTAAAGATTTTTAGAAAGGGGGAGCGTCAGTATGCAGTTGGAACTGCTGTAAAAGAGGTTGCGAAATTCCGGAGGAGACGACCTTGCCCATCCAAACCGACCGGCACGGCTGAACGCCGTGGAGCATCGTCGCCAGGTGGCTACGGTCAGCTGCGCCCGGAGACAGAGCGAGAGGCGCCCTGGAGTCACCAACGCTCCTTGGTTTGCGGGGACGACGTGACCTTCTCCGAGGGATCATCGGGCTGACCCACGCCAGTGTCATCTAGCCGACTTTGCCGTCCGGCCCCTCTCCTTGCTTCTCCTGCCTGACCTCGACGCACTGCGATCCGACAGCCTTGGGACGTCCTCGACAAAGGAGGGGGCTTTACTCAATTTCCCCAGCTTAGATCGCCCATGAGAGTATCCCTAACACACAGAAGCCAGGACGCCTGCAATTATGAATGTCTTCCGCCTTCCTCGACTTCGATGGCACCATTGTCCGCCGACATTGACCGGCGACACCGCGGCCAAGGATGTCTGGCCCTTCCGTGTGTGTGTCGCGTGTGGCAGTGTGAGAGAGAGGGAGATGGCGTGCCTGGACGTTACGAACAATGAACGATAGGGATTTCCTACTAGGCAAAAATGAGCAAAATACATGCAAATATGTATCAAAATACAAATACAAAATACTTCGTCAAAAATGTATTTATTAAGAATCTAATTACATTTTCAAAAAAGCATTTAAGTACAAGATACAAATACAACCAAATGTGTTTGGTCTCCTCCAAATACTTTTCCAAATACATTCCTCAAAATTTGCGTCAGCGACTTCAGGGCACCTGCCACGGGTTTCTGGGTGTCTCATTTTAATTTTGCATCGCACACTCGGGAGTTAGTGTGCGAGGCTCTTGAAACGTAATAGAAATATAATCACAAAAAATGCAATCAGCTTGAACGTAATAGGTGAAAAAAGTACAGAGCTTCAAGCAGCTTTTTTTTGTCGATTGCATTGATTTTGGTATAGACTAACAAAAAACCGAGACGACCAAGACGCGCAGCACTAGCTAGAGATTTTTTATTGTTGCAACTCGCACCAGTTACAAAAATCTGGACGACCCGCGCATTTAGAATGTTCCAGGCTATAATATGAATGAAAATCAGGCTGAGAAACATCACAACTTGTCACAGGCACTTATTTAGCCAGTCTGCCTGTGAACGTCGATTTCGTCACTAATCTTGCCCTGGACTAGCACCGTAATCACAAAGTCACTAAACGCTTGCGCTTGATTGAGAGACACTGCATTCGGTGCAAAACGTAGTTTTCTTCCTAATCTGGACAGTGTCTTTAAAATAAAGCCGGAGGACAAAAAGAAAACAGCCTCATGGCCGAATAAAGGATGGAGACCATATCTTACAATTGCATGCATAAAAACAAGAATTGTAACTTTGGCACTAACATTTATTTAATGTAATAGAGGCAAGTGCAACATTAAAGAGCAGTCTTGTGCGAATAGTGGATTTTGAGTTCGAAGCGAATTCGAAGCGAATAGTGGTTTTGGCCGAATATTTTCGAATCGAATAGTTTTTAAACGCCTTTTACTACCATAGCATAATGCTTAGACGAAACCCCAGCTAAACTTGTGAAGGTTGTTCCACTTGTTCATTTATAAGCCAAGTTTAATCTACCTATATTTATGAACTGTGACCTCATAAGGCCTGATGTCTTGGGATGGTAAGTAAACGACGGGCTTGACATAAAATGAATCCGATAGAAATGGCCAACTATACCCAATTGACTGAATTTACAAATCTTAAATTTTTTTTCTTTAATTGGAAGTTAAAACAGAATGAATCGCGCATAATGAACGCAGGTTATAAGGGCATCTCTGCCTAACATTACTCTTGCAAAACACTCAGTTTAATTTTGGAACTTTTACTATGATGTAGAGACTGTAAATCCTATTGCGGCTAAGCGGCGACGACAATAACAATGTGGCTCGTGACAAGAGCCACGTTAGCACCGCGCGCTGCGTGGGCACTCAGCACTCGAAGCCGGCCAGCCCGAGAGGGAACATCGATACCAGCCGGCTCCTTTGATCAACGGCAAAGCTCTCGGACCAGCTACTACTCCGTCCAGGCGTGTAAATAAACGAAGGGGCCAATTTGGCCACTTCAAGTGGTGACCCGGAGACGGACACCGAAGGTGGACTTCATTGCTGAGGCATCAGCCAACGCATCGGCTGACCGGTAGCCCTCTACCACATTCGAACGTCCACTTCCTGTCCTGGACCTGTCCTGTCCTGTTCAAAACATGGAGCGAAGCCCTCCCGAAGATGAGACGGCAGTATCTACACTCCAGGTTCGGCTTCCACCATTTTGGGCAAAGAATCCTAGGGCATGGTTCGCTCAGGTCGAAGCTCAATTTCACCTGAAGAGGATAAACGCGCAACTGTCCAGATACTATTACATAGTATGCGCCTTGACACCGGAGATAGCTGACGAGCTCGACGACGTGCTGGCGGCAACACCACCGGCAGATGCCTTCGATCATCTGAAGGCCACCATTCTGTGGAGAAAAACCGAGTCCACAAGCAGCCGCCTGCAACGCCTTCTCACTACAGAGGAGCTCGGAGACCAGCGCCCGTCACAATTGCTGCACCGAATGCGCCAACTGCTGGGCGAACAGGTTCCCCACGTGAAGAACCCCATCTTGCGCGAACTATTCTTGCAACGCTTACCCCAGGGCATCCGGATGGTTCTTGCCTCAGCAACCGACATGCCTTTGGACCGTCTGGTGGAGATGGCTGATCGTGTAGCTGAGTACGTGGCACCGACCATCTCCACGCTGGTAGAGCCCCCTCCCTCGTCCACTGCTTTGCAGGATCTGCAGCTAAAAATTGACCAACTCACGGCGTCCGTTGCCGCCCTGCAACCACCTTCCGGTGACGCACGCCGTCCTTCGGGCCGCAATCCTCCCAACCATCGGGATTCATCTCGCGAACGAACGCCATCGCCGCTACGAGGTCAAGGTACCTGCTGGTACCACCGGAATTACGGACACCGCGCAGTCAAATGCCACCGTCCCTGTACCTGGCAGGAAAACACCCCGGCCGGTCACTAGAGGTGGTAGGTGACGCCGGCCGACCAGCAAGCCGTCTTTTCTTCGTTGCTGATCGGTTCATAGGTAATCGGCTTCTTGTCGACACCGGCGCAGAGTTGTCCGTCATCCCACCCACAACAGCAAATAGAATAAACCTGAACTGTGGCGTACGCTTATTCGCAGCAAATGGAACTCCCATAGCAACTTATGGTTTGCGATCCGTGACCCTTGACTTGGGACTGCGCCGCACCTTCAGGTGGATCCTTATCATCGCTGAAGTTAAGTGTCCCATCTTAGGATCGGACTCCTTGGCTTACTTCAACCTGAACGTGAGCATGCGCCACCGTCGTCTTTTCGACGGCACGACGCATCCGACTGTGCATGGGACATTTACAACGACCTCATCCATTGGCATACGTCACATCACACCATCAACGGGATATGCAGCTATCTTAAACGAGTTTCCCGAAGTCACAAGACCCTCAAATATGGCGCAACCGGTAAAGCACGGAGTGACTCATACCATCGTCACCTCTGGTCTGGCTGTCTACGCACGACCTCGCCGCCTCTCCGGTGAACGGCTCAAAACAGCTTGCCGGGAGTTCGAGCACATGCTCGAACTTGGGATTATCCGGCCTTCAAACAGCTGCTGGGCATCTCCTCTGCACATGGTGCCCAAAAAGGAGCCAGGGGACTGGAGGCCGTGCGGGGACCGCCGTGCCCTGAATGCAAGCACGTTGCCGGACAGTTATCCTTTGCCCCACCTTCACGACTTCGCGAACAACTCGCCGGAACATCTATTTACAGTAAAGTCGATTTAGTCAAAGCTTATCATCATATACCGATCGAGGCATTCGACATCCCCAAGACAGCAATAACCAGGCCGTTTGGGTTATTCGAATACGTTAGAATGCCCTTCGAACTAAGGAACGCAGCACAGACATTTCAAAGATTCCTACAAGAGGTGACACGCGGGCTTCCCTTTGTGTAGGCGTACGTCGACGACCTGCTCATCGCTAGCAAGTCACCCGAAGAACATAAACAGCACCTTCGCTTGCTTTTCGAGCAACTGCGCAGATACGGCCTTGTCGACAACGCAACGAAGTGCGTTTTCGGAACATCCGATCTAGAGTTCCTGGGACATAGAGTAACGCCTCAAGGTATTCATCCGTTGCCGCCTGAAGTCCAGATCATCAAAGATTTTCCCCAACCAACTTCTATTCGCAAGCTACGAGAATTTTTGGGTCTTGTAAATTTCCACCGGCGATTCATGAACAACTGCGCCCAAATTCTCAAGCCACTCACAGACCTGCTGCGATCACCTAAGAGCCCCACGGCACCCATCGACTGGAACTCAAGTGCACTAAATGCATTCGCGAGAGCGAAGCAAGCCCTCGTGGAAAGAACACTCCTTGCTTATCCGTGAACCCATGCGCCGACTAGGCTCATGGTTGACGCCTCCGATGTCGCAGTTGGAGCTGTACTTCAACAGTATGACCAGACAAGTTGGTTTCCACTCGGTTTCTTCTCTCAGAAGTTGAAGCCAGCAGAGACGCGCTATAGCACATTCGGTCGTGAGCTTTTTGCCATCTACGCAGCGGTCAGACACTACCGGCACTTCCTGGAAGGCCGGATTTTCCACGTCCTGACCGATCACAAGCCCCTCACCTTCGCTTTTGATGCTAATCGGGCCTCGTACTCGGACCGCGAAATTCGTCATCTCGCATACATCTCCGAGAACACAACCGATCTGCATCACGTGCTTGGAGCGAATAACGAAGCGGCCGATGCTCTTTCGCGTATCGAGACGCTCACTGCGCCCCCTGACTTGGATTTCTCCAGACTGGCGAAGGCTCAACAAGATGACGCCGAATTGCAGACAATGGAATCCTCTTCTACATCGTTACGACTTCGGCCAGTTCCGCTGCCGCTCTCAAACTGTGACGTAATTTGCGACACCTCAACGGGGACACAACGGCCATACATTCCCCCCGATTTTCGGCGTGCCATCTTCCACTCGCTCCATGACATCAGCCATCCCGGTACTCGAGCGACCCGTCGGCTCATTTTCACACGATATGTGTGGCCCCAAATGAACAAGGACATTACCCTCTGGACGCGGTCCTGAGCTCCTTGCCAACGAGCCAAGGTGCAGCGACATACCAAGAGCCTGCTGCATCCTTTCCGACCACCAGACGCCCGCTTCGACTACGTGCATGTAAATATAGTCGGGCCCCTCCCGCCATCGCAGGGGTTCCGATATATACTCACATGCGTGGATCGTTTTACTAGATGGCCAGAAGCCACAGCAATACCCGACATCACCGCAGAAACCGTCGCACAAGCATTCGTCACCAGCTGGATTGCACGCTACGGCTGCCCATCCATCATCACCACAGATCGTGGAAGGCAGTTCCAAAGCAGATTATTCGCATCACTCGCTAAAATGCTGGGAGCGCGCCATATACACACGACCGCCTACCATCCGTCTGCCAATGGCATGGTCGAGCGACTACATCGGCAATTGAAGGCCTCACTCATCGCTAGAGACGACAGGAGCAACTGGGTCAACCATCTACCCTTGGTGCTCCTAGGCATCCGATCCACTTTTAAGGAAAACGTCGGATGTACGGCCGCAGAACTTGTACACGGCACAACGCTCCGACTCCCGGGCGAATTTCTTACTCAGCTGCCCACTCCACTACCGGACCTCCCTAGCTATGTTCAAGACCTTCGAGACCTTTTCACATCATTGCGCCCGACACTGCCTCGACGTCAAACGCCACTGCAAGTGTTCATACCGACCGAACTGGACGAATGCACGCATGTCTTCGTCCGACATGACGCTGTTCGTCCTTCATTAACACCACCCTACGATGGTCCACTTGAAGTTATCTAAAAAAATCAGAAGACTTTGACCATCCTGATCAATGGACGAAAGGACGTTATTACCATCGACCGGGTGAAGCCTGCATTCATGGAAGGAGCCATCTGTGACACTGCAATCGTCACACACTCATCTGGTTCAACAACCTCACCCCACAAAACAGTTACGCGGAGCAAACAAACCTCTGCTCCACTAGGGGGGGAAGACTTATTGCGGCTAAGCGGCGACGACAATAACAATGTGGCTCGTGACAAGAGCCACGTTAGCACCGCGCGCCGCGTGGGCACTCAGCACTCGAAGCCGGCCAGCCCGAGAGGGAACATCGATTCCAGCCGGCTCCTTTGATCAACGGCCAAGCTCTAGGACCAGCTACTACTCCGTCCAGGCGTGTAAATAAACGAAGGGGTCGATTTGGCCACTCCAATCCCTTAATGTTTGCGAGCCCTTAAGTTTCCCGAATATCGCGAATTGAAAAAGTTGCGAAATTTGACGTCATACGAAAATTCTGGTCTTTAAGAATTTCAATACAAGACTCTGGAATTAGCGAAATTTAGTGACCGCGATTATGTCCTTTGTGACCGATTCGCGGGAAATAGGGACAGCAAAGATAAAGGGTTTTACAGTATACACATTCGCAAAGTTTCCATTTATTTTCACAAAGGGAGCATTCACTGACGGCCATAGCTGTGTGCGCGAATGCTGAGCGCGTGCTGAGGGCGAGCATCCACAGTTCTTTTACAACGTGCATTCCGCACCATCAAGAGTGGCGGTCTTAGCAGCCTATTGATGTGAGCTCGTTAGGAGCACGCACTCTAAACAGCACCCACAAATATGGCGTCCAGTGAATACTCCGTATACAGCCGGAACGCGTGCAGCATCCCGCTTTGAATGTATGTTTTTTTGCGTGTTTTTCTTTAAGCACGCAATAGACCGATCTCACTAAGCGTTCGGCGCATGCGTGACGCCGCCTTAACTTTAGTTCACAGAAGGCAGACGGCCGCGAATGCGAGAGCTCGTGCCGTCTCGTGCTAAACACGTGCAGAGCTCTAGCGGGGTTGTCGCACTTGTAGAATGACTGAAGTTCCCTCGATGCATCGCGGCAGCGGTGGCGTATTTAAACTGGCCGGTGAGATCGGCCTATTGCAGTATTCATACTCTTCCATGTGTTCATCGCGGCGGGTTACTCCGTTGAGTGCGCTTCTCACCGAGCACTGATGTAATGCGGAGAAAGAACGTCCGCGAAGCTCGCATCCGTGGGTATTGCTTCTCCGCAGTACACTGGTGCTCTTTAAGAAGCGGACTCAACGTGAATAACCCGCCGCATTCAACAATTCGAAAAACGCTATTAGTGAAGTTCTTCTCGAAGCGAATATCGAATAGTGTATTATTCGGAACTACTATCTGAAATTTCAAATATTCGCACAACCCTATTAAAGAGGATACCTTCTCAGTACAGTGTAATTTTCTTGGTTTGTTGTTGCCGTTCGCGTTGAGATGAAGAAAGAGCAGTTTTGGACACGTCTTAGGATGAGCAAAATTAGTCGTGACAGTAAATTTGAGGGATGTGTTTTCGCCCACAAAATTGTATTTAATTACAATTGTATTTAAAATACCCACGTTTTAGTATTTAAATACACACGTCAAATACATTACCTAATTTCTAATTAAATACAAATTCAAAATACACAAAGTATTTGAAATACGTATTTCAAATACTTCTATTTGGAATACTGCCCATCCCTGCTACTAGATATGTGGGGAAAAGGGACGTTATAAATGTAGCAGCTAACGACTGCTACTGTGTGTTCTCGACAGTGTTCTCAAGTGTTTTTGAGTTGACGTAACTTGTTCATATGTATATATAAAGAGTTATATTATATAAGAGACACCCCTCCTGCTCCCTGGTCCTTCCCGAGTCCGGCCTCCACATGAGTTCCTGCCCTGGCTCGGCTCCCTGCCGTACCCAGAGTCCCCGGACAACCCCGCGGTCCCGAAAACTGGATGAAAGCGGCGGGATCGACTTCGCCGTACCATGACTTCTTGTGTGGGTGAGTGCCCGGCCCTTTCTTTCTCAATCTGCCAGACCCATTAGCTCTAAGTTTTGACTATGGGGGTTGGAGATAGTCGTTGTTAGAAGGACTGTGTGACCATTCTGACGCGAGCTTTTTGTGAGAAAGAGGGCCTACACAAGCTAGATCATGAGTCTCGAGGCATTCCGTTGGCACGAGTTGGTACAGGTTTATACCGAATAAGGATTCGATTTGGGGCAGACATAACGAAAACCGCATATTATAAAACTGCTTGAGGCCGAAGACGTCCTCATTGAGGAGTTCACAGAGGCTCTGGAGGAGGTTCGCTGAAGGGAGCGGGAGGAACGCAGAAGGCGGGCCGACGAGAAGGCTCTCGAAACGGCGAGATGGGAACTCGAGAAACGCGAGTACAAGCGTGAAATGGAGCGGCTCGACTGCGAATTCGAGCAGCTCGAGCTCGCGAAGGAAGCGCGGGAGTTGGAGGCTCTTTGCCGGGCGGCAACAGGCGTTGAAGCGGTGACAGGGAAGGCGTGTCAGGGAAAGGAGAAAGTGGGAGGTGGGGACACAGAGTTGACCGGAGACCAGCGTCTTTCTCCCGACACGGCCGTCACCGTTCTTCGCAAGATCGAGCCACACCCCGAGTGGCGGAGCTGCGAAAGTGACGTGGAGGCAGTGACAGAATTGGTGTGTCAGGAAAAGAAGAAAACTGAAGCTGGGGACACGGAGGTTACCGGAAACCAGCGGGTTTCTTCCGACGCGACCGACACTGTTCCACGCAAGACCGACGCCGTTCCACGCAAGACCTACCCAACGCCCGTGCTGCGGGAGAAAGAAGAGAAGGCTCTTCGGGCGTCCAGTGGCGACTTCCCGGAAGACAAAGGCGACGCCAAGACGGAGACGACGCCGGGGAGGTCGAGCCAGCTCATGGAGAGCAGCACCGAGATGCCGGGGAGAGCGGCCCAGCAATCAAGCCAGGATCCTGACCGCTCTGATCGGCACCCGTGCGGCTTTGGGACCAAGCCCACGGCGCTGTCATAGGAGTCCAAGCAGCCCAGCAGGAGGGAGGTGATTGAGATTACCTTCGACGAGATCAACCACACCTGCCTGGTGCGGTTGCGCAGCCCGGACTCCAGACCATTCACGGAGTCCAGGTGCCAGGAGAACATCGACGAGTGCGCGTCCGGCAGCGAGTCATCATCGATGTTGGAGGACGGGAGACCCGAAGTCGGCCAACCCAAGGAACCTGCATTTGGCCGCGGCTGCGCGGTTAAGGGACCCACCGGGGACACGATGGAGCCCTGGTGGGACAAAGTAGACCCGACGCAATTGCGCCTGAGGACGTCGTCATGCTCGCGGCATGCAGGATCTGAGACCGAGAACTCGGATGCCTTCATAAGCAAGCGACCCAGACGAAAGAGGAAAAGGCAGCGCCGGTTCAGCATTGTACGTTCTGGCAGCAACGCTTCCTGCAGAGAACGTCAAGGCAAGCGCGACGAGCACCACTTCAAGAAGAGGAAGCGGTTCTCGAGGCTGGGAGGGGGCGAACTCCAGGACCCCCATCCCAACAAGCCACGAACCCACAGCTCAAGTGCGAGCAAGGAGCCCGGAGAAGGTACCAACGAGCCTGGGACGACTCAGCGAGATTCCAAACGGAGGCACAGCTCACCGCCCGTGGTTCAGCCAGGCATCACGTCGGACTTGGAGACCAAGGGAGATCTCCGGGACTGCAACTTCGTGCCTGCACTCAAGTCCAAGGAGAAAAACTTGAACAGTCCGAGTGAGGCCAAGAACAAACAGGGTGTGGGTTAGATGCAAAGAAGGACTTTCGGGGAAAAAAGGGAGGGCTAAACGTGGTTTTTTTAGTGTAATAGAGTCGACTAGGTAATTCGGCTAGGTTATTAGCTTTTCTTTTTTCGGGAGTCCGAGTTTTGCGTTTCGTTCTGCTTTAGCTTGTTGTGTTAGCGTTGTTCCTTTGAAGCGGTTTCCTCCTCAGTAGAGTGTGCATTATAAGAGGACGTGCTCGAATTCAATAGGGACACGTCCTACGTGAGTAACAGTGAGTTACGTTGCGGTTTGTAATGTGGTTTTGTCTTCACGGGAGTCCGTTTTATTTTGGGTTGAGCGTAAGAGGGCTTTTATTAGTCTGCAAAAGTTTCTTGCGCTAAAGCAGCGTGCCGGAAGAAATAAGTTTCTTCGTGGGTGTCTTCCTTGATAGAATAGCACGGAACGTTCGCGAGGCATTTTTTTTTTGTTGTCCCTTTTGGTCTGGCGGATTGGAGAGATTGGGGGCTGGGCGCTTGCCTGCGCGGAGTGTGGTTCGGTGTTGTGGGTTTTGTTTACTGCCACTTCCCAGAGTGGACCCTGGCCTGGACCTCAGTCGCCAGCCCAGCCGTGAGACCGCGTCTTTCAAGGGACCAGTGTGGACTGCTCCCCCTCAAGACACTCTTCCTGGCGGCGGAGGAGCTGTTGCGGAAGGCCCCAGGAGACGACCTTGCCTATCCAAACCGACCGGCACGGGTGAACGCCCTGGTGCATCATCGCCAAATGGCTACGGTCAGCTGCGCCCGGAGACAGAGCGAGAGGCGCCTTGGAATCGCCAACGCACCTTGGTTTGCGGGGACGACGTGACCTTCTCCGAGGGATCATCGGGCTGACCCACGCCAGTGTCATCTAGCCGACTTTGCCGTCCGGCCTCTCTCCTTGCTTCTCCTGCCTGACCTCGACGCACGGCGACCCGACAGCCTTGGGACGTCCTCGACAAGGGAGGGGGCTTTACTCAATTTCCCCAGCTTAGATCGCCCATGAGAGTATCCCCTAACACACGGAAGCCAGGACGCCTGCAATTATGAATGTCTTCCGCCTTCCTCGACTTCGATGGCACCATTGTCCGCCGACATTGACCGGCGACACCGCGGCCATGGATGTCTGGCCCTTCCGTGTGCGTGTCACGTGTGGCAGTGTGAGAGAGAGGGAGATGGCGTGCTTGGACGTTACGAACAATGAACGATAGGGACTCCCTACTAGGTATGTGGGGGAAAGGGACATTATAAAAGTAGCAGCCAGCGACTGCTACTGTGTGTTCTCGACAGTGTTCTCAAGTGTTTTTGAGTTGACGTAACCTGTTGATATGTATATATAAAGAGTTATATTATATAAGGGACACTCCTCCTGCTCCCTAGTCCTTCCCGAGTCCGGCCTCCACATGAGTTCCTGCCCTGGCTCGGCTCCCTGCCGTACCCAGAGTCCCCGGACAACCGCTCGGTCCCAACAAAGCTTGGTGATAATTCTGTTTTTTTTTCTAGAACTGATTCTTTTATTTTTATGCAATTACATAGCTGGTTTTGCCGCACAAGCCCATGATGGCTTTGGCGAACCTGCACTGTGCCTAGATTATGCTCTTCCTTCACAAATGAATTTATTATCATTATTATTATTAATATTATTACTATATTATTATTCTTATGTTCGTTCTCTGTTTATTTTTGTTTCTGTTTTCGCTCTCTGTTTATTCAGACTGCTGTGTGATGTTACTTCTGGAACAGCGATTTCAAAACACCAGTTATTCAATCCCGCACATTGCGTCGCACCTCTCGTTTCGAAGTGAAGTTTTGTTCTACTCGATATGGAAAATGTATGCGGGAGTACTATGTCCCGTTTTTGTTCAACGCACTCCCGGACTGTATTTACCAAGTTGCATCATTGAAGACGCCGAAACAAGACTTCAAGTGCTTAAATTTGGACAGTACTTAGCTGCCTTTTCAGGATGTGTGTATAGACTGTTTGTTAGATGCTTGTTGTGTGCTAGTTAATTTTTTTTTGCGTGTGAGTTTAATTTTACCTTTGTACCTAGGCAGACACATGTCTTTTTTTTAGGATGTCATCACACAAGCCTTTATTGCCTTTGATGTACCCGTATTCACATCCTACTTCTTTCATCTGAATGGGTCAATAAATTAATTATTTCTATTATTAATATTAGTATCCTAAATTTTGCTTACCATTTTTTGCACTTGATTAAGTTGCTTAGAACCAAATTTTATGCTCTCGCCTACCTTTTCTTTCGCCATCGTGGTGGCATACCATAGAAAGTTCATGTGACATATCTGATCTGTTTTAAGTGTTTCTACTGTTTACTGTTTGCTTGTTGTGGGTAGTGTTGTTTTTCATGTTTCCTGAGTGCACGCCTACCAAGACCGCCGATGTTGTTCCTGTGCACTTCAATAAAAACATTGATTGATTGATTAATAATATTATTACTATTATTATTATTAACGGCAGGTACATTAAGTGCTGTGACTGTTCCAGCCACTATCATTTAGGCAAAAAGTGCTCTGGCATTTCTGGCGGCACGTTTAAAGGCATGAGCGCAGCCAAACTTGAAAAGTGGCGATGCCTCGCATGCTGTGAAGGACAAGCAAAATCCATCTTAGACAGCAACTCCAAGTCCTCGCGAGTGGAGCCACCTGGTTTCTTGGAGCAGCTATCGACGGTGCACCAGAAACATGATCTTCTACTTTCTCTTAAAGACGCCGTCGATACTCTTCAAGGAATACACCAAAAAGTCGATGCCCTGTTATCATTAAAACTCATGATCGATACTATGCGCAACACCATTAATGAGATGCAAGCATCCATGAGTTTTGCATCTTGTCAGTATGATTCGCTGGTGAATTCGACGGAAGCACAAGACAAAGTTGTAAAAGAGCTGGAGACAGAAACCATGGCCTTGAGGTCATTAATATAGGACCAGGCGCTTGAAATACAGCAACTGAGAGCGGTTCAGAAAGATGCCGATCAATCTAATCGTATGCCCAACCTAGAAATACATGGCATTCCCTTTTAACGAAATGAGAATCTTGGAGGCATTCTCACCAACCTTGCAGGGCAGTTGAGCATTGAAGGCTTTCAGCCAGCGCATGTCGAGAAAGTGCATCGCCTGCCTGCTTGACGTGATGCCGTGGCCCCCATACTGGTTCGTTTTTCATCGTCTCCACTAAAAGAACGCTGGAGGATGAGTCGTGGCCGCTTGACTTCTCTTCCTTGCGGAGACTCACAGCCTCCAATCTATTTCAATGCCAATTTTACCGACTACAACAAAAAAACTCTTCTGGATGGCGAGAACCAGAGGAAAGGAGAAGGACTACAAGTTTAGGTGGGTTCGACATGGTCACATTTTTGCCAAAAAAGGCGAGGGATCAACTTTGCTTCGCCTTATGATGTTGTTGATTCGGAGAAAATAGTGTAGACCTAATGGCTCATTTTTCTCAGTTTAAGTGTAGTGTAGACCTTAATGGCTCATTTCTCTCAGTTTAAGGACCTCTGAACACTTTGATGCAAACCCAGGCGCATCTTTTACCTTATTCCGTGTCTATATAAGAAATTTCCGCAAGCACTGGGATGAGTTTAGATTAACCGTAGATAGCGTGCTTTCAATAGCTGACGTGCTCATTCTCACAGAAATTAATATCCACAGCGACGACGTTGGACACTGTATGTTACCCAGATTCAATAATTTTTTTTATACTCGCGATAAAAAGCGCGGTGGTGGAATCGCGTTTTTTTTTTAAAATCCACATTGTTTTATTCGGAAATTTCTGTTTCATTCCTCTCTTGTGAGTCTTTGGCGCTACGTGTCTTTACTTCTACATATGAACTTTACCTACTGGCAATTTATAGACCCCCTTCGGATAGCATTCCTGACTTTCTCTATGAACTTCGCTGCTGCATACAGTCGTTGCCACTCACTGCACCTCTTTGTCTTACAGGAGACAAAGCCTTCCAAAGCTATAGTTTTTGAATAATTCACTCTATTGGCCGACTACGAAATAGACCCTTCTATTCATTCCCCGACAAGAGAAGAATATCTAAGCACAAGACTTATCAGCTCGCCCATTGATCACATTAACCTAAGGGCACCTTTCTCAACAATCAAATCAGCCATTATAACCAAAAAACTATCAGACCACAACTTTATAGCATGTCAGTTGGAATTTCCCGGTAAAGTGGGTGCTGTCCCCAATACTTAAATTCGCCAGATTGAAATAGTTGACCGTCAGAGATTTGACAAGCATTTTTCCGATTATGACTGGGTGACATTCCAACGGTCTATGCGTCTTTCAGAAATCTATTCTTCTTTTGTTGAACTCTTTCAGAAGTTTGGTAACGCATCACAAAAGTAATATTTTTGAGGCAGAGGAACGCCAATTTACGCTGGCTTAACAATGACACATTAGCTACAATTAAACTTAAAAAATTGTCTGGAAGCGCTGCCGCCGCTCACCACACAACCAAAACCTGCTTGTAGAATTCAAATCTATCCGCAACAGAGTTAGCGCAGTCATTCGCTCTGGCAAACGGGCTTATTTTCAAAAGCAGTTTTCTGAATCTCGGAGCAACGCTGTTAAAACCTGGTCATTGATCAACGAATTGCGCGGTGTCTCCCTGCACGTGCAAAAAAGCATTTTAAAAGACACCTTTAGTATTAACTCATTTGCTGCTGCAAATCGTTTCAACGATTTCTTCGCTTCTTTTTATAGAACATCTAAAAAAAGCGCAATGTGTTTATCTATTCCCAACTCCAACTCCGCTTCCGCTTTTCTGCCTTACATGACAGCAAGCGAATTAGAATCTATAATATTGAGCCTCAAATTCAACAAATCTCCTGGAATAGATAAAACACGCCTTAGTGATGTTCGAAGAAATTTCACTTAAACTAAGGATACAATCCTTTTACTTTTCAACAATATAATCGAGACTGCTATCATACCTCGTGCACTAAAAACTGCTGTCATCAAACCCGCAGTTAAGGGTGGTCAGAGAAGTAAGGTAAATAACTATCGCCCAATATCTATTTTGCCATGTCTGGCACAAATATTAGAGAAATATATTTATATGACGATGGCACACTTTATTGATAAATATCAAATCATGTCTCCGAGTCGGTATGGCTTTATTGCTGGCCGAGGCACACAACCTCTCTTGGACACGGTATCTGATGACTTAAATTATGGCTTTGAGAATGACTTGTTCACTTGCGCTTGCTTTCTTGACGTGTCAAAAGCGTTTCATACTGTTAATCACTCCATACTATTTAGCAAACTTTCAGCCATAGGATTCCGTAGACCTTTCATGTCGCTTTTCGAAAATTTTCTGCTTGGGCGCACACAGTTGGTATCGGTGAACAATGTGCAAAGTTCAAAAATTAGTTTAAAAGCTGGCGTTCCGCAAGGGTCCGTTCTTTCTCCACTACTGTTTTACATCTATGTCAACGACTTAGAGAGCGTGGTTTCAAACTGCTTTATTTACCAATACGCAGATGACACTCTTTTACTAACACGTAATACTTCCTACCCAGAAGCGCTTCAGATGCTCTAGCAATCCTCCACCGAAGTCATGGACTGGTTTTCTCGTAAATTGATTTTTATAAATGCGTCGAAAACAAATTTCGTCTGCTTTCTCAATCCCTTGAAAGCTGTTTCCTTGAATATTCCTTTTTTGCTGCACAGATCAAACTGTACCTTGTGCCACTGAGCTGAAGTGCCGTACTCCGACACTGCAAAATACCTTATTATACACTTCGACTCCGACCTTTCGTGGAACTTTCATCTAACGAAAATATGTTCTAAGTTGAGAAGCGTTTCTTGTCTGCTTTATAACATCAAAACTTTCACGCCCCTCGGCTTACGCAAACGCGTTGCCCATTCGTTAGCCTATAGTCACCTGCGCTATGGTATAACTGTTTTCGGTTCATGCTCGAATTTATGGCAAACGAAAATAGACAATGTCTTAAAGGGGGTTTTGAAAAACATGTGGTATAACCTCAATTGTTCTCATTGAGACCTTTTTGAGACATTTTTAATGCCGAACTTTAGATCTCTTTTTAGGAACAGTGATCAATCACTACTGGTCTGACAACTTTAAATCTCCTCGTCCCCTCTCACGGCAAGTATGTTTCCAAATATCTCGTCCCGAAATGCTACACACGGTATGGCAAAAATATGCGTCCATTCTACGTTCCACACATTTTTAATCAATTGCCAGCAGATCTCTGGAGCCTTACGTCAAAGAAAAAAATTAAAAAGGTGCCTCCGTCATATGCTTATAATAAGAGAAGAAGTATAACTGTCCTTTTTTTTCTTTTTTTTTTCTGTTATATCTCTTTGAAGTATGTTTGAGCGACTCAGCTAGACTCATCACCTGGATGTTCTGTCCCTCATATTTTTGTTTCGATCTTTGAATATGCTGTGAACAGACGTGCCGTGTGAGTGTGCCCTTTTTTGTCACTCTGCTAGACTCATCATCTCGAAGTTCTGTGCCTCAAATATTTCTGTCGATTTTCTTTTAATGTCCCGTGACCAGACGTACAAACCAATTTTATCTTTTTCTCCTGTTTCTGTGTGTTTGAAATCCACCCTAATTTTCTTCTAATAATTTATATTGATCGGCACTACTGAATTGAACATTTATTGTGGTCGTCTAGTGTCCTAACTTTTTTTTCTTGGCGGACTATGTTATCGATCCTACCTAAAAGGGTTCAGTCACACGAGCCCATGTCGGCTTTGACGAACCTGGCTGCTTTGTCATGAGTATAGTCCTCGAAAATAAATGTATTATTATTATTATTATTATTAGCCATGAGCGTAAAAACACTAATTGTAAGAAAACGCAGGCAGAATGAACCTTGGCTTACCACAGACGCTTTATCAGCGATCAAAGAGAAAGATACGTCATGGGCACGGTGTCGCCGTTTCCCGAAAGATAAAAAATTGCGTTTGCAATACGAAAGTTGTAGAAATCGTGTAAATACCATCATTCGCCCCAGAAAACGTCAGCATTTTCGAAATACGTTTTATAGATAACGTTTTAATATTTATCAAACCTAGGCTTTGGTAAATGAAGTTAAGGGAGTTTCAAACAAGTCTTCGATAGATAACACAATTACCAAGCATTTCGGAACCGCCTTGCAATCGGTTACTGACACTTTTAATTGTTTATTTGCTTCCGTGTCAGGTGTATCGAACGATGACAATATCACTCCTATTTACTTGAACCGCTCTCGCTCGGCCTCAGCATTCTTGCCAAGCATGACATCACGGGATTTGCGTAATCTTGTATTTAGTTTTAAGCCCAACAAGGCTCCCGGAGCTGATAATTTTCGTATCAGCGACTTACGGCAAAATTTCGACGTTTTGTCTGGTATTCTGCTGAGAGGTCATTCCAGTTGGTCTAAAAAGCGCCATTGTCAGACCGCTTTGCAGAGGAGGAAAACATGATAGCGTAGAAAGTTACAGACCAATATCTATTCTCTCGTGTTTATCTTTAATACTTGAGAAACACCTTTTAAAAGCAATGACGGCGTTCATGGAAAAGTTTGATCTTTCTTCGCCATCCCAACACGGTTCTATCCCGGGACGTGGCACGGATTCACTTCTCGAAGATTTTGTGGATAAGTTGTACGACACTTTGGAAAACAACAAATATGCCTGCGCTCTTTTTAGATGTTTTTAAGGCGTTCGATTCTATCAGCCACAAAATATTAATCAAAGAGTAGTTTGACTACGGGTTTAGAGTTCCTTTCTCTAATATGCTTGAAGACTTTCTGACGAAACGGACACAGTGGGTTTCTGTCAGCAATACCCAGAGCGCCAAAGTATTTCTTAAAGCCGGAGTTCCTCGAAGTTCAGTTTCGTCTCCTCTTATATTTAATCTGCATGTGAAAGATCTCGCTAAGGCAATGTCAGGTGGTGACATCTTTCAATACGCAGTCGATACGTTGCCACTTTCCCGCCATATAAATTTCCGCAGTCCACTTAACATGTTACAAGTTAATGCTACAAAGGTAAGGGACTGGTTTCAAACATATCTTATCAAAATTAACTTTAAAAAACAAAACTTTTGTGTTTCTGCAGTCCAATAAAACGTAATTGCCTTGATTTTTCATTTGTGCTCTACACGTCAAAGTGTGATAGCTGCACCTGCTCACCTATTGAATATGTTTACACAGCGAAATACTTGGGATTACGCCAGATGTGAATAACAGGGGACAGTTCTGTTCGGTGGGAGATCTCAACATAGACACAGCGAAGCAGGATAGATCTGAAGTATCTGATTATCTCAACATACTGGCTAATGAAGGCGTGGAATGCGTCATTAATGCTCCTACGAGAGAAGAAATTTTAGTAGATAAATTGGTGTCGTCATCAATTGACCATATTTGTGTCAGAGCTCGAAATACTGCGGTCATGTCGTCAGTTATCTCTCAAAAACTGGCCGATCGTTATTTTATTGCATGTCAGTTGGGGCGCCTGCGAATACCAGGATAGATAGCGATAATAGACATAAAATGCAAATCACTGACAATAATGTACCTGACCGACTCGTTTCGTCCTTTGACTGGAGGTGATTCCGAAAGTCAGTTCCTGAATTCAATGTTCACGGAAAATTCGTACAGCCAATCAAATCCTCCAACGACTTATCCAAACTTACTGTGGCAATAAAAAAACGGAAACCTGAGTGTGCTAGGTTAAATGAGGACGTCCTCGCCGCCATTAAAGAAAAAGACGTTCGATGTGCTCGTAGTCGCCGAGCCCCAACGGATAACGAATTAAGTTTCGAGTTCCGTGTAGCGAGAAACAAAGCTAACGCGTTACTTTGTTCCGCTAAACGACAACATTTTAAGGGAAAGTTTGCAAAGGCGCGTGGCTGCTCTGCGGAAACTTGGTCTATTGTTAACTATTTGCGAGGTTCGAATTGCAGGTGAACTGTGAACGACGTGGTAAAGAGTAATTTCGGTGAAATTTTCACGGAAATAGCAGAACGTTTCAATTTTTTTTTTTTTTTTTCAATCCCACCGGTGTTTTACAAGGTACGTTTGAGACTGAGGCTGAGATAGAAAGTAACGAGACCTCTGCTTTTCTCTTCCCAATGAACAAAGATTACTTGCACTCTTCGCTCTTCAGCATTAAACCTAGCAGGTCGCCTGGCATAGATAGCATAACTGTCGGTTGTCTTCAGCGTAATTTGGAATATGTTAAAGATGTTATTATTTTCACGATGAACAGCTTTATTGTGTCAGGCGTGATTCCTAACCAGTTAAAGACTGCCGTTGTAAGGCACATATTTAAGGGTGGCCAATCTAAAGATATAGAAATTTACCGTCCAATCTCGATTTTATCCGTGCTTGAACAAATTTTTGAGAGACATATTTTTTACATTATGAATAATTTTATTGAGAACTGCTCACTGGTATCCAGCAGGCAGTACGACTTTGTTTCTGGAAGTGGCACACGGCAACTTTTGGAACATGTGGCTAATGAAATATATTCGACATTTGAAGGTAACATGTTCCCTGGTGCAGTATTCTCGGATGCTAATTAAGCTTTTGATACGGTAAACCACGAACCTTTTCTAAAAAAGCTATGGAAATTCGGTTTCTGCGGCCCTTTCCATTCATTGTTAGCGAATCTGTTGGACAGAGGAGCACAAGTCGTCTCTATAACCGAAGTAAACAGTACCTCGCATTTTTTACAAGCCGGTGTTCCTCAGGGATCGGCGTTGTCTCCTTTGCTTTTTAACATTTATGTTAAGGGCTTGGAATCTTATTTATGGATGTAGATTATTTCAACATGCGGATGATACTTTACTTGTTTCACGTCATGTAGACTTTTCCAAAGCTGTAAACATTTTGCAATCAAATGTTTTCCACCTAATGGATTGGTATAGTTCTAATCACATAAAGGTTAACCCCCTAAAAGCCCAACTTATTTGTTTTAGAAATCCTTTAAAACAGGCTTTTTCAATGTTCCTTTATTCCTGCACAGTTCTGCTTATAAACCCTGATTTTGTACGCCTGTGCCCTGGACAGACTCAACTAGATACATGGGACTCAATTTTTAATTTGACATGTCCTGGAAGAAACACATGGCTCAGGTATGTGGGGCTTTACGAAAAGAGGCTTGCATGATGTATAATATGAGTGTTTGTACCTTTCACTGTGAAAAAAACTATTATCTGTGCACTTGCTTATAGTGTTTTGAGATACGGAGTTACGATTCATGCCTTTTGCACAGCGTCCTGGCAGGTTAAAATTAATAGTATTCTGAAAGGAATCTTGCGTAGTGTTGCATACAATTCTACTTTCTCATCCAGTGAAATTTTGTTTAGTGACATGCAGATGCCTCCATTGCTTTATTTATTCAAGGAAACATTAGTGCTCCGACACTTTTGGAACAGCAATTTTAAAACGCTTCAGACGCCTGCACGCCTTCTTCCTGTTTCTCCTCGCTTTAATGTGGGAAGATGTGTGACTAGATATGGGAAGAACCTGCGCCGTTCTTATGTTTCAGAGGTCTTTAACGCTCTTCCTGAGGATATATACAGTATTACTGGCAAGGCAATGTTAAAAAAATGGCATCGTTCAAATATTTTGGAAAGTTAAATTGCCTAATGGGGCTAATCCTTGCACTTTTTCTTTTTGTTGGCATTTGTTTTGTTTTGGGGCTTTTTATTGAAAGCTTTCTTGTATGTGTAAATGATTATGGTTCTCTTTTTTCACCTGTTTGACTTGCCCCGCTCAGTCGTACAAGCCTATAAAGGCTTAGACGAGCCTGTCACTTGAGTACTGATGCCTGCTGTGACAATAAACATGTATTATTATTATTATTATTATTATTAGTAGTAGTAGTAGTAGTAGTAGTAGTAGTAGTGGTGGTAGTAGTAGTAGTATTATTAAAAGTACCTTATCTTACGTAAGGTAGTTTTAAATAAGCTGTTCAGCCTCGGCTTAGGAGGCCCTTTTTAGAGACTGCTAGAGAACTTTCTGTCAAGTCGTACACAACTCGTTTCAATATGTGGAGCTCGGAGTTTGAAAATGTCCCTAAAGGCTAGTGTTCCACAGGGCTCTATACTATCGCCTCTTCTTTTTAACATCTATGTCAATGATCTTCCGAAGGCGTTCAACTTCTGCACAGTATTTCAATACGCTGACGATACTGTCCTGTTGTCGAGCCATGTACGCTACCATGAAGCAGTTGAACTATTCCAGTCAGATGTATTTCGGCCCATGAACTGGTTTTCAGCAAACGTCATTAGAATAAACGCGAAGAAAACACAACTAGTGTGCTTTCGTAGTCCACTCAAACAGGTTCTTTTAGAAAAACCAATTTTCTTCACACGTAAGAGTGTGTTTCTTGCGAATGTGCGCCAATTGTTTAAGTGAACAGTACGAAATATCAAGGACTTTATTTTGATTGCAGCCTGTCATGGAACTCTCAAATCTTCTATATTTTTTAAGAAATTACGAGCCGCATCGTGCACCTTATATAATCTTCGCATAGTTCTTCCCATCACAACAAGAAGACTTCTGACGCACGCCCTTGTTTATAGTATTCTCCGTTAGGGAATAAATGTATTCAGACAGTGTACAGCCCTATTAGCAGGCACGTAGCCAGGGAGGAGGCCCATGCGGCCCGAGCCCCACCCCCCTCGAAATCTTCCATTTTGCTGGGACCTCCTCTCCCCCTCCCCCTCATACAGCATTTTGCCATGGGCGACCCCCCCCCCCCCCCCCCCCCCCCCCCGAAACAAAATTCTGGCTACGTGCCTGCCTATTAGAGTGTAAAGTGAACTCCTTACTGAATGGCATCCTGCGTAGTGTAGCTTACGGTTCTAGTCTCCAAAGATCTGATAACCTCTTTAACGACCTCTCGCTACCAACTTTTAGATCACTATTTTTGGAAACAGTAGTGCTTAGGCACTACTGGGATAACACTTTTAAGACCCCCAACACTGTTTGTCGCGCCCTTCGAGATGCAAGGTTGTTCCCGGGCACCTCAATAAAAACATTGATTGATAGATTGATTGCTCATCTAAGTTCGTATACTAAAGTCTAGTGTCGCCAACTCAAAAATTGAGAACCCGCAGTCGGAAAACCGCTAAAAAGCGCTAAATCCAAAACACAGCGCAAAAATGCGTTTTTAACAATTTCATTTTTGCTTTAATTCTTGCCCAAATGTATAATAACAGTATAGATCATATCAATGCCATCTTAAATGGAGCTTTCCTTATGTTTTGATTAGAAATCTGTCGCGCCACGCCACAGTTAGCCCAGGTGATCCGAAGCCAAAATTGCGGAGTGAGCGCAGACGAACATGGCAAGGGACCCTTCAGCAGTGCGTGACTGGTCAGACTTCCGTTTAACTCGTAGAGTGTTCTGCCTGCTGGAGAAGAAAGGTGCACCGGCCAAAACATGATTCTTCGTTGCAGCGTGCGGGACCAAATCCATGTGCTTCGCAGATAGTTCTTTTCTGCAATAGCGGCACCTGGCTCGTCTGCTATCACCACAAAGCTCCAGTAGCCAGTCTTTAACTTTTGGGTCTTGTAGCCAGTCTTTTCAAAACTTTTGAGCGTACTTCACTGGGCCCATTTCACGCAGCAGTGAAAACAACGTCAAGGGAACATTGGAACATTCATGCTGTTCAAGCGTGCTCGCACAAAACAGGGGGGCATTTTCCGATTTTCGACGCCTTAATGTCTTTATGACGTCACAGGCGTCACTCTCACGGACCAAAACATTACTGAGAGTAAGCGAAGACGACTGTGGCTGATTATGGATAGGACAGGTGCCTTGTCTACAGTAAAGGAATATATAACTTTCATATCTCTAAAAAAATCGCCAAAGTTACATAACACCGGCTAAAAATCCCGCCTCCCGCAAAACAATAATTTATCCCGCAAAACAGAACCCAAAACCGCTAAGTTTAGCGGGAAAAGCGCTAAATTGGCAACACTGCTAGAGTCGGGGTGCATATTGTTGTTTATCTAAGTTTAGTATATACATGTACAGATCGCGACATTGTTAGCGCGAACAAGCGATCGCCGGTTTTTCCAGTTTTTCTCTTTGGAACCAAAGGATTTCATCTAAGTTGTTGCTGCTACGAAAAGCGATAAAAGTTCGTGCTCGCTAACACTACTGAGGAGTAAAATACGAAAGTGCACCGATGTCGTGTTCGCGCTAACAGTGTCGTGATGTGTACATATTTGTCCCTCATCTTGTCTGTGTTCTTTGGTTTGATATATTTTTACCCTTCCCTCCCCCCCCCCCCCCTCCGACGAGTTCTAACGGTTGTTAAAACAGATGATAAAGTGTTTTAGTGGATCCTTTTTATACCTCCGATACCCCCCTAAACGATACGCGATACTGATACTATGCATGCGCAAAGGCGGCTGTGGTGTATCGGCTATTGAATTTAGTTTAATTGAATCGGACTTCATTTCAGCAACATTATGCCAAGGGCACAGAAAAAAACTACCAAGAGCTAGCTTGACTGGGTCCGGTGCTATCGCTATCGTTATCGGAACCATCGGAACGATCTAGTAAATTCCTTATATCTACGAACGGTAGACCTGGTGTTGTCGCTAGCATTCCAGTCCCCTAACTGCTCCAGGTTTCCTTTTAGGGCTCAGCTCTTAAGGCGCGTTCCTACCGGCGATGCGATCTAGTCGCGCGATAACTTTCATCGCAAAAGCGATCATCGCGGGCAAAAAGCGACGCGATTTGAGCAGTCGCTACTCGACCCGAGTTTTTTGCGATGCGATCTAGTCGCGGAGCGGCTGAGCCAATAAACGGCGTCCGGAGCGAGGGTTTTTGAGAAACGACTCGCCACAAAGGCGTTGGACTCGCTCATCACGCACGCCGGTGTGACCATATAGCTGTTTTTGCGATGCGACCTAATCGCATCGCGCGATTGCTTACATCGCCGGTGGGAATGCCCCTTTAGTCGCCCGTTTCCGCGTTTCGCGGCGTCGCCGTCGACGTCGGCGTAACCGCGCCGCTAATTGTAGCGGGAAATTGAATTTGTCTTAAGGTCAGGTGACGTCAATATTCCCGCTAAGTCTAGCGCAGAAACTGATTTTTTTTTTTGGTTGACGTGACACACAGTCATGTGACGTCATTTTGCCCGTTAATTTTAGCGGGGCAACAGAATTGATGTTGAGGGCACGTGACGTCGATTTCCCCGCTAGGTTTAGCTCTTTCAGGCACAAAAGTTCGTTTTAGCAAAAAAAACGGAACTTTATTGATTAAACAGTGAACTACGGACAAGAAAACTCGTTTCTGGCAAAAACAAAAAATTAAATCAGTGTAGATGGGAATATATCGGGTGGTCAGTTCAGGTAACCACCATGTTCGAAGGGCATCCAAATCACTTCCTGTGGAAATCCGAGAAGCAATTTTTTTCTTTCCTAAGGCAGAGTGGGACGCTGCAGGTTTCGCACATCCGTGTTGTTCTGGTGGGTTGCGCTTTCGTGCTGCAATTTGCACACCTCCGTGACGTGCCTTTCTTTGGCTGGTGCTTGGACTCAGTGACACGGATGATCGGGGCTACGTAGGGCTTTGACTTTTTCAGTTGGACAGTCTGGTGGGTTGATGACTTTCGCTGAGAGCTAGAGCCAACTTGTCCTTCTGCAGTCCATGATGCAATAACACTTCTGCGAAAGTCTTTGAGGGTCATCTTTTCGGAATCTTCAAGTTCTTTGAAGATTATGAACGCATTCACAACGCAGCAATCGAGAAAATGGAAGAAAATCCTGTGCCACTACTTCCGTGATTTTCTGTCAACCTGGTATTGACCTTTCAGTTGATCAAACTTGTCAACGAAATTCATATTGCGGTTGTAGTCTTGCAAGGCTGCAGGGCAGGGTACCTTGCTGACAGTTCCGTCCTTGTTTTTTCTGTCAACTTCGACTTCATCTGCCGGGTCATGGAAGTTCGACAAGAGGTAAACTGTTCTCTTGTCCTTCCGCTTGAAGCAGCACAGGCTCTCATCACTCACTGAATAGTCTGTGTCCCCTCTTGTCATTGATTTGTCGGCTTGTAATTTCGGCAATTGTCTTCGGTTTGAGTTGACTGTTCCGCATGCATAGATGTCTGCCTCTCTCAACTCCTTCAGAAGATTATAGCTGGTAAAATAGTTATCAAAAAACACCCGGTGGTATTTACCAGCGAGGCCTTGACACATGTTCTTAACCACCTGCGCGCCCAACTCCTTTTGGACGCCGCTTTCCGATCTTCCGGAATAGCTCTCAAACTTAAGATTGTACCCAGTGCAGGCACACAGCATCCAAACCTTGTAGCCGCGCTTCACCGGCTTTTTCGGCATGTACTGTTTCAGACAACTCCTGCCCTTGAACTTAATTATCGATTCATCAATCGCCTCAAACTCCGTGGGCAGGTAGTTGTCTGCAAAGGTTGTTGAAAGCTCGGTAAGAAGTGGCCGCACCTTGTACAGCCTGTCGAAGTCAGGGTGACCCCTTTGAGGCTGCAGGACATTGTCATTCAGATGAAGGTGTGATAAAAACCAACCAAATCTGTTCACTGTCATCAGTTTCGAGATGAATGGATCATGAAGGTCAGGTGCACTGGACCAGTAGTCCCGGTAGCTTGGGCTTCGTTTGATTCCCATCAAAAGATTCAGGCCCAAAAAGCAACGCATCTCTTGTTCCGATGCGGGTGTGTATGACTTGCGGTCCTGCTGAGCATACAGGTTGGTTTGAAAAGCCACGCTTTGCATCCAGGATGGGGTCCACAAAAGACTAAAAATGCCAAATGGACTTTTGTCCCCAAGGTCCGTGATGTGACTAGGAACACCAGGCTCAGACCAAAAAGGCGAGTGGCGGACACACCCGATAAGTCGCACTCCACACGGGAATTTTTGAGATGGTTACTGGCGGGTCGTCATCCGTTTCTGTGTCTGAGGTGTCACTCACAGTGTGAATGTCCTTTCTTTTCATTGGCGAGTTTTCTTGAGGACTTGCACCAGAATCATCATTGGCATCATAGTCGGAATCACTGTTACTTGACTCATCTCCTCCTACAAAACTGTCGCAGTCGCTCGGTATGTCCTCATATTCTTCCTCTGTAACAGCAAACAATGAGAATGAGCACTTTATTTTTTACATAATTTGCCTACATTTTAGACCTCAGCACACTGGTCACCGGATTTGCAATGAGAAAGCTCAAGTCACTTCAGGAATGGTGGCTACTTCTGATGACCACCACATGCAACACAGAGACGCTAAGCCATAATGAAGTGCCGTAATTATTTTCTTGCAGATTATATATTGTACACTCACATACTTTCTTTTTTGCTGTTATCAGTATTGTAGAGTAAGCACTTACCTTCTAATTTGTAAAATCTTTTGGGATCAAACGTGGGAGGCGCCATAGCAGCCGGAGAGCGTCAACAAAACTTTTTTTCCACGTGGTTGGAGCGCGCAAGGAAGCTAGCGCCATCTGGTGTAAGCAGCGCGAAGCTAGAGAAAGAGAGGCTCTGGTGGTTTCTTACCCAAACCACCATGCCACAAGGGGAAAAAATATTGAAATGGTGGTATGAGGTGCTAACCACCGTGCTTGAAAGAGTTAGAGGGGAAATTGTCTCTAAATTTAGCGGAGAAATTTAACGGGAGTAGGAGGGGAGGACGAAAGGAGGAGGCGAACGGAAAAAGGAGGAGCAGGAGGGGAGGAGGAGGACGGGAGGAGGAGGGCAGGAGGAGGAGGAGGATGGGGGAGGGAGGGGGACGAGCAGGGAAATACCCTCCCCTCCTCATCCTCAAGAGCTGTGCTCTAATTTCGCGTTACAAATATTTGTAAAGGTAGGGACTATTTCGGCGTCCACTTACAAAATACTTTTAATATTATTTTAACGTCCGTGACGCCACGTCCTGAAGACGTAGAATCATATCCAAATACGTCTTCACGTCCACCGTCAAAATATGTGCGTAATTATTTTGACGTCCCAAACTTAGAACTTAGGAGCGAGCTTCGGTCCGGGACCAAAAAAACAAAAAACAAAAAGACGAAAAAAAAAAACTATCTTGCAGGCAGCATCGCGGTTCGACCGTTCGACATGCATTTTCCGAAAACAGATGTCATCCAGTTAGCTGCTGTTCTTAAAACGTTTTAGATATTATGAAATGCAAAAAAAAAACAAGAAAAAAAAACACCTTCTCGACGTACATACATCAGCTATATCAATCCGCATGTTACGTTTGCTTGGTTGTGCTCACCATTATAAAATACGGCGCTACTGCTTTTTATGTTTTATATCGCATGTTTTATATAAACAAAGTGTTGAATGCCGTGTCATAAAATTTACAGTTGATTCAAAAACGCGTGTACCTCGCACAACCGCGCCAAAACCTGTGTTCGTTCGCACCGGTCGAAACAAGGAGGCAATGTTTGCATTCACAATCTTTTATTGAAAATCCCGATCGTTGCGTAGTTAAGTCAGTTAACCGGCTGGTTATACACGAACCAAAGAGAAAATCTAAACAAATTGACAAACTCAATAAGCACGCTTAAAAACAAGGCGGGAGTCAGACGCAAAGCGATACTGCAACCATAAGAAAACGCGCTCGCACGACATGAAGGCGCAATAAGCGTGCCGAATGTCTGTGTTACGTAGTGTACGCATTTCCATTTTTTACGCGCAGGGAAGATAGAGAGATATCCAGCTCGTCTTTGTTGTAGATTTAACGGTTTTAAGTGAGACGCGTGCCAAAACAACATGCAAGCTCAGAACATCGCCGCCGGACGTGGCGGGTCCAAAAGAATCAACTGTCGAACCAGTTCTTCACACACGCTGCTTAAGACATTTCTTCTGCCGACTAGGACCAAAACTTCTTAGAAACGCACCGGATGAGTCCTTCAAAACGTCAACACAACACAACACAACACAACAGACGACACCATCAGAAACTAAACAGTACAAAACCACAAAACAGCTTCCACCCTACCGCTGCGACGGCGGTATTAATGGCGGACGTTGAAATAATAAAGACACTATCTTGACGTTTTACGGAAGTGATGTAAAAGACGTCGATATATTTTGTGGAATTTTTTGACGGTGGACGTCGAAATAGTCACTGACATTTGTAAACATCTTAGATGTTTTTTTTTTTCTTTTTACATATGAATTTATTTGTGTCAAGTGTCAACAACGAGTGACGTTCACATATTTTGTTTAAACTCAATACCACGGGTTATATAAAAAAGAACATGTATCAGAGTGTACGTTTTGCAATAATGAAACACCTCATCGTGAGTGTACTGAGGTCAGGTTTGTAAAAGGCTCACGGAGATTAGTTTACCCAAACATCAACGAGAATGCTAGGAATTCAGGTCTACGCGCCGCACGCGTCTGCCTTTCCCGTGTAAAAGATTTGATGTATATGACCAAAATAAGGCGCTGACGAGCGAGGGTGCAAAATTACATTTGTTTTATATTTTTGGTTTACAACAACTTCTGCTACAAACGCCATCACATGCAATGCATGTAGCTGCACTTGTAAAATTCTTTTTGGTGCTTGGGTCATTTAGTAGAAGGTATATTTTAGTTTTGAACGGATGCAAAAACAGACAGAGATTGCTATAGCATGTGGACGCAAATACGGTTTGTTTTGAGTTCATCTTCATCTATCTTAGACAAACTGACAAAACTGTTGTAATCTCTGTTTTGACTTTAAGAAACATCAGGTAGGAATTCCAAAGAGGTATTATTATGTATGTTTTGACCACGACTTTCCTTGTAATCCCTATTTAATTTTGTGTCATATTTCATGTTTAGATTTATAAAACAATAAATATCGTCTATGTGCTGTACCCTGCGGCCATGTCCAATACCTAGACGCTGACCCTCCTTGTACGTCAAAAATGTTGTAATATTTAGACTCTAAAGTTAGTCTGAAGTCATGTCAATTTTCACGAGGGATATTTTGATGCTCCAGGAATTAATCGCGAATTACCGTAACGCAGACAGAAGTGAATGTCTAATGCTGGCATCTCTCCCGACTGAGCAACGGCTTAACAAAATCTTGACGCACATTGAACCACAGCTCACCACACGCGAAGCCGGAGCAACAAGCTGGAAAGTTTTAGGTGTTTGGTTTTGTCTAATAGAAGGTAGCTAATTTTCTCAAAAAATATTTTAACTGAATGCGGCTTCTAGTTTATCTAACTTTCTTTTCACATCTGACTTTCCCAATTTGTCTTCTTTTTTTTTTTTTTTTGCGCGCTTGAGGATTTTTTAAGAGTCGTGTTGAGCACGCCACCAGGAATTTCTCCTTGGCGTCCCTGAGCATATCACGCTTGAAAACTACACATCGGCAGAAGTTTGAGCTCAACTTACTGGCACAATACAGTTTTCAGCCAGGCGTGCGAAGCAATTGTGGCCAAAGCACGTTAGTATACCTAATCGCAGTAGCCTCGCGAGGGGGCAAGGTTTACCTCAGCAGATCCTCGTGAAGGTGCTTTTTCATAGAGCGAACACGTTCATTTAACAAATTGGAGGACTCTTAAGCTTGGCCCTTAACAGTGGAACGCGATAGCGATGTCGTGCCCCGTTCGCATCGCCTTCTCATTGGCCATGCAACCATGACTTTGCCGGCCTAGTCGGTAGACTGTGTGACTCTCAGCCAAAGCGTCGTGGGTTCGAATCCCGTCTGAAATGCATCAAATTTTTCTTGAAGCCAAATTAATTACGCTATGAATAGGGCTCCGTGTTTTTGGAGTTTATTTTTCGTCAAAATCGGTGGGCGTTTTTCGGAGTTTATTTTTTTGCGATTCGTGTGACTCTCAGCCAAGGCGTCGTGGGTTCGAATCCCGTCTGAAATGCTTCAAATTTTTCTTGAAGCCAGATTAATTACGTTATAATAGGCTCCGTGTTTTCGGAGTTTATTTTTTGTCAAAATCGGAGGGCGTTTCTCGGAGTTTATTTTTTTTGCGATTCGGAGTTTATCGGAGTTTACATTTGTTTGATTTCCAATTCTCCGAAATTCGGAGTTTAATTTCACAGTGTTTCCTATTAAAAATAAATATGTAAATGATAACCGGATGTAACCGTATGCCAAATTAAAAATAACACGCGCTGGTATCGATTAAAATTTCTTCAGTAGAATTTGACGTTTGTGCCATCGCCATTGGCACTATTAATTGGTGCCAGGACAAAAGTCGCAGACAAGTGTGGCTTCGATCAACGTCGATAACTTAAAATCAATGAACTGCCGGAGGTAGCTGCAAGGAAGCTCGTAGTCATCCACCAATCTATTCCGCGGCCGGGCGAGGTGGAGTGGTTTCAGAAGTTTCAACTGCCCCTCTTCCCTATTTAATGCAATCTCTATGGTCCCTAGCTTTCACTGTTACAAAAACATAACTTTTCCTTTCTTTAAATCACAGATCGGATGGCTCCAACTGGAAACCAAAAGAGTGGCTTTTGTCGTGACCCGAATGTACAATGACCTGTTGCCCTGAATCAACCTCGACGAGACAAGCGGCAAGACACCCTTTAGCAACGGTCTATGATTTGAAAGATAATTATGGTGTCACTTTCACAGGACCATTGACTCCGTGCTAAATAAATTGTAAAAAAAATAAAATAATTTTTTTTTTTGCTTTGGGGGAGGGGGGGGGGGGTGGTGGCACATAAACAGTCGGAGTTTATCGGATAAATCCGAAATGACGAAATATTTACCGCCGGATGTTTTTCGGAGTTTTTCGGATTTATCCGATAACACGGAGCCCTAGTTATGAAGTAGAATCATTTGAGACATGCGGTGACCTATAATTTGCATTACATATCATGTTTCAGTCACTTTCATTTCACGCGTGTCGTGACGTTTCACGTGAGAGTTGTGGGTTGCTTGAAATCTTCCCGCGAGGTATATAGCTGCGACGTCATGGCCCTATCGGCCAATCAGGATTTTTTTACGTCTCTCTGCCGATACCGGCTTTTCTGCGACGCGAGCTCCTTGGCGTCATCGCGTTGATATATTGTTTTTATTTCGACAATTGTAAGGAGTTTTAATGAAATCTGTGACTCACAGCAATTGATGAAACTGCACACAAGCATCTTTGAACATAAAAACCCCGAGCAGAGGGCTGAAATTACAGCGGCAGCACAAACCCTGCCGGTCCCATATCTCGTCTTATGTTTTAACATCACAGAGATTGTCACGAGACGAGAGATTGAGAAATATTATAGACACTAACTGAGACAAAGAGAAATAAACAGCCCGACTCAAGTGGCCTTATTAAAATTTCCCCGCCCCTCTTCCCACTTTCCTCTACTTCTACACCCCCCCCCCCCCCCACCTTTCCCCTTAAGAAAGAAAGAAGAAGCATGTATCATAATGGAACACATGAGACTGTGGAGGGGGAAAATTAAGCAACTTTGAAATCACAGAAAAAGACAACATTAGGGTAGCGTCTCAAAAAAGGAGGTCTCCAATTAGAGTAGGTGCGTTAAAAAATCGACATGGTATGTTACCGTTTTCGTTTCTTAGATTTTAAAGTTTCCTAACTTTTCCGCACCACAGTATCGGGTGTTGCATTATGACTCCTCAATTTATCAACAGCTTCCATGCACACTCACCATTATTTCGTTAAGAAAACTGCATTGCTGGTAGCGTTGGAAAAACGGAGGTGTAAAAGCAGACATGTCTCCCTAATGGGGGCACATCCGCAACAGCTCCCTCTATCCTCCCCCTTCTCCACCCTTAATTTCCGTCGCCCCTTCAACTACCAAAACACGTCCGACCCACCTCCGCTTCGCATTTTAACCCTATAATCATTTGCAGTAAATTTCACTTGCGAAGCTCCTCTTTTGCCGATTCGGGTTCACGTATATACGTCGAAGCACTTCTACGAAAATTACAACAAAAAAGGAAAATTTCGATTATGCGCACAACCAATCAGCATTATTGGGAACAACATACAACGAAACAGAAGAATGATGCAAATTGACTTTTTTTTATAGCGCGAGCTCAAATTATGGTTGATATGCTTTTTTGATGACTTTTCAAAAATTTGAATAAATTATTTTGTAATGATGAAATAAAGTTATAGCCGTCGACAGCAAATGTATAGGCCGACAGGCATTTGGCATTTAGTATGCAAAATGTAAAATGAATCACATTCCTAACGAGTGCGTTAGTAACTTATACTATATAACAGAAATAATAAACATAAGCAAGCCAAAACAAAGACGCTCAACATATGTCCACATTTGTCACAACGCCCCATATATACCACCAAAACATCAGAGATCTAATGCTTCACCTTTTTATTTTAGGCGTGACATATGCCAAATCAATATAGTTTAAAGCAAAAAAATAGACCACCCGTCGTACATTTAGGAGAGCAACCACTGCGAGTTTTTATTGTTTCATATTTATTTGAGTACAACTGGGTAGAACTGGGTACAAAATTCAAGTAGCCTAAATATAGCATTTTACCTCAATTCAAATATTTTTACACAGCGCACAAAAGACGAGAACACAGAGTAAAAGAAGAACACATTGCAAGCGCTTGTACTGGGCTATTATTTCAGTCTGTGTTGTCTTCTTTTTCGCGCTGTGCTTCACTTTTTGAAGATAAGCACCAACTAGCCCGCTTCGCCGCCTTAATTTTACCTTGCACCACTTAAAATTGTTTTTTTAAGAGAAATAAAAAAGATATTTAAAGAAAAAGGATTCGTTAATAACAAAAATGGGGCCATAATACATAATTTTTGGTTGGGGCAAATCAACACGCCACTCCGACACGCGTGTTGGATTTCATATAAAACCACCCAGTGGTAATGAGTAGACTCTAAGACATCCAGCGCGTCCCTATTTCCCTCGAAGCACTTCGGAAAGTCAATCACTGCAGCCTACGACGCGACCTCAGCGAAATCCGGGGTTCAACGCATCATTGTACCTAAAAAACATTCGGCGCTGTGGCACTGATCATAATATTTCACATGCTTACGTCATACTACGTCATCATTACGTCACGCTTGTTGCCTGAGCGCAGACTGTTTTCTTAGGTCGAAACATATATTCAGCTTGGTCTGCTGGGCAAGTTGGTAAGTGACATTCATATTAAAAATTGCGCAAAAAAAGGCGTTTTAGTTGACAGTTAGGGCTTTTCCTGTGTGCTTCTTTCTTCTTTTTGTGTGTATTTTTGCGCTATTTTTAATGTGAATATATTCCGCCGTGTCCTGCTCCGATCATTCTCCGTAGATCGCATCGGTTGGCACTCTCGCGTCCTTTTGCGGGAAAGTAGACGTACTAGGCTTTACTTGTTTTTGCTTGCAGAAGAACAAGCAAACAAGAATTATACCGCCTAGAGATCTCATGTCTGATTTGAAATTGGTCTGAACTTGCCGTTGATTTAGCGATTCGAGCAGATTGAATGCTTGGCCTAAGAGGTACACATCTAATCTAACATATGTTAAATGAAAGGTGTAGGATTTAAACGATGCAAAAGAATGGTTTATGCCGACACAAATCAAAAATATAGCTCGTGTTTTTTTGTGTTTTTTTTAACGTCAGGGTGTATTTTTTTTTTGTCTTTTCTAACGAAACTGAAATTAGGCGTTTTTACAAGACGGGTGTTTATCTTCACTAAAGTGTAAAATGTTCAATTGAACACACATCCGTTCAGTCTTTCTACGCGTATGTCCGATTCAAATAAATGAAGCAGCAAACCGCAAATTTTTCTTCCTTTTTTTTTTTTACAATACATAAAATTGGTTTGACTTACATGGATGATAATATTTTTATCCGCTTTAATACTCAATCATTCACACAGAAATATCGATTCTCCTCTACACTACCGAGAGTCACATTTTGTGAAAAATTGCGAAGCACTGTGTAAAGTAACTCATTTGTGCGTCCAAATAAATTTGCTGCGAAATGCCGATATAATAAATTTGCTGCGAAATGCCGATATAATAAATTTGCTGCGAAATACCGATATAATAAATTTGCGGCGAAATACCGATATAATAAATCGTTCTGCAGGTCAACCAAATTATTTAAAGCGGCCCACGTTCCATCGCCCAAGCGTGACATATTTGGCAACTCGGAGGAACGGTGTGTCAGTCCAGTTGAGCCCAGTCCTTTTCTTTTATCGATATTCGATTTTCTCGACGCGTCCAGCCCCTTTTCGGTTGTGAAGTTTTCTGGTTTAAAACGTACGCACAGCCTGTGCAAAACCAGCGGAAGCACTCTGCCTTGGAAGAGTCGCCTTTCCATTGCCCACGTAAGGCACGTGGTGCCTTTTTTTTTTTTTTCCTTTCAGTTCTTAGATCCAAGATCGCCGTGTTAAACACAGCTTTCAGTTCTCATTTGTGTAGTAATTTTTCATCCGTGACATTAATTATCAATATTCCTCCTCACAAGAACTCGCTTTTCTTGGCGCGACTAAGTACGTAATTGGGACTTAGCGTGGCTATAATCATTGACAATGGTCGCATCTTCTGCGTCCTCATCGGCTCATACTGAAATATCATTGGCTGAGGAGCAAGGCTTGGGACTCGTCGCATTCGCCGTTTCTTACGTTGACGGAGACTAAATCACATGCTCGTCAAAGAATCTTTTTCAGGCCGTCCAAATCCTAATGCACAATTCGCGTGCGCGAATAGAGTGCTTTGATAGAAGACAGCCTAATGTTTGTTAAAAAAGACAATCACAAAATGCAGATTTTTTTAAAAAAATACGGATTTTAACCAGCCGACAGTCACAACACCATATAAACTATATCTTGAAATCGCTAACGTTTTGGTGAAAATAAAACAGCCAACAAAAGATTAATCAACATTCGGCTAGATTCATTGATTTTGCAATCCCATGGTGTTGTCAATCACATTAGGTCGAGGTAAATACAAAGAAAACGTAAGAGGTTAAAATCTGAGCCGGACGCGGAAATGCGAAATTACAACAATAGGTGTAGAAAACAGAAGGACAGTTACACCACAGCTATGATAGCAGAACCTCGTACCGACTGGTATGTTATGCACCCATGTATACCGCCGATGCTTCGAAGGGGTCTCGAACTCGTAACCAATGGTATTAAAGAAGCCGGCGTGTCATGCTGACGAACGTCACAATCCCGGCATTTGGTCAAAGAAATTGCAACAGCGAGTACGAGCCAACGCGAACGTCACTGCCGTAGACACATCCCAACTCCTAGATGCCTAAGCTTCTTCCATAGGCTGTCAAGCTTGAGAGCAGCCTGTAGCAGAACAGGCGTCTATCGCATTCACGCCGCCGCCAGGATTGGGAAAGGAAAGAACGTGACAGTTTCATCTCGTCAGCAGCTGGTAATCAATCGACCACCAACGTGGACGTTGTAAGCAAACCAAACGGAGGCGCGTTCCAGAGATAATGCCGAAAGACTCACTCAAAATTATGTTTATAGTTAATGGAAGGGTTTTATATTTACTTTCTTGTAGTGAGCAACAATTCAAATTATTCGGCAGCTAGATGTGCAGGCTGGCCGATTAAACATTGGGTCCTTATATTTGCTCACATTAGGTTGAGACTACCGCCAAAGCCACAAGCACTGGAGCTCGATGTGGCTGCTTTGAAGCGTTCTTCCGCAGAACGAGCACTCGCGCTAGAAATGCTCATCTCGAAGTCAGGAGCGCGGGTTAGCTCGCACTTGAAGCTTTGGCTACAGTCTCAGTTTAAGGGTGGACTATAATCCCAGCATTTGGCTAAATCTTATATGCTTTTGAGCTTCCCGATGCCTTCTTTTTTTAGATATAAATCTTCAAAAACAAACAATCTAGAACAGAAGTTTGAGACTATACGTGAGAGGTCAGCAATTCAAATCCTTTAACAGCGATAACAGCTTACACATTTGGTGATTATCTGCGCTCACATGATGATCCCAGTACAATTGTTGTAAGTTGGGCGAGTTGGTAATCCCAGTATTTTGGCTAATCGCAGTATTTTTAGATAATTTTTTGCTTTTGATCTTCCCAAGGATTTTGTGTTTCCAAAATAAATGTACAAAAACCACCCAACCAAAAGAACATTGTGTGACTATTTATAAGAGAGCATGAAGTCAGAGAGTGACACAGCAATAGAACTCTTTTATATTAAAGTTTAATTCTCGCGGAAATGTTTATAGTGCAAAAGTGTTTGTTTCGTTAATTATAACTTAGATAAAAGTTTCACAATGAACCCGATTAACCACTGAATCGCAAATATATCTTCTGGATATATAATTTTTACAGCTTTAAACTTAAGGCGTTTCATAAATAGTTTGGTACTTTGTTTATTTAGGACATCACATTCGGAAAGGTGGATCGATTTATATTATATTCATTATAAAAAGGACGCAGTTTAATTATGAAATACCACCGGCTTTGCAAGGTACTTGTGCCACCGCCCCATAGTGTTTAAAGTCTGGAAATATATAAACGAATACATTCCAGACGAGAAACATTTTACACCAAACTATATATTTGGACCAAGTTCCTCAATTAAAATCAACTCTTGGGCTAGTTGGGTAAACCTCTTAAATACAAAAGCGCAAAGTAAAAGTATCGAACAAAGATATGGACAGGTCATGCATGAAAAGGCAAAGACGAAAATGATAGGAGAAAGACGACAAATAAAATGCTAAAAGCATTCGCACAAATAATTAAAAAATTATGTGAAAATTAAAAAAAAATTATGTAAACGAACTTATTAGATTAACTAAACAAACTCACTAGAAGATAATACGAAGTTCCTCGCTTAATAACTTACAATAGAGCGATCGCTTATCGTTACATATTAGTATACTTAGCGAACTAAATTTGTTAGTTATAAAAATATCGTACGTATACTAATTGATTCACTTAATGCTTTCATATATGCTGATAGCAGCACCAAAAAGCAGCAGAGAGGAGTATTACGAATGTCATCAGGTGTCTGTTTGAAAACACAGAGTGATCCGCAGAAGAATAACATCACTTTTACTAATGCCTCAATATCTAACCCTGAAAGAGCAGTTGGAAAGCATCTTTATATGCTTCATAGAGAGAGATTGACAATTTATAAGGCGGATCTAAACAGTACCTTTAGAAGTCATTAATCTACAATTTTCCAACTAAACATTGAATTCTAAGTTTGATTAAACATGGTTTCTAACACTTCATAAATCAATGTATGCTGGTGCGCCTGCTTTCCTCTAGAGGAATTAAATAGTAAATCGTTGTAATTGTAAACAAACAAAAACGGAAAAAAATGAACTTACAACAAAAACAACGTCAATGCTGCGGCACAGAGTCTGAAACTTCACGTGCTAGCGGCAGGGTCCACTCCACGTTAAAATCTCTATAATTTGGCTAAAGCGTTCGTGATTGGGCTCATCATGTATCGAGCTTCAATAGACCTTAATGATTGACACGGTGAGTGTTATCTGGGGAGGTTCTAGCACGGCCGTTCTTTTTATTTTTTTGCTAAGAGTGAAACGACTTGGGAAGCCACATTTACACCCGCATCAAGCTAAAGCAGTTCACGTGATGGTCATCGGTCGGGGCTCGGAGCTTTTGTCTATAGTCACTAACAGAATAAGTACGCCAGGAAGAAGCTTCAAGTGTTAGACCTCCAGCGCAAGCTTCCTGCTATAAAAAACGATTCCACGACTTGTTAGCCTTAAACGTGCATAGAAACGTATTTAAAGTTATCGATGACCATTGTCTGAAAGACTGCCCTGAGCACCTTGGACTTCCGGCAAGCTTTAGGAAAGAATACGTCTTCGAGCTTACCTGTCAATGCTCATGGCCGCAATAGTGAGCGCCGACGACGCCACGGTGAGGTTGGCCACAAAGTTGCTAAACACGCAGTAAACGTCGCCGAAGGCCCAGTGACTCTCGAGCATGTACACCAGGTTAAAGATGGCGTTGAAGGTGGCCGTCATCGCGTCCGCCACGGACAGGTTCACGAGGAAGTAGTTGGTGACCGTCCGCATGGAGCGGTGCGCGAGCACAATCCAGACCACAAAGACGTTGCCCAAGGTCGCCACGGAGACCATGGTGCCAAAGAGCAGTGCGTAGATGAGCTGCACCCACCACGCGAGCACCCACTGACGCTTGGTCGACACGTCTATGATGAGAGGTCTGCTTGATGCGTTGAGGGACCCCGGTAGCAGTTCCACGTAGTTGGGAAGTGGGCTGTCAAGATCCATATCTGTGCCGTTCGTCAGTTGTTCCGGGATGTCGCCGAGCATTTTAGAGCTGCAAGGATGAGACTCACTCTGAAAGAGAAAGTCAAAAGTGATATTTTCTGCTGATCGTCTTTTATTTGGTTTTCCACGCGTAGAAGCCGACCTGAATGCCTTGGCTTATCTGCTTCCGCTGCCTTAGTTCATTGCAAACGTTCAAATGGGAATATGCTGCTTCTTGTGGATATCGAGACCAAAAGAATATGATTAAAATACTTGTCATCTTTCCTATCACTGAAAAAACATTTTAACTTTCTTTTATCATTACACTTTTCTACATATGGGAAAATAATGCCTCTAAGCTTTCGACTATTCCAAAGCGACTGTTGAAGGACGCTTGTAACAACGAAAGCAGTAAACACAAATAAAAAAAAACTCATCGAACACCAAACTCTTTGATTCGATCCTCGATCAGTTCTTTCCACAAACTTCAGAAGCAAGAAGCAAAAATAAATATTGATGCTTACTATTCAGATCTCTGGTTGGACTGGACGTCAGGCCTCAAATATTCCGCACATGCGAGCATCAACAACTTTCAAGCAGTTTGAAACACTTGCCGGGGCCAAGAGAACACCGAGCGCTACAGGAGGCAGCGTCGGGCTCGGAGCACATCGTCCTTCATCTCCGGTCGTTCGGGCCCACACTGGCGACAGAGCCTCGCGGCCTCTCGATCGACCCCACAAATCCGCCGCCAATTCCAGCAAGAGAACAGAGCGTTACGTCACTCTGTTCGCGGGAGAATTGGGAGCTTCGTGGCTGATAGAGCACCGAGCGTTTTTCCCTTCTCATTTCTTTAGGAGTGTTGCACCATTGAGAGTCTCCGAATCTCGTAATATCGAGACGGTTGCCGAAAGAAGCGAAAGTTTTGATATCTTCGAGTTAAATCTCGTATCTTCTTGAATTAAAACAAACAAGAACAAAACAGCTGACACCTGTCCTGCGCGACATCGTTAGCGCGAGCACGACTTGAGTGATACTTTGGAATATCAGTTCGAAGTAATGTCGGCGGTAATGGAATTCTACGGCGTAGGTTAGTTTGTCAAACGAATGCTTTGCAACATATCAGTTCTTTTTCCTTACATGTTTTCCAGAAAAATAAATCAAATAGGCGTTTGCTTGTTGGCGCCAACAATAGTTTTGTGGATTGCCTTGTGAATACATGCAAAACTATACCGCCTGCGTTGTTTGTTTTTTGTGTAACAAAAAGAGCAGTATTTACAACCATAAAAATTATTGTTGTGTGCATGGGTTGTGTGAATATTGAAGTTTTCATATTCTCGTGATTTATCAGGTCTTAATCACTAAAAACTGCATTGTGACACGAAACCTAAGGGGGAACAAAAGAGAACTATCTTTGAAGCCAATATCTGGAAATTAAACTCAATAAGGGGCATTCACACGAGGGAGAAATCCCGGGGATTTCTCCCCGGCACGCGCATACCAGGACGAAAACGTCGGGCTTTGCGATGTGCAAAAGCCTCGCGTTTGCATCTCGTGATGCGCGCGTGCCTCCCTCGTGTGAATACCCCTATAGAAACATTGAACACGCACACAAATTGCATTGTTTTAGGGGCGAAGCTCCTTAAGGGGTATTCACACGAGGGAGAAATCCCGGGGATTTCTCCCCGGCACGCGCATCCCACGACGAAACCGTCAGGCTTTGCAATGTGCAAAAGCCTCGCGTTTTCATCTCGTGATGCGCGCGTGCCGGGGAGAAATCCCCGGGATTTCTCCCTCGTGTGAATACCCCTATAGGAACATTGAACACGCACACAAATTGCATTGTTTTAGGGGCGAAGCTCCTTAAGGGGTATTCACACGAGGGAGAAATCCCGGGGATTTCTCCCCGGCACGCGCATCCCACGACGAAACCGTCAGGCTTTGCAATGTGCAAAAGCCTCGCGTTTGCATCTCGTGATGCGCGCGTGCCGGGGAGAAATCCCCGGGATTTCTCCCTCGTGTGAATACCCCTATAGGAACATTGAACACGCACACAAATTGCATTGTTTTAGGGGCGAAGCTCCTTAAGGGGTATTCACACGAGGGAGAAATCCCGGGGATTTCTCCCCGGCACGCGCATCCCACGACGAAACCGTCAGGCTTTGCAATGTGCAAAAGCCTCGCGTTTTCAACTCGTGATGCGCGCGTGTCGGGGAGAAATCTCCGGGATTTCTCCCTCGTGTGAATACCCCTATAGGAACATTGAACACGCACACAAATTGCATTGTTTTAGGGGCGAAGCTCCTTAAGGGGTATTCACACGAGGGAGAAATCCCGGGGATTTCTCCCCGGCACGCGCATCCCACGACGAAACCGTCAGGCTTTGCAATGTGCAAAAGCCTCGCGTTTTCATCTCGTGATGCGCGCGTGCCGGGGAGAAATCCCCGGGATTTCTCCCTCGTGTGAATACCCCTTTAGGGGCTAGCCATGTCCGTATGTCCGTCCGCCGTCGGGCGCACGTGCTCCTGCTCGTGAGCCCACGCGCTCACGCGCTCACGAGCACGTCAGCACGTGCTCCCGTGCTCGTGTAGGGCAAAAAAACAACAACCGCATCTCCACGTGGTGAATGATGTTGATTGGGGCGAAGCTCTGGTGGTGCTTGTCTGCGTAGACGGTGAGCCGCAGCATGCCGAGCCTTTCGTTCGTTTTCATCGAGAATGTGTGGTATGGAACGTGGTTATATACGCATTTGAGCATTTGACCGCAGCGTGACGTGGATGAAAACGAACGAAAGGCTCGGCATGCTGCGGCTCAGCGTCTACGCAGACAAGCCCCACCAGAGCTTCGCCCCAATCAACATCATTCACCACGTGGAGATGCGTTTTTTTTGTGTTTTTTTTTTTCTTACTTGTCTTTTTTTATTTTTTATGAATGCCCGTGTGGCTGTAGGTTTATTTTGAGCGTAATTAATTTCACATTTGTTTTAGCCATTATAAAGTAATTTACGACTCAAATATTTTCTTTTTCTAATAATATTATTAAATTTTACTTGATCTCACTATTGTTTGTAAGTAGTACTAGCCAACTGTTGCTTATCATGTGCTTATAGCTTGATCATTTTCTTCGACCAACTTTTTGACATCATTTCTTTCGCTTCTGGCAAATAACCTAAACCTTATAGTCGAAATGTAAAATACGTTTTGGATTCAAACCGAAGTACATATTGTCGCCGAAAGAACAAAGCCGTTAAAAATGCACTCTTTCAGCTATTGAAAACAAACATTTCCTTTCAATTTGTGGTTTGGTAAACATTATACCAATACTTTGAGCGAAAAAAGAATTGACTGCAATTTTTTTCATTATGAACCTTTTAAAGAAAGCCTAATTGCTTATTGAATTCAATTTAATTCAATGTTTATTTTCGCGTGCTTACCAACAGCTCAAAGGCCTTTGCGGTAAAGTACGAACCATAAAATACATATTCATGACAAATATCTATGATTCAAATTATACACATGTTTTATAACTGATGCATATGGTTTACATTTATACACATGCAAGCATTTTAGGCAATTTTAGAGCAACGCTGTACAAACAAGAGGCAGTTTTCTACAAAGAATATCAACATTGCAAAACTTCGTGTCTAAAACATGTTGAATTCGTGATATCGGTGACAAGTTGCTATGAATATCTGGGTAAAAAAACTGATATTTCTAGAGTTTGGACTGACGGGAATGCAGAAGTGTAAAGAAGCAGGAAGTGCAGGACTGTCTATGAACCCATGGACCAACCTGTGCAAAAACTTAACGTCCCGGAAAGATCTCCTGTTATGCAGAGTGCACAGTTTTAGTTCTGATAAAATTAAATTATATACAAAATAATATTTACGACCAAAATATTTGTCATAGACAATCCGCACAAATCGTTTTCGTATATCTTAAATTTTTTACTCGCTGTACTAGACATAGAGTTTTAAATTATGGATCCAAATTCAAGTCTAGAGCGTACATGAGTACTGAAGAGTCGGAACAAACCATGATGAGTGCTAAATGGTCTAGTTAGGCGGGCCATTATTTCACCCATGCGCAGACTCTGGCTCATAATGGAGTTTATGTGAGAATTAAAAAAAAGGTGATCCTCCACAAACACCCTTATATCTTTATCTATTGTGGTCCGACTTATAGTTTCATTTCTCATACAGTGCATATAAGATAATGGGCTACGCTTTCTGGACACAGACATCACTTGGGTCTTTTCTATATTACTGACTTCGTTTGCAAAAGAGTAGGATTAACTGTTTTAGACGAAACACGTTATTGTTAAGAATGTTATGATTATTTCATCACGCTTTAAACTTTGAAAAAACCCATAATCACCCGTTGTCAACTTCTTTTATTACATCATACATTTATGACATTTTTGCATCAAAACTCAAAATCGCATTCAAAATGCAATATACAAAATGGTCATCAATGAGAGCGTACATAAACACGTCTCGTAACTCTGATCATGTGTTTACGGAAGATTTTTTGTTTGTAATATTGGCATATCTCGGAGGAGTATTGAGGAGTTTCCCACTTCTCTTTTTCTATGTTGGTTCCTGGGGTGAATTAAAACTCGTTCATATTATTATATATATCGGTATTGACGTTTTTACCGGATTATTCACTAATTGTATAGGGGTCTTGTGACCGATGTATAGTCTTCCTATTTGTGCATATTTATCAAGGCCATTGCTGCTCATAAATTAAAAAAAAATATTAATGAAGGAATGTTAAATGAGTACAGGCTACACCTGACGTGATCCCGCATCTATCAGTGAATGAAAAGAAAACTCTAACCAAAAAATGATACGGAGCCCGACGTTTCAAGGCCAGTTCGGCCTCTCAAGCTGGCTGACATAGTATGAAGGCAAGACTTCCTTAGTGCCGAACCCAGACACGTTAGAGCTATGCCTTTCTTGATGATTTTTGAGTGCGTCGAGCCGTAGTCGAGAATGGCTTTCTAGGATTGTGGGCTGTACGACCAACAAACATGGGTGTCCCCAAGGTGGAGCGAAAGATCCAGGTACTGAAGTACGTTTTCTTTGGGGACCTCAAATGTAAACTTAAGATCGCCTCCGTACTCAGCCAAGGTCTCCATAATGTCGGCCACAGTATTGTCAGTAAACGTAGTTGTGAGTAGCGCTCTTTTCTGTCCTGTCCTTCTTCTCTCTACCTTGTGCGCTAAATACTTCAATATGTTAGACTACCAACTAGCCCAATTGTCAACTTTACTGTTGTAGTAAGTAATGTGCCGAGGTAGGAATCCCAGGTGGTCTTCTAATGCCACTTCCAGCCTGATATCGTTGTCAGAGAAACTCTGTCGCCGGTATACGACTACCTCCGGTCCGCCGGCCGACCATCCTCTCAAAAAATGCCTTTCCTTCTAGCACCTGGATACTGTCCGACCACAGAGAAAGGCGCTGCCACAAAACAAAGGTACGAGCAATCTTCTCAGGAACACGCTGTGTGCCAGAGTAGTAGTTAAGTGGAACCGCGTTCCGGCCTTTGAAAGGAAAGCAAGAGGTCGCCCACAGCGGGCCCCAGGCTTCCACCGAGTCAGTTAGGTGAAGCAGCTGGTGAACGTTGTACGACATGCTCGCCGTGCCGTACAACGCACCCATCTGCAACGCAAACTTTTCCAGCAGAGCCCGCGCCTCGCGGAGGACTCGGTCTGTGAATTTATATTGAAGTTGCAAGTGCATGCCGTACGGCAAAAGAAAGTGCTTAAAAAACTGGCGTGGTAGAATAGGCTTCAGTACAATGTACCCATAAAAAAGCAAGAGGGCTCGCAACTCTGACGCCTTCCAGTAGGCCCTGTCCTCAAACTTCCTCAGGGTGCGGGTAATTTCCATCGGAGGAGAGACGGCTAGCAGCAAGCTGTTTA
The DNA here is from genome assembly GCF_016920785.2 of Ixodes scapularis. Classification (NCBI taxonomy): domain Eukaryota; kingdom Metazoa; phylum Arthropoda; class Arachnida; order Ixodida; family Ixodidae; genus Ixodes; species Ixodes scapularis. The sequence goes on from NW_024609868.1 coordinate 150,740,808, forward strand.
GGTGTGACACCTTTGTTCCAATGTACCAGGGACAGCCGTGATTATCACTTTCGAGCCACAACTTAAGCAGCTGTCCAATGACGCCAAAGCAGGCAAAATGCTGGTAGTCCGGAATGAAACCGTCAACTACGTCATACCGAGGAAGGGTCACTTCAACACAGGGGCCTTTCACTCCATTAACAGGCACAACAGAAGTGCCCTCTTTTGCCTCTTCTAAATACCTCAAAGCAGTTCTCCGCTCTCTAACTGGATCTAAGTACCCATAAGTGGATCCTCCCAGGTGGTAGCACCAACCGCAACCATGGAAACCGTTGACCTGTTTGGAGTTTCGCACTGTACACCTAGCAACGGCGTCTAAAGAGCATGCTGCTGCAAAGAGTCTTACATTAACTGGCACCCCCTGTTTTATACAGCGAAATCCTGCAGAGAGATCTTGCAGCTCCTCTGCAAAAGGTGTTAGAAGGGTGGTCATATTAGGTTTAGAAAATCCAAACGACAATGCAGGCATTAGCATGTTATGCTTACGCACTGCAGGGTCCAACTGGAGGATATCGCATTGTACAGGCCAAATGTCAAAACTAGACTTTTAAAATACCCTGTTCCCATCAGTATTCCACTACAGAGAAATATCGTGACTGTAAAAATCAGATGACATTCTTGTTTGCTCAATGCCATTTGCCACGTCTCTAATACACCTGTTACACGGGCACATTTAACCGCGGTTAACTCAGCTTTAACTGCGGTTACGTGGCAGCACAGATGCCGCACTATACCCTCGGACAGCTATTTCAAAAGAAGTGAAGAGAGCGCGTGCACTGCTTTGATGGGTGCTCAAGATGCTCAAGCGCACGTTCGCCCATAGCTCTGACTGCATCGCCGCAGAATGTTGTCGGCAAGTATTGTGCGCTAATTGTGGTTTAGCGTAACTGCAGTTAAGTGTGCCCGTGTGATACCCCTGTTACACGGGCACACTTAACCGCGGTTAACTCAGCTTTAACTGCGGTTACGTGGCAGCACAGATGCCGCACTATACCCTCGGACAGCTATTTCAAAAGAAGTGAAGAGAGCGCGTGCACTGCTTTGATGGGTGCTCAAGATGCTCAAGCGCACGTTCGTCCATAGCTTCGACTGCATCGCCGCAGAATGTTGTCGGCAAGTATTGTGCGCTAATTATGGTTAAACGTAACTGCAGTTAAGTGTGCCCGTGTAATACCCTTGTTACACGGGCACACTTAACTGCAGTTACGTTAAACCACAATTAGCGCACAATACTTGCCGACAACATTCTGCGGTGATGCAGTCGGAGCTATGGACGAACGTGCGCTTGAGCATCTTGAGCACCCATCAAAGCAGTGCACGCGCTCTCTTCACTTTTGAAATAGCTGGCCGAGGGTATAGTGCGGCATCTGTGCTGCCACGTAACCGCAGTTAAAGCTGAGTTAACCGCGGTTAAGTGTGCCCGTGTAACAGGGGTATAACAGGGGTATAACAAGGGTATAATTGTGCCCCCTCTGAGCCCGTTTGCTCGAAGCTGGCTAACTAACCGCGGTTAACCGGATTTCCCTGCGAGGGGGAATTTTGGGTCACGTGACCGGCAGAGAAGGACGGCGGGGAAACATGGCGGTGCCCCGGTGAGTGAGCGCCGCTCGCTTTGGAACTAAAACGTCGTAGTAGCTGCAGTAGCGGGCGCGTTAGTCAGCAATGAATGGTGCAGGAGGTTTGCGCTTTGCCTTACCTCACTTAAGACGCAAGACATGAGCAATGAGCTCGCCGTATTTTTCAGATAGACTTTCGACTCTGGCCATTCCTAAGCCTAAATGAACGCGATAACTGCCGGCATGGCAACGTCTTTGGAGAGTGGATTGCCTTGACTGAGTCCGCCGGGTACTGATAGCACACAAAAGCAGACAGCGTTCCCATAGACCTTTTGCTAAATTTCAAAAGCACCGAGGTGCATGTTACGAGTGTAGTTACACGCGATGCACCTGCTGGCGTCTGCAGTAATAACTGTTCTGAAGCAAAAAGCCTAAAACAAATTTTGCCGTGCACGCGCGTCCGTCAAAGATTTATTATGATTATTTACTTCGAATCTTTTATAAGTGGAAGGCCAGCGCGCGCGGATCGTAGAATTACACTTCCAGCGTTCTTCTCGATGTTCGGGTAATTTACTAATAGGTCAGTTTTCAGTGGAGCCGAGTTACAGGTTTTTAAATTTATGACGGTGTTATATACAGTCCTTACATGCTGGCCAACCATGCTGCTGATGTACCGCCCGCCTTTCACTGCTCACTTCTTTCTCATCGTTTCTAGGACTCAACTTCGCCGTCCTCTTTCGAACTCGGAAGGAAATTTCAACGAGGCTTTTCTTCACTTCATACAGCCAAATATCTAGAAAATTTCCACACAAGGGTTAATTTAGTTTTACCTTGCCGATTATTTTTACCACGAGCAATAAAAATTGTTTCTTAAGCTCAAATGTATGCCGCGTTGTGTCGCGAAAACCAGGCAGCGCGCAATGGGGAACCTTCCGTGGAAAGGTTCCCCATTTTGGGGAACCTTTCCACGGAAGCCACGTATATTTGCTACAGCCATTAGGTGGCACCAGCTACCACCCCATAATAAAACACGAAGCTATCGCTCATCTAGCCCTCGTCAAACTTGGCTAGGTACTTGTAGGTACCTAGTAGGGAAGGGCGGTTAACTTTTAACCGCGGTTAAAGTTAACCGGCTTCGAGCAAACGGGCCCTGGTGTTTTGTGGAAGCAACTTGAGGTTCTGCTGTGCAAGAATGCGCTCAATCTGCTCGTTTAGAGGCAACGCGAGAAAAAAAAGGGCAGGATACCAGATCAATATCTCGCTCACAGTTTTTACAGGGAGCCTGACTCTCACAGTTCGCTTGTCCCAGGTACCCGAAGCAAGTGAGACAGTAGAAGTGCTTCTGTGCACAAGGCGCATCAGCCCACAAAGCCTTTAAAAGTAGGTACTTCGATCGTGGTGCCTTTCCTGGGGTGATTACAATTTGCATATCTAGCAAATCTGCTATACCTTGATCGCTAGCTTTGTGGCGCATCACGTAGGCCATCAGCAGGACCGCAATCTCTGTCCTTTTGTCAGTAAATGGTAGAGAGTTCATTGAATCTTCATCAGAATCTGGGTCCTAAACAAAGTATTAAAACAATCATCCACACACCTCCACGACAAAAAAGTATTGTTTGTATTGAATTTCTACAAAGTGCACCTACATGTTAGCATGAAATAGCATGATTAATTAAAAGTGAATCACTGCGGCATTTATTTCCTAGTGATTTTCAATGTGTGATACACCGAACATCTGCACTTTGGTTGCTACAGGCTACAGTCCATGAAAAAGTATTACATGCCTGAATGCCCATTCAAATGGAATTAAGTGTATGGGTAGGCTGATTGCATTGACAATTAATCATGTCTTAGTAACAGGCTTAAGTTTAGCTAACACAGTACATGTCATTACAAAGAAGTCAGCTTGAACATGAGAAACACTGGGAGCTCTATTGAAAATAATTCTAAAGGGCCCATCAGCCTTGAAGGATTATGAGACCTCACAGGCCTTCAAAACCCTTCAAAAATACCCTTCAGGTATACCCCTCAGAAAAAAAACCTCCAGCCCCACTGCCCTTCAACCCAAACCCCTTAGCCCATCAACCCTTTAGACGCCCAAATGACTGTGAACCATAGATAAAAATTCAGTTCAAAACGGTATTGAAAATTTATTGCGGACATTGAGTTTTACATGCGGATTAAAACTCAAAAAGACGATAAAAACCAACGCTTGTTCAAACCCGGGCGCAAGCAGCTGTCGACGAGAGAAATCATATCAAATAGGAACAACTGACTCCTTTATCACAACGAAAAATATCTTTCAAGGTACTCACAACGCCGTTGGGTAAATTCCTGATGTACGGTAGTTCAGCTAATAAAGCGGAGCAGGTGCACCTCACGTACACGTACACAGTCTCAGTATGCACGTCTAGCGAAAACCACGAACTCGTAAGCAGATCCCGTCACCGTTGATAAATTCCGAGCACAGTCACGGTTTCGTCCATGATGTCGTCGAGGCGGCGTCTTCGGCGTATTTTTCGCTCGCTGGGTGCTTCTGAAGCCGGTCGGATGAAGAGGCGCAATGAACAAGGCGGGACAACGGCCGTCATCCACCGTCCCAGGACCCACAGTGCTATGATCCCGGTGCGCAGGCACTACATGCGGTGGGACGCTGATCCCGACTGCCAGGCTTGCTGCGAGTAGGCCGACACCGGCCACTATCTCCTTGAATGCGCTGGACACGATGGTGCTCGAGCGGTGCTGAAGGCGGCCAACGCCGAACTGGGGTTCACCTGCGGAACCAAGGAAGAAACGGCACGGATTAAAACTGACCAAGGGGCGAGCACTCAAAGCAGTGCTTACCTTTCTGGATTGAGGAAACCGGTCCGTTCCAGATCTCCACGGCGGTGAGAAACAAACCGCCCACGAGCGGAAAGAAAATGGCTATACACCAAGGAGGTTAGAAGTACTAGGAGGGGGCACGTTGCAATATTGGTGAAGCCTAGTCATAAAAAGTTTAAACGATTTTGTGCCCAGCGTGACCTCAGATCTGTCTGGCGATTGGTGCGCGTGACATGTCACGTGCGAGATGAATGGTTGATTGTAGGAGGATTTTTTGCAGGCTTGCGCGCGCTCCGTCCGGTACGTTTTCTGAGATCGAAGGCTAGACGAAGGCTAGCTACGGTCACGTGATGTGGTGAGAGTAAGGAGGGAAATGAGAAAGAGGCGATGCGTCAAGGGTACATGGCTTGTGGAGGCTACGCGGCTGACATCATGCCCTCTCCTACCCTTCCATTCTCCATGCTATACACGAACTCAACTCTGTGACGTCACGGCGCGGTGGGGGCGCGTCGGTCGCACTTCCGGTCTGGGGCTGTGGACAGAAGTCCCCATGCCAGACGTGTATTCCTGCGTTGTTTTGAAAGGAACCAGACAAAAACCTGCCTTCTCGTCAAAGAGCCGCGACTGGGGCCGTACCAAAAGTGTCGAGAAAGGTTTGAAGGTCAGTTTTCACGTGCTCGGTTCGTCCAAGAATCTGGATATGTGCCGTGAAAAGGGGAAAGCAGATGCCGTCGGAAAACGATTGCTTGGGCGGGAAGCACTTTGGGTTGAATTCACGGATATTTATGGTCATCAGATTTATTTGCTTTGTTCCAACATGAACGCCAGAAAACCGTCAAGTTGTGCGGACCACCTGCGGACTACGTTCAGTGCGTCTTCAAGTTCAAACGGCCACCTGATCGTTCCAACTGTCGTCTGCTCTTTCAAACGTTTCTGCTTGTCGTCTGCTCTCACGACGCCGGCCCGTAGACCAAATTTTGGCCCGGTACTTGCGATAAGAAGTAAGTGCAGACCTCAAAAGACTTAAATTTGAAGGTTGGTAAGTAGGCTCGATGTAAACAGTAGATACAAGGAGATGTTGATAATTGTTACGAGTGACCGTCACCGACTTGTTATGCCTAATTCACTTGGTCCGATTCTGCTTGCGATTTTCAGTATCGACGTCGACCATCTCAGCTACGGTTCACGCTTTTGCAGCCCGAGCGGCGTCGCGACTGAAAATTGCGAGCGGAATCTCATCATGCGAATCACGCTTTAGCGTAAACATACTGCGGCGTCCACGCGGAATGAATCGCCACATGTCACATTATTCACGCGAAGTTTTGCGGTGTAACGAGCCTCGGTAATTTCGCTGAGGCCGCTGAAGTAGTCAGACCTTGCCCAGGAAGACGTAGAATCAACAATTCGAACGCGAAAAAGGGCAGGGGGACTCACACCGACGCCGACAACGTCGCATTTCAATGGTTTGTTTATGGGCGACGGTGAGCTTCTTGCCCACACCCCCATCGCGCATGCGCGGCGCCGGTGGCGTCCGCTAGGGGCGCTCCGGTTTGTTTGTAAACATGAGTTGGTGTATACTGGAACCGGCAAGAACGGTGGTTCTAGAGTTCCGACCACGAGCAGCGCATTTCGTCTTAGTGCCAAGTGCGATCTTCAACATGCGGATTGCCAAGACCATGGATATTCTTTTCGGCAGCTCATACACACCGGTGATCTTCCTTTGTTGTGGGCATACATGTGACCACTAGCTTCGACGAACCGAAGACACGGCGGACCGCCTTCTCTTCCATGTGAGTGACAAGGAGAGGCCCTCCTGACCATTGGGGATAGGTATTTTTGCTACGCAATGTACGTTTTGTCACTATCCGATGAGGTTGAACCGTGTCGAACTCTGTGCCAGGAATCTCCGACAAGTTCAACGTGTAATCCTCGGCAATCGGCCCGAAAGGCCCTGTACAGCGCTATTTGTAAGTGCTTTTCGTTCTAATAGACCGTGAGAGACGTTCTGATTGGTTATTCCTGTGTTCGAAGCCATTTTTATCTCATTTTCTTTTTGTTTAAATATGGCTGTCATCTTGGCGGTAAATGTGTGCTGTAGTAAAAAATCCTCCCGGTATGTCCGAAGCCGAATAAAACAGAGCGTTGAGTATTCCTTATTTGCCAAGGTTCGGCTTGTTGGGTGCGAGCGGAGTGTCAGTTATGTCACCGCGCTCTGCGAGTGTAATTGGCAGTAATTGTCTTCACACGAGAAGCTATTTTATGTGCGTGGTTTATTTTAAACTCTTGATTGATTCAAGCATCAAGTTGTGTTCAACTATCATGTTCTTACGTATAACGAACGGGGTATTTATTGAACTGTTAATTTAGTAGTGCGTTTGGCACTGGTGAGCTGAAGAGTGAGGCAAGCGGTTGGATTTATAAACTGTAAATATTATGGAGGCAATATGGGTGCATTTATAACTACATATTTCCATGCCGAAAACACCGTGAATCTTAAAAACGTTTTTTTTTATTCAGATCAACGTAGAAATATCGGTGTGAACTTAAATGGCGAGATTGTAATCTTAAGACTTCTTAAAGCTAGATGAAAGGTTGAGGGACGCCATGATGTTGCAAGAGTAGAGCAAAGCAATTTATGAAATAACCTTCGTACTATTTGATTTTTTTTTTTTTAAATCACTATAAATATTTTAATCTAGATCGGTCGAGCTCTGAGTAAGGACAAGTCGGACGAACAAAACAATAGTAAACGCCGGGGCCGTCTTGCTAGGTACAGCGTCTCAGTTCAGGCGGGCGGAAAGAAAGCACTGTCAAAGCCAGCGTACGAGCTGAACGGGACTCAAAACTCTACTCCAGACGCTCGCGCGTCCCAACCTTTACAGTGCTTTCTTTCACCCAGTTTCAGCTGAGACACTGATTCCAGCAAGCCGGCCCCGGTGTCTTACCTGCGCATCTATTTATTTTAAAAGGCAGTACTAATTTTTTTTACATACAAAATAACGAAAATAATTCACTGGAAAAAAAAGTTTATAATATGGAAAAGTAAACATAAAAAAGTCGGTAGGCCCTTCCGAAAGTTTATACTTGAAGAGCAACTGAGTCGATTAATCGAATAGTTAATTAAAGGGTGGCGATTAATAATGAAGCTGTGTTTTATTTTGATATTCATTATTGACAAGCGTAAGAAACAACTGAGAGCCTCTGAAACCCTTCACCTGAATCCAAAACCCCGCTTCTGTCCCTTTTATAATCCTGTGGCCAGGCCCCTGCGTGGAATCCTTTTGCCCAGCCCTTCGCCCAGCCCTCTGCCCTGTCCTCTACCGAGCCTGCACACAAGTCTGCCTAGCACCCCCCCCCCCCCCCTGGTTGCACAATTTTTTTTTTAAATCTTTTTATTCGATTTAAATAAATTATGAACTGTCAAACGTTATGAACAATTCATTTGCATGCTTTAATGATTTCTAAAGTGTCCAAATATGGTAAAATTGCTGCATTTATTAGATTTTAGTATTAGAAAGAAAACAGTGCTTGAGGAAAAAGGGCAAAGGACTTGCTTGGTTCTCTGCAGTGTTTCTGTGACGCTCGTTAGAACACTAACTGAAAAATGGCATCCAATAATGACATAGACAATGGATGCAAAAAATAGCCAGTGTATTAGACTGGATGCCAATATTGGAATAGCCAATATGTAAGCCAATGTTAGAAGAGCCAGAGTGTAAGGCGCTGGATGCCTATGTAGGTTCAGCCAACGGTGAAACCTCTATGCCCTTATTGGATAAAAACGCAAACCACGCTGGTCCAACGTGGGCTAGAACGTTGGCAAACCAGTGGTTCAACAATGGCACCAATTTCGGACCACCATTGGATTGGGTGGCGTTTTCGAAAATGCCAACGTCAGACCAATATTGGAACCATTTCTTGCCAACATTGGGCCAACGGGGGTCCAACAATGGTGTGCTGCCCGGGCAGGGGCTCTATCTAGAAACCTTGGCGAACACGTCGGCGAATAATTCGGCGGCATAGAATGGGCAGCACCGCGTTTGACCTTGGCGACGTCCAATCAGAGCGGTCGAAAACTTCCCCGACTTTTTCGGCAAGCGATTAGAGCCCCAGCAAACAATAGTTCCTCCCACCGTTAACATACATTTACAACGGTTGCGTGCGAATGCAACCGAAACATGGGCGTACCAACCGGGGGGGGGGGGGGGGGGGGGGGGGGGGTTTCGCTTGCCTTCCCTCCCCCCCCCTCAGTTCTCAGAGTGGGGGGCAAGGCACGTGTTTTGCCCCCCCGCCCCCCCCCCCCCCCCGAAACAGCCGCCACTGGGCAGGGCAAATCCTGTCCGTCGGCGTCCAAAAGCTACCACGGGCACCGCCCCCCGACCCGGGGGGGTGGGGGGGGGGGGGGGGTGAGTCTGGTTAGCCCTTCCCACTCAAAGACAGGTTGGTACGCCACTGAACCAAGCAACCGTACGACCACAAAATCACAACAGCTGTAACTTATGGAAAGCTTTGTATATATTATAGGGTCGACAGGATTTCGGGGGGGGGGGGGGGGGGGGGGGGGCTGAAGCCCCAAAAAGGCGTCCTTTACAGAGACCTCATTGCTGCACTGTTGAGACACCCATTTCAGCGAAACCCGTTGTACAACACCGTTTTATCGACACCAGTTTAGCAAATCCTTATTGAAGTAATGGCGCCGACCTCGACGGACCCTCTTTTAGCGAACTTCCCCTGATCTTTGAACTTATTCTGAGAAGGCAGGCGAGCTGACTAATTGAAGGACATGTACGTATACATCATAAACTTGTGAGCGTGGGTTATTATGTCTACCCCGATATGCTTGTCTAGCTTCTTGAAACTGCAGCTGAACTGCTACTGCCGGAGGTTCCCACGAGGCTTCGTGTAATAGATTGAGCCTGAGGTTACAATCCGTTTTCCCCGAGAAGAGAAACCCAAGGTGTGATCGCGCTCAGTGCAGTTTGTTTTCGGCGTAGCTTGCCGAATCGTCAACTTCAGTGATTCTACATAGTGTTGGCACGTTAGTGTTAACCCATACCAATCCTGGAGAGTCATTCGCTAAAAAGGCATTCAAACGAACTTCATTGACTCAGTTGCATCTTGCGCGGTACATATTTCGCGTGCACCTGGGTAATCCCTACTGAGTACAAATCAAGCATTATTATTACTAAATGTCTGTTGAGTTGGCAGTAACCCTCTTTTGTGCATTTGTCTTCCTTCCCACGTTGCAGAAACAATTAACTGTTTGGCGGCAACTCATTCGCCTTGCTTGTACTTCAGGAAGGTAGTGATTCTGAAGCGTCTCGAAGCAGTCCTACGCTTCGCAGAGGGATTTTTCTGATAGTAGTATAGTAGTAGGTAGTAGTAACTCATTTTTGCTTATCGTCGTAAACTGCAAGGTCACAGTAGGCACTTAAAAAAAAATCAGAAAGAATAAACACTGAGGAAAGGAACAGTCTATTTTTATAAACCGTTCTAAGAAAAAAACGTTGGCCCATAACAAATTTTACGACTTTTAACGCAAATAAATCGGATCGAGCTCAACGCCCAACCAACACTAATCTCGGTTGGGTTGATGGCAATGTTGGCTCGTGGCTAACGTTAAGAGCCAATGCAATCCACATCAATCCACAATCTCCGGCTGTGGGTCTTTGTCTACCTTTGTTGCGTTCGTCTTTCGTTTGCGACGTTGGAACTTCGAAAGTGTCGGCGTTACGATGGACAAGTTTGCCCTCTACAGGTTTCCGGAGGAGAGCCTTTCAGTTGAGTCAGTCAACCTCATTCAAAACTTCGATCCAATAGTGAAGCACAATTCAAAAACCTGGCCCACTTACACCGGGCGAACCCAAAATAACAATTGGGTAAAAGTGAACTGGCCTCACAAAAACAAGAACAAACGGGCCACAGGGACAATGAAGCTGCTGGCAGCTCAGGTCGTGAAGTTCAGCCGTAAGCTAACTTTGTAATGTAGATATTACAACGAAGGCTACGAACCCGAGCTAGCGAGTACGCCGTGCACTGAAACGGGCATTTCTAGCGCGAGCGCTTTGTCAGCTAAAACTTGTCTCCAAGCTGCACCGGCTTCGTGCCTGTAGCCTTCGATCCACATTCGGCTTAAAGGGATACTGAACCAAACAATTTAGTGTCCATAATAAGTGGCGCAAGTTGTTTCCACGAGCCAGCAGCCTCCGGTGTGCGCGAGCACACGCAACGAAATTGGCATCATAGTCCCCCATTCGCGCTTAAGATGACAGTGAAATGTATGGGCTTCTGGCCAAAGGAGAATAAAGACGGGCTTTTCATCTCTACGAGTGAAAGGTACGTGCTCGTTAAATCAATTAATAGGTTACCATTTACACCAGACCCAACTGTGGAGATGAAAAGCTTGTCTTTATTCTCCTTTTCCCCGGAGGCCACACATTTCACTGTCATCTTAAGCGTGAATGGGGGACTAGGACGTCAATTTCGTTGCGTGTGCACGCGCACACCGGGGGTTTCTGGCTTGTGGAAGAATCTTGCGCCACTTATTATAGGCACTGAATTGTTTGGTTCCGCATCCCTTTAAAAGCCTGCTAAAGACAATTGCAAGCATGGCTCCCCAACTGGTGCTCCATGCGCGCAAGCACGTGCAGCTTGCGCGTAAACTTGGCTTTAGCAGGTTTGCAATTGAACGGGCTTGTCCTCACAAGCAGACATATGGCGGCGGCCAGTCGTCGTGCGCTTGCAATTGTCTATAAACACAGCACTGACACTGCGCCAAGCTCATGCTGACAGAAGCGTTCACCGGTTTGTATGGCACTATTAAAACTGTTTTCGATGGCAGATGGTAAATAGCCGACGTCACGAGAACAGCGCCGTATCAGCGTTAAACAGCATGTGGGAACCGAACTTAAGGGGGCCAATTTATGATATTCGCATGTCGGGGGTCCCCATCGTTTTGTCGTTCGTGGTCATCTTTTTATGGACACATGTTTCGCCGACACTGCAATGTTCCTGGACACAACAGCTCCTGCAGCATTTCGTTGACAACAAACTTTTTTAAAATCAAATCTGAATGTTGTTAAAGGCTAGTGTGCAATTCACTGGAACATGTTTACCGAACCTTCGAGACACTTCTTTTTCTTGTCCTATAAAATTGTTGTGAAAACAGCAAGGTTGTCTTCGACGACACGTTGCAAGGTGTGTCGACGAAATGAACACGGAAACACTTTCAATGAAGCAAACTTTCGGCAAAATATCTCATGTTGATAAAACATTGTTTGACAAACTGATTGCCACCGGTCTTCAGCTTTAGATATACGTCGAATGCACCATTCGGCGTATCTTACTGAAGGGTCGGTCAGGCACATCCGGCCAATATTTTTGAGGATACATCCAACTTTGTCGTATTCGTTTGCCTTTGCAAATTTATACGCTTCAGAGTTACACCTGAAAAAAGGTGCAAGACAAATGCGGGGAAACCTGTCCGTACCGTCCATCAGTTCATCCATCCACCCATCGACCAAACGAAGCTGCGAAAACTAAAGTTAAACTAGAAAAAAGCGTTGAAGAGCTTTTTTAGATGTGTTGCTATCATTAGCTCGCTTGTTTAGACCCGAGTTACTTCATAGTTTACTCAGTCTATTGGGCAGGAGATCAAAATATAGGGGGCGCTATGACCCGCTTGTTGTCCCCTCACTCGGGGGTTTACTCAACACAAGGCCTGCGCACATGCTCGCAGGCCTCATGGGCATGTCCATGTCATCTTCTTCAATAGAGCGTGGGGCGCGGTGTAATGTAAAAATGCTAACAATAAACGAAGTGACGTTAGGTGTCGGATATCTCACGAATGCAGTCGTCAGAGAATGCGAGCTTGACTCACTTCGGCTTTTGTGCTAAGCTGGGCACCCGTGCATCGTGCACGCTGCATCGTTCATGCAGGCCGGAGTGGCAACAAACGAGCCCCTCCTCCCCTCACCGGAGAACACGAACTCCAGCCGAACGCTGAGTCATTGTATTTGTTGTTCTCCTCTGTGCAGGTCTAAAGTTAACCGCTTGTTGCGCCATGGTCTGATCTCCTTTTCAATATACTTCGACGGGTTGTCGTGTGGCATCTCAGAGCTGTGACACAAAGCATTGCTAGATTTTCTGTTGACAAGGTATAAAGCCTATACTGTGAATTAAGATTGAGCATATCTCAGAACACTGCCCATGTGATTGTGGGTCAGCCAGGTCGAATGAAGTGTCGATGGTCAAACTTTCAGAATGTGCGGCCGCGGGGCTTTTGTTTTGTTTCCTCATTGAGTTTAAACCAGGGTACTTCCTAAAGTCAAGGATGCTTGCAAGTATTTTTGAAGCCACACACAACTGAGTTTTCATGCTTCGTCATGTTGTAAAAAGCTGACAAGTTTGCATTTTGTGTGACTTGCGCCTGTGATGTGAGTATGTCACATGAAAGCAAAAACGCAAGTACTAACACTACTTTAGTTCCACCGAAAGGCAGAGAAACATCAAGTGTTGTCTTAAAACTAACTGCGGAGATAGCATGATTTGTGTCGAGTGTTTTTTTTTATGTTGTGCTCTCAATGTCTAAATAGCAGGTGCACGCTGAAGCACCACACACTCTGGAAGAACACGCCTACTGCACCATGCATGCACAATGTTTTGAAGTGTACTAAAGCGTCCAGTATGAGCTGAAACGGCATGATGTGTGCTACGCGTTACCTTTGCACCGCCCATCGCGTTGCTCCGCAAACACTCACCCATGCACACTGAGGCTGAGATAAATACCCCTCGTACTCGTTGCGCTGCTTCACAGTTCTGGCTGTTTGCTACCGAAAATCGTGTCTCCACGAGACCGCCGTCAAGGTGCATCGGGGCGCCGTGCATTCCTCTGTGCACAGGATGCGTTCTTGTAAGCTGTTCTAGTTTCGGTGAACTGCAGAACAGCAGAACCGCACGCGCAGGGTCTGTCCTCCGTCGTTGCTGACCTTCCGGGCACCGAGACAGAAGCCGTTGCAGCGAAGGCAGCAACCAAGGCAGCCGAAGCCAGGGCTGCCAAAGCCGAGGCCAGGGCAGCGGAGGCCGAGGCTAAGGCAGCCATGGCTGAAACGAAGGTGGCCAAAGCTGAGGCCGAGGTGGCCGAGGCGAAGGTCGAGGTGGCTGAGGCTAAGGCCAAGATTGCCGAGGCCGAAGCGAGAGCTGTTGCGGCAGAATCAAGGGTGTTGTTTGTTGTGGACGTCTTGTGCCCTCTACTTGAAGGTATAGATCAGTGTAAGTGTAGGATGGAAGTAAAAAAACTGGCCCCTTCCTCTTTCAATTGACAGTGCAGTCACCGGGAGACTCGGTGCCTTGCCCTGGCCTGTTTCAAGTGCACATTTTTTTTTTACAGTTATAAGGTTTCGTTAATTCAGTCCAAGGAACTGAATTTGGAGCAGTTCTAAGTTTGAAGTGTGCACTATGCATTTTCATGTATAAAGTGTGCCATGAAAGGGTTTTTTTGGCTCTCTGACCTCCTCTTAAAATAAGCCCCAGATACTGAAAATATGTGACATGCATTAGTTTGTCACTTGATAAATTAGCGATTTGGAAAACCAGTGAGAGCCTTTTTCGCTTTCAACCAGAATAAGCAACCATATGATTTGGTGCCAGTTGTAGGCTGCTATTTAATCCACAACCTGGGATTAATTAGGGACACTGGCTAGAGATTTCACTTCTTAACTATTCAAGTGGTTGGAAGTAAATTTGCAGGGAAGATTTAACATAAGATGTAGGTAGATTGTGCACACGTTCAGCTCTCTAGGACAATTTTACGGGGATGAGAAGATGCGTCACTTCTTGGTAAGAAATCTATTATATCCAAATGAAGCTATTAAGCACCATTTTAACTGCCTGAATATAAAGTGGGTGATGCGGGACTTCGGGCTATTTAGTTTTCATAGCTCAAACGTAAATATTTCAGGAAGAGGTATTTCCTCAAAATATGAGATGCACATCTGCGCTATGTCAATTTTTCGAAAACTGTTTTTTTTTTTCTCAATGAGAAGTTAAACTTAAAACAAAATAAAAGATATAACCCGATTCCCCAGTATATTTCAGTTCATCTTGATTGTGGTATCAGAATACTTTTACCTTCGAGCAAAATATTCCTTTGTATGAAATTTGCAGCAAAAAGTGGAACTGAGAAGGTGCCTTCAAACATTGAACTCCTTTACTTTGTTACTGCATCACAATGTGTTGAAAATATTTTATATCAACTTAACTATTTGGTTGTCTGGTTATTTAATTTAGTGTAATGGTGTATGATTAGTTTCTAAAACCAAAAACCTCAAATTTAAAATTCTAAAAAAATATTTTGAAATTTATGCCCATGTCCCCCTTTAACACAAAGAGCACATGCTATGCCACTGATGTTTAGATAATTTAAAACCAGTTATTGAAATCGTTTATGTGGCTAAATGGAAATTCTTTGAGCATGGTGCAATTCGAGCTGTTTTCACAGGCCTAATCCAACTTCCTTTTTCAGAGATATACAGGTTGATTCAGACCCCATTAAAATCCCTTTCTTCAACGAGAAAGTCTGAGCTTGACGCATCAGTTCCCCGCTATGCTTATCGTGCTTACTAGAGCATGAAGCTACAGCGGCTCTTTCGTTTATTCGGGTTGTGACTTCTACCGCCTAGCAACATTTGGAGCGGATTTAGCCAACACGGCTTCTCCGATGCGCCGTCCAGCATGGCTGTGCACAGCGGTATTATATTTACTGTTCAATGTTCTCAGACTTGGCCAGCTTTTTTACGCTTTCTCTGACGATTTGCTGGCCTTTCATTGACAATTCAAGCTTTCCTCTGCTGGTAGACACCCTGCAGCGGTACACTACTCTGGTATCAACAAGGCACAGGGCTAGCATAGTCGCTTCAATTAATGCTATTCTTTCGTTCTACAGGGATGTCAGGACTCTTAGAGGCCATGCACTCAAGGTTGGAGGCCGCTCCTGCGGTTGTCAATGCTAAGGCACCCGAGGATGAAGGCCCTTCTGTAAGTCTAGATGGAGTATTTAATTACCTAATGAATGCAGAATTTTTCTGAAAAAAACAATACGAATTTGTGAGCACATTATGCAGGATAATATTTAACGCAAATATTTTGTAACAGCGAAATGGGATGTAAAATAGGTTGATAACTGGATCGCTGTATTGGAAAAAGACTTTTCTTTATTATAGAAAAAAAATCAGGTTCATGCACACACCGCACTCTTTGGGGCTTGCCACGGATCACAACGACTTGGCGCGGTCCTGGCGAACTCCGTTTAGAAACAATGCATTAGAGTTTCGGATTGCACGACGTGCAAAACACCAATCCCACGTCGTACAACAACTGCGACCATCCTTCTTTTGTTTGCTTTGCACTGTTTTATTGAGAAAAACAGACCAAATTTGAAAACAAAACTCTGCATACCGCGTCGCCTTCCTCCTCCTTCTCCCGAAAAACTATTCTATTGGTCATCGTGGCTCTCTATATTCCATCTCCTTTGCCGGAGATGTTGCTTTTCTTTGTTTTCCGCACTCCACTTTCTTCTAACAATAACGCGTTTCTTTGCTTTCCCGCGACACGTCCGCTTTGCTCTCTCGCTCCTCTCTGAGCTTTCTTTCTTTCTTCGCGCAGTCGTGCTGCACCAGTTGTTTCCTCTCGTCCCATGTGATCTCGCTCGCCGGGTCGAGCCGAGCTTTTAGAAAGCAAAAAAGGCGTAGAGATTCGGTTGTATATATACTTTGTCTATAAGTTCCACGTGCTCCGCAGAAGTCTACATGCTCCTGAACGACGGCGGGCCTTGCCCAGATGGACTCATCATGACTTGTGTACCACGTCGAGTGCCAAATAAATCATCGCCTTCTCCGACGCAGTGTCATTCGATGAAGTCGTCTAAAAGGGAAAACTACCCGACGCCGATACTTAGGACAAAAATGAAAGTGTCGCGGGCTCTGAGCTGCGTGTGCCGACCTATGTGGAAATGTCATGTTTGATCGCATACGGAAGTTTGCGTGTGTCCAAGAGGGCGTTGTTCACTTGTTTCTGAAGGGTGCAAATTACTAATAAAGTTTCTTAAATTTGGTAAAGTGAAAATACAATTTTATCAGTGCCTCTACCCCACCATGCCTTTCTTTTCTTTTGATTTATTTAAAGGCTTTGTTTCCTTTTCGTCCAACGTGCGATTAGCTTAGAAGTACAGTGGAACCCCGATTATTCAACTTTCAGGGGACTACGCAAAAGCGTCTTTTAGTCCGTCCGAATCCAAAAACAATAAATGCGACTTTGGGGCTCGGCTTCGCATGACTAAATTATATGTAACTTCTAAATTAATTTCTAAGCAAATATTCTGCCGGGCTAAAAAGGAACAAAGCCTTCAAGTGATTCAAATGAAATTTGCAGGGGAGATTTAACATAAGAGGTAGGTGGATTGTGCAAACTTTTAGCTCTTTAGGACAATTTTAAGTACCTGCATAAGATGTGCCACTCTTCGTTAAGAAATCTATGATATGCAAATAAAGCTATTAAGCACCATTTTGACTGCTTGAATATAAAGTGTGGGAAATGGGACTTCAAGCTATCTAGTCTTTCAAACTCAAATGCAAATATTTCAGGAAGAGTTATTAACTAAAAAAATGAGATGCAAATATGTCCTATGTCAAGTTTTGAAAACATAGCTTTTTTTCTCAATGAGGACTTCAACTTAAAACAAAATGAAGTAGATATATCCCAATTCCCCCAGTAAATATCAGTTCCAAACATTTGGCATATGGTTATCAAGTTTAGTGTAAAAATGTATAATTAGTTCCTAAAAGCAAAAACCTAAACATTGAAATTTTTTTTTTTTTAATATTGAAAATTTAGGTTGATGTATTTTTACAGGTATAGTTTTATTACAGGAAAATATTTTTACTGACAACTTCGAAACGCTTGTCATCTGTATTTCCTTTCTATCGCAGATGCAGTTTGGCGCCATCATTTTGCCGGCGCACAGACTGCGGCAGTTGAGCTTCAGCCCGTCCATATACGCGCAGGAGCTCGCCACCATGGTGTTCGGCAACGACACCCTGGCCAACAGCTGTTTGAGGGACTCCCTGGCAGGGGGCGGAAAGAGAGTCTTATGCAAAGACGCCGTGAGCGACATTATCAGTGAGGGTGTTTGTGCCAAGCAGGTCGTTGCTTTGTTCACTAACAGTGCAGACGATGAAACTTTCCCATATGACTCGACTCGAGGAACTGATGTACTCAGACATTCGTAAAGGAGAGTGACTACTCAGAAATCGTGTTGTTCCCACATCAATGTCTCTTTCGGTACTTATCAATTGGTGTTCATATTCATTCTTTCATCAGTCTATCCCAGGGGTCTCAAACTCAGTTGACTATGGGGGCCAGATATTCTACCCTGGAAAGGTCGGAACCCAACGTAAGGCCGGGGGGGGGGGGGGGGGGGGGGGTTTGGAGAGAAGAAACTTCGTGCTTGCTGCGCGTGTAATTTTTAGGCTTGACTTGTTTATATGGATGCTTGAGGCAGTTACCTGATGTGATAACAAGAAAAATGAGACCGCACAGCCACGGTGCTAAGCATGCACGCTTCATTGTAGTTCCAGTTGCTCAATTCACTCGGGAATTAATCGATCTCTACATGTCTCGAAAAAAAAAATTATTCGTACGACAGTTTTTGTTTTCTTGCGATTTTTACAGCAGCAGTCTGGTTAAACACTTATATTTTAATGTTACTCTTTTCTGAAGGCGAGAATTCCGAGCTTCATCTTTGGCGGTTGCTCCTGCTGAGCGAGAGTTTGTGCAGCCGAGGTGACAAATAATTGGAAAGCAAAAATTAAAACTAAACACAAGACAAATTAAAGCAGTATAGCATACACTGTGTGAATACGTTATTAGAGCAGACTTACGTTTTGAGCGGGAATGAATCGAGGAAAAGGGGTTATTAGGGTGCATGCCATTTCTACCCTCCAAGTCATGGTAACAAAGGCTCACAGCCAGTTGCTTCCGGGCCGTGCCCCAGCAAGTCGCGGGCCGTGTGTTTGAGACCTCTGATCTAGCCCCTCTCCTCGATAACGCTGGAAGCCTTGACGGTGCAGTAAATAAATAAATGATAATGTGCCAGCAGAAATCATATTGTGGTAATATATTTGCGTAACCCCTTTTTATTGTCAGATTTGGCTGGAGCGCACTCAGCACCGAAAAAATGCAACCCCCACCATTCTGGTGCGGCACACGCCACACAATCAAGCGTACGGGAGGCACATCTTGGATGTTGTGCCAGAAACCGTCACTTTAAGGTCAGAACATGAATGAGTAGTCGCTGAAAGAGAAACTAACTAACATCGGGCAGTTGCTCGCAGCAGGTAGCAAAGAAACATGGCGTACAAGATTTGTATCAAGTGGTTGCTTGAAGCTTATAGCACTTGTGACTAAACCTTTTGCCTCCTGTTTCAAAAGAAGAAAACATCAACAGGGAAACAACAGGCTTATTTGTATTTATTCAATGGTATTCACTTGTGCACCTATATTATGCAACAGCGATTGCTCACTGCTCGAACTCATGCTCATTTCCCAATAGCTCTTTGGCGAAATCCCCCAAGCGCCCCGGCACGCGCGCGAGGAATTGTGGGAGAGACTGTTCTACGCCTGGCCTCTCTGCCTTGAGATCGCATTGCCTTGTCGCTTGCCTCCTCTTAATCTTCTGTTTTTCGATTTCATTCCCTATTTTTATCTATTCCAGTGTATTTTTAATTGCTTCTAAGTGTTTCTATTTTCTTCTGGGAGCAATATTTCTTGTTTATATGAGTATTTGTGTCTTTATTTTGCATTTTTCGACAGGAGTGCCGACGGACAACACGCCGCTTCGCGCGTCGTTCCCCGGGTGAGTACTACCGTTGCTACCGATTCCTATCGCGCTGTTAGCTGTTCATTTTGGTTCAATTTCACCCGCGTGCAGTCAAGAGGAGCCGTTTATGAATACCCGCGCACATGTCATAGGAGTAGGCAGAGTTCTGAATCAACGATCGCGACGCGAGAGCGGAGTACGCTCTGATTCGGCCGCCCGCGCTCGCTCCGTTGACTAGCACAGTAGCGTATGCCTTCGAGTGCCGCTGACTTGACCAACATACATCACGCTGCTTTGTCGCCGCGAATCATTTGTCCCAATCCTTGCAAAGCTGAGGCCTATGCAACGCTGCGGCGCCTGACAACTGCGCGCAGCGGCGCGAGCCCTTCGCAAGCGCCGGTGGCCCAACGTCGCGGCTGGTATGCGCTTATGGTATGCCTTATTAATCTATCTGCTAAGCGGTTGTCAGTTTCAAACACCCTTTTTCAAGTGCTGACAACTACGCGCTGCTGCGTGCAGTTGTCTGGCGCCGCAGGGTTGCATAGGCCTCAGCTTCGCAAGCATTCGGACAAATGATTCGCGGCGACAAAGCGGCGTGCTGTATCATAGTCAAGTAAGCGGCACTCGAAGGCATACGCTACAGTGCGAGTCAACGGAGCGAGCGCGGGCGGCCAAATCACAGCGCACTCCGCTCTCGCGTCGCGATCGTTGATTCAGACCTCTGCCTACCCCTACGACATGTGCGCGGGTGTTCATAAACGGCTCCTCTCGACTGCACGCGCGTCAAATTGAACCAAAATGAGCAGCTAACAGCGCGATAGGAATCGGTAGCAACGGTAGTACTCACACGGGGAACGATGCGTGAAGCGGCGTGTTGTCCGTCGGCACTCCCGTCTAAAAAGGCAAAATAAAGACAAAATACTATATATATACAAGAAATATCGCGCATAAGAAAATAGAACCACTTAGAAGCAATAAAAAATACACTTAAACAGATAAAATAGGTAATGGAATCAAAAAACAGAGGATTAAGGGGAGGCAAGCAACAAGGCAATGCGATCTCAAGGCAGTGCGGCCGGGCGAGAGACAATCTCTCCCACAATTCCTCGCGCGCGGGCCGGGGCGCCTGGGAAAATAAAAAATCGTCTTTTGACTTTAGCTCCTTAGAACTGCAGGAAGCGTAAAACACTGAGACTGACTCTTCTAAGCCATGGCAAAATCAGAAAGTGATGAAATAAGACACTTTGTCGTATCTGGCCCAAACCTCTTGGTCAGAGTATCTCCGTATGTCTTCTATATATTTCACAATCTTTGGCCTTTTTGGCAGCAGGAACGAGTTGTCAAACATTTTGGCGCATACGAAGCGGGGTTTGCGGTGTCACTAGCCAAGTCGTTGCTCTAGCAAAAGGCTTGAAAGAACAAAACCAGAATCGGCGACTTCGTGTTTTTGACAAGTTTACTTGGGGTGTTTGAGGATGGTGGCAAGCCAGGTGGCTGGCGAAGAAGGAAAGAACGAGCCGAAGTAGGCTTAGAGTATTAGGTCATGGTCACAGCACACGAAGCTGCACAATCTCTTGACGGTGCAGCTGGTGCGACAGGGCCCTGGTTTTGTGCGCCTCGAAAGGTCACAGATAAACGTAGGCAGCCACACTCCACGACCAGGCGACCGTGGAGCGTCGTCCAATGACACACAATGCAGTGTGTCGCGAGCCAGACCTATATGGCATACAAGTTTACATTTTATAGATAGGAAGAGACTTTAGTGTCTATTTTCTGGATAACTGGCTTGTATAAGAATTTATGACCTTTGTCAGACTCCTTTTACTATTCAGAAGAAGCAAATGCACAATTGATTCATCACATAGCTTTGAGGGTGTGTGAAGAGTGGTTTGAATCAAACAGCGAAGCGCCATGCCAAGCTTTTACTTTATTAAAAAAAACAGCAGTGGTCTGCGCTTTCAATAGACTACTTCCATAGGTTCGTCACTGCGTGTATTGCATTCTGGGATCCTATGGGCTAGGAGTCAAGTGTGTATGGAATTTGCTTCCCACTAAATCCCAGAATGCATAATGTAGCATTACGCCTAGATGAGGTTTCGAGTTTTGGAATAGGTCTATTGCACTGTGAACCCGAAAAGTGATGGCAACCTATTCGATTTGAAGCAGTATTTTTCAAACTCCTACATATTGTTTTTCAGAATTGAAAAGCCTGTTTTTGTTAACTTGTCGCTTGTTTTCTTCTTTTCTAGCCCACGGGGTGGCCAAATTTCCAGGCCAAATGGAGTCAATTAAGTGTCCGCGCTTACTTGCGGCGCAAGTGTAATAATGCCTCGTCAGCACTAAAGAAGAATGGAGGCGGGTCCCAGGCCAGACTGTTCGAGGATGCCTGCGACTAAGGAACCTCCATTCTTTTTTAGTGCTGTAAAAAATGCCCTCGTATTTTTTCGTTTGCTTTTCTGCACCACACTCGGGACAGTCAATCATCGTGATCGGAGAGAGCTCGGTGAATGAGGTGAACAAAAATATGATCACATATAAAATTGAAGTCCGTGGCAGGACGCTGGGCATGATGTTTTGCATTGTGCAGTGTCCCACCTCGGACTTCAATTTTAGGTCTAATCATATTTTCGGCCACGTCATTCGCCAAGCTTTCTCCGTAAATCGCGGTGATTGGCTATCCCGAGGGTTGTAGGGGAAAGCAGACAAATCAAAACTCGGGATTTTTTAAGGGGGCACATAAGCTTAAATTTAAAATATTTTTGAAAAAAATCAGTTTTCAAATTTGAGGTTTTCGGTTTTAGGGACCAATTATACACCCCTGCGCTAAATTTGATAACCATATGCAAACAGTTAAGCTGAAATAAAATATTTTCAACACAGTGCGAGGGAACGTAACAGAGTAAAACGGTTTAGGGTTTGAATGCGTTTCCTTGGTTCCACTTTTTGCTGTAAATTTCATATGTTAAGAATCTTCTGTTCACAGGTAAAAGTACTCTCACACCACAATCAAGATGAGCTAAAATATATTGAAGAATTGGGCTATCTACCTTATTATTTTTTTTAAGTTGAAGTCCTCATTGAGAAATAAAACTGTTTTCAAAAATTGACATAGGACATTGAAATAGACATGCATCTCATAGTTTGAGGTAATAACTCTTCCTGAAATATTTATATTTGAGTTATAAAAATTAGATACTGCAAAGTCCCACATACCCCACTTTTTATTCAAGCAGTAATAATGATCCCTAATAGCTTCATTTGCATATCCCAGATTTCTTAACGAAGAGTGACATATCTTCTTTTGCAGGTACATTAAATTGTCCCAGAAAGCTGAAAGTTTGCACATTAGACATACGTCTTTTGTTAAATCTCTGCAAATTTCATTCCTACCATTTCAGTAGTTCAGAAGTTAAATCTCTAGACAGTGTCCCGCCTTTAAGGTCTTTATTGTGTGGAAGTTGCATTAGAAGATGCTTTACAGGGATGTCTGTTTGAATTAATAAATTATGAAGCTTTACTATGCCCAAGTCTGAGTTTATTGAGTGAGCACTTTTCAGTGCATTTGCTTAATATAGAACATAATCCTTTAGTACTGCTAAAATGTATTTTAATGCATTTGGGATGTAATATTTAAACATATATCATGTATGCACTTGAAGTGCGCTTCAATACATTACCAGAACACATCTAAATTAATTTGGACAATACATTTGAATGCATTGGGGAAATACATTTATGTGTATTTGATAGATGTACTTTAAGTTTATTAAAACATGTTTGGAACACATAAATGCATTTGGGAATGAATGAATTGGGAGTGTATTAAAACGTATTTGGAACATATATAAATGCATTTGGGAAATGCATTTAAATATATCCTATGTATGAATCTCAAATGCACTTTAATACATTTTTTTTGCTAACTTTTAATGCGTCTGGGATATATCTTAGTATATTTAAATGCATTTTGAAGGCGGACAAAAGAATATTAAACAATACATGTATTAAATGCATTTTTAAATGCATTTGAAGTACAGTCTTTTTTGCTAAGGGTTAGCTTTTGTCTCCTTTTGTCACGTCGTGTATTTAATTTAATTTTTCGCGGTTCGATGGGATCATTTGCACAATGAAGGTTTCTTCATAGGAGTGTGTTAAAAAAGTTTTCAGCACGAAATGCGATCCTCTCTGCTTTTTTAAACGTTTCTATTCGGTTTCTATCGTTTCCAAAAGCATTCGTGTCAAACGACCGCATACGCCACGACAGCATTTACATTCATTTTGAAATAGTAGATCAATTCCAAGTTTCTCGGGTTTCGAATTTTGAAAGTAGGTTTCCGGCGTTATGACGATTTTGCGCAACGAGTTATTGGCGGCAGCGGTCTTCGAAGACGAAGGCCGGACGAGAGCGTCGCCTTGCCTTTTTGTGATTCTCAAGAAAGATCTACGTGTTTTTCCTGAGGTTCCGTTAGTGGACGGCCACAGATACCAGGGGACAAAGCATGCTGTATTACACTCTTAAAAAAAGGCCTATACATTCCTCCACAAAAAAAAAAAAAAAACGTCCTTTTCAGTTTTGTTTTCTTTTTTTTTAGAACTGGAGCAACGTTTGTTGTTACAAACGGATATTAAAGTTCCTTTCTCGTCGGCATCGCAATATGGCTGCTCCGAGTCGAGTGAAGCTTCCATGTCCTAAGGAATCCTCCAAAGCCCGCCCTCTTCGCTTACTTCAAGTTTAGCTTTGCTATTTCTCGCGTCACAATTCCTTTGTCAGCACAGCACATCAAAGATGAGTGGTAAATCCATCGTGATGCTCAGAGCCGCTCCCAGAGGAGCTAAATCAACTAGCCTACAGCACTCTTGACTAACCCCACGGCAGACTTGGACGTAGTCCAACTACTCTACTCAAACTACTGTAGTTTAACTACTTTTTCGAGTAACTCGGTAACTTTCAATTACAACTTGATTTGGGTAATTACTAGTTTAATTTAACTACTTTTTTCAGGTAACTTCTACTCAAATTACTAACTACTTTCGAAATTATATAGTGCTAATTTTGCCCATCACGAAAGTTTGAGCGCAGAAATGAATAAGACGCCAGCAGCTAAAGTGGCATTCCCGAAAAAGGTGCCCCCTTGTTCGGGAAGGCGTCCTTGGGCCAAGGTGGCGACGAGCAGCCAAAACATAACGCCGGCACGCATGAACGCAGGAAGAGATGCTTAACAAGCCTTGGTCGGGTATTGACCTAATCCGGTAATGCACGCAGGCGCCGCGTTTCCAGCTGCAACCATGAAAGACGGGGACACTCCGAGAGTTGTTATTGTTTTCGTGTTGTCTGTCTTTAGTGAGTTCTGACTGAATCGGTAGGTTCCACAGGAGGCGCCGCTGGAATGACCTCGCAGCTGGGCGCCTGTTCCCATGGTCGCCTTGTCGTCAGCGCATAGGCCTTGGCAAAGCCGGACTCCCCCGCGCACAAACCCTGGCACGGATAATCCGTTCATGGGAGCACGTTCCCGCTTCCAGCTGCAACTGTATACGAGCGGCGATGCTTGTTGACGTAATCCTTCGCGTCCTTCCGACCATCCATTCCTGGGAGACCTCCTCTTTGTTAGAAACGATTTACTTGTCAGGCGTGTCAGGCGCATCAGAATATTGTAGTCGCCGGGGAGGATTGCGAGTTACCCGTGGGAGATCATTTTGTTGGACCCGGCGTCAGCGGCGAAGTATACTTCGGTTCATCATCTGTTAAACCAAAACAATTTTTTTTTAGTAGCGTAGCACTAGCACTACAACGGGACGCGGAGTCGTCCGGATGATCTCATCGTCGTGGCGCGAGACTTGAACCCTTGACGGCCTGGTGCATTCGCTCAGCGTACTCTCAGAACGACGTCGGAATAAAGAGGGGCCAGTCATAACAATCTCAACTTGACGAAAAAAAAAGAAAAAAGGCGGAAAGTTTGTTATAAAAAATCCTCTACCCGAGGCAAACCTCACATGTTTAGTCATGGACACCTAAGATGCCGACACTCGCTTACCCGACCCTGCACAGCCTGTTTCTCAAATTCAACGGCGCCGTTCCATCCAGCCCGTCGGTGGAACGTCTATTTCGCTTGGCTGGGGAGGTCCTTAGAAGGAAAAGGAGAAAACTCTCCTATCAAGACCTTTGAAAGTCAATTGCTTCTGCGAGCGAATAAACTATTTTGGCGAAAACGCAAGCCATAAATAGACTGCATTTATTATAGGCTGGCAGGGTTTTTCATTGATCAAAACTGCTGTTCATTTTGCTCCCACAAAAATATAAAAAAGTAACTTCGAAAGTAACTTCAAAGTAACTCGCTACTTTTTACAGTAGTTAGTAGTTTACTCAATTACTACTACAAATGCGTAATTTCTACTCTACTCCAATTACTTTTGGCGTCGATACTCAGTAACTTAACTTAAATACCTTTTTTGAGTAATTTGTACATGTCTGAATTCGACGTACAACGCCCTACAGTCGAACAGACGGCCCAAAATTTTACGAAGGGCTTGTTAGCCGTGTGGTACAACTTATTCAAATAGCTAATGTATACATGTTACCAGACTTGGACGTAGTTCAACTACTTTACTCAAACTACTGTAGTTTAACTACGTTTCCGAGTAACTTGGTAACTTTCAATTACAACTCTATTTGGGTAATTAGTAGTTTAATTTAACTACATTTTTGAGGTAACTTCTACTCAAATTACTAACTACTTTTGAAATTTAATCCTATTTTTTTTTTTTTTTTCATCAGAAAAGTTTGAGTGCAGAAATAAATAAGACGCTGGCAGATTAAGTGGTATTCACGAACAAGGGGCCCCCTCACATTCCGTTCCCACGCACTTACACTCGGCAGTCCTAGAAACTGCATCACAGGCGTCCTTGGGCCAAGGTGGCGACGACGAGCAGCCAAAACATAACACCGGAGCGCACGAGCGCAGTCAGAGATGCTTGACAAGCCTTGGTCGGGTGTTGTCCTAATCCGATAATGCAGGCAAGCGCCGCGTTTCCAGCTGCAAACGTGAAAGACGGGGACACTCCGAGGGTTGTTGTTGTTTTCATGGTGTGCCTTTAGTGAGTTCTGACTCAAGTGGTAGGTTCCACGGTAGGCGCCACTGGGATGACCTCGAAGCTCGGCGCCTGTTCTCATGGTCGTCTCGTCGTCAGCGCATACTTTCTTGCAAAGCCCGACTCCCCCGGGCATAAACGCAGACACGGATAATCCGTTCATGGGAGCACGTTCCCGGTTCCAGCTGCAACTGTACGAGCGCCGATGCTTGTTCACGTAATTTTTCGCGTCCTTCCGACCTTCCACGCCAGGGAGACCTCCTCTTTGTTGAAAACGTTTTACTTGTCAGGCGCGTCAGGATACCGCAGTCGCCGGCGAGGATTTCGAGTCACCCTTGGGAGATCCTTTTGTTGGACCCAACGTCAACGGCAAAAAACAATTTTTTTTTTTTTAAGTGGCGTAGCTATAACATTGCAACTAGGCGCGCAGTCGTCCGGATGATCTCATCGTTGTGGCGCGAGACTTGATTCCTTGACGGTCAGGTGCACTCGCTCGGCGAAATCTCCGAACGTCGTAAGAATAAAGAGGGGGCCATCATAACAATCTCAACTTTCCAAAGAAAAAAAAAAAAGAGTTTGTTATAAAAAAAAAAAAAAAAAAAAAACCTCTAGCCGAGGCAAGCCTCACATGTTTCGTCATGGACACCAAAGATGCCGACACTCGCTTACCCGACCCTGCACAGCCTGCTTCTGAAATTGAACGCTGTCTTTGCATCCAGCGCCACGGTGGAACCTCTTTTTAGCTTGACCGAGGACGTCATTAGAAGGAAAATAGGAAAACTCTCCGGTAATTACCTTGAAAGACAATTGCTTCGGCGAGCAAATAAACTATTTTGGAAGTCATAAAATGACGGCATTTATTTCCGGCTCGCAGGGTTTTTCACCGATCAAAACTTCTGTTCATTTTGCTGCCACAAAAACATAAAAAGTAACTTAAAAGTAACTTCAAAGTAATTCGCTACTTTTTTAGAGTAGTTAGTAGTTTACTCAATTACTATTACAAATGCGTAATTTCTACTCTACTTCAACTACTTTTGGCGTCGATACTCAGTAACTTAACTTAACTACCTTTTTTGAGTAATTTGTACATGTCTGCCCCACGGTAACTGGAAAATATCTAAAACCGTGAAGGAAGGTTACACCGCTCACCACCAGATGGCAAGCCCAATCACACTAATTGAACTTAGCTAAAAATGACACTGGTGACCGCCCAATTAAAAAAAAATATTTTGTTTGTTTTAGCATTTATTGTGCTTCTTGCACCTTCGACACATTCACGGACTTTTCACAGTGCAATACATGTGCTAACATCAGCGGAAAATACTGTGCAGAGTGATCACATACGGAGAACATACAAAGACCGACTCCGTCGGCCGCTGTTACGCCTGTTATACTCGTCATATTTAAGGAACAACATTCCTCGGTGTTCATCTTCGCAATAAATAATGTTACCAGTGCATTGATTTCTTTTCAGTAATACCGTTACTCAGAGGTTATTCTAAATGACCCAAGAAATAAATCTCTCACTAAAAGTATGCTTTTACAGTGTAATTATTTGCTACTGCATATAAAACAACCCGCTCCACTGAGTTCCAGGTATACATGTGCTCGATTCCGCGCAAAACACGTAGTAAAGTGGCGCGAGTAACACCAGGTTTTCAACTATTTTCTTTTGCGCTGTTTGTGCGCGGCTGCCATCCTCTTGAACTAACCTCTTTAATGGGGGTATTGTGAAAGCACCCTAAGGTATTCACTCGGCTTCAAGTGACGCTGGCGATGCTTCAAGGGATGTAGAATCGCGTTTGACCACTATGAACCTGGTAAAGTTCGCGATTTATTCAGTTTAAAAACAAGCAAATTTTACAGATAACTCGCGTAAATAAGCATTAATTTTGTACTCGATCATATACGGTCAGCAGAAGAAAAATACTAAATTGACTAAAGTATAATGTGACACCTGAGACTGTGCTCGCGGGGAAAATAAGGAAACTTTTAAATTCAAGAGAAACAAAAAAACAGTAGAGACAAAAAGGGCAACAGGAATATTCTACTGGTGTTATCTTTTTCTTCGACTTAGAAGTTTCCTCATTTTCCCGCATCATAGTTTCAGGTTGTTAAATTATGGTTAATTATCACCAACTCACCTGAACGTTCTTATTCGTAAATTGACTGGTTCTTTTCCCCTGTCTTTCTTCTTCGACCAAGTTTCCCTGCTTTTACCACAGTGTCGGGTTTTCTACATCATGACGAACATCCACCAGCTCACCTGCGCACTCACTGTTTTTTCATTGGTTGCGGTGGCAATGTTCTCTGGCGAATCCACCAAGTGACATCAATGGACGCGAAGTACTTGTTGCTCCGATGGGATCAGTTTCTCGCCTGGAGCCCGTTCATTACTTTTACGACTGGCTAGCCTACTGCGTTAAAAAGCAATTAATTTTGCATGGATGAAAGCGCCCATTCAAAATCGAAGCGCACTTCATTGAGCCCGATCATAATATGTTTAGATATAAAGAAATACAATTTTACCGACAAGACACCAGCCTTTTATATATAGATCACAAAGCGATCAACGTTTTCTTCTTTTTTTTCCTTTCTCGGCCACTAGCCGACTAAGTAAAATATCCTGCTTCATAACACGATGCAAATTTACCAGAAACCAGTTCGCTCTTTCCGGTTTATTCAGCTTAGCGCTAATATTTCAGACTCTAAATAAAAACTCTGAATTCTTTATTTTCAACCTCGCAACATGGTTTTCGGGAATCGCTGTCCTGCGAAACTCAACTTCTTACTTTCACTAATAACCTTTTCTCTGTCCTTGCCCCTGAATCCCAGGTTGATTGCGTCTTCCTCGACATTTGTAAAGCCTTTGACAAAGTATCTCACAAACAATTGTTTTTAAAGCTGGAAAAACTCAATATTGATTGTCAAGTTTTGTCCTGGAATAAATGTTTTCTAACTAATCGATCAGAGTTTGTTACTACGTAAGAAGAAAATTCTTGCCTCAGTCCTGTAACCTTCGGTGTTCCCCGAGAGTCCGCTTTAATACCATTCTGTTTATTATTTATATTGATGACTTATCAATGTCTGTATTATCCCATACTGGCTTATTCGCAGATGACTTTGTAATATACCGTAAAATTAATAACGACTTCTTGAGGCTGGCTTATGCACGGTTTCGTAATGGTGCAACTTATGGCAAATGACTCTCAATGCTAACAAACGTGAATTTATGAGGGTGTCTCGTCGTAACACGTCACCCTCACCATACTGAATTTTATAAACTCAGCTTACACCAAAAACCTTATTCAAGTATCTTTGCGCTCACACCACTTCTAACCTATCACGAAAAACTCGTTCTGATTCTATAATCAGTAACGCTAATCAAATGCTTGGATGTTAAAAAAAACGCTTCTTTAACCTCTATATGATATAAACCTTCTACACCAGACTTTAATAAGTTCAAAGCTAGAATATGTCACAGCAGTCTGGGATCCCGGTCACTCAACGCTTTTAACTCACATTGAAGCACTGCAAAATCGCGCCGCACGTTGCATAGCATTGTATATTGCACGTGGCCCATTATCGCACAGCAAGTGTTTCATCTATGAAAGCCACCCTGTCCCTGCCGAACTTTAAACGGCAAAGGCTTTGTCAGGCGCCACGACTTTATCTCAGCCCTCTACGCGGCGAACCCGAGAAACAAATAAAATACTAACCCTGTGTTTCAATAAGTTACCTGTGATTGCAGTAGAGTGATGCGCACTTCACAATAAAGTGAAGGCACATCGCAAGTGGACGCGATATTCTGAAAAAAAGAAAATACCCTGGGGGCCGCAATGTTTGAAAACGAAACAACAAATCTAATTGAAACCTTAAAAAGTGGTTAGTTCCTGTTATGTGGTTAGATGGCGTTTTTGCGATTTTAAATAATTATTTGAGGAACTTTCGCTTCTTTTTAAATCATTTTGATTGCGAATATAATTTGAATAGCTCAAATTAATATAGTATACCACTGCATGTACACTGTAATTTCTGAAACAAGGTCCTCGATCAGGTTTGCGATTACCTCAGGTTTATTCTAAACAGTGGGCAAACTGTATGTGATAAGCTGTGGGGAATATCTTCTTCCTCCTTTCTTCTCAACTCCGCTTTGGGGCGCGTCAGTAGCAGGGAGCAATACGCCCCGTTTCTGCTTTTTTCTTCCCTATGGTCAACTATATGGGCCCGCAAGCGCCAATGCGTTAAATCGCAGACCTCTTCGATGTATCGGAATCGACTGTCCAAAGGCTATAGACTGTCCAATGGCGGCTATAGCTGTAATTCTTTCCTTGTGTCAACTAAAAAATATCAACATAGTAGATATTCCCGTAGCATCAAATGGAAACCATTGACGTGCGCCAATCTCACAACGATTACCACAGAGAGCCAAAGCTGCACGAGCAGGTGAGTGAGACGCTTTCGAAATATCACATTAGCGTTTGAGCTAATTCCTTCCTACCGTTAACACCTTGCTTCCTTGTCCAACACGGGTGCATTATTTGCATATGTGAGGGGAAATATAAAATCCTTATCGGCCTTAAACGTATCATACATTTCAGCAAGCGCTCCGATAAATGGCACCGCGAGCAGTGACGGAGAAGAGTATCGTCCGCTCCCGCCGTCTGCTTTTGCGCGGACGCTGAGTTAATTTCGGAACCGGTAAAAGAGTTGAGGAACCGAGGCCAGATACACGAACCGCTTCTTAGGCTACGAGAACTGAGCTAAGGAGTTCGTAAGTTACGAACATCTTGGGAACAGAAGAAATCGGCATTTACGAACGCGTTGTTAAGTGAGAGGAGGAACGCGTCGTTTTCAACGGAAAAACGAGAACTTCCGCTGTCCCGCAAACTCCCGATCCCCCCGAGAGCGGGCTGTTGCTGTGGCGAGAGCTGGCTGTTGCTATAGGCAGCTGGGAATGGCCAGGCGGCGCCACGATAGCAGTGCATTCAGCGCCACAAGCGGAGGCTTTCTGTTAATGGGGCGGCCAATCTGCCCGCCGGGCCGTTGCGAGCGGCGGCGACCCGTGTGCACCTGCGTGCGTCCCTGGTTTTTTCATGCGGTTTTTTAATGCCATCGAGAGCCTTGATAGGTCCAAGTGTTTAGAGAATATTCTAGAGTCGTCATCTGGACACCAGTTTGAGTTGTCTTCACTACTTGTGGCCGGCCGATCGGTCAGTGCTTCGCTCGTCTCCCAGGAAGGGACAATACAACGAGAAGGCAGCGAATAGGTTTATTGTACATCCCGGTTGCCCGTCTTCGAGAGCCGGCAGTCCGGTTCCGCCGACCCTAGTTGTCGCCCGTGGTTCAGGACTCGCAGTCGGAGCCCGTGTCCAGGCCTGCGGATCGTCCTTCCCACGTCAGTGCTGTGTAGGCTAGCTGTTCCGGGCTATCAGTCAGAGTCTCGCTGCGGAACCACTACGGGATCGTCATAGCCCAGGCCGGTAAGGCTAGGACTCACCGCTTCCGCCAGTCCTGACCCGAACTTCGCTGGTGGAATGCTCCCGGGATTCGCCATGGGCGAGACCAGCCAGAACGGCTCTATCGTTCCTGCCCGGTCCCAGCCTTCCTCTTTCCTCGCCGGCAGGCCCCGCTCGCGCCTCGCTCGGCCGTCCTCTCCTCCCGACGGCCACAGACACTAGAATAAAATTTGGAACTCAGCATGCTACATCACCTTACGCACATCGCCAAGCCTGGTGTAAAAAGGCAACAGGCAACAAAGTGTAGGTGGAAGGATGTTTACGCTTCGCACGAGCTTTTTCCAAACAAAAACATTAGCAGCCTGCTTTCTGCACGCCGTCACATTTGTTACTAGACTCAGCATTAAATTTGGTTGCTGAAACAAACAAAACTTTGTGCTACGAAAACCCACTCTCGCAGGTTTGGAAGGTTCTGGTTGCGACCACGCTTGCCGAACGGCATTAGCGGTGCCGGAACGGGCCGACGACCTTTCGCTTGAAGACCTGATCGCCCGATTGTCGACGTCACAGTGAAGCAACAATCGGCCCGATTGTTCCTCTCGTATTTCCCTAATGTGGCTGTCAAAGCGACTCGTAATACAACTTGTAATATGTTATTTTTCCGAGTAGTCTGCAAAACGAGTTCGTCCGACCACTTTCCGAGCCTGCACACATATTTTCGTTCACTTCCCCCCCCCCCCCCCAATAGTTTCTGTAAAATTCACTTACTTGATGCGTCACCCTGCAGTAATCCACTTCTGTCGCCGTGTCAATTCCCAAGATCTCGAAGGGAAGCGGTGAAGTTTGACGCTTGAGTCACCTTCGCGACTGTGGCCGTCTTTTACGCAGCAGTAGCAACGTTTATTTTTTGGGGAACTCTAAGAGTAGGCGAAATGTTACAGGAACCCGGTGAGGTCGTAGAGACGTGAAGTTGGGACTTACTTTTACGAAAAACGGTTCCAAAAAAAGCTCACGCCGACCCGGAATGCAACGTTCACACGTGGTTTCTGGATGCGTCCGCCCGCTGCACCCGCGACCCGCGCAGGCATGGCCTACCCAGTTTCTTTATTTTGCAGCCGCTAAATGGCGCAACGTGTAGCGCCAAACTGCGTTGCAGGTTGCCTATAGCGACAGAGTCTTCGGCAACACGGACAACCAGTCGGACAGTTCGCCATGATTTAGAACACGTGGATATTGAATGACAAACAAAAGCGGTCTTACAGCTAAAGGTTTTCTGTGGATCGTGTTTGTGCAGGGAAATCTCGAAGCTACCTCGAACTAAGAGGGCCCGAATGCCGAGGTCGAGATAGCCGCTTTCGTCGACTACTACGAACTCGATCGCTACGAAGTCAACACGACTGTCATTGTTGCTAAAAGGAAACGGCGCGCGCCGCTCGTCTGGAAAGCGGCGTACATGGTAACAAATCGCCGCGGCGTTTTTCGCGGCCTTGGAGATGCAGAAACGAGCAGACGTCCAAGACGATGCGTTTGATCTACGACAGTGTCAGCGAGAGCCGCATAAATATATGTTTACACTCGAAGTTGGCGCGCGCGTTTGATCGGAGCCCTGGTTTTGCGCTGTTGAACCGAGTCTTTGTAAGCGCTTCGGGACCAATATTTTACGATTGCCACTCGATGCTGGCGTGACGCTCGGCAGGGGGAGCATGGACTGGCATCGCGTAGCGGCCACGAACTCTTCTAGCTCGACACTGTTGACGTACCGTCCGGTCGGAATAATAATTACATACTAATAGCCAAGTCTACATACAATATATTGCAAAGGTTAGCCATAAGGCGTTTATTCGACCTCTATATTGCACAATACAAAGAGATAGAATCAATGACAGGGCCTCTTTTCGACTAGAGCGTTCATCACCGCTGCCTCGAAAAATAAGGAGATGACAAGGGGAAGAGACTGACTTCTTAATCGAAAATGAAGGTCAGCGATCAGTGTATTCAGGGTCTAGCGGGCATATTTAATTCAGCAAGCCAGCCGGTCGTAAGCAGACGTTCTTGGCCAGGAGCCGTCGGAGCAGCGCTGCGTTGGAGGTCGGAGCAGGTCGGAACGCCTTGCTAGGCCTATATTCTTCCGAGTTGGCCCATGGCGCTTGCTTGGTGGGTGGAATCGTTTCTGATAAAGATTTTTTCGGTTGTCTGTGGATCCAGCGTTCATTTCCGTCGTGGTCTGTTTCAAGTAATTCTTTCTTCTTCTTGCTGCTTGCAATCAACACGCGCGTGAAGATCACATTGAAATATAAATATATGTTGGTAGTCGTCACAAAGTAACTGAGCGACGTTGTCGGCCATGTTGATTTGATCGCGAAAAAGGGCGTAAGACACATCCGGAGCTATCGTAGGATTCCATTGTAAACTTAGCAGAACTTTTGATAATTTTGTTTTGTGAATACTAATTGCCTATTAAGTTTTGTCGTAGGATTATTTTGGCGTAAGATCGTTTCGTGACTCTGGCCGCTGGGTCTGAAGTCGTTCGAAACTGGGGTGAATCGAACGCGCCTGTGCATAGACCGGACAGCTTCCGGCTGAGTCGAATGCGGCAGTTCCTGCACTGCTGAACTAGCTCAGCCAGTTCAGTCGAATCAAACCGACCTAGTGTGTTCACCTATGCACTATTCTGGTCGGTGCCTGATGACATTCTTCTAAGCCTTCACAGTCGTCGTAATTATTTTAGGAATCACTCATAACTGTGATGCTAAGCAGTCGTGAGTAGCTCGCATTAATAAATGACTGCATATGAGACGAGAAGCACGAAAAGGGCGAGGCAACGCAGGCAAATATTAAATACAGGCTAAATCTTTTTGGTGTTTGACGTTTCAGTATAGATTACTTTGGTTCAAGCTCTTTGCTGTATGACTTGCTCGTTCAAAAAATTTTGGGTGCTTGCAGTTTTCAGCGCACGGAGATTTCGGTGCAGGGTTGTTTGAGCCTGATGATATTCTGTTGAATACTCTTCGGAGGTTTGACGATAAATGGAGAGGCATAGGGCTCCTCTGTTACCAACTTCGGCTTATTCTTGAGATCAGCTATTGTTCTCATACAAACAGTGGCCATTAGGATAGTTATTTGATTTCAAAGCAGGATGATTGTTTGGTTAGAAAACAAAATGCCGAATATTAAACGATGGATCTACCGACAGACTGAATAGATAGGAAATACACTACACTTTGTTTTCTAATTGCAGCATTTTTCTAGACTTCTAACGTCACTGGATATATTGAGATTCGTGTTCGTATTTGAATAAAACATACTGCCTTGAAAGAAGAGGTGCGACGAGTTCGCAAGTACTACGATACATTTGGATGTAATAATTACCGGTTCGAGTGGAGCTAGTTTCTACATCTCTATGAGCTGTGTGTAAGTGTTTAATGTTCAAGATGTTTCCTCGTAGGACGTAATGAATTTTTAATTTGTGTCAGGCCAGAAAATAAAGATGTTTCGATTACAAGAACAGTTGATTTTATGAAAATCAGATTTGTAGGCTGCCATCGAGAACGTTTGTAAAATTCAAAGGGGGGGGGGGGGGGGCATTTTAATGAAGGTAAAACAAATCAAAACATGTATACTGAAAAACTAAGATGAAAATCTTTGGGAACTGAACAATAACCAATTCAACGAAAAGGTGAAATTTTCAAGGTTACTACCGTTATATTGGCATGGCATGCCGGCAAAACAATAATCCGGGTCGACCTAAGGTGACGCATATCAAGAGTGAAAAGACTCACGTCATGAGCACGTGATCTGTTTCCAAGAGCCCCTTGTTTACAAAGCAGGGGTGTAAGAAGTTGCGACGCTGTCTGCTTTAGAGATTAAGCAAGTTAGAAAACCTAGCCCTTTTGCGTAGAAATCGTGATGCCATGTTACCTCAGCCTGATGCCATGTTACCTCTTTTATTGTGCAGCCTCTAATGAATAGTACTGTATTTTTACTTGTTTCATTTTTTGGGGATATGAAGCCGCTAT
The DNA here is from genome assembly GCF_016920785.2 of Ixodes scapularis. Taxonomy (NCBI): domain Eukaryota; kingdom Metazoa; phylum Arthropoda; class Arachnida; order Ixodida; family Ixodidae; genus Ixodes; species Ixodes scapularis. Next base: position 150,776,659 of record NW_024609868.1, read on the forward strand.
TCCGACACCACTAACGATATTTGATGGTTTTGAGGAACAGCCCACAAAGTCTAATTTCTTTTCTTATTTTTATCATCACGCACATTCTCCACAGATAAAGGTATTAAAGAAAAAATAGTCAGAGTGCAGGCGAGCTGGTGTAAGTTGAACATGATTCTAAACCTGAGACTGGGGCAGAAAAGAGAACACAACACAAGGTAGTAAAAGAGGAGGCAACGTCTCAAATTCAGCTGAAAAGTTTATTTCAAACACGCTTTATATACCCCACCTCCAACGCCGTCTCTACAAAAAAAAAAAAAAATACACACATGACAAGAGGACAATGACACTTGGGTAAACCTTCTCTTATCTCCCTTGACCTCGGCTGTGGGACACTCACACAAAGGGTCACATTCTAGCCTAACCACCGCCACCCGGCGACCGTTCGCCGGGTGGCGGTGGTTATGCTAGAATGTGACCCTTTGTATGAGTGTCCCACAGCCGAGGTCAAGGGAGATAAGAGAAGATTTACCCAAGTGTCATTGTCCTCTTGTCATGTGTGTATTGTTTTTTGTTTTTTTTTTTTTGTAGAGACGGCGTTGGAGATGGGGTATATAAAGCGTGTTCGAAATAAACTTTGCAGCTGAGTTTGAGACGTTGCCTCCTCTTTTACTACCTTCTGTTGTGTTCTCTTTTCTGCCCCAGTCTCAGGTTTACAATCATGTTCAAAGGTATTAAAGTCCCGTTGAAATGCTTCTCCGATTGGTCATGAGCACCATTCGCCTGGAACCGATGAACCGAACACGGAAATTCCAACAAAGCGCATTTCGAGTTACGGTACAATTCTCCAAACTTTATTTAGAAAAAGAAAAAGCTTTCTCTTTGTGTTTTTTTTTTTACTGAAGCTAGAGGCGTTGATAGGGAACGAATAAAAGTTGACTTTAGATGCGTGCAACAACTTTGATGCCATCACAATCCTCGAAAATATCGCGGTGTTTCGTTCTTGTGGAATTAAAATAAAGATCTTGTAAAAAAAACTATTTCGGCCGTAGGAATGAAAGGTACACGTTTCTGATCTTTTAATTACCACTAAACTCTATAAATATTGTATTATTGCCATATTTATTTGACTGAAATCAATTTTTCACAGCGTTTTGTGCGTGTCGAACGTCCCATACCCTTGAGTGTGGCTACAGCTTTTTTCTAGCTGCTGCCGATTGAGACGGAGCGTCAAAGCATGTGAGATTTCCTTTACATGCTTAGCTATTTATTTTTCTGCCTATTGAGCCAGGTTATGTGTGGATCCTTTGTGTTTATAGCTTGCTTACTCAACCTTGTTACTGACAAAAACGTCATGGGATCAAGTCTAACGTGCTGTCATGTGACGTCACAGCGTCCCTTTGTGGTGTCAGCGCGTAGCCTCATGTGGTGCAGCATCGCATGATGCCACAGTGTTACGTGTTGGCCCCAGTGACGTGACCTATATGCAACTGCGATATACCGTGATGTTTCGCAGTGTTATATACCCCAATTCAGGTTATTGCTGAAACTTTAGTGGGGATACGCTTCCCGGCAACCTTGGAGTGGAAATTGGCCCGCTAAATTTATCTGTCGAGGCACAATGAACGTAGACACATGTAGCGTTTGTTTAACTGTTGCCGCATTTCAAAAAATTATATTTGTTGGAGGTTACTGTAGGGTAAACTTTATTCTGCTTAGATTAATGTAGCGCCTCTCAAATTTTAGAAAGGAAGAGAATGCTTGAGCCTGAACACTTTCCGTACAAAGTATTATGTACCAAATTTGCATTAGTTAAAAAAAGCACATTCCAATTTTACATCCTTCTTTAGAACCGCATTAACATTTCGAAAATATAAATACCAAAAGCATCGAACCACGTCCTCATAACATAATTTGAATCGGAGGTCATCCATGAGGTGAGCTGCTTCATGCGATTGATCACGTTCCGCTTGGCAATCTTGATAATTACCAAGTGCGAGGCAATTATCTGTTTCTTTTGTTGTAGTTTTGTTTAGAATGATATCTTAAATTTCCAAGGACTAGAGTTGCCGAAATCGGATATAGAAGGCATGTGCGGATACCGATGTGCACAGTATCGTCAGTCGTGTTCATGTATACTACGTGATGAAACTTGATGATCAAATTAATGAGTCCTGAACAAACTTGCTCAGCAACGACGCACGCCGACTAAAAAGGTTTTGATGTACAAGGTATACTAACGAGCGGGTCAGCTTCATTAAGACACCCATCGAGAGTTGTTGTTACCCCCCCCCCCCTCCCCTTTGCCGGTTTCGGGTGTTCCCAGCTGTAGCCGTCGAATGACGTTACGGAAACGGCGGCGTTTTGTGTTCTTGCTCTCCAGGGCCTATTCTCATGGAGCAAAAACAAAGCCTCCCTTATGACGCTACCGTATATTTAGCGAGCAGCGCAAGCCGTGCGCAATGATGCGTGCGTGTATACGCAGCCGAATTTATTTTGGGAGTTCGACTGAACGGTCCCCATCGCCACATGGACCAGCGCACTTTACTCCTTCCTTCTCAACAATGCCAAAAAGACACTTAGTATATGTGCTTTTGCTTTACGCGCATGTTTGCTAAACCTACGTTCTTTGTTTACCTCGAAAAATCGTTAAAGGGGTGTCTGCATTGGTCCGCGGGATGGCCGATGTTTTTGAGGGAGTCTATGGGCATCTGCACTCTGTTTAACATTGCGATGGACCGCGGCAAGAGTTAATAGCCGTCCCATCCAATCTAAGACTGTGAACGCCACACGTGACCACGCTCCCCGCACGTCGCTGCGCCCCTTGAAGAGGTCACGTGACACTCAGACGGGATTGGATTGGTTTGGGCGGTTGCAGTGTCTTCTGGGGTTCATCGTAACGGGGAAAGGGAGCGTAGGCTTCGTCGACGTCTTTCCCAACGCCGAAGCGGACCACGTCGGTGAAGTTCCGCCGCGTGTGTCAGTTTGACTTGTGTCATTTCCGTTGTGCGCGCGAGCCCTCCCACAGGAACCGGATACATCCTCCTTCGCAGCCGACAGAGATTCCGGCTGGGGCTTCCTCGGCGTCGTGGATCCTGGCTTCAAGGTGCTGCGGGACTGACAACGCGCTCCCCGCTGGAGTTTCAACACGGAGTTTGCTCGCGATATTTCTCGTTCCACGAAGTGAAGCGGCGTGGCGCACAAACTCAGGTTAGTGTTGGCCTTTCTGTGCATGTGGGTGGCGCCGCAGAAAATGTGAGGAATGCTGACCAAAAAAAAAACGAGTATCAAATTCAATTAGGGACAAAGTGTTTACAACATTGTGCTTTTACATTTGATTATATCGGCTGCCTCAGTGACGCAAAGGTGTATTTCCGACCTGCGAATCCCCAGGTGGTGGGTTCGCATCCCAGCCGAAGTGTTCGCGGCCTGACAAAGGCTTATTGCGGAGAAGACTTCGTGTGACCGAGATTTAGGTTTCACGACGAAAGATCCGCAGGTGTTCAAAAATAATCCTCAGTCCTCCACTGAATTCTGCCAGTTAACCTTCGTTGGTTTGGCAAGCAACACCTCCAAATTTTAGTTATCAATTTGATTCCATGTCACTGATTTAACTCTCTCTTTAGGGTTGTGTGAATTCGGCTCTGAATTGAATAACACGATGTCTTCCTTGGCTTTTAGCGCTGCAAAGATAGCCGATGTGTCGTAGGCTTCCCATCCACTGTAAAGGCTATGAGTGACGCAGCACAGTTTGATTTTAACCGCTACTCGCGCACCCCAATCGTTTCTGACTACATTTATAGTATAGGTTAGTATTCCATCGAGCAGAATAAAGGACGCATGTAGCGGGTTGATATCGACCAGCACACCAGAAAGAAAAGTGATCTGCAATTAAATTTTCAAATCCTAAATCCCAGCTTCCTTCTGACTTAATCCGTTAGACGGGAACTTAGTAAACATTTCGAGCTGGCAAAACAAAGGTATTCTGTTATTACAAGCTTTCTTGTGCTTGAGAATTTTACACTTCCAGCTACCAACTAAAGCCTGCGGATAAGCAGCTGTTGTTTTGATTGTTCGGGTTCTGGAGAAGATGTTTTTGTTAAGTTTTTTGTTAGCGTTGCTTGCTTGTTTGCTTGGTAGAGCTGGGCCTCGAGCATTTCTGATATTTTATTTTCTTACGATACCTTTTTTTTATGATTTGAATTGTGAGACGTAAGTTGTTTTGATAGGAATCAATGGAATCGGGGGCCAACGTAAGAAACAAATGTTTCCTGAAAGGTTTTCAACAATCAAAATGTTTCAGCAATGTATTTTTCATCTGAAATCAAAGTCGTGTTCATATCGTGGCTGCTGTATCCAGGTTGAACACTTATAAAATAAGGCTCAATTCATAGACCCACAAATCAAAAGCCGTAGCGCGCAAACAATTGAGCCGTAAAGCGCATATCTTACAGCTTGTAAAAGAGTATCTATATTGTACCGACCTTTCTAAAGTACCGCCTGCTGCTAGTTTTCTACATGACACCACATTTTCGAGAAGTGATATTTGAATCACCTGCGAGGATTTGTTTTGCGTAATTGACTCTGTTAAGTTACATTCCTTCTGCTTTTTTTATTGTATTGCATAGAATGTATATGATAAGAAGTACTTCCTGACCAGACCACCATTTAAAGGAATTTTACGCGGATATGTAAAACACTCCCTCCCCCCCCCCCCCCCCCCCGGCCAAAAAAGAAGAAAAAATAAGAATGAAATTGAGATTTTTCGACGGAAAAGTAAGCTATGCATTGTCAAACGCTCACTCTGCCAAACTATAGCTCTAGTGGTCTGAACCAGGTGCCAAAGTTTCAACACTAACCGCTGTGTCAATCAAACGTTATAAGGAACTTATTTAAACTTTCCTTGGGAAAATGGGGCCAGATTTTTTCTAACTGGAGCCTTTCCGCTCCGTGTATTCGAGAGCTCTGTTGGTTGACATTTTTTCACTTGAACGTTTTAGAAAATCCCTCATTACTTTTGAATAATAGAATGGCTAGCTCCGAAACGTTGACATCTGGTTTGGACCATTTGGGAGGAGAATTAGCATTCGGCGACAAGTTGCTCAATTTTTGCCGAAAAAAAAAAAAAACTACATTTCTTTTTTTGCGGGGACATCATGTGCACGAAACATAATTTATTGTTCAGACTTTTCGGAATATAACCTGCTGCGTAAATTTCAAGTACCTGGATGGAAGTACCTTTAGTTCTGTATCTAAAGAAACAAAACTGCCGTTAAGCTATTACCATGGGCAGCTTCTTGATGTCAACAAATCACAATTGCCTAGGTAAATAACAACGACGATCCATGATTACACAACTGAATAAATAGTTTCAGTAACAAATATAGCAAATCAAAATTCTGAATTCTCCAGAGCGTTGTGCTTTGGCGCGTAAAAGTCAATAAAGAGTAACCGTGTACTGCTGCGTTTTTGTTAATCGCTAAATACTTAACTAAGTTACTATTTGCCGAATCCGAACAAATACGCTACCACACGGAAATTGAAATAGGTTACGTCTCACCTGACAACTCTGACAACTCAAAATTTGAGCGATCGATTATAGGCGTGAAGTTCGAAATGATTGATTTGCTAAAAATAACCGCGACAAAGGTTGAAACGTTTATTTGAGGCTTTTACCCGACAGTTATTACAAATGGTAAAGATTCGCTGTTAATCTCTTTATCAATAATCGCGGCTTTCCTTTTTACCCTTAAGCATATAATACACGTTGTCTAATTTTTTCTGTTCTATTTTTTTTAAATTTAGATGACGTTGCGTTGTATAAATTATATGGAACTGTGTTGTGTAAACAAGACAGACTTGTTCCATGATGGTTGTATATGTTTACGGAAAAGATAACTGCACACAATTACTCGTTACCACGTTAAAAAAGTGATTGCTGTAGACATTCGTTACCAGGAGAGTACCTATGTACAGCTAACCGCCTTACGTGTAACGTGTCACTCGCACGTCCGCTTATAACGCGCGACATGTCAACCTCAGAAGATGTTTTCTCTCATTCTGGGAGCAATAAAACCCTGACCTGGAAAAAGTTTTTCGAAAGACCCACTAAATTGGGACCACGACAACAAGAAAGAAAAGCTGTAGTGACACCAATTCCTGCGGGGCGAGAGGTTTGCCCCTGTTTTCGGCCTGTCACCTCTCACATGAGATCACTCAGTCAGTGGGTTGAGAAAAGAAGTGAGTATTTATCCCTTTTTTACCGACCGGGGAAACTTGCGATAACGAAAGACAAAATCGGCTTGACGAAGAACAGAAGCCTGTTACCCGTCTTGAGAAGATTGAGACACATCGCTAAATAATGATATTAAATAACAGACTAAAACAACACAACTAAAACATATCAAGTTGAGAAAGAAGGCCGTTACAGAATATTAATACTACGCGTCGGGATATCGTTATCTTGCCTCGTAGGAGAATGTGCATGCAATAATATTAATATATAAACACAGAAAGTTAATCATATGATTTTCCTACCCTTAAAAAAAGATGTGCATAGGTAGTGTTCGCAGCTTCGGAGTATACTTTCTTATTTTGTTTCGCCGGTCCTTAGATCACTTACCGGCGCGGATTGTTCTCTTTGGAATAAAAGTCTCTCGCATGATACGCGACGGTTCCTATTTTTCAAGCTCATTCCAATTTTTCGCAAACGTCTTAACTACAGAATCCAGGTGAGAGAGTTATAATAAAACTACTTGATAATTTAATCTCTAAGGTGCCTCTCACTCGCGCATTCTTTTAGAAGCGATAATTGCAGGCTCGAAGAGAAAAATACGCACAATTTATTCTTCGAAATATGACTATAGAATGTAGCGCCAAAATAAAAGCTTCCAATAAACGTGGTATTCCGTATATTGGTAGAGGAGAATGATCATAATGTTCTTGATTGACTGTTTTTTTTATTCAAAAGCAGCAGTATAAATGTTAAGATAGTAAATGTTCTTATCACATTAAACTTTTTTTTTCTCAATAACAAAGAATCAAAAGTAATGAGCCTTAAATCATGTTAAGAACTGTATACATATATATATATATATATATATATATATATATATATATATATATATATATATGGGTGGTTTCATCTCAAATCGTGCAGGCGAAAAGTGTCGAGGTTTTAATTTCGATGAAAAAAATATATGTTATGGCGCCGTTTCTAAAAACACAGTCGCCACAAACCGCAAGTTCGTTGGGTTTTTTGCTCTCGACTTATCAATTTTAAAAAAGGCCGCGGCGAAAAGCAGTGTTTTTCACACCCGTCGTGGGTCGGATATTTCGCTTTATCTCCCGCCGTGGATTTTCAGTCCACATTATATTATCTTTTTTCAAGCACTCTGTGAACACATTTAAAAGGCTCCAATACCATAAAATAATTTTAGGCGTTTTGCTTTTTTTCTGTAAAAATGTTAAAAACGCCCCCTCGGTCAATTGTTGACGAACTTTGACAATTAATTACTGGCGATCTACTTAGGTTACATCGATATTTTTTATGTCCACGGAGAGCCCAAAACACGCCCTTTATATGTATCATAAAATGACTTGGCTGTATAAAATAAACTTTGGGGTACGTTTACGTTAATGTTATGTGAAAACCAAAAAGTACCATTTTTGAAATTAATTTTCTCAAAAAACCCATTTTTATTTTTTTTTATTTTTTGTTAAAATGTAGACGTGATAGTTTTCTACTCGAAAAGAAAGTCTAGAAAGTGTATATTTTGTTTGTATGTTTTATATTTAGGCCTCAATATCGGAAAAAGACGTCTTTGTTTTGCAAGACCTAAGTCAGACATAGCGACCCCTTGCGTCTTTATAAATTGTGAAAAAGTTTTCTTGAATTTTCTTCTTCATCTTGTAATCAATTATAAATGGATTTTGTGGCATTGAATATTTATGTATGTTTTGATAAGAGCGGGAACCACGAGATACATATCTAACCAAATCAGCAGGCCTAGTAGACTTTCAATAACCAAAAGGCACAGACGTTGTATTGTTTCGATTTATAAACCTTTCACAGTAAACTAGCACGACTAGCTATTAGCTGTCATATTACTAAGACAAAGAAAGTCACCACATTGTCGCTATATTATATACAATTCTTTACGAAACCAAACAGTGGGTTTGTTCACCGCACATCGCACAGGTCACCAGGGAATGTCCTTTCACTTCCGTAATACAGAAAAGTGATGACACAGAAACGGTCCTAAACACAAAGAGAGTGTGTCACGGAGAGGGGTAGGAAATAAAAATAAATAAATAGGAATTAAATTGCCCAACTCCGATTTTAACGAAAATTGCGTTAAAAAAATAAAGTATTTAGGTTCGAGCGGTGGCAAGGCGGTAGGTCCACGCCTGGTGGAGAGTCAGACAAACAAGTCGAAGACACGTAAAGGTAAAACAAAAAAAACAACAGCAATAATTTATTAAAGACGGGAAAACTCAGCTGCACATGGCAAGAACAAAAACCAACTCCTCCGGGCATTCCCTAAACGGGACGCAACCAAATGCGTGCGAACACGCTCTCTACATCACCGCCAAGCCGCTATGGCACGAACTGAACAGTGCTAACAAACAGTTAGTAAGAAAACATTAAAAAAAAAAAGTTCAGAAAAAACCGCACCCGAGAAACAAAGTTCAGCGGGGCGAAAAAACACACACGAGTCGGTCCCACGACACTGAAGTCTGGCAGGATGGCCGCGTCCAGATGATGCTCGAATCTGTTCCTCCCTCTATTACGCACATCCACGACGGCTGTGCGGAACAGTGGTTGTGCGAAACAAAGTGAAGAATAGATTCAAGCAGCGATGCGCGAGAAGGTAACCGAGACTATGCCTCAAGCTTCATATCGGGAGAGGAGCTTTCGTGGTAGTTTCTGCAGTTACTCAAACTTTCTCTTTCCCCTTCCCTTTTTCAAAAGTACATGTCAGCCGGCGCTAACTTTTCATCTCGGGAGAAGCCCACTCTTCACAAACGGTTATAGTTGACAAGGAGGCTGACTTCGACCCAACTAGTCTCCGGGCACAATACAAACACAAGTATATTTACCAACACGCTCGTTTTAATGTCAGTCTCCGGGCTTTGCCGTTTCCAAAAGAAATAACCCTTTATAAGGGCAGAACGAGCGGGTTGGTGGGGATAATTAAACTTAAACAGTCCCTTCTCGTTTTCTTCCTCAAGTTTAATAGATAACCCTTCGGTGCTATCGGATCCCCTCGGAGAGAGATAGAGCACGGCCGTTTCAAGGTAAGGATAGGGCGCTCGAAGCTAGGGCAACCAGGCGGTATCTTTCACGCATGCACGGATGCTGTGGTGTCATCCTGACCGCATCATCATAATATTGCTGTACCATCACTGACTGTCATTCACTATCTGACCTGCGTACGTGACTCGCCTCGCAATCCGCTTATCAGTGATACGGCGGTTGGCGATATATACGCGCGCGGAATAAAGGCTGGGGGTTGTTCTGCTGGGAACTACTTGGTTGGCTGTCACTTCCTTCATCGTGCCGCGAGACACACGACATGGTGTCAGAAGTGGGATCCGAACCCACGCCCACATTCGTGGACCAGAACTTGAGTCTGACGCAGCTGAATAAGAGTGTACTGCGCGAACGCTTTGTCTTGCCAACAGTGGACGATACTTTGGGTCAGTTGGCGGGAGCTACGTATTTTTCGAAGCTGGACGCTAACTCTGGGTTTCACCAGATAAAGTTGGCAAGGGAAAGCCAGACATTAACAACATTCATCACCCCGTACGGCCGCTATTGCTTCCGGCGATTACCGTTTGGAATCAGCTCGGCGCCAGAGCATTTTCAAAAGCGAATGGCCGAAGTCTTGGACGGGCTTCCGGGAGTAGCAAACATGATGGACGACATTTTAATTTTTGGAGCCACAAAGACTGAGCATGATGACAGATTGCGCACCGTTCTCGAACGGTTGAGCACTGCCGGCGTCACCCTTAACCGGGCTAAGTGCTCGTTTGCGGTCCGCGAAGTGGCGTTTTTGGGCTACGTTGTTGGCGACTCGGGTATCAGACCAGACCCCAGAAAGGTACAGGCCATAACAGAAATGGCCATACCTTCGTCAGTTGCAGACATACGTAGATTTTTGGGCATGGTTAATTACTTGGCGAGGTTTGTGCCGAATCTCGCTGAAATATCTGCACCACTGCGGGAGTTGCTGTTGAAGGATAAAGATAGGTGCTGAGGCGGGCCGCAGCAAAAATCTTTCGATTCATTGAAGGAGGTTATTTCTTCGGCTGATTGTGTTGCGAAATTTAATCCGAGGCTTCCCACGTTAGTATCAGCCGATGCATCATCGTTTGGGATCGGCGCTGTATTGGCGCAGGTGCAGCCAGATGGTCAAAGACGGCCAGTTGTATATCTTTCTCGTTCTTTAACGCGAACCGAGCAGCGGTATGCTCAAATAGAAAAAGAAGCGCTGGCATTGACGTGGGCACTAGAACGGTTGGAATGTTATTTGAAGGGTCTTGACTTTCAGTTTGAAACTGATCACAAGCCTCTGGTGACGCTTCTTGGGAAATCGCCGGTAGATGTGCTTCCGCCGAGAGTACAAAGATTTCGCTTAAGGCTCATGCGTTTTTCTTTCTCAATCTGTTACGTACCCGGAAAGCAGATTGTTACTGCGGACACCCTCTCTCGGGCGCCCCGCAAAGAAACCGATTTTGTTTTGGAAGAACTGTCATCTGAGGACGTTTCTAGTTTTGTAGCCGGCTGCGTCAGTGAATCGAGACTGTCGGCGCACCTCGACAAAATAAGGTTGGCACAAGAGCAGGACACCTCATGCCAACAACTTTTGCTTTACTGTCGCAATGGTTGGCCACGCTTCACAGTTGTGAGCAGTTGGTTAAGGCCTTATTGGTCAGAAAGAGCGAACCTTACGATTTGTGATGGCGTGCTAATGTATAAGTCTCGACTTGTGATTCCTCAGAAACTCAGAAAGGAAGTTGTGGCTTCATTGCATGAAGGTCATCAGGGTATTGTCAAATGTCGCGCTAGAGCTCGCGAGTCGGTTTGGTGGCCCGGTTTCAGCTCGGAGCTGGCGTCTGTGGTGAACAACTGCCTGCAATGTGCAAAGCTCCGTGTTCAAAGAGCGGAACCGATGCTGCCCTCAGAAACCCCCGCTCTGCCGTGGCAAAAGCTAGGTGCAGACCTTTTTCATTTTAGGGGGAAAGAGTACCTCGTTGTGGTTGACTATTTTTCACGTTTCCCTGAGCTCGCGCTACTGTCGTCAACGACGTCTGCCGCTGTCATTGTGCAATTGAAAAGTTTTTTTGCCAGACATGGTATTCTAGAGCTTATTGTAACTGATAATGGTTGTCAATTTATATCCACAGAGTTCAAGGCTTTCTCAGAAAGCTACCAGTTCTGTCACGTGACGTCGAGCCCTCGGTACCCGCAATCTAACGGAGAAGCGGAACGCACAGTTCAGACAGTGAAAAGGCTGCTAGAGAAATCGGCGGATCCATACTTGGCACTTCTGGCTTACAAGCACCCCAGGCCCTCTCGGAAAAAGCCCATCGGAATTGCTCATGGGCAGACGCCTGCGCTCTACGCTACCTGTGCACCCTAAAGAGTTGACGCCGTGCACCGCAAGAGGCCTTGCGAGCCTCAGAAGGAAGGATGAGGCGTTCCGTGACAAACAAAGGCGCGACTACGACCACCGCCATGCGGCCAGGCCACTTCCGCGGTTGCTACCTGGAGACCAGGTGTGGGTGAAGGACTGTCGAGCCCGGGCTACGGTTTTGAGACGAGCCTCCCGGCCAAGGTCTTATATGGTGCAAACAGAAACAGGAGCAGAGCTAGAGAGGAACCGCCGAGGCCTGGTACTATATAAGGAACCAGCACACGAAACAAGCGGTTCCCTCTATGAATTTCCGCAGGATTCCGGGGAAGGGGAAATTGGAGAGTCAGAAAACGAGGCGAATTTGACAGAGCCTTCCGCGCTCAATTCTGACTCAGCAGCTCAAGAAGAGAGCGGTACACAGGGCACGTACGTCACGCGTTTTGGTCGACCCGTGAAAAGGCCGCAATTTTATGGGTGTAGCTAGCATCACTAAGTTTGTTTTAGGTGTTCCACTGTTTGTTTTTGGGGGCAATATAGTTCAACTGTTGCATTAAAAAAAAAAGGGGGGGAAATTTGGTGTCATCCTGACCGCATCATCATAATATTGCTGTACCATCACTGACTGTCATTCACTATCTGACCTGCGTACGTGACTCGCCTCGCTCTCCGCTTATCAGTGATACGGCGGTTGGCGATATATACGCGCGCGGAATAAAGGCTGGAAGTTGTTCTGCTGGGAACTACTTGGTTGGCTGTCACGTCCTTCATCGTGCCGCGAGACACACGACAGATGCCTGGTTTCAAATTTCCCCACATCCCTAGCGAAACCGGCCCATCTTCGTGTGTGCGTCTGCGGGATTTGTGTCGCGCGCCGCCGGTTTTAACGCGCACGCGGCGTTGTTTTGGCTGGCAGAACAGTTGTTGACCGTCGATATTGTAACGCCATGGTGTCCTCATTCTTTCAGGCAACGATTCCTTTGCTTTCCCTTGTGCAATACTCTGACTGACTCCTCCTGGGTGTCCGTCACTGTTCGCCGCGTCAACGACACATTCGTAACATCTCACTCCTCGCGACACAGGTTGCGCTGCTCGCTTTACTGTCACGGGCCGTCCTATCTAGCTCAACGAGCGCGAAAGGTCGTGGTCATCTGCTGGCTCCGAAAGGGCGGGACGTTCATGCAGGCCAATGAAAGCTCCGAATCAATACGACGTTTGCCGACTCCTACACGTTAAAAATTTACGACACCTGCCGGTCTGTTAAGAAGTTTTGCTTTCTCTTTTGAACTCCTCCGATGAAGCTTGCCGCCTATATTACAATTTACATAATCAATAAATATGACAGGGTGGAACTACTATATTTGATTGTTATGTGGGAAGGTTGGAAAAGGCAAAAATATTTCCAAGTTTGTGAAGACGCGCAATTCGCAAGTCCATTTGGAGCCGTAAAAACACGTTTTTGTACGATATCGATACTTAAATATAGAACACACAAACAAAATATACACTTTCTAGACTTGCTTTTCGAGTAGACAACTATCACATCTACATTTTAACAAAAAATAAAAAAAATAAAAAATGTTTTTTTTTGAGAAAATCAATTTCAAAAATGGTACTTTTTGTTTTTAACATAATATTAACGTAAACGTACCGCAAAGGATATTTTATACAGCCAAGTCATTTTATAATACGTATAAAGAGCGTATTTTGGGCTCTCCGTGGACATAAAAAATATTGATGTAACCTAAGTAGATCGCCTGTAATTAATTGTCAAAGTTCGTCAACAATTGACCGAGGGGGCGTTTTTAACATTTTTACAGAAAAAGAGCAAAACGCCTAAAATTATTTTATGGTATTGGAGTCTTTTAAATGTGTCTACAGATTACTTCAAAAAAAGATAATATAATGTGGACTGAAAATCCACGGCGGCAGATCAAGCAAAACATCCGACCCACGACGGGTGTGAAAAACACTGCTTTTCGCCGCGGCCTTTTTAAAAATTCATAAGTCGAGAGCAAAAAAATCCGACAAACTTGCGGTTTGTGGCGACTGTGTTTTTAGAAACGGCGCCATAACATATATTTTTTTCATTGAAATTAAAAATTCGACCCTTTTTGCCTGCACGATTTGAGATGAAATCACCCATATATATATATATATAAAAGACACGGAAGGAGGATGTTAAACGCACTGATGTAGAATTGTTGTCGTCCGCTACAAAGACGGCCTCACACCCAGCTCCGTAGCCTTAAAGGGCAACTCCGGCCAAAACTCAAAATGAATTAAATTACTGGTATCGCTTTAGTGACACAAAATACGACCCCAGCCAAAATTTCACGTCCGTGGGACGCCGCATTCTCAACTAATGCCGATAATAAAAACGCGACCCGCCGCGAGCCGCTGCTCCTTAGCGGGCGGCCAGCGGGTTGCCGATCGCTAAAGCAACATTGGGCCGTGATGTCAACATCGTTCTCTTTTTTTCTCCCGTTCCGGACAGGCGCACGGCGCAGCCGTCGCGCGAGCTTCTTTGTGCCGCTACCACCGCTACTTCGGCTTGTGATTGCGTATTTAGCCGTTGCTTTTACCTGTAGGCCGTGTAGCTTCGGTATAGCCTTTTGTTTATTTGCTTGTGAGGACTCCTAGACTCGTTTTAGCGAGCAACTCGGTGCGCCCAAGACTGCCCAGCTGTTCCTCGAAAGATGCCGAGTACAATTTAAAGCGCTGTGGGCTGCTCAAACAAGCCGCTGCGCAACCCGGAGGTGCTTTTTCACAAGTTTTCAACGGATCGGAAATTGGAGAAGGTGTGGGCGAACGCTGTTCGACGAGTGGACTTTGGAAAGCCTTGGACGTCGACCCCCAGATCGAAGCTCTGCTGCGATCATTTTTCGCCGGAGAGTTACGAACGAAACCTACAGGTGTTGGTTGCTTGTGGCTTGTCAGCGAAGGGGTCGAGGCTTAAAAGGATGCCGTGTCGTCGCTCTTTGCCCATCGTACATGTGCAGAAAGGTAAACATGATAAAAGTATCCTGATCAATGAATAAAACAGTCATTGTCAAGTGCAGTGTTGAAGATTGAGCATTCACGCTCCATTGAATGTCTGTTGAATGGGGAATGGTGGGCATGTAGAGTACAACCACTGACTAGCTCCAAACACTGAAGTTTGTAATGAAAACGAAAACAATGTTGTGCTTTGCGTCACTGCTTGTTTACTACGCAATCTAGTGCGTAGTATTCAGGTCCGTAACGACTACTAGCAAACAGCCGGCGCGTGAAGCTCATGCGATATAAACATTCGCCTCCCAATCCTTCGAACCCGTTACACAGCAGTATTAATTAACATTGCGCTTGTGAATACCACAAGGGACTTTAAAGAAATCAAGAAAGTTCGGATTTGTAAGTTACAACTCTCTAATTTGCCCGAGTTCGGCTGGAGGTAAATATATAATTTAAAAATGCAAAAAAAAAAAAAAACTTGTTTTTGTTAAAGGTTACGGAGGAAAACTTAAAATCCTATGTATTCTAATAAAAAAAAAATGTTGTGGGTGGGGGTGGGAATGCGGAAGGGAAAGAAAGTGTTCTCACCTTGCTAACGTTTTCTGTTTTCCTTTATCACCCACAAAAACTTTTGCTAGCTTTAAGAAGAAAATTACTGCCCACAGAACTTTTATTTTTTTTTAGTGCGGCAAGTTTTTTTTTTTTTTATTTGTACAAAGATTTACTACTTGGACGAACTTATGTGGTGAATTAGTGTCGTAGCTTACAAATTCGGCTTTTACGTGCCTGAGGAAAAAATAGTGAAAAAACAGACGTCTACAGCTTGACACACGTCTGTTCGGTTGTCGCGGAACGCGCCGGAGAGCCTCAAAGCTTCGTGTCTGGGACTGACCCCCGCGCGAAAGCGCCAGCACTGTACGTCACTGGCAGCGCGGCGTAGAGCAACGCCGCTCCATCCACGGAGCCCCGATGACAATTTAGGCCTAGCGACGAGTGCGGGAGACCGCACGCACGCCGACAGCTGCCGAGTACGGTACCGAACGAGTTCACTCGTTTTCCAGTCGCTAGCTTTTGCGTATACAAGCAACGAGTACGGCACGGCATAGCGCACGCGCGGCGGCGGCCGCCGAGTACGCCACCGAACGAGTTGACGGGTTTTCCAGTCGCTAGCTTTTGGGTATACGCACTAACTCTTGCTACACATGCTGGAGAACTACCACGTATACAGAATTAAAACAAAATCAGCTTACCTTCTATCTTCAGACGGCTAGCGCAACAGAGGTAGGTGCCGCTTGGACTGCGTACTCGCTGAACGAGAACGATCTTGGCGTCACGACTACATAGCTGCTGATTTCCAGTGTTGCCGGAACCTCGAGCGGCTAGTTTCGGTTTTGTCGGCCGCGCCCCAAACAAAACTTTGAGACGTCGATATCTTTAAAACTACGCACAATAACGAGAAAAAAATTACACCTTGCAATTCAGGGGCGCTAACTGCACTAAGAACAGCCATAATCCCAAAATCGAAAGTATGGACCGGAGTTGCCCTTTAAGGCATTCATACCCGTCTAAATGTTCACGTGATGCTCGGTCGAACCGCATAGCCTATTAAGCAAAGATGAGCACCTTTTATGCAACGTCTTCACCGAAGCATTTAATTTGATAAATAAAATAATTGAATGAGGGATTTAGGAAGAAAAATAAAGCCAGGATTGGCAGCTCTAGTAGCTTCAGCATTTTTGTTTCCTGGAGCACTGACAAGTTTTGGCGGGGGACAGCACTACAAAAAAAACAAACACTAAAACTATAAAAGCGTGCCTTAGTTCTGCAAGGTGTACGGCTCTGAACACCGCTGGCTATAACGCGCGAACGGTACTTATTTCGTTTTCCGAGTGCCGCCTGCTCTCCTAGAGTATTCGAGCTTCGTGATTTCTCTTGGAGATATCTTACCTTTCCGGTTTGCGCTCACCCCCCCCCCCCCCCCCACACACACACACACTTATTGGTTTGTTAGGCGCGAAGCGGATGACGCCACAACACTGCAGAGGCAAGCGTTGTGTGTTAACAACGCTTCCCGAGTTATTATGCGTTATATTTTCTGTGTCGACAATAATATATACTGTTGTGTTAAATTACTATGTGTCAACAGTAATATATACTGTTATGTTACATTATTGTGTGTCAAGAATTATATATACGCAAAAATATTAATTTTAGAAAAACCTAGAACGTGAGTAGAGCAGCAAATGTAGTACGTGTCACTTGGAAAAAAAAGAGTGAAAATCACACTCTCTAATGCAGTATTAGTTAGCATGCGATTTCTTTTCTTTTATGGTGTAAATTTGTACTTTCCAGTTGTTTTTTAGACTCTTCGCTAAAGAGTACTTTCGAAGTTGTAAAATTATGATTAGCAAATGTACAAGAAGTATATATATTTAGGATTTTATTCATTTTTTTACTCCAAAAATGAACAATGCATCGCCGTAAGATCCTTCTCCGCCCGGATGTAGCACTAGTGGTTCGAACCAGATGCCAAAGTTTTAGTAGAAACAATTTTAATTTAAAACTTTCAAGTGATATTCTGAAAATTTCAAATGGAAAAATTGGGTTCATTTTCGCCCGTTTTTGGTAACTGGCGCCATAGAGCTCCATGTAATCAAGAGCTCTGTTGTATGTTATTTTTCCTTCGAAAGTTCAAGGAGGTTACTTATAACTTTTATTAAAATAAAGATTAGTGCTGAAAATGTCGCATCTGATTCGTACCGCTAGCACTACGTTTCCGCAAAGGTTGAGCGTTCGGCGATGCATAGTTTATTTCGGCGATGAAAACCAATCCTGTATAATATTTTTTGGGGACAGCCCGTAGTTGGAACGTTCCGCTTCTCACAATGGTAAAGGACATGTTACTGATCTGATTTTATTGAATATGACAATACAAATGATACTGCTGCTAAGTTTTAATACTATGTTACACTCTATCGAAAGCAAAAGTTGAAGAACTAATGAATAGGATGGGGTTATAATAAAGATAATGTAGGCGTAAGTATGAACAAAAATATTAGCCGAAATTTCAAGATGCTTTTTAAGATGTTTTTGCATTTTATCCTGTTTGGCACGAAGGTAAATTACATTATAGGTAGGGATTATAAACTATATACTTATATGATAAAATAAACTTTAGGGTTTATCAAAATAAATTTTTAAATATCACCAAGAGCGCCAAGACATCTGCACATCTTTTGGTGTAAATACTGAAATTGTTCGTTTCAGAAATATGTTTCAGTTGCAGTGATTATCAAACCAGTTGTTACTTTACAAATATCTCCATCAAAATAGCGCAGGTACTTATGACTAGTGGTTAGAGAGCGAGTGATAATGTACTTTTTCAGAGCAAGTTACGAGCGTCTAGTTTTACCTGAATTCATCCTAACCATTCTATGGTAACATGCAGAGATAGCAGTAATGACATTACTGTAGTAGAATTACAGTAATAAATTACTTCTTGGAGTAATGAGTGATGTAATGAATTACTTCTCTAGGCTAGTAATTCAGGCGGTGATTTCGAGAAAAATGCTCATTAATTTTGAAATTCCTTTTGTTCTAAACGAGAAAATTTGTTTGCAAGAGAGAAAAATTATTTTTCATGGTGAAATGTTGTGAGACCATCACAGGAAATAATCGACGGCGACATGAGCGCAAAGTGTCGTACGAAGAGCTAAACAGGCACACAAAGGAGGGCTGGAATGGCGAAGGAAAAAAACTTCCGTGTAGATATCGCTGGAAGGCATAGGCTTACAAACTCCAGACACGACAGATTCACGGCGTCGCGTCACCACGACAATACTATACTTCGTTCATCCCTAAGCTGACAGTACGGTGGGAGCTGCAAGCTAACCAGAACCAATCAAACACCTCCCTTTAATCACCTGACCCGTCCTTTTTTTCTGCGCGTGGGCATGAACGAGAGCGTGGTCACCTGGCCAAAGTTAGACGTACGTGTGACTGTTTCAACGAGCACGTAGCTTCCACCGCACTGTCACCTTAGCGATGAACGGATTATAGGCTACAAGGCGAAGGACACGTCACTAGTGAGGTCGACGCATTTTAAAACCTAAGAGGATCGAACAAACAGATCCCCAACCTCCTTGCTCTTTCGTCAAGCAAGGTCGAATCTTAAGCACCGACGATTGTGAACAACCAACGACCGGAATAAAAAGTTAATTCCAAATGCCTTGTCAAAGCCCCAGAACATTTCACGTGTCCTCGAGCAAAGCAGGTGCAGCTCGTGCTATGCATCGCTGCCTTCCCTTGGGAAGTTTATTCGGGAATAAGCCTACAAGGAGATTTCGCCCCCCGTTTGTTGGGAAATAACACAATTTAGGAAGCTCGCACCATTCCTCAACTGGCAACGTTCTGCTGAGCAATTACCCAGGCCCTTTTGGGACAATGCGCAAAAACTTGGGCTCTTCGGGTGCTCGGAAAAAATGCTCCTTGAAAGGAATGGCCGAGAATCGGTCAACTATACTCCGCGACTACTCTTCTTGTCAAAGCAGTGGAGGGTACAGGCACGTTTTCTCTCTCCCATTTTGAGCGCTGAATAAAGCTGTGCGCGGGCTCTCCTCCTCTCCCCAGAAATTCCAAGAAAAGTTGTGGCCGAGCATATTAAGTGGTTTTGGGAGGACAGAATTTGATAGCATCTGCGGCGGAAGGAAACGTTTCACGTGACGATTCCTTCTAAGAACGAGCTGCCACTGCCCGACCTAACAAACGGACACGGACTACAACTTCTAAATCAGGAAGACTGAAACACATCACCCTTTTAGTAAGAACCTTCTCCGTTGAATAAACAGCGAAACCGGTGAGTCGACTGCCTTTCTGAGTCACATCTAAAGAAGCTATTCATCATGTTTAACACTTAGGCCGTGTGCGCCAGCAAAACCACTTTAAGTATGGTTCACTTTGAGGCGCATAAGGCTGTTGCGTGTTGCGATGTAAATAGGAAGATCTGAGTCTCGGTACGTATGAACCAACTCAGCTCTTTGACGTCACATCACTGCGGTGGCGCTGCTGTCGGCAATGCGCATGCGCAGCGCCTCGCTTCTACCGGATCTGGTTCATGTACACTCGCTGTGTGGGCAAACGAGGGCTTGTTTTGTAAACACTGTGTTCGTTTATATGGTAAATAAAATGAGCACGAATTACTGCCTCAAGGTATTCAAAAGTAATGCCAAAGTAATTTCAAAGTAATTTTATTACTTTTGAAAAGTAATTGTAATGTAATGTTTTTACCTTTATTTTCCGGTAATTTGTAATGTAATTTAATTCCATGTTTGCAGTTTGCAGAAAAGTATTTAGTAATGTAATTAATTTCTTTTTGAAAGTAATTTTGCCATCTCTGGTAACATGCATAAACAAAAGTACAAAAGTGCATGTGATTATCTTGCTCTCAATTTCATCAGATGCACGGCCTTTTTAATAAGAAGAAAGTACACATTCCGTAATACCAAAGCCGACCGGTAGTTAGCTATGGCCCGTACCGTTTATCAAACAATGACAAAAATGCCTTAATGATAATAGTAGCGAATACGCCTCGAACCACTAGAAAGCCACGTTCAGACAAACTGCACTCTCTTCCCCGTAGTCCGACGCCTCCTCGACGGTCATTGGTCCGTTTGTACCACGTGACGTTTGTTTGCGTACAGGCGACTCGTGGGTGCCGCCATTTGTGGTGTTTAGAACAGTTTAAGCGCTGCGGCAGTTAAGGTCCTGCCGTTTCATACCATCTGCTAGACGTGCCGGCGGACGCGCGGTAGCGTAAGGCGTCGTCTACTATTAGAGCACTCTGCTATACTACCTGGAAGGCCCATAGGTGCGTCCGCGTCCGCCATCGCTGGCGTCGATCTGCTATTCCGCCCATGTTTAAAGCGGTGAAAATGGACGCCGCGGAGCACTATGCATGACGCACCACCTCGCCATACGCGGCGATATTTGTGTATCCACGAAACATGCACGCAAAAACTCGTCGCACGACGCACATAGTTACTGGGCCACTATTGGCACCGAACGAAGAGCGACTGGCAGTAGTTCGCTTCAAAACGCACTATTTATGCCCAAAACGTCAATTAAAGTATTCGGATTAAAAAGAAAACAATTGAAACCGGCGCCAACGTTCTTGTGCCACCAGTATATTGCTATTAAAGCAATAATGTCGAAGAAAACGTTACCGCAAAACGTATGTTCACAACACTAGCAACGCCGTGTTTCCTTTTTTCTACCCGATCAAGCTGAAAAAAAAATATAAAGAAATCGTCCCAATGAATAATCGTGTAGATTGTATAAGCATTCATTTAAAAATTAACATCCAACGTGTCTAACTTCGTTAACTGGAGGCGCACGGCGTGTCGGTCTGGAAGAAAACGTACCGCACAGCGAATATGGATCTCCCAAGGTTGCTACGAACGCATTCAGAGTCCGAAGAGTCCCTGGTTGAACAGAAAAGTCTAGCGCAAATCGCTTGTATGAGACGTGACCAGTTTTTATGAGAGACTCGGCACTTTTCTTCGAAAATACTAGGAGATGCTTTATTGACTTTACGCCAAGGAAGTCACTCTGCATGGAATAATTATCAGGTGTTATTTATTACCTGAATTCCGAGGGTGTACGTACTTCCGACAGTTATTTGCTGCAAGCTACGCTGGTTGGCATCTTCCTCTGAACATCTCGGTTAACAACAAAACAAAGCGCACACATAAAAATAGACGAACACGCCACCAACGCCGGCGGCCACGTTTGTTATTGTTCAAAACTGGAGCGGAAAAAAAGCGATTTTGTGATATGTTTAAAACAATAGTGACTATCTACATCTTGTGCAAATCCCCCCCCTCAAAAAAAAAAATCGCTTTTTTTTGGCGCAAAAATGAGCTGCGCATTGCCCAACCTTACTCTCCACCAGACTTGTACGTAACGCGTTACAAGTAATTGATTACTTGTAATCAATTACAGTTAAGTGCAATTTTGTAACGCTTCAATTACATTTGTCAAGCTGTAACGCTCGGAGTAATTCAATTACTTTTTTTCTGTAATCAATTACAAAATCAATTACACAATTACCAATTACATTTTTCATTCCACAATTTTTTTTTCTCACAGAAATCAACATAGTCACACAGCCATGGAGCAAAAATGATTGACATTTTTTTAAGATCTAAAAAAAATGAAACTAGGATTAGTCGGCAAATCCTTTTTTCTTTTGCGCCACGCTCTTCTACAAGCGCGCCACCAGCCTTGGCTGGGGAGTTCCGGATCTCGTTGCAGATTGCTGATAAAGTCGACGGGAAGCGGGAACTCGCTATTGACTTTTTAGTGGGCTTTGTTTCTTAGGTCAACGTGTCAGCTACACGACAAGGTCCGGGTCTGAAAACAAAAAAGGGAACAATAACCAAACAAAATTGTGTACGCAATATTTTACTGTGTATTTGTGTATTTCTATCATCGCAATAAGAAGTAACGTGAAAGTAACTTGAAAAGTAATCAATTACTTTGCAGTAATTGTTCAATTACTTCTGGGAGGCAGTAATCAGCAACGGTAATCGGTTACTTTTTTGACTGTAGTGATTGTAATTGTAATCAGTTACTTTTTTTCGGTAACGTGTACAAGTCTGCTCTCCACCCTAATGTAGCGCTAACTGTCCAAACTAGATGCCAAAGTTTCAGAACTAACCGTTTTTTTAATCAAGTTATGAATTTTTTTATTTTATTTTTAATAGAAACTTGGCTTATTGTCGCCTTTTTTCGGTGACTGGTGGCTTAGAGCTCCATGCACTGTCTGTCGCCATTTTCTCATTAAAAATATAAAAAAAAAAATCAATCATAGGTTTTGAATAAAAGCAACGATGAGTGCTCAAAACTTGGCGTCTGGTACGGAGCGCTAGCGCTACACTGGGCGCAGAATGAGCGTTCGGTCATGCGTGGTTCATTTTTGCGGTGAAGCAAATCCTGTAAATTGTTCTGCGACAACCTGTATATCGTTTGCACCTCAAACATTGTTAGACCTCCGCCGCGAGCTTTGACAAAACCAAGACAGAAGATGACCATGTTTATTGGGATTGCGTCATGTGCGATGACTGTACAAAAAAAAAACGAAAATTGACTTTCTTCACACTCCCCCACAATAACGTCAAGTCATTAGTAAATAGATTCCATGGGGTATAAAAGTTGTACGGGTCTCCTAATAATGGTACCATTAGGAAGACGCACCATAGCAGCTCGTATGTGCCCGTCTCGTCCAGTCAATGCTTCTACGACTTCTCCCGTCTTCCAAAGTTGTCGAGGTTGGAGATGTTGGCGGACCAAAACTAGAGTTCCTTTCTTCAGGAAACTGGAGGAAGTCGGCACCGTGAAATGAGCAGATCGCAGACTGGTCAAGTATTCCCTCTTCCATCTACGCTAAAAATGATCTGCCATCTTTTGACGGTAACGCCACCGCCTCTTGTATTGTCCTTCAAGGGGAGGCACAGGCTCCGCGCTGGAGCTGGTCGGGAGTGGAGTTAAACGCTTTCCCACCAGAAAATGGGAATGGGTGAGTGGTTCCTTTTCGGTGGCTTCGGTGTAGACGTATGTCAGAGGTCTTGAGTTAATTACAGCCTCAATTTCAGTTAAGATGGTCGTCAGTTCTTCGAAGTTGCAGTAGCTGTTACCCAAAACTTTTTTGAGCGAGGACTTTACCGACCGGACCATCCTCTCCCAGAACCCACCCCACCAGGCAGCTCTCTCGATTATAAACTTCCACTGTATCTGCCGATCAGCGAAGTAGGCTTGTATCTCCTCTCCACGCGAAGTTGTCCACAGTTTCTTCAGGTCCCTTGAAGCACGCTGAAACGTTTTTGCATTGTCAGAAAAGATGACTCGGCACACTCCTCTTCTTGACACAAATCGTCTGATGGCCATCAGAAAATGGGGGGTGGACATGTCGGTCAATAGTTCGAGGTGAATGGCACGGGTAACGGCACAGGTGAAAATGACGATGTAAGACTTCTTGTTGTTGCCTTTATCCTTTGTGTTGAGCGGTCCCGCGAAGTCCACATTAGTCACCTCAAAGGGGGCCGCTTGGGTTACTCTGTCTCGAGAGAGTGGGGCAACTGGCTCGGTGGCCGCTCGGCTGTTGACACGGTCACAGATCACACATTTCTTCAGCACCTTTTTTACAATCTGTCTTCCACGAACAGCCCAGAACTGTTCCCGCACTTCTGTCAGAGTCTCAAGGGGACCAGCGTGGAAAAGTCGTCGAAGCGTGGCATTGGTCAAAAGCTCGGTAAAATGATGACTTGAAGGAAGAATGATGGGATGCTTTGCATTGTCGCACATGTCAGCGTTACTGAGGCGTCCTCCGACCCTCAGCACCCCGTCTTTGTCCAGGTATGCGTTTAAGTTCCGTAACGGAGAGTTGCTTTCTATGTGTGCTGAGCGTCGAACGCATTGGAGCTCACTCTGAAACGCCTCCTGTTGAACCTGCAGGCTCAGACACGTTTGAGCTTGTGCTACTTCTTCGGTCGTCAAACAACCCTCGTGCTTTTGGCTGGGATGTCTAGAGTTATGAATAAATCGTCGTATCCAGGCAACTACTCGAACAGGCTTCGAGAGGGAACTGTGGCGCTGCATAGGCAAAACCTGTTCTTCTTTCAGTGTCACGCTATGGTTCGAACTTGTTTCTTCTCTTCATCTGCTGCGGTCATATCAACACCCGCTTCGTGCGTTGGCCAGGCAGCAGGTGGCTCCGTAAACAATGGCGGTCCGTTCCACCATGCCGCACTCGACTTGAGTGCTTCGGGTGTCACCCCTCTTGTGAGCAGATCAGCCAGGTTTTCTAGTCCAGGGCAATGGTTTCAAAGCTCTGGATCAGTCAGCTGTTGGATCTCCAATACTCGATTGGCCACAAAGGGCTTCCACTGTTGAGCAGAACCTCGCAACCAATGTAGTGCGATTGTTGAGTCTGTCCAGAGGTACCAGCTGGCGACTTGTAGGTTCAACGACCTAGTAAGGTAGTCCTTTAGCCGTGCCCCTATCACCATTCCCATCAATTCAAGTCTTGGGAGAGAAAGGTTCTTTAGCGGCGCCACCCGCGTCTTGGACAAAACCAAAGTCACCCTTGTTGGTGCAGTCTGCGTGCGCAGGTACGCCACAGCCCCATAAGCCTTGGGACTGGCATGTGTGAATATCTGGACTTCGTTTCGGTCATCCTCAGGAAGGTCAAGGCACCGTCGGGGTAATGTTACTTTCGTTAAGTGGTGCAGTGCTGTGTGCCACTGCGTCCATCTTGTTTGAACCTCTTCAGGTAGTGGCGCGTCCCAGTCGACACCCAGTTCCCAGAGGGTTTGGAACATCAGCTTGGCTGTCACGGTGACTGGAGAAAGGAGTCCTAATGGTTCATAAATGCGAGATGATGCCTGGAGAATGAATCGTTTTGTGTTGCAGTTCCGGTCTAGGAATTCCAAAACAGGCCCCATGGAGAACGCCAGGCAATTGCTGTCTTTGTCGCAGACAAGTCCTAACACTCGAGAGACGCTAGGGGTGGTACACTCTACTTGATCTAGAACACACCCGGTTCCTTCCTTGTTGAATAGCTGCTGCAGCTCCGTAGAATTTGTGTTCCACTTCCGCATTGTCATTCCGGCTAGCTTCATGACATGCAATGTTTGTCGATAGAACTGTTCAGCCTCTTCCTCGCTGTTCGCTCCGGTGATAAGATCATCGACGTAGAGTCTTTCGGCTAGTGACTTCGTTGTTTCCGGATAGTCCTCTGTTATCGACAAGTGGTGACGTAGCGTGGCTGCGAGAAGGAATGGGCTACTGGTCGCTCCGAAAGGAACCCTTGTCATCCTCCGAACCTCTAAAGAGGGTTCGGCTCTTGCTTCGTTGGCATTCGTTCGTACCAGAAAAATCGTAGAGCGTCACGATCTTCCAGTCTCAGCAATATCTGTAGAAATACCTTCTCAATGTCTGCACTGAGGCCGATACGATGAATCCGAAAGTTCAGTAACACTCGCTGGGGGTCTGGAGTCAGGTTTGGTCCTGGCTCTAGTGCGTCATTCAGAGACAGACACCCTGGTTCCCTTGACGACGCATCAAACACGACTCTGACCTTGGTCGAGAGGCTGTCAGGTCGTAACACAGCAGGGTGAGGCATGTAGTACACTCGGTTCTCTGCCTTGTCTGCACTCGGGGAAATATTTTCTGCAAATCCTTGCTGGAGATACTGGCGAATTGTCTGATCATAGTCAGCATCACATCGTCCTTAAGCAACTTCTTTGTGAGGCTCACCAGTCGCTTCCTTGTAACTCCTTCATTGTCTGCCAGCTGAATGTCCATTGGCTTCCAAGGTAAGTCCACCTCGTACCGTCCGGTAGTTAGCTTGATGGATGATGTAAACGCTCTGCAACTTCATTCTCGTCTTCCTTTTGTGGGAGGTTAGGATCGGTGATGCCCATGCTTTCCAGCTCCCAAAATGACCAGAGCTCTGTAGACAATGAGCATGTGCTTTCACCCACATTGGCTTTCAGAACTGCCGCAGTAGAACAGGAGGCAGTCAAACTGCTGTGGGGAATCGGTCCTTGAAGTGTCCATCCAAAGTCTGTTTTTGACCGCGACTAGAGCGCCTTGCACTTTTTGGACCTCACCAGAGACAAGAGTCCAATAGTAGTAAGCACCGATAAGAATGTCAATGCCATGTCTTATTAACTAAGCTGGTGGCAAGGTGACGTCTGCCAGCTCAGCTATCTGTCCTTGGACTCCTTGCACTACACTCTCACGTAGAAGAAGATGATCGGAGCAAATCTCTGGTATCTCCATAGCTTCTAGGCAGTGCTTCTTTTGGCTGTACTGGCTCCTTAGCCAGACTCGTACCCTTCTGCGTTTTTCCTTGATGATGTTTCCTGCTCCTCCAAAAGGGTAGATAGTAATGTTTTCTTCACGAACAACCTCGAGCTGCAGCTTACGTGAAAGTTCTTCCATCACAAAGGTTCGTTGGCTTCCTTTCCTCCATCAAAAAGGATGCGCGTGAGAGGTCTTTGCGGTTTCCCTTCTGCCCAGACCTGAGCTGTTTGAAGTAGTA
The DNA here is from genome assembly GCF_016920785.2 of Ixodes scapularis. Taxonomy (NCBI): domain Eukaryota; kingdom Metazoa; phylum Arthropoda; class Arachnida; order Ixodida; family Ixodidae; genus Ixodes; species Ixodes scapularis. Next base: position 150,803,374 of record NW_024609868.1, read on the forward strand.
CAGCAGGTGTTCTATCGCTCTTCCTGCCAGTCGAAGAGTGTAACTCTACTGCGGTGTTCTTACTTTTCTTCCAGGATGGGTCACACATTTGAGTTATGTGCCTTCGCCCGCATGTTTCACACACGATTCTTTTGTTGCGACATTCTTTGGAGGTGTGTCCTTTGATCGAACACCGGAAACATTGTTCTGCTTCTCGAAATCTTTGCTTCTTCTCCTCCAGAGAAATTGATGTCGGACAATCTCGTGTAGCGTGGTTCTTCGTGGCACAGAATGCGCACGGTTCAGTCTGCTTGGAGCGACTAGTTGAGGAAAGAGCAGCGGCTGATCCCTTCAGAGAAGCCTTTCCGCCTTCTGTTATCTTGGTATGGCTCATACTCTTGGCTTCTCGCTGACGAACTTGTTGAGCCTCTTCACGGCTCTCCACTTCGAGCTTAAGGAAGCGTTGTAGGCTCTCTATCTTGATACCGTCGTTTCACTTGTCCGTAGGACGTCGACACTTGTGGTAATCAATGACTAACTCTCCTGGCAGCATTCTCAGTAGCGCAGAGCAGAGCATAGCTTCGTAAGTGTCGCTCTTCACCATGTTGCAAGTGGTCATAGAGATGTCGCAATCCACTCACCTCGCTCGAGTGTCGTACTGCTGGCAAATCAAGTAGTTGGCAAAGGTGTTCTTGAATGAGAACGTCAGTCCGACCGAAGCGCTCCCTGAGAAACTCAACGACGGTATCGTAGTTTGCTCCCGTTGCTTGAATGCCGGCTATCGCCGATGCTGCCTTTCCCGTAAGCGCCGACCGCAGGTACAAGAACTTCTCAGCGTTAGAGAGGCTGTCGTTGTCATGTATGGCTTGCTTGTACTGTTCCCAGAAGGGTTGCCAATCGGTAGCTGCACCGCCAAACCGTTGAAGCTCCAGTTTTGGCAGCTTCACCTTAGAGGTTGCAACGTGTCCGTCGCCGTCGTTGTGAATCCGCGTTGTACCGGCTTGGGGCCTCGCTCGTCAGAGTTCCTCTACCTCCTGTGCGATGGTGGCAATGTACGCGACGATCTTGTCGTCATATTCAATCGTGCGGGCGTAGTTTTGCTCAACGTCTCCGTCAGGTACCAGTGGTTCAATGGATGCGTTCACGTCGCTCAGCTGTATTCGCAACTCACTGAGCCTCACCGATAATACGTTGAGGCTTCGCTCGTCGGAGTGGCTTGCGATAGCTGCGTCGATGTCGGAGATCAGCCTCGTTACTTAAGACCTCAGAGCCGTCCGCTTCTGCTTTAGTCGTTCCATGGCGTCTCTGAGTCTCGCGGCGTTGCTGGCGTTGCGGCGTCACTAGGCCTCGTTGAGCGATAACGCCGGTAGCGTCGTTGGGGCTCGTTCTCTTGCGGCGTCCCTTGGCGCGTTTTCTTGGCGCGTTTCGTTGCGACGTCACTAGGCCTCGTTGAGTGATAACGTCAGTAGCGTCGTTGGAGCTCGCTCTCTCGCGGCGTCCCTTGGCTCGTTTCGTTGCGGAAAAATGCCCCGTCGTCATTCCGTCGTGACTATATCCTTGTCATCCCGAGTTTTCGGCACCAAAATGTTAGAACTCCGCCGCGAGGAACGAGCCGTACGCCATGTTTTGACAAAACCAAAACAGAAGATGACGATGTTTATTGGAATTGCGTGATGTGCGATGGCTGTACAAGAAAAAGCGAAAATTGAGTTTCTTCAAACATTAAATAATGTCCAAGAAAAGGCTATCACGTCTGGGAGAAACGATTTTGCAACAAACATTCCACACGGTATTTATCCCTCGAAACTATGAAACCCGAGAAGCGGAGCGTTTCCATAACTCGGCAAACCTCACTCATGAGGGCCCTCACTCACCCTCACTCACCCTCATCTTCACAGGTGAGGTGAGGGTGAGTGAGTTTCTGAACCAGGAAAACTCATGAGCGTGAGGGTGAGTGAGGGCCGTGAGGGCTATTGAGGGCGGTGAGGGCCATGAGGGCGGTGAGGGCCGCAAGGGCGGTGAGGGCCGTGAGGGCCGTGAGGGCCGTGAGGGCGGTGAGGGCCGTGAGGGCCGTGAGGGCCATGAGGGCCATGAGGGCCGTGAGGGCGGTGAAGGGTATGGGGGCCATGAGTGCGTGAGGGGCGTGAGGGCGGTGAGTGGCGTGAGGGCCATGAGTGCGTGAGTGGTGTGAGGGCGGTGAGTGCGTGAGGGGGTGAGGGCCATGTGTGCGTGAGGGCAGTGGGTGGCATGAGAGGCGTGAGGGCCGTGAGGGCGGTGAGTGCATGAGGTGTGTGAGGGCCATGAGTGCGTGAGGGCGGTGAGTGCGTGAGGCCCCCTTCAGATCGAGCATCTTTCTCAGCAATTTTTATATTAATGGCGGGTTGTTCTCTAGCTTTCCCTAGATCGACACGAATTGCTGCGATCGGGTCCGGCTCGAAATAAGCAAGCAACTCGGAGCAATGCGAATACGTTTGAAGCGGCTGCATCCAATCAGGGACGCAAAATTTTCACGTGATACCTCGTGCCGCTGATGATGACACCGAAAGACGTGGTTTGAAATCGATCGTTTTTTGGAAATAAACTGTTTCAGAAAGGTGCATTAGTATTCTTAACGAGATTTAAATGCATAAAAACACGTTTATAACGCGTAATTGTGCCTAAATAGTGCAAGAAAAATAAAGTTTTATGATGACGATGGCAAACAGCAGCAATTGGTTGCTGCGTGTGATCACGGGCGGCCCGTGTTGCTGGTGTTGCGACGTAAAGTTTCTGGGCGAAATTGCCCCATCTGAAGCTGGCCTGAGTGGCGTGAGGGCCATCAGTGCGTGAGGGGCGTGAGGGCGGTGAATGGCGTGACGGCGGTGAGTGGCGTGAGGGCGGTGAGTGGCGTGGGGGCGGTGAGTGGCGTGAGGGCCGTGAGGGCGGTGAGGGCCGTGAGGGCGGTGAGGGCGGTGAGTGGCGTGAGGGCTATGTGTGCGTGAGGGCCGTGAGGGCGGTGAGGGCCGTGAGGGCGGTTAGGGCGGTGAGGGCCGTGAGGGCGGTGAGGGCCGTGAGGGCGGTGAGTGGTGTGAGGGCGGAGAGTGGCGTGAGGGCCATGAGTGAGTGAGGGATGTGAGGGCCGTGAGGGCGGTGAGGGGCGTGAGGGCCGTGAGGGGCGTGAGGACCGTGAGGGCGGTGAGTGCGTGAGGGCCGTGAGGTTCTGTGACGGTGAGTGAAGGGCTGAAGGTGAGTGTGACTGTGAGGGTGAGGGTGAGTGAGGGGCTGAAGGTGAGTGTAGCTGTGAGGGTGAGGGTGAGTGAGGGGCTTAGGTGAGTTTGGCTGTGAGGGTGAGGGTGAGTGAGGGCGACCTAAAATGCCGACTTCTGAGCGTTTCTAGCTAAGTACCTTTCACTAATGGGAGTGACCCAGAGCAGGGCTACGTCCACCTAAATTGCGTCTGGCGGCATAAATATTGCGGTGAACATTTTTCTTTCGGGGAAAATTTGTTCATAAAATACGTGTCCAATATAGGCTTTTTAATTTTTGCTTATTTCGGTACCCCTATATTGGTGTGGCTACTCTCAGGCATCGCACGTTTGGTGACTTTCATACCCCCATAAACCTAATGTTTATTCCGTTTTTCAAACTTACCTGCAATGATGAGGAAGGAGAAAAGCCTTCCATAGCCATCGTTGTGTAGCGGTCATCAAACTGGTGCATATCTCAAGATTTTGTATTTCCCATACATTTGCTCTGTATTCTTGTAATTTAAAGCTACATCTGGTTTCGAGTTGGTACGTAATATTTTGACCGAATTTCTCAGCTTGTGAAATGTTATTTTCTTGTCCTCCGGACTGAAGCATCTGTGCGAGTGTGTTTATATATTTCTTGGCATGATTATTTTTCTTTTAAATTCTCTGTGCGGAAATACGATCTAAGCATGCTGCGCAATGACGTCTCTTGCCTCGCTCGAAGCTTCGGTAAAATTGTGAAAAGAACTGATGACGCGCATGAACGGCACGACCCCAGCCTTCTCTGCTAACGTGGACGAGTTGGATTACTCACTTCCTCTCAGTGGTCACTCCAGTGTTGTTAGCAATAAGACAGAGATGTCAGGAGAGATTTGGTTGCAGAATTCCACTGGAATTGGCAGCGATCAGTTTTGGCGCCTCTTGAATTTTATTTGTACTTAACAGCCGCCAGTTTTAATAGACCGTTAAATGTTCAGAGATGGAATTTGTATTGAGTGCTCGGTGATCTTGTGGGAGTTGTTATTAATCTGGCATGGACAAGCGCCTTTTTGAAGCTTTTGGTTAGAAAACAAAAGGTTGTGAAAGCTTGCGGATACTTATACGAGTTATTTTTTGTTTTTGGCCGATTGTACGAAGATTAGTTTCGAAACAGCTGTCGCAGAAATTGTTCACTTCTTTACATTACCCTCAGGGGAACTAAATTTCCCACGGCAATTGCTTACGGATAAGTGTATACAGTTCCTGGATCGGCAGCTTTTATTTCATTTTAAAGTTCATTTCTGATGAGTTCTGATCCACGTTCAAAGGAGCATCATTTCATTCAGCAGTTTCAATTTAAAGTTTTCAAACGAGGAATTGCGTCCCGTACCTACACGCAGCTGAGAGATGCCAGCCTAGACCGTCAAACAGCTTTGAGCTTCAGATTGCGCATGTAACGAAAGCTGGTTACCCGTCTTACGTATAGATAATGCTGATTGCATAAACCTCCTAAGGTTTATGCAAGCACAGAGGGCCGAAGATTTGCTGCAATCCAGGACCCAGGGCCCCAATGAGAGCGTCACGAGTTTCGTGGAAGACGTCCTGCGCCTGAGCTCCCGCGCCGACCCTCAGGCCACCGAGGAAAAGAAGCTGCTATCCTGATGCGCGGCGTGAAGGACGACATTTTCGGTGGGCTCGTACGTAACCCACCGACGACCATTCAAGGATTTGTAACCGAGGCGACGAACATCGAGCGTGCTCTGCAAGCCCGAGCCAGCCACTACCGGATGCTACCCGGCGTCAGCGCGGTTCCGCCGTCCGCTTGCGACCTTGGCTCCAGCATCCCAGGCATTCGCGAGATCATTCGCGACGTCGTCCGGGAGGAGCTGCGAAAGCTGCTACCCGCCGCTGACCGACCAGCTTTGCTCTCCATCGCTGAGGTCGTGCGGGAAGAGGTGCAGAGAGCCATTCAACCAGAGGTTCCCATCAGCGCAGCAGTCCCCGAAGAACCCGCGCTAACTTACGCCGCAGTGGCCCGACGGCCACCGCCTCCTCCTCGAGCCTATGTCGCGCCGACCCGACGTCAGTCTCCTGCGCCGCAGCATGACCGACGCCGCGAAGACCAGCTCCAGTACGCAAGCCAGGAGCCCCGTGCACCCCGGAGGACCGATGTGTGGCGAACGCCCTACCGACGCCCTCTGTGCTTCCACTGCGGGGAAGCAAACCACACCTACCGCCGATGCCCATACTGTCGACTCGGGCTGCGCGGGTTCCACCCAAACGACCCGCGCCCCCGGTATGGTGAAAGCCCTCGGGAGATCGACGAGCACCTGAAACGACTTCAAGCCGTGCTTCAAGCCATCAAGAACGCCGGCCTGTCACTCAAGCCAACAAAGTGTCGATTCGGCTATGTTGAACTTAACTTCCTTGGCAACGTCGTGAGCAACAAAGGTGTTCTCCCTGACCCCGAGAAGACCCGCGCCGTAGCTGCATTTACGCCGCCGTCCGACAAGAAGGCCGTGAGAAGATTCCTCGGACTTTGTGCCTACTACAGACGATTTGTTCGGGACTTCGCCAAGCTGTCCGCACCGCTGACGCACCTCACGAAGGACGCCGTAAAGTTCGAATGGACAGACGAACACCAGCGGACATTTGATGAGCTGAAACGAATACTCCAGACGCCCCCGATTCTTGGCCATTTCGACCAGTTCGCTGATACAGAGATCCACACGGGCGCCAGTAACACCGCACTTGGCGCGGTGCTAGTTCAAAGGCAGGACGGGGCAGAGCGAGTTATCGCATACGTGAGTCGTACGCTCTCAAAGGCGGAGAGAAACTGCTCTACAACTGAAAAAGAGTACCTTGCTGTCGTCTGGGCAATAACAAAGTTTCGCCCATATCTGTATGGAAGTGCTTTTCGCGTGGTCACGGACCACCACTCGCTCTGCTGGCTCGCGAATCTGAAAAACCCCTCCGGACGCCTCGCCCGGTGGACACTACGACTGCAGGAGTTCGACATGCCCGTTGTGTACAAGTCCGGCCGGAAGCACAATGACGCCGACTGCCTGTCAAGAGCTCCTGTCGAGGCCGGTCCTGCCTGTATCGAAGAAGACGACGATGAGTGTTTCCTCGGCGTTTTGGACGTCAGCGACATGGCAGTACTCCAACGAGACGACCCGGAACTGCGAGCGCTCATCGAGCACTTAGAGGGACAAGCGAGTTTGGTTCCCCGTGCTTTCTTAAGAATCCTGCATACATTCTCTATGCGCCAAGGGGTGCTGTACAAGGAGAACTTCGTCAACAACAACACAGCATGGCTGTTGGTTGTTCCTGCCAGCCTTCGAGACAAAATATTTCAAGGATGCCATGACGACCCAACGGCTGGACAGCTTGGCTACAGCAGGACGCTCGCCAGGATTCGACAAAAGTACTACTGGCCGAGGCTACCGAAGACCGTTCACCTATACATTCGATCATCCCACGAGTGTCAGCGACGCAAGAAACCGCCGACGAAGCCGCCAGGATTTCTGCATCTGATTTCTCCCCCGTCTATGCCGTTCCAGCAGATCGGAATGGATTTACTTGGCCCTTTCCCGCCGTCAACGTCGGGAAACGCTGGATTTTCGTCGCCACCGATTATCTCACACGGTACGCCGAGTCGAAAGCCCTTCCAGCAGGCACGGCTATTGAAGTCGCCAAGTTTTTCATCGAGTCCATTGTACTCCGGCACGGCGCCCCTGAAGTCCTCATCACAGACCGTGGATCTTCGTTCATGGCCCAGCTGACGCAAGAGATCCTTCGTCTCATTGGCACCGGCCATCGTCGAACCACTGCATACCACCCGCAGACCAACGGGCTGACCGAGCGACTCAGCAAGACAATCGCCGATATGATCTCTATGTACGTCGACGTAGAGCACAAGACGTTGGACGAGGTGTTGCCCTACGTCATGTTCGCCTACAATACAGCGGTTCAGGAGACCACTGGATTCATCCCTTTCCAGCTGGTACATGGTTGGAAGGTAACGACCATGCTGGACGCAATGCTGCCCCATGAGCCTTCTGGTAATGAGAGCGACGACGCCCAGGCGGTTGCTCAGCGCGCCGAAGAAGTCCGCCAGCTGGCCCGACTCATGATTCAAGACCAGCAATGTGTCGACGCGGGCCGCTACAACCTTCGTCGCAGGGACGTTCACTTCCAGCCCGGAGACAGGGTGTGGGTGTGGACGCCCATCCGTCGCCGCGGCCTCAGTGAGAAACTGCTGAAACGGTATTTTGGACCATACAAGGTACTTCGTCGCCTCGGCGAGCTGAGGTGATGCCCGACGGAACACGAACATCGATCGTCACGCCGCCCACCACGACTTGAGGTCGTCCACGTCGTGCGCCTGAAGCCGTACTACGCTCGATAGGACTGTGGACCTTATGTGCTCCAAAGGACTCTGTAGTTTATCGTTATTTTTATTTTGTTTTGTTTTGCGTTGCATCGGGGCGATGCACTTTTTAAAGGGGGAGTAATGCCGCACGCGCAGCTGGCTAATTAGGCAGCGCTCGCGTGGCCTAACGGTTATCGTACCTGGCTCCCACGCGAAAAGCTAAGGTTCGATTCCTGGGAGCGGCGCATCTTTTTGTTTATTCCTGCAGACTAGTATTCTGGTAGATTCGAGAATCCTGTTGGGCGTGTTCGAGGTCCGAATGTTCTACGCGTCGAACATTCTACGCCGATTATTCCAGAAGCTCACGGATGTACCACATAAGGAGCTCCGCGTGGCGAACCGGGGTCAGTCTCGCCTTTGCGTTCAATCCTGCTGTTTCGCCGCCATCGACGCCTGCGACGCTATCCTTTTTCTGTTCTGTTATACTTATTTGGGCACAAGTTCGCCTCATTAAACGTTTAGTTTCTTTAGTTATTCATCGCCTCATCATTTGTCATTCGTGACAATATATATATATTTGTTTGACGCCTATATTATCTGGTATTCTATACTAAAGGGGGCGTTTGTTTGTTGTTGAATTATTCCTACATAATATAGTTGAGAGTACAGACAAGTGCGGAGGTAAATATTAAGCAGCGCGTCAGGTAAATAAATACAGGAAGACTGGCTCTGGGTATCAATCTATTTAGATGATGATACACAAATAAAGCATAGTAAATTTCTAGGCACAAGTTTATCAAATAGAACATCAGAAAAGTTTCGACGAGAGCGAAAAACATGCAGAATTGCATGATATATGTCAAAAGGAAAATATATAGCGCCAGACATGTGTTGTGACAGTGAAAATCTACACGTGTCGAGGCAACAACGGTATCGTTATGCTCCGCCTTACCCTACGATGAACTAGGGCCTGAAGGCTGGCTGGCAGAGCACTACCTTAGAAAAGATGGCATCCGCATTGCAAAAGAGTGCGCGAGAGAAATTCTGATACGCACAGTAAAAAAGAGCAGTAAACTTTCGCATATGGCTCTCTGTTGTTATTAGCGGCGAGATGTTTTAGTGGCGCCCTCCTACGGTTCCCCCTTGTGACGTCAGTACCTTGCAAACAACAAGTTCCATGGTGTTTGTAAATAGCATGGTGGAAGCTTGAAATCATTGCGCTCTCAAAGGAACACTGCCAACACCGTCAAAATTAAAGTTCTTTCATTCCTCTTATGTCCGTCGATGATAAATCCTTTTCTGACGTCATAGTCAGCGTTCGGCCAATCGTGGAAGGCCGACCACAGAGACGCTTTCGGTCGCGCACGTCGCCAATAGCGCACATTTTTATATTGGTGTAGTAAAGGCACATGGTATTTAATTTCTCAAATATTAGTTTCATAATTCGTAAAAATGTCAACTGTTTAGACCAGTTAGAGGGCGCACAGGCGACGCTGACCTAAAGTCGCTTCTCATTAGCCAGAGCAGTCCAATCCCAGCGGCAACCGCGGTGGGTGCAAGGTACAACGCTGACAGCGGTACGGACGAAGCATACACAAACGGGTCAGCAGTAGAGATTCCTTTAGTGTCCTACCCATGCGTGCTGTGGCAAGGAAGTGGGAACGCAGGTTTAAGTAGAGAAAACGCCCAGGAAGCAGACGAAAGGGAGGGCTCGATAAGCAAGCAGACGAAAAACTCGCCTCCGCATGACGCGTCTATGCGCACTGATACGCACGACGGAGCAAATATACCGCGTGGTTTCTAACACGCCCGTGATTGAACCCGGCGGCCTCTAGCATTGCGCTTTAATAATCGTAGGATGAGGCGGAGTAAAAATATTTCGATGTAACAATGAACACGGAGAAAAATATTTCGAAACCTTCATTTCCGTATGGATCGATAAGGATCAAAACGTATGGATCGATAAGGACATAATGGAAGTCTGCTATTTAAAAGACAAGCTTTGGGCAAGATGGGGAAAAAAACACGGATACTGTACCTCTTAAAGAGGAATTCCGAAAAATGAGAAATAAAGTGACGGCTGCGATACGACTGGCAAAAAAGAAATATTACCTGAAAAAGTTCAAAGACTGCAAGGGAAATTCTCGAAGAATAGGACAACTAACACGGCAGTTATCAGGTATAAATGCTAAACAAAACGTTGACGAGGTAATTGGAAAAAGCTTTGGAGAAACAACGAATATTCGAGTTCTTGCGAACTCTTTTAACCATGCGTTTATTGATTCTGTACTGAATTTAAGAACCATGATAAATAGAAGCTATGAGACTCCTGTCGATATGGGAGCTAGAGTAAATTCAGCGTTTTTACCTTTGATGACGGAGTACGATCTGGAAAAATTACTTTCTAGTATGTCTTTATTCAAGCCAGCTGGACATGACCTAATAAGAGTGCGGTATTTTTACTGTAACATTTATAAACTGAGAGGTGTTTTGCTTTCAATTCTCAATGGCATATTTGAAAGCGGAAATATTCCATACGGCATGAAATTTTCTATCGTAAGGCCAGTACACAAAAAAGTATCTAAAAGAGAACTAACAAATTATAGACCGATATTTATACTTCAAGCCATGACACACATCATGGAAAAGTATTTAGCAAACATGATGACGTTATTTTGTAACACATTTTTTTAATACTCTCAACAGAATACGGGTTTCGAAGGAAAAAAACACGACTTTGCTGATGGAATATATTTCGGATATCATTTATAAGGCTTTAGACAATATTCAAATCGCTATCACACTGTTTCTTGACCTATTCCGAGCCTTTGATACCATAGATCATTCAGTCATGTTAGCAAAGCTCTACAGAATGGGTTTTAGGGGGCCATTTTATACCGTTGTGAAAAGTTACTTTACTAACAAATTTCAAATGGTGAAGCCTAACGGTCATACAAGTGATCAAATTAAAACGGAGTTTGGTGTTCCACAAGGATCTACACTGGGTTCTTTACTCTTTAACATATTAATGACATAGGTGACCTGAAGCTCAAAATAAATTTATTTCAATACGCAGGTGATACTGCATTAATATTACCACACGAACAATACAATCTCGCTGCTCCTATATTTCAAAACGATATAGTGCAATTAGTGAGCTGGTTCACAAAAAAATTGTATTTTTGTCAATCGCAACAAAACTAAACTCATCTGTTTCCGAAGCCCTCATAAACAAGTTCCGTTCCATGTTCCCATATTCCTTCATGATCAACATTGTGATCACTGCGACTGCCAAAAAATGTATATTGTTAAAACAACACTCCACCTTGGTTTGCATTTCGACGAAAACGTTTTATGGAGTAATCACGTTTATCATGTTTTACAAACACTTCGCGTTGTTTCTGCACATCTCTATAAACTGAAAAGTGGATGGGACGCCAATCTGAAGCGTGAGCTATACGTATTATTGGGGGAGTCTGTGATACGTTACGGAATTACTATATATGGAACATGTCCTAAATACAAGCAGGAAGAAATTGATAGTATCGTTAATATACGTGTCAATATATGGTATATGGGTCAAAACATGAACTGAAGGAGACTAAGGAAAAGAAGAATGCAGTCTGATTATTGTCGTTTGAAAATGTTTTTAAATTTGTCGTTTTAAACAGCCATTATTTTTCATAGGAATTCAAAGAAATACCAACAGGATAAAAACACACCGGCACACAGAAACCAATGCAATCCCAAAAATATATTGAAATATATACAACAGAGAAACGATTACGTTCTTGCAATATTTAATATCTTGCCTAAAGGCATCTTAAGCCTGTCATCTAAGAGGCAGATATATAAAAAATATATAAAAAAGTGGTGTTTTTTATTGAACTGAAATGCTGAACAATGAGGTATTGCGTAAGAGCTTAGTGTTTTCTATAGGGTGTTTCTCCTTATATACGCGTGCATTCTTGTCATTATGTGTTTAAATTTAGAATGCTTCTTTTGTAACCATTGATTGATTGTTATTGTCGAACTGGGTGTTACTTCACAAGTGAATTTTCTACTTGGGCGTAAATTTCTTGATTTACTGTGTTATTTTGAATGTTTCTTTTATGTTTTACTTACATTTAACTATCATTTGTGTGTGCATGATGAAAATGTCTGTACTGCCATGTTCCGCATACAAGCGTACCTACGCTTAAGCGGGCAGGATTGTATGAGTTTTTTTCTGTAATCAAATAAACTTATCTTATCTTATCTATATTTCAAGCCATTGTCCGCAGGGTAAAATGATGGCTACAGTAAAAGTTTAGTTGTTAATAGTTTCTACCCGGTTTACTGTCCGCACATGGTCTATGTTCACACGTAGATTTTTCATACACAGCTGACGATGAAAAGTTTATATTTTATTAGCGTACACGTAAGAAGCCATCATAACACAACTTTGCATACACACAATTTATGGCCTGTTGTTGTACTGAATTATCTGGAGAAAAAATCATTCCAGAGTCCGCCGCTCTATATAGCCCACACTACGCAAAATTTCATCTGTTATGCATGTATAGTTATTGAACCATAGACAATAAAATACGGAGCTTTTTTTGCTAAGTTACGCATCGTTTTGTAAGAAGAGATTATATTTGACGCGCTATTTGGCACTCGTATATCCTCTTAGACAAAATCAGTCACGCAGCTCTTACTCTGCTACAGCACCGCTACCCCAGGACGTGAACGCGACTGAGAATTTCAGAACCACTAAAAGATTTCCGCCGCTTCAGACAAATAACGCGTAAAAAAAACAATATCACTGAATTAGTCATTGGGTTGGGGTAGTTTTATGAGCCTCCAATTCATCACCGAACACACTATAAAAAATTTAGTTCAGCGACTTAAGGTCGATGTCTAACATCAAACAGCATAAATTGTTTATTGCTGTCGAAGGGAACCATAGACAGGTTCCTACATAGAAGGAAGTCTAAAACCGCACTGGTCGTCGTCTTTCTACTTTTTGTTCCCAGGCGATTGCATTTGATTGTAGATTTTTTGGCATATTCATATCCACCAAAGTAATCCTGCCAGCGTAACGCCTGCGAGCAACGTGAGCAAGCATAATGAGGCATAATGAAAACGCGACCGAAAAAAAAAATATTCAATTATGATTGCAAAGGACGTGTAGCTCTCAAATTTGCGAACTTGAGAGTTACAGACCCGCAGTTAAAGATGGCAACGCGAGAATGCGAATATTGGAAAGGTCTATAAACCGAAAACAATCTAACCGTCTAATGGATAGGAATTTCAGCGGTAAAAAGTGCGCTTTCCTCATTCGATGTTCACCACCGACGGGAACAACCTTTCTTTCCTATGCAGGAAGACATGCTGGTTCAATGGATCTGTTTCTCCCTGCTGTCCACTATGGTCATCCCCGATGCGCAAGGTTCCTTTTTCCTGAGAGTGGGCGACGACCCGTTTGCAGGTACCAATGAATCGGTCGGTGCCAGAATTTTGTCAGGTGTTCCTGTATCAAGAGGTGCTTCCGGATCAGCACGTGCGTCCGCCTCAGCAACGGAAGCCTCTGCTTCGGCAAGAGCTCCGGTGTTGTCACGGGCTCAGTCATCGGCCAATGTAAACGTCTCAGCAACTGCCTACGATTCCTCCGGCATCAACGACGCAGCACGGGCACCTGCGTCAAAATCACGTGAGTTACGTCAAGGAGAATAATCATTCGGTTTTTGATGTACACTTAAAAGGGTAGAAACTGCGGTGAAATACTGATCATACCTAACGCTCCAGAACGAACGAGTTAAAAAAATGTCCATGCGAAAAGAGCTCGTTTTCTACCAAAAATAAAACATATTTCTAATTCATTATTTTGATGGCGATTCGTGTGTGGTTTGTAAAGGAGCGGAAACAATATCTCTGGTACATATTTGTCTCGAAGGAACAAAGGCTGTACTATTTCCCACAACCTCTCCCAAAAAGGAACCACCCCCACTCTAAAAAAGGATGTACGAATTCACTCCCTTCGAGAACACGAGACACGGAATCACAGGCGAACAATAGCGGCACCCCGACGAAGGACGGAGCTTCTAATAAAACGTAAAGGACGAGCATGTTTTTAAGGGTACTGAATATGAGAAAGAGTCCCTTCGTCTCTTCGTCATATTCAGTTATAATGCTTTTCGACCAAAATTGTTTACGTGTGCAGGAGCAATAGAAAAGTGGAACGCCATGCACAATGTTCCCGCGTATGTCGTATTATTTTTTTTTCCTACTTAAATTTCTGCTTTTTGCGGGGATCCGGGCATTCATCGTCGTGATTCTGTCTCGCGTGCTTTGCAGGAACGCGAACTCACCACTCGTTATTTATAATTCGGTTCACGTTGAGTCCGATCGCGTGCCAAAGGTGCGTCGTCTGGGAGCTCCGTGTTTTTGTGCGTTCGATATTACCCGCGACAGCAATGACGAAGGGAAAATATCACTGGATCACGGCACATTCGCTGTGCACGATAAGTGTAGCCTCTAATAGCAAACTCCGAAGGACGACCAAGCCTTGACAACGGACTTTTGGCGGTGTATACTTGAGTGGCTCCCCCGGGTCGTTGCATCGGCTGCGGTCAAATTGAGAGTGATACGGAGTACAAATACGGGGAAAAAATATTATGAGACCACGGAAGCTGTTTTTACTAAAACAACATTCGTCAAAGATTATCTGTATAACAAGCGAAAGATATACGTACAGTCGTGGACGACATGAAGAAGTTCAGGCGAGCGCCTCCACCATTATCGAGGCTTCAGCGGCTGTTCAGTTTTTTTGCTGTCACTACCCTATGCGGAGGGCAAGTTCGTCTGCTTCTTGCGCAGAGGGTAGTGGTGACGTCAGAACGCCGAGCCCTGATTGGCTGATCGCGACCCCCTATCTGAGCGTCGTCTGCTCCTTTGCAACGTCGTCTGCGTCTGTCTTACCTTTCCTGCGACTTCCGGAAGCGCAGAGGCCAGATTAACGAAACGATCTTACGCCAAAAATGTGTGTAAGACAAAACTTAAGAAGAAATTCGTATTGACGAAACGAAATTTTCGTAAGTTTTGCGCGGGTTACGACGAAATCCTACCACAGCTCCGAAGCTGTCTTACGCATAGAGTTATTGTAATGTACGCTAGAGGTTCAACTGGCGCTAGTGTGCTGCTGCAAATTGAAGCAGACAGCAACCAGTCGGAAATTGACTTCCGGTAATGCTTTTCTATGGGAAAAAGCGAGTGCATTTTCTCGCTGCGCTCGATTACAAGAGCAAATATCACAAATATTTCGTACGTACTAGGCACATTGGAACATTTCTCAGTCACGCAGATGAAATAATTGGTCAGTTAGGGCGTTTTTATTTGAAATTCGCGGAATGAAAAACGGTGCTAAAACCGTTTCGTACATGTATTTGTGTGCACTGTCGGACACTGCTAGCGCGAACACGGCGTCGGCGCTTTCCGCCAAGGGGAATATACGTGTCAAACGAACGAAGGACATGTGGAAAACCAAGAGAGACGGCAAAAACTACGCAGTAACACTGGATAAGTAACTCCTCGTGCATGCAGGCGATAAAAATAAATTGAAAGCCACGTAGTATCGTTCGATTTGCAATAAATAAGTTACTCTTTCTGCTCGTGATAATGTGCGAAGATGCATCGTTCTGGGTTCAAATCATCAACCGCACGCTTCAAATCTTTACAAGTAGGGAGAAGTCAGAGAACAGGTGCCCGATAAAAACTGCCTGAGATATGAAATAATAAAAAGACACACCTTTCGTAGCCCACGCACTTTATTTTTTACATTCGAATGGTCTTTAACCGATCGTAAAGATGCACGACGGAGTCATATTCATAGAATGACAGGACGGGCATATTATCAATATATAAGCGCCACCGGAATGCTAGCGAATCTTGAACACACTCTACATTCCTTTCGATCGTTATTTAGCTCAGAAGCGTCGCTTGTTTTTACATACCTGCCATGGAACAGAGGTTTGGGCCTGAAATATAGCAAAGCGTAACATCGTTCAATAGTAAAGAAAAATGCTGTAATTAAAGCAATTACACTTTTACAATATTAGTAAAGGTACATACTATCCGGTACAACCGAAGTGATAAAAGTTATTCATGTCATTTTCCGGCGGAGAGACAAAATGCACGCGCGTTTTCCCATAGGAATGCACAGGAGCACCGCAAAATTAGACTGGTTGCTGTCTGCTTCAATTTGCCTCCCGGAAGTCGCATAGACACTGGCGCCAGTTGAACCTCTAGCGTGCATTATAATAACTCTATGGTCTTACGCACTTCTTACGATCAAATCAGCATGACCGAGAGCGTCGCGGTCGCGACGATCCACGGACGTTTATTTTTCTACGTGCGCTTCTCACGCGTCCCGACTTCAAGCAGCAAGAAAAAAGTAAAAAGTACTCGAAACAGACCACGACGAACAAGAACGCTGGATCCACAAACACCCGGGAAATGCTCCAACGGCCACGATTCAACCGAACGCGACCAAGCGAGTTCCGCAGTTAGGCCTAGCAGGCACTCCGCGACTCGGCGACCGTCTGCCCACGACCGGCTGGCGTGCTGAATGAAATATGCCCTCGCGACCCTTGTGAAGCCTTCCCGTATTATACTTTGATCGCTGACCTCAATTTTAGATTAAGAGGTCAATTTCTTCCTCTTGTTATCTCCTTGCTTCCCGAGGCAACGGTGACTCTCACCGGTGAAAAAGCGGTGAATCTCCGACAGACGCAGGAAAGGTAAAGCAGCCATCGCATTGACTAGCAGACGTAAAGCAGACGGACGACGTTAACTGCGCCAACCCGCCGACGCGTCTCGCCGCACACGAAAGGAGGGAAAAAGTATTTCGGAGGGAACTTGCAGACACTAACCACCCTCACTCTCGGTTCTTAGCAAACAAACCTCGGCGTCTCGGGACACCTCGCCAGTGAGTCCTTTGACTTCTCTCCATGATGCGCGTCTGCTAGTTGTTAGACAAAAACAACGTACCGCTCGAGTTATTTCGCCTGCCCTCTCTGAAAGGCGAAGTCGAGCTCGCTCGTAAAGACCTGCACTTCCGAAAGTCGCAGGAAAGGTACGCAGACGATGTTGCGAGCAGACGACGTTGCAAAGCAGCAGACGACGCTCAGATAGGGGTCGCGATCAGCCAATCAGGGCTCGGCGTTCTAACGTCACCGCTACTTCCTTTCTCATGCGCAGAAGACGAAAATGAGCCCACTTGCGAGGCGTATTAAAGAGCTATCACCGAGTTAATGCCGGCTTTGCCGAAATAGGGGCGTTGTACCACAAAAGGCAAACGGAAGCAGGGCTGAATCAACCGGGTTGAAAAGTTTTGAGCATTCAATAAGAAACCATAAAAATAAACAAAAACAAAAGTGTTTTTTTTTTCTTAGCGAACACTGACTACTGCAATCGGTGTTGACTCAGCGATCCTTTGACAACCACTTGGGAGTTACGACGAAAGTACAACAGCCATTCAAATGATGCCGCTCGTTCACGCAATATAAAAAAAAAAAAAAAAAAAAAAATTGTTTTTTTTTCTTCTAGCATTGGAGGTTTTTGGAATCGCGCTATCCCCTGGGCTTTTTTTTTATATCGTCCTCGACTGTACGCTGAATATACCACGTTGAGAAATTTACTTCAGGCATCGTGTAAAACGTAATTGCGAAGAGACACGTGGGAAACGGTGAATGTCGAAATATGGGCTCTAATTAACTCCACGGCGCAGGAAAGACTGTGTTTTAAACACTAAATATTTTGATACGGTTCCATAAGATAGAGTGCGCGGATGTGAAGCTTAATTATGCATGCGAGTTTAATGAATAAGGCGCGCAGTCTGGGCTTATCGGAGTATTTTTTTTAAAAGGTGTTTAAATATTAAATAATTATGTATTTAGTTTCTCTTATACGTACGTATCCTAGAGTTGAACGTTCTTCCGTTATGGTGATAAATCCGGATATCGATACATTTTTTGGCGGACGAATATATGTAAGCCCAATTATGCGACGCATATACTATTACGAACGTTTTACCAGTCGAATTATCACTACATTAATAGAGTACCAATTTCGTCGTCGTAACGTGCCTTACATGTACAGTTCTTGATAAATGAAGTAATGAGTTTTTACTTCGCAAGCTGCCATAACCACCACCTTAACTATAGTACGATTTTATTATATTTTTTGTGCGTCGCTCTTCTGACCCAATTCAGCGTAATAATCTCACGTAACATTGGCGTTCTATATGTTTTCTACGTAAACTGAAATTTAAAAGCTACCAAAAATTTTTTTTTGTATTTTTTATTGTAATAGTTTTAACTCAATATTCTAGGAATACTGATTTGGAGTTCGTACAAATAATATAATCCTTGCTTTACACCTAGCAACACACACGAAAAGGGATCTATTGTCTTTCCGGAAGACGAATTCGCTGACTGGAGAGTTCCGATAAATCATAGACCAGTTACTCTTAAACGGATACTTCAACAAAATTTGAAATATATCGACGTGTTCAAAAATATGTTGAATATGATCCACAATATTCGTAAATGACTTCCAACGCAATCGTGACAATCGTGCATATGTGCGTGGGGTATATGTTTTAGTATGTTTCGGTGTGTGCAGCGAATGCTCTTCGAGAGGAGTAGCGGCGCGGCATTCCTTTTCGTCCCGGCGGCGCCGCCGCCATCATACGATCGCTTCTCACCACAAACATACACATGCACGCGCTTATACAATGCGTACCCACGCCGGCGTAAACCATCTGTACGCACGAGTGCTTGCATCCCCAACAGGGGTGAAGAGGTTCCCCCTGAAGGGTACTCTTCCTTAACAATTTCTCGCAGACCACCGGAAAAAACAACAAAATTGCTGTTTCTTTTTTTTTTTTTTTCTTTTTTTTTTTTACCGTTGTGGGCAGCGAGAGTAGCTAATTTAGAACTTCGTCAGTCTCTTGTCCAAACCCGTCGTGATGTTTCTTAATTCCTTTCCAACTGTGACACGTGGTTTTGTGTACTTCTGCTTGTAATTTTTGTTTTTCCGTCCTTTCCGGCGTGTTTGATCGCAGAAAAGGAAGATTGGATGATTTTTCTTAACAGGCTTCCTAGGCCTGCAGAATGGTCCAACAAATAAGAGCAGCAAAAAAATGCTCACAGTATTTACTATTGGGTATCGTAATCAACTTATGTGTAGCAATTGCAAGCGAGCTGCCATGCCGCGCAATTTGTGAGATGACCATGAGACAAAAATTTCTAGGATCGTTATAGAAAAGTTTGTACGGCAGTTCTTGGTCAACATAGGCATGACTGCGGAAGACAAAGTAGCGTATCGACAGAAACCGCTTGAAGCACTATTGTATCGCAAAGTACTTCGCGTCTAACCATAAAAATAAAGGTTTGGAATCAATAAATATACCAGGTTGGAATACCGAATAAACCAGATTGAAAGAACATTGAAATGTGAAAATAAACCAGAGTTCTTTCTCTTGAGATCCCAATGTTTGTTTGCATATCAGTTAAGTTACTTCACAAAGTGCATTAGGGGATACGGTGGTCTGTGCGACATGTGCCAAAAACTATACGTTAACAAGATAATGCCCAACCTTTTCCATCAGTACCTACAGTTATCACGAAGTTTATAAAAATATGGCGAAATCGTTGCAACGTGGTTGTACCTCACCGCCATACGTTTTTTCCCAAAGCCGGGGTCACGCTGCTTGTAGATCCTACAAAAGCCAGTCTGCAAAGAGAATCAAACTCGAGTCACCCCGAGATTTGAGCTTCGAATGCCGCAAGGCAACGAGTTCAAGGAGACACTTGGCACACGGCATTTGAACCACGGATATCCTGGTGACTGATATTTGTAGATGGTTTTTTGCATAATGTATAAGCAATGTGACCCCGGCTTAAAGGTACTTCTAGTAGAAGCAAATACCGAAATACGACCTTCGACAATTACGCAATGAATATTAAAAATATTAAAAGAAGGACAACACGGACTTCGCTATATAGTATCAAACCTCGTGAGGCTCAAAAAGCTACACCAAACGTCCGAAGGTAAAAAACGAAAAGAAAAAAAATATTGAAACATGATTATTTTTATTTAGGTGAATACGAATTTTTTTTTTTTTTTATTTACGGAGCTATTTTTTTTTATATACGTGTTACAGATTGCAATCACATATGCACTCCGTGCGGGAACTATGGGGGCGCTTTGAAAAACGCGCGCAGCGCCTCTAGCGGAGGAGCTGGCGTTCGACAGTGAGGCGCGTTCAGCAGCCTGCGGCGCCTTTTCGCATGCCAAGCTGTGGCGGCGGAAGCGCGTACGGACGGAACTTTTGCTTTTTGAGCCGATACGTTGTGGGGGACGTCGCATGAGTGCTGGGACAGAAGGGCATTTAGCTGCTCTCCACTTCTTATATGTTGAGCTTGAGTCGTTATTAGGGGTAATTTCTCTAGTTGCGGCCGAAAAAGGAGTTGGAGCAATTTTCCCAAAAGCAAGACGGCCGCCGCCATGAATGCTCCGAGTGGGAAATTTATTTCGCTCGTCGCTGTAAACGTAGGAATGCTGGAACGATGATATTGGAGGCGAGTGAGATGTTCACTAAGTTTGTGCATGAAGTGTGCCAAGTTTTATTAAGACAGCTGGTGTGAAAGTTAGGTTTCTGACGAATCAAGAAATAAAGCTGTACGGGATATCCATTATTGGACCCAAAATGTTGTGTTATAACGGGCTGTGCAAAGTGCAGATTTGGGCGCGCAGGTGCTTGGACTTGACAATAACATGACACAGCACTTAATATACAAAAAAAAAAAAAAGGTGACATAGGGAAACCAGGTGAACATTCGGTTTGGGCGGCGTAACTCAATGGGAACCGGTTTTGACCATGAAAAGGCTGTCAAGAGAATACCACTGGTCGTGGGAGGTGGAGACTTTACAGGTATGAAGTGACTAGTGGACTGTACTTCTAATTGAAACAACTTCACGAAAGGTGGTTCTAAAGCCGAGAAAACAAAGTTGTCGGCCAACACAGGTTATAGCCGTCAAGGGCTTTTGCTGTCAGCTGTTGTGTAATAACCTGTTGTGCGAGGTGCTGATTTTCGGCGCACAGGCACTTTGACATGACCGTAACTTGACACAACACTTATTATACCGAAAGGAGTCGGCATAGCGAAACCAGGTGGAAATTTAGATTGGGCGGCGTAACTAAATGGAGAACTGGCTTTGACCGTCAAAGGCTGTCAAGATAATACCACTCATCGTGGGAGGTGCACACTTTACAGGTAGGAAGGGACCTGTGGACGGTGCCTCCAGTTCGAAGCACTTTGCGATTGGTGGCTCTAAAGCCGAGAAAAAAAAATGTTGTCGACAGTACTTGGGGTGCCAGCGTTTCCATATCCAGAAGGAAGCTGATCAAGAAAGAAAGCACACCATATAAACTTCCATACTCAAGCGTCGATTCTCCAGTGATTCCGAGTTTCATTGTTGTTTTCTTTAGATATATATTTGTCACGTTTTTCTTTACCGTTCGAATCTTTCTACATGAAGTACAGATTGCGTGCCATACTTGTCCGAAAATATCATCGACACGTACGATGGGCACACAACTTCATTGGAGGGCCCCAACAAAAGTGGCACTGCATACCCGGAAGTGTGGGATGGCATTTCAGGTCGTCCCATCGGCGCTGACACTTGTAGGCGCTACTGGTACGAAAACAAACGCAGACCGCAAAGCGGCAGTGTAGAATATGTCAGCCGTGCCGACACAGTGGCAGACATGATCGGGAGATCAAATTTCTCGCGTCGTACGGCACGGCTCCATCATTGTCGCTGTCCCACAAAACATCGGCGAGGTGAAAAACTGTCGAACTTTGCCCCCACGAGATACGACGCATAACTATAGAAGCACTTAATGACGCAGCACAGGCAGCACTTCATGCTGTGAACCCAGCGCAACCGCACCGCTCCGACTTCAATGCGTACCAACGTACGCAGCGTGGTTTTGGTTTCGTTTTCTCTGGGGTTCTCACTGCCTACTTTCGGTACCGGCCGCGCGGCGGCGCGCCAGTCGCGTCGCACGGAGTGTATATCAAAAGGCGCGCTTGTAGTTCCACCCGCAACATGTCCAGATGAATATCTCAAATTAAATAACTAAATAAGCGTCACACATTTCCTATCTACATCCACAGAGCAGCAGTTCACCGTTCTACCACAATACACAAAAATGTGTAAGTATAAGTTGCAGTAACTCGACGTAACAAGACTTTTTCTTGAACTCTTCTGCCTCGCGCCATGCTGTCGAAGACTGGGTTGGGAGCGCCTCCCCGCGGACACAAGCCGCCTCCTTCTCTTGTTTTCAATTACGCCCTCTCCGCACGAATGGGAAGGCCGGAGAAGCGTTCGCGCGCTTCGGGATCTCGGAGGCCATGACCGGGCTCGCTGAGCGGATTCTTATATCCCTCGCGAGATGAGAGCAATCACTCCGTGTGCCGCTTGTAGATCTGGAGCCAGTGGGGCGCTCGCCGAACGGCTCCAACCGCTCCGTGGAAAAGTGGAGGAGCGCGTCGAGCGGTCCGGAGTAGTCCTCCGCGCAGCCTTTTTTGGAGGAGTACGATCTGTAGTCGTCTCTCGCAACGTTTCAGTTTCGTTATCGACATTCCCGCGGGGGAGTGAAGGAGTTTCGCGGCTTTTTTTTGTTTCGATTGCTAGGTGGGCTCTCTTGGTGTGTTTGCTTTCGTTTCCCTCGTCATGACCGACTCGCCCGAGCATATGCGGTGATGACATCGTTGCAGTTAATTCAAGAGGTCTAATAAAACGCAGTGACAGCGACGAAGATACCAGCTTAGCTCCAGCTCGAGTGACGGCGAGGCAGCCGTTCTCGGCGAAGTGTTTGCCGAGTCGTTTGGCTGGCCAGCGAAGAGGCCCAAGATGAACAAAAAGTAAGGGCGCAAACGAGCTGGTGTACATTGCACATGGTTGAAAAAACCCCGAGACTGCGGGTAAACGACACAACACTAAAAAGGGTCTAACACAGCTGAAATTTTTATTTTCCAAACCTGGTTATATAGGCACTTCGATGCAAAAGAAAAAAAGGGGGAGAGGGTGAGAACCCCAAAGAATGCCACTTTCCACCAACCTAACCTCTGACTAAACAACAAGGACAACAGACTCTGCGTCACGCACTTCTCTTATCTTTGACCCCTCGCTTCCCGACCGCCAAACACACTGGTAACCCCAAGCCCAGTAACACATACACGAAAAAGAAAAAAAGAAAAAGGAAAGAACGGCCCATCGTCCCTTCTACCCGAAAACCGACAGACATGAACCTTGAAGGTCAGAACTTTTCACAGCCTAAGAAAACGCCGCAGTTCATTGTCCAACCCAAACGACGGCTTATTAACTGCATTCCCGTGACCTAATATCGTTAATGACTCTTTTATCAACCGCTTATGATCATCTTTTTCCCGCAACTCTACTGAAGTTAGATGCCACAACGGTACACAGTTTCTACATTCGATAACATGTTTTGACACTTCGGAGTATGGGTCTTGTTTCATTATACAATGTTTGTGTTCCATCATGCGCTCATTTATACAACGTTTAGTCTGTCCAATATAACAGAGGCCACAATCAAAGGGTATCTTGTAAACGACACCCGACGAACATTCTACATCCTTTTCTCTGTGTTTTATCGTGCAACCTGAAACAGTTGAGGCAAAAGGGGTCAAACGGCTCAATCTATAATCTGTAGAAAAGGCAGTGCCAATATTAAACCTGCTGGCTAACGCTTTGATGTTGTGCGAAATTTTATGAAAATATGGAAGGACTACTCGCTTTGAAGGTCTAGGATTTTTCCGAATTGACTTCTTTGGACATATCATATACATCAACTGCCTTAAAATATGTTCCTGTGGATATCCAGCAACCTCGAAACGTTCTGTCAGTCGACGAAGAGAAGAGCCAATAAAATGTGAGCATGACTTCTGTACTGTTGAATTGACGAGATTCCGAATTATTCCCAGTTTGACATGTTTAGAATGGCAGCTATTGAAAGGAAGAAGAGGTTTTGCTGCGAACTTTCCGTACTCCCAACAAAGGCCTGAACTATTCCTAAGTTGAATATCGAGATACTGTAAACGGTCGTCATTCGGTCTCTCTAGCGAAAACTTTAATTCGGGCGCTGCTTCGAACACTACTTTCTCCAAAGAATCCGCCAAGGAGCCATCTGTCGAACAAACCAAGATATCGTCTACGTACCTCCTCACCAGAATTTCCTTAGGGGATCTATGTCTAAAAGACTCTAGAAAACGCAGATCTAGGTCTCTCAGATAAATATCCGAGAGAGTTGGGGCTACCGCCGAACCAATATACACACCCTGTTGCTGAATGTAACTTTGACCATTATGTTGCACAACCGTAGAAGCTAGATACACTTCTAAAATCTTGAGAACATCCTGAACAGATACCCCCGATTGCGACTGGAAACTGACCAAATGTTCTTCCAAAAAGCCGCTGACCCTAGCCAATAACGTCTTAGGTTCTAAAGAATAGTACAGATTTTTTATGTCAAGTGAAAAGATCGTGCACCTCTTTCCGTGGAAAGGTTGCAATTCAGCTACTAAATCATCAGAACACCGCAGTGACAACGGGGATCTAGTATCCAAGATCGTGAGAGTCTTCTGAAGAAATGAGGACACTATTTTCTGCCATGTGCCATTCTCGTTTATAACTACTCTTAGAGGACTTTTTAGTGTTGTGTCGTTTACCCGCAGTCTCGGGGTTTTTTCAACCAGGCCCAAGATACCGCGTTACGTCGAAGGCGTTGTGCGCGCCTATTCGGATGAAGAGCTAGGTATGTCGTTTGTTTGTTTTGTGGTCTCTGTAATGTAATTGGAATAATTAGAAGACAACACGCCATATACTCCGCAGATGGAAGTCGCCTTCGGAGATGACGATCGCTTTACGGCATACGTGTTTGGTACTGCTTTATAGCATCCTACGGCTCGTACAAGTACTTCTAGTTGTCTTCAGCGGGCTTATATAACTGTAAGGAAAAATAAATTGTGTCTTAACGCCGGGGTCACCGTTAATGAAGTAGTAAACAATCAATTTGATCTCAAAGCATAAAGATCTGATCAGAAGTTCATGCTTCAAAAGCGAGAGCAGACGCTCTGGAGGCGGTGGCGCTGGGAGCGTTACACTCGATTTGCTCCGCAGCGCGTGCCACTGGGATGGATCACGTGACCGATCGCTCACGGAGGCCGACTGCTCGACGACCGCTAGCGCGGAGCGCTCGGCATTTGTCAGGGGAAGGCAAGGAGGTTGGAAGTACTAGGAGGGGGCACGTTGCAATATTGGCGAAGCCTAGTCATAAAAAGTTTAAACGATTTTGTGCCCAGCGTGACCGCAGATCTGTCTGGCGATTGGTGCGCGTGACATGTCACGTGTGAGATGCATGGTTGATTGTAGAAAGACTCCTTGCAGGCTTGCGCGCGCTCCGTCCGGTAGGTTTTATCAGATCAAAGGCTAGACTGTGGTGTATTCTAGTACCCCATAGCAAGACGAAGGCTAGCTACTGTCACGTGATGTCATCACGTTAGCGTGATAAGTGAGGAGAGTAAGGAGGAAAATGAGAAAGAGGCGAGGCGTCAAGGAAGCATGGCTTGTGGAGGCTACGCGGCCGACGTCATGCCCTCTCCTACCCTTCTATCCTCCTTGGGGGAAGGGGCTAAATCTGCCGCCGGCAGATGTCGGAAGCGTCGAGCGCGCCGCAGAGCTGGCGCGCCGGCGTCGAGCTTAGGAGTCGATCTTCGGAAACTTCTCGCTCTGCCGGCGCACGTCTTTGCCGGCACGCTCAACGATTCTTTCGTCTGTCGGCGGCAGATTCATCTATAGTCAAGCCAGGTTATGACGTCGTTTGCAAATGCCGTAACAAATAACCCACAAATTTTTTTTTTTAAGCTAAGTTTGTTTGCTGGTATTTTCACCCCATACTTCCACCACATGGTTGCAGTAAATCTCAGCGCGATACGTTGAGAAACCGATTTTTTCGGACCGTATAAATTGCCTTAGAGGTGTTAGTATACATGCTGTAGAACCCTAGAGGCGAATGGTCGTGAACTTTGGAACGCGTGTTTAATCTGCTCGAGATGACTATGTGTAGGGGAGACTCTTCAAATTTCTTACAAATAAGGTTTATTTACTATTCCTTTTAAACAATATATTGTAAGCCTCAGTAAAGTTTTCTTCTTTTTTTTTCCACAAAAATCTTGTTGTATGGAATTATGTTTTCTTTTTTTTTTTTACGGTGGTCAGAGACTTGTATGTAATATTGATTGCAAAATGAACCCTAATTGCATGCCCTGGAGAGAACACACCCTAAGTGACTACAACCATCTTTTTTTAACACCAGCCTAAACATTTTTTTTGGGGGGGACTAAAGTGTTAGGGTGAAACTAATTGACTGAAATCGTATAAGTAGATAACTATTTCCCAATAGAGCATAATAATCTCAAATTCATCTGTACCTTAGGGAATCTAACTGGAGGTTATTGACTAACATAGCGCAGAGAGTTCCTCTAACTGTGCACTTGTATTTCACTATTAGGTGTAGGTGATAGGAAAACATATTTTACTGCAGTTTAGTACATTGTGAATAGAGCGTGCTACGATACGCAGGATAATAAAATATATCTTAATGCTGCGCAATAACTTGGAAATTGCTAAGAATGCAATGACATCTGAAAAATTCAATGTGCGCCGCGACAACAAGCTAGTGAAAGGTCATGCACATTGCTCTAATGCACTGGCATCGTTCTTACTAGTCGTATTCTCAACTTCGCCATTGGCTGACATCCCACTATTGTTCGCCATGATTGGTTGTCTGCTTATTGTGCAGAAAAGGGCAAAAACCGCAAATAACCCTGTAAAGTGAACTCACAAGCTTTTTTTCGAGTATAGGGAAGCATAGGCAAGGTATATGCAATTTAGCCTCCTAACTTGGAAACAAAACTTCCAAAACTAAACATCGAACATATTTGATGACAATGCAATTATTGCAAAAGTGCGAGTGACCTGGAGAAGAATGTCGATAAAAATAGCTGGAGAAGGGAAATAAGGGGGACAAAGGACAAACACAAATCTCCAAACACAGCTATGTGACTGGTGCGCGACCGAAAAAATCCGCCTGGTCCTGCTAGTGAGCCAGGTCCCCCTCAATTTCCAGAGGAACGCTCTACCAACTGAGCTAACCAGGAGACAGGCGCCAGTAGAGCAAACATGGTTTTATCAGCTGTCACAAGTCTAACACCAACCAGGGTGAACGGCCTCCATTTCAATGTTATAATGATAATGCAATTGTCGCAAAGGTGCCAGCGAGCTTGACAAGAATGAAGATAAGAATCCTCAGAGAAGGTGAACAAGGGAGACACAAGAATGTTGGGTTTTCTATTTTGGTGTCAATATGGGTCACACAGTAAATTTATCGGCCTTATGAGGTCATATTTACGTCCGTATATCAGAGACCGTAGCATGCAGTGTGCGTAAGAAAATAACTGGCTCAGTGTATACTCAGCAAATTTCTAGAAGCGGGAAACTCGCGTCCACCCACCCGCACACGTTTTCACCATGCGGATCTTCAGCTTTCTCTAATGCGAAGTCGTGTTGCTCTCTTTTTGTTTTTATTCAGCTTTGTGATCGGTTAAGAGGGTGGTGAAAGACCGGAAAGATTCTATTGCGTACCGGTTCCCCGAACTCGCCCTGTGCTTCCGCGCCGCTGCTCCGGCCGTTATCATGGCAACAGTTCGTCGGAAGAACTATTTCAAGCCAGCAGCAGCGCTACGCGCACGTATCTCTTTGTTGCGACCCATGCCGGCTGAGCGGAGCCGCAACAAATCGTCCCTTCAATCCAGTCAAACTCAAGGACGGACAAGACGACACAATTTTGAGTACTTCTTGCGCGCCTGCGCCTGTATGCGTGTGCGTGTGCGTGTGTGCTATTTTGTGAATGTGTGTGTGTAATTGTGTGCTTGCGTGCACGCCTGATTTCGTGTATGTGTGTGTGCGTGCGTGCCTGTGTTCGTTCGTGCGCCTGTGTATCTGTGTACTTGTGCTTGCGCGTGTGTGTGTCTGTGAAAGTTCCCGTATTATGCAGACCTTAGTTCTGAAAATAGACGTCGAACTCCTATATCAGAATTTCAGTCGATCACTCATCACAATAAAAACGGCGCGCAAGCAGTGAGGAAGAGAACAGAAAAGAACACGGAGCGCTGCTTGTGGTCACGTGCCTTGTTTGATGTGTCATGATGCCACCCTTGCACTGGGGATGCATTGGGCTACTAAATTGACCGAAA
This sequence comes from Ixodes scapularis, assembly GCF_016920785.2. Lineage (NCBI taxonomy): Eukaryota > Metazoa > Arthropoda > Arachnida > Ixodida > Ixodidae > Ixodes > Ixodes scapularis. Next base: position 150,831,327 of record NW_024609868.1, read on the forward strand.
CCACAGTCTTTGTTGCACATTCCCTTTGTTGCACAACAAATAATCAAGCAACAAGCTCTCTTTGGTCGTTTCCAACCTTCCCTTCATCTACCCTATGGTTCTGTTCAATCTAGCAACCCAATGCGTCACCAGTGCAAGGGTGTCATCATGGCACATCAAACAAGGTGGCTGTCCACAAACACCACTCAGTGTTTTTTTTTTTTCACTGCTTGTGCGCTCTTTTTATTATGTCATCTTACCAACCAGCTCAACTCTCTACTCTACTACAGTCTAGCACGCTCCTTAGCAAAGAGTAATATGTTTGAAATATGCCTAACTGTACTGAAGTGTGTTTCTAACACTCTTTGTAAATTTATATTGTGCTAAATACATGCTAAAAATATGTTTACCACGTGTTTACCAAGATTAAGGTCATATTTTTGCAACAATGTTTAATCTATTAAAAGGTCATTCAAAGTACGCCTAAATACGCCAAAATATTTGCATGCAACTTAAAAATTGCGTAGTACATTTCACATGTCTTTAGTAAATAAAAAACGAATTCTTAAAATTACAACTGTAATATAACAAATATCTACTTCGCGAATATGTTTAAGTAAACTTTGATTACATTTAAGGTTTATTACCAACGCCAAAAGAGAAACTACTCGTTTTCGTCTTTTGAAAATGCCGACCACAGCTTGATGTCAAACTACAGTCAATCGTCATCAATTGGCAAATAGTGGCATCTAATTGTGGACCCACTCTCAAGTAGGTACGCGTGGCATGCGTTGCTCCGTCTTCGTCATGAAGGTGTTTCTCGTTAATGTAAGCATCTTCGGTGCTGCACACACAATCAACCGCTCCAACATTCTTATCTACTGCAATCTCTTTGAAAATTATGCAAACTTAAATTTATTTCTCTTTTGTCAAAAATGAAAAATGAACTCCCAGTATAGATCTGTTTTGGGTTGGATGGTCACAAATTTTTGCTATTTTACTGTTACTAAAATAACTATTTTAAGGATATATAAAAAGCAAGACATCTTAATGTAAATATATTTTGAATGCATCATAAATTTATTTTATTTATATTTCATACCCATTTACACGTACAGTTGTCTTATTTTTTTAAATATATTTCTTATATTTCTGGAATATTTTGAAATATATAGAGCATTTGCCTATATATATGACATACTTCAAGGTATATAAATTATCGTACCTTCTTTCTGGTGTGTTCTTAGATATATCGAAAAAGATGTTAATATATTTGTGGCTTGCTTTTGATGTATTGGAATGTATATTGCCGCGAGCGCAGCTGACTAAGTAGGCAGCGCGCTCCTGGCCTAACGGTTATCGCGCGTGCCTTCAACGCAGAAAGTCAGGGTTCGATTCCTGGCCGCAGATACGCATTTTGTTGACTCTAATGTAATGTTTTGGTAAATTTGAGAGCCGTGTTGCTGATTCGAGGTTAGAATGTTCTACACGCCGAACCTTCTACGCCGATTGTTCCAGCAGCCCACGCGTGTACAAAAGGGGCTCCGCGTGGCCAGCAGGAGTCAGTTTCGCCTCAGCGGTACGATCCTGCCGCTTCGCCGCCTTCGACGCCCGCAACGCTCTGTTGTTATCGTTTTTTTTTTTTTTTTTTTTTTTTTTGGGGGGGGGGGGGGGGTGGGTGGGGGGGCGGTGGCACAATTTTGCCCCAATAAACGTTCAGTTTACTCAGTCATTCGCCGCTCATCACTTGTCATTCGTGACATTTTGGCGGAGGTGCGGGGCAGAAGGTTCGGCGTGTACAACATTCTAACCTCGACTCAGCCAACACGGTTCTCGAATTTACCAGAATATTACATTAGAGTCAACAAAATGCGTACCCGCGGCCAGGAATGGAAACCTGACTTTCTGCGTTGAAGGCACGCGCGATAACCGTTAGGCCACGAGCGCGCTGCCTACTTAGCCAGCTGCTCTCGCGGCAATATTTCGAAGTATTATTAATGCATTAAGAACATAAATTTTGAGTATGGACCAAAAAAAAAGGAAATTATTACAAACATCTTATCCGTCATAAACATGTTAAAAACTAATTGGGATACGCTTAAGCTTCGCCTTTAAGAGTAGAAGGCGAGAGCGTTTAACTGTGACAGACACGTCCCGTCACACGTCACAGCCACGTGTGACGTCACACCTGACGTCACACGTGGCTGTAACGTCATGACCCTGACTCCTCACTAAATTTAGAGCACACATATTCCGGCCAAGTACGGCAAAATATTTTCCCGCCAAATTTATTAAAACAATTTCCCGTCAAATTTAGACGGAAAATTTACCCTCGTGACGTCACACGTGACGTCATGCATGGCATGACGTGTGACGTCACGTGTGACTTATCAGGGGGATACGGAAATTTTTGGTCTCACCGACGCCGACGCCGGATTTTCTGCGATACGAGCTCCTATACACTATCGTAATAATATATTTGAAATTTTCCTATTTTTTTTTGCAAAGGGGCATAATATCCTGTAGCATAAAATGTGACGTATTGAGTCAGCATCCTTTTTAATGCTTGAAGTGCTTGCTAAACCTCACACATAAACGAGATGGACACATTGCGGGCGCGCGAACAGAAAAATGGTGATTGGAGAACGTAGAAAAAAAGTGAATATTAAGTGACAGTTAAATCGATATGTGCGGTTTTTCGATAACAGGAAATTAATCATTTCCTGTCGTCATTTACTTGGGAATACGCCAGAGTCCTAGTGCAGGGCGATAACTGTTAAACCATAGAAGTTTCTAATTAACTGGCTTAAATTAAACCAGCATCGTAATTACCTCAAATTCGTTCAATTCCTTTTAAAAATGTTTCTTACATCGCACTGTACGACAAGAGATCTGTACTTCAGCAGACATAAACACAGGCTATAGCAGTTTTGTATCGTAAAAGTAAAATCTGCCTGCATAGTGCGTTATTCAGTGAAAAAAATTAGGCCGTCATGCCCACTTGATACTGAAATTAATAACTGTAAAACGCGCAGAAAGTTTAGACCCCTCATAGAGGTCAGAGGCCTTGACCGGGCGCAAGGACGTATACTTGCAGTGAAGATGCGTCAGTCGTATCTTTGTCGTGAACTCTCTGTGTTCTTTACGTTTAGAGTTACGGTATTCCATGTCATCATAACCTAAGTATTACACTATTACGCAAAACGAATATTATTCTTTCGATTTAAGACCAGTTTTAATGACGACGAATAATTGATTCACTGGAATGTGCCTGATGACTGTAAAATATTTAGACACGTAGTATGTATTGCATTTTTGCCCTATAATCATGCTTTGATTTTGACCGCGATTGACTGCACTCTGCCCACTTTGCCAACCAAGAACCCAAAGACGATGTGATACTTAAAAGAAGAACTTAGTTTCCTGGTCACCGCAACGTCGCAGATTGCTTCCGAAGCAAATATAATGCCCATCATTTTCTCTGCGAATTCTTCGCTGCAAGGACGGCTCTGTAGAATTATTTCAGAGTAAATAAGATCCTCGTACTTCTAAAGATAAATAATGAAGATGTTTATGTTCCTTGCTTTGTCAACAGGAAACCCAAGATATTTTTGACATTACAGTTTTCGTGTCGCCATTCATGTTAGGGTCACTTAGTATAAGCGATTTTCCCAGAAGCCTTAAAATAAAACAATCGTAATAAAAACACATCCTTAAAAAAAATATATTTCTCTAAAAAAAATTGTCACCGGCGCTTTTTTCTTTGTCTAATGTGGTCGTTCCCTGCAGCAGGCACCCCAAATGTCACAAAGTGTACTTTGTATGCTCATTCGTAGTTAAAAATCTAGTGCTCTTTGAAGAGAAACTGGAGAAGGAGTGTGCGGCGCAAGAGTGCTCGCGGTTTGCTGACGAAGAGGTTGTCAAATTTGGAATGGTTTGCTTTCATTTTCTGTCTAGCCAGACACAGTTCCTAAAATATGACAAACTTGAACTAAGCTAAATCAAATCGATTTGATATTAAAACACATTTGTTTTAAAGAGCACCTCTGAAAAGCTAAATACTTTTTCTTGTGTTGTTTGGTTGTTGGTCGCATTTGTTCTCGAACTGCCTACACAAACAATCGTTCTTTCCCTCTTTTCTTTTTTTTTTCTCTGCCATGTAGATTTTTTTTTTATTATTAAACCATCCTTAACAGCTCTTTGTGCCAACTTGCTTAGACGGGAGAAGTTTCCTGTCAAAGCAACTTTCTGATTCCTTGAGCCGTGCGGATAGAATTTGCATGGCTCATTTATCCTCCGAGAAAAAATAAATATCCTTTGTTTTCAAGGCGAGCCTAATCGAACTTTCTTTTTTTTTTAACTATGGAGTTATTCAACTTATGCAAAATAGGTTTCTACTTAATCAGAACACCCGCCGAAAGCAAAATGCGGATGAGAGTTTTTCTTTCTGCAGCAAGAAAGACATTGCGCTGCGTATTCAAATACAAGCAAGAGCAATTATAAAAATGATTGTTCGAAGAATTTAGAAATAGCTAAACGCTTGACCCATTCTGTTTCGTTTCTGAACAAGGTCAATTGATGCCTTTGTTTTTATACGAACGTGTTGCTGTATTTGATAGTTTCATTACAAAGTAAAAAGTTTTATCCTTACATACTGGTCTCAATTAACGGAGCTGTATAATATAACAATCCAGATGTTGGTTTGTGTTTTTTTTATCAAAATAACAAATTTATATCGATGAAGTGTATACTCTTTGTTCCCAACTTATCATTCGTTATAAATATTTTATTTATGTACATCCTGTATTCTTTAAACGGAGTCCACCCTTTCCAACTTTAGTACATGACCATGAATTATATTTCAACACGTGAGGTTCCGCAATGGCTTCTGCCGCATACATAAAGACTGCGGATTACAGTATCACAAAGAAATATTCTGTCTGAAAATCAATCTTGGCTATATCTAACAGGAAATCTCAGGCGTTCTTGTTAATATGGAAAGCGATTGGGATTATGGGCAACCCATGGATCCAAAGCGTTAGCCCTGGTTTCCCCTCTGCCAAGTCGTCACTTGGACATTCGCACCGCAAGGGGGCCAAGGGCAACTGGCCACGCTAAAGTCCCTAGATAAGCGCTTCCTACAAAGAGCGACATTCTTTGAAGCGCCGACTGCGTGACCGTGCAGGTTTTAGGAAGCGAATGGTGGCGCACAGCAGAGTTTTGAAGTGAATGCCACCATTTTGTTCCAGCGGAATGTGCTTTCTCATTTGTATTGGTTTTCTTTACTTGTAAAGGAAGTACCAAGTGACTCCAGGCCACGCGAGCGACTCTCCGCCGCTGATGAATATCCGTCGCAGCCTATCCGCAGGGGCTTTTGGGATTGTGGCGTGGTCGATAACGGTCATTAAATATCTAAGTGTTGTCGAATCGGTGAGCTGTGTCATTTCCCGAGACGGGCAGCAACAAGGACATTTCCACGGGGTAGATACCCTAATACCCCTGTCGGACGGCATCTAAAGTGCCATTTCCGCGAAATGACATTCAGATTTTGAAATGGCATTCAAGATGGGACCTGCCAAACGAAATCTCTAAATTACATTTAGGCAAGGTTTATTGCAATTGCGGTCGCAAACTCGCCTCGGGCACAAAGGGCCTGTTTGAGTCTATGGACAATTTTAACACGGCGAAACGCCAGTTTTGTGTTGTCTTCGGGGACAACAAAATATATCAGAAAACCGGGATAAAAAGATGCGCACACTAGTTTCAAATATGTTAGATTTTTGACGAAACCTAGATGTTTTGTGGCAACCATAAGGTGAAGCGTCGGGCGAAATCCATTAGCCAACGTAACGTCGTCATAAGCCATTCCGTACACCGAGCCTCCCGCGCTCCGCCATTATGGCTGACAGCTTGCTTCCTATCGTTTCTTTCGGCGATTTCGGCAGTGCTTGCTTGCTTTGGTTGTCCCTCACGCTCGATCTTCTTCTGCCGTGTTAATTTGTACGTCTGCGAGGGATCCTGGATGGCGGGTTTGGCCTCCGCCGCTGCGATCATGGCGGTTTCGGTCAGCGGCGTAGACTTTCCATTTTCCCGGGGGGGGGGTGGGGGGGGGGGGGGGGGGGGTGCTGCGCGTTATTTTTTTGCCATAACTGGAGATTGAAGGCAACGAAAGCACGCTGGGATTCCATTTCCCATGTATTTTGTCAATAAAGGCAACGTGGGCGTTATTTTCTTTACATGCCACTACCAGAATCTCGTTACATAGCAGGTAAAGAGCGTCTCGGTAAGGATCATGTCCCGGGCCCGGGGGTGGCTCGGCCCCCCCCCCTCCGGATCTCACCAGGGGGCCACGAGCCCCGATGCCCTCCCCCCCCCGCCTCCCCCCCCCCCCCCCCCCCCCCCCGAAGTCTACGCCTAGGGTGTTGGTTCATTTTGGTTCAAGCGTCTCCGGCTGTTGAGAGGGCCGTTATCTTCGTCGTAGATACAATCCGTGAGCTTCAGTTTGAAAACATGCTACCTTTCCCTACTAACGTACTACGTCTTTAAACAGCCGTTTGGGCGATCCCGGCGACGTGATCGGGTACTTTGTGAGCGTGTCGGCTCTACATAGCGTGCTTGGTTGGCCGGGTGACCTGTGTCCCTAAAAAAAAGACCTTGATGCTTTTCTGTTGAAAGGCTGTTGAAAATAGTCATCAGAGGATGTAAAATGTCAATAGCTTTTCCTCTGACTTTCTATAGCTTTTCTGTTGACTTTTTGTTTTTTTAATGGCGCACTTCGTAATAAAAATGTCAACAGATTTCCTGTCGCCTCCAAGATGCTTTTTCTGCAGCTTTTCAATTGAAAAGCTACAGCTCTTCAATTAAACATACGACAGCCGTTTAAAAAGAAAAGAAGTCTTCAGAGCTTAGATATTAATTCCGTAAAGAATTTAAAGCTTACTATGGCTTTCCACTCTGCTACAAATCGGCTGCAGCAAAATAACGTAAAAAATCAATTTTTGTGATATTGTTGGTAAATAGTGTTCCTGTGGTATTTAAAGGCACTACTGCATACATTGTACAATTACACAGAAAAACGATCACAAACACAAACACCATGAAGCACTGAACACCTGAATCAGAGTCCCGTTGACTGCTCCAGAGCCTTATATGGCCTACAAAATGAAGGAAATCATTTGGCCGGTGACCACCTCAGCACTTATTAGGATCACAAGTATTTGATCTTCTCTTTGGGAGCCTGTCAAACAAAAAACAGCGTTTCTCAAGTTCGTGGGCGATATCTCTCACTAAAAGGCATTGGTAAAACTAATAGTAATTCGGCGCAGTCGCTTAAACAACATCCACAAAAACGGCTCCTAGAAGAAATGTTATCGCTTCTCTGCATAGCACCACTCAGGACGAATGGAGTCAAGGCAGTTTCCTCTTTAAAATAGTTATTTTGCTTTTCTTTACTAGTTGACTATTCAATATGGTCCTTAAAGTAACTGTAGTCACTTACAAAGTGAGAGCAGCAGGGAGTGTCTTTTTAACGCCTGGCATCCAGCACGCGTCCCATGCCTTCCGTCGTGCTTTGACTGCACGCGCGCGCTCGAAGTGCACGAACGCCGAAGCGCTGTCAAGGGTAGTAGGCTCGCGCTGGAGGAGGGACAACTGAAGCTGCTCCCTACTGTTCCCTCCTTGTCAGAGACTATTGAGTAACTTAATGAGTTTTGACATCTGGTCGAGGTGTACAATGTCCAATAAAAAGTTAACAGGAAGTCTGCATCTTTTTTATTGAAACTAGCCACAGAGAGTCAAATCAACATTTTCAACACAAAATAACCCGAACTTCTTCAGTCATTTTGATGACATTGTCCACAAGAATACAGAAGAAAAATCTGCATAAAGATAACAGAAATTCAACAGCTTTTTTTTTGACTCAGGCTGAAGAAAATCATCAGGAAAGTTTCAACACAAAGTCAGCAAACTTTCTGTTGACCGTGTCAACAGAAAGTCAAAGTCAAAAGAAAGTAATCAGGGTCAACACGAAGTCAACACGTTTTCAATAAAAATTCAAAAATCATTTTTACAGGGGCTGCACCTAACTACCCAATTGAGAAAGCGAGTAGACGCTGCTAAGTCATAGTCAACTGCGAAGGACAAACCATCGCCAACGAAAATATTTGCTCGTCAAGCCGATGGTTCCCAACTCGTTCAAATTAAAAACAAAGCTGATTTCGAGAAGATTTGTTAGCTTATCCACTCAGCCTCTGTGTTTTTTTTTTATTTGTAATAGAATACAGGGAGTTCGTTTTGCCTGTAGACCTTGGTCAATGCTTGCCGTCGAAAGATAGCACTCTAATCTATCACCTAAATGCCCGTTCCGTAACAAATAAACATGACAGCATCATATCACATTCACATCAGTGCCGTGTATCTTTCGATATAATAATGTTTAAGGAAACCTGGTATCAGTATCAATCTGACATGCTCATTTTACCCGGTTTTAATCACTTCTGTTTAAACCGAACAGGTAAACGTGGTGGTGGTGTTTTTATTCACGTAAAATGTTATACTAAATGTGAGTTGCTACATGCGTTCTCTCTAATATCAAGCGATTATGAGATACTAAGTCTAAAATGTGGTAATGCTATGTTTGCTGTTCTATACCGCCCCCCTTCGGCAGATTTTCGAAATTGCATTTCTTTTCTAGGGCGCTTCTTAGACTTTGTCTCGGTAAATAACTATGGCCTTGTTTTAGGCGTTGATTTCAATGTGAACATATTAGATGACTCCTTTTATTCAAATTCTCTGAGTGGTACAACAAACTCTAAAGGCTTTGTAAATGTAACTATGTCTGCTACTTGAATCACCGAAACAAAATCAAAGGCAATTGATATTTTGATTACGAACGTTACAACCAAAGTGAAGGTGTCTGGCATTATAAGCTGTAGTATCAGTAACCATATTCCCATTTTCTTGTTGGTACAAAATAATGGAACACCTAAAAATTTACAAAAGCGACCGCCACCTTCCGCATAATGTCTGATGACTGCCTCTTGACATTTAGAAGTGCAGTTCTTTTAACGTTGACTGGAGCTCTGTGTATTCTAGCTTAAATATCAATAATTTTTTATACTACTTTCTTGTTTTTTTTTAAAGAACTTTATAATTTTGATTTCCCGTTTAAAATCATCACCGTAAGTAAAAAGATAAGGAAACCCTGGGTGACCACCGTACATATTAAAATGATGCATAGAAAAGGGCGCCTATACAAAGCCTTCCTAAAAACGAGCGACCCGAACAAGCTCTCATCTTCTAAGGAATTTAAGAATAATCTAACTTCTGAACTTAGAAAAAGCAAAATCTTCATGCTATAAGCAAATGTTCCATCATGTCACTAGAGAGCGCCCCGATGTGGTTTGGAAAATAAATGAAGTCAAATCGTAGAAAGGTGTTCCCCTTTATCGGTGATATAAATATAGACGGTCAAGTTATATCCGATGAAAGTCTGGCGCAATGCTTTAACACTCACTTTTTGGTTGAACAACCCACTGCTTATAATTATAGTGCCCTTTCATTTGTAAGGCATAATAACGATACTTTTTTTTAAATCCAACTGACGAATTCGAGTAATGTAATATATTTTAGGGCTAAAATACAGCAAAAGTAGTGACGTTTATCAATTAAAAATAAAGCCGGTTAAATATGTAATACATAAAATTGCCCCATGCTTAGCACCTATATATAATTTGGCATTATCATCTGGCCAATTTTCAGCAAACATGAAATTGGCTAAGGTTTCTGCTATATATAAAGGAGGCGAAAAAAACGTGCCGAATAACTACCAGGCCTAGATCAGTATTACGTATCTTCTCTAAGGCACTTGAAAAAATTATACTCACACGCTTAAATTCGTTTTCCACAAAACATTCTATACTAAAGGACTCTTAATTTCGTTTTCGACAAGGCAAATCTACTGAAGCCGCTTTATTACTTAAAAATAAATTATATTGCAATATATTGAAAAAGGGCTTCTTACGTTAGGTGTATTTATATACTTCAGTAAAGCGTTCGATGTTCTAAATCACCACATTCTTCTTGCTAAACTTGGCAACTATGGTGTCTGCGGAGTACCCCTTGCTTTACTTACATCATATCTACAATATAGGAAACAGTGCGTAGTAATTGACGGTCATTACTCTTCCTTTCATAATGTTATTGTTGGTGTGCCACAAGGAAGCATACTTGGGCCTCTTCTATTTAATGTATACATAAATGATATTGTTAACTTCGATCACCAAGTTCAGTTTGCCATTTATGCTGATAATACGAGCCTCTTTATTTCTGCTACTGATGCTGATGTACTGATATGTACAGCGAACAATATCCTAAGTAAATTTGCCACGTGGTCCAAAGTTAATAAACACACACAAATCCAAAGCCTTTTTTGTTTAGATCTGTTAATAAACCAGTTCTGGTTAAAAATGAAATCAAACTTGGTGATTCACAAATTGAGTTAGATAGCCAACATAACATTTTAGGCGTACTTTTTTCCGAGTATATGATGTGGGATTGCCATGTTAACGATCTAATTGCTAAACTTTCCCGAGTTGTTGGCATTATTGCCCGCTGTCGTCATGTATTACCAATCAGTATGAAGTTAAAACATTACTACGCACTATTTGAGTCAAATGTAAATTGCTGCCATCTTGTATGGGCTACGGCAATAAACACAAACCTTAAAACCTACTATTATTGCAAAAAAAGTTTTACGTTATATTGCGGGTGTCTCATATGCAGACCATACAGAACCATCATTTACTAGATATCAAATACGTCCTGTAGATTGCGTATATAATTATCGTTTACTCTGTAGCCTTCGTTTCTCATTACCAGCATGTATTGATTTTTTTTTTTTATATCTTATTTCTGAACTTCAGAAACATGAAAGTAATATAAACACACGCCGTGTAGACACTTCGCTCCTTCCTCGGTGCCGCACATATTACAACTTACAGTCACTGCATTACAATGTACCGTACGTGTTAAATAAATGTTTTACGAACAACATAAAAATCTAAAAAATTGGCAAAGAAGACCTACACACCTACTGTTTAAGCTATTAATAACTAATTTTGGTTTTCTGTTACTTCAGTGTTATGACTGTTTTATTTTTTATATATTACTGATAAAGTGTTTTATATGTTTGTCGTCCGAGTTGCTGCCATGTATAAGGGGAGCCCAGACCCAGTCAAGTTGCTTTTAGCAGCTTTTTGTCTGGGGACCCCTCCAGTACTTCTGGAAAAATAAAGCTTATTGTATCGTATTGTATTGTAACGTGCTCGTCGTAATTCACTTTACTGCCAAGTCATCGCATCCAGCCTCGGACGCGACTGGCCGAAGATCCTGAGCACTGCCGAGGCCGCTGAACGGTTAAGCACACACGCTTACCTGACAGTGACAGCGCCGGGAAAACCCATCTCACACCAGACACTCAGGAAGACAAGCACACGCGCTGAACTTACAACTCTTGTGTATTCGACTACTTCATTTTTCTCTTCAACGTCTGGGTTGAATTTTCAGAACGTGATAAGTAGAAGAAGTAGCACGAAGTACAAGGAAAATTCTAAAGACAAGGCAAAAGAACAGTAAAAAAGAAGATAAAAATAAAGAAACGGAAAAAATATGTAAACGAAAAACTTTTACAAATCGTCCCTCTCCCTCTTCGCTATCGGCGATTGTTCAGCGCTTTGCGTTTCATAAGCTATCATTTAGATAGAAATTGGAGTTCTTTGGTCGACAGCGCTATAGAAAGACTACTTACACACTTGTCCTTCAGCTGTGCTATCCTTTCCGCCTCCATTATTTCTCTTGTCAATGCGTTTCAACTCCTACCTATTACAGAACAATTTTTATAATGTACTACACAGCCACAATCGCGACAATGGATTCCCAAGTGTCCAGCTACGACTCGGTGGGTGTTATAAAAATACTCTCTTAAACGATCATTCAAACACCTTCCAGTCTGGCCTACATACTCTCTACCACATGAGAGTGGGACACAATATACGACTCCTTCAGTACAATTTACAAAGCTCTTTTGGTGCTTTTTTGAACAACCAACTTCCCGGTGTGCCGATCCGTTTACCTTCCTGCACAGGCTGAGAAGCTTATTTGGTGCTGAGAAAGCAACATTAATGTTATTGCGGTTACCTATCTTTTTAAGACCGTGCGAAACTTTATGTATATAGGGAACAACGGCCGTCCTTTTCTTTTCTGTATTGCGTTTAGGTCGTTCACCTATCTTATTTTCTTTAATAAATCCTCTGCCACGGCTGTAAGTAATGTACAGGGTGTCACAAAAGAAAATTTACACGGTCTTTTTTACCGCAAAAATAAACTAGGCATCGCCGAACGCTCATTCTCCGCCCAAAGGTAGAGCTGGAGGTCACAACCAGATGCCAAAGTTTCAGCCCGATCCGGTAACTTAATCAAATGTTATAAGTGGTTTTCTGAAAATTTCAATGGGTAAATGGCGGCCGACGGAGTTTTCAAACACATGGGGCTCTATGGCGCCAGAAACCGAAAACAGGCAAAAATGGGCTACATTTTCCCATTGAACTTTTCAGAAAATCACTTATAACTTTTGATTAAGTTATCGGATCGGGCTGAAACTTTGGCATCTGGTTGTGACCTCTAGCTCTACCTTTGGGCGGAGAATGAGCGTTCGGCGATGCCTAGTTTATTTTTGCGGTAAAAAAGACCGTGTAAATTTTCTTTTGTGACACCCTGTACTAGGATATTCTGTTGACTTTAACCTGGCAATTTGAGCATCAAAGCTAACCCTAAGTGAATGAATACAAAACTTATTAAGCGCATTGGTGAGACATAATTTAACAATGCCTCGCTTAACAAGCTTGGAATGTGCTGACTGAAAGTTAAGAAGAGGTTTCTTCCCCCTCGGTTTGTATGACCAGCATACATGATGCTCCGAAAAAAATTAATCGGAGGTCCAAGAACCGCAAGGAACCTTCTGTGGGGAGCTCATGAGTGACTTCTGCCCCCGGATTCCCATAGGCCATAGAGAGTCGCTGGACGATTGCAACCTGTGACATCAAGTTCCAGCGCCAGCGACTACCAAAACTACATAGAGTAATAAGTGCCATTTTTGCAACAAAAAAAAAGAAAATGTTGATTGTAAAGAAATACAATTTATTAAGATATATTGATGTTTGGATTAATAAAATAGATATCACAACATGTTTTTTTTAGCTCTTCAAAAATTCAGGCGATCTTGTTTGAAACTCACAAATTTGCAAACGTTTTAAAAATACATCGCTTGTCTTTCTATTACAGGTTCCCACTTAAAACGGGCTCATATAGCTCCTGCCAATATTGAGTTATTCTTTAACGGGTTTCGATGTGAATAAAACAAAACTGGACTGAACGTCTTTTCAGTTGTAATAAAACGGGAATAGAGGAGCACGCTTCACGAGGTTAAAATTACTAAATAACTGTTTGTAAATAATAGATGAGCATGCCAGCTTCTAGCACTTTATTTACTAGGTTTTGAAGCTATAGATAGAAGGTGCTCCATTCTGTGGACTTCCAAAGAAACGTTCCATGCTAGCTCCGTGGAAACATTCCGTGGTTAAGTTTTAACTGTTCTGCTTCCCCGTCGGATCTCCAATCTTGAGAATTAGTGTATGTCTAATGTGCAAGATATTTGATGCCTAGAGGACTGATGCATCTGTTGCAATGTTTCTCTTTAGCTACAGATGTTCTTCTAGCTCTGCTACACCCCTACAACCAGTCCTAGTATCTGAACGTTGGGATGCTGTGGCAGTGTCATGACCATGTTTTGGATGTCGGCACTGGCTAGCATTCAGAAAGCTGTGACGCCCCAGGCACATATGGTAACAGTCAACGGGACCGCCGTGTCTACACGGATTCTGTGTAATTACGTGTTCCTGCTGACATCCAACATGCTCGAACCGTACCCGCCATAGAACATCATCTCGCAGGTAACTGAACATCAATCAGTCACTTTCGTACACGTGACAACCCTCCCGCGCTTATCGGCATCACTCCCAACTTTTTGTAGTGATGGATAAATTTCCGCCTACTGGCTTAGAGAATTAGAGTGGACACAGAGGCTATGGTTTCATTTACTTCATGCACGAGCGAAGCCGAGACTATGACCATGAGCATGTTTCCCTGAACGATGCTCCCACTACTTGAGCGTGCATGCTTGGTAGGGGCGTTGAAACCCTAGATCTCGCGCTTAAAGTGAAACGGAATCTAATGTTTCCCTGAACGATGCTCCCACTACTTGAGCGTGCATGCTTGGTAGGGGCATTGAAAGCCTAGAGCTCGCGCTTAAAGTGAAACGGAATCTAGCATCATGAGTGGTGTGTATGTGCGCCTGGCAACATCCGCGAGTCAGCAGAATTCAAGCCAAAACGAGCCAACCTGGTTTTACCGAACTCTTCACCGTTCCGGCAATTCGCCATGAACCATGTGCCTCTTGTGTAACTCCTATTTTCTGTACAGTCGATTCAGATGCCTCAATAAAGGCTTTGGGTAATACATGACAGGTGGCGACGAGGAAGACGAACCTCAACCTCCGGGGCACGCAACCGCACTTTTGAAAGCTACGACAGCTTCGCGGCGACTTGGCGACGACGAGAGCACATGGCAGAAAATGATAAGCCCTAACGTTGTCGTCATGGACGGCTGGGACATCCCGAAGAGTTCGACCCTGACAGGGCAGAAGCCTGGCCCCTGTACCAGGAGCATCTCGACTTTTTCTTCAACGCGAACAATGTTGTCGAGGGCCCCAAAAACGTGCAGTCCTTTGTAGCGTTCGTGGACCGTCAACCTACGCCATCATGCGCTTGTTGTGAGCGCCGGCGACGCCGGTAGAAACTCCCTACGCGGACATTGTGTCAGAGCTCACCGCCCACTTCAGACTGCGCCTGTCAGCCGTTGTTCAGCACTTTGCGTTTCATAAGCGCAGCCAGCAGCCGGGAGAAACCATCGCAAACCTTGTCGCCGCCCTGCGCCGCCTCTCCGAACACTGCGACTTTGGTGAAACCTTGTCCAACATGTTACGTGACCGTCTGGTGTGCTGCGTCCGGGACGAAGGAGTGCAGCGTCGTCTTTTTACCGAACCAACATTGGACATCAAAAAGGCGCTTGAGACTGCTGTCGTTTCTGAGTATGTCACCCGGCAAGCGCAACATATCATCAAGGCGTTACCTGCGCCGCCGACGTCCGACTTGCATCGCATTCAGCAAATGCCCAAGGATCTCACCAAGCTGGGTGGTACACCGAAGCCTCCTCGAGAGTCGGTAACGCGGCGATGCATTCGCTACAACGGCGACCAGGACGCTACGAACTGGGTTCCCGCAACGCGGAGTGCTCTTTCTTTCAAGCGGAAGGGACACCTCGTCCGAGCCTGCCGTCAGAAGGAAGCGGAAAGGAGCCTAACCTAGTGCAGCGAAAACCGCCCAAGAAAGTCAAGTGCTCACAAAACGGGACGCGCCGGGCTGTACGGCATTTATGGAGGTGAACTCCGGTTTCCGTATGCTCATTTGCCAACGTGAGGACAAAGGACAATGTGCAAGCTAAGAATCTCGATGAAGGCGCTTCGACCGTGCACGCTAGGAGTGCGAAATTACACTCAGCAACCTGTGCATCTCGTGGGAGAGGTGAAAACGCAGGTCAAGTATGATGGCAGAGAAGCTCAGCTTCCTTTACTCGTCACGAAAAGGGCCGAAATTAACTTTTTGGAACAAGACTGGTTCCAACCGTTAGGTATCTCCGTGGTAGGGCTTCACCAGCTTCATGGAGCCCCCGTTTTCCGGAACTGCATTGGGGAGAGCCGGCCAGTTGTAGGCCAGCATGACACACTGGGGACGAAGGTGAAAACGCTCCTTGAAGACTTCTCGGAAGTGTTCATGCTTCATCTGGGGAAGAGAAAGGGTCGCCCGGTGCGAATTGAAGTGGAGCATCAAGCCTCACCCAAGTTCCACAAGGCACGTCTAGCACCGTTCGCGCTTCTTCCGAAAGTGAACGAACACATTGAGAAGGTGGCGGAACAAGGTATCTTAGTTAATGTCAATCAATCTCGTTTGGCGACGCTTCTTGTCCCGGTTCTAAAGAAATATGGGAATATGAGAATTTGCGATGACTACAAGAGAACTCTAAAACCAGTCGTCAAGGGGGAAACTTATCCGGTGCCCACTTTGCAACCGCCACAATCAAGGCTGTGAGGGTGCTTAGTGTTTCCCCGGCTTGACTTAGACCAAGCTTATCAGCAACCTGGCGTCGACGAGGACACTGCCCTGTAGTTGGCTGCAACGAAGCACAAGGGGCTTTTCAAGGTGACCCGACTACAGTTTGGTGTGGCCGTGGCTGTGACCCTCTCCTAGCGTTATATGGAAGAACTCTCGAACGGCCTTGTAGGAGTGCAGTGTCTTGGATGACATTTTCATTGGCAGACAAACGGTAGCTGAACACGGTGATTGGCTGCAGAAGCTGCTGCAGCGCATCCAGGACGATGTCAAGCGTCTGAAAGCTGAAAAGTGCGCTTTCTGAGTCAAGGAAGTATCGTACCTGGGGTGCCGTATCAACAAGGATGGCATCAGTCCTTTAGTTAAAAAGGTGGTGTCAATCAAGAAAGCTCCGGAGTCGACGAACAAGAGAGCCAACGTCGTCCTTGGGAGCTCTGAACTTTTATGGTAGTTTTCTGGAGTGGACCGCCCATGTGTTGGAGCTGCCTCATCACCTCCTAGATAAGTATAAGGTCTGGACATGATCGAAGACGGAAGCATAGGCGTACAAGCGTGGCAAGGGTCTGCTAAGATCCTCAGCTGTTCTAACACAATACGATGTGTCACGTCTCATAGTGCTGTCCTGCGACGCCTCTCCTTCCGGGATGGGAGCTGTATGGAGCCTAGTGGCAGACGAACATTGTCGCAGACTAAGGGCAACTATGCACACACACAGCAGTGAGAACATTGAAATCAGTTTTCGCTGTCGCCCTCCGCAACCTACACGGCCCAACAGCCGACTGGAAGGTAGTCGCTGGATATGAGCGTCCCAGACAGGAGAATTTCAAGGCCGCATTCTGGTCCAAGGATGGAAACCTACAGCTGGACACCTGTTTCCGAGACTTAGTGTCAAGTTATTACCCTTTCTCCTACTAACAGACTACGAGAAGGATAACTGACAAATAATGTGCCCAGACGTCTCGCAAGAATAGGGGAAGATAACTGAAGACTTCCGTGACAGATTTGATAAGTACCAATCACATTACAAGATCTGCAGTAACAAATACTAAGCTTTCAGTAGACTGCCAGGTCAGACATGAGAGTGCACCTTATTGTTTAGAACTTAATTTTAGATAATAGGGCGAATCAAAACTGCAACATCCCTGACCAAAAATGAAAGCTGTTTGGGGTGTCAGCACCTGTGCCCTCGAAGACCCAAGCGCCACATCCCTGCATCCACCTGATTTTGAATAGCACTTCTCAGATACGTGCAGTGCACTGGAGCTAGTTGTTGAATATAATTCTAGGTAGTCTGGTTTGCTAAGTGCGGTGAAGAATGTCGCTAGCTTGAGTCAGCGCCGGTTACTTATCAGTGGTCTTCCTAGAGGTGACCACCATGACAACATTTGGAAAAGTTGAGAGACAGATGGTTACCCATTAACTTGGTGCGTACCGTCAAAGCGTATTGCAAGACGATGATAAAATCTGGTTCTAGAAATTGCTTAGAGTGTTTGGAAGGTAGGAAATTATTATAGGACAACATTTGATGAATATGAACTGTACAAATCGGTGTGAGAAACATTGCCGCTTCTAGCTGGTATGAAAACTGTCTTCTTAGGATCAAAGAAAGTGGAGGCCGAGTGTGTTGGTGCACTGCAGCTGGGAGTGCGTGGTACGAAAACTCTCGCTGCAAAACTGAAGGATTCCATGTTCAGTGACCACCCTAGCCAACACCACCTAAATATCAACGCATGCATAGTGAATTTACTACATCATCTACCTTTATTTATCAACCCCGGCACCGCGGCATGTCAATTGAACACTAGTGGCAAGTCAGCGTTCGGCTAGGACTCGTGGTCAATCAGTGCTTCACCGATTTAACATTGATCCCAGCCAAAAGCAGATGCAGCAGTCATGTGTAGTGTATACACTACAGCCAATCGTGGTAAGTGTAGTAAATTCAGTACTCCTTGCTATACAAGTGGTGTTGCCCCTGCCTATTTCAATCTGTATGAGCATCATACCAATGTGCGTTTGTGTATCACCAGGCTAGCAGTCAATGCACTGGCTAAACTTCTCATGTACAGCATGATGTATTATCACAATACCTCAAAAAGTAATGGACATACTGCCTAAGCACAAATGCCCAATTTGCCTTGCTTTGGTAAAAGTAAATGTACAGAAGCCTGCTGCTGTGTGGTATAGAAGAGTTCTAAAGATGAAAAGTTACACTAAATACGAATATCACAAATCATTGCTGTTAAACAAATTCGTTTGATCTGTTACAATTTAATACAATAGCTATATAGAGTGTAGCTCCTTGCCCATAGATTTTATATAAGGAAGTCATCACTGCTGCTGCAAGTGACTCTCGCATTTTCTGGGTGCTCTAGTGGAACCTATCGGGCTGGTTTGAAACCGAGCCGAAGATCCTCCTACTGCTATGTGGCCTCTTACTTTTCATTCTTGTCAGCTGCGCATTATTTCGTGGGCCGACCCTTACACCCCTGGCATCATCACTCACATTGCCACTGGTCTCAGTTCTCTGTCCTTGTCGGCCCCAGATAATTCTTTTATTGCTGATTTTCCAGAAGGCTCCTCAATCAGGTCGCTTTCTACCGTGCGTTTTCACTGCACGTCTGAAAATGAGTGAGGCGAATATCACACAAGTGGTCATGGCTTCAAGAAAATGCCACTTGTTACTTAGAAGCCGTAACCCAGGAACTTACTTCTTTGGAATCTAGCCAGCTCACTTTGCTTACATCTATGGTGGCCCCCAGCAGCATGTGTTTTCTGGGACACCTGTGCAGCAACTGTTTTCAATGTAAATGTGCAATACCTTATTAAACAAATTCAAGGTGTTTTGAGATAAAATTGAGCACAGATACAATTTTTAATGAAATTATGCTTAGAAGTAAACACACGTATCATATTTACTTTTGAAACAGTATGGCATTATCTCATTTCATAGTGAAGAAAGCTAGAAATAAGAACAATGTGAGACTGTCTTCATGCAGCATGTTTTTGATTTATTTTTTGAAGCGTGTCAA
The DNA here is from genome assembly GCF_016920785.2 of Ixodes scapularis. NCBI lineage: Eukaryota > Metazoa > Arthropoda > Arachnida > Ixodida > Ixodidae > Ixodes > Ixodes scapularis. Next base: position 150,850,615 of record NW_024609868.1, read on the forward strand.
TGGGAATATAAAAGCCGGTAAAAGTTCACAGCGGAGAATACCTCTACCACGTTTATTAAAATGACACAATATTTGGAAGATTTGTACAACTTAAAAAAAGTAACCTTTTTTTGGTGACTTGCATTCCTGCCAGAATCTCTACCCGAATGTAGTGACTTTGACAAAACATGTCAGCCAACTTCGGGAGCTGTTACCTGAACAAGACTCGAGAAATTTTAAACCCTGGTAGACGAAGACCACTACTATGAACCACTACCAAGTCGGTCGTGCCACAAACTTGTTCCAGGTACGCAGTGCTGTGGCGATCCCAACATGCGAACACAAGTACTAGGCCGCCGGCCCTCCCGCTAATTGTTTTGCGTGCTCCCGCCCACCATTAAGTTATATCTTACCCAAACATGTTGCTTGAGGTTTTGGTTGTGATAGACAACGGCACGTGTCTTTAGGAGCCCGAGGACTTTTAAAGACTCCAGTATACCGGCACAGAACCCGTCGTTCCGCTTCTGCGGCTGAAGACATTCGAGGCGTACGTCTCAGGTGGTTTGAGTGCACACGTCTCTCGGGTGGTCCAGTTAACGGGTGGACCTTTCATCGCGGCAGACAGTCCTTCCGGCATCGCAAAAATATGTAAATGTGGAGCGCAACTGCAACCAACGAACCGAAAGCCAACCGAGGTGAGCAGACGGCAGGTTCAGAGCCATTAGGCTTACCGAATAACTGGAGCCGTGAGTTGGTTAAACTATTAGGAGCGTAAAGTACATGCAAAATATACGTTAAACACATTATTTTTGGTAACTAAAACTACACTGTTAGCAAGTACCGTGTGTTTGGTAAGTATTTAGGGTGAAAACACGCTATTTACACAAATTACCACAAAATTAACGTTGAGTAACGGATAATTCGTTCAAAATTCATGAGAGGTTTAAAATACGTGTTTTGGTTCGGTCATACACGAATAACCGCGTAGCCGGCCTCGAAAGCACGCATCACCCCTGGCGACGATCGCATCATTGCCGGCTATCAAGCAGCGGAATGTTTGGGGACACACCTAGAAAGGCCCGTCGAGACAAATGCTGCAGAAAGAAACATGTCTCGGAGACAGATATACACCAAAAGCAATTACGCCATCTCGCGGAACATGGCGAACCCCGCGCTTACCGTGCTCGCTTCCATTGATTCTGGTCGATGGCAATGCGGCTTCCCTCACGTCGCCCATGTTTGTATTTATTTTAGGGGTCTTGATAATAGTTTCTTACACACTACAAATAAAGTTTTGGGCCCAATTACTCGTTTTAAAGAGTTAAAATGGATATAAAAGGCGTGCCCTCGATCTGAACACGTGGCATTGCAGTTGGTTTCGTTTTGACTTCGACTCTTCAACTGCAAGCGAAGGTGTTACGAAGGTTCCACTGCTTCTCATGCACCCTCCTCAGAATTTACGGCGCTCCGTGGTCGTCACCATATCAAAACTTTATGCCAGTGTTGCTGCATCGGTATGTCATCTTTAAGTTAGAGCTGACAAAGAAAATCTGGCCACGGCGCAACGCCGATGTACGCTGGAAGCTAGGGCCGGTTTGCTTTCGTTGTTTTTGTTTGGTTGGAGAAAATCTGGCAACAACGCACGTTTAACATGGCGCCGGTATTGTTTTGGTTTGACGGGACGCGATAAGCTCGTCAGTTTGCGAGAACGTATAGCGAAGACGTGACCGGAGAAGTGCCCCTGTGATAATCCCGGAAGACGAAAAGTTTCATTCGTAATCGTCGTGTGTGCTTTGAAAGCGAAGGGAGTCACAGGGTCCACGAGTGCGCAATTACAAGCCAAGGTTTACGACAAAGCTGCGTTGACTTCGGTGATCTCGTTCTGTTTGGTGCAACACGGCGATGCGAAAAAGAGCTGAAACGTTCGTGTTGTGTGGTGCGGTGCCTTCGAGGTAGAAACCCCCACTAACACGGAGCGCAAATTGGTTGTTGTGGGGTTGAGGTTCAACGAGTTCAGTCCCGTCGTCGTCCGCTGGTCCGGGAGAACGCAGCGAGCGTTTTTATAAGTAAATCTTCCTTCGTTCCGTTTCAAAATGTGGATATATCCTGACGCATACCGTGAGTAAAAAGCTGTGGGCGTTTTCAACAAAATTACGTCGTTTAATTGAGCAATGGATTCCGGATTGGTGTCTTAAATCTGCCGTTTTTATGCTTCGTGTTGGACTGCGTGTGCACAGCGACGTGTTTGCCCAGTGACTCACATCGCTCGTGTAGATGATTCGGTCCTGCAAACGACCGGTTATACAGAATTTCAGGGAAACTGAAGTCACCACCGATATGTTCCTGTAAATCTCGTGCGAGTTTGTTTCGCTCATCATGCGGTGTGAATAAATTAGGGCAAGATTTCCTACCTGCCCACAGATGCATGAACTGAGTCCATTTTTTACGTAGTGAACATAGTGCGTTTTCTTTATTTTGGGAAGAGGCGTTGGTGCATTTATTATGGTACAATCACTTGAGAGTTGTGAAATTAGAGAGCGCGAGTGAGCTTTCCCAACTTTGTCTCTTTGCTCTCTGGCACTGCCCCTAGTTTCTCAAGTTTCAGTTGCAGTAGGCATACCGACTAGCAGGTACAAACCACTTTAAAAAAGGTAAAAGACGGGGGAAGTCAGGACGGTGCGGACTCCGTGTTTCGCTCTTTTCGCAAGGTATGCGGAATAGGCAAGCGATTTTGTTATGCCCGTCGTTTGCGTCTCTCTAGCAAAACGAATAAGATGATCTACAAAGGCGCAATCACAAGCCAAGATTTACGATAAGAGTGCGTTTGCTTCGGCGGTCCGTGTAGTTAGACTTTACCCTGCTCTCTGCAACACCGTGTCATGACGAAGAGCTGGAACGGTCACGGTTTGTGCTGGCCTACCGGTTGACAGAAACCCGCATCGCCCGCATCGGCACCGAGTGTACTTGGGCTGTTGATGCTCAAGCCTTTCATCGGCGGCTTGTCACCAGCTGATCTCGCTGCTCAACGGTGTGGAAGTGGTGAAAGTGACCTTTCAAGTAAATGTAAATCCTCGTTCATCCAGTTATCCGGTGTCAAAGTGTGTAAGATGTCCAATGTGTACTTAGGGCAAGAACTACGAGCGTTTTGCCTTGCTTTTATAACCGAAACCAGAGCAACGAGATAACTGCCTTTCGTACTTCAAAATGACGGAAGCAATAAGTTTCAACAGGTCGAGTGCATCACCGGGGATGTAGTCGAGACGGTGCACACTGTTTAAACGCTCGCAGTATCCACGAGTGGTACCAGGAAAACGACGTCAACAGAGAAGGAGCTCACGATTCGGCATGATGCAGTGCTACCGACCCGTGAATCTCCGAAGTTCGGGGTGGTGGTATATATATATAAAAAAAGCGACGCATCAGCGCCACACTAGTGATCACGAATAACACCGGTCACAAACTCCCAAGCCCCGCCGCTCCACTCGGCACCGACATGATACACATCAACAATCTGCATCAAAACGCCCCAAAAGTGAAGGCGTCTGCTCCCGTACTGCAACTGGCGGAAGTGAAGTGTTGGGCAGATGTCATTCACAAGAATATATAAAAAAGTATTTGCGCGAGGGTCAGTTTTATTTATTAATTAATACATATAAATAAAATTCCAATAATTTCTTTTTCTATCTGATTCAAGCTTGTCGAATTGCTCAAAACACTGGTCGAGCATAAAAAGAACAAAAATTTACTTTTTTATGACGGGTTTAAGATTTATTGCTAATACTTCGTTATTTTCTTTGCAACGGACTAACATTATAAATTTTTCCTCTACACGCTTTAAATGCCAACAGTTCTTACATACGGTTGTCCATTGCGTCGTGTTTTGTGTCTTCTTAATATCTGTCACGGTCACCGACCAAAGAGCTCACCCGCACATGTCAAGCTTATATGCGCCGCGGGGCGAAATAAGTGTCGAGTAGGAAGTGTCGGGCGGAGTGTCTCTGTAGTGTTTGTGTATTCGTCTATGCCGGTGCTAATATGTGGTGCTCATTTTGTCTGCGATGTATGTAGGGTTGCTGTCTACTCGTGATCGTTCGCAGCGTAGGAACAGACGCGTTTATTTTTCATAGGCTGCTAAAACTCTCAATAGATGGCGCAAGTTACCGCCTGATTCCAAATAGTTTGCTTGAGTTATTTATCTATGTAGGTTCGGCATTCGTTTTTCTGTCTAGCGGTTCAGTCGTAGGTACCGACGCCACCCGCCGACGACGCACGTATACGTACGTACCTTTGCACGTAACTACGTCCGCCACATGGAGACTGTTTACTGTGTATAATATACATCGAATGAGAACAAACGCGTGCTGTGTGGCGCGCGGGTCGCTGCGCTCGTCCCTCGCCTGCTCTCGGATGCTGGCCGCCATCACGCTCAACCGTGTTTCGGGGAAGGCAAACACGGTGAATCGTGTTAAGTTCACACGGCACCTCATGTGTAGACGAATAAAAAACATGGCTGCGTGTAAAATGAACACGTTTCGACGTGTCCGCTATGGGACAACGGTTTACACGTATCGGCGTGTTATTTTTTGCTAACAGTGTTGGTAACGACGGTTTCCACAAATATTTGCCTTGTTTTGTTTTTGAAATCCCGTAACATGTACCGAGCGCTGCAAAATGGAGTAAGATTTGCGAGCTTAAAAGAGTTTGGGGAACACAGTTTATCTGAAATGACATTTAGGTAATATGCCATTTGAGGTGCCGTGCGGCACTGCCTAAATGTCATTAACGCTGAATGTCGTTCGTCGTAAGTGTCGTTTTAGGTGCACTTTGACAGGGGCATAAGACTGAGGCGGGAGTGAGTAAAATTGGGAGTGACCTCTATCTCTGATGCCCTATAATGCTGGAACGAAGCCTATTGGCGGCATGCGAGAACTACAAGGGGCGCATCTATGGCTATCATCATCGTCGTTTGTGACGTCACGGCTAAGACAGACCGGGACAAACCGCGCAGATCAATTGGATCCCTCGGCTAGTCAGCTCAGCTACGTGCGCTGTCTGAGTAACGCGGTGCGAAGCCTGTTTCACGCGTTGTTTTTATTCGGTGAAGTGATATTTGTAGTGGGACATTTTACCAAATGTTGAAATCGTGGCACGCGTAATAGTGCTAACAAACACTTTTGGTGCTGAGGTATGAAAGCGCTCGGTTGGTGTGTGCTGTTCCCCAGTAGGGAGAGCTGGATGATAAAAATAGAATATCCAGCGCTTTACCCCACTGCAACAAATACCACCGCAAATGAAGTTGTTTTAAATTTTTTTTTATTGTTATTGTGTTACGGACATAATAAGATAGAGAAAGGAATGTCTCAGCAAATTGAAATTAGGAAAGCGAAATTTGAGAACCTCTCGCGTGTGTATACTAATCATTTCAGTGAAAGCGACTTCGTGCACCCTGTTGGTTCCAACGTGTTCCTTGAGTGCTTGTTTCTTCATAGTTCCAAGTTGATTTTTTTTTTTTTTTTACTTTGTAACCCAGTAAACAAACATTTCCTCTGAATAAATGGCAGGAACAAGCTGCCGCTGTCTTCCCGAGTCGTTTCAACTAAATCCCCGCTTATTTACCCGGTCGACACGAAACGTGCGAGACCCCGTCGCGATCCAAGTCCTAAATCTAGTACGTTGGTGACACTTAAGCGTCCCAAAAAATTAGGAATGCATTTTCAGTGAATTACTACCGTTTGCATGTTTAAATTTTCCGGGCCTAAATGCGCACAATGCGTGATGCGCCTCTCGGCAAGGAATTTTAAATTTGGAAGCAAGTCTTAGTAATAATTTAATGGAAGAAATTAATTAATCGCCTGAATGCTGGGGTCATGTTACGGCAATTTAAGAATGTATGAAAATTTCTGGCCTTTGTTTCGAGCAGAAATCGCGATGTGACAAACTTCTTTGCCACATATTCGATGCGGGAAGAGCTAAGCGTCAGCTGTCGACAAGCATTTGCTCGACAGTAACTGTCGAGTCACGCTTCAACAGAAGCGTCGTTATCAGCAAGCTCAATGTTGCTAAAACAAGTGCACGGCGCTTTGCAACACTGTGCGCGCATAAATAGCTAAGAACACCGCACGTCATTTACTCTGATTAATGCAAAACCTTTTTCTACACCAGCCTCAACAGATAAAAAAAAACAATAATAAAAATAATCAGAGATGTTGTGAATAGCCCTGACGCACGCCGCGCAAGCTGTAATGTGAAGTTTCAAGCTTGTTTTTGAACATTTTTAAGTTCTCTTTCTTTATAAAAAGCAACCTCGAGGCACGGTTATTCATTGGAAAGATCATTCACGAAAACTTCATGCAGGTTTCTTTAATAAAGAAACCGTTTTTAGTTGGCCTAGATGCGAACTAACATAGTGCCGCGCGCGCAGCTGCCAAGTAGGCAGCGCGGCCGTGGCCTAACGGTTATCGTGTTTGCTTCCCACGCGATGAGCCGGGGTTCGATTCCTGGGAGAGAAGTGTCTTTTATTTATTCTTTCTACTTGTCACTCTCGCAAGTTCGAGAACTTTCTCGTTTCTCCTAGTTAAGAATATTCTACGCCCCGAACGTTCTAGGCCGGATGTTCCAGAAACCCACGCCGGTACAAAAGGCGCTCCGCGTGGCGAGTCGGGATCAGTTTCGCCCCAGCGCTCGACTCTGCTGCCTCGCCGACTTCGACGCTCGCGACGCTTTGTTATTATTTTCTATTCCCTTTTTGTTTTGGGCACAAGTTCGCCACATTAAACGTTTATTTCTTCCTGTTTATTTATTGCTATTCTTGTCACCACCCGTGACATTCTTCCTGTTTATTTATTGTTATTGTGGTCACCACCCGTGACATTTATTTATTGTTATTCTGGTAACCACCCGTGACATTATTTATTGTTACTCTGGTCACCACCCGTGACATTTCTTCCTGTTTATTTATGGCTATTCTGGATACCACCCGTGACACTCCGTGCTTTGACATAGCGTGTCGTCTGCTCACATCCTACTAGCTTCGTCACAGAAGGGCACCCGCTAGGTGGTGCCACCAAAATATCCTGTCGCCAATAGGGGGAAACCTTTAAAATTCGTTTAGGAGACATTAAATTGTCGTTTCGGGGAATGAAAAGGTAGCTACACTTTTACCAATTTCCCACTAAATTTAGCGGGGAAACCGAATTGGTGCATAGGTCACGTGACGTCATGTCACGGGACGAACATTTTCCCGCTAAATTTAGCAGAAAGATTGATATGGTGCTTAGGTCATGTGACATTGATTTTCACGCTAAACATGACCGGTAAATGCAGAGAGAGACGAATGGACGAAATTTTGTGATCAAGGCTTCGCTCGGAAACCGTTTTGTGCTTTAGAAACAGTGTCTCTTGAGGTTGTTTCTCTCTTCCATCAACATGGTTTACCACCATCATGCATTCCTGGGTTATTTAATTACCTTACAAAATTTAAGAAAGCTAACCTTGCGCTGTTGGAAGGACCCTAGAAACGTATGTTCATAAAGTTGACTTTGCCAGGCTAACGAATATTGATAAGTCTATATTTCTACAAACCCCTTGAGGTGTCCATTACATCTATTGAAAAGGAGAAAATTTTCAAACCCGATTTGTCCAACAAATATGCAGGTACATACAAAAAAAAACATATACGTTACAATAGGCAACAATATTAAAGGAAACACTCTTCCGTAGTTTTTTTACCTACCTAACACTTTGGGTACATGCTATGGTCCTGACAAGGGCTAGAACGGAAGATTTAGATCTCAAACTACGTGCTGTTTGGCAGGTTGATGCCTAACGAAGGTTGAGCGAACCGTGGAACTGGAAAGGAAAAAAGGTGGACTGTTTCCTTTCTCACCGCTGCCGATAGAATGTAAATAAAAGTATATAAAATGTGAAGCCATCTTTTTTCTTGTACGTTTATTCCACACATCCATATAGTTTTTTTTTCCAGTAGAGTAACTGAATATATAGATAAGGTTCCACAAATGACGAGGCCGAAATTAGGTATCGACCTAGAGATGGTGCCTCCGATCTGACATTGAGCCCTAAGCACATCAGCACGTGAAACATCGTTTTTAATGTCCCATCGCACACCGCATTTCTGCGTGTAAACATATTTTCGGCTTCGCCATTCTCCGTGTTTTTTTCGTCGGTTGCAGTGATTGGCTCTTCAAATGTTGTGCAAGAAAGAGGACGCATGTGTACTTTGCGGGCTTTTTCTGCTGAAAATAGTATCGCAATCCAATAAGGCAACTCGGTGACTAACCAAACCAACGTTTGGACATAAAAAATATACTGAGATGTGACCCCACGTGATCGAAACCGGAGACGATGAACAAAAAAGTAAATACACGCAACCCATCTCGAAGTTGACATCTGTTGACTGCGTTCCTTTTTTTATCGTCCGTCGTCTCTGATTTCTGCTATGTGTCCCACATTAATCAGCTGGCCTTTTTTTCATTAACTTTGAGATATAACACCGAACGGAACGTGGTCTTGGATTACAATCACTCAATGTAACATTGAGCGTTTAATTGCTTGAACGTTTAAAGGCCATGTCAATCGTCGACATCACTCGGTACATACCTCGTTTGTCTTTTACTGTTTGTTCGAATGGCCGCGCAGATGCATTTTTCGTATTTACCGCTGAAGTTATTATTTTGTCGAAAAGGATGGGCAGCTTAATAGAGAAGAAGATCCAACAGTTTCACCCATATACTTCGTTCTGATTAATTAAGAAAAAAGAGAGCGCTAAGATCCGATGTGGTCAATGAAGCAGTGCCCAGGGGCCATCGTCGAGGCGCTCGTTTTTTTTGTTTTTTTTTTTTTGTGAGTTTGCCTTTATTATATAAACAGATCACGCTCAATAAATCTGGAGGGATCCACTATTTTGTTTACCCGCGAGATTAATTTAGTTAGTGGTAGAACAAAAGAAAAAAAACGACGAGCGCCGTCGCGGTGCACTTTCCCTTGCACTAATATTTATCCACTTTCTGCAAAATGTTTTTAGAAAATATTGTGTAGAGGCTATTGATATTCTAGAGAATATTTATCCACTTTTCAATGTAATATTTATAAAATTTTGGCCGCTTCTTCTGCAGACTTTCTACACAACCTATTGCGTAGAGATTGGCTAGAGATTGTATACAAATTTTGCGGAAAACAGATAGAGATTCTATCTGCGTGTCTATCCCTTTTCTATAGACACTTGTCCAGTTTTTTGCCGAACAAATAAACCTTGAACATTAGTTTTAGGTATGTTAGGGTACATCTATGGAAACATGCACTCGCCACTTGACTTGTGCACGTACGTGGGCCTCACAAATACACACAGGTTACGAAGCACTCATAACACCAGTATTTTTGTAGTGGAGACTACTCGACCGCCACGTATACCTTAAACTTTAAAAGGCAGTTATTTGAACGAAGACAACCCCAGAAAATAAAAATGCGATGGGTAATTCATTAGTTTTGACTCATAGGCTACAACTTTTTTTTTTAAATTTAGTGATGGAATTGGAAGATGTTGCATTCGAATGAACGTTTGGATTTTCCTATTTCCCAGGAGTACATCACTTTTGAAAATAGTCTCCCTCTGGCGGCGATGCATTTCCGCTGCCGGTGCACTACTCTACGGATGCTGTCGTAGATAATTGCGGGAGAGTGCTGACGACCTCGACGGCTCATCGGATCGGTACCTCATCGTCGGACGCAAGCGGTGCATCCTTCAGACGCTCCTTTGTCTTGGAAAACAGCCGAAACTCCGACGGTGCGAGGCCAGAACTATAAAGTAAATGAGGAAAAACATCTTGGAACTTCAGCTCCTCCAGCGCGGCGTTGGTCTCGTCGACATCAGCCCTCAATCATCGACGACGGCATGCCGAAAGTAGTGCGCCGGTAGAGGAAGTGTATCGCCGCCTCTAGGGACTACATTGAAAAATAATGGCGTCCCGGAAAAGAGGACATTCCGAAACTTGCGTTCAAGTTACGGCCAGAAAAACGCGAGTCTAATTCCTCCACGTGGAGTTGTAGTCCCACCTGGCAGCTTCGGCTCTTTCCTAAACCGAAGCCGACGGAGTGTACGCCATACTCTCCATCCCGAATCCCGGAAAAAAGCTCGCCGAAGAGAAGCTCACCAGATGAAAGCTCACCGCAAAACAGGCGCATGCGGAGGAAAGCTCTCCGGCCATTGAGCGTATGCGGAGAAAAGCTTTTTTTTTCTTATTTTCTTATGGAGGTTGTTGGATCATGTGTAGCACGTATCACATAACACATATCATTAAAATCTGTCAGCTTTGTAAAAAAGACAATGTCCTTTCTTATAATATATGTCAAACTTATTGAGTTTATTGCTCCCAAATTAATAATTGCAGGCGAGTGTTTTTAGTAATTTACTCGCTAGGCAACCGAAAACCTAACTGAAAATTTCATAGACTTGAGGAACAGAAAAAAGTTTGAAAGCTTAATTATGTCTGCCTAAAACCTAAAAAGAAAAACTGTAAATGCCGAAAATTCGAAAATGCATGCGCAACAACGCGGTGCCTGAAAATTTCTCTGAAGCTTTTGTAAACCTTTGAAGACAGGATAGAACGTTCAATAGGATATCGAGGTTTCTTTCTTCCCCGGACATGCACGTTTTCTGGCCCTTCGTAGTGGCGTTTCCACACGTTGCCTTTGTGTGATAGGGGCCTTCTACGGCGGGCCACCCATTACCTTATAAGAGCTGCACCCTGTCACCGTTGTTACTCGTGAGCTATATAAGAACTAGTCTTCTGTTAGGTAGCGGATAGGGCGAGTTGGTAAACGTTATACATGATGAAAACCGCTCAAACTACGAAGACGGAGGGAAGACAACAAACACGACAGGACAAGGCTGTTCTCGCAACCAAAGCTTTATTAGTGAAAATAACAGAAAGAAAACAGCGTAGCCGACTTTGATTGCATCAACAATTACCTACTTACCTATCAGGCACCACACAATCTTCGGAGCTGAAATGGTTGCACAACGCTATTCATATTAGCTCGCAAAAAAACAAACCTTCTCATCTGGCAGAGCTACCGACGGCGTACTGTTAAGCTGTCAATAAATTGTTTTCTTTATTGCGGGTGTCCGATGTTCTGATTGTATACTTGCGGTGTCAATTATATGCAGAATGGGTGATTACTAATTTGTCCAATTAACTTCAAGAATATCACAAAAATCGGACAATTATTTTTTAATAAAGTGACGAATTCTAATTGCGTTAAATTGTCACGTGTGACGCACACTCCGATAAGCTGAAAAAATGTTTAAAAATCGGTGATCTCTTTTCTGCATTCGCTCAAAGGCCGGTGAGCTTTGCTCCGCACCTGCTGGTTTTGCGGTGAACTTTTCTCCGTTTTATCATTTTTTAGCATAATCTCTGTTGTCTGCAGCAGCTTGCTTTCGGGTTCGAGCACACGTTGGTTTTTATCGTCTTTTTCAGTTTCAATATGCACGTAAAACTCAATTTCTGAAATAAACTTCCAATGACGTTTTAAACTGCATCTTTGGTTTATGATTCACACTGATTTTTGTGTCTAAAAGGATCGAGCACTGACAGAGCTGAAGGATTGAACGGATTTGAAGGGCTGAAGGGATTGAAAGGGCTGAGAGGTTTGATAAGGTGTTAAGGTCCCATAAGAAATCAGGGCTGACGTGTTATTTCAATAGGGTCGTATCTCTTAATACAACACATTCAGAAAAGTAACAGCCGAGGCCGCACATAGTATTCCGCCGATAATTGCATCAAATCGGAAAGACTGTGCCGATACCATTTTGATCAAACTAATATTTTTAAATATTTGCATGTGTCGTGCCAACGCCATCGTGACATAGCGTGCCCGCCGCCGTGTTTCGTTGAGTGTAGGGAGTGTGGTTTGGGAATCGGCTTTGCTGGCCAGATATCTGGATTTCATGACCAAACGAAGGTCGAGGTTGAAAAAAAAAATATAAGCAAAGCGGAATCTGCTTACTTTAAATTAAGCCGTAGAAAGATAGACAAAGCAAGCAGACGGAGCTTAGTTGCATTGTCTTACTCCCTTCGACCTCGCCCTTTGCTAAGCCACTCCACCTTTTTTTGTGTATTCGTGTGGCTGTAAGCGAGCGCGACTACAGCTTCAAGCAAATCAGAGGGGTGGAGCGACACGCGTGACCGCTCTGCATATGACGAACACGCTTCGACAAACATTTGTCACGTGATTCGCTCTGACGCGCTGATGGGCTCACCGGAGCCGTAGTCTTTGCCGTATGACAAGAAGTGGTGATGGCTAGGGGTCCACGTAGGTTCGGTGTCCGAAAAGCGCTCTAGAGTGGTCTGCTTTTCGTGCGTATAAATCGAGAACGTGGTTTTTCGTCCTGAACGGCCGGAATACGTCCAAGCCAACTTTTCGGTAATGGCCGTTTTCTTTGTCAGAGTCCATGGAATGATTGCGCTATGTTTGTTGGACGCGTTTTGACGAAGAACTGCTCATCGGCGGCAGAGAGACTTTTGTTGAATGGGGGAGACCTTCGTCTTCCTCGACTTTGTGTTTGCGCTGCTCTTTGCTGCCCCAGTCGTATTATGCATCTGTCACTGATTACATAATATTGCTGTTTTATTCGTAAGTACACGGCAAGCACGCTTAGGATATCAGTCCTCCTACCGTATTAGTAAAGAGTTTTAGTATATCGTTCCGATACCTTCGATACCCCCAATAACGACATAATAGAAGCTTTAGCAGATCGTTCCGACAGCTCTTATACCCCCGATAGCGATACGATGCACGCGCACAGTCGGCGGCTTAGTATCGAGTTTCATTATCGGAGCCGTGGGTACGATCTACTAAAATCTCTCTATTGCATGCGCAAAGACGGCGGCGGAGCAACGCGTATTGCTATTGGAGTCATCAGAACCATCTACTAAAACTCCCTCAGCAAAACGGTCCTTCGTGCGTAATTTTGAATTTTGCTTTGCACGAAATCGGTGTAATTATATTTCATAATTTGCTTTCCGTTCCACAGGAAAGTATCACTTTTTCTAAATGGGTCCAGAACGAGCTCTGTGTAATGCTAGTGGGTTAATAAAGTTCTGTGAGAGATTGAGAACAATTTCCTCATTCTATGTATGCGTGCGAGGCGTTCAACTTCATACTATATTTGCAATTAACGCGCAAGGCAATAGTGCCGGTAATGCCGATACAAAATGAGCAGATTTCTCTGCTCTGTATTAGGCGACGTACGCCCGATACAGAGTAGAAGCATGTGCGATATCTTGCCGATACCTGGCCCACAGTCCTACCTGGCAATAGTCGCACGATATCCCGCCGGGCCGGTGGTGAAACGGCGGTACGCCAATGCCTGCCGGAAGTCGGGATGTGGTGCAAAAGCGCACATTAGGCCGATATTGGAGCCGGTTTTCGGCAGACATTGCCACGACACCGGCCAAGAATCGCCGTGCTGCTTGGAAGTATATCGTTTGACTAATTAAATGGGATCTATTAAAATAACTTTTATTATTGACTCGGGAAATCGTGCTTAAGTGCCATATTGACGGGAGCTCCAATGAAAGGCTAAACCAATGATTAGATGTTAGTGAAATAGGAAATTACCGCAGCGATCATTATCCAACCTAACGTCCGCCGAACCCCGAAACACACAGGAAAAACGGCATTCATGTAACCGCCACGTTCTCTTTTTATCAAAATCTTCAATTTAAGAGCAAACTCCTCTGATATTACGGCAAACGGTAATGGCCTGCGAAATTAGAAATCCCTGTAAGCATGTAAATAAAACAGCGCAAACGAACAAAAGGACAAGTAGAAGAAGGGACAGAGGCACAGCGCTGACTCACGACTTACTCAATATTTCCTCTTCTTAAAACACATCAACATCAAAAGTCAAAGAAATAAAAAGACTCCAGCATGTAGGACATCTTCACTGTCATGTACCATTCGAAGAATTTCTAACAGAAAGTAAATAGTAGAGAAATTTATATCTACACATCGTTCCACCTTAGGTCTGAGCAATGCCAAAACTACAGCGCGAGCCGTAATGCTCTGTGCGTACCTGTCTCGCACACGGCCTTATTGGCGACGTGCGCGACCGAAAGCGTCGCTGTGGTCGGCCTTCCACGATTGGCCCAAAAGCTGGCTATGACGTCGGAAAGGGTATACCATCGACGGAAATAAGAGGAATGAAAGAACTTTAATTTCGACGGTGTTGGCAGTGTTGCTTTGAGAGCGCAATGATTTCAGGCTTCCACCATGCTATTTACAAACACCATCGAACTTGTTGTTCGCAAGGTAATGACGTCACAAGGGGGAACCATAGGAGGGCGCCACCAAAACATTTCGCCGCTGCACCGTTTTCAGGCTGCATGTGCGCGCTTGTAGCCATAGGATCGATTTTTGTTTTGTAAAGGTTCTGTTATGGCGAAATTCCACTGGGCGTTTTGGAGCTCGCCGGGATCAGTTGAAGAGATCCAGAGTGCACTCTCAAGAAAAAAGGGTGTAAAAGGGTGTATCGTTACACCCTTCGTCCCATACAATACACCCCAAAACTTAATTTCGACGTACAAAGCCCTATAGCCGAACAGACGGCCCCAAATTTTACGAGGGGCTTGATAAGGGTGCGATATAAGTTATAACTTATAACATAGCTAAAGTACGTATCAGAGACCACAGAAAGAAAACACCGAGTTTTTACAGTAGAGCCAAGAGAACCCTGATTATTTTTTTCGTTATCAGTAAAACGTACATTAGCTATTTTAATAAGTTGTACCACACGGGCATCAAGCCCCTCGTAAAATTTTGGGCCGTGTATGTCGAATTGAAATTCGGGGGCGTATTATATGGGACAAAGGGTGTAACGATACACCCTTTTACACCCTTTTTTCTTGAGAGTGTGGAGCACACGATCCGAACGGGGTCGCGCCGACTACGGATCCCCCGTGGAACATGACCACAGCTCCGGGATCGGCGGATGCTTTCCCGTCATTCAACTGCCCGGAAATCCCCTTTCCGCGGTCGCTGCGGTCGTTTCGAAGACGTTTTCGCAGTCGCGGCGCTTACACTTGTTCGACGCACGAGCGGCAGGAACGGCTCAGGCGCTTCTAGCAAAGATTGCCGGAATGCCCGTAGCGCGGCAAATGCCTTCTCTTCTTCTTCCTGGAAAACGAACCGGCTGTCGAGCCAAAGGGTAAGCAAGCGGCCATTGCGAATTCTTCTGATGTCGAGACAATCTAGGAGCCCAGCCCGCGACGTGTTTTTTCTTCTTCTCAGGCGAGATGGGCGAGATCAGGCGAGATGCCCCACCAAAAAGGAAGTCACGTGTGTGCGCCGAGGGTTGGCCCGGCTGGCTTCCGGTTGAATCCGCCGAAATCGTGGGAGCGACTTTTCTCGGATCCAGATCGAGATCTGGAGCTGGAGCTAATTCAAAACGACCAATGGAACACGTCGGTCTCGACCCCGATCGCCCAGCGAAATAGGGTCGCTCCAGAAAAGTCGATCCCGGCGCGCTCCAAAACGACCAGTGGAATTAGCCATTAGAAATTTTTCGGAAGTTCTACGTGCCGCCTCTTCATGATGAAAAAGTGGCGCTGTAGCCAGGATACCCGTGCATTTCCGTTCTAAGGGGCTTGGCGGGAAGCGTGTCAAGTGTTGTGCGCGAGCGCGTGGGGCACGAGAGCGTCTCGTACTACGCGTGCTCATGCAGTACGCACTTCTATGCGTGGTGCCATTGTGTGCCCGTCCGATGGCACCAGGTGCAGGGTACTGGTGCCACCGGCGTCATGAACGAGTGGCATGCTATCGATTTTCTATTCGGCACACCTCCCCTTATAGCCAACACAGTGAAGATGTCCTACATGTTGGATTCTTCTTTTTATTTCTTCGACTTCTGATGTTGATGTGGTTTAAGAAGACGAAAAAAAAAGTAATACCCATGCCACACGGGTAACTCGAATGCCATTTACAACGAATGACATTTCTGTGATCGGCGAATCAGCTCGGCAAGCTGTCGCGCGTGGAATGCGCTACGCCCGGAGTGTCGCGCGCTGATTGGCCGTCCGCTCAAATGCCATTCGTTGTAAATGGCATTCGAGTTGCCCGTGTGGCACGAATATGAGTCGTGAGTCAGCGCTTTGTCTGTGTCCCTTCTTCTACTTGTCTTTGTGTTCGTTTGCGCCGTTTTATTTATATGTTTGCAGTGCACCACCGGCTAGACCCCTTCAATCATTACTGTAGAAATCCTCACATTTTAGTACGTGCTGAAGAGCTCCACCTTTATTGAGCTATTTGAGACAGTTAGCAATGAATTGTTTATTGTCTGAGCCTCCCTTTGTATTGTTAAAAAGTTAGAGGCCGGGCATTTTTATGACCTAGCCAATTCGTCTCTTTTCCCTCTTGAAATTTTAAATATATCACAAAAACTGGCGTTTTAACATTGGGGCAATTCATGCGTTTATAACTTTACTCTAGAATGAATAACTAATTTTTTAAGACTAAGCGTTGATTAAATATTTTAACTCGATTAATTGGCACCCTTGAACGATTAATTATTCGACATATCGGTCTCGTTCATTCCCATGCATCATATTAAAAAAAAAGGCAATATTTGTTTTTTGAACTTTTGCTGAATATACGATTAACGCCGTAATATAGAATTTCGATTATCAACGAACCTCAATGTCTACTTGCGAAAAAACAGTTCAAAGACACTCATATTTACAGAACGTTACTTCAGCTTCATGAGACAACAGGATTTGTTGATATTCTCCGGCGAATGCGAGCTCCTTTGATTGTTCGCAATGGTCTCCGCTGAACTAAACGGACACTCGAACGGCACTAAAGTGGCCGTGACACGTGTAACTTGTCTTGAGTTACAAATCTCGCCCAAAAAGTTTACTTTAGGATAAAATATTACTTGAAGTTAGTCCTTTATACAGGTGTACTCGTTGATGCCTGCGTGGTGAAAGCGTTAAATGTTTTGCATTCTTTTGGCTCTTAAAAATTTTACCGATTGAAAGGTTTGAAAAAATTAATCGCGATAAAAACATTAATCGGTAGGTTAATCGATCAATTGACCAGCCACAGTTTTAAGGTAATGATGCGCAGCACACAAGACGCAACGGCGTCTCGTGTGCGGCTTGAGCGGCGTTGGCGTCAGCGTCGGCGTCGCCGCGGCTTAACCGCACGTTCCATTACGGGACGTTTCCCATATTGACGCCACACGTGACTTCACGTGTGACCTCACGAGGGTCACGAGTTAGAGAAGTTGGAGGACAGAAATTTTCCCGCTAAATTGAGCCAAAAAAAAAAAATGCCCCGCTAAATTTACCAGAAACATTCCCCCCTAAATTTAGCGGAAAATTTCTCCGCTTAATTTAGCGGGAAAATTTCCCCGCTCATTTTAGCGGGAAATTTTTTCGTCTGAATTTAGGGGGAAATGTAGCTAAAATTTCCCGCTAAATGGGAGGGAAGCAGGAGAGGAGGAGGGGAGGGGAGGAGGGGGAGGAGGGGGAGGAGGGGCATATCCTCCACTCTTGTTCAAGAGTTGCGCTCTAATTCGGCGCTACAGGGAGCTGTAAACGTCTTTAATTTTTTTTTCTTGAAATAATCAGGATAACTCAGCGGAGAAACGGCCCATCAAAATGGGATGACGTCGCAAAAAAGTGACCTGACCTTACTTTTAGAATGTAGACTGAAGTCAACCTAATGAAACTTCAACACCGATTTGTGAAACTGCCAACAAAAGGATGGCGCACTAAAACTGAAAGATATTTGCATTAATGTTTTATCGTGACTTATCATTCACCCACTATCTTTCGTAGCTCGTAGTTTCTCTCTGCGAGACACCTCGCAGATTATTTTCTTTAAAGCACGTGGTCATTCAAGCAATATAGACGAACAAACAAAATACAACTTTTTCTGGGAACACTTCTACTAGGTCAGAGTTTTTACAACACGTTGACCTTATCTAATATGGTCACGTGCAATCCAAATTATTGAAAATTTACTGAAGGCTTTTTCGACACTTTGCAGGCGGTCACAACCAGCACGCCGACCGGTTCTTCATCACCAAAGGCACTCAGCAGACGTTCGAGGACGCAAGAAAGACGTGCGGTGAAGGCAAATACCTTTTGAATCTCGATGGGACCATGAACGTGGATCACATACGAGCTTCTCTGCAAGACGTTGGTACGTTTTTGGGTGGAACAACTTGATTGGGAGCTGTGTTACCTCGTGTATCTGGAAGGTTTTTTTTTTAAGCTACAGAAGTTGGCGTTCTTAAAATAGAGGCCCCGATTAAGACTCCGAATTAATTTTGTGCATTCCAAAAAAATTCAATTTTGAAAACTATTTTCATTCAAGGAGCCATTAATGATTCGGCTTTAAGTGGCAAGCGAAGGTAAGTTGGGGAGCACCCGTCTGCTTGCTGTGTGGGGCTTGCGACCTCCCAATGCCCTTAGGCGGCGGGAAGGTTGCGTCGTGGGGCCGCGCCGACGTCTCCTAATAGGAGTCGGGGTGATGGAGCCCGAGGGACTCGAAGAATCCACGCGCAGGACCGCTAGCGCTTACGGCGTTTATTTTTCTTCGTTGTAATTGTTACCTATTGCAGGGGAAACACCTCCGATTGGATGCTCAGTGTAACTTTGAAGGTTTTGACCGCTGTTGTAGCTTACGGCGGTCGCGTGTGGACCTCGCCGGTGACTGGATCATTAGGAATACCTGACCGCCGTGGGATTTGAAGTGACTGGTTTCTTCCTCGAGGAGAAGGAGAGGGTTGCAAATGTCAAAAGGTGGAACGGGAGAGGCGATTGCGGACATTGCTAGAGACTTTGGAGGGAGTAAAGATGGTCGCCCAAGTTGGGAGCTTGAATCTTTTTGTAGATATGTAATTAGATGTAGATAGCTGAAGAAAATCAGTGAGCCTGCCGTCACTCTTGGTCAACGTGTCCGCCACCAAGCCTCAGAATATCAAGGGCTGACCCATCGTCCACCAACTCCGGGAGAGACCAACAACGTAACTTGCGCGTAAGAGAATTTTACTAGCGGTCCGGTTTGAATCTAGCAAGAGTAGGAAGTCAATGACAATTCCGTTACATAAGTCAGGGTTGTTGTCGCACACCACAATTGCCACAAAATTCGCAGTGCCGATATTTAAAAATCATTACGCTGAGGCGTCACTTCGATAGAACTCCGATGATAGAGTTTTCAGTAATGACGCCTTGAAATTTATTGTTATCAACACAACACATCCAGGCGGGCAGCAAATTGATTTTAAACACCTCCTCCCTATTACTCCTTTGCATCAAAGTGCATCTAAATCAGAAGAAACCTGAAAACACTTATCAACAAGTTTCACATATCCACCTGTAAACCATTCAAACTAAGTAAATTATATGATAGACCTGACAAATAAATTTGGCAAGAAATGCCGCCCGTAAATTTTGAAGTCGCGAACACATATCAAATACAAGGTATACCCAGCACAAATATGCACTCACGCGACGTGATCTAAGAGTCGCAACGCATTTTTGCAATGTACGTGTTTTCTTAAATTTGCTGCTGATGAGTCTAGGGACTATTCATTTCACCCTGAAAGGTCTGCTGTGGCGCAATGAATGTGTGAGGTCATGACCACTTGTACATCGTGGGGATGTCACTCCTACGCACCATTGCGCGAGCAACGAGGGCCGGCTCTTTTGTGCGCAACAATACAAACAAGAACGAATATCTCAAAGCACTCTAATTTCATGAATTCTTAATTCTGTTTAGCTTTAATACTCGGTAATTATAAAAATACAAGTAAAATAGAACCCTTAAATTTATAAATAAAATGAACTTACACATATTTGTCAATTCAACAACTGGCAGTAACGAGCTTCCTCCTACCAAATATCCGGTGGTTCCAATACTTTCTTAGTGGAGGCGGTATACTAGTTACAGTAAAGTTTATAAAAAACAACATATATTTGATGAATAATATTATACAAAATTTCTCATTCCTAAAGTTGTAAGCTCCCTGCCTGTACTGAATTCCAGACTTTGAACATCTATATATCTTCGAAAACAAACCTGTCATTCTCAGAGTAGTATTTATCGCGTGCTAACGGTCGCGCCTCAAATTAATTAAGGGGATCTGGAGAGTCTTTGAAATTCAAAGCTTCGAGATTTCGTAAGTTTGTTCCTCGTAATATTACGTTAAGTTATTCTAGAATTTTCTATGTAGCAGTGACGCAGTCGCCGACTAAAATGGCGTTGTCGTTCTACCACTTCTCTATTGTCGCATGCAGCACGCGGGAGAGAGGAGAAGGAAAGGAAGTGCTGTGAATGGGGGTCGGAGCTTAGCTTTTTGCACGTAGGCGCCTGTATATTGACGTCAAGTGCGAGAGACAGGTGGCGCTCCTTTAGATACCAAACTAATTATTTGTGAAGTAGCAGGTAGTATATATCGTGCCTATTCCTCGGCTCGTCAGCTCACTTAAAGCCCGGACTAGGTTAGTTGATATCCGTCATTTTTTTTTTTTATATCTGCTGTCACCTAGAAATAGTATGCGACCACCAGTGACAGAGAGTATGCTTTTTTATCTCTATACAACGGTGAACTGATGTGATTCTCAACTATTCTGCTGCTCTAAGAAACCAACATGTTTGTTAGGAGTTCTCATTTCGTTGAGGTAGTTTCTACGCTTTAAAAATACGTTTCACATTTTGTTCTCGCAGCCTTGGGGTCAAGTTATGACGCATTTGTGAAGAAAATCAAAGAAGCAGTTTTATTTTCTCACAAAAACCATTTTTGTCGTCACAACGTCCTTGACCGATCACAGACGTCAGTGAAGTTCTCCAGATGGCGAAGTTCACTGACGTCTGTGATCTCGTCCTCGATTCTTGTGTTTTCGTTTACATTTGGTCAATTCTGGGGCGATGTTTAAAATTACTGGTCAAGAAACAACACGCAGAATTAAACTTTTAATTGAAGCGTTATTACAACGGGCTAATTCTTTTTCTTCTATTGAATCCATAATTTGCGATGAACATAGCTTCTATATCCTGTGCTCACTCAACAAAAATAGTGTTGTATACGCATGTTGGTAACAAGCCTTCATTTATCTTTCCAGGTCTGCAGTCATCCGTCGTTTGGCTCAACGCACGCCAGATAGCAGGGTTTTATCACTGGCTAGATCCGATGCCTCAGCTTGTAGTGTGAGTATCCTTCATTGCAGGAATCAAAATTTATGATTTTACCAAGCGAGAAACAAGCATTCTCAGCTATTCAAAAATCATCGCACAATCTGAAAAATGGCGCACGTCAGTTACCCGCACGCCACTTTAAGAAGATTTTTCCGATGAAGTCGCCATCAATTGATTGGCATAAAAAAGAACGTTCTCCTATGCACGTTTGGGCTGTGCTGGATAGCGTACTACGACGGTGGCAGCAGTTTATGTCTCATTGTAGAAATGATTTGGTGTGTAAACATCCCTTTAACCTGCGTATTCACTACACTCTCAGAAATAGGGGGTGTAGGGGGTACACCCCTTGTCCGATATGGAACACCTGGGGGGGGGGGGGGTCTTGTTACACCTGAAGTCACGTGACCCCTCCCCCCCCCGAGCTCACGTGACCCCCGTGGCGGAGTAGCAGGCAGGATGACGAGCTGAGGAGGAGAGAGGAGGGGTATACCCTCCCATAGCACCCTTCCATCCTCTTCCTCAAGAGCTGCGCTCTAATTCGGTGTTACAGGGGGTTGTAATCGACTTCCATTTTTTTTATACGTAGGTATTTCTCGGCTATCTATATACGCATGTTTCTACTCCTGTACTCTTACAAGGCGAATCGAGATCAAAGTCTGCTTATCTTTAGTTTATAAACTGCTTACTTTTTCCTCCAGTTTTGCTGTTTTATTTTCTACTTCAAGCGTTTTTCATAGTCTGAAACCACATTGTCTTGATAACCGAAAAATGGTCCCCGGAGGAAGTACTTACAAGATCTGTCCGAAAAGTATCGAGCCATTTATTACTCTATAAAATGTAGGCACCCTAGGGCAATCAGGCTTTAATTGTCTGCTGGAAATTAATCCAATGGGTCTTTCAACTGTGGTTAAACTTTTGAAAGAAATTGTAAGCCGCAGTGAGTCATGTCTGGGTTGCTGGGGTGGGACACAGACGGGTGATGTTGTTTTTTTAGGAAAGCATATACGAGAAGGACGAATGGGCGGGCGCGTTGTCACGATGAAGCTGCGCCTCACCAGCTTCCCGCAATTCCGGTAGATTTTTTTTATGGCATTTTTAATTCTACAAGAGTTTCATGGGGGTGTGGTGTCAATTGTTGAATCATTCCCCAAAGCCTCCTTATTTATTCATAGGTTTTCACAGATAAACGTTTAGGATTGAAGAAGAAAAAAACTTGATGCATGTTCTGTGAATAACTCGCCGATATAGTAAATTCGATGATCGCACAGCGATTTACTAAACTAGGTGGCAACTCGCCGCCAACTGAGCAGACGAAAAAAGAAGTGAATGTTTCCCTATGCGCAGTAGTGTCCCATCTGAGAGAAATAAATTAATAGAAATAGACTCTCTGGGTAATATTAAAAGTTGAGTAGACCTTTTCGGAAAATTCGGCAGTGCTTGTCGGGAAACTTGGATTGCATGGATGAAGGAAAAAAAATAAAACAATTAAAACAGGGACAACACAACCACATTTTTCATGAAAGATGTGGTTGTGTTGTCTCTGTTTTAATTGTTGTATTCTTTCTTCATCCATGACTTAAACCAACATGCTCGTCCACCAAGCATACTTGGATTGCATTGCGCGACGCGGGGAGTATTGAAACTATTTCGACGTATATTCTAGACGACTCGTGCTCTCCATATGTTCTGGAAGGTGCGCGATTCCTTCTCTCCCATCATTCTAAGTTTGGAAAGCAAAACAAAAAAAGTACACGGAACTAACCCAGCAGGTACCATATTTTCTTAATGTCCTGCATTGATTGGGTTATAAAATGACAAAAAGCTAAACCAACGTTACCTTTTATAGTTCATGCTTACTTCACGTGCAGTGCCTCGCATTGCCGTAAAGCGTCGGAAAAAAACTGCGGAAGAACTGTTTGTTTCCGAAATATTATATTGATGTTTAAAGTGTGAACCCTTCTTTATCCAAAATGCGTTTTGTTTTATGCTAAAAAATAATCCTATAAATTATACTTGAGTTACGAACGGCTTTCCTTCTACACTATGCTATCAACATTGTTGAACATTATGTCACTACTGTAGCCTGATGGCTAGCGAAATTGCCTAATGGTTTTTTACATCAAATGTGACATGTTTCTCAGAGACAGTAATCTTACGTATTAGAGATAGGCAGCCTGTTGCCAAGATTAACCATAGCAGTTCAGAAATTAACAGGTTTCAACATTATTATTTTTCTCGCAGTGGCCGATTTCGGCAGCCAAGGAACCGCCACCCGTCATCAACTTTATTTAGGAACACTGCTAACCTCCATTTAGATGTTGTGGCAGGAGGGTTTTGTACATTTTACCGCCCAAGAAGTAATACAAAAGTAAAATGAAATGTAGTAAACACAAAAGTAATATTGAATTCAAGAATAAGAAAAAACAATGCCAACCCATAGTCAACGTTTTATGGAAAGCCTGCTAATTATTTCAAGGGCAAATCGAGTGCAGATGAATTAACATAACTTCAAAAAGACGCTCCCACTGTTTTACTGGTGGAGGGAAAAATAGCTAAATTATTTTGGGTTCTGTGTCTGCCTCGTAATCGAGTCCTCTTTCCAGCATTCGAAATTCCGACCCGCTGTGAGAAACTTATCTGACAAAATCACTTCTGCTTTTTTAAGGCCACCCTGGTTCTCCCTTAGGGTTCGGTCTATAAAATTAGTGTCAAAGTAGCATGCTTATTACAGATGTCGGCTCCCAATACTCACGTAGGTGCAAAGTGCAACACAAAAAATTGATAAAAAAAGTTTTTTTTTTCTATTTCTTTTTTTTGTGCGTCGGACTGGGTCCAAATAATTTCCAGACGACAGTCGGTTGTCTCAGCGATTGACAAATTTAGCTTGAGATGTAGTTTCGCTCCAAATTTTGATATTTCACTTGTTATCTTTTTCTTTCGCGTGCTCATCGTGAAAGCGCTTGCCACTCAGCCGAACTAAAAAATTACTAATTGCTCCTTCATTGCAAATTTTTGCTAACGAATGAAGTGAGTCAATGTTTCTTATACTAGTTTGGAAAGTCTTAGAAAATGCCTAGCGTAAAATAAAGTCAGCGCCGAACCCAGGTTATTATATGCTGTGCCGCAATCCGGTTGCCTAAGCACTCATTAGGCTGGGCAAGGCCTTGGGGCTAACAATATTGTTCCATTTAACTCAGCCGGTGAAAATCGCGCTCCCACAATTTTTTTTTTTTTTAAGTTTAGCAATCAGGTTATTTTTATCGCATTTGATTTCCGACAAATCTCTAATCGACGTTTAAGCTTGATATAATAATAATTAAAATATGCGAGTAAGCCGAACAAGAATAACGAAAATAATTCCTGGAGAAATAGAACGAGGGAGCCAAATATAAAGTTTCTTTTTTTTATTTGAATTGTTTGTTTGGTTAGTCACCATTCCTGTACTACCTTTCTTCCGCCTAATTTTTTTTTATTAGCTTCATACAATGTTACTAAAGCACTCAGCTGGGAAACTGCCATAGAGACTGCTCTGAAAAAGTGGCACCGACCCGTCCTCTAGAACCGAGCTAATGGCGATCACAACGCCGCCATTTCTCCCGCAGCGGCCACTCGAGGAACTGCACATGACTCCTCTTTTGGCTTTAATCGGCCATTATGGCGCCGAAACTAATACGGTGGAAGAGGTTACAGGGACGCCACCCCCGTCTCCCTAGCGGACGCGCCGCCTCTTACTACCAAAGTTAAAATGCACCTAGGTCGGGACGCGCTACCTGAAATCACCGTTGAGGCATGGTTGTATAAAAACAATATTAATTGTGCCGAAAAACCTTGCAAACTAAAGATTTGAGAAAAAATCACGCGCCCTCGATTTGCACTAAACTCCAATAAAAGTTACTACAAAAAGAGTTTTTACCCGTTGGTTTTTACGCAAAAACATGCGTCTGAAAGTTCAAGGTAACCACAGTAAAGACAAATATTAAAGGGTGGCGCTGTTGTCGTATTTAGCTCGGTCTCGGTGGACGCCATCGGCCCATGTTTCAACGGTGAGTTTCCCAACTGAGGGTTCTAGCAACGTTGGCTTCATACAGTCGCGTTCAGCAACTATCAGATAAAATAGTATAATCATATTGTCAGGCTACAAATCAACCGTGATTTGTTATTCTCAAGAAGATGATTTTATGTAGGTCAAATATTACAAACTAGATAACCTAAATTGTTATTTCAGTGTTCTCGGTTAATTACGTAACTGGTGCCGAATTGGCTTTATCAGCCAGTCAGTTATCTTTCGTTGAGAAACAGGAATAATTATTTGCCCAGAATGTTCAAAGCTACTTAATTCCCGCTATTTGTGCTTCCGCTAACTGAAGGTCGCAAAATTTGTTTTCATATCAAAGTTTAAATTGGCATAAAACGACTTCCCGCACTATTAGGCCAAGGATAGAGTACCGAAGCAAGCACTCAAATTCGCCCTATGAACAAAACACATATCGAAACTGCAGCACTTGAAGAGAGCCGTTCTAGCTTCAGAAAAGTTACTCAAAATTATCGTGCCGCTTCCCGGACGGCTTTCACTTACTGCCAACCTTGCTTCACAATGGCCGCTGGTGAATTTTTGCGTGTTTTCAGTTTTAACAAATATTGATCTTGACGGCCTACATCCACCTCCGTTAACGCGGAGTGACACACTGAGGTCGGATGCACTAATACTCTTAAGACATTATTGCTAAGAAGTTCGTAAGTTACGCACATCGTAAGAAGTTCTCAAATCGGTGTTCCCGAACACATTCATGAGTGAGAGGGGAAAAACGCCAGGAAATGTGAAAACTTCGGGTGTGCCGCCAGTTTCCGGTCAACACGACAGCCGATCGTTGCTATGGCGACAGCGTCTTTGGCAACACGAACCAATGGGAGAGCTTGGCATGTCTTGAGCACGTGGGTTTGGATCAGAACAAACATAAGCGGTGGTCCTTCCAAGATTGTTTACTTTATCATCTTATCCGTGCGTCGGCACTACCTCGATTCAAACGAACTGGAATGCCCAGCTTACCGTGGCGGGGATGGGTTGTCATAGCCACTTAAGTCTACTCCTACGAACTCGATCACTACGACGTCAACATAACTGTCATATTAGGTAAAGGGGACGGCCCGCACGGCTAGTTTGCCAAACGGCATGCCTGGAATCAAATCGCCACGGCATCGTTCCTGGTTTTAGAGATTCGGGAAGTAGCTGACGCTTTTTGTACCACAAAGTGCCAGCAAGAGCCGCCTGTTCACGCTATAAGCCGTGTGTCTTCGATCGAAGTCCTGGAACCACGCTGTTGAGCTGACTTTTAGTAAAGTCTCCGAGACCAGCCTTTTACATTACAATCACTTCAACATGATACGAGGACACCACACAATGGCAACCCGATGCTAACGTAACGTTCAGCGGGGGAAGCGTTTGGATCACATTGCGTATAGCTCCCAAGAGATGCTTTATCTCGAGCCGTATTGATACGTCTACTACTACCGTCACGTCAGGACCAAAGTAACATTCTCATATAATAAAGTGTATATATACCAAATACCAAATTATAGGGAGATAACCTTTATGGTATTTATTTGTGCTGTGCGTCGAACAAAAGAACAGGTCGAATAAACGAGAGCGTCCCTGCGACGACAGCCCCCGCCATCACCATCCAAAGAGGACGACGAGGGGAAAATGAACGAGTCTAAAATTGCGGTCAGTGTTTGGGCCATTCATACGGGAACATTCCAATGAAAAAATAGGGCGTGGGCGGGGGGGGGAGGGGGGACGTTTTTTTGGGCAGGGCAGCTGTCGGGGAAAGAGGGCCTTGGTCAGAGGTCAAGTCAAATGCCTTGCTAGACCAAGCCCCTAGGCGAGCACGGCCACGGTGTCACAGGACACTTGATTCCGCTACAGGGGATGTCGCACAAAACACTGCTCATCCTGTTCATTATTCGCGAGGCACTTGTCTGGCTCATATTTTTTACGTAAGCTAACACCAACTGGAAACTGTGACTGGCATAAAAGCGAAGCGCCAGCGGCAGTGGCACGTGCAGCGAACGAGGCCGAGCTGTCGGGGGCGAGGCGTTGAACACATAGCAGGGCTTCGCACAGTATTCTTCGGGAAGCGACAGCGTCACTCATGGCGATGATTCGCGAACGTTTCTATTCTCCAATGAGTGCCGTGCACACGTTGCTGACGTAAGCTTCTGGCGTCGCACGCTTCATCAAGCGCGAACGTGTAGGCAGCCATTTCAGACCAATAGTCGCGAAAAAGTAGAGTGGAATGGGACCCCTGTCTTAGGATTTTTTCTTACCTCACGCAAAAGTTACGAACATTTTTTTTTTCGAATATCGAGAGGTTCGTTACTTTTACGGAAGGTATATTTACGATCGTTTTTTGTCGTGAAATACTTTTGAGACTCCATTCCTTGTTTCTTTGTTTTAAATGTCACAACTAATATGTCCTTTTTTATTGACACAATATTTCATATAAACATGACACGTTTAAAAGAAAAGAATCAGGAAACATTTAATTTGTTTTTATACCTGTCACACTCGTTTAGCATAGTTCTGAGTATTTTAATGAAACACAATATCTCGGACGATCATGGCGAAGGGGAAATGTCCTCTGTGTGGCGTAGGTAGCCGTTAGCATGATTCCGAAACACCTAGACTGTTGGTAACGACACACACACTCAAACGTCTCAAAACCATTTTACATTGCTCCACAGGCAATAACAAAACAAGAAAAACAGCGCATATCCCGACAGAAATGAAACAGAAGGGAATTGAAAGAAAAGTGATAGGGTGCACGATGGGTATACAATGAGTGTGGACGAAGAAACAAATTAAGGGACGTTAGAATGCAATTCAATGAATACAACATTGCTACATATTTTAAACAGCTGACGAGGGGAACGGTATGAGAAAAATATTTATCTCCCGGGACATTCCGGAAGGTACACTTGATATTTATTTAAAAAAAACAGCCGTTATTAATATGGCGATTAATGGTTATAGTAGACTGTTCTTGGCCAGAGTGCTGCAAAGTATTTTTTAAATGCAATGTTTAAAATTTTATTGTGAGCTAATAAGAAGGAAAACATCCAAAGATGTGGATCTCATTTTAGATATGAATTTAAGATTTCAGCTGGATTAGACGACTGCTGCTCAGTAAATTTTCCCTATTAATAAGAAGTTGCGAGGTTTATAAGTTGAAGGTATTAAGTACAGTGTACTACTTCTTGTAAAGTAACTGGCCGTTATTAGTCAATCTTAGTTGTTGGAACCCAATTAGGTGCAAAGTCACAGAGAAGAGAATGCAAAAGAAGATAATATAATTTATATGTGAACCAGCTTGAAAACACTGTGTAATTTTGCATAAAAACTGGAATAGATCCAACAATATTGGTCATAGTTTTGTTTATATCTTGGTCAAGCTTTTTTTTTAATATCTCCTTAAATTTAGAGGCTGGGATGCGTTCATTAGAACAGTTCTACAATTTGAGAAAAATACCGCAATGCTCTTTTTTTTTGGCGCCCGTTGTTGCCAGTAACTTCCTTCTACGGGACATTTACTTCTGGTAACTATTTTGAAGAAAAAACATACTTTTAATAACACATCATTACAGTTTTTTTTTTTCTTTTGCACTCTCTAGTCAAAAAAATCTCACGGGATACGGACAAGTCATGGAAGATGCCGGCGCCATGAATGACTGTGTCGTCCTCGAAGTATTGACAGGCAAACTTTCGACAAGTGATTGCTCCAACAAGCAAGACTTTGTGTGCATCGAAGATACACAACTGAAGCCACTGTTTCACTCAAGTAAGTCGTTTTTTTCCCGAGTTTTCAATCAATCTCGTTGTGATTTGAGCACTTTCTTGTGTGCTATATACTCATTCTAGAAGCTCCGCGTGTAGTGCTGTGGCAAGCAGGGAAGGCGTGACCGTATAGGTATTTATAAACGGACCTTTTCGTACGAGCGGCCAATCACCTTGCCGAGTTATGCTTTTTTTTTTCTTGGATAAGTGGTTTTTGCAAATGGCGAGGTGGAGAGTCAGTTTTGAAACAGCGCGCAGACCGTAAGTTTGACGTATAAACAACCCATGCAACAAATATCATAGCGCGTTCTTCACTTTCTGGGTTGCATATTGGATGACAATCTCTGATACACACAGAGCGAAATGGGTGTGTGAAAAGGCGTAAAAATTTGGCTGACAGTGAACTGGGTATACGGCTGTGAAAGCCTCATCTCTTGGTCATGACAGGATTTGGTCTCCTCATTCATTACTAATCGTCCTTTATGTCTTCTAAAACGTTAGACGCGTGAGTATATTTATAGAATGCTCGTGCACCCTTAGCAAAACGAGGCAGTACTTGAAAGAATAGTTGAAATATAGTGAATATGAATATTACTTTTGTATTAATTTTGTAATAATTTGTCCACACTCAAAATACGCGTGTAAGGTATTAAAATATATCATAAATATTAACGAGAAGAGATTTGAGATATACCAAAAATGTATTCCTTCCCCCTCAAGATGCCAATTGTGTATTAAAAACCGGCTACACAAATACTTTCATTATTTATTTTATTCTTTATTTTGTTTTAGTAAATGGTGTTCCTGTGGTATATAAAGGCACTATTACATACATCCCACACCTACAGATTAGAAACGAACACAAACACAAATACCATGACGCACTGAACACCTGAATCACAGTCCCGTTGACTGCTCCAGAGCCTTTATAGCCTACATATTGAAGGTAATCATTCGGCGGTGACCACCTATGCACCTATTAAGGTTCCATGTATTAGACAGACTCCTTGGGAGTCTGTCAAATGGTAAACACTGTTCTGAAGTTCGTGGAAGATATCTCTTACCAAAAAACATTGGTACAGCGAATAATGAATCGGCGCAGTCGCTAAAACAATATCCATAGGAACGGCTCCTAGAAGAAATGTTATTGCTTCTCTGCATAGCACCACTCAGGAAGAAGCGAGTCAAGGCAGTTTCTTCACTTTAAAAAAAGTTATTTTGCTTTTCTTTACTACTTGACCATTCAATATAGTCTTAACGTCACTATGTTAAAGTCACTACTCAGATTACGTACAATGGTGAGCATACACATTCAGTGAACTAACATTGTACTAACACAACCACGCCAAACATATCTGCTCACAGCACTTGCTGAAGCTTTGCAGCATTAGCAGGTATTGTGGTTGTAGTCCCCGATTCCCGTTTGTGATTGGTGTGCAAGAAACTCATTAGGTCTGTTCTTGATAGAAAAAGGAAACAATAACATAAACTGGGTTAATTTATCAGTTTGATGCTGCACAATTCGATTGACAAACTAATCAAATGTTGTATTTAGGCACTTGAGTGTACTCCACATATGCTTGAAGTGAACATCTGGTAGGCGAGCTTTTCAGTACTCTGGTAGTTTAAGTGGAACTACCAAAGTATTGCAGTCAAAAGATACTTAGAGTAAAACACAAAAGTATTTATGATTTCCAGGTATTTTAAGAATATTCAGCAAATATTTTTGGTCTCTGCATTTTTATGAGGGTTGGAGTATATTTTGTATGAAATAAATTAATATTTTAAGAAATCTATGTGAAAGGTATTTTGTGCCTACTAATTTAGCGTTTACATATTTAGGAACGCATGAAGGGTACTTCACATGTAGTTTAAATAAAAGTATTTTAAAAATATTAAAAAATATATATTTTAGTACTAAATAGAAAACAAAGAAGTGTATGTTTTTGGTATATCTTTTGTGTACTTACAATTATGAACTGTACTTGAAATACACTCGAATAAATAGTGGTATATTTCAAACGTCTTAGTTTTCGCTAAGGGCATCTACCTTCCTGTGTAACACCCTATTCAACCCAGTGTTCGCAGTACAGGCGTTACAAGCACGGCGTTCCAGGTAACGCGTTACTTTTCTTCGGTAACGTATAGTTATGTTACTTGTTACTTTTTCTTCCCAAGACTTAAGAAAAGTTAACTTAATTTGTTTTTCCTTTTTCTAGGCGCCGCGTCTAGAAAAACAAAAAAAAGCTTAAAATGCACCTGGCTTAAGCCATATGCATCCTTAAGTTTTTTTTTGTTTTTGTTGTTTTGCGTCATTTTTTGTATTTAGGTGAAACCGTAAGAAAGATTCATTCATTCATTTATTCATTTGTTTATTTTTTGTGCTCATGAACAGCTTGAAGCCTTGATAATGATGCACAGTTAACATACAGCAAAAATAAGTATAATTCTACAAATTGACAATAGAAAACTTGAACGCTACAAAGATAGTTATAGATTTGTAAGAGAAAACTTGAACGCTGCAAAAGATGGGTTAAAAATATCAATGCAAGAATCATTCAAAGTATTATACAAGGTCTGAATACGTGTCATGGGGCAGGTTCGGAAGAATTCATTAACATAAAATGGAAGAGAAATTCGCAGAAATCTTCTCGGAACATGAATATTTATCGATGAAGTTAGGCCAGGGCAATCAATGACTCCGTGAAGGCATTTGAACAAAAATATAAGATCTCTGTCGCGTCGTCTGGCACTCAAAGTAGAACGATTGTATCGCTCTAAAAGTCTTCCAATTCAAAGTAAACAGTGCAACCAACATAGCGGTCGTAAAAAATTCGAAAAAAAACGTTTCTGGACATTTTCAATCGACTCTTGGTGCTTACGCCCAATAGAATTCCACACAACTGAGGAAAACTCTAGCTTAGACCTAATTAATGAAAAGTATAACTGCATAATACAGGCCGACATGGAAAACTCGCGTGTAATTCTGGATATGACACCTAACGTACGAAAAGACGCGTTGACAATATTATTGACATGTGTATTAAATGACAGAGAAGAGTCTATATAAACTCCAAGACCACCAGTGCAATCCACCCTTTGCAATGGGGCATTGCCGAGTTGGTAACAAAAATGAAAAGGCCTTAGCTTCTTAGCAAATGACATAACAACAGTCTTAGTGGGATTAAGTGTCAGCCTGTTGAGACTACACCAATTGCTTACTGATTTTACATCATCCATTAGTTTACATCATCCATTAGTTTACATCATCCATTAGTTTACATCATCCATTAGTTAAGATAAAGTAATAATGTTCGGTTCCTTAAATGTAAACATTTTCGACGGACATCCGTCTGGTTAGGAATGATTAATAAAACCCGTGATCAAGGGACCGAGTTGGTTCCGAAACGTCGGGATTTTTGCTTTTTTAATAAAGCTTGGTTAGAGTTTCAAAGTTGAAGATTTATTAATCATTCCTATCCAGAGGATGTCCGTCGAAAATGTTTAGGGGGGTGTTCGGGTTCGTGGGCAGGCCGTTCCGCGGGACAAAAACAGTCACCCGTGATCAAGGGACCGAGTTGGTTCCGAAACGTCAGGATTTTTGCTTTTTTAATAAAACTTGGTTAGAGTTTCAAAGTTGAAGATTTATTGTTCAGTTCCTGCATAGACATAAAGTTTCTTGAAATTTGGCGCTTATGCATACCTGTAAAATCAAAACAGTAAGACGTCTTAATTCATAATTTAAAAAGTAACGCAAAAGTAACATGCGTTACTTTTTATTGGTAACGCGTTCAGGAGGGTGACGCGTTATTTTTGTTTGCAAGTATCGAGTAACTTATTCGTGAATTTTTTTTTCGGTAACGCCTACAAGACTGCTTATGTTTGATGCGCATTGCAATAACTCGAAAAATGGGATTAAGGAAAATGTTCCTGAATAACATTCATGGTCGCTTCCATTTTTTTTTAGTTGCGTTAAAACGACACTGATGCTCATCGCTAGAAACACGCTCGGCGCTTAGACTTAACAAGAACCTCCCTGCTTCTGCGGACCTGTTTATAGCAATCTGTATTTTTCGCGCAATAAAGATATATTATCACTATTATAACTCTAGATGAACGATCACAAACCCAAAAACACGACTGAGCTGCTCGTACCTAATGTGAACGTGTGTGCACTATGGCGATGCCATGCGACCTTTGTGGACACGAAAATGTATTTTTCTTTTCTAAATCTAGAAGCAGGTCAATATTCGTGTGACTCCCAGTTTGAGCATTGAATTTCGCTGAGGTGAGATTTTTGTGTACTCCTCATGTGATACCTATACCAGGCATTACGGCACGCGTTACAAGTCATCTTATTCCTTGCAAGAATTTAATTTTATATCAATATTGAGATTGTCTTTATTTTCTTCAGAAGTACCAGACAAGACATTTAGCCACTTTTTATGTTATAAAATAATCGTAAGTTAGTTTGGTTACACGCTACCCCTCTTTATAATCTTTGCTTTGGTCTCTGCCAGCACCAAGATTAGGACAGCACGGGCCTCCTTAAGATAAAACGGGAGTCAACTGCTCATAACAATTTCTCCCCCTTCTTTTTTTCCCTGCTCTAGAATTCAGGAGAAAATCAGTGCGAATCACAGGAACTCAATCTAGTAAAAATTAGTGCCGTCCATCAAACCAATGAACTTGGGGTTCACGAAATCGTTTTGTAAAGGACCAACCAAGGAGCTGTTACATCCCAAATGTAGCATATTTTATATAAACAGAACTTCAATTTTGGATGAACATATTGCGCGAGAAAACCTCAACGAAGCCTAAAAAATAAAGTATTAAGACTCATTCGACCCTCTTTCCTTCCAGAAATTTTCTTCTCCCAAATGGATACCAACGAGACGGATTTAAGAAATGTCTCATAGAAAATGCTAACCTTTGGAAGTGTGGTTGAAGGACCTGAAACATTTTGGGCCACAGGAGACAAAAGTTAAACTGACCTAGGTTGCTTAGTTTTTTGTTTTTTTTTTCTTTTCAATTGACCCCGTAAGTGATGACGTCACAGCATGGCGTCTGGTTCCTAACAAACCGTTGCTAGGGACGTTGCTATGGACTAATGCATGGAGACTCCACACGAGGCTAGATTTTCGCTTATAAGTAGTAAATAATTTTTTGTAAGCAACCTAACTTCTTGATATCTAATTATGAAGATGTTCTTGTCATCTCAGCGTCGTATTGCAACGATAAAAGCCATTTCTGAAGTATTCCACTTCGCTTTGCTTTGGTAGCAGAAGACACGATAGATTTGCTGGCTTCTGTTGCAGCGGGCGTCTTCATTGAATTGCGTCGGTAAACGAGCAAACAAGCAAGTGCATCGCCATGGCCACAAAGGCCTCCGCAATGTGCGTTTTTTTTTTTTTTCTGAAAAGAACTTAGGTTAGTTCAGAGGGGCGAAAATTTCGTAAAATCAAACCACGTCATGCAGATCAGTTACGACGACGACCTGAAGTGCACTACCGGCGTAGTGCAGGCCAGCATGAGAAACAAATCGTACGCCGTCGAGGTAAGTCGTTTGTTATTATTATTATTGAGGTTGTCAGGTTATTAAAATATTGCATGTCTATCGCAATTTCGCTTTTTTTTCGTTTTGTATACATTAAATTTGGTGGATGTGCTCTTTCGGTGAATATCTCCATCGAACCCGCGATGGGAGTGCAATCTGTAATAAACTCACCTTATGTTTTTTATCTAGTTCTTTTGCGTTTGGGGTTTTGCGGAAATCTGAAGAAACAGCAATAATATTTCTCCACGCGATGGTTACAACCAGGTACGAAGCACCCTCCCATAGCGCGAGTCCGTAAACAAAATGTGGGATCCCTACCGATTGTCTGAAGTACTTTTCTCACGGGTGCATTGCGATCTTTTAGCAGACGATCATCTCGATCGACGCCCGGACTTTCGATAAACCATATTTTGCATCGCACCCCACCACGAATTCTTATAAGTGTCTTAAACTCATTGTATTTCAAACAAATTCAATATCGGAATATCGTCTTTATTCACCCGATTCAGACGCCGGCGCCGGCTTGGCCGGCGGGTGTGTGGCAGACGGCATTCTTCTTGCATTCGTCGTCTGCTGCAGGCATCTTGAGGACCGGAAGTTGTAGTCGTAAATATTTCAGAAACAAGTGATTGCCGGCACACTTCTGTCGAAACATATATGACATTCAAGCTTTCTATATCTGTGCTTTTTAGAAGTTTAAATCCTACTCCCGATTTTTAAACGGTCGGGTTTTCGTAGCGAAACCTAGCCACATGTATTTGTCCATAACAACGACCCCAGCAACGGTTTGTTTGGACCCATGACGTCACACTTACGGAGTCAATGACTGTTTCCTTGGAATTAAATGCGCAAATTCGCATTTGAGCAGCTCTGTAGCTTCCCCGACCAGAATAGATAAAGCCAAAGGGCATATCCCTATCTTTTAAGCCATATCCCTCAATCGTACCAACAAAAAGCCAAAATAACCAAGTGGTTTATCTAAATAATCGGGAGAGTGTCTGTTATATTTAATTAATGTTATTTATTTTTGGGATCAAATAACCACCCAATCCAATAAAAAAAAAACTTTAGAAAGTAAATGTAACTAAATTCGATTACTTTCTCTCGACTCTTGTGCGATACTCCTAACAACAAGGTAGTTATAAATCTTGCCCGTAGAAGGTAGAACAATACATGACTGGATAATCCTGACTTCGAATAAGCGACAATAGAAACGACAAAAGCGCTAGCTCATGGTTTTGATAGCTGGGTCGACTCTCGTGAGGCACATGAATTTCTTTAAATCTTTATCTCGCTCCCGTAGCCAATGATATGTATCGCACCAAGACAAAAAGGCGGAGTGCCGGTTTCGCTCTTTCCCGGGGAGCCTAGAGTGGTCCGATATTTCGAGCTCCATAAAGGAGTGAGCTTAAAAAAAAAGATTATCGAAACTAAAGCTACAAGGTAGGTGAGTTGGTTTATGTCGGACACAATGAGCCCTAATGCAAAAAAAAAAAAAAAAACTGGTTAAAACTGCATGAAACTTTAAAATGACAGCACGTGAGTCTACTTTACATACCGCACTCTGGAACCCGATCGAGATTTGCGGCAGACAAGGTCGTTGAGCTTGTCACGCACAGTGTCACATCACGGAGTTCGAATTTCGCTTAAATCATTTCTTACGGCAGAGCTAATGAGTGAACGCCCTCCACGTGTCTCAGTGATTTCTACTCTGAAATATTTGCGTTAATCTGGACGCTCGGGCTTCGAATAGACCGGGAGCTCATGTTCTCAAGCGAAAACTGCTACCTGCGCTGAGACAGTAAGCATTACTCTCACGGGATGAACTTTCCCTGCGGGCTCTGTTTCCTGCACGACATCTTTCTAGAAACACTCAGCCTCAAGTCTTCTTCAGACGACGTGCGAAGGAGCACTGATTCTGTTAATTTAATGTATAATGTATGCTTCATCTATACACCTATAGGTTATAACGATGCTGGAAAACCGAGCAAGTAAGACACACCACTACCATTTCCACTCCAGCAACATTACGTTCATTCGAATCGCCCTATCCGCACTGCCATAAATCACGGTGAATACTAGCTATCTTTCGAGAGGACCAATTACGGTCGCCTGAGGGTTAACCATCAATTGTCGACAATCTTAAACGAACTTGTTGAAGCAAACATTACCTTCCCATTGTCTCCAATTCGCATCTGCGTAAGTTTTTCCTCCAAACCTGTAATTCCTAAACATTATTTTGTCACTTCATTTTTCTTTTTGCTACTGGTATTGTTGTTAAATGCATCGTATTTCGGCATATGTTACCTTATGTTCTAGATTAGAATATATTTAGCTTTTTTTTTTTTTGCTTCGTTTACGTGAAAACTAAAAATGTATCCACATGTTTTTTTGCTTTTGTTTTTTATTACGAAATTGTTTGTAGTTTCTTCGCTGCCTGCTGTAAAGGTAGTGAGAACTTTGTCAAGCGAATTTTCGCTTTTCTTCTCACCTCCTCTTTTTCTTCTCACCTCCTCTGTCACCTTGAAGTGATGGGAAAGAAACATTAGAATAATACAGAGTTAGCAAATTATTTAATTATACAAATTGCGCGTCTCATAGACAGCCGACACAGTTGTAAGGTTCTTAACTTTTTTTATAAAATTACCAGGATACTTTTAGATTATTCGTCGCAAGATAAATAGAAAACACCTACAAAAAATGTGCGCAATATTTTCCTTTTCGGTACTAACGTAGTGTAAATTCAGTCATAATAAGGAATTTGCATGCGTGGTTTTTTTACGAGAAATGCAATACAGTGTTTCTACACAAACTTGCATCTACGTTGTTTTTGTTACTGCAGCCAGATAAACTGTATAAAATCGACGCCTCTCGTCATTGAGGTTCTTGCAATACTTCATTTCAACTTAAGTCCAGACAGCAGCCGACGCTACGAGTTAATGGGACAAATCGGACAGCGTCAAATGCGCACTATCATGATGTTTGTCATAATTTTGTACGTGTTTCATCTTCGCCGAGCCAATCATAAAGAAAATACGCTTACTGATTGCGCTTTTTACGCTGCTCGATTGGCCTTATTACCTCGTAGCATCGGTAACGTCTGTATTTAAGCTGAAACGAAGGATAGCCATGAAGATGGAAGCAGGAGGACCCTCGGGTTTCTGGTTCTGAGCAACCAGGAATGGCCTCCATGCTGTCTTTCGCCTTCCACTCTAGGTGCAGTTTTTCTATTGCTACTGTTTTATGTGCTGATATCCATGGAGTTCTGTAACGTTTGACTGTAATAGCCAGCTGTAACAGCCGGCTGTAACGGGCGGTTGTAATTAACAACCGACACCGAAACGTTAGGAAAGATAGGGATCGGTATAAAATATTTCAGTCCCCGCAGGCTTCAAAATCACCAGCTTGAGGTTGTGACCCAAGTGATTTGTCGATTGAGCTACACAGGGTTGGTGGCGCCATAGCCTCCTGTGTACTGACAAAGTCTGGCAGATTGCCACGAGAAGGGGCCGCCGAAATGGAAAAGGTGGACAACGGATGAGAGAAGAGCCACGTGACTTGCGCCCTGCTGCGGCGAGACGCCGAAACATACTTCTCCCGAGCGAACAAGCGTGTTTAAGGTCTTCGGCGCTGCAAAAGCTGTGCGCTGACGTCCAGGTTTCCCTAGAAATGGCTCTTTGATACTCTGTGCTACCAGGTCCTCGCGCTACAAATCTACGACCGGGCACTCTCTGTCTCCGTCGTCGAACCGCCAGGCTTTGGGAGTATAGAGGAGGCTATGGTGGTACGGACCACGCAAAGAAGAGTTTATTCCCACGGCGCGTGAATGAGCTCGCGCGCTTTGTGACTTTTCCAGTCACGTAGTGCCATTTCGTGGCGGTTTTAAGAAATGGAAGCGAATGTGCGGTAAGTGGTGCCGTTCAGACGCCCTCTTCTCCTTCCCGTGAATGCTTACCGCACATTCTATACTTACCAGTCTTTGTCGGCATGATCAGGACGGAATAAGTTTGTTATTCGTATTTTTCTTCAATACTGGTGTCCTCCAACTAGAGATACCGAATAAGCTACGCTTTAGAGCAACGACGGTTCGCCCTTCGTAGTGTTTCGAATTATGTTGCCAGTTATTTGACGCTTCACTTAAAACCGCAGGAAGCGCTTGTCAGACTTCGAAAAATGTTGGAACTTTCCGCGACAGAGCAAAATGACGTTGCGCGACCTTCCTGTCACCAGATTTCTAAAACTCAAGAAGTAGAATTTTAAATTGCAGCTATCGCCAATAGACCTTTTGCGAAATCCCCCAAGCGCCCTGGCCCGCGCGCGAGGAATTGTGGGAGAGACTGTTCCTCGCCTGGCCGCTCTGCCTTGAGATCGTATTGCCTTGTCGCTTGCCTCCTTTTAATTCTCTGTTTTTTTATTCTATTACCTATTTTTATCTATTCCAGTGTATTTTTTGTTGCTTCTAAGTGTTTCTATACTCTTCGGCGCGCGGTATTTCTTGTATAAATATAGTATTTGCGTCTTTATTTTGCCTTTTTCGACGGGAGTGCCGACGGACAACACGCCGCTTCGCGCGTCGTTCTTCGGGTGAGTACTATATCGTTGCTATCGATTCCTATCGCGCTCTTAGCTGTTCATTTTTGGTTCATTTGACCCGCGTGCAGTCGAGAGGAGCCATTTATGAACACAAGTGCACATGTCGGCAGAGTTCTGAATCAACAATCACGACGCGAGAGCCGGGTGCGCGGTGATTTGGCCGCCCGCGCTCGCTCCGTTGGCTCGCACTGCAGCGTATGCCTTCGAGTTCCGCTTACTTGACCAAGATACAGCACGCCGCTTTGTCGCCACGAACCATTTGTCCGAATGTTTGCGAAGCTGAGGCATATGCAACGCTGCGGCGCCTGACAACTGCGCGCTGCAGCGCGATCCCTTCGCAAACGCCGACGGCTCAATGTCGCGGCTTGAATGCGTTTATAGCATGCCTTCGTAATCTACCTGCTAAGCTGCTGTCAGTTGCCAACGCCCTTTTTCAAGTGCAGAGCTGTATTGCCGCGAATCATTGTTTCGAATGCCTGCGAAGCTGTAACACCGTTCGTCATATCCAACGCTGCAGTGCCTGACAAACTGCGCGCAGCGGCGCGAGCCCTTCTTAAGTGCCGGTGACCAAACGTCGCGGCTTTTTTGCGCTTATGGTATTTATGCATTTGCCTTCTTAATTTTTCTGCTAAGCGGTTGTCAATTGCAAACACCCTTTTTCAAGTCCAGAAATGTGCTGCCACCCAGGCAGTTATCTTGAAACTCGTAGTTCCTTCGATAATTTTATTTCTCTAGTCAAGACGTCAGCTCAAGGTATTTTATTTCGTTATGTGACCTTCAGCAGCAACATGCCCGGTGGTGCAGTTTGCTGTGTACCAGGCCGTGCAAGCAATATTGCCAGCGCACAGCATGTTTCCTGGCACCGCTTTCCAAAAGACAGCGTCTTGCGAAGCGTTTGGGTGAAGACAACTGCGTGCTGTTGTCAGGCGCCGCAGCGTTGGATAGGCCGAACGGTGTTACGGCTTCGCAGGCATCCGGACAAATGATTCGCGGCAACACATTTCTGCACTTGAAAAAGGGCGTTGGCAACTGACAACAGCTTAGCAGAGAGATTACGAAGGCATGCCATAGTCGCATTCAAGCCGCGACGTTGAGCCGTCGGCGTTGGCGAAGGGATCGCGCCGCAGCGCGCAGTTCTCAGGCGCCGCAGCGTTGCATATGCCTCAGCTTCGCAAACATTCGGACAAATGGTTCGCGGCGAGAAAGCGGCGTGCTGTCTTGGTCACGTAAGCGGAACTCGAAGGCATACGCTACAGTGCGAGTCAACGGAGCGAGAGCGCGCGGCCAAATCACAGTGCACTCGGCTCTCGCGTCGCGATCGTTGATTCAGAACTCCGCTGACCCCTATGACATGAGCGCGGGTGTTCATAAAAGGATCCTCTCGACTGCACGCGAGTTAAATGAACCAAAATGAACACCTAACAGCGCGATAGGAATCGGTAGCAACGGTAGTACTCTCCCGGGGAACGACGCACGAAGCGGCGTGTTGTCCGTCGGCACTCCGGTCAAAAAAGGCAAAATAAAAACACAAATGCTGTATATATACAAGAAATATCGCCCGCAGAAGAGAAGGGAAACACTTAGAAGCAATTATATAGACACTGGAATAAATAAAAATAGGTAATAGAATCAAAAACAGAGGATTAAGAGGAGTCAAGCGACAAGGCAATGCGATGTCAAGGCAGAGCAGCCAGGCGAGGGACAGCTTCTCCCACAATTCCTCGCGCGCGGGCTGGGGCGCTTCGGAAAATTTCAAAATCGTCTATTGCACCCACATTGCCAAAAAGACAGCCGGAAATAAAATGCCGATTCTCTAGACGAACCTTATTTAGTTGCTCTATCCCCAAGTTTGCTTGACAGACTTTCTTTCATGGTAATACAACCCGAGACTCAGGAATGAATCATCACCAGCTCGCTGTTTTTTTTAAGTATTATTGCAGATACTTTCTTTCCTTCGCCTCTTTATTCACCTTAATAACCGTGGCACTCTACTGTTTTAGTTTCCGACTGGTGTTTTTACCGCGACTTCAAAAGTGGTCTCCATGTTTGCCTGATCGCGCCATTCTGTGTCATGCTGTTGCCTGTCGCGATCCTGGCGTGGGCACAACAGCGGAGGTGGACGCGGTGGACGCCTGTTCTGTCGCAGGTTCCTCTACAGCCAGTCAGTCGTTGGATACCAAAGCAGACGCAATTGGGGACGCCGCGACGACGGCGACCGTCGCGTCCTCTCATCTTTTCGCCAGCATTTCCAACTCCAACCGCCAGCATTGCAACATCCGACAGTATGACACACCTGCTCTTGTGACGCAATTAGTTGTCACTTCGGGACAACTTTCATTGCAGGGTCAAATAGGACGCTAAACACACCATTTGAAGAAGCGTTCAAAGCACCGTTGCACATTCAAGTTCAATTAAAAGAAAAACGGTTGTTCGGCCCCCATAAGAAAAAAAACAAAAGAAGAAAACTACGTCTGGCAGAGCGTTGAAACTCTGCGAGAATAAGACACTCGAGGTGGAAATAGGATGCAAAATTTTGTGAATATGGCGTTACCAGGATCAACAGACAAAGAAGACAAAAAACTGGTCCTTATGAGTTGACTTCCACTTAAGCCTAAATTCGTAAAAAACGAACTATCGGGTGTCTGAAATACATAGGCTGCGACTACTTTGGACCGTAAATATTGGCGCTTGAACGTAGCAATATAAAAGTTTCCTCAAAAATGTATTTCACAGGTGGGTTTTACGCTGTAAATTTACGAAGCGTAGCACCCTTTCTGTACACTATTATGCTAAAAACTTGACAGGGTCCGCCATTGACCCTGGCAAGTTTTTGGCCCTGTTATTTACAGACAGGGAGCTACGCTTTGCAATTGCAACACTTTCGCTGAAAAGTTTAGAGTGCTACGTGCATGCACCGAGTTTTATGGCACATTTTAGATGTAGCCTCGTATTTCAGACACCCAATAGTACTATGGGCGACTGTAGCTTTTATTTCCATAAAACGAACATGTCAGGAAGAAAGAAAACTATGTTGTTTTTATTCCTGATAAGTTTGTCTTACTATAAACGATTCCACAGGCTCTCACAATATTATTTCTTTGTTTGACAAAACTATATTTTGGATGTCGGCTCGTGCACAGAATGCGTTTTTCCTTCATATCATTTTATGCCGGTAACGTCATGTTCTCAAATGTTTGCATTTTATCCCAACCGCTAGAGTCATATTTTGACTGAGTTTCAACTTTCTGGAGTGCGTAGTTCATTCACGGAGGCCGAAAAAACCGGGTCTCATTCAATCGATCCCGGTGTATTCTAAACAAACTCGTCGGTGTCCGATTCGCAGGCGAGCACGTGAGCGTCGCCCTCCGCACGAACCGACCTCCCATCCTGCAGAGCTACCAGCTGCCGGACCTGACGCTGACCTGCAGGGCCGCTTTCACAAATGGCAGCGCTTTCATGGAAGCGATCCGAGGAAGCTACGCCTACGCCTACGTGTGGACTAAGAACGACGTGTACCTGAACGAGTCGTTCCGTTCCATCCAACCAGAGAAGGTGATCGAAAGAACCACCTTCTCGCACTCGTACGCGTCCAGTCAGGGTCACTACCGCTGCGGTCTCAAGGCGTTGCCCTCCGGAAGCACAGTTTGGTCGAACACGGTTACCGTGGTACTTGAAGGTGAGACACGGCCCTTATTGGTTTGCTCAAACATTTGGATTTCTCCAAGGTTTTCTAAAGATGCACTCCTATATTTTCGTGGAGAATTAGAGTTCCTTAATGGTGTTCTTTAGAAGAGTGTTACCCATGAGGTGAGTTTACAATGTACCCAAGTAGCACGAAGTTGGCTCCAAAAGGAAGGTTGATGGGGGTCCAACACACACACACACACAAAGGATATATTCTTACAACCCTTGTCACATATACTACACCCCAAAACTTTAGCTCGACGTACGGCGCTCCGACGTTGAGCCGACGGTACCAACTTGAACGACCGGCTTGACAGGCGCGTTCTGCGACTTATTAAAATAGCTAATGTACATGTGACTGACCGAAAAAAAAATACCCGAGATTTTCTTGACACAAGAACAAAACCTTAGTGTTTTTTTTTTTTTTTTGTCTAATCTTTGATGCGTACTTTGTTGTTCAATGTTATATTCCACCATCATCAAGCCTCTCGTAAACGTTGAAGCCATCAGTTCGACGTCAGTCTGACTTGGGCTGCCCACTGGGCTACCCTCGTGGGACCCACAGCGGGCCTACTTGGGCAGCCCCCGTGAGGTCGCCCCGGAACCTCATTTCGCTCGGGGTCCATTTCATATTTTTCTTACGTTTTTGGAGTACAGCAGTGCATAACAAATTGAGCATGCCTCACTTGCCCCGTGGGCCTACTGGAAACATTACAATTTTGATAAATCAATAAACGTCTTGAGCAAGGCCATAGCAAATTGGGCATTTCAAATGTACGAAATGGAACAAAAAAAAAAGCTGTGCAAATTGCAAATCGGGATTCATGGCCAGCTTGAACCATCTACAGACCTTCAATTATACAAAAGACACGACATTCTATCGAGCATGTTTTGAATCCATCCTAAAATTCAATACTCTGTCAAAAAAATCTACCCCTTGTAAGACGGCCTCCTCAATATGCGTAGTAATAGTGCGTTAGTAATAAAGTTTACCAAGCCTAAACATTTTCACTCATGATTAGAATTACAATCCTCGGTGATTCGGTACACAATTAAGGCAATCACTTGTGTTCAATTTTCAAAACTTGCAGTAAGTATTAGCCGAAGCTGCCGTTTTGGGGGTCGCACAGGTATTCCAAGTTTGACATGCCCAAGCTTTCCCGCCTCGGAGCCCACATTGTTGCTAACTCGGGCCCCACGGAGCCGAGGTGAGACCCACTGGTGCTTTACATGGGCAACCCAAGTCGGGCAGGCCCACGCTTTGCCGACGTAAAGCCCACACCGTTGGCAACTTGGCTCCGCAGCGCCGAGGTGGGACCCACGGGTGCTTTACATGGGCAGCCTGATTCAGTCAACGACACATTGGGCTCAGTGATCAGGAACGAACTGCTTCGTCTTTATCCAAACCGAGTACGCGCGTGTGCGTGTTGCATTACACAAGGTTTCAGGAATCACAACTGTTACATCTCCCTTTCTTTGTAGTCTGGAAGACAAAGCAATTCCCAAACCGTGATCAAAATAAGAAATAAGAAAAATAACTAAAAAATACAAAAAACACAAAAATGAAAAACAAAAATCAAGAAAAGTACACATTTACAATAAGCCCGGGGTATTCTGCTTAAGCGTTCTGTTGAAATGTGTCATCGTAGTGTAGTCGCTTAGGCTGCTGCACAGTTCAAGTTGATGTCGGAGTAGCACGCACACTAGCCCAATCAATCAACCCGGGACCGTCTTGCTGCACTGCTGGGGTCACTGGAACTAGGGTGCTGGTCAGGGTTCGACATGAGCTCGTGGCTGGACAATCTTGCTGAACTGGTAGGCTCATTGCAGTGGGAGCAACTTCAATGTTGGCCGGCTCCCAGTCTGGACAAGTACCCTTGAAGATATT
The DNA here is from genome assembly GCF_016920785.2 of Ixodes scapularis. NCBI lineage: Eukaryota > Metazoa > Arthropoda > Arachnida > Ixodida > Ixodidae > Ixodes > Ixodes scapularis. The sequence goes on from NW_024609868.1 coordinate 150,895,369, forward strand.
CGTACGCGCAAAGTCTCCCTTCGTCAGGAGCAGGTGAATTCGTTTCCGTCGAAACTTCCGCCCGTCCTCCGTGACGACCAATGAAGAACGAGGCGCCACATTTTGTAGCACTTGACCCTTCGTGGTCAATTATTCTTTGTCCCTCAGGCGTACCACGTCACCTTCCTGTAGTGGCATCAGGAAACATCCCTTGCTGCTATCTGGGTTGCGTCCTCGGAGTGTTGTTGGGACTGTGGGCGAGAGGTCGGGAAGGCGGGACCTAACGCGGAGTCCCACGAGAGCCTCGCTGGGACACCGGCCGTTTTCCAGAGGTGTAGACCCGTAACCCAGAAACCCCAGCCACAAGTCCTCATTAGCCTCAGCAGTTTTCCGCAGTATTCGTTTTGCCACTTGCACACACTTTTCCGCAAGTCCTCTGGCGCGAGAAAAGTGCGGACTGGACGTTGTGTGCCTAAACTCGTACTTCAAAGCAAACCTCTTAAACTGACGTGGTGAGAACTGTGTTGCTGTCGCTGCCCACTTCAAGAGGTATGCCGTATGCAGCAAACATGCTGCTCAATGCCGAAATTACAGTCTCTGACGTCGACTCTCTGAGCCTCTCCACTTCTGTGAAATTATAAAATGCATCATCGGCAACAATGCACGTGTTTCCAGCCTGTACAAACAGGTCTACGCCAATGCGTGTCTGTGGTAAGTTGGGATCCTCTGGCGTCATTAGTGGCTCATTCCATTGCTGGCGCGCAAATTGTTTGCAGAGTGGGCATCGCTGAATCATCGTCGTGATGTTACTGTTAATGCCCGGCAAAAAAACTGTCTCGCTTTTGCACTGCACTTATTAATACCACGATGACCATCATGAATGCGCTTCAGGATTTGCTTGCGCATGGTCAGTGGGATCATCATTTTGCGCCCTTGAACAAAACCCCGCCAACTTCTGTTAGCTCTTCGGCAGAAGGCTTATACTCTCCTTGAACAGGATTCTTTTCTCGGAGACAGTTAAATGTCTCAGTGAACGCCGTGTCCTGAGCAGTTTCACTCACCAGTTGAGTCTTGGTGCGCTTATTTTATAAAACTTTGCTATATCTCCAATACATGCACTTCGATAACGTTCAGTTTCATGCCATGTGAACGTCCGACGGGAAGCGCTCTTGAAAGAACGTCTGGCACCCCCAAGTCTTTTCCAGGTATGTACGCCGCACTTAAAATGACTCTTGAAGCGTATGCCACTGGCTGCCATCCCTGCTCGAGCTATTGTAGCAGCGCCGCGCCTATCCCTTACTTAGATGCATCCGAAGATACTTTCACAGTTTTTGTTTTCGAATCAAAAAGCACCAGCATTGGGGCAGTAGCCAGAAAATTTTTAAACCTTCCCATCCTGCTTGGTGTGCCTTAGACCACTGTCCTTAATAACTTCTCGCATTAATGTCGTTTTTGAGGCCAAGTGGGGCAGAAGCTTTGTGAAGTAATTTATGAAGCCAAAAATCTCTGCACTTTTTTTTCTTATTTGCTGGATGAGGGATGTTCTGAATGCTCTGAACCAGGGCCGGGCGTGGAAATATACCATATTCAGTGATTGTGTTCGCCACGTACTCAATTTTCTTGTGGGTCAGTTTGCATTTGCTCAGGATAGACTTAAAACCCTCTTGCCTGGTCCTCTGCAGTACTGCGCGTAATCTTTTATTACGCTGTGCCTACGTTCTACCCCACACCAGAATGTCTTCGATGTATAACCTAACTCCGGGAATTCCCCGAGCATTTGTGACATCACTTTTTGAAACACTTCCAGTGCAGAAACTATCCCACAAGTTATCTCCCAAATGGCGTGGCGAAAGTAAAACTTCTGGCGGTCTCGGCATCCAACGGTATTTCATGAAATCCAGAATTTGCATCAAGGGTTGAAAACCACCGTGCACCCGCTAGCTCAAACTCGATGTCTTTTTTTGGGGGGGAAGTTGGAAACGCTTTCGCTTCACTCACTCCTTTGTGCTCCGGGTATCCCAGCATGCCCTGAGCTGTACGTCTTTTTAAGTTCAATAAGCAAATGTCACCGATTCCGTTGGTTCTTCTACTTTCCGGATGACTCTGTCAGTGATTAAGTGCTGAAGCTCCTTTTCCAGTGACTGTCGTAACTCTTGAGGAATTCGTCGGGCTGCTTGAACCGTTGACTTGGCCCCGTCGTTTAGTACCATAGCGTACGTTTGTTTCACACAGCCCAAACCCCGGAACACGTCAGGAAATCCTGATGCTACTGCATTCGCGTCGTCACAGGAAATCGCCGAAACACGATTAACGAGTCCAAATAGTTCGCTGGCTTAAGACCGAGAATGATTGCCATTTGGGGGGAGGGGGGGGGGGAACTTCTTCCCAAGGAAGGGATCGATGGCATTTGCCGTGTTGTTGCAAACGACCTTCAAACCTGCTTTTCCTGCGTACGCAAATACACCACCGCTGTAACTACGCGCAATTTTTGTGCTTTTTCGCGAATTCGCGTTTGTGTCTGCGCGTTTGCATCACGATAGTGGCCACAAGTTAGCTTGCGCGAAAGTGTCAATCTTCAGAACGACGTCCTTATCGACAACCTTCGCCGGCACCAGCCAGTCTGGTTGATTGCTTGTGCTGCGCATGTCCACTTCCAGAATTTCAAAGTCTCTCCCCGCTTCCGTGGCTTCCTCGGCAGTTACGTCGTTGTTGATGATCGCGTTCACTCAGTTTGGGCAACCTGCCGCAAAATTATCTTGACGTTGACATTTTCGGCATTCTTTTCCCACCGCTGGACAGCCCGCTACTCGGTGAATGAAGTTGCACTTCTGGCAGCGGTTTCGTCTAGGTGGTACTTGAACTGGCACCGATGAACGCTTGTTCGTTGTCCGTTTGATACTGAGGACGAATTCTTCAGGCTTGTTCCAAGCTTTGTTTTGCTTTGCTGATATGTCATCCGCCTTCCACATGTCCACTGCTCTGGCAAGAGGCAAGTCCTGTTCTCGCACCAGCCTTTGCTGTAGCTTTTTGTTTGCGGTTCCAAACATGAGCTGATCTCTGGTCATTCAATCGGTCAAACTACCGAATTCACAGGTCTTGGCCTTTGACAAGAGGTCGTAGTAGAATGTTTCAAACTGCTCAAATTCTGCTTGTACCCTCAATCTGAATACGTAGCGATCGTAAGTTTCATTTTTCTTGAAAAAGCAGTAGCTTTGAAGCTTTTCTAAGACGTTCGCTTAGGTCAGCTCTCCCTCGAGGTTGAAGGTGTCGTAGACGCCTTCAACCCCAGCGACATGCAGCATCACTGGAATCTTCTGCTACTCCCTCCTTCTAATGGGAGACTCCGTAGCAGCCATGAAGAATTCTAGCCGTTGCTCGAAACGTCGCCAGTTTTCATGTTAAAACTTTCCAACCACTTCTGACACCACGAATGAGTCAACGACGCATCGGGCTTAGTGAGCAGAAACGAACGTCTTCTTTATCCAAACCAAGTATTCGCGCGTGCGTGCTGCATCGCACAAGTTCGCAAGCATCACAACTGTTGCACAGCCAAAGCGGGCATGCCCACGCTTTGCCACCGTGGAGTCCACACAGTTGGTAGCTTGGCCCCCTCAGAGCCGAAGTGGGACCCACGGGGGTCTACATGTGCAGCCCAAATCGGGCATGCCTAACATTTTTTTTACATGGAGCCCCCATCTTCGTAAGCTGGCCTTCTGCCAGCTTACAATTCAGCGCCAACTTTATCTCCGCTCTGATATTTTCTGACTATCAACCTCTGCTGCGCTTATTATGTTTAACTCGCTAATTGGTTCATCGCGTCTGCTTTTGCAGCACAACATTGTAAATGCGTCTAATCCCCTCAATAGCATGTGAATTATATCCGTCTTTAATTTGGCTTTCTTCACATCTGTAAGCTATTTTGCAGCAATAATTGCCGGTAAAACGGCCATCCTGAGGGAACTACCTGGTACAACGTGGTGTTTCAAAAACCAACCAACTTCAAAACTGCCGGAACCTTTCTTGAGATAGGCACAATGTATTGGAAGTATTGATCGAAATATAAACATAGCAATCGAACATTTTATTTAGCGACACAGAGTCCATTGTCAAGGCTTGCTACACGCTATGTTGGGGCTGGGATATACGACAAAAACGTTAACAATATTAGATAAGCAAAAATAGTTGATGCAAAAGAGGGAAAAAAAAGATATATCCCATCTCGGTTAATAAAGTAGTAATAAAAAAGCGAATTTACGAGGCGGCCTTTAGGTATCGGGTTTATGCGCTGCAAGGCAACTAAAGTCAGAAGCGAAGCCTCCGAGGCTCATAGGGGCTGCTTAAATCCTCAATTCTGTGCTCGAGCAAAGAAAACGGTTTCTCAGTTCCAGGACGGTGGACGCCCACACTAAAAACAGATGTGTGAACAATTGAAGTATAAAAAAAAATACAAGTCCGGTACTTTTTTTTTTATTTCTGAAACAACAGTTTGCAACAAAACTTTTTATAAAAATCAACTATAAATCAGTATTGATTTGCTTCGGCAGAGTTAGTGGATATTTTTGTTTTTAAGCCGAAAAACAGTATGTTTTAGTTTTAGGTAAACCTCATTATACGTTTTCAGTCTAGGTACCGCTGTTGATGGTGTACCAACATAAAAAGTTTTTCAGTAGACCATTTTTTGGATCTGTTCCCGGTACGATGGAACGCTCTTTACAGAGTGTTTATAACTCATATAAGCTGGAAAAAAAGTTGAAAGGTGACAAAACTATATTGAGGTTCATATCAATGTCAAAATTATTTTAACTTCTCAAATTTAGCACAAATGAAGTACTATCGTAAACTACAATGCGCAACATTTTCTGTCTACGAAAAGATGCTTCAATACTGTTCGATATCATTTCAACATAAACCCTCTATTGTTTACTCTCTGCTCTTTCAGATTTCCTCACGTACCGAATGTCAGGAAGGCCGAGCGTCGAGGTGGGAAACATATTTTATGTCGGCACTCGACTTGAAGCCTTCGCACAGACCATCAACCTAGCGGCTCAAAAAGACCCTCAGCTTTCTTCGTGGAGTTACTCCGGAGCCAAAGTGTGATCTTTCCTTCTCCTGTGCCTTTTCCTTTGAGTTTTGTTTAGTTTAATTGGATTACATTATTAGACATCTTTCTCTGTATTAGATTTGTTTAAGAAATAGCGGAGTTAAATATAACTATATCTTTTTTTTCTGCGTTTTTGTTCCCGGAGTAGGTGGTTACAGTTAAACGTTTTTTTTTTTTTTTTTTGTGGTTTTATGTAAAGGCGATTACGTTTCTGGTGGGATGTATATAGCTTTTATTAATAAAACAATATGTGGTATAGCCCAGTCACTGAACAAAACTGAGCTTTCAAATGCAATTATATGTAGATGTTTAGAGTCAAAACTGACGTGATAATATAAATTCAAATAATGAGTTCAAAACAATTACTTCCTCTAAACGGCACACGATTGTATCTAGAATTTTTTGTGGTCCGAACCTCGACCTAAGGCCTTTTTTAGATCATCTGACTTGTTTTTGTAGGAATCGCAAACATAGAACGCAAATAATATTGTCTCACATACTGATTGCTATATATAACCCAGCACACGTTTAGGAAGTATAAAATAACACAAACCGAAAACATGTATGCTGTTGTCATTCGCATAGGAGTGTAGTCTGAGGTTGTCGAAGTTGATATGGTATCAAACGACAATAGTTATACACGATTCTAACCGGAGACGACGGAAAACAAAGGGGACAAGCGACAGACGCACACTTCTCAAACGCAGCTAAATAGATTTTATTCACCCATCGGAAATTATATGCCGCCCCTCGCACGACCTGCACCGAGTTTGCACACGCGGACACAGCCAGCGCCACGTCTCCATAACATGGCCATCGATATACCCCTGTATACCCCACCCTCTCACGTGACCTGCACCGAGTTTGCACACGTTTACACATCCATCGCACGCCCTCCAAAACACACCCAATGGTACATCACGTAAACTACTCTACCAAAATCGTATAAAATTAAAAAAATAGAAATGATCTTATACAATGTTTTCTTTTCCCTTATTCCACCCCGAACAAAAGTAAAAACCTCCCCGACGCCGATTCCAGTGAGTTTGAAGGCTGGCTAATAAAATTCTCCACAAAGTCAATCATAAATGCTTCTTTTAGAACTTTTTCTGCACAATTTTTTTCTTAAACACTCAATAGAGTAGTGTCCTCTCACACCGGCCAAAAATTGTTGCACTTTTATACGTAGCTTGCTATATCCGAGTTCTTTTCATTATTCTTGACAGTCATTTTGTGCTCGAGTAACCTTTCATTCAAAAAGCGATTTGCTTGTCCGATGTAGGTGAACCCACAGGTCATTGAAATGTTTTAGAGAATACCAACCTGGCATTTCACGGGGCCTCTCTGTAACTTTTCAGACATCCTTGAATTTACCTTAAAATGGCGTCGGCCTCTCGTCGGCCTGCAGTAAAGACCACCTTTACCCTGAACATTTTCGCAATAACCATGAAATCGTGCGAAAACCTGCGAAAAAACGGAATACGCGGCACTCTGTACGGTTTCTCTCTCGTTTTCTTTTTTATGCAAATAAACCTCTTTTGGCATTTCAAGGCTATTCCGTCCACTATGTTGTGGATAATATATATTCATCTGCATTTAAAACGTGTGTTTATCTGTTGTCCCCTTTGTCGACCGTCTTCTCCGGTTACAATCATGGGTAACGTCAACCAACTCGCCAGTTTAGTAACCTTTTCTTCTGACAATAGTTGCGTGTGAGCTATATATATACTTTTCGAATAACTAAATTCAAAAGTACCTTGGCTGTTTAAGTTTTGATATTTCGTCGACCGCTTAGATACTCATTTTGTAGTGAGATTTCTGAACGATAAGCTTTTATTTGTTGATCTTGCCACAACGTTGCCACTGAATTCAACGATATTTAATATGTCAAACCACTACTCCAGCAAAAGACATTATCTCTTTATTGATTTAATGTTCGTAATATTCCAAAATTATGACTCGGGGTTAAAACAGAGCATCAATGTCCATTCAGTTTTTTCCTAAATGTAAGCAGGCCCTTAGAAGAGAGTTATTTTATTTAGCGTAATCATTAGAGTATAATTTTTTCAAGATGGAGAGTGTTGACCTTTCTTGAATGCAAGATATAATGTAAGTTATATATAAACCCTAAACTCTTTTTTTTTCAGATTAAAGAGGTTTCCTGACGAACCGCCGGTTCTCGAAGTCTATGCACTGCTCTACTTCCATCGCAACTTGTCGCAGTACGAGTGGTTGAACCGCAACATATCAGTGCCGTCTTACGCGGCCCCTCAAGAAAATAGTCCATTTGTTCGCACGTGGAAATCTACATTTGGAGAAGGAGAACTCACCGACGTTGGTATGAAATTCGATTTCTCAATATTTTACCTGGCAATTGCATCAGGGTGTTCCTTTGTATGCACCAAGTGTCAACGCCGTCCTGCGACCTAAATAGATACGAGTAGATTATCGAAAGACAAATGCAAGAATTACCGTGGTATTCTGCGCTCGAACATGAAGGAATCAATGTTTCCGAATCTTTTGTTCCAGATCACCTTGAAACGGATTGAACAAACCTGCCGGCGAACTGAAGTAGACACGCAATATTGGGCTACAATTGCACCCGTGCATCAATTAAATACGTTTAAGCGATTAGGTGGTTACCTTTAATAAATTCATTATTGCGTTAAAAGGAAGCTGAATCACTCTTGAAACAAACAAAAAACGAGTTCGAGGTAAATTCTGGCGTATTTTTTTCCCATGAATCTGAATATCACGTTCGCTTTCCCCGAAGATATAACTAAACGCAAAAACCTCCGATCAGTCGTGACGTCATACTAGGATATTAGGGCCGCCAAGCGCGTGCAATTCCGAGCTTGCCAGTTGTATTCTCCCGCTCTGATACCAGTCGTGGCGTCTCTCTTTGACCTTTCTAAAAATAGCAAGAGTGGGCGTGCATAGCTTTCACAAATGCCACTAAATAAGCTACACTTCAGAGTAAAGACATTCGGCCATATTGTGCCTTAAAATCATGGTTGCCAATTATCTGAATCTTTATTTGAAATCACAGGAAACATTTTTCCGCCCTCCACAAATGTTTAAACAGTTCGCATGTGAGCAAAGAAATATTACGTGAGCTTCCTAACACCGAATCTAATGCTGAATAAGTCGCACTTTTGAATCATGACGATCGGCAGTTGCGTCTGCTCTGCATACGAGCCAAAATGGCGACGCCCACAACAATGTCGGGGAACGGAGGGCCGATACTCTAAAAATAGTACCTTTTTTTTTTTTTTTTTTGGCTGTAGCTTTGACTGGCGCTGAAAGTGCGCGATGGCGAAGATTCCGAAAACTCTTAATGTGACATACCGCTACCCCCCCCCCCCCCCCCCCCCCCCTTAGGAAGGAGGATCGAAAGAGGAGCTTCAGCAGTACTTTGAAAACTAATTTCTGCAGCCACCGTGCGTGCACCAAATTGAAAAATCAATCCCGATATTTGTGATCCTGGAGGCCAAATGAAGACGCTTTAGGTGTTTTTCCTAAAAAACAAAATCGCTTCAGTTTCCCTTTAATCGTTGTAATGAAATATCTGATAGAATTGTCGAAATATTGCGAAGTATATATTGTGATGCAATCGAAGAAGAAAATTGCCTTGATTCGTACAGCATTAGCGATGTAGAAATAGTGCGATTTAGGGAAGCTATTTCATTTTATACACTGACTAGTTCATGCATTAGAATGCCACATACTAATATAGTGATGTCTCGTTAATATGGACGCCTCCGCTACCCCCAAAAGAATCGTCCGTAATCTGAGTTGTCCATATTAACGAGACAAAAATGTATGTACTTTTGCAGTTTGTTCCCCGAAACTGGTGCTCATGTAGCGGGGTATTCATATTAACAGGGTCCATATTAACGAGACATGACTATTGCAGTTATAGGAGGGAAGGCACGATTAGATGTATGTGCACTGTAGTTCCGTAGATTGTGAAATATTTGTTATTTAGCTCAAAATACTTTATCAATAAAAGGATCAGGCAATGACCTGAGACAAATCAGCGCAATACTTCGCAGTTTCTTCATCTTCCACATCATACTCAGTCGGCATAAGGGAAGCGAAAACGCATTGCCAATGCAGACGAATGTTCTCCAGCAGTAAGTTAAGGACAACATATAATATAGCTTCTTAATGAATATATGACATCTCCCATAAATGATGTTGTCTTGCCAGCGATCAAGTTTATGCTGTTGAGTTTGGCCGCAACGTTTAACCGAATAATTGATTAATAGAGTAATCAGTTAATATTCCATTAATTGATTATTTCACCACTTAAATTATATTTTATCCCGCTCCGGGGTATTCCTACAACAAAACGCTCACTCGTCTATTACATTTAAATGTGCTGACAGCTGAGCTACCAATTTAAGTTCATTCCTAAGACTTTACTGCGTCGTGACGCTGTGCCTGATGCGTGAGGCCGTATTTAAAAGCCGGTTGCCTCCATGGTAGATTATATATATATATATATATATATTTTTATGTGAGCCCTAGCCACTAAAAACAAAAGGTGTCCGGATATTAAAGCTAATGTACCGCATCTGGGTGTTGTTATTGTAGTTCAGACGTACCTATAAGGAAGGTCAAGAGGACTTCCACGTGCCCTAATTTCTTCACTAAGTAGTTTTGAAAGCACTTCAGTTCTGCCACAAGACGTGGCAGAACTGAAGTGCTTACCTTGTGCAAGTATTAAGAAATGAGGCAGGTACCGCTACTTGTGTTGAGATTACGCTGCCTTACGGCCATAATGTAAGCCGCAAAATTAACTCTTCTTAATTATAACATGCTCATGATTTTCTTCGTCAGAATATATATATAGACAATAGGATAGACTTTTTATGATCAAAAGATGTTCAAGTTAGCAAGAAAATGTTGCTAGACGCTTAGAACCTTAAATTAATTTTGGTTAATATTTTACGAAAGGAGTGCTGGTCAATACTTTGCTCCTTAATGCTACCTGTTATTTAAGTTCCCCGCGTTCATGCTTGACGCAGAGTAACTATTGCGGCTAAAACACCGATATTGAACTTGAGAACTCTTGATGACAATAATTGGTTGATTTTCTACGCAAAACGCTGTTTTACTCCAGCTAGTGTGTAAAAATAATTTCATTGTATTCATACTTACCTTACTAGGAAAAAGACTGAGCAGCCTAGAAGCTTTTTGTCATATATAGTAAAAGCGCATACCGAAAACAAATATCATCTATTTCCCACTCATTCCTGCGTTTTTAGATTTCCGCATTCATTGTTCATTATCCTGAGCAAGACAATAAGTTGTCAATATAATCGTCGCTCAGTCCATTGTTTACGCGAGATTGTAGGTTCTCCAAAAATCAAAGAAATGTGTAAACGTCCATCCTGCCCCTAGAAGATTTTTTTTTTTATTTCCCTTGAGTTTTGTTAAATTAGTGCTGTCACAAAATAGCAGCTTGCCGTCTCATATCAGGCGTTTCGGCTGTTATAGACAACCCAGCAATAAATATTTGTCTCTGCTTATACCTGCTTAATTGAAATAAGTGTTTGTAGTTCAAGCCTGCTATTCATGGATTACTAATCTAGAAATTCGATGGATTGTCGCGAATTCTATTGGTGCTTTCTCAGTATATTACTTCACATTCAGTGTAAAAATGAAAACAGATTTTTCGAGAGATCCTGATTTTTTTTACTAGCTAACTGTATATAGGTAACGGTAAACGTATGAGCATAGTAAAACCCATCAATCACCAGTTGCGATGACTAAATACCCCCTTGCATAGTTATAAAGCAGTTGCCTCCAGGAAATAAGGTGAATTTTCCTACCGCGCAGGATGTCACTGCACTGCATTACCCGTAAATATGTTAAAAAACTATATAACCTGTTAATAATAGCAAAATTATATTAAGCAATTGTTAACGCGAGTGAACCTTAAAATAAAGAACTACTTCCGGACGAGAAATCACAGTAAACCCAAAAGAATTTTGGGTTTACTTTATTAAACTTTATATTTAATAAAATCATGTTTTTTTCTTCTTTTTTGTCTTTTTGTTTTTTAGTTTTGGTAAACTATACAGGATATTTTTCAAAACGCGGGCCATTCGTTCATGCGAAAGGTGTGCAGCGCGCAGAAAAAAGGCAAATGTCGTATCGGTCTTAGTCAAAGTGGCCATTTGGGAAATTAAAGACGCTCGGTATAACTATAAAACTAATTACTTTTTAGCAATTTCCTTTTCAGTTAGAATTAACTTATAGCATGTTTTGATTCAGAAACTTTCTGGGCATCAACAAAAACCGCTAAGTCAAGGAACTCAGTTTAGAGCGTCACAAAAAACGCTCAATTCTGACGCGTTTCTAGAGTTCGGTGTTCTATCAGAGCGCATATTTGAGGTCGCTGTCCTGTCTCTTTGCGGCCGCGGCGCGCAACTTCCGTGCGACACACTTCCCTCCACACGTCTCTCTTCCTTCAACTTGCTTCCTTCTTTTCTACGGAGGAGGCGAAGCGGCAGCTGCCAACACCTCCTAGAAGACAAGGCCGTAGCGCTCTTCTCGTGACGTCGCAAAGGAAGGCCATCGGGGACACACGTTGAAGCGAAAGCAACGCGCGTGGAACGACCGTCGTAACGCACTTTATTCACATACGCGTGTCTTATTAGCTAAAATGAAAGCTCTACGGAGCAACGGGTCTAGAAAGCATTTTATTACACGGGCAAAACATTACTCCACTAAATAATCGGCACAAAATGGCACGATCGAGGTATGCATATAAGACGTCTATAAAAAAATGGGATTGTTTTAAGTCGAAAACGAGTCACGCAATTACTGCTGTAGGAATGCATATTTTATACAGAAATACTTCGACAAAAAGGCGAGGCACACAGTGGTTGGACACTGCAAAAGATATCACAATTAAAATCAGGTAGACGTAGTCAACGCGGACACGGCTAGACGAGTGTCAATTACGATCATGTACGCGATGTTATCGCGTGCAGTCGCTGAATTCTTGCATTATACCCCGGACACATGGGAAAATTAATGTCATTTAGATCAAACAAATACATGGTGTCGACAAATCAGCTTGCGACGCTCGTATAATCCCTCAAGACCGCGAGCTGATTAAACCCCGTATCATTTAATGAAAATATATAAACTTTTTCGTATGGCAGGGGTACTAAACTTAGCATCTACAGTCTACTAATTTACTTCTACCTATGGGATCAAGCTGCCTTAAAACATAATATAACTTATTTTGTATACAATAATAATATTACCTTAATACAGTTCACAATCTAGCATAAACGCGGTAAAGGCAATAAAATAACCTTAGTATAAATAAACACATAAGCACAAACAACGCACTTTCCATAATTACACAAACTTGTTATTCATTTTCCAGAGAAAACTACAATATTGCCACGCATATTTACAAACGTTGAACCAACTGCGCACAGATAACATAGAAGAACGGGATTCCATTCAATCAGGAGATTTAAAGAGAAAAAAAAAACGACTGCAGCACTTTACTCGTGTCCTACATGACCATAAAAGCCCTTAAATAAGTTGTTTCTCACCTCTCGATCGTATCCATATGTCCCGGAATATCCGCCACGAAAGCATTTGAACACAAACTCCAAGAAGATATATCTTTGTCGAGAGAGGGGTCTATCGATAATCGACCCGTGTCATCGTTGACTAGTTGCCACACATGTTACTCAAACCGCAGCAAGACTTGTTCCGCGAATTCACGTAAATGCCGTAGTATAAAGCGAACACAAAAAAAAAAAAAAAAAAAAACTGCCCGAGACTGCGATGACGACAGAAAAACGACGGGAAGAATGAAACAAGTCTCAAAAGAACCACACACGAGAGCACCGCCAGCAGGTCGAAAGGCTTAACCTTGTCGACCCATCACTTGCTCGTGTGCGCTCCCTGCGGCAATGACTGCATTATTTTTCGGTTCCGTTCCCTTCTGAAATGTCTCAGCGTTTCGTTTCAGGCAGTCAGAAGCTCACACACAACGTAAATTTACCAGAATTGGAGACCGCATGAGAGAAGAAAATGGAGCATTAGAGCTGCCGGTTCATTCGAAAAGTGTGGGGAGTTACGGGACTGCACGTAGTCCCGCAGTTACGGGCATAATCATAAATATATATTTGGTACTTTCAACCTTGGTAGCGCGATATACGAGTATATTGCGTTTATTTGATATATATAATAAATTTTACAACACCGCGCTTTTAAAAAGTATAATAATGTCGTATACACGCACGAACACCACCGCGCCGCTCGACAAGAAACATATTTTTTTTTTCACGCCGATACCAGATATTGTTTCACGAACTTGCGCCATGGCTTTCCTTCTCCGACATTGTGACGTAACCGCTCGGAGCGCTACGGCCTTATTTTCAGTAGGTGTTGCAGCTGCGAGCCTCGGGCGAGGGGGAGGGGCAGGGGGGTTGAGTGGCCTTGCTGGCTTAAAGGTACGCGCCGATAGAGAACCGGAACCTACAAACGCGTCCCAAGTGAGTATTTTGTATTTTATTCTTTGAAGAGCGCCGTCGTATAATGCTCTGCGGATCTTGTGCTTCGCAAAGCTCAGTTGATTTAATGGCTTTCAATGGTGCCCAGGCACTTTATAATTAAAACCATGCCTTTAAAATCTGGGATTTTTTTTTCTGTTTTAGGTAAAAGTATCAAACTAATTATACTTAGCGTTTCTTTCTAATTTTCAAGGATAGACCAATGCGATATTAACCTTGTTTTCTGACTGTTGCGTACCTTTGACAGAAACGATTTGGCTCGCGTTTCGAGGAGCAGCCTCCTGATTTCTAACCGTATAATAATGTTTTGTGCACGATACGCCACTTTTTGTTTCAGTTTATTGTCCAAGTTGGAACGATTCCTTTACGAGCGGATACACCCAGCACTACGTTGGAGCAGTTCCCACCATCCCAATGTGTCTTACAAGTGAGCGTGGTGGACGCCTGTTAAAATATTTACCAGAGTTGTGTATCTTAGTGTGTTGTCCAAAGCCGTGGCGATAAACGAAATCATGGTGCTAGTAATTATCAGTCAGGGTAACTCTGTAGCTTTGTGTTTGTCCTTGTCGTGGCCCTCTGCTCACTGCAGGGTTCCAGTCAATGTTCTCAATCAGCTCAATTTTCTGCTTGCTTTCAGTTTATTAATGGTAAACTATACTAACATATTCTCAGACTTGGACGTAGTTCAACTACTCTGCTCGAACTACTGTAGTTTAACTACTTATCCGAGTAACTTGGTAACTTTCAATTACAACTTGATTTGGGTAACTAGTAGTTTAATTTAACTACTTTTTTCTGGTTACTTCTACTCAAATTACTAACTACTTTCGAAATCTAGTGCTAATTTTTCTTATCACGAAAGTTTGAGCGCAGCAATGAATAAGACGCCGGATGATGAAATGGCATTCCCGAACAAGGGGCCCCCTCACATTCCGTTCCCACGCACTTATACTCGGCAGCCGTAGAAACTGTATCACAGGCGTGATGCAGTTTCGGCAAGCGGACGCGTTGCGTCGCGAAGACCGCTTGCGCCAAACTTGTACGCACAGTTGCCTTGACACGCAGTCAACCGCAGTCAAGAGCCAATAAGAACGCGCTATCGTCGCTAGTGGCTCACCAATAGGAAGCGTAATCCAAGGCAACATGGCGGCGCACGGCGACAGCGTCGAAGTGTTCGATCTTGGGGCAATCTCGCCGGCTTCCCCGACGGTTTCTCAAGCTTGAACCATCGCATCCTTGGAAAATACAGTCCCCACCGCTCCCCAAAACGAAAAAGCAAGCACTGCGACCGGCGAAACGGATACGTCTCGCCGAGTCGACCGGGTGGGGCGAGAGAACACGTCACCCCCATTCCTCTTTCGGCTTCTGATTAGTCGAACGCACCCGAACGCACCGCGACGCTTTGGAAAGCTGAGCGAGTCTCTACTCGCTTGCGTCGCGCTACCGAGCGTTGCGGGAAGGCGCGCGTCGCTCCGCAAGCGACCGCGCCTGGCCGCAAGGACTCCGCAACGCACTCAAACGCGTTCAAACGCGAATATGCGTATGGACCTTTAAAACGCCCAGGACGGGTATTGACCTAATCCGGTAATGCACGCAGACGCCGCGCCTCCAGCTGCAACCATGAAAGGCGGGGACACTCCGAGGGTGGTTGTTGTTTTCATGTTGTCTGCCTTTAGTGAGTTCTGCCTCAAGCGGTTTCGGGGTTCCACGGGAGCCGCCACTGGAATGACCTCGCAGCTGGGCGCCTGTTTCCATGGCCGCCTCGTCGTCAGTGCATACGCCTTTGCAAAGCCGGACTCCCCCGTGCACAAACCCAGACACGGATGATCCGTTCATGGGAGCACGTTGCCGCTTCCAGCTGCAACTGTACGAACGACGATGCTAGTTCACGTAATCCTTGGCGTCCTTCCGACCTTCCATGCCAGGGAGATCTCCTCTTTGTGGAAAACGATTTACTCATCGGGCGTGTCAGGCGCGTCAGGATCCCATAGTCGCCGGCGAGGATTGTGAGTTGTCCTTGGGAGATCCTTTGTTGGACCCGGGGTCAGCGGCCAAGTATGCTTCGGTTCATCTTCTGTTAAACCAAAACAATTTTTTTTCCAGTAGCGTAGCACTAGCATTGCAGCGAGACGCGCAATCGTCCGGATGATCTCATCGTCGTGGCGCGAGACTTGAACCCTTGACGGTCATGTGCACTCGCTCAGCGTACTGTCAGAATGTCGAAGGAATAAAAATGGGCCAGTCTCAACCTGACAAAAAAAAAGGCAGGAGAGTTTTTTATAAAAGACCCCCTACCCGAGGTAAACCTCACATGTTTCGTCATGGACACCTAACATGCCGACACTCGCTTACCCGACCCTGCACAGCCTGTTTCTCAAATTCAACGCTGCCATTCCGTCCAGCGTGTCGGTGGAACGTCTTTTTAGCTTGTCTGGGGACGTCTTTAGGAGAAAAAGTGGAAAAATCTTCTATCAAGAACTTTGAAAGTGAATTGCTTCTCCGAGCGAATAAACTATTTTGGTGAAAACGTAACCCCTAAAATTACTGCATTTATTTTAGGCTCGCAGGGTTTTTCACGGATCAAAACTGCTGTTCATTTTTCTACCGCAAAAATATAAAAAAGTAACTTCGAAAGTAACTTCAAAGTAACTCGCTACTTTTTCCAGTAGTTAGCTGTTTACTCAATTACTATTACAAATGCGTAATTTCTACTCTACTCCAATTACTTTTGGCGTCGATACTCAGTAACTTAACTACCTTTTTTGAGTAATTTGTACATGTCTGCATATTCTGCGTCTACAAGCCGCTCTAAGATAAAAGAGTGAACGTAAAGTTTAAAAGAATCCATAATTGTATATATTTATGACATATTATCAGGGCCTGGTATACTAAGTATATACATTTTAGATTCAAATGTTGGGTAGTTATGCACGAGTGTCTGCCTTCTTTCGGTTCGTGTGGTTAGGGTAGACTTCGAGAATAATATTCGTAATTATAATCGCGGAAGTGTGAAGCCGAAAGCCGGCAATATTTATAGTCGCAGGCATAAAGTACAATTGAAATAACTTAAGCACTGCAACTACGTTATGAATAGGGTAAGTGAAAACGTTATCATATTTATGCAATTATAAATAAATAACGTAAAATATGTTACGTGTAAAATATCTTTCTTTCGACCGAAGAAAAATAAAAGTTCAAGGAGCCATGCTCTATAGAGGACTGCCTGTCACGTCAAGCCTTTTTTGCTTTGTTTCTTCAGTAACGCTTTCGATAAAAAAAAAGTATTTGAAAAAGCGATATTTGCCGAGTATTTGCTATTCAAAATGTTTTCTTCTTTTTTAATTATCTTTTTTTTTTCCTGTTCTGTCACTACCGCGCATATGCCAAGATGTGTTACTCTTATTCAACCGACACACTCAGTGGTAACTACATTTAACTTTGTTTAGAATTTGGATCACTTACTATTTAAGGATATTGCCGCACACGCAGCTGGCCAAGTCGGCAACGCGGCCGTGGCCTAACGCTTATCGTGCTTCCTTCCCACGCTAAGAGCCAGGGTTTAGTTCCGGAAAACGACGCATCTTTTGTATATTTGTGCACTTTAGTGTTCTGGTAAATTCAAGAATCCTGTTGCTTGTTCGAGGTCCGAATGTTCAACGCGTCGAACCTTCTACGCCGATCAATCCAGAAGCCCATGCGTGCACATAAGGGGCTTCGCGTGGCAAGCCAAAGTCAGTCTCCCTCCAGCGCTCGATCCTGCTGTTACGCCGACTTCGACGCTTGCGACGTTCTGTTGTTATCTTCTGTTTTCTCTTAATTTTCGGCCCAAGTTTGCCGCATTAAACGTCTATTTCTTCCTGTTTATTTATTGCTTTTTTCGTCACTACCCGTGACATTTTGGTGGAGGTGCGGCGTAACGCATGTCCGTTCAGTTCACCCTCCGAAGTCCCGCAGTGCAAGTCCGACCCCAGGCCCCGAGAACCCAACGAATGGAAGACCGAGACCTAATCAAACCGTCGCAACCAAGGCCTACCCCCGGAACTTGGACCACTGCCGGACAGGACAACGAAGCTACCGAAACCGACGATGAACACCAGGTCACAACATGACGGAACGCCACCGACGTCCACCGTCTACGTGCAGTCCCCACCAAGGACGTCTTCATGGCAATCTTCATGAAGATGTGGAAGACCGGTTGAACTAGTACGAACGCGTCGCACAATTCAACGGATGGGGTCCAGAGTAGAGCCTGTAGAATGTCGACTTCGCTCTCGAAGGCACGGCATGCACCTGGTTCGAGAACCACGAAGCGTCTGTTTCGTCGCGGGAAGATTTCCAGGCCGAGCTTCGACGCACCTTTGCCAGCCAGCAGCGACGTCAGCGGGCCGAAGCATTTCTTCAAGGAGGACGTTCAGCGGGCATTTCAACCTGAGGCTCCTGCCAGCGTAGCAGCACCCGAGGCGCCCTCTCTGACCTACGCCGTGGTAGCTCGGAGACCGGTGCAAGCTGCCCAGCAGTATTCGACACAAACTCGACGTGATTTACAAGAGCCTCAGACTTTCCGACGTCGGAAAGGGTAACCCCAGCTTGTCCGCACTAAACAACCGGCGTCAAGAAAGACGGATGTGTGGCGCACGGCCGATCGACGACCGCTGTGTAATCCCTGCAGCGAGGCCGATCACGTCTACCGGAGGTGCCCGTACCGACAAATGGGCCTCCGAGGCTTTGCGCCGAGCGACCCGCGACCCCGCCTTGGGGAGCGATTAAGGGACATCGAAGAGTACCTCCGACGACCCCTGTACCCGGTGCCGACACCACACCGCTTCCAGGCCCAAAACGACGGCAGCCGATTAACCTTCTCGCCAAATACCGCCACTGCTTTGCGATGTCGTCGAAGGTGCGTTCACTATTGGCGCTTACTATTGGCAGCTGAACGCGGTGACGAAGAAAGGCGTCTACCCACTCCCCCGCATCGACGACACTCTAGACCGGCTGCGCCATTGCTGATATTTCTCATCGATGGACCTGAAGATCGCCTACTGGCCTGTTGAAGTCGACGAACGGGACCGAGAAACGAAAGCCTTCGTCACGCCGGATGGACTGTACGTGTTCAAGGTTATTCCCTTCGGACTATGCACGGCGCCAGCAACGTTCCAGCGGGTCATGGACGTCGTACTGGCGGGGCTGAAGTGGTAGAGCTGTCTCATCTACCTTGACGACGACGCAGCATTTTCAAGCGACTTCGACGAGCACTTGCGACGGCTCCGAGCTGTTCTCCAAGCTATGCAGACCGCCGGACTCACCCGCAAGGCGTCAAAGTGCCGGTTCGCCTATGACGAACTGAAGTTGCTAGGCAACGTCGTTAGTATAACAAGGGCGTCCGCCCAGACCTCGAGAAGACTCGCGCCGTCGCGGCATTTCCAGCCCCGACAGACATGAAGGTCGTGCAAAGATTCCATGGACTTTGTGCTTACTATCGCTGCTTCATTGGGGATTTCGCAAGTATTTCCGCACCGCTCACAAACCTCACGAAGGAGGTCGAGAAGTTCGAATGGGCCGAGGAGCAGCAGCAGGCCTTCGACGAGTTGAACCGAAGACTCCAGACTCCTCCTGTCCTTGGACATTTTGATCAGGATGCGGAAACCGAGATTCACACGGACGCTAGTAATGCGGGACTTGGAGCGTTACTGGTTCAAATGCAAGAACGCACCGAGCGAGTCATTGCCTACGCACGTCGAACGCTTTCCAATTCAGAGAGAAATTACTCTACGACTGAAAACTAATGTATTGCGGTCGTCTGAGCAATCAGGAGGTTACGCCCGTACTTGTACGGGAGCCCGCTCCGCGTAGTCAGAGACCATCGCTCGCTCTGCTGGCTTGCGAACCTCAAGGACCCTTCAGGACGCCTCGCCCGATGGAGTCACCGACTACGTGAGTTCAACATGAATGTAGTCTTCAAGTCACGACACATGCACAACGACGCCGACTGACTGTCCAGGGTTCCTGACGAAACACCATCCGGCAGCAGTGACGACAATGATGACGAGTGCTTCCTAGGAGCAGTGACCCCCGGCGACTTGGCACGACATCAACGAGACGATCCTGAGCTGCGCGCATTAATTGAGCACCTGGAAGGGCGCGGGAGTACAGTGCCTCGTGCTTTCTCACGAACCCTGGCGACCTTCGCCATTCGGCAAGCTGTACTCTACAAAGGTAACTTCAGGAACAGCGACTTGCCGTGGCTGCTGGTAAACCCGGCGGACCTTCGAAGGGAGATATTTCAATCATGTCACGACGACCCGACGTCCGGACAGCTTGGTTACAGCCAGACACTGGCCCGTATTCGTGAAAGTATTACTGGCCCAATTTCCCCAAAACCGTCCACCTCTACACCCGATCCTGCCACGAGTGCCAGCGACGTAAGAAACCGCCGACGAAGCCGGCAGGTCTTCTGCAGCCAATTCCTCGCCAATTGCACCGTTCCAGCAGATCGGAATGGATCTACTTGGTCTTTTTCCGCCGTTGACCCTGGGAAGGCGGTGGATAATCGTCGCCACAGATTATCTTACGCGGTACGCAGGAACAAAAGCCCTTCCTTCAGGGACTGCGGGTGAAGTCGCCAGGCTTTTCATCAGGTCCATCGTCCTCCGGCACGGCGCTCCCGAAGTTCTGATTACAGATCGCGTATTATCGTTCATGGCATAGCTGAACCAAGGAATCTTCCGACTCAGTCACACTAGCTATCGTCGTACCACTGCGTACCATCCGCAGACCAACGGGCTGACGGAGTGACTCTACAGGACAATCGCCGACATGATCTCTATATACGTCGACGTAAAGCACAAGACGTGGGACGAGGTGTTGCCCTACGTCACGGTCACCTATAATACGGCGGGTCGGGAGACCCGCCGTATTGGGAGAGTAATGCCGCACACGCAGCTGGCCAAGTAGAGAGCGCGGCCGTGGCCTAACAGTTATTCTGCTTGCTTCACAGCCGAAGAGCCAGGGTTCTATTCCTGGGAGCGACGCAACTTTTGTTTATTCCTGAAATTTAGTCCTCTGGTAAATTCCAGCTGGTACGTGGTCTGAGAGTAACGACCATGCTGGACACGATGCTGTCCCATGAGCCACCTGACATTGAGAGTGACGACGCCCAGGTGGTTTCTCAACGGGCCGAAGAAGTTCGGCAGCTCGCCCGACTCCTGACTCAATACCAGCAACGCGTCGACGCTGACCGCTACAACCTTCGTCGCAGGGACGTCCACTTCCATCCCGCCGGCGGCGTGTGGATGTGGACGCCCATCCGTCGCCGCGGCCTGAGTGAAAACTGCTGAAACGGTACTTTGTACCATACAAGGTACTTTGTCGCCTCCGGGAGCTCAACTACGAGGTGATGCCCGACGGAACAAGAACATAATCACGTCGCCCACCACGACCCGAAGTCGTCCACGTAGTGCGTCTGAAGCCGTACTACGCTCGATAGGACTGTAAACCTTATGCGTACACAATGACTCCTTAGTTTGGCGTTCTTTTTATTTGCTTTGTTTTGTTTTGTGTTTCATCGGAGCGATGCACTTTTTAAAGGGGAGAGTAATGCCGCACACACAGCTGGCCAAGTAGAGAGTGCGGCCGTGGCCTAACAGTTATCGTGCTTGCTTCACAGGCGAAGAGCCAGTGTTCTATTTCTGGGAGCGACGCAACTTTTGTTTATTCCTGAAATTTAGTGTTCTGGTAAATTCGAGAATCCTGTTGGGCTTGTTCAAGGTCCGAATGTTCTACGCATCGAACCTTCTACGCCGATCAATCCAGAAGCCCATGCGTGCAATAAGGGGCTTCGCATGGCAAGCCAAAGTCAGCCTCGCTCCAGCGCTCGATCCTGCTGTTACGCCGACTTCGACGCTCGCGACGCTCTGCTGTTTTCGTCTATTCCCTTTTTGTTTTGGGCACAAGTTCGCCACATTAAACGTTTATTTCTTCCTGTTTATTTATCGTTGTTTTCGTCACCACCTGTGAGCATATAATATTACTTTACTAGGTGTGCCTCATGGAACGTGTTCCGGCCATTCAATGCCTTAAAGGGATATTGAAGCGAAATTTGGATTTCAAAAACACAATGCTGGAGATGTAGGCCGGATGCTACAATCCCTACGACACTACTAGTAAATCCATATCTCAAATGGACGGCCTTATTTTTGGAAAAGGAAGTCGAGATTGCACCAGGCAGACGAGGCGCGTGACCGTCAAGATACCTAGTCTCCTCCTCTCTTCGCTTCGCTCCCTCAAGGCCGCGAGGCGGAAAAGACGCGAGGCCGTTCCCTCTCCTTCTCGGAGAAACATGACGTCAACATTCCTTCCAAATGCGCCTCTTTTTTAAAAAAAATACGGTCATCCGATCGTGATATCGCTGTATGAGTGATGTTCTGGTGTTTGTAGCATCCCGTTGCATGCTTTTGCCGCTTGTGTTGGAGAATCCAGATTTCGGTTCAGCATCCCTTTAAACGATCGCTGAACTCCCAAAAAAACATATTTAACGGCCTTGATAAGATACGTCATAGTCTCCACCAATGTGACTAAAGGTTTTTTGTTATATTTGTTAATGCCCAACAAAAAAGAATGTACTACAATATATATTCTGCAAGACCTATGTTAAGTACAGAGCGATTCTGAGAAACGCGTTTAATTTACGTCGTCATGAAATAGAAGCATGTTTCAAAGTCGGTTCAAAATAAAAACGTGTAAGAGCGTAATTAGGATGCGTATTTATTAGGAAATATATTATTTGTGGCACACGCGTTTAATCTGAGCGCTTTCATGTTTGATTTTTGGAGTTTTGTGTCTGTTTACCTGGAGCCGTGAATAGCCACAGTTGCAGTATCTGGGTGGCTCTTTAAAAAGTTTCTACGTGATACTAAATATCTTCGACAAAAAAGTACAATAAAAAAACGACTTACGCTTACCTACATCTTCCATTCCAGGGTCTCTTGAAATGGTCCCTCGCAAATGTAATGTCAATTTTACATCGTCAGCGGAATTGGAAAGATTCGACGTTTCGCAATGCCACACCTGGTACACCCCCAACGTAACAAGTAAGATTCTAGAAAAATCTCTTTTGCATTTCGCTTTTAATTAATTATTATTGCACCCTTAAACCATAGACGCGTTAAGATAAGCAAAATGACTGATTTTGCGTTTCAATTAAAAATATGAGCACTCGTTCGCAGAAGATAACAAAACAAAATCTAATTGGAAAGCAAACATCTTACAAAGTGGAATAATTATGAGCATGTTATTTTAATATTGTTTGTGTAATTTGACACGGTGATAAAATCTGCTATTAGGATAAAAATGATCAGTGAACCGGCTCTGATCGCTGTTGCGATAACGTGTCCGAGGAAAGAAAATACAGCTGATCATGGGACAGCGTCATGTGATATGCCAGCACGCCTTTAATCAAGGCTACAATCACTTTATGTTACAGAGCATCGAAAATCCTAAAATCTGCAGGGTTTGAACTGACCGTTGAAATTAGTAAAATAGCAGTGAATTAATATTTTGTTTAATGGACATTGTGCTTCATCGGCGAGCGGGATCAATCTTGGGGTATGTACCAAATAATAAAAAGTGTTGTTTAAATATTATATGGACAACAATCGTTTTTTTTTTTTTCATTCGGTATGGTTTTTATTTTTTTTATAAGGATGGGCGTACTGTCTCGCTCATTACCTTTGGTAGGAAATCCAAACTAAAGCAAATAATGTTATCCCGACGTAGCATCAGAGAAGCCGGAGTTACTGGAGCAATGTAGAGTCCTAGGTAACCGTTTTCGTCACCTTGATAACTCTGCAGATGATATTTCTCACACTTAACAAGGTCTTGCAAACTCTCATTAAAGGGGCGATGCAACGACTTTTGTATTTTGCGCAAATACCGCTTAGAACGGATCCCTGACGTTAATGACCTGTGAAATACCCGTCCGTTTTTTACCACACGCAATCGAAGTCGCAGAAAAAAATTAAGAACAACGAGCAGAGTTCACCCCCTCATCTCGAAGCCAGAACAAGCGGCCACGTGATCTAGAGCCGATTATATGCCGCCAATGTTGATCATAGCCACGCGCTGCTGTTGGCAAAGCACAGAACACGCGCTGAGTTCTAGACATTGTTATTGTTCGGCTGTTGTCGTGATTACAGCGATTGGACACAAGACGCTACCCGAATGCTTCTCGAGCTATCGATTATCACGATCCCAAATCGAGTGTCCACGCCATGCTCGGGTCCAATCTATAGACCGTTTTATCGTGGGTAGCGCCATTTTGAGAGGGAGAGAGAAAAGGGGAAAGGGCTATCGGCGCTTTCCCCCTTTCTGATTGTGTAGAAAGAGTAAAAATCCCGGATGAGAGGCTTGGCCGGTGTTGGGTGTCTGCTGTGCCCCTACTTCTTTCGCGCTTTCTTTTCTGTTTTGAACTCGCAAACTTAATTAGAGCCACGGGCTTCGATGGCAACAGTTTCCCGGTCATCGGGACACCATTGCTCGGTCATAGGGTGCACGAATAACGGCAGAAAGCGTAGCATACCGCCCTAGGACCTCGTAGCTTGCATGGAATTCGGCAAGGCACGTGCGGCTGCAGTGTTTTGAAGCTCCACCGCTTTCCGCGTGACTGGAAATGATGAACCATTCATAAAGTTTTGCTTGCAATAGGTCCATTTCAACGCAGCCGTGTTTAGTAATGAACAAGCGATACACAAAACGGGAACCTTAATTAGCTTTTGTAAACACCCGGAGCTGCTACATATCGTTTTGCTGCGCTGCTTTTATCTTGCGTGTCCGTGTTCTCATATTTCATTGTGGATGAACGACGAAGACGTTCTAGATGTGCTTATATCGAACCGCAGAAAGCGTCAAAGCAGCCACGAATTATTTTACTATTTGATGCAATATTTTGAGTACTAACCTCCAATTTCTATCACTGACACGTTCGCTGCCGCTGTTCCCCCCGTTGCCGCACTGGCGAATCCCATGACTCGAACAAAGAAACGTACACACTGGGCTCGAAGACGCAGATCGCAACACACGAGTCGTACCCTGGAGCGACTATCCAGCGCTTCAAAGCGCCCAATCAACGGAAACAACCCAAACAACCCACCAGCGGCACTCCAAGGAGCGCTTTTGCCGGCTCTCTGGTATCGCACAGGGGATCGCTATTCAGAAAAACCGATAGAATTACCTTTTCAACAATTTCTAGCCTGACCCGGCGGCGGAAATAAGCCTCCAACTAAGTGTTGCAAATGATGAAATCGAGTCAGTCACCACTGCAAATTATCAATATTAAGATAAATTCAGTTACAAAATTTTACAAGCTGAAACAGCAATTATCACGAGAAAACTGGCACGCATCTTGCCAGCGTACCCCATGTTCATCGGCGGTACAGCGTTCGGTGCGCGCTCCATTCACAAGCTCTTCCGAGCACAATCGAGAAGATGGTGTTGAGGAAATGTCTTTTCGGTTTACGAACGCAATCCACTGCCGCCAAGATCGGGGTCATGTGGAAAGCGATGGAGCTTAAAGACATTGCAGCCGCTCTCGCCTTGCCGGATTCATTGCAAGCTACATAGGTCCTCGGACAGTATTCAACGCTTTCTGTCGTTATTCGTGCACCCTATGACCGAGCAATGGTGTCCTGATGACCGGGGAACTGTGGCCATCGAAGCCCGTTACTCTAATTAAGTTTGCGAGTTCAAAACAGAAAAGAAAGCGCGAACGAAGTTGGGGCACAGCAGACTCCCAACACCGGCCAAGCCTCTCATCCGGGACTTTTACACTTTTTACACAATCAGAAAGGGGGAAAGCGCCGGTAGCCCTTTCCCCTTTTCACTCTCGCCCTCTTTCAGTAAAACGGTCTATAAGCCGCATTCAAATATCGTCACTGGGCGGTACTGCTACCGCCCAGCTACGTTATCAGATTTTGCGACGGAGAGATTGAATGAAAATGATCCCTTTTGTCCTTGAAATTACACCGCAACAAAGGAGCTTCTTGGACAGTGGCGTTTTGTGCGAGTGTCCTTGAGTCCCACTAGTGCCAGTAAACTCGTGTAAAGTGAAAAACATGCCAAGTGAATATCGTTGCACCGCCCCTTTAAGAAAAGCACCGCCCAGTTTTTTGTTCTTTTTTTTTTACTTCGATTTGGCTGGAATTGGCAGGCCGAAGAAATAACCCTTGTTGAAACTGTTAGCCAAATTAGTTTATAGAAATAACATTTTTCCGCGAAGTTATTAAATTTTTAAATTATGCAGACCTTGAGAGTTCCAGGAAGCGACTCTACTCGAAACAATGAACGATCTCTACTTTTCCCTAGCCGTGTACGTCACCGGCAGGAAGGCGGACGAGCGGCCCGGGAAGGCGCGAAGCGGCTTTGCGGGTCGTCAGCGGTCGATATTATTTTTTTGCAGCTTCAAATTAAAAGTTTAGTTGCAATTTATAACAATCTGTCATCATCGGTAGATTGTGCGAACAGTGCAAGATAAAGCTTTTTTGTTACCTTTGTTTACGCGGGAGAAAAACAATGCGCTCCCCGGCAGCACTGGAGGCCATCCACGACAACGAGCTTTTATGCAAGAGAGAATAAACTTTATTTTAAAACTTAATTCCGAGATGTCGCGTTATTCTTCCCCGAGGTTGAGGAGTCTTCTTCGTCAACCGGGTGTTGTGGAGGGGTGGTTGCCGGGGGAGAAACGATCACCCGTGTATGCTTGGCTAGGAAAGGCCAGAGGGAAATGGTCAGGAGAGAAACGTTTCACAAACGACGGAGATTTTGACACACGTTCGGAAAACCAGAACGTTGCATGTTAGAAGTTCCAAAAACTTCCCAGAACGTGGGCCACTTTTGTGGAAGGCGGGCATCTTTTGGCTGCATGGTAACATCATAGTGCGTAACACAATATTCGTGTGAGTGGCGAAAATATCGTAGCGTTTGCAATGTACCTGGCCACCAGTGCTCTAACATTTGAGCCCCGCATGGTGACCGTCAAGTTCCGGATGAGCAGTGTTCATAGTATTCCTGTCTCCAGTTTTGGATAAACCACATCTAAGGCGTACTTTAAGTATTGTACAAAGGAAATTGTAGGTAATGTATTTCAAGTGAAGTATTAAGAATATAGGGTGCAATGGTACTTAAGTAAAATACTATAAATAGAATGCATTAAAAAAGTTTAAGTACTTTTAACACAATTTTTCATGATGCCCTTTGTTACGTTATTGGAAAGGAGATCCAACCGTCGCGCCCCTGGTAGCTAAAGTGAGAATTACACCAATGGGGACAATAGCAACATAGTCTTTTTTTCTTTTCTTGTCGCAGCGCTCGACCCACGTAGCAGAACTTCGCGTCAGCTTTCGGCTGGGGCTCGCGTTTAATCAGTAAAATCGAATGTGAACGGAGCAAAAATTGGGGCACGAGTCGTGGCCAGTGTTTGCCCCACGCTCAATCCAGAAAGGTGAATCAAGTAAAAATCGAGTGCACGTGCCTTGTGCTGGTAAACACAGGACTCCGGGAAAAACAGCTAAAGCCCCTTCGTGTTTCATAAGTAGTGCAAGGTGCGTCGGTGCAGGAGGAACGTGCAACATGCAGGCCTCGGGAAGATCATGGCGGCACAGCGCAGCTTCTGAGCTAGATTTGAAACACCATGTTCTTCCCAGAAGTGGCGCGCGGCACGTGTCTCGAGCCTTCCCACAACAATGAATGGCGCCACCTTTTCTAAGCTATAAATGCTTTAAAAACAAGCTGCAAGTACCACCCCCTGAAATTCAATCGCCTCGCCAATACAGTGATTTTTAACTGGTATGCATTGCCGCATTTTTAATCGGGGGTGAATCACTTATTTTCGTATGTGGCCGCAAATATCGGGTAAAGTCAAGTGCCCACAGAGTAGTTATTTTCATAAATTGCGCCAAATTCGCAAGTCCCGCCGACTTCTAAATTCGGCACCGCTGGCACTGCATAGCTTTTTGCACAAAAGAGGTTTAAACGTACTAGGATAGAGTATGTCGTCAGCACAGCAGCTTCCGCAAGAAATCCTCTCGTGAAGAAGTGACGAAATTCTTGACAAAAAAGCTGTGAGTGTGCAGGCGAGTTTGTGATGATTGATCATAATGTCACACTTGCGACTGTTGTGGGGAAAAATTAAAAAAAATGAAAAATTGAAGCAAACGACAACAGAGGAGACTGTCTCAAAATGTAGAGACGTTCTCATCTGTTTTCTTCTTCTTCGACTTTAAAGTTTCTTATTTTTTCCGCAACAGAGTCTTAGGCGTTACATTACGACTAATTGTCCTCTTTTAATATTTTTAACCTCTTCGCTCGCGCTGACCGACCGAGAAGTATCAAGAGTTCGAAACGTCCCGGTAAAGTTGCACCCAGAACAAACGGAATGATGAGTCGTCTGCTCGCGTTTCTGTTAAGTGCCTTTCTCAGCAGTATTTCCCAGTAATTCTTCGGAGTTGATAATGCATCATTTTCTGGTACAATTCTTACCAGACCAAATTTGGAGAATGTTATTTGAAGTCGGGAGTTGTACTTCCCTCGGAAAGTACCAGAAAATAATATTTTAAGTACAAGGAAATATTAAGAGAATGTACTTCAAGTAAATTGCAAGTTTTTATGCCTACTTGAAGTACTACTTTAACTACAGTATACCTAAAGTACTTCCCAATACTGACAACTAGCGGGAGTTCTTGCCATCACGTTGAGCATACATTGTACTGTTGACCGCTGGACTCGAGGTTCGCAACGTGTGCTATCTACGAAGAGTTCCTAATGAAATTAGATATCCCGATTTCTTCATGGAAGGCTGTTGCGAAGCCGACCAAAAGCAATTCCGATTTTAACGCATTAGCTTTCTCCATGAAAACTGCATAATGCACGAAAACGCCGACTAGAACAGCAGCGCCAAGGCTGACAGCCCCTGCCACCGCCTCCGCCGGCATCCCCTCTTATCTGGTTTTTCGTTCGTCCGCGAGAGGGCGAGTGTCGGGCTGTAGTTCCGAATAGTCGCAGTTCATTTACTTCTCGCACAGCACGTGAATAGCCATTTCCGATGGACAAAATACTAAAAAGAATGAAATAGAAAAGAGGACAATTTTTGCCCCAAAAAGGGTAAAACGAGAGTAACTCTGTCACATCGAATACGTCTTATTGTGTCAGAACGCTATCTTCATTCACCGTCTGCTATGCACCTTTTCTGGATCGACTTAGTTGGTCATCCAGCGATAGACGCGAGGTCCCATTTCATAATCAGTGCAGCGATTAGTCCTAGACTTGAAAAGTTTATATATTGCAAAACAGAAAATTAATCTTTAATGAAGGAAACATGTGACTGAAAATGATAAAACAAGAACGGTAGCGTACGTACTTCAACGGCCAGGAAAACGTGAACAAACCAACGATTCCAGTCTCGGATGTTTTTTTATTCAGGCTCCACTGTCCATAAATTTATATTAAAACACACGATAACTTCCCAGACTTCACTGAAGCGTTCCAGACGGCCGTGAAGGTTAAATGAAAAGCTAGGCTGTCGAGATTCAAAACGCGTGCCTCCAAGCCGGAGTCACATCTGATGGCAACTGAACCATGCTCGTGGCAACATATATACGCAGTCTTGCTCCGTTAATATGGGCACATTCGTTTGCACAAACATTCGTTCATAATTGACGGTGACCGCGCAGGGAAAACCAATCTCACGCCAGACACTCAGGCAGACAAGCACACGCGCTGAACTTACAACTCTTGTGTTGTATGTTCAGCGCTTGTCCTGTTGTAAGTCCAGTCCTGAGTGTCTGGTGTGAGATTGGTTTTCCTGCTCTGTCAGTGTCAAGTATGGTTCACCAACTCGCCCAAGCATCCATGCTATCAAATTCGTTCATAAATATAGCTGGACGAAACGGCTGCTTGGGCGTGCTGGTTAGCCATGTCTCAAAATAGCAGCGCAAATAAGGGGTTACATACAGATACACGTCACCATTTGTTCATAAGGTAAGTCGTGCATACAACGAGACAAAAATTATGCATTTAAGTGGTTTGTCACCAAAACGTTTGTCTGCATAGTGGAGCATCCGTATTAAGCGTCTTTATTAATGAGGCATGATTAAATAAAGATATTGTATATTAAAAACCGATGCATTGTTTAGTGAGGAGCTGCCTGGTGAAGGCATCTGAATTATCAAGAATTTTGTTTGTGGTGTTTAATATTCTTATTCACCACCACAAACCACCAACCTTATGCCTGCGATTTGTTGTCATTTTGGTTGCATATGCCTGGAAAGCACGATGGTATTAAAAAGGCTAGTATGACAATTTTAAACAAAGGTGCTCAGGGGTAGCCTCCAAGGTAAGCCGACATTCCGCGCTCTTCCCAATAGGTGTATATTTATTTTTACAGCTGAAGTGTATTGTATATTTTATTTTTGTTCTGCAGGTCCGCGTCCTGTCTGCAATCCTCTCGAGAAAGAGAGTTTTTCGTATTCTGGAAGCTCAGGACGGCCATGGGCGCAAGCTGCAGAGGAGTGTAGCCGCTGGCACGGTTTTCTGCCCGAGAGTGACACAACCAGGCCAGGTATGCACACCCCTAACATCTTTAAAAATAATGGCTGTGCTTGTAAGGGATGAAAGATGAAGACTCTACGGCGTTATTCAATCAAGAGACATTAAACATCACCATGTTAGTGAGATGGTCCACAAACAATACTGAAAAATGATTGCAGTTAGCATTGTGGTTGTGAGAATGAGACAGTTCGGAGGAAATTTCCTCATAATTGAATGTAACCATTGTTGTTTCGCAATACTTTATTGTTTTGTAAACTATACTATCAGAGTATTTGAATTTGTATTAACACCCCATTGTTTTTGGGCTACCTTTTCTCATCTGCGCTCCGTTATATGCTCATCCTTTTTCTGTGCTGAACAAGACAGCAATGAAATTTTAAGAAGTTTGACATTTGTTATAATTATCACCAACTAGCTCGTTCACGTTTATAACGATTTTTTCTAGGTGAATGGTCTGGAGTGAGTCTAAAGCACGGATACATACAGAGTGATGTACGAGGATACCCAGATGTCTTTGATGCACTAAAGCGGTGAGACATCCTTGCTTATCTACAGTTTTTTTTTTTCACTTTAGGTGTGCTATACATTTTTAAATGTCACACGTGTCCGTGTGTCATACCTAATTTGAGATTTTAATCTGAAATTCGAAAGGAATTAGAGCGTGATAAGATTAGGTAACATTAAAAAACTTTTAAGCCACTTCAACAATGCTTAGAACTTTTTTTAATGAGAGTTGTACTATGTGTTCGACGTACAGTTTAGCGTGGTGTCTGTATAGCCGCCAAGCGAAATTAGTTTGACTGCCGCTGAACCAGTACCTTCAACGTTTATTTCACAAGCGTAATGACAGCGAAGAACTCCCGTGAAACCTTTCAAATTTTGGCACGAGCAGTCCTGAAGCTTCGTGAACCCTATCCTAGACAGAGCGCATCATAACCGTTCCCATAATACACCACGAATCACGCGATTTACAGTATCGAGGACAATTATACTTTCAGCAGCTTCTATTAAAGGCTATCCCGAATCAATATTTCACATCAGGTGTTAATATGATGCCTAATATAAGAAGTATTGATTGATTGATTGATTGATTAATTGATTGAGTGATTGATTGCATTCAAGCAAGGATTTTCGGCTTTTGATGGTGTGGCTTTTTTTAATCAAATAAAAGGACATCAAGTAAACATTTCATTGCAGATCAGAACTGCTGTTGCCTGAGGCAGTTCCAGGGCAGAATCCCAATGGACATTGTTTCTATGTAGCACCTCCTCCATCTACGAAGATAAAACAAGGTGCTGCAAACGGAGCGTTGCTTTATGGAGGTGCCGAGCTGGACTTTCTACGGTTTTTCCGACAAGGTGGAAATTATGTACTCTACAGCACGTCTTGTACTGACGAGAGAAACTTTTCCTGCGCTTTGAAGTATGAGCAAGGTTTTCGAAGTAAGTCCCCCTCCTCTCTGCATTTTGTAAGGAATGCCTCGGAGCTATTCTTTGTATCAATATGGAATGTTCTTTTCTTTTCAAATAATTAAATGCCACAGGCGTAAAATGTAAGATTTCCCCCTAGCGTTTGTCATGGGCAATAAAAGAGAGTTTTAAAGGTATTGCCCTTAAAACAGAAAAATAAAATAAAAAAACGCCTCGTATAAGTCTTTGTTTGAGACGTAAAGAGTATTTATTTCCGCATTGCTAGTGGTGGCTCTGCACTTTTAAGTTGGGTAAGGCACCGGCTTTATTCCTCCAAACGCGTGCGAATTCCCTACCTTGATCTGCAAATGACGATTTTTTGATCACGCACAATGCTTCAAAGTGCCTGCTCAACCACCTGTCGTAAACCTCGGACCATTCAGCGAAGAAAGTGTAGAAACAATGTTACAACGAAACAGCAGGAGAGTCCGACTTTTTGCAGTTCGCCGGTGTAGAGAAAACGACTTTAAGCTTTCTGAAATGCCTTCGCTAAATGCTGGAGTAATAACCAGAAGTTTTATAAGCAACTCGGGAAACTTATCACACGAACATACTCTCATGCTTCCTGCGAAACCTCACTGAACATATAAATTGTCAAATCAATAATCACTTCAATATGACTTAGGTATGAATAATTATTTTTTTATATTAAGTGATTAAATACTTATTATACAGCCTGTTTTCGGACTTGCAAATCTGTTTTTAAAAAAAAAAAACCGTGAAAGATACACTAATGCCGTTTGTGCAGGTGAGTTAAACATCGTAATGTTTTACGTGTCTTAAATGTGTGAAATGTGCTAGTCGTCTGAAATATGTGAATCAAATTTCTAAATATTGAAAAAAAGACATACGTCATGAACTGGAAACTTGTTGGGTATCGTTAAAAACCACTAAATAAGTAAATATGAAGCACACTTCCAGCACGTGGGAAGCGCAGTAGTGTGCTAAAGTCGTGAAAGAGGCACAAGGCTGGAATCGGAAAACACGGACGATAAGAGAGGGCAAATCCGCACGAGCACGCTATTGCACCGGTAGCCTTGCTCCAGCTGCACGGGTGGTAAACTTAACGCTCCACCTTGCTTCCCTCGCGCTCTAAGTCTTTCCATTATTGACTGATTTAGTGGTTTTCAATTACGCTCAGAAAGTTTCTAATTATAATCATATGTTTATTTGCAATAATAACAAGTTTTAGGTAATTAGCTGACTTATCGTGTCGATTAATCCCCTGTACTATGTCCTCCGGGACTTATGACTCACTTGCACAAACCGCATTAGAGTAGCTTCAATAATTTTGTTTTAAACAAATATGTTAATCCTAAACTGAAACACCCTGCATATGATTATTACTCAATGATATAGCAATTCAGTTTCATTTGCACATAATACTAGACATAAAAAAATTTTAAAAACGCCAATATATGCACGGTTTTTAACGAAAACATTTCATTTCGAATTAAAACTTCTACGTTGCTTAACCAGACATAACTCTAGAACTTTAGCACGTCCAGATATATGTAAGAAAGGTTTCATCGATCTACATATTTGATTTCCTCTTAATTCATTGTTACAATTCTAAGAAAATAATGTGAATAATAAGAGCAAAAAAATGCTCAATAAATGGGGGAGACCTTTGATGTCTGACTGATTGCAGTCATAGTTGTAGAAAAGTAGTAATTTGAGCAAGTTGGTACTTCAGCATGATAAAAAGCGCACAAAACACGGAGGGAGAGAAATGACAGTTAGAGCAAAAGAGCGAAAAAGCTCTTCTACCTGTCGTTTCATTTCCTCCTTGTACTGTGCGCTGTTTTTGTTATATAAGAATCAGTGACTAGTTTTTGTTGTTAATGGCATTGGATCTTTAGCAATTTATTCAGCGAAATGGCAAAATTGAGACGACGAGATCAAAAATAGGAAAGAACCTTGAAACAGACCGATTTCAGGAGGCAAATTTTAATACGCGTCAGAGCCAATAATTTTCATCCGCTTATTAATCAGAGATACAAATATGTTGGCCGGTTTGGTATGTTTCAAATAAACAGGTTAACGCATTAGAATGAACGCGTAGAATACGCACACTAACTTGTGTACTTCTATCACCAGACGAGATTTCTACTGCAATACAGTAAATTTTGGTCATTGCTTCTCAAATTAGAAAAAAAAAATATTCGCTTGTTTTTGTTCCAGCCTTGTCTAATCAACTGACTGCAGATTAAAAATGCAGCCCCGATTTGCTTCCTAATTTTTTATGTCTAAAAATATATGACAAACTATTACGTCGCACATGTCAAGAAGTTTGTTTTAAGGACAGTGCTTCTGGTGTGATTACTGTTCTGGCATTATTTGTTTATTCACTTTTTTATAAATGCTCTCGGCCATACAATATACCACGACAGAAACTGAAGTGAAAAAACACTATTGCGCTGAGAGGAGGCGAATGGACAGCGGCAGATGGTGCCATATTTCGATGATATTGGGCCCTGATTCACTGGAAATGTCGGTGATCTTGTGTCGTGCGGTTTCTCACGTAAACCACTACTGATAACACACACAGAACAGCCTGCATTAAACATCTTCTCGCAGACACGCTGCACAAATTGCTTGGTCGCACAACCGTGTCCATTCTTCGCTCGGTAACGTTCTCCTTCAACATGGCGATTCACGTTCACGCACAGCACAATCTTGAGGTCGAATGCGTTCCATCCTAACACCCACGGTGAGGCTGTCGGCGCCTACACGTCGACGCCGTTCTTTCCCATGAACGCGTCTACGCCGTCGAGCAGCCACTGCTTGCTCGCTGCTAGCTCCGTCGTATGACTCGGCCGCCCCATTTGTGTGCGCAAACGCTTAGAGCGCCGCCGAGGGAACGGCTGTCCGAAAGCGAGAAAGGGCAGATAGAGACGAGGGAGCTCACATGACCATCAGCGCAATAGGGACTGACTGAACGGGCTGCACACCAACCGCGACTATTATCAGCGAAAGGGTGATGGCATCACCGCTTTACTCGCCCTCCTCCGGCACCAGAGCGCGTGCCTGCTTCGTTCGTTTTCGCCAACACGAAGCTCGCCTAGTACAAGCCTAGTAGCGCTGACGCTGTAAAATAGATATACAAATACAATAAAGTATAATACTTCTAGGATACAACTTCAGGTAGCACTGATCAAAATGTCTGGGGCAAGGGAAGCAAATCATACCTGGAATCCAGCATCCAGAGCGTTAGCTGGGAGCTTGTTCCATTCGCGCGTTCTCTGTAAAAAGAATGAGTGCCCAAACAACACTTAGAACTCCTTTGCTCTTCTACATATCCTGTATGCTTGTTACTGGTTATGCGCGCTGTGTCTTCATGTACGAATCGCTGCTGATTTACAAACAAATGTTATTAACTATGATGTTAAAGAGATTCAGTCGCTTCTCTGTGAAACTTGCTGATATTTTTTTTTTAACAGCATTGTCCCCTTGCCCACGAGGAGGCTGGTTAGACTGGGACTCCGGAAATAAGTGCCTCTGGGTGAATTACACAAGAACTAGCTTTGAGACTGCTCATGAAGTCTGCGGGAGCTTCGGTGGCCAGCTCGCCACCTTCAAAGGTCGAGTCTCCTACCTAACAACCATCGTCCTCCTGCTTCAGAAGGAAGGTGCGTATGCGCCCTGGTATCAAAGAAAATCGCTAAATCAAAAGATAATTATAATAGCTGAGGTACGAGACAGTGTGACTGATTTTTAAGAGTGTTTCATTATTCCTCGTTTGTCGAGTACCAAAAGCATTGCCATCGCGCCAATATCATACCTGATCAAGTGCTAAACTTTATCCGCATTCGAAAATAAAATTTCTTTGTTCTTACGTTTTATTTTAATATCTTGAAGGCTCAAGATCCGATGTTTCCAGCCAGTGACTCAGTTTTAAGGGCATTGCTTGCTTCCTAGCCTTCAAGATGGGAGAAGGAGGGGACGAGTAGTTGATCTAAGCACCCAGTTAAAGCTAGGAAATTGAGCAGCGATATTTGACTCTAATAACCTATACTGGCACATTTGCGCTAGAAATAGAAACTTATTTAATAGAAAAAGGTACTACAAAACGAGTAGGTACATAAAGTAGTCATATCAATTAAATGCCGATGATCATTATATGTGTGCATTGAACCCAATCTCATATGTATAATATATTATATTTGACAGCCATACTTTCAGCAGGCCTCAGTTTATTATTACTGAGCGTATCAAAGATGTCATTTATTGTTAAATAAAGACATCGTTTTTGAGGTAGATGATATGTTAAGCCGAATGTTTCCTGCTACGAATGCATGTTTAAGACTCCGGCTACAAGAAAAATAAGCAAAGCGGCAGCATAAAATGTTTCTGTAGCCTAGTTGGAAACACGTGGAAACACATCTTAGTAAAACTTTAAGTAGATGTTTGGGACTATAGTTTTTGTTTCTTGAACACAGAAATAGTGTTTTTCTTTACTAATCATTGCTTAATATTGTACTCTCTACTAACGCAACTTTAACCAAATTAATTTTCATATGAAGGGGGTCCTCAAAAGCCAGACACATATTGGATGGGTTTGAAAAAATCACCTTCCGGCAAGTACGAGTGGATTGACGGCAAACCCTTGACAACACCGAACTGGCATCCACGAACTGACTACACAAAACAGGCCGGCCAAATCCACGTCAACCGGTACTTCCTTAGGCATCCGCTGGAGCTGAGGTGGTCTCTAGGAAACCCTGCATCTAGGCTTCCCTTTATCTGCGAGATTCCTCTAAAAACAGGTAACTGCGAGCATGTTTTATATTATTCTGTCCTCGGCCTATACTCTCTAATATTGCTCTTTTACCTCATGCAGTGTATGTTGCAACGTCCACCTAGTATACAGCGTATATCGTTAGCGCAACCAAAAGAGTTCAAAGTTAGATGTGGGCAGAAGTACTGTTCAATGTATTGATCGTGACGATATTGCGAACTGACTGAACGGTGATGTGGCAATGGTGCAGTGGCGTTTACGGTATTCTGTGGGTGGGCATAAATCAGTGCTGCATGGACGTACGCAATATATTCACCAACGCCTGTTGCAGTTGAAACTTCGTACAAGAGTGCTCGATTTGGTATAATAAGTGGAACCATTAATTAGAAAACACTGGAGTCCTATTTGTTGCAAATATTGCTAAAATATATTATAAAATTTCAGAATGAGAACCGAATGAAAAGCCACAGTGAACATATTTCGCACAGAAGAACTTGTTCTGATTAACCACAGATCGCATTAATGCGTTACAATTCGAAGGACCGATTAAAGCCTCATCCCCAGGAATATGTGCCATCGTATGCTTGCGCCATCTCTTGGCGGGTTACAGCAGCGCTCCCATAGAAGTCCATGTATTTCATATACAAATATGGCCACATCACCGAAACGTTACGCTTTGAACAATTTGCCCATGCTACCACTCCATTCTACCATATATCGTTATTTTTAAGATGTTGAGATGTAAACTGCAGGTTCCTCAGTCAAATAAACGTTTTGATGTATTGCCACTACGGATAGTATCGAAGTTAAGCAATGTCTACAGTTTATTCTTGTATATAAACAAATCGAAATCATTGTATAAATTAACTGGGATCTCCCACAATAATACGGGAAAAGTTCGAGTGTCTAACATCTTTACTAAATCTGCAGAGAAATATATTTCGAGGCAAAATATACAAAATTAGACATCCGGCTGCGGTAAACCACAAGATCCACAATGTTCTGGGTGCATTTTGGTTTTTCTCAAAATTATTTTCGTGGGTTCCTGAGAAGAATTTCCTAAACAAGGCGAATTCATTCTCGTTTAAGCATTTATTTACGATAATTTCCCGTATTCTGCTACTAACATAAAATAGCTAGAAAACAAAAACAACTGTGTGTATTACGATAATATAAAATTATAAAGAAAGATTCCGAAATATTTTCGCTCATTATTATTGTTATGCGAGTATAACAGCGACTTTCTTATCGTAAGGAATGGAAGCACTGCGCTGAATAAACGATTTTGAAAGGATGATTGCTCTTGTAAACTTAACATTACGATGGCAAAACTAATATTTAGGCACATACTAAATAGTTATATCAATCGCCCTGAACACAAGCAGCAAAAAAAAAGAAGAAAAATCGGTAAAGAGCATATTCAAATACCTTACTTGGTATCACATTATTCAAAGAGGGGTGAAGACCAAGAATTTACAATAGGAGAGGCTTGTGTTTGGCAGCCTTAAAATGTGTATTTCAAAACCAGCTGAAAATTCACCCGATCTCAAAATGTTCCCGGATGACGCGAGGGTGCCCAAATGTCAAATGATGAACGAACGCCTAGAAACAGTTAAACTATGTCCACTTCGAGACACGTTTGCACAAGTATGGCTCATTTTAGATAATTTTCCATGCCAGCAGCTTTTGTCGAGTGCCCTAAAGTTCACATTGCATCACCAGCTAAGTTGTCAGTCGACGTCAAAAATTTCCTGAATGAGGCGCGTGTGCCCAGTTTTCAAACGATGAACGAATACGTATTAAAATCCGATCTATCTCCATTTTGATATGGGTTTCCTCAGAAAGAATTTGTTTTTTGAGTATTTGCCATGTTACAGGATGGGCTCGAGGGCCATAAAATGTCTATTCTGTCTTTGATTAGAAAATAGGTTTTCCTCAAAACGTTATCTGGCAAGGCACGTGTGCCCAAATTTCAAAAGATGAAGGAAAGCGTAAAAACTGCCGAACCATCCCTATTTCGAAACTGGTTTTCTAAAAAACACACGTTTTCGAGTACTTGCCTAAATACCAGGATGAGATCGAGGGCCCTACATTTATATTCTGCCTTTAGCTGGGAACTGAGTTTTCCCTAGAAAGTTCCCGGGCGTGGGCGTGCGTACCCAAATTTCAAATGAACAAATGCCTAAAATCAACAAAACCATCCCCACTTTGGGACCGTTTTTTTATAAAAAGAATTTAATTTGGAGTGTTTGCCATAATACCGAAAAGAACTAGATGGCTCTAAAGTCTATATTCTGCATTTAGATAGGAAGTGGGTTGTCCACAAAACGTTCCCTAGCGAAGCGCGGGTGCCCAAACTGCCTTAACCATCCCAATTGTAAGCCCGTTTTTTTAAAAGGATTTGTTTTTGAGTATTTCCCATAGTAGTAGTATTGACTAGAAGGATCTGCATTTTAAACTTCGCCTTTAGCTAGGAAGTGGGTTTTCCTCAAGATGTTCCCAGGCGAGGCACGTTTGCCCAAATCTCAAAAGATGAAAGAATGTGTAAAAACAGCCGAACCATTCCTACTTTCAAACCGGTTTTCACAAAAAGGATTCAGTTTCAGGTACTTGTCATTGTATCAGAATGGGCTCAGGGGTACTAAAGTTTATATTCTGCCAATAGCAGGGAATTGGGTTATTCTCAAAAAGTTCCCTGGTAGTTGCGCGAGTGCCTTAATTCAAAAAGATGAACGAATCCACAAAAATGGCCGATACATCCCCACTTTGAGACCATCGTACTTAGTAGGCTTTGGTTTTTGATGATTAGCCGCAAGGGATACGGAAGGTAAAATTATCATCTGCGTTTTTCGCGTCGTCAGCCTTGCGCCTTGTGCGCGGGTGGTAATTTTAGCGCACCAGCACGTTAACCATGTGCTGCAATTTTTCCTAATATTTACGGATTTAGTGGTCTTCGTTGACGTGAGTTTGAACGAGGTGTTTATTTTTACTAATTAAAATTGTTTAAAACATTCTAGTTTGTGACAATTAGCCCTTCGTAGAATATCCCCCTGGTAGTATAACTTACGAGATTATACTGCAATAATGTATTGCCAACGGATTAAAAAGAACGATGCGAAAAGCCTCAAATAGGCACACTTGCATGCCATATAAATGTAATAAAATATATTTATTATTGTAGTACATTCGGACGTGGTGTAAGTGCCGCATTAGCGAAAGTATTTATGCTTCGTCTCAGCTTAAGTTCAGACGCAGCAGACGCTACTAGCTAATGGATTTATGAAGCAGCGTCAAAAGCTCGACTTTTTTTGCGATTTTGTCAGCGATGATAGAACACGTACCAAAACATTACTAACGTCATTATGGTGCTCTTTGACGTTGTCTGATTTGTCCCATCAGTTCGAGGCGTCGCCTGCGTCTGGACTTAAAGGGTCGCTGAAGCGTAAGTTTGATTTGAGAAAACAACGCAGAAGCGCTAAGCGGGACGCTACAAATCTGAAAGCGACACCCCTAAAGTGATACCTCCAACGGATGGTCGTATTTTTGTGAAAGGAGAGCGCGCTTGAACAAGGCAAAAAATCCCCTTGACGTCGCGGTTCTCGTTTCCTCTTCTTCTCGCTTTGACTCCGCGACGACGCGAGAGGGGAAGGAAGCAAAGCCGTTTCCCCTCCTCCTCAACTTATCTGCAGGAAACGCGACGTCGCGATTCTCACTGAATCGCATCTTTATTTTACAAAAATACAACCATCCGTTCGGGATATTTCTTTATGAGTGGTGTTTGGGGGTTGTTGCGCCCCACTGAACACACCTGCTACCTCACTTTGGGATATCCGGATTTCAGTTCAGCATCCCTTCAAAGGTGAAACGAAGTATAGGCGATATTGCCGCGTGCGGTGGGCAGCTGCGTATATACGCCCCTACTAAGGCGGTGGAATGTTTAATAATTTTTGAACAGATTGAAAAGTACGTTACAACTGATCGACTTCTTATTCTTGGGGGTTATTTTAATTGTTTGTGTACAGGGCATGAGAGAGCGAATAGCGCGGGATATAAAGATCTTAACCGCAAGTTTTTGAATAAAATGGTCGAACGCAGTGAGTTAGAAGATAATCCACTTTGCGAGTCAAGTGAACAAGGTGTACAATACAAGCATTTTTAAGGTGCGAGCCTCGAGCGCTTGGATAAAGCGTACGTTTTTCTCAACCTTGTCAGAGGGTGCAAGCAGTATGATGTTCCGCACGTGTCCTTCAGCGACCATGCTCCTTTATGCTTTAAGCTTTTTTCCTTTAAAGAAACGCCAAAGAAGTTCGTTTAAGACTAAGGGAAGTTTAATGCAAAGCTTATAAATGAACAATGTTTTGTAAACAGCGTTCGCGGGCACATTGAAGATTTGTCAAGAGCTAAAGGGAAGAGTTCGAAATTAAATGGGGATGGTTTAAACAAGAAACTAAGATGTTATTTCCTGAACGCTTCAGTTTTGTTAAAGCATGAATAAAAGAAAGTAGAAAACTGTTTAAACGCAATACTTCAGAATCTAATAATGGAAGAATGCACTTCTGTCGGTTCCTTTACTGACGAAATAATGAGTATAAAAAACGCCTTGTGGTTCTTGATACTGGAAGCGGCTATCGCACAGAGAGATAGCCACGAAACGGGCGATAGGGGGCAGAAAAATATACGTGAATAAAAATGAAATCAGTGAGATTGTGTATCAGTCCGTACTGTCGCGCGCTAAGGGAATCATGGAACGAGATTTCATATGGTATTATAAAGAACATTACAGGTAGAAGAGTAGTAAGCTGGGCGATTTGGTTAACGTTGAACATGGTTAAACATCCTCGTCTCTTTGTGCGTGATTTTTAACCATGTTCAACATTACAGGTACCATGCACCCAAAAAGGATGGTTTAAAGAGGTTTTATTTGCCTTTATTGCCGAGATGTGGGAACGATTTAAAAGAAAAATTAGAGCAGCTCATCACTTTATTAGAATTTAAAAACGCGATTGATAATTTGAAGACTGACAAAGTTCCAGGGGCGAACGGTCTGGGGGATCGAACAAAGCATTTAAGGGGCAACTTGCGCCTCTTTCGCACTGCGTATTTAGTGAAGTATGAAGACCAAAAGCTTCACCCCTGTCGTTTTTGTGCACGATTTTGTACCCAAAAATAACGACCTCTTAAAATGACGTTCCTTACGACATAATCCTACTGTTCGGCCTGCACAGCACATGGCGTGCCAGATCGCTGTGCGCCACGTGGATGTCGATGTTCGCTCCGTAAATAAGTAATTTGTTGAGCACATGAGCATTCAGACGGTATTCTATAAGGCAGCAGCAACCAACACCTCAATGGCTGCCACCTTTTGAGTTGTTGTTTACCCTCAAAGACTTGTAGCCTGTTCGAAATTTTTCAAGAGAGCTGGTGTTTTTAGTGTTTCATCACGATTGTGTGTCACTGCGTTGTGTCATCGTCCAAATCAGTAAAAAAAAAAGCCACGTGCATGACGGGGTCGGAAAACGTATACGGCTGTCACGCAGAGGAATGGGGTTTGAATCCCGCTCGTCCCAGATCTTTATTTTAGTAATTTCTCACTATTTTAAGAAATAAATAGAATAATGTGATAAGCTGGGCGAGTTGATACAAGGTGAGCATGATGAAAAAATGGGGCCTGTCTGTCTTTTGTGTTGGGTTCCTGGGACAGGAACCCAACACGTCCTCGTCGTTTTGTGCACTACTTTTTTTTTTTCATCATATTCTAAGAAATCCCTCCCTATTCACGGCTGTCATCGAGTGTTCTTGTTCAGAGCATTCCGGAACATGCCACGTATACGAAAGCACAGTCAGTCACCTTCCGTTGCCGACGCAAGGCGCGTGGCACCTTTCTCTTTGAGTTTTTAGGTGCAAGTTCAACTCAAAACGTTTATTTTCCGGTCTAAATTCAGCTGCTTTTGTATTGATGACGACATTGCACCAGGCGGAAAGTTGATATAAATCAACGTGTATTATGTGCCTGGTAAACATCAGCTCACAATGCATCCTTATAGATA
The DNA here is from genome assembly GCF_016920785.2 of Ixodes scapularis. Lineage (NCBI taxonomy): Eukaryota > Metazoa > Arthropoda > Arachnida > Ixodida > Ixodidae > Ixodes > Ixodes scapularis. The sequence goes on from NW_024609868.1 coordinate 150,937,854, forward strand.
CGTCTTGTAACGAACCAACCACTAATAACAACATTTATTTTATGCATATACTCACTTACAACAAAGTTATATCTGAACGTACCTAGTAAGTATATCGCACTCCAAGTCAACTATGAAAGCGATTGAAATGCGTGCGATTATTTTTGCGAAATTGTTTAGAAGTTTCAACGTTTTTCCTATGATCGCAGTATCGCCGTGAAATTGCAGTGGGGAATGATGAAGTTATCGGTATGTTTCACCACCACACACTCAGTATCTCATAATTTTGTTATCTGTGAAATTACTTTTTTATGTTATTTTTTTCATTCGGCACACACATCCCACTTTGGTGGGAATTCGCTTAGGGCATAGAAGTTAAAGGTGACTACGCCACGTGGGGCCAAATAAGTGAACTAGAAAAACCTGTCACACATTTCTGGCCACGTGATTCTTGCGAAAATTGCATCGACCGTTTTTTATGGAATTAGGGTGAAAACTGTCTTTGGGGCGCCGCTGTAGATAATGCGGCCGCGTTGTTAAAGGAATCTGTGTTTGTGTCGTCACTGGCGCACCTTACGTGTTGTATGCCGCAATTTGCTCGTTTCAACTGCCTTTTATAGATGTTTACGGTAGGAGGCACTGCGAACATTTTTTTTTTTTTGCCCGGGAATATGGGATCCACCACGGTGTTATAGTAGTGGGAACGGCATTGGCAGAATGAAGGAAACACTTATTTCGCACTTCATTTGTAGATGTCCCCGTCGTAAATGCAAACGCGAATGTACAAAAAAAGTTTTTTTTTTTTTTTTGCGTTGGCTTGTTTTGGTATTGTAATGTTTTATTATTTTCCTAATTAAAGGTATTTTAGAATAAATTCATACTTCATTTATTCTACCGCCACGCACGTTTTATGCTCGTAAACATAGGAAATCGCATTATTTGCGTTATGTCGGTCAACTTACTTTCCTGGTTCTGAAAAATGCTAAACAAAATCGCGATAAAAAAGAACAGATCAAAATAACTTGCACGTAAATTTCATGCGTGCGAATGAATGATCATTCGGTACTATAAGCGATGTATCATTATCAAGTCGAGTCAAAAGAGCCGCATTCAAGATCTAAACATCAAGATCCAGTGGTCCACAGCCCTTTAGTTTTTAAATCATGCCCATGAGAAGTTTTAAAGTGTAATAAGGTGGTGAACTGGACTAGTTGGTTGAAGTTATACATGATGGTGAAAGCAGCACAGAACACACGGACTACGAAGAGAAGCAAACACGACAAGCCAATGCTGTACTCGCAACTGAAGAATTTTAATAAAGTAAACAAAGACAGAAGACACATACACAGTATCTTAAAAGATTGCACAAAAACAAATGACAACTCTCGCAAACCGTGAAGCGTGTCATTAAACTACCCGCTATCTACATGCCTCATTTTTTTCCGCAGGAAGAAAACCTTTTTGGCTGACAGCGCCATTATGACGGTTCACTAACACATAAATGGCCATGACACAAAATGTGAAAGGCCCCAGTGATCCCTCTTGTCACCCTATCCTTGTGCGCGCTCAGAAAGGTGACTCTGCCAAAGTCAGGCCGACACTTGCACTCTGCAATGAATAGGCAAAAGCCCCCCAACCGTAGCTCCGACCAAATATAAATGCTCTCGTAATTTATCATTTAGACATCTTCCTCTTTGCCCCACGTAGCACCTGTTGCATGACAAAGGTATCTTTATACCACACACGAAACACAAGTGACAAAAAGTTTTCTGCGCGCCTTGATGCACTTTGCGCTGGAACGACCAACTAACCCCGCACCAATCCTGGAACATATTTGGCCTATTTCTTGTTGGGCACCGAAAACACTACCGGTATTCCAGATCTGCCACCTAGTTGTTTCAGGTTATGAGAAACGCGCTTGAGGTAGGCGACCACTACCACACGTTTCTTTTTTCTTTCCGGCGTCGTCCTCTCCACCCCCTTAGCTCTCTTAAGAAGTGAACTGGCTACTTCTGCCAAGAGTGTCAACGGGAACCCCGACTCCTTCAATCTACCAATTTGTTTTCTAAAACCTTTGGTCATCTTGTGGGCACATGATTTTTTAAGGGCTGACCCAAGGCACGACACCACTATGGGCCTGTTAACCACCTTTGAGTGGGAACATTTAAAATCTAGTGTTTTCGGCGCCCCGAAAAATAGGCCAGATATGTTCCAGGATTGGTACGGGGATAGCTGGTCGTTCCAGCGCGAAGTGCACCAAGGCGCACAAAAAACCTTTTGTCACTTGCGTTTTGTGTGCGGTATATAAGATACCTTTGTCATGTAACAGGGGCTACGTGGGGCAAACAGGAAGATGTCTGAATGATAGATTACGAGAGCATTCATATTCGCTCGGAGCTACGGTTGGGTGGCTGTTGCCGATTCATTGCAGAGAGTGCAAGTGTCGGCTCGGGACTTTGGCAGAGTCACCGTTCTGGGCGCGTACAAGAACAGGGTGACGAGAGAGATCGTTGAGGCCTTCCACATTTTCTGTCATGGTCATTTATGTGTTAGTGAACCGTCATTGGCGCTGTCAGCTAAGGAGATTTTCTTCCTGCGGCAAAAAATGAGCCAAGTAGTGAACGGGTAGTTTATTGACACGCTTCACGGTTGGCGAGAGTTGTCCTTTGTTTCTGTGCAATCTTTTAAGATATTGTGTATGTTTTTTTTTATGTCTGTTTCTTTATTAAAATTCTTCAGTTGCGAGTAGAGCACTGTCCTGTCGTGTTTGTTCCTCTTCGCAGTCCGTGTTTTCTGAGCTGTTTTTCCTCATCATGCATACCATGAGAAGTTCTTGAATGGCAAAAGAGCGCACCCAATATCATAATTACCGGTAATTATATAACAAATTCGATTTATACCAAGCTATGTTTGTTACCTTGAGGCAAGCCGGCAATGCTTACTCTCAATAATCATAAAGATTCACTTTTGTATCTTACCCCCACGTAAGGTAGGAAGAAACAGAATGAAGAGCGTATTTTGAGTCGCGCTGAATATTTATTAATCAGTTTTCCTGAGCTCCGGAGTCACGCTAAATTTGGCGGCGGAGTTTCGCCCGTCAAATGTAGCCTAGAGACTCTTAACTATTTACAGATCGGCTTGCTTGAGACCGTCGTTACCCGTTAGATCGACATAAACTTAAATTTCCTGATTACAAAAAAAAACAGTGCATGCGCAGCAGTTCAAGATGCGTGGTTGGTGTCTGTGAGACCGAACGTGACACGTGTACTGCTGAGTGCAGCTGCGGGGAAGGACTCAAAGCTTCTTTATTCAAGAAATATTGCGGAACGCTGGACACGATGGCAATGGGCAAAATGCTTCGATCTACTAATGCAACCCACCGACCCCAGAGTTTCTGATTATGTATCAAATTGAGAAAAATAGAAACAACAAACATTCTAGAAAAAAGAACAAACTAAAAGAAAGAACAATATAACACCGACCTTTTTCTTTTTGCCCTAACCTAGGGAGGAGGAAGGTGTTCCCAGTTATCTCTCGCCCACTTTCAGTAATACCGTCTGTAGCTTGAATGAAATACCTCTTATTTATCACATATATCTGCAAGAAGACGACGGATATAATCTTCAGGTTTCAATGGCTCAGCGTAAGCTAAATATGACGCGTTGATATTCAGATCGAAAAACTCGTACTCACAGAAAAACAATATTTATATATCTTTTTCGCGGACCTTGCCATCCTTAATGTGGAACCTCCGGCATGCGATAAAGTATTTTTGTCTTCTCCCTCTACGCCTCTTGAAGGTGTTCACGTTTCAATCGCTACTCTTGCTCGTACCTGGTTGTCCTCCTCGAAGCGGTTTTGCTTGTGTCATGTCCTTGCGTCCTGCTTTTGTTTCATCTCGCGTAAAAAAAAAAAAAAAAAAAAAAAAGACGCAGTTGGGGTTAGGAGTAACTGAACAAAGTACGTACTTTATTTTACCTTAATACAGACAGAAGTCAAATGCTAGAAGACATGAAAAGACGCACGCACAAACTAAAACTGCTAGGTCTCGGCGCAGTTTATTTGGCGATAACAAACGCACAAAACGAGGACGAATGGCGTGACGTCGTCTATTCAGCTCTACTTAATTAGCCTCATCGGCTTATAATGTCGGGTATGCTCTGACTAAAGGTGAAACAAAGTAGAACAGTTTAGTCTTACCATGTCCTTCGTCTTGTCAATCGAATGTAGTGTTTCGTAGTTCGCCGCAAGCTCATCTTCACGTTCTCTGTAGAAAAAAAAAATAAGGACGCGTCGTCGTTTCTCAAATCGCCACAAGACGTTCATTTTCTTATTGCGACAATAAACTTAACGGTATCTTTTCAGGAAACGCCTGGCTACGAGTGCAGATGACGCAGGAGGAACAGAGGGCGACATTTCAGTGCTTCGTGTCACCCGAAATTCTTCCCGATTCCATTGTGTGGTACAAGGACGGCTTGGGCGTGAAAGGAAACCGACTGCAAACAGGGCTTGACGACGCAGTTCTGATGGAGGTTAGCGCCACGAGGGAGCACCCCTACCTGCAAGGTTACTACTGGTGCGAAGGAATCACAGTAGACGGATTCCGCCGAGTGGAGTCAAGAAAGCAGCTTCTTCGATTTTCAGGTTCGTGTACAGCCGCAACTCCCGAGTTCCCTGAATAGCGTTCGAAGAGACACATCGATTCGTTTAATTCGCAAGTAGGTGTGAACTAAAACGTATTTTCAATGTCTCAAATTATAAACATATATAGGGCGTAGACGTGTACCAAAATAATATCGAAATTTCGACAAACAATTTTTTTAGTTTCCCCGCTTATCTATCAAACTAATTTCAAACATTTTCTACGGGCAAGCATGATGAATAATAAATTCATTCTCTAGAAAACTGAACAAGCATTTATATGTGGGCCTATCAGAGCTAAATATAAATTAAATGTATTTCAAATGTTATTCTAAGAAGCTGTTGTATTCCATTTCGCGGCTCCGTATACGCAGAAGCAGTAACAACCTACACCGTCCTTCACAACAAATTGACGACGATTATTTGCAAACCAGAGAGCGAACCACGTCCATAGAACACTTTCCAGTGGGCGCTTTCTTTGACAACAGTTTTGATATGCGTAATATTTCGCTTCATTTTTAGTTAGTAGTTCGCAAATGCTTGCCGTGATGTATAATCGTATCTCTTCTAGATGTGAAGTCGTTGGCCTGCTCTCTCCAGCTTACTCCAGAATTCATGCACATCCGAGGTTATCCGTCGCTGAGATCTTTCCTGCAGTTTGCATCTCAATTTCGAAACGATATTTTATCTTTCATCCAGAGAAATATTAACGGCTATCTACTTTACGAACTGCAAGTGGTCGGCGTAGTTGAAGGCACGTAAGTACTCATCGAACCGCCCATGTTTGCCTGCCGTAATTACTGTGTATACAGAGTAATTGCAATAAGATATTCGGGTTTGCATATATAAACTAGAACTATAGTCTATCCATTATTGTTCTAGTTGATATATGGAAACCCGAATATATTATTTAATATTACTTTTGTACCGTCACGTGCGTTTCAATAACATAAAATGAATGCGCGGAACCTAAGTTATTTTTGTTCTGCCAGACTGTCAATAGTGTCTAAAGTATACCTGGTTAATTTTTTAATGATAATGTTTTTGCAGAGTAGTGCATAAGCAGTTGTGACCGCAGGTACCATTGTGTTTTTGTTATTTTTAGTAAATTCCCTTTTATGCATAGCACTATTATAAGGCTGTATGATACTGTCCTCTATTGATTAACTAGATAACTTTCTTTGTCTTTGTGTTGCATTTTTTGTTTGTTTCACTACTGAGAAATGAAAAAGGGTAGTGCGGCCTTGCCAGGTAAAATATTGTTGCGAAGTTTAATTTACCAGGTGACGCACATGGCCAGGTCAGAGTCCGGCACTATTTAGCCTATGAATTTTTAGGGGTGTTTCTATACGAAGATTTATTTCGTTAAAAAACCTCACAACGTTATATAAAATACAGGCAGTTTTCCTCGGGTATCGTTCCTCATGCAACTTTGCCAACTCACGAATTTTCCGCGAACGTCACAGTTTCTCGGCAACACCGAATTTCAGCAGATTCGAACTTTGTGAAGTCGATGCGCGGAATCTTGTGAAGTTGTCGCCGGTAGATTCTGTTTTTGTCACCACTTGTGACATGTCTGAGTAGAGCTCCGATGCCGGCACACATCATATCGGTGTAAAAGTTCACTGCACAATTCGGTATTCTAAGAATCAACACCGAAAATTAAATGTGCCGGTAAAACTGCAACCCAGGAGAAGCTATGTAACGTTTTATGAAGATTTCCCATCATGGCTTATTCCGTTGAATGGCCAAAATGAAGGTAAAAAAAATGCAATTTCGACGCGGATTAACGCGCTTCGATGGCTCGAAGTTCTCGGATACCATGTCGCCATTGGCCAATGTTTGATCTTCACTTCAGTCACAGAAAGTAGTTGTGAAGAGCACAGGGAAGGGGTAACTTCTTTGTTGTTCTGGAGGTCCTGCCTAAAGATCTGCAGTTGCTGGTAATCCAACCGCGATCGTATACACCTTCGTGAGTCAACGGCGCTGACCACGTCGCAGAAAACTACCTCCGTGTTGCATGAGCTGCCATGCCCATAAATCCCACTCCGGACAAGCAGATTACGAAGTTTAATTTTCTAGGTGACCTCTATGGCCAGATTGGAAGAGAATGGAACAGGCTAGAAGTATCCGTCACCTAATTAGAATGCAATTAATTGCAAAGGTGCAAGCGAGCTGGACAAGAATGATGAAAATAACCCTGGAGAAGGGGAACAAGGGGGACAGAGGACAAACATAAATCTCCAAACACAGCTAGGTGACTGGTGCGCGACCGAAAAAATCCGCCTGGTCCGGGTATCGAACCCGGAACCTCTCCATTACAGGTGGAGCGCTCTACCAATTGAGCTAACCAGGGGTTAGTCATCAGTAGAGCAAACGGGTTTTATCAGTCGCCACCAGTCTAACACCAACAAGGGTGAAGCTTGCAATTTTTAAGGTTATAATTAGAATGCAATTAATTGCAAAGGTGCAAGCGAGCTGGACAAGAATGATGAAAATAACCCTGGAGAAGGGGAACAAGGGGGACAGAACAAGGGGGACAGACACGGTGCATCCACTGCGCTTCTTTTGTTGAGCCTGGAGTTTAACCAAGAATACCAAACGCAAGAAGGACGACGACCCCCGTGGCATTGTGCGTTTGGTTCCATACTTCCAGGTGTGACGGTAGCCGACCCTAAATTCCACGGAGACAATCACACAGCGTATAAAGTGCATCGTCATCGTCGGAGAATTTTTCTTTCTTGAAATTCATCTTTGGCGTGTCGAAAGGCGCGTTGTAAAGCCGAACTATAGGGTTACTTTCGTTTATAAAATTGTTGTTGATAAGCGAACTTGTTTCATGACTGACTTTTTTTTTACAGAAACAATACATCATTTGTCAACTTCCTCGTTTATTTGAAAAGGCCCTTACGGCTTCCCAGGACTCTCAACCCTGAAGAGGAGCGAACAATTGTTAGTCGGGTCAGCACACTATTGGCAAACCCTGCCAGCATTCTACGAACAATGGTCGTTCCTGGAACAGCGGAGGTGACAAGTACAGGTGAGGAGACACTTGCTCTGTTTGGTCCATGTTAAGACTGCTTTGCTGATCATAATGTATGACTAAAAACATTAAGAATCCTGAATAATACGTATAGAAGTAGATCTGGAACCAAAAAACACTTTGCGCGCCTTATGATTTCTATGCACGGCGCAGTGCAAGTAATAGAAGCTTTGTAAGCTCAGGTCGCAAGCGACCTGCACTGCCTTAATATTATGTCATATCTACCTCCGCAGCGTGAATTTCATTGTACACCGCGTGCCTATTTATTTGATTTTTCTATCCTGTTTAATTTGCTTTATAAAGCTCTTAGTATATAGGGATCGCTGTTTTAAATAGAAGTACTCAGAATTAAATATTATTCTGCTATACTGAAACTTTAGGTTAAGCAGTTGGACGAAGTAAGAAAATAGAGTCCTGCAAAGCTCTACGTAATGTGGTTCTGGTTAACCCTTGATTCCATTCCAAGTGCTTTGCTAGATGCGCAGTGGAATAAAGTGATTTGAGTCCTTAAAGACAAATGTATTGTGCAAGCACTTTTTTTTCAAAGATTTTTGTTTAAGACAGTCAAAAGTTCCTTTCACGAAACACGGGCGTTACTTTAAGCAAATATATTTAGCTTTATGAAACTCAATTCAGGAAAACATATACAAACCGCTATACCATATCGAGTGTTTAAGTTTATGCTGGTCTCAACACTAGGTTTAGCATGCAATTACTTCGGTATAAGTTATCAAAACGTTGTAGAAAAAACATATCGGATAAATGTCAAAATGAAAGTTTACAATGATATGGTAACGAACTTATTTTTTTTTCATATCGGCAGAACTTTGTAACTTGTTTGCAAGATTTATTGAGAGACACGCATTGAACCTTTTGTTTTAATTGAACCGTTATATTGCTTTGTCCCACGAAACAATACATTGGACTTGGAATATTTGCGCATCCACTTGTTCACGTAAAAAATGCATTGGGTATGCATGTTTAATTTTTTTTCTAATTTGGTTTTGTTAATATCCGCAGAGACGAATAGAGGAATGAATAATATACAAAATAAAAAAAATATTATGCGAATCTTTTTTTTTTTTGACAGAAATATGTTTTTCCGAAACTACAAAACACGACACTGGCTTTCTGGACACCCTGTCGTGGCCGGCAACAGCGGTTGGAAGCCTGGCCACCTCCAATGAGACTTGTATCCACGGTGAGTGCGTTGGGCCGCTACACACTAAAAAAAAGGGGGTGTAGCCCTGACACCCCAAAACTTCAGTTTAACGTGCAGCGCACTGACGTTCAACCGACGCTGCCAACTTTCACGAGCGGCTTGACAACCGGGTTGTTCAACTTATGAAAATAGCTAGAGTATGTCTCGGTATTTTGTTTTCTGTTGTAACTGATACGTACTTGATTTGCTTAATATGTTACATCGCACCGTCATCAAGCCTCTCATAAACGTTCGGGCCGTCACGTCGACGTCAGTGCGCTGTAAGTCAAACTGAAATTTTGGGGTGTCGTATATGTGACACGGGGTGTAAGGGCTACACCTTCTTTTAGAGTTCAAAACGTTCCGTCGTTTGCGGTGTCTTTCTTCCCTCGCGATATCTGCCCTTATGGTGATAGGCACACACCTAAATGTAAATTACAAACTTGTCTGCTTCTTCTACCAAGAGGATATGCGACCCGTTGTGAGACGCTGCGAGGGAAACTTCACCGTCGGTGCGTTCTGGGGTCCAGTTCAAGGTGTATGCCTGATGCAGCCGTCTCAACGTACCCTCGATCTCAAGGCACTCTCCATGGTAAGTGGCGGTACTGTAGCTTGACGAGCTCAGTCTGTGTATGGCGTAAATAAACTTCGAAAACGTAGTCGATGCTAAAGTGTCAGCATTTCAATTAATGGTGCTTCCAAACTTTAGTTACGACCGACTTATGAAGAAGGAATCCTAGCTATATAGAAGGTTCCGTCAGGAAAAAGGCTTTATTTTATTGCGAGTTTTAGATTATCGTACGCCCAAAAGTAAAGAAATAGTTTTGTCGCCAAAGTTCATGCACCGAGCACAAACCGTGGCTTGGAATATCGCGTGGCGACGGTGCTATACCTTTCTGCACGCAAGGATTTCGGGTATGCTATTCTCAAAATCTATTGTCGTTCCTTCGCTAAACGTGATAACGTAGTAACTGGGATTGCAGTGTCGACCCAGTGACTGGCAATACCCTTTGGTCACAATAGTCGAATGCAACTCATACACTTGAAACCGCAAGAGCACTCCAGTTTAACTCGCCACAATCTATGTCTCGGCGAACTATGGGGAGGTGGCCAGACAAATAGCGAAACCCCTGCAATGTTTTGAGGTCCGCACGTGCCTTTACAAACCTCTGCGTGTGGCTTGTTGAACAGTGCCGTCATATTATAGGGCACCAGATTACGCGGCCGTTCAATTTGTCCGTTCATGGAGGGAGTGGACGCTGCTCCATTTATTTGTCTGTTTCGGCGACAGCCATCGCCTAGCGCAAAACTTTAATGCGCATTTCGTCGGCTATTACGTTAATAAATAAATTAAATATATTTAGTTTAACTAGACATTTTTGCACTGAGCAATTAAAATCAGACAAGCTACTGTATTACAATATCCTGGCGCTAAATATGTACGGAAGACGATGAAGTGAAGCAAATGTTTAAGGCTGTTCACCATGACTTCTAGGTGGAATTTGACATACGTGAAGTAACAAGCAGTTATTCTCATCATGTGACCATGAACGTAGTTTGTCCGCATTCTAAGAACGGCTATGCACGCCCTTTGAAACCCAGCGTCAACTTTCCTTATTGTGAAGAGGATCGGTTTTTATGGGAAGTATTTTATTATACTTTTTATCGGGTGACTTAAGTAGTGGGGAGTGTTATCGAATAATTTTCAAGGGATACAACGCAGGGTCAAAGCACACAGACCCAACTACGAAAACGAAGTATTGTGAGAGTCAGGCGTTTTACAGTATTGATATATGGGTGTCTTTTTAAAATATTTATGGCATGCAAAGTAAAGAAGTATTTTTGGGGATGTGAACCCCAATATATCTTTCTTTTTTTTTTACTTCTTAGGGATATTAAACAGGCATTAACTATTTTTATTGCCTCAGAAATTAAAAAAAAAATAAAAGCTTGAGTTATTGCGTGCGTTTACAGTAACATTGGCAAGATGATATAAAAACCCAAAATTTAAATGAACCGGCAATGTTTGGTTGTTTTTGCTCCCCGCAGCAATCAGAAAAAATAATCAAAGAATATCAACACTGACACACACGCAAAAAATAATTTCACTGTTATGTTTCTAAAGGAGGAAGTGAGCAGTGAGTCCATGGGTGCAACTGCGGACCGACTTCAGCAGCTCACTACGGAAAAGAGGAGTTTGGATCCCCTGGACATTGTATATGTTGCTAAAACCGTCGAGAACATTGCGTCAACAGGAGCTGTTAGTCGACAGGTGAGAAAAAAAAAAAGAACGATCAATTCATTTCTTTATTTATTTATTTATTTTTATTGAGGTTACCTGCATCGCCTTGGAGGCATTATTGCAGGGAGAGGTTTACAAAGAACAGTTCAGCTGAAAACACAGATGGAAACACATTTCCGTTAAGCATGTTCCATTCTAATGCAGTTCGAACAAAATATGATTTACAACAAGAGCTAATGGTTGCAACCTTGTATTGGTGGTCCACTCTTTCCGACACGTAGAAAGGACATCGAATGTAATTTTCTTTACTGATGCAAGTTTTATCATTATAAAGACAGTAGAAAAATTTTTGTCTTAGATTTTTTCGTCTGTACGACAGCGGCTGCCAGTGTAACTGTTGCTTTATGGCCGTGACGCTCGCTTTGAACCTATAAATATTTGAGACAAATCTAGCACCGCGATTTTGCACTCGTTCTAATTTATCCGATAGATGTTTAGTCTGGGGGTCCCATACTATGCATGCATATTCCAGAACTGAACGTACAAAAGAGAAATATAAAGTTTCCTTCAATTCCTTCGGGCAATGGCGAAAATTGCGACGTAGAAATCCTAACATGCTGTTCGCCTTATTAGTAATGAAATTAATATGACTATTCCATAGTAAGTCGCTTGAGAAAATAACACCAAGATAACGAATATTTTCTTTTCTTTCGAGTTGTTGAGTGTTAACCGTATAGCCCATATTTTCTCTGACTTGCATTTTCCTCGAAAATCTAACCATTTTGCATTTTTTTGCATTAAGCTCCATTCGCCAATCGATACACCAGTTTGACACTCGGTCCAAGTCTAATTGAAGTTTGAGATAATCTTCGTCTTCCTCAATTACTCTATATATGACGCAATCGTCAGCGAAAAGTTTAAAGCGCGAAGAAATGTTTGAACAGATGTCATTAATATATGTCAGAAAGAGCAGAGGTCCCAACACCGAACCTTGGGGAACACCAGATGTTACAGTAACGTTATTGGATGAACAACCCTTCAATAGTACACATTGTTTTCTATCATCTAAGTAGTTACCAATCCAGGCTAAAACATCGGAATGGATATTCAAACACTCTAACTTTCTCAATAACAGAGAATGATCTACTTTGTCAAATGCCTTGGACATATCTAGGAAAACACAATCAACCTCCTTTCCGGACTCAATTGCAACTGCGATGTCATGATGAAATTCAGCTAACAACGTTACACATGATGCACCGGACCGGAAACCATATTGTTCTTTTGCAAGGTGATTATGATCTTCCAAATGCGTGATTAGGCTGCTATAAACGACATGCTCAAGAGTTTTACATATGATCGACGTCAACGAGATAGGCCGATAATTACTAACAACATTTCTGCTACCGCTTTTGTGGATCGGCACAACATTGGCGGTTTTCCAATCATCTGGAAGCTTGCGCTCAGTTAAGCTTTTTGTAAAAATAATCTGCAAATAGCACGACAAGATAGATGCGCAGTTTTTAAGCACGACAGCAGGAATGCCGTCAGGTCCGGTTGATTTCGACGTGTCGAGACTAAGCAGCAGTTTTTCAATTCCTTTGTATTGGATGATAAGCGGCGACATTGGATGATAACCTAAATTTACAAAACGTGACGTGTCCCCAGGTGGTATCTTGGCGTTAAACACAGATTTGAAATACTCATTTATACAGTTCGCCTTTGCTGTATCATCAGTGACATCAGTTCCCTCGAAAAGGAGTGCCGGTATAGTAGTGTCCGTTTTCTTGTTACTCTTCACGAACCTCCAAAACTCTTTTTTGTTGTTGGCAAAGTTGCTATTTAGCCTCTGAAAATATGTAATTTTACTTTTTTCTGCAAGTAACTTGTACTGGGCTGACAAGCTCTTTAACCTATTTCTGTTTAGTTCTGACTTATTTTTACAGTATTTACCGAACGCTCTGTTTCGGCGTTTTATTAGTTTTAAAAGTTCTGGAGTAGCCCATGCTTTGTTGACAGCTTTTCCCTCTTTAATGTTTCTCGTGGGTATGTGTTTGTTCATAAGAGAGTGCAGTTTCTCCCTGAACATGTTCCATGATGTTTCAATGTCTGTGAGGTTTGCCCTGTGATTGAAAACAGCTAAAAAAGACTGCAGGTCCTGTGAAAGTGCAGTATAATTACCCTTGTTATATAAATAAACTTTCCTTTTATTATGTTTCGGACTTGGAGGCCTTGTAAGGGATAGTTCAGCTGTAACTGCATCATGATCACTTATTCCAGGAATGACTGTTGTGTTTTCAATATATTCCGGGAAGTTGCACATTACCAGGCCAAGAGTGTTGTCTTTCCTTGTAGGCTGGGTGACATATTGTTTAAAACCAAAAGTATTCACAAGGCATTCAAATTCTTTATATAAGATCGTATTTGGCACTCTAATGTTTCCATTGTCCATTACTATTTCTGGAAGATTAAAATCACCACCTAAAATTACACACTCATTTGGCATATTATTAATAATTTCTTGTAACATGGCTAATGTCTCATGACCTGATTTGGGGGGTCTATAAAAAGCACCGATTAAGATTGTTGTCCCTTTTACACATATACGAGACCAAACAGACTCAACACAGCTGTCCTGAATTTCAAAGTGAGTGCTGTGCAATTCGTCAGCAATCAGTAATAACACCCCTCCGCCGTGACTATTACGGTCATGACGATATACTGCATATCCCTGAGGAAATATTTCACAATCTTTAACACTATCATCAAGCCATAATTCAGTTCCCACAACGATTGAGGGATCTGTCGCTTCAATGAGACCACATAATTCGGAGAGTTTATTTTTGACACTACGGCAGTTTACAACCAACATTCGGATTGGCTTTTCATGTTTTTTTGTTTTTGCAGCTGCTGGTGAAGACACCTGATTTCATTCTGTAGTACTCGCAGCAGAAGAGCCTACTTGGTCCCAGCTTTTTTGTTTTACTTCTTGCGAGGCTTGATCATACACGAATGTACGTTCACCAATGCACAACTTATCGTATCGTAGTTTAAAAGGACCCTCTTGAGATCTACCAAAATCTAACAGCTTTCTACGAGCAAGCCGAATTTCTGGTGCGAAGTCTTCACTTACAGCAAATTCAGAGCCTTTCAGTTTATGGGCGGACGACATAATGGTTTCCTTTTTCTTAAAAGAACAAAATTTGACAATGACAGGACGGTTTTTTTTTTCTGTTTAAAACGACCCAGGCGATGTGCTCGTTCAATTTCAGTTGGCTCAATACTTATATCAAGCAAATCAGCGCAGAGTTTGATAATATGCTGCTCGGATTCCGTCCAGGTCTCTTTATCCTTATCTTTAATGCCAAAGAACAGGAGATTACACCTGCGTGATCGTGTTTCCGAGTCAGCGCACCGATGTTTCAGCGCATATAGTTCTGCATTCATCTCTTAGATAACAGGTGATATATGCGTGCGCTAAGACGCCCCCGGCAATTTGGGCATTTTAAATATCTATAAAGATATATCTACATGTTTTCACAGCAAATGAAAAGGGCCTTTCACTTAGTGGGAAATATATCTTACCGTAGTAATTTGTTTTTGCGATGCATCAACTTTTGCATCGTGTAAAATGTTTTGGTTGATACTTAAGTAAAGAAAATGACCAGGAACAATAATCCCATGTTATAAACTGCAAAAGTATTAAATAACATTTCATATATTTATATACATGTATATATATATATATATATATATATATATATATATATATATATATATATATATATATATATATAAATGTAGTTGTTTACTTGCTAGATATATTTTTCTTAAAGAGTGGTTTTGAAGACCGAAGAGATAGGAAAACTATAGCTAAAATAACGCATACATTTCGTTTCAATTGCAGGTCGCCCAAGACGTCGTCACCGCCCTTGACAACGTGCTGAATGCGGAAGAATCCACTTTGTACCTATCGCGATCTGCAAATTCAACAAACCGGTCGGATTCTTTAGCACCTACTCAGTACAATTGAGAATATAAAGATATATATATATATATATATATATATATATATGAAGTTGCTTTAATCCGGCATCTTTTCAAAGATTTGTAGTTGTAGTCTACTTTATTAACTCTCCGCCTTTCCATCACACTCGTTTAAATCAGCGAGAAAACAAAAACCAAATGCGAAGATGTGTGTCAATTTCTTTGAAAACTTCTGCATTACGGGTTACATTGTCTAGAACATTTAAATTGTGCTTAAATTATCTTGCGTCTAGTTTCCGGCACTGAAGGTAACAAGCCATAATCAAAGCAATTAAGGTCTCATGATTTTACGAAACAATGTTTTCTTTAAGCAGCGATAAACGTCTAATTTATTTTTCACTGTCAGGTATTCATTGTAATATGCGGAGCATTATGAATAATTTGGCAACAGAAAATATAAGTCAATATAAGGCCGGAGACGACAGCCTCTGCAAGCCTCAAAATTTTTTTTTTTTTTTTAAGTTTGCACTTTTTATTTCTCATTAGAGTGTCAAAGGTGCTTGTACCAAAGAATGCATCGTGTGTTGCCTCGCGTTTGTGCTACGTTTCCGCGTGAATAAGTGGCGCTAAACCAAGGAAACAATTGCCAGTGTTAACATACATTTTATGCTTATTTCTCAGAATTTTAGGTGCCATGGAACAGGTGTCCCGTCGCTTGGACAGCGACACAGTCGTGTTTCAACGGTCTGTCGCACTTGGGAAGATCTCCAAATTTCAAGAGTCAACTTTGGGCGTCGCCATCCATTTGGATTTGGAACAAAGATACAACTTTGTGGACACTCGGAATCTTACCCAGGCAAGAACATTGAACAAACGAAGGGTCACGACTTTTAAATCGGAGAGTTTTAATAGATCGTTCCGATAACTCCAATAACGATACCCGATACTCCGATTACACGTTTACGTAAACATCGCATCGTCATCAGTATCGCTATCGGAGATATGTGAGCGATCTTCTAAAACAATCTATGCGGAGAGAAATTTCGTCTGCTTCGTACGCAGGGGTTGCGTTGACGTCAGAACGCCGAGTTCCGATTGGCTCCGATTGAAATGATAGTGGGTAGACCTCGAGGCGGCTAGCATTTAGGTCTACTCACTGTCCTTCCAACGAGAACCAATCAGAGCTCGGCGGTCTGACGTCACCACAACCACTACGCAAAAAGCAGACGAAATTTATCTCCGCATTAACGCGATAGTGCGGTGAAATTCGGTGTATTAC
This sequence comes from Ixodes scapularis, assembly GCF_016920785.2. Taxonomy (NCBI): domain Eukaryota; kingdom Metazoa; phylum Arthropoda; class Arachnida; order Ixodida; family Ixodidae; genus Ixodes; species Ixodes scapularis. The sequence continues at coordinate 150,954,226 of NW_024609868.1, forward strand.
GTGACCAACCCCTCCTCTGCTTTTTCATTTTTATTCCCATTTTTTATTGTTTTTTTTTAACATTTTCTTTTACCTTACGATAGAAGACTTTGCGAGCCCATCTAGAGCTTTGAAGGGGTCACGTGACCACGCCACCTCCGCTTCGCTGGAACCATCCCGAAGCTCACGTGACCCTTACATGGCATAGGATTTTCTTCGATGGATCGTAACGCCCTTTGCAGTCTGCCGTAAGCAGAAACGGAGTTTTGTTAGTTTGTACACTTTCTCATTGCTCGCATTTGTTTTAATGATTTGAGTAAGAATAAGAATCTGTCGCACCCCAAGATATATTTCGCGATTACGTGTTCCGGCCGCCTCGGTTTCTTACTATGTCACATTTGTTAGTTTCTCTAAAACCACATCGTTTTTTTTTTTTTTTTTTTTGTTTTTTGTTATTGACGAGTGAACCTTTTCATTTCGGTCCAACACGTTCCGGCACACCGTGGAGTAGCGCGTACGTTTGCAGTCGTTTAAAGAGCCTTAGAGAAACATTTCAGTCACCCGTATAGACTGAGAACAACAGGGCGCATCTTTCAAACGCCAGACCTGCAGCACGCGCTGCATGCCTTTCGTCGTCCTTGACAGTGCGCTCGCGCGCTCCAGGTGCACGAGACGACGAAGCGCCGTCGAAGGTTCGAACATAGCCTCCTATATACTGACAAAGCCTGGCAGATCGCCACCAGAAGCGGCCGCCGAAATGTAAAAGGTGGAGCGGCAGAGACCGGACGAGAGCTCGGCGTTCTGACGTCACAGCAGCCCCTGTTCAAGAAGCAGACGAACTTTCGCTCCGCATAATCAATGACAGCTTAAAAAGGCACGGCGTGGAGTGACTCCTAACATGTTATAATCGCTCTGCGGTCAATCAGGTTGTGGCATTTGCCAATACAAGCGCCGAAGAACCAATCACAAGGCAAGAAGCGTGAACACAATGACCTTATGCCCATTAAACGGCCGGTGACTCTCAACCCGATATCTTTTATGATGAGAAAGTGCAGTGTTTGTTCCACATAGTTACTATTTGATTTCTTGTCCTGACAGGGAACAGACGTGGCCTTTGTTTTCTCCAAGAGCAACCAGTTGCATTTGGACCGCGAGCTGAACATAGGGGTCATGGGAGCGAGCTCACTCTTCGAAGATTCCTTCCAACCGACGGACGACGAGTCTTCTGAACTGGTTTTTGAGATCTGCAGCTCTGTCCTGCTGGCTAATTATGAAAACGAGGAAGTCGATAATGTTCGGGAGCCCTTCAGCATATACTTCAAGCAGTCCTGCGTAAGATTATAGTTGACCATCTTGATTCGGTTAGTGTATTAATGCGTTATTGCGTTAGAGGAAAAAAAAAGTGCGCTTCGGCTTTTGTCGTTTAACACCGTTGTATTTCTTATCGCAACTAAATTAAACAAACCAAAAGTATTATCAAAGTTTTTTTTTTTTCGTTTCAGTAAATGAAAAATTGTGAATTTTACAAAAGATAGCTTTTGGAAGCATCTTCTATTCTATGGGTAAAGGCATGACATTCGTGCTTTTCCTGCTATACGAAATAATGATTGGAAGTCAATTTTTAAGTCTAATAAAATTGCGCCAATATTGCGCTACAAATCATATTACTCTCCTCCAGGCGTGCGTTTATATCAAATACTTTATTCAAGATACTGCATTTCAATTACTTTTGGTACTAATTCGCTATCTTGCAAATACAGTTGATCGAGAGTATTTGATATTATATCTTAATTACATTCCTCGGTATCTTGTACTCATTATCCTAAATACATGATTTTCTTTTTGAAAACATTTGTCGCGGAAATGTTTAACGAAAATATTAGTCGGTACGCCTTAGCGCATAGCTGAATACATTGCTAACTTGTAGTGGAAACGACCGAAGACTAAAGAGAAAGCAAACCAGAACTAAATTTGATAACTAAAAATGTCACGAAAAAATAAATAACAATCAATAAGGAAAAAAACTTTTTTCTTTGTGTTTGAAAGTGCTACAATAAGAACCGCGACGGCATAACCTTTTCATGGGGACAGAAATTCCAACAAGGCAGGAAACAGGTTACCAGCAGGATGAACTCTCAAAATGATGAAAAAGCTGTACAACGTTCTAAAAAAACTTCTACTTAGGATGGGAAAACAAATTAAAAAAAATATTCGAAAAACACAGACGTTTTTCACCGTGTCCGCGTGCGCCTTTCTTTTTGAAGTTTGGTCATGCGTGAGTGCTGCGTTCGGGGTACCCTACTTGAAGAAGGCGCGGCAAGTTTCATGCCTAGAATACGTGAGCGCTCGCGACTACGGCACTTAGTAAAATGTTGCGTCCAAGATGCGCATCTTAAATCCACCAGAATGTGATTGTCAGCGATGTTACTACAAAGTGAAGTCATTTTGCTCACTTGTCTTAAAAATATAATAGTGTAACCTGCACCACCGAAGCTACTCTTCGTACTGGGGCTGAAATGCATAGAATAGCCCTGCGATATTGTGTTGTCTGCTGCTTTTACTTGCAAATAAAGCATTCTAGTGTCCCTGAAGTCGATACAAATTATGCAATGTTCGAGTAATTTAATAACATACCTAAGTAGTACTCTGTTCAAGATATTGAACAGAGTACTACGTGGGCGCGCTTTTGTGGCGCACCCACAAATTATGCAATGTTCGAGTAATTTAATAACATATCTAAGTAGTACTCCGTTCAAGATATTGAACAGAGTGGCGTGGGCGCGCTTTTGTGGCGCACCCACGCCACAAAAGCGCGTGAGTGCGCGCTAGGCTTCAATGGTTTTCGGACAGGTTGTGGCAGTTTTGCGGTTGAAAGCATTCACGAAATATCATGGTGTCTCCTGTATTAGGCAATGCCGATGCATATCGTTGTCGGTGTTAACTTTTCAAAAGGCGCAAATGCGCTGTGAACTTAGGCACCGACATCTTCTGTGCCGGCATAAGATTTGTTCTCTGACATGTCGCCAGGGGCGACAATAAGTGAACGACTTGACCCCCTGGTATCAGGACTCTTCGCATCAATCTTCCAAAAGCGCTAACGTGCTGGACTTTGGTGCTGCAGGCGGACTGTGAGGTCGGCCTGAACTTTAGAGTGTGTGCAAATGAGCACGAAGTTTCATGTCAAGAATCTGCATGCTGAAAGGACTTCACTCAAGATAAACTTTTCGAAACAAACAAGTTCAAGCAAACTATCTAACACCACAGCAATGGGGCGAGGTTGTGTAGCAGGAAAACGATCCAAAGATCATCTCTTCAAGAAAACAAGTCCTTAGTGGGAATAGTGTAGCGGCGTGCTAAGGCGCGTGCCGGGAACCACCGAAGACGACGACGAAGCGCGTGCAGACGGCGCGTGACACACTTCTAATCTGGCCTAATTTGGTTATGGACGTCCTCTTGTAAATTAAAAACGTAACAATATTCTTCAGAGAAAACAACATGAGCAGTACTCCAAATATGTATGTTCTTCATGTTCTGTGTCCGTCTTCTACCTTGTGTCCCGTCTTTGTTGCGTTGTTTTTCACTATTCCTTCAACCAACCAGCACAGCAAGCTAACCTGTTACTACAAATATCTTTTTAGGATGGTATTAATTAAAACATTTTAAATACTGTTGTCGAATATCTTGTCAACCCGTTGTCCTCTGGATAGTTCCAAACGCGTCCCTACTTAAAAAGAAATACCGTGAGTTAAAGACGTAGTATTTCTCATTTAAAAGTTATTTAAATTTTAATATTTTGAACATGTAGAAAAAACAGTGATTGGCTTCAGCAGGAGAGGAACGAAAGACGATAAATATTTATTTGACTCCTCCGACTGACAGCTGGCATTTTACATCAGAAGAAGCTATGTTTGTTTTCAAAGCGACAGTTGCCAGTGAGAGGCTTCCGTGGGGTTCCTTTTTTCATGTTAGTACAGTTTCATTCCTCATAAACGACCAGATGGGTTCTTGAATCCTCGCTTTGAATTCCAGGATGTAATGCCGGTGGAAGTTGAGTGCGTGTTCTGGGATCCGAGCGAAAACCATGACCTTGGTGCATGGTCTACCGCTGGGTGCGAATACATCGGATTAGAACGGGAATATCATGTCTGCAACTGTTCCCATCTGACAAGTTTTGCTGTGCTATTCGTGAGTCATCCTTTTTTTCTCCCTTTGAGTTTATATTTGACGATGCTTGGTAGCCGTTGCATATATTATAAAGTTTTATGAATAATAAGTTTACTTTTTATTTCTTTTTATACTGCAGAGGCGAACTTGGAAACATTTTATGTAATTCTGAGATAAAAAAAAAAAGCGGTGCTACTAGTGATTGCATTTTTCCGCGGAAAATGCAGAATTGAAGTCTGTTCGTTTTGACTTGAAGCGTGAATATATTGTGGTAGAACCACACTGTATGTAAAGAACACTGCGTGAGAATATTTTTCGGTACTATCTAACAAACTAAAATATTATGGTAACTCTATCGGCGCTCAAGAATTCCGGATATACAGACACCTGAGGCTTTGGTCTCACTGACACTGAAGGATGTCAACGAGTGTAGTAAATACTTTCTTAAAGTGCGCCGTTTAGGACATCTTACTGTTATATATATATATATATATATATATATATATATATATATATATATATATATATATATATATATATATATATATATATATATATATATATATATATATAGAGAGAGAGAGAGAGAGAGAGAGAGAGAGAGAGATAGAGAGAGAGAAACGAAGCGCAGGATGACGAAAAGTATATACGGAAGAAAACACACCTGAGACGGTTGTTGGAGTTTTTAAAACATATTATTGGTAAAGTTGGTCGACGTTTCGGCCTGAGACAGACCTTTTTCAAGACTGGCACATGAGAGGTCACATTGACGCTCCTTGACCACGTCACGTGGCATTTCAAACATCTGGTTTCTCTCAAGAGTTGACGGTACCCCCCGACGCAGGCGTCCCCCCCCCCCTCCCCCCCGCGCGTAAACCTGACCCTGGTGAAAGAACTCGCACCCTGTCACGGTGCACGAGCGGTCTGCGAGCCGCCTCCTCAGTGCGTAAAAAAACAACACACACACGCATACATATCCCTTTTCTCGCATAATAAACTTCAACGAGGGGAGGTTGTGGATTTTTAGACACATCTTGAGCAGATGACTGCTCAAGATGTGTTAACTGCGTGCATGGACGTCATTATTCCAGGGTGTTCATTAAGGTAGATTGCATGCATAGATGACATTATGCCGGGATCTTTATTAATACCTGCCCGGATTGAATTAAGTTTGTAAATAAGATACGATTCTCTCTGCTCGCAACTGTTCAGTCAACAATACTATTAGAACTAACTCTATATGAAATAAATTGTGGATGGCCTAAAGTCTTTGGAATGTATACGCTCACGCTGATACAGGAGGATCGTGAATGTTAACCGCGTGAATGGAAGACATAATGCCGGGATGTTTATTGATCGCGGCTTTGAACTTGTGAATAAGGTAAGATTCTTTCTGTTCGCGATCTCGGTTGCTTTTGAAACCAGACTGTAAAAATGTGACTTGAAGCTCATCAAATGAGTGTTTTGGTTCGCTAACATGCTTTGAAACGGGAAGTGTGGGGTTTGATTTTGCATGTGATCTGTGATTATTAAACCGCAATCGGAAAGGTGTCTCTGTCTGGCCCACGTACTGCGCGCCGCAAGTGCTACACTGTAAAAGGTATACTACATTACTGGTGTCGCAATTTAAGTTGCCATAAATTTTGTAGGTGAAGTTGGAGTTTGTACTCTCTATAGAGTTTCTCGGTGTTACGTGTGGGCAGACCCCCCATCCCGACTTTCCGCATGGCCGACTCCCAGTGCTCTCAGTGGCAGTTATCTTGGACCTGACTAAGGAATCCTTAATGTTCCGCGAGCGTCTGTACACCACACGTGGGACGGTAGTAATAACTTTTGCGTTGCGTTCACTTTGTTGCAAAATATTAAAATGTTTCTTTAATATGGCGGTGGCATTCGGAGACTTATTGCTGAAGGTCAGCACGAGGCTGGCCTGTCGGCTTGTCTCCGCCTGGGGACCGCTGTCACCTAACAAGAGGTCGCGATCGAGGGCGCGCGCCTTACTAATTGCGTCATTTATGATTTTTTCTGGGTACTTCTGTTTTTTTTTAACCTCGCGTAGTTGATTGGCGTTGGAGTCAAAATCATCGTTATTAGAACATACACGTTTAAACCTGTGAGCCTGGCTGTACGGAATACTGGTTCGGCAAGGTCGAGGATAGCAACTGTCGAAGTGCAAATATCTCTGGCTGTCCGTGGGCTTTCGATACAGTTGAGTGACCAGAGTTGTGTCCTTAATTATTACTCTAACGTCTAAGAAATTAATGTCAGTTTTCGAGTAACTGTGTGTGAAGCGAATGGAAGGGTGCGCGGAGTTAAAATCTGCGATGAACTTGAGAAGCTCATTTTCTGAGTGTGACCAGATAAAAAATACGTCATCAATATATATCCTGTAAAACATCGGTTGGAGCGGACAAAATGCGAGAAAAGTTGATTCGAGGTCGCCCATAAATATATTTGCAAAGTTCGGGGCCATTTTCGTGCCCATTGTGGTCCCTCTAGTTTGAAGAAAAAATTTGCCGTCGAATTCAAAACTGTTTAAGTCAAGAACCAGATATGCCCTCACAAGCGCCTCTATGCCGTCTTTATGGGGAATATTGGTGTACAGAGCAGTTACATCCATTGTCACCAGAAAAGCATCCTTGGGTATTTGAATTTTAGAAATTTCTTTGAGAAAGTGAGTCGTCAACTCTTGAGAGAAACCAGATGTTTGGAATGCCACGTGACGTGGTCAAGGAGCGTCAATGTGACCTCTCATGTGCCAGTCTTGAAAAAGGTCTGTCTCAGGCCGAAACGTCGACCAACTTTACCAATAATACGTTTTAAAAACTCCAACAACCGTCTCAGGTGCGTTTTCTTCCGTATATATATATATATATATATATATATATATTTGTATATATATAAGTATTCTAATATATTTTAGTAGGCCTCATACTGTTCGGGGACAACCCCCAAAAAGTTATACAAATAAAAATAACTAGCCAGTGAAGCGTGCCCCGGGTCAACATTCACGCAAGTACCTTCGCTTTAACAAGGACAAAACATGTGTGTTCGTTTTTGATAACCGGAACTACGGCTTTATTTTGCACCTGGGTATTGATCAAAAGAAACGTCAACTTGTTATTCGAGCGAAAGACTTTCAATATTTGTTGTCATACTTCAGAAAGCGTGCACACCTCTCATTATAGAAATGTCCGTATGGCCACCGTGGAAACAGTTTCTATTTATCGATTTCTTTCAGAGGCATAACGACAGGAGCCGGACAAGTCCACATGATCACATTCTCAGCTACCTTACGTTCATCGGCATTGCCCTGTCAGCTCTCGGTCTTCTCATGGTGGTTTTCACCTATATTTGTCACAAGTAAGTTATTGACCATGATCTATCTACTTGCATGTCGAAGCCGGTTATTTCGTATATTTGTTGAATAGTCAATGTAATATTTTTTCCAACAAAACTGACTGAGGCCTAGCATATCTCTACTATAGAAGTAGTTCACCACTGCAACATAGGCCTCTTAAAGTAAAAGGTCTTCAAACCAAAGGCAGCTCCAGCATCGCCTATCAGCTCATGCCAAAATGGGTAGGAAAAGAGCCGGGGTAGCGAGCTGATTCGTCGAGTAGTGTATGGCTAAAATGCAATTTGATTTTTTTCTAGAGAAGGTGTGTTATTTAATAACATTGTAAAATCAAAACAAAAAATTAGATTCTTGGCTTAGATAAAAAAAACACCTTGCTAAAAGCTTCACGCGCAGGGAGGGGGGGGGGGGGGGGCTTGCACATTAGGTGGAACGTTGTTTTTGTGCCCTTTTTTATGAGGGTGGGGGTGAAGGTGGCGCCAACCTTCACGACCTTAATTTAAAAAATACGCGCGATATTTTGTGTCCTACCTTACCTTATTACGTAGAAGGCAGCTCTCTGAAGTTCGTTTTAAAAGAGCATAATCGGATTACCCTTTTTTAACTGCATATATTTTATATGTTCTTTTGTTTATTTTGGATTGACAGCGGTAGAACCTTAGAGTCAGTTGTATTTGAGTGGACGGCAAAATCCTTGATCATGAATTCTTACGTTATAACTACTCATGCTATACGAGGTGTGATCAAAACTTTCAGAGACTGATTTGTAGGGCAAAAAGAAAGGGCCGCACAGTCATGCGCGCGCAGCAGTCGAAGGAAGGGACCTTTGTGTCTTGTTATACAAAAGATCGTCGCTCTGTGAATACTTGGACCTGCGCTACACGAGTTTCTGTGACCACAAGCACGGGCCATTATGGCGATTTCAACATAAACTTCAAACCAGAGCGAGAGCGAACATCAATTCTGCGCCGAACTTGATAAATATAAAACACAGACCTCTGAAATGATTCAGCAAGCTTGTGTCAAAAAGCAGTGAATTGCGCGAAGTCTTTTAAATTGCACTTGCGCTTTGGGACGGCAGAACATCGCTGGAAGACGAAGAGCAGTAGGCCGACCTTATCCTACCTCTTCTTGACTTCAGTGACGTTCTGCCATCCTTGAGGCTCACCTTTTTACATAAGCCTTCTAAATCATTTCAGAGGTTTTTTTGTTTTTTTTTTTTACATTTGCCGAGTTTGACGTTAAATTGATGTTCGCTCTCGATTTGGCTTCAAGTCTACGGGGAGTCCACTATCCTCGTGCATGTGGTCAAACAAACTCGTGTATCGCGGTTCCAAATATCGACAGACCGACGCCCTTTGGCATAATCGCGCAGGAAGGTCCCTGCCTTCGACTGCTTAGCGTGCATCACTGGGATGCCTTCTCTTTTTACGTTGCAAAATGACTTTCTGAACATTTCGATCACACCTCTTAGAAAATATAGTAGTTCCCATAGAGGAGTTGTTTTTATTCGTGCCCATAAAGGTATAATTTCAAAAAATGCAGATTAAAAACAGAAAGTTTTCAAAGTGTTTAAAGAAAACTTCGTTTTAAAATGATAAACGGCTGGCCGTCGGTGCTTTTTAAACACCGTCAGTAACTCAGCCAAGTGTAATAACGTCCTCGTCTGCAACCATTTTTACTTTTAGTTGTGCTAAAATAAATATTGGAGGTGACTTTAGCTTGCCGGCATTTGCATGGAATGCAAATTATTACGCAACTGGCGTAGGAGAAGTTTACACTGTGTATATTTAGTCTTGTAGACTTTTACGCTTTTGAACAATATGTTTTTGACCGAATGCAAAACGATGGAAGTTCTCAGATTTTAGATTTGTTTTTATCGAACACGCCGGTCATTGTTTAGAACATCCACAATATTCTTGGCATCAGCGACCATAAAGTAGCTGTGGCAGATTCTTATATTCCGATTACCTACGTCGGTGAGGCAAAAGCGTGTAAGGTGATTTTATATAACGGAGGAGATCACAATAGTAGGACATGTTCCCTAGACTTGACTTTTCTGACCTTTGAGACGTTGGACGAAGGTCTAAGTATCAAGGAACTCTGGACTATCTTTAAGACGAAAACTGATGAATTGACCAAACGTTTCGTTCCTTCCCCTACGCTTAATCTTGAGCGCGCTCGGACACGCCTTGGACATTTCGGCATTTGCGAAGCCTTATTCAAAAGAAACGTAGGGGACACCTAATGTACCGTAGCACCCCACTTACAACAGATACTACAAAGCTAAGCGAACTTACTGCATTCGTCACGACCGATTCAAGCGGCCGAACACCTATATTTTGAAACGTTTAAGAAGAACATAAAAGTATTCTGTAAATATGTGCACAAAAACGCTAAAAATATTAGCTCTGCCCCACCATTTAATCATATGGTAATAGTATATTTAAAAATACTATGGATGAAGACGAACTATTAAATACTTATTTGCATTCCGCGTTAAATCCGTCTGCACCATGGGACTTTGTGTTCGACGTTTTAATAGTGGCAGATGCGATGCCCTCGATCACTTCAGAAGTAGAAGCAATCAGGAAGCTTTTAAATAAACTGGATGCAAGCAAAGAAACTCGTCCCGAAGATACTATCCTCCCTGTATTTTAAAAATAGGCTGTGGTATGACCTGTTTATATTTTTACGCGCGGCTTAAAATTTGCCGAGTTACAGTTACATTGGAGGCTTTGTCGGCTTGTCCCGATGCACAAATCTGGTCGCAGGAACGTGGCGAAAAAAATGACCGCATCTCCACCTGGTGGATGATGTTGATTGGGACGAAGCTCTGGTGGTGCTGATGATACTGATTTTATTGCTCATATGTAGTGCTGAGTTCTGGGTTGCGTTTCGACTTCATTATTACTGCTTTATGGTCGGTGAAATGCAGAGCCAGTGGTTCTTTTAGCGGATCATCTTGGATCCGCTAGAAGCCGTGGGAACGCATCTCCACCGCTTAAGTCAACGGTCCATGTCAGAAAGAGAATGTGTGGTATGGATCGTGGTTATATACGCATTTGAGCATTTGAGCGCAGCGCCCTATCGTCTATAAACGTTGAACGAACGCATGCAAAGTTTAACGCGATTATATACGCATTTGACCGTAGCGCCCTCTCCTGTATAGACGTTGAGCGGCTACATGCAACGTTTCATTCATGACAGAAACCCCAGCTCTTGAGTTACTACCACATCTCAGAGTCCCCTACTCGTCCCGCAGTCGTGGCCGAGTAGTTAAGGCGATGGACTCGAAATCCATTAGGGTCTCTCCGCACAGGTTCGAATCCTGTCGACTGCGCAAACATTTTTTTTCTTTTTTTAAGAAGACAGATGTGATGGCAATCGATGTGAGCACGGACGCCGGACAAGGCTAGACCCTAAGGAGCTTCGTCCCTAGAATTATCGTCCAATTTTATTAACATAAGAGCATGTCATGGCTATGAACTTACATTAGCATGCAACGTGGTAAGCACATTTTATACACGACCATAATCAACCGAGTAAGTGGTCTTGGAAAACTGTATTCATTCCAACATAGTTTTCGTCAAGGGTATTGACTGCGATGCAGAAAACTGAAATCGTACACAATTTCAGTTCACTGCATCGTTGCCCTGTATTGTCCTAGATTTTAATAAGGCGTTTGATGTTGTCCCACACAATTTGTTAATAGCAAAACTTCATTATTATAAGACTTGCAGTAACATCGTGCATTGCATACATATCTGTCACACCGCAAACAGTACGCCGAGCTCAATAATTGTGCGCCTGAATGTGCTGACGCGACATAGGGAGTTCCGCGAGGATCTCTTCTTATAGTCCGCTGCAACCTAAGAACGAAGGGCGAGGGTAAGACGGGCCGGGGAGGAGGAAGCAGACGGAACGCTAAAGAGAGAAGGAGGTTTCCCCCTCTCTTCTCCAGCGTTCCGTCCGCTTTCTCCTCCCCGGCCCGTCTTACCCTCGCCCTTCGTTCTTAGGTTGCAACGGACTATAAGTCTTTTTTTTTTCTTTGTTGAACGATATTGTCGATGTTTTGACATTTTAGTTTGCGTCTTTTTGCGAACGATTGCGTTGTTTATATAGGAAAAATGCAACTTTTGATGGCGTCAACATTCCTCAGGCGTATATTAATGTTATTACAGATTGGTGCGAACTGTGGGAAATTAATGTGAATCTTATAAAGACTGTCCAAGTCCCATTTACAGAAGGACGTGTTTCATTCAACAAGTCTTACACCATTAATGGTTAATTACTGATTAGCATCCACGGGTACAAATAGTTGGTGTATTTCTCACTTGAAATCTAGTTTGCAACAAAACACGTCGATCTTACTGTTCCTAAAGCCTCACGAATGATTTTGGTCCCGATTTTTTTAAGTCCTTACCGCTTTTTCTACAAGAAAAACTTTATTTCTCGCATGTTCGCTCGCTTTTGGAATGTGTTTGCACTCAATGGGACACCGAGACTGTTCTTCCTGCAGTCAAGCTTGAAAAGCTGCAAAATCGGGATGCCCGTTTCGTTTTAGACGATTAGAACAGGCCATTTAGAGGGACAAGAGCTAAAGAAAGCCTAGGATGGAGGGAGTCCAGCTTTAGAAAGAAAGGCCTCCGACTAAGATTGTTTCATAACGTATTTCCCTATAAGCCTGATGTTAAAAGACCGTGCTATTTTCACCAATTTTATTATTTATATCGCAACGAAGGGACCTTCTTAATAAGGTAAAACAATTTCGTTCCAGAAGTGATGTTTTGGGGAACTCATTTTTTTCATAAAACCACACGGGATTGGAACAAACTGCCAGTTTGTGTAGCAAGCATTGTGTTTAACGATGTTTTTTATTTAGCACTTACGTCATGGTGTTTCAAGCTTTTTTTGTATATCGTTTTCTTAACGACATGCTAATTGTTCTATTAGGTGTATAAGTAGTAAACATGTTTTATGCTTTTGTAACTATTATAATTCATTGTTGCATACTATTACTTCTCTCAGTCCCAAATAATTTCCCCTATTGTAACGCCCTATGGCGCAGTAGGTATTTGAACTAATAAGCGAATAAATTCAATAAATAATAATACAATTTCTTTGATTCTGTCATGATTGAATGAAACATTTTTTTTCTTTTAAGCAGTTAGCTGATAAGTGAAGTAATGTTTGACTTTCTTTGAAAGAAACTGAAACGTCTACAACCGTTTTTAAAGCATAGAAGGATTTATAACTGAACCCCCTACTAACAGGAATTAGTTAGACCGATCCTCGGCCAATCGATCCGTCAGTGTATTTCGCGGAAAATATTAAGAGACAAATTGACGTCAAGTGAAGTGATAGCACTACGTGACACCTCGACTCGATACCTTGACATCACGCCTCGTGACCGCATTGTTTGATGTCATGTTATCGCATGACACCGTGACGTCACCTAATGTCAACGTGTTCAGTCCCGGTGTCGCGTGATACCGTGGCGGTATTAGCTTCTCTGCTACATGTTGAGGGGGAATTAATGAACAATAGTTTCGGGCGTTCACTGCCCTAAACTATTATTCAATGTATTTTAAACAAATTTACACAGTGGCTCCTTATATACTCCATTCAATATTTTGTAGGATCTTGATGATCGAGGTTGCCGTCTTTCGTTTTTTATTCAAGGCGGTGGCGCAAAGGAGTTGGTCACCAAATCCTTATGCACCTGTCGGTGGCCCTGCTGGGGGCTCTGGGAGCGTACTTGGCCTTGGTGACGGTACCTGTGCCTCGAACGGGGCCCGCGCTGTGCGCATGCATCGGGGGACTGCTCCACTATCTGCTCCTGGTCAGCTTCTGCTGGACGTTCGTGGAGGCACTGCTGCAGTACCTCCGCTTCGTCAAGGTTCTGGGGACGTACGTTCCTAACCTGGTGCTGAAGGCGGCCCTTGCAGCCTGGGGTGAGTATGTGTATGTTGTGTTCACGCTAAATGACAGGCGTATGAATAAGTGTAGCACTAATGTTGTGTATACCCTTGTGAGTATTCACAATCCCATCCTGGAGAAGAAATACTGTGTTGTATTACGCTTTACCCCTGTTCCACTGCTGCATTGCGCAGAAGGTGATTCAAATTAGATATAAGATTTACATTTACACTGCCAAAGTTATTATTCTAAGAGTAAGAATCTTTGTGTCACTGAAGGACACTGAAGAGAAGTGTTACTGAACGAGTCCTGCGAGGCAGTCAGGAATTTTTGTCTTGGAATTATTTCAACCTGCTAAGTGACGTCACAAAGCCATGAAGTAAAGCTCGTTATATTGTTTTCTCAAATTACTATCTGGCAGACGTGCAAAAAAACGGATGTGTTGATTTATATAAAATAATGGCGACCGCTTACTTTGTACACAAATACAATTAACACATAACACATTTTTGCGTTTATACGAAATACACAACTCAAGAGAACTAAAAAAATTTTAGCACACCAAGACAAAAACTAGAGAGTTATAGAACCAACTAAACGTTATTGCAAAATAGTCCGCCCAGAGCTGGGCACCTTCAAACAGCCCGTTTCTTTAACAAATTCCTGCGCCTTTTCGTTGAATCACCCTAATTGAAATCAGTGTTTTTCATTGAGCTCCTTAAGTAAAGAAAATTTCGAGTAATTTTAAAATAGTAATTTTTACGCCAAATATACTCGAAGAAAGTGTGATTGAAATAAAGAAATAATTAACTGGGACTATTGTTATCGGCCGCGGTGGAGTTAGAACACGAGTTGACTTGAGATTTCTTGCGAAATAATGATCAAGCACTCATCGCCAAACGTTCCGAATTTTCAGTTTAGCTAGTACACTTGAATCAGATATCTGGGACGGTAATCAAAATGACCTCCAGCAGTCCTTGCGATCAAGAAAACTAAATTGTTTAACAAATTTAGCTAGTCAATAGCCTGACATGCCGTACATAGGAAGCCAAGAGCGACACAAGCCACAGCACGATGGTAATCAAAAGCTGCCACTTAAGCACGAGGAGTTGCCATGATCACCAACACGTTAAGACACTCCGAACGTGGCTAGTGCCGAGTAGCTTATTATTGTTCCGCAGCAAATAGCGTTGCCGCATTACCCGATACGAATAAAGGTGGATGAACGAATTGCGAAGCGAGAAGAATAAACATAATAAGCCACGTCATGTTTTCAATAGGCCGCCCGTGACTACAGACCAGGGTGGAGAATAAAAATCAAGATGATTTAAGCTGTGATTTCATTCGAACCAAATTTGCTATTATAATTTTAATCAAATATTTTCTGTAAAATAAATTCCGAAATGTTTTATTTATTCTTTGTTCATTATTGGATGCTTTCGACGTGCATTTGTTGGGTGTATAAATCAAAGTGTGATTGAACAAGAAAGATTTATATCAGGCTGAACACGAGCAAAAAACAAAACAAAAAACAGCGCGTTTCTAAGCGAATGGGATCACTGAGCTTTCTTTCTGCCTTACACTTTTTTCGTCGGTAACGTAACATCCTATTGCAAGCAAATCAGAACTTGAAATACAAAAGCTAATGAACGAAGCATCTTAACTGGCTAGAAAATCAAGTTTTTTTTAGTATGGCTGGGTTTACATCAATGAGAAGTTGCTAATTAAACTGTAGCTCAGGTTACACTAACTAACTCTTAAGTACTGTTTTCAACGATCGAACGGATTGATCAATAGGTTTGTCATGTTCAATACATGAAGTCATGAAGATACTTTTCTGGCTTCAGCTATCTAAATTAAATTCATTTGCTTTAGATTAAAAAATATATATATATAATTTAAGTAAAACAATTTGATTCAATTGATTTAAAAAAATATTCATTTTTCAGTTTTATAGACTATTTGGGCCACAGCCCCATGGCTCTAGTTAACGTGTTCGCGGCAAGTAGGCGCTCAATGCTCACCTTCTTTAAGATTGTAGGCGTTCGGAGATTTGTTTTCTTCTTGGTTATGTTATTGCGGGACTTCCCTAATTTTATTTTATTTGACAATACTATCGTTCCCCGCAACAGGGACCATGATAGGGGTGAGCAAAAAAAGAGTGAACATGAATAAAACGCTCAAAAGACATGGGTCACAACTGAAGCATTAGTAGCACATTGAATATTTATATATGAAGCAGAAAACGAACACGTGATACGAGCACAAAGTACTGTGAGCAACAGTTTCGGAGACATAGAATCACTTTATCAAATGCCTTATAAATTCATGAACTGTGCTGGCTGACAGAGTGCTTTCTGGCAGCGCATTCCACTCCATTATTGTTAAAATAAAATATGCATTTTTAAAGAATTTTTGGAGTAACAATATTCTTCAAGTTTTCTAGTATATTTATTTCGCGTCCTCCTACAAGTGTAGGGCCGCATTACTCTATCTTCCTGTATTTATTCAGAATACCTCGCATCGCCTTACAAAGGCATTATTGCGAGGGAGGCGTACACATACATTTGAGAAAAAGTACAAACGTACAAAAAGTAAAAAAAGTACAAAAAGGTACAAAAAGCGCGAGGCCGAACATGAGATAATAATATCAATTGTTTTTAGGTTTATGAAGCATCACTTAACACATGGTTAAAGAAAGAAGTGGCAGAAGTTGTAGAAATTATTTCCTCTGGCAGCGAATTCCAGGTGCTCGTTGTGCATGGAAAGAAGGAGTATTTAAACATATCCGTTCTACATTTATACTCTCGCACTTTTTTGGAGTGATCACGCCTTCCTGATGAGTAGTGGGCAGGCAGCATGTACTTAGATTTGTCAATGCCGAGATAACTATGAAAAATATTGTAGTAAAATTTTAGCCGCATAGACCGCCTTCTCTGGAATAATGGAATTAAATCAAGTTCTATTTTTAGTTGAGTCACACTTGATCCAAAGTTATAATTACCCGATATAAAACGAGCTGCTTTATTTTGAACTGCCTCTAGCTGGTTGACAAGGTAGGCCTGGCGGGGGTCCCAGCAGACACAGGCGTACTCTAAAATTGGTCTAATACAGGTTAGGTACAGCGTTCGTTTGGTAAACTTAGGACGATCTTTAAAGTTACGTCTAATAAAGTTGAGCATTCTGGTCGCTTTTGTGGATGTGTAGTCCACGTGTTTGGCCCACGAAAGGTTTTCTGTAAAATAGACACCGAGGTATTTGAATTCAGAAACAGTTGGAAAAAAAATTCCGCTGATAACGTATTTCAAGGTGACAGGATGTCTCTTGCGCGTGAAACATACATGATTACACTTGGTTATGTTCAAAATCATTCCCCATTTTTCACACCAGGCGGAGATACGGCAGATATCTTTCTGCGAAGTCAAGCAATCGGACGTGTTATGAATTTCAGAATAAAGTACGCAGTCATCAGCATATAGTCGTATTTTCGATTGTATGGAGTTAGTGATATCATTGATAAAAATTAAAAATAAAAGTGGTCCCAATTCAGACCCCTGTGGTACTCCGGACGTAACCCCAACATTACCCGAGCTTTTGCCGCTGATTAAAACAGATTGCTTTCGATCAGATAGGTACTCGCTGAGCCACGCAAGAATGTTGGATGGAATGTTTAACGTTGCTAGTTTATAGATAATGAACGCGTGAGGTACTGTGTCGAATGCTTTTTGAAAATCATGGGAAACGCAATCTACTTGAAGCCCGTTATCAGATGAAGTTGCAATGTATCAGAAATATACCGTTTAAAATCATGTAAAGCAGTTTCAAGTGCTTTCCCCCCCCCCTCCTTTTTTCTTCCCGTAAATTCACTTCTGCCATGGAAAACAGTTCCGTCGGCGGATCTCGCCTCCTATACTTTGGGAAAATAAAATTTAACGCCTGTTTCTGAATCCTAACGAGTTTTAATACTAACTTCTCAGTGTAGGGGTTCCACACTTTAGTGGCATATGCTAAACCTGATCTTATTAGCATTTTCAAAGCTAACCGTTTAGTTTTTAGGGTGTTGCATCTCAGACCGCGTCTTATTTCCGCGTGCGGGGGGAGGGGGGGGGGGCATTAACGGTCACAACAAAGAAGCAGAGTCTCGTGATTGGACGCGCGAGCCAGATTGAACGCAATGGTTTCAGCAATCTGCCGATGTCCCGTTGCTACAATGAACTTACCTCGTTGTAAATTTTTGTACATGGATTAAAGTGATTCAGCAACGTCTCGAGTAATGTCTGGCAATGGCGACGAGTTCCGAACCAGCCTCTGAAGTCAACGGATGCAACTCCGAGTCTTCCGCGCTGACGTACCAAGTACCACATTTAGACCACACAAAAGATAACTGGACTTCATATATTATCCGCATGAAATCCTACTTCGAGGGAACCGGCATCGTGAAAGATGCCAAGATCAGAGCGCTTCTCGTTTCGTTGCTCGACTCAAGAACTATCGACGTAATTAGTGGGCGTTGCGCGCCAAGGAAGGTTCGAGAGGTAATCTACGCTCAAGCGACTGAAATTCTCGAATAATTTTACGCGCCGAGACCGAACAATATAGCTGAAAGCTTCAAATTTTTCGCGATGGTTCAGAACAAGGATGAGTCATTTCAGCAGTTTATCGTGGAACTTCGGTAGCTGGCCGATAAATGCAAGGTCGGCGGCATGTTAGACCGCATCCTACGAGACAAGATAGTGTGTGAAATTCGAAATGTCGACGTTCAGAAGGCACTGCTTGCGAGTACCAAATTGACATTGCAGGAAACGGCATCGTCCTGGCGACGAAGGCCGCGAGGTAAATTTTCAAGCTCATGAAGCCTTCAGACCTGAAGTAAGAGCCGGAATTGTACAAGCTGGCGGGTAAGCACCGACCGGGACCGCCAGGGTTGTAAAGCAAGATAGAACGTGGACAATCGCTAGAATGCGAACGGTGTGGCAGCAAGGAACACTGCAAGATGGCCTGCACGTTCAAGAATGACAAGTGTTTTCAGTGCGGAAACAAGTGACACATCGCAATAATGTGTCGCTCTTATGGCAAGCGACAACAGAGGGCGTTCACACTGACCGAAAACTCCGCTGAAGACGGCGACACAGCATTTTCGTCGCAGCTGCTGTCCCTGAAAATAACCCTATCGAGGAGTAAAAAATGTCAGCCCAGTACGGCGTAAGTTCTGTTGGGGAAGAATCAATCTCTTCATGAATATCGACACGGGATCACCTGTGTGCGTGATATCCTGGGACATCTACATCAAGCACAGAGAGAGACGGGCAATACTCGAGGAGCCAATCGTGGAGTTGTCTTGTAATCTGGGGCCACTGCATAATGCTGGTAAGCTTAACGCCCCCTGTATCTTATGCCGACAAGACTGTCACAGCGTCAATGACTGCACTTCGCCGGCCAGGATCGTGTTTGTGTGGCCGAGACCTGATCCAAGCGCTGGACAACTTGGGGACTCCTGTTCTCAGTGTGTCCAACTCGAACAGCCAAGGCAAAGGGGAGGCTCTGTTCGAAGACAAGTACAAGACCAAGGATGGGGCCAAGGACAAGGAGATTGAGCTCTACCTGCCCCTGAGGAGCCGGAAGTCCGTGCACTAGACGGCGAACTCGGACAGCGAAGACGGCGGCCGACTGTCGCGGAGGCGGGAGCGGAGCTCGGGGGGTGTGTCCAACGGCTCCGACGACGAGTGACGGCCCCGCAAGAGAGGCCGCCCCCATGTAATTTTCGCAACACGAAGGGCTTCACGGACGCCGAGATCCGCCGCTTCATCAAGAGCTACCGCAAATTCGCCGCTCCCGCCAAGAGGCTGACACGGTAGCCCCAGACCCGGAATTGCATGAGAATCCGCGGGCGGATCTGAAGTGCCTGGCCCACCTGCTCCACTCCGGCAGTGAGCAGGTGATGAAGGAGAGTCATACCGCGCCGATACCGGGCGGGGCCGTCGCTGGGACAGCACCACCAGCGGGACCTCGGCCAGATGCCCGCACCAGCGGACGACTTTCAACCTGTCCGGGGTGTCGGTGAATGCTAAGTCGGTGCTCAGCAGCTACCAGGAGTTGGCGGTGCTGGACGCGGTGCTGCCGTACGCGGCCGACCAGATGCGCCATTGGAAGATTGACCTCTCCATCAAGGACCCCCACTTTGACACGTCGTGGGGCGTGGCGGAGGACTCGAGTTTGCTCATGAGCATCTACGAGCACGTCATAGGCAGCTGGGAGGCGATCAAGATGGACGCGGGCCTGGGCCTGACGGACAAGATCCTTCCGGACGGGGAGCAGCTCAAGCCGCAGACGATGCACCTGTACAGTCGTGCGGACTACTTTCTAAAGAAGCTGCGCAAGGTGCACGTACGACAGGTGGATCTTAAGGAGGGAAAGAAGAATCCCAAACGCGGCCGAAAGACACCTCCGGAGGAGGCTCACCTCAGCAAGGCCATTGTAGACCATGACTGCATTAACGACAGTGATAATGCTTCGTCGACGAAATCGCGCAAGCCCAAAGCGAAGGCCGATGACGAGACTCGCCAGAGCAACGCCGCGGCGGTGATCGACGGAGTCGCCAAGGGAGTGGCCCCAAGCGGACCGAACGTCACCGAAGCGAAGCCCGGAGCGGAGTGGCCGCCAAGGCCAAGCGGAAAAAGGACAGCGTCACAAGCGCAGTTTGACGTAGCGGAAGATGAAGCCGTCCCAGCTCTTCGACGGTCGACAAGACGCAAAAAACCTGTTGACCGACATTCACCATAAGGGGGAAGGAATGCTGTATCTCAAACAGCATCTTGTTTCCGTGTGCGTGAGACCGCACTAATGATTACGGCAAAAAAGTAGAGTATCATGAGCGAACGCGCGAGCCAGATCGAACTCGATGGTCTCAGTGATCTGCCAATGTCCCGTTGGAACTTGGTACAATGAACTTACCTCGTCGTAAATGGTTGTACACAGATTAAGGAGTTTTAGCAACGTCTTGAGTAATCTCTTTTAATTGCTTTCTTAGCACCCTGAGTTTACATGTAGCTTGCTTAATTATAATAATGATGTGCATCTCCCATCGTAGATTGGTAGTTATTGTTACTTCTCTGCATATAAAGACATCTGCCAGCTTTTACACCGTTGTCTAATTTTTCGTAAATTTTCGTTCAGCTTGATGTGGTGACTGTCATTGTTTATATGATTACACAAAATAAAAATCATCATCGAACAGTCCTGCTTCTAGAGTAATGTCCAGAAGGACATCCATAATAAAAATAAAAAATAACAATGGACCGAGAACTGAGCCCTGTGGGACTCCCGAGGAAACGTCTTGTAACATTGAATCATGTTCATCGATACTAACAAACTGTTTCCTCTGAGACAAGAACGCTTCGATCCACTGCAGGAGTTTGGAATTTTTAACTAATGTTCGAGCTCAAGGAGGAGCTTATTATGGTAAACCTTGTCGAAGGCTTTCTGGAAGTCTAAGAATATTAGGTCGACTTATCCTCTATTATCAAGGGTCAAAGAAAAATCATGAATTTGTTTCGTTAGGTTGAAGTAAGCTCATTCGAAATCCGTGTTACTTGCTATCAAATACACGATAAGTATCTGAAAACGTTCTTATATGTTTGTAAAAGCCGTGCTCTAGCATTTTACAACAGATAGATGTTAAGAAAATGGGTCTATGGTTTGTAACTGAGTTAGCGTTTCCACTTTTATGAACACGTATAATTTTAATGATCTTCCGATCATCTGAGATAGACCCATCTGCCAACGATTTCTTGAAGACGAGACTGAGATACTTCGCACACCATTCACTGTAAAAGCTTAAGAATTCGTTGCGGATATTCTCCGGACCCGCGGCTTTGTTTGGATTTTTAGGAAGTAGCAATGGGAAAATACCTTTTTCTGGTATTGTGCATCATCCATTGGGGGAACATTTTCAAATAAGGAACTGCGGCAGAATATGATTATCAGTTGACAAAGCAGTGTACAAAATATTTATTAAAACAATTCGCATTTTCTTTCTTGTTTTCAATTGCCCTATTTCCTGCTGTCGCCTTGGTAACTCCTTTTTTCTTGTGGTTAGTTGACGCCAAAACCTTTGTGGTGAATATCTTATGAACTTTTGCATTTTAACATTAGAAAATGGGAATTTTGAGGCCATTATTTTTTCTTTAAGTTCCTTACTCAGCATCAGGATTCTAGCCTGTAGTTGTCCATTCCTTTCCCACGCGCATTTGGACTACTCCTGGTTAAGCGTTTTTGTGTTGAATTATATCCCTTGTAATCCAAAGACTGTCTGTGTTCCGATATTAATCTACAGTTTATGTAAGATGATTATACGGTTGTATGACGAAAAGAAATAAAGATGTGCAAAAAGGACCCCTCACTCTTGTATTTTTATAGGGTTCCCTGCTGTGATTGTCATTGCGGTGCTCGTTATAAATCCTGGGCATTACAATCAGCGAGCGCACATGTAAGTACTCTTCCGTCTTCCCACCACGTTGCCTGTTGAGCGCAACGAAGCCTTTGGGGTCCTGTTCGAAATACGTGCAACGCACGCAAACAAGTTGTGCTATATACGGCCAAACCATATACATTAAACCGGTGTACTGTTGTATAAAAAATAACTCCCATTTTATAGGATATGACATCACGGCTACCTTTATAAAACTAGGTGAATATATTATCAAACTTAAATTCAGTCAGGAAGAAAAATTGCGGGAAAACGTGCTTTCGGAATAATACTTCAGCCGAAACATTGTTGTAACAAATGTGCCCCGACTCTTAATGCACCGTAGCTCGGACCACGTGGAGCGAATGTTTACGCTGTAGAACCCAAAGATCCTGAACTCGATCCCCGCACCTTCCTGCTTAAATCTTGATAAGCATAGTATCGACGTTCGGTTGTGTAATTTTTGCTGAGCATTGCTCGTTAAAGTCTCTAGGCTAGCGGTCGTACTGCACTGGATAAACTTCTCTCCAACTGCGAAACCATCACGTGCCTCCGTCGAGAGACAATGGGCTGCGTAAGCGTTTAGACAATACATTGCTTACGTCAATCGCAATTTTTTTACAGATGTTGGCTCGGCAAAGATATCTTGCTCTACTCATTCCTGGTTCCTGTGGCCACCATTTTGTTCGCCAACTGCGTTGTGTTCGGCGTTGTCATCTTCAGCATCTACTGCCGGCGGCACAAGGGACTTCGGAGTAGCCAGAGCCAGGCCGCGCTCGCCAAGGCCCAACTGAGGGCAACCATCTGCATTGTGTTCCTTCTGGGTGAGAGAGAAAATACTCCCAATGATGGTTGTCACCAGAGGTGTACAATGTAGATTTGTAAGAAACCAGAATTTTTCTTTAAAGGGAACTTGCCCTTTGGCTAAGTTGGCTGTGATAGGAAGAGGTGAATTCGGGTAATTGGCTAATTAACCATAAACTTCAAATTAACTTTTTTCTTTAACATTTGGGGGCTAAATTTAGTTTCAAAATTGATGCCGACCTCATCATGTTCATTACAGTCTAGCAGTGACGTAGAATTTTAATTAAAATATGTATAGTGGGCACTACGAGGCGATAAATGTCATCCTTGTACACGGCATTAAACCAAAACTTCGATGACTACGTCTTACGCTTGTGTCACTATGCTGATGTCATCTACAGCGCCGACATGTAAATTGCGGAGCAGGCAAAAAACAGAGTGATCAACGCTACGAGTGCCTTTTGGCGGTTGTTTCGGTTTTGAAGCTGGGTACAAAGATCGCATTTCTCGCCTTGTAGCGCACACTTCAGATATTTTTCCAAATTTTCTCGTCACGGCTGTATTATATAAGTAGGTCGAGCGTCATTTCTCCAACTGAATCCTGTCCCAAAAAATTTAAATTTAGAAAAGTTATTAAAACGTGCTTGGTAATTATCTCAATAAATAGGCCTTATCGCAACGGTTCTCGTGACCTCAATGTTCACCAACTTATGATCAGTTCTTAAAGAATCCTAACGCAAGTACTTTCGTTTCATCTGTTCCTTTTAAAATAGAAACATCTTTTATATAAATAAAATGCAGTATCCGTCTGTGAAAACGTTTGTCATTCGTTTCAGCGTCAACAGAGAATAAATTAAACGTGACTTAAGGTAAAAAAATCAGCTCGCATAGAAACAGATCAGTGTTCACCAGCCTGGTGACCAAACAGCACGCAACGAAACAACAAAGTATAGCGCGTTAAGAGACTATACCACGAAACAGCACGCTGAAAAAACTCAGAACGTAGGACCCAGCGCAGGAACTCGGCTATTGCCTTCTGGCATAACTAAGGCCGTTTTGACTGTTTTCACTTCGTGAACATATCTTGAAGCAAGGATGAATACACTAACTTAAAAAATTAATTCCTTCCCCATGTTACTAACAAATTTCAAGAGGCAATTCGGTGCGTAGAGCAGCATAGCACGAGCACTCGTTTTAATTGCTGATATATTTATTTTAGTAAGCACCGAAGGGCTGTTGAATGAATAACGTTTTTTCTTTCAGCTAAATCAAGCAAACAATGAGCAAAGTTTTCAGTAATCCGACTCCTACTAGTGATGAATCACTCAACAAACTGTTATAGTATCTTAGTTACGGTGCCAAAGCAACGAGCTGCTGTTAGGCACAGCGTTACACACAGCCTTTACCCTTTCCGGTAAGCTCTTTAGTATCGCGAAATTCAGAATAATTATTGTGAAAGCGGCAAATGAAAATTATGAAAAAACAAACACTCAAATATACCCGCACTCTTTAGTGTTATCACGTCAGTAGCAGGCACGCTTGTCATTCGAGCAGGCAGTCTGAGAAATAGACTGTGGTCACTTTAAAAGATTAGCTCTTTTACGGAACCGCTCTTAGAAGCTGCTTGCAAGAACAGTACAGCCCTTTTTACCCACGGCTCGGCTCCGGTCGTTCGACGCGCCGGACGGCTGCTATGATAACTGCACTGTATTCTGTGGAATACGTATGCTTTGAAGCACGGCGTCTAGGTGGCGTTCCACCGTACACTGTGGAACACACTGTTTTGAAACGAAAATATAGATGGCGCCGCATGAGACGGGAGGCTGACTGAAGTAAGGGGAGGGGGGGGGGGGGTACAGTTGTGAACAAATACTATAGTCAAAAGAGTGAACTTCTGCCTGCCGGTGGTGCCACTTTTGTTTTTATTGTTTTCAATAAAACCTTTTAGTTTGAAAAACAAAAAAAAAGCTTTTAGATGCTATTTCAGCGATGTTTTTTGGAGAGTTTAAAAAATTTTCAGGCAAACCGGGGACAATAAAGAAAACGCCGGAGCACTCCTTTAGGCACCCCTATATTTTGTTTCATTGTATTTTGGTAACAGAACCTTTGATCAAATTGTTTTCGAATTCCAGATGCCGTTCCTGACGCACGCCTTAGCGCATGCCACGCACGTCAGCGCGAGCTCTGGGTGCCAATATTTTTTTAGTTAGGCATCAACTTTCTCAACAGCAACATTTAGGCAGATTCTTTTTTTTTTTAATATTCACATAAATGTTGGTTTAGACATTTGCGTTTGAATGTGACTGACGGCGTTGCAACTGCATGCCACTGCTTAAAGGGAAACTGAAGCGATCGTGTGTTTGAGAAAAAACCCTTGAGTCGTCTTTATTTGGCCTTCAGGACCACGAACATCAATGTTATCCCTAGCAGCACACTTCCCCGCTCATACTTGGGCCAGTTTGGTGCAAGCTTGGGCCAGGCTTGAGCCAAGTTGGCTCTAACTCGAGCCAGCCTGGCCCAAGCCTGGGCCGAGGAAGTGTGCTACTTGGGATATTTTTGATTGATGTATACCAAACGCCAAATATCAAGATAGTGTTAGGAGCACGGGCCGCAGGAAAGCCGACGTCGGTAGGACGGGAAAATTCTGATTGGTCGATAGGATCCCGACGTCACAGCCACATGACCTAGCGCGAGAATTTCAAACAACCCACAGCGCTCCCGTGAAACGTGACGTAACGCGAAAAATTAAAGTGAATCAAACGCGACACCGTTGAAAGTTGGGCGAGTAAAGGGGTATTCACACGAGGGAGAAATCCCGGGGATTTCTCCCCGGCACGCGCATCCCACGACGAAAACGTCAGGCTTTGCGATGTGCTAAAGCCTCGCGTTTTCATCTCGTGATGCGCGCGTGCCGGGGAGAAATCCCCGGGATTTCTCCCTCGTGTGAATACCCCTTTATGCACAGTTATGAGGAGCGAAACAGCGCCAAAGGTACGGAGGACACAGTCAGCAGGTGACTCGTGAAATATTCGAGGCTTGTTACATTTCTAAGTATAAGTTGAGTGCGTCAGTGTCTCTCGATCGCGCTCTTAGATAAAGAAATCGCGTTCTTGGAGAGCTGTGACACTTGCCCTTAGGCGATGGTCGTATGTATGTTTGTCTCGTGTTTTACGCCGGTAAGTGGTTTTCCAGAAAGAAACAAGTTGTCTGTCAGCGCTCGGTCTGTGTGTTCCTCGTTCTTTGTCCTCCGTACTTTTGGCGCTGTTTCCCCTCTTCATAACCAAACACGAGATGTAAATTTCACTCTATAAAATGAAGCATCAGCCTTTAGTAAAAATAATCTGAACAATTTTAGGCGCAGGCGGGATTCGAACCCACGACCCTTCGGTTACGAGTTAGGCGCGCCAACGACTAGGTGCACGCAGAAACGCATACTCGGCTTGGGAACGAGCGGATGTTTATATGTTTAGCTATCGCGTTCCACTCTTAAAGGCGAAACTTAGGCATCCTCCTGTATTTGTTTACATGTCTATTGTTACGTTCGAGTCAAATACTATACACATTCAACTTTACGCACAAACATATCTTATAATTTTCATCCAACTTGTTTTTTTTTGGTTTTTGTTTTTTTTTTATCTTTTTTGTCTTTTTTTTTTTTTCGAAGTCACAAAAACACAGTGGCGTTATCTATCGAGTAGCAGTGGCCCAGTTCCTGTCTGAAAATATTTCTGGAACTGGCTAGAAAGTTTCGCACTCTTTCCGACATCAAGCTCACGCACTAGCTATGAGTCTTATAACATTGCTAAAATTATTTTAAGCCCGTGGTGAAAATCCTAAGTGTAACAATTTAGGAAATAAACGCGGGTCGGGAGTGTTCCGGCTATCCGGTAAATGGCACCAGTGTGCTATCTTGTAGTAGTCAGTTTCAAGCAGTCACAAACCACACCTAAAGAGAAATATCTCAAATAGTGGTCCTGTAAAGTTGCCGAGGTTTGAGTTTGACCAGGTTCAACTTTTACGAACTTTTAGCGCGAAGTTTCACAGACATTCGACCGAAGATGGACTATTATCGACATGCGCGAAAGTAATAACGAGCTGACTGTGCGTTACGTTGGAGGACGCGCAATTTAAATGGGTTATATATTGTTTTCATTTAACGAACTTGCTGAATCTTTAGAAGGTTATGTGTTTACCTTTGTACTGTGTAAATGATAAGGAAAGTTAGTGCATAGAATATTTTCTCCCAGATGTTCCAAACATTTGAGCAGGCGTCAGGCAACACTGCTCAAGTGTCCAACGCTTTCGAATTTTGCTAAACGCTTGAAGGTTCGCCTCGAGGCTCAACGTTGAACTTGAAGACCGACAATGGTCCGCAAATACCTGGTCTTAACCAGCCCTCAGAAGGAATTTAATAAGGTATCTCGCATTAAAATGCTCGCAGGACTCACCTGGATCTTTGCCTATCTGAGTCTTCTCGAAGAAGCATCCCGAAGTTGGGGTCGACTCTTCGAGTACCTCTTCGTAGCGTCCAGCTCCTTGCAGGGATTCGTCATATTCCTCTTCCACGTAAGTGACTGGACGCATTTGTTGTAGTCTGGACTAGCCACATAAATTCGACTAGCTTGTCTTCAGTTTTCATAAAATAGAGGACAAGAGTAGTTAGATTTTGCTGCGAAGATATATGTCACAGATTTGTTATAGGCAAGGTTTCCTGCTTTCGCAGGAAGAAGATAAAGGGAGAGGGAGGGGAAAATTCGAGCTTGGGTGTTTTTGTTTTGTTTTTTTAACGGCTCCCAGGTATTCTTTTTTTGGCGTTTGTTTTCGGTGCCAGACAATTATGAAAGCTTTTTTCTGGCATCCGTCTTAAGAAAACGGGACAACGGGCATTGGATTTCTCAGCCTCCAGTTAACGCGCGCGTGACCAATATCCTTAGCAAACCATCAAGTAAAAATAAATACAATAAAAACTGTAAGCTGTGTGGTTACCACAGACAGGAGCAGCCTTGCGGACAAGTGGGTGTGTCTGGAATTACTACAGGATAAATATGTAGATGTATTTCTTTTCGGTTAGATTTTTTTTTTTTAGCAACGACAGGTACTTTTGTTATATTTCAGTTTTTTCTGACTTTAATAAAACCGGACTGGGGCTTACTGCGCAGAGTTTGTCTGCCTGTACCTAAATAAAAAAAAACCTAGTGATAGGAAGGTTTAGACGCAGGAAACGTAGCCTGTTATGAAAATTCGCACACATATATTGTTTCTGCTCCTGAGGCTCAGTTTGCCCAGTTCAGTACGTCTGCACAGCTTGTATATTTTACTTGTATCAGGCAGTAATCAGGATTGCAAGCACTATACAATGTCTTTCGACATAAAAAGCCGACTGGATAGGAATTTGAGGTCATGCTGTGAGAGTGTCAGTCTTCGCGTTATGAGCGGCCGAGCTGCGCTCCTTCGACACAACCGATAAGAAACCCACCAACTTTTCCCGAAACAAAAAACAAATCCTAAAGACACTTTAGAGCCTGGTGGTATTAGTAAAAGTGTGATACTAAAGACTAAAGAATACTACATAATAAATAATAAGAATACTAATGAACAAAAGCCGGGGATGTTAATTTCTTCTCCTTTCTACCTTTAGCCTTTTTATTCCGTTTTTGTCGGACGAGAGTGCCATTTCAGCGCTCGGCTTTATTGCCTTTGATACTACTGTTAATAATTCATGTATTTTATAGACATTTGCAAAACTCGCCTTCTGTTCGCTGCCATCTTTGTCTGCTGGACTGTGGAACTCCTTCTGAGCATACACTTGTGATCTTCTGTGCGATTGGACCCCGCGTATGCTTCCCCAGCTCACTGGCACCGCATTTTTCCCGGGTGATAAGAGATGCAAAGGTTTATACTAGCAAAGTGTCCGATATCTTTGGGACGTTCATAATGAAAAAATCAATTAATCTTTCATGGACGTCTGAGAGAAGGGCCAGGAATTTAGGTAAGTACATTATCCGTCATGTGCACCAGTTAAAGGCCTTCTGACAGAAACTCGCAGGAATACATCCTTAGCTGCTAGCAGCTTGGCAGACGGCACCATCCGAAATCACATATTTAAGTGCCGTAAAGAAACGGAGTAGAACGTTACCTTATACCTATGCTTATGTGGAGCCTCGGTTATAGTTAAAACCAATTTCTATTCTGCAGTATTCATGGAAAAAAAAACTGCAAAATAAAAACACTTTCAATTAGTCGATTAGCGATTTGAGCACAATATGGTGTCTTTAAACGTAAGTGTATGTTTATGCCTAAACTCTGACTTTAAACAGTGTAAAAATGAATTCTGATCAGGACCACCCCTCGACGGAATTTTATTCAGTGCGCTTTATGTTACTCGATGTTGCAGGTCGCGTATGAGAAGACAGCGCGGGAATTTTGGCTTGGCAACCTGGTCTACAAGGTCCTCCCAACTTCCCGCAAACGAAGTTTCGACCAGACCATGTCCAAGAACACCTTGTCTTCAACGGGACAGAAAACCACGTCCACCTGACTTTATTCGAACGTCACCCGGGTCATCTAGTCTGAGAAGTCTGCAAGCAAGTGCTTCCCAGCGAATGCTGGGAAGCACTTGCTCTCCACCATTCGCACCTTGCTGTATTTGTAAATACAAGAAAGCATTATTCGCGCACGGTTATCACCTTTGCATCAAGTTTCAAGCATATAATACCAAGCAAAAGAGAAAACAATTATCATTCGTTCGGGAAGCAATAAAATTAGTTTCTTTTTTTTATAAATTAAAAAAAAACGTGGTTTTCCTATGGGCAACAATATAGTTTTGTGCACATCTGTGGTTGCATTCTGCATTTCTTTGTTTAAAATATCGAAAAAGCTGCTCAAGGGGCAGAAATAAGGCCGCTTTCTTTTTTTTCCGAAACGAAAGGGCAAGTTGGGACGTCTACTCATATAGTCGCGTGACCAGTGAGCCATGTGACAAAACAAAAGTGAGAAATATATTTTTGTCAATATGTTCTAGCTTAACGTCCTTTTCAATCAGATACATTCTAATGTTACACAGTTACGCTTTTGGTTTAAATTTTGGCTTACAACGAGTGAATCATAGGAAAGCGGTGTTTTACTTCTATTTTAGATTTTAAAAAAAACGCAAGGCGTATTTCAAAAACGATGCGCATCTCATCACACTTTTGTAAAACAATTACAATCTCAAGTAGCACAGTCCTTTGGTCCAAAATTTCTGTTTGTCTGGAAAGTCAGCTCCTCAAAAAACCCAAAGAAGCCAAGCTAGAGCCAAATTTGACCTTTGGCCAGTCTGTGTACCTTGGCCTAATTCGCAAAACAACTGACAATGTTAGGCTTTACTACTTGTAGTTTGGCTGTCATGTGGCATCTTTGAGTTTAAATCACAAAACAAAATGCCATATTTATGCTTCACAAGGGTTGTTTGGTTCATACGTGGCATATTTGCCTCAACTCTGGCACTTTGGCAATCATGTGACGAGCCATAAAGAATTCATAGAAACACCAGGGAAATGCACTGTGGCAATGGCTAACGCCTTAGAGCAAGTCCGTTTTAGGCTCAAGTTAGGCACCATAGGATGCCGAGATAGTACAAATTCAAGTGTTTTTCTGATGTGCCAGCGGGTCTATGCCGCTGAGAAAAAAATTTATTTTCCATATCTTATTTTAGCTTGATTAGTTACCTCTCGCCACCGCAATTCTTGAAGGTCGTTCATAGCCCAAAGTCACCCTGTTGCTCGGAGATATCATTTACAATAGGAACGACAATCTAGAGGGTTCTAAATGCGCGTCGCGCAATCGTTGTGTAAGCTCATCTTCGTGGTATGTCTCTGGTAGCAAAGGACAGTCATCTCAATTAAATGAGCGCCTTGTTCGAACCACAAACATATTAGTTTCTCATTGTCATTGCGCGTGCGTCATTTAATGTTTCACTAGACGAAAGTTAACATCCAGCTCCTAAAGTTGGTGGCATGCTTTTTCTTGTGTGTGTGTGTGTGTGTGCGTATGAGGGGGATACTGTCTACGAAATATATAAAATGTGTTTCTAAAGGCACAGCCGTACTGCATTTGGACACTAGTCATAATATTTATTTATATAATTCATAGGTTTAATTTCAATTAGCATGCTGTTACGTTTTATATTTTTGTATACTGCCATTTATTTTGGACTAACTTGGTAACAACCGTCAAAAAATGTTCCACGCGACAATCAATACACAAAACTTGTTATTGCAAGAAATTTTGCCCACGGAATAAAAACGATCTAATCAGGATGACCCCATGTCTTTGTCTTCGCGGTGTCTATTGTTCGAAACAAACCACTACAAAAAAAAAAAAAACGATTTTAGTTTTATTGTTTAGCGGAGCATAGAGAGTTCCAACAGTCGCCTTCTGCACGGCGCCATCCTTCCCAACTCGGCTTTCAGACGCGTTCCCAGAGTGTTCAATAGTCCATTCTTGCAAGGGCGCCGCCATCTTGAATTGTCGTCATTTCCAGTATGGGCGAAAACATTGTTTTGCCATCGCCACGCCAATAGAAGGCATTTAGGACATAAACGTAACCGTCACACATTCTCGTTTTGCCTCCCCTTTATTTTTTTACTATTCGCAGGTTGAAACGTTTTGATATTTTTTCGTCGCCCATACCGGGTACGCCTCCCTACCGAAAAATCCGGTATAACTTTTCGCTGTCCGGATTATGGAACCGGAAATCTATCTGGATTCTATCTGGACTCTATCTGGAATTTAGGTTTTCAGAAATTATTCCTTTGTTCTCAATCTGGATTTGGGGCTTCCAGTAACAAATTTCCGGTTCCATATTCCGGATAGGGAAAGTTATACCGGATTTTTCGGTAGGGCTATTAAGTGGCTGGGGACGACAGTACACGAAAAAGGTCTATAGCTCACTCATTCGGGATATCTGACGATCTGCATCCGTCCATAGCCCAAGAACTGCATTTTCAGCGTGGCTGATAGGCCTTGGAATGTTGCATAGTTCCTGGGCCATACTCCGTTTGACACTGAGTCCGAGCGCAGCCGGCGGTATGCGACACCGTGCAGCCAATGAATCAGCGCTAAAAGCGCACCGTCAGGGCGGTCGTCACTTTTGTTTGTTGACTGTCCCAGGCTAAACTAACCACGCCCAGGCAAAAGCGCAGGACTGTTGCGCATTTACTGAGCGTTATTACTTGTGACCAGGGTAGCAAATGCACAAAGAGCATTTCAAAGTGCCGAGAAAAAAAATTTTGGCGCTGCTGGGGAGCCCTGAATTCGTCAAACACAAAGTTGGAGCCGCGGAGTGCGCTGATCGGACTTCGGTGAAAAAAGCGCAGATTCATTGTCGGAGTAGGCCAATCGGTGCGCTCCGTCAACTTCGGCCCAGACTTTCTGTTTGACGAGTTTAGGGGACCAAGATTGGCTTCATCAAATCGCGGTGTCGACTGCTCTGTCACCTGGTGTGACGCGAAGTGAAGTTGAAGTTGCATGCCTGGAAATAATAGGTGTCCCTGAAGTCAACGCAGTAGGTAAATTAGATGCCCACACGAGTGCTCATTTACGACTATATATTTAATAAAAGCAACTATGAAATCACGAATAACAGGAAACTCCGTATTATCCACCTTAATGAGTACGCTTCAAACAACCTCGTAAATGCGAGTGTAGGCCCACTATAAAAAATCAAGGGAGTTCTGAAACAAGTTTAATCTTCGTGCGGGGATAAATAAAACACGACAGAAATTCCTCCTGTTCTCTTAATTGATCGTTAGCTTCAAAAATTCGCACACATCCGCATTCTCATTTTAGTTCTCTGTCCAATTCCCGAATGTACAAATGTAATTGCTAACGAATACCCTTTTAGCCTATTGTACGCGTGGGCAACTTTCTGTGGAATTTCACAAGCGAAGAGTTCTCGTGCACAGCTTTGA
Organism: Ixodes scapularis; assembly: GCF_016920785.2. Taxonomy (NCBI): domain Eukaryota; kingdom Metazoa; phylum Arthropoda; class Arachnida; order Ixodida; family Ixodidae; genus Ixodes; species Ixodes scapularis. The sequence goes on from NW_024609868.1 coordinate 150,986,867, forward strand.
TTGGCGCTCAAAGTACGCCTTTAGCTTTGATATCATAGTTATAAAATGTTGTCCCCGAATATAATAATCTATCAACCTCACTGTCTAATACATGTATACGCCATCCCCCACAATGAAGGTAGAGTCACATACGAAGTCCACGGCATACTCCATGAACTGCTTACGATGTTAGTTCTAGGGAAAAAAATCTGGCCTTTCACTCACTCAAATTTTACGCTCAGCTTTTAAAAAGCAGAAAATTAATGCAGTTATTTGTTTCTTTCGACTATTTCCTTAATCCCATAGCTTACTTTATGCATGTAGAGCATCACTCTTGACATTTTTTTAACGTAGTCCTTTTTTCTCCCATCGGCTGTACTCTTAAGAGGCACACTATCCCTCCACAAGCAACGCAAATGAGTAACCGTTCTTTTCCACCCTGCTCAAATGTACTTCAAAACTTCAAGGTGAATTCAGGTGAGTAGACTGGGATAGGGTTATTCTTTGGTTGTATTCTAAACATTGTTCTACTCAGTAAATCTACGCCAATTATGTCATTTCTTAAGTGTAATCTATGAACACACCGAAACTTGCCTTGCGTTTTATGTCTTAGGACAAGGTTTACTTAGAAACTTCATTTATTTCTCTCTATATATTTCGTTTTTTTTTTTTTTTCTAGATACCTAGAAAGCTTATAAGACAGCACATAATTACTCCATAATGTTAGTTTAACGTTGTGAGAGCGAGACGGACGCCTTAGCGTTCCATTTCACGATCCCGACGCGTTCTTATCGCCAATTTAATTCAATTTAATCTCGTCTAAAATTTGTTTTATTTTCATTTATGGTTTGTAGCATGCTGTCTTAAAAACATTCTGACAAACGTGGCTCGTTTAGGCATCACAAGGATTATGACCTGATGTTACTAAACGCTCACTTTCCCTTTTCTTGGGTTGGTAGTTCATATGCGTGAAATTAACAGGCCACATGCGCCAAAGGGCTTGAAGCAAAACTAAATAGAGAAAATCACAATTATTTTGAGCTAGGCCAACAATACTGTCATGCGCATTAAAGATTCTATTCATTCTACATTCACAATGTTCACATACGTATGATGTTATATATTTTTTCTATCTTTTTACGATATATATAAATCTCAGCCCATGCCAATAAACCAACAGGAAAACAATTAGCTTTAGGACAATTATTAAACGCTTTCCTACGCATAAATCAGTCATGCATCTTAGATTGCACGCTGGAGCGTACCTGGAGTTTAGGTCAATCAGCTGATTGACCTAAGCCAATCACAATTTCAGAAGGCTGTAGATTTGAGCCGCGGCTCCAGAAATTTTGTTCATCAAACTTTTTTGCGCTAGTCATAAAAGCTTGTTTTATAGTAGAAAAGAAGCGAGAAAAAACTGTCACGGAAAAAATACTTTTTACAATCCTAAGAGGAAAGCAGTTTTATAAATGTTAATGACAATAAATTGTAGTATAAATGTTAAAGACATAGGTGCGTCTATGGTTGTCTGGATTACTGAACTTGTCTACGTTCTTCATAGTCAAGCTAAATTTGCTGTCTTCAGAACAAAGCTCGTTGCTGCACTGCGAGACGCGAATGCACCCAACGCGACATTGTCCATTTGCTTTTATTTTGCCCCCCCGAAAAAAGACATTTACGATTATCAAATATTATCACCTAGGCTGCTGTGTACTACAGCCCTCTCACGCCACGATATTTCTTTTAAATGACCGACAATTAGTTGGGCCAGGAAAATGTAAAAAGCCGTCCGTCGCGAGTTTGTGTCAACAGTGTTGCGCTCGGTGTACCCGTAAAATGATTAGATGAACTGTTCTATGTGAAATTAATGCAACTATAAAAAAACTTGCAGCCAGGGAAGCGACTATGGGCAACCCACAAATATATTCCGTACGCTCATTCAAAAACGTTTATGTCATCAATCGTTTGACCATTATGGTGTGCCTTTTGAAAGTGTGACTTTTTTTTGATTAAATGGAAAATGCATTGTGTCGCCTCACTTAAAGGGATTGTCCGGTCAAATTTTGTATTTGAGAAAGCAATTGAATATCAATGCTATTGCCTCGAGAGGCATCGTACGGGCAATATCATAACTTTATATGCCCCTCTGCATGAGTAATTGAATTTATGCTGCTCCAATCGCATCCTAGCGTAAACGCTGCTTTCGTTGGCAACATTGAAGCTCTGGTGTCACAGAACCCAAAGCGAGCATTCCCGTCTCGTCGTTTGCCCGTTTGCCTGCGAGTTAACGCCGTAGCGTGCTTCGGTTTTGTTGTTGCGCTCGATTTGTTTCGTGGATGGGTGAGATTTTTGTTGCGCGGTTGGGTACCACAACCACCGGGCAGCACATGCGAGCCAAAAAGTGACGTTCCACACTTTTCCGCGAGACGAGCAAAATGGATCGTCGTCGTGCGTAGGGACTGAGTTCCCGTCAAGATCGAGATCCCGCTTATGCAGTAATCACCTCACAGAAGAGAGCTACGAGCTGAGCTCTAAGCGGACAGGAGGCTCGTAAACTGAGGTCTGATGCTTCGCCAACGATATTCAACTACGTTCACCCACTCCTCGCCCGAATCGGATCAATCGGTTTGATTATGCAGCGAAACCGAAAACCAACAGCTAGGCCATCTGTATAGACCTATTAGCGGCGAGATGTTTTGGTGGCGCCCTCCTATGGTTCCCCCTTGTGACGTCATTACCTTGCGAACAACAATTTCGATGGTGTTTGTAAATAGCATGGTGGAAGCCTGGAATCATTGCTCTCTCAAAGCAACACTGCCAACACCGTCGAAATTAAAGTTCTTTCATTCCTCTTATTTTCGTCGATGGTATACCCTTTCCGACGTCATAGTCAGCTTTTGGGCCAATCGTGGAAGGCCGACCACAGCGACGCTTTCGGTCGCGCACGTCGCCAATTGCTATGTTACCCAAGCATCAAGGAGAATGCAGGGATTGGTGCTCCAAGCGCCGCACGTGCTGGCCTCAGCAGCAGTAACTTTTCTAAAGCAAATAACTAAAACAAATAGCATCTTAAACGCGCGTTCGTCAACGCTTTATTTTGGTTATTTACTTCGAATCCTTTATACGGGGAAGGTGCGCGCGTGTGGCGCGTGGAACGCCAATCCCTGCATTCTCCTTGATGCTTGGGTAATACAGCAAATGGTCTATTTAGCAGGCGTGCAGGGGGGATCGGTGGCCGAGGGGGGAGAAGCGTGTGACGCCGTTCGAAACGGTCGCATAAAAAAGTGAGCTCCCTTGGAGCGTCTGCAACGGCTTTCACCGGCCGTGGTTCATCGGCTGAAATGTCCCAGGATACCTACCGAGTGGTTCTGCCGTCACTGCCTACAGGTACTGAAGTTTTGAACTCTGTATTCGCTCATTGTGACATTACCGGACGCCCGTACAAGATTGACGATTTTCGAGGAGAAATGGAACGCCACGGCGTTCTAAACCACCTCATTGGAGCCGGCGCGTAGCAGATGAACCATGTTTGGCTCTTCACCTTCAACTCCCTGACAGCGAAGCGAAAAATACTGGAAGCCAAGGAACTTGTGGTGAAGGAAAAAAGATGCCTGCTCATCGATCCCGATGAGTGCGAGGTACGAATACGGCTGCATTGGATACCTATTCACATAAGCGACGACACAGTGCGGAGGGCCCTAGAGCCTTACGGAAAAATCAACGATGTATCCCGCGACACATGGAGGGCGGAAGGCTTCCAGAATGTTCAGACGACGACAATGTCACGATCTTTCTAGAACGTGGACGAAGGGGGCCGAAGCACCCGCCGAGGAGAGACGACACGCAGCCTGGTTGTGAGGGTGGACGATGTCTGGCCGGAGCGGCGTGCGCTCTACGGCGTTTATTGGGCGAGGTGAACAATGTTGCCCGCCGAGCCAGGCGGCCGCAGACGGGCTGACTGGAGGGGGGCGCCACTAACTTGTTACACTCCTCCCCCCCAGTTTGTTTTTCCTAAAAACAAAATAAATGAATAAACACACGGCCGACACCATCTCGGTGTCTGGTCATGCAAGTCCCGGCCTGTCGACGATGAAGGTTACCCCGGCGAGTAGCGGTCAGGTGGCCTCCTCTGCCGTGCACTCCGCCTGGGCACTGGTGTCGACGGGCCAGGTGTGGCAACGCCGGGCGCTGCCTGACTTGGTTGCGCTCCACCCGGTGGAGCTGCAGTGACCGGATTTGGGAGTGGCACCGGTCCAACTGGTGCCACAGGAGTGGCGATGCTTGTCGCCTCCGGTGTGGGTGGCGCTCCGCTGGCCACGACTGGCGCTGTTGGGCCCCCTGCAGGCTGGTCCTCTGAAGCGACGGCCGAGGGTGGAAGCCAGGTCCCGAAGCGAGGCCTGACATGGTCGGCGTGCCGGTGCCAGGTGGTCCCGTCGGGCATGCGGACGAGCAGCGATGAGGCACTCGCTGGTGAAACCACACGCCCGGCAGACCAGGGTGGGCCAGGACGGAAGTTCCTGGCGTACACCGACGCTCCCGGCTCCGGCAAAGGCCCGGGACGGCACCCTCGGTCAGCAGCCAGCTTCTGCTTCAGCTGCTTCAGGAGCGCCGAGGACCGGAGGTCTGGGTGCAACACGTCCAAGGGTGTCTTGACCATCCGGCCCAGCAGAAGCTCGCAGGGGGCACGGCCAGTGACCTCATGGGGTGTGGTCCTGTACTGGAACAGTACCCGGGCCACCTGCGTTCGGAAATCCCCGGGCTGGCTCTTCTTGAGCTTGTCCTTGATGGTCTGGACCACTCGCTCGGCCGCACCATTGGAAGCGGGGTGGTACGGCGGAACCAGCATCCGGCGGATTCCATTCCTCTGCAGCCAGTCCAGGTACTCGGCGCTGGCGAAAGCGGGACCATTATCAGACACGATAATGTCCGGCAATCCCTGCGCCGCGAAGACCTGCCGCAGAGCTGCAATGGTCGCGCTTGCCGAGGGACTGGTGACTCGCAGTGCCTCCACCCACTTGGAGAAGGCGTCCACTACCACCAGGAAGTAGTGGCCCTTGAAGGGTCCCGCATAGTCCACATGCAAGCGGGACCACGGCCTCTGTGGGAACGGCCAGGGGGTGATTTCCACGTGGCGCGAGGCTCGCTGGTTTTCCTGGCAGACCTGGCAGCCTTGCACCTGGTGCACGATGTCCTGGTCCAAGCCAGGCCACCAAACGTGCGACCGTGCCACCATTTTAGTCTTTTCAATGCCAGGATGCCCCGCGTGCAGCAGCTGCAGCACCTTGGCCCGCAGACTTTGTGGAATCACCACCCTGGAACCCCACAGGAGGCAGCCTTGCTCCAAGCTCAGCTCGGCGGTCTTGTGGCTGTACGCCTGGTGACGCAGCTCCTCCCCTCGGGAAACCGCCTTGACCACCTGGGACAGGACCGGGTCCCGGCTGGTCGCCTGTGCCACCGCAGTCCTGGTCAGCACCCCCGGGTAGGCCCGCTCCAGCAGGAAAACGTCAGCTGGCTCTGGAACGGCAGCAGGCACCTCCGGCAGGGGCAGGCGGCTCAGGGCGTCGGCAGGTCCCAGGTTTTTCCCAGGGCGGTGGACCAGCTTGTACCTGTAGGCTGCCAGCGTCAAGGCCCAGCGTACCACACGAGGCGAGGCTTGCACTGGGACCGCCTTGTCAGGTCCCAGCAGCCCCAGCAGCGGCTTGTGGTCCGTGACTGCCTCGAACTGCCGGCCCCACAGATACTGATGGAAGCGCTGGACCCCGAAGATGAGGGCCAAGCCTTCCCTGTCGAGCTGGCTGTAGCGTTGCTCTGCCGCATGGAGACGACGAGAAGCAAACGCCACAGGGCGTTTCTGACCATCCTGACCCCGGTGCGACAGGACGGCTCCTACCCCGTACGGCGACGCATCCACGGTGAGGACCACAGGCTTGGCCGGGTCGAAGTGCACCAGCACTGGAGCCTTAACGACCAGCTCCTTGCTGCGCTGGAAGGCCAAGTCCTGCTCCTTCTTCCAGGCCCACTGCTGACCGTCACGAAGCAGTCGATGCAGCGGCTCCAGATGCGTCGAAAGGTTGGGCAGGAACCTCCTGTAGAAGTTGATGAGGCCGAGGTAGCTCTGAAGCTCCTTCTTGCTCTTGGGCTTCGGCGCCTTGAGCACGGCCTCAATCTTGCGAGGTGCCGGGGCCAGGCCAGCCTGGGAGATGATGTGTCCCAGGTACTCCACGCTGGGGGTCAGGAACACGCACTTGTCCAGCCTCAGCTTGAGACCGGCGTCCTGTAGTCGTGTCAGGACTTTGCGCAGGTTCTGCAGGTGGTCCCCGTCGTCGATACCAGTAACCAGGATGTCGTCCAAGTACACCGCCACGTGCCTCATGCCCCTGAAGAGGTTGTCCATCTCCCTCTGGAAGATGGCTGGGGCTGAGGCCACGCCGAACGGTAGGCGCGTGTACTGGAAGAGTCCCACGGTAGTCGAAATGGTGACATACTTCCGGGCGGCATCCTGGAGCACCAGCTGCTGGTAGGCATCTCGAAGGTCGAGCTTGGTGAACTTCTGTCCCCCGGACAGAGCCGACCAGAGATCTTCTACCCGAGGCAGCGGGTACTTTTCGACGGTAGCGACGGGGTTGATGGTGACCTTGAAGTCCCCGCAGATCCTGACGCGGCCGTCTCGCTTGAGGACTGGAACTATCGGTGCAGCCCACTCGGAAGACTTGACGGGCACCAGGATTCCCTCTCGCTGCAGCCGTTGCAGCTCCTGGGTGACCCCGTCCTTCAGGGCGAACGGCTGCGGACGCGGCTTGCAGAAGCGAGGCCGGGCTCCCTCGGGTACGTGAATGCCAACAGTCGTGCCGGCGAAGGTGCCCACCCCTGGCTGGAACAGGGACTGGAAGTCGGTCAGGAGGCTCGGGACGTCCTTCACCACGTGCAGCGCAGCTTCTTGGTACTCCGGCAGCCGAACACCCAGCGAGTGAATCCAGTTCCGGCCCAGCAGCGTCGGCGACGACCCCTTGGTTAAGTAAAGGGGAAGGATTGCCTCCCTGTCGCCAAGGCGAACGCTGACTTGGGCCCGACCCTGGACCTGGGAAAGCTGCCCGGAGTAGCTGCGCAGCATGACGTCAGACGCCTCGATAGACACGCCGGGGAAGGTCCGCTTGAACAGCTTCCCGGGCATGACCGACACGCTGGCCCCCGTGTCCAGCTCCATGGTGATGGGGTGGCCGCAGATTTCGACAGACACCATATATGGTGGCACAGACGATGAAATTCTCCTGGTGTGCCACACGTCGAAACTCTGCGGGTCCTCGGCCACGACGTGGACCCTGGCTGAAGACGAACCCGGGCCTGGTGCCGCTCGTCCCCGCCGCGTTTTCTTGCGACGGCCACCCTGGCCGCGGGCTTGGCTGGAACCCGGGCTTGAACCAGGCTGCCGCTGCTGCTGCTCCTGGCCGCCGCTCGTCCTCCCCCCTCGGCAGACACGTGCGAGGTGCCCAGTTCTCCCGCACGTAAAGCATTGTGCGTGGACGAACTGGCACTGTGAGGGGGAGTGGGCAGCACCGCAGCGGCTGCAGGCACCGCTCCTTGTCGCCATCTTGTGCACCGCCGCTTCCGTCGACGGTGAGCCGGCCGCACGCGCTATCTCGCTGGCGTCCTTTGCTGCGGCTTCCATCGCCTGCGCTGCCTTCACCGCGTCGTCCAGCGAGGGGTCGGGGAGCTCCAGGAGTCGCGTCTGCATGGCAGGGTTGTTGATGCCGCAGACGAACCGGTCCCGGAGTAGCGAGTCCAACTGGTCGCCGAAGGCGCAGGTGCTCGCTAACCCTCATAGCGCAGCGACGAACTGCCCGAGGGTCTCCCCGTCCCGGCGGCTTCGGTTGTTGAAGCGGAACCGCTCCATAAGCGTGGACGGCGCCGGGCTGAAGTGCGAGCGCAGCGTGGCGAGCAGCTCACCCAGCGTTTTGACGTGCGGCGTGGCCGGCTTGAGGAGGTCGAGCAGGAGGCTGAAGACACGGGTCCCGCAGCTGGCCAAGAAGATGTCCCGTTGTTTCACCTCGGGCGTGTCGTTCGCCCGGAAGAACACGTGGACTTGTTCTTCGTAGACTGGCCAGGCGGACCCATCTCCGTCGAACGGCTCGAGCCTCCCGTACAGCGGCATGGCGACAGGAGCGGGGTGCGGTGTTGCGACTCTCTCGGCGGCGTGGGCCGAACCGTGCACGTTGGTGGCCTCCAGTGCCACGGTTCCTCGTCGCCAGTGTCACGATCTTTCTGGAACGTGGACGATGGGGGCCGAAGCACCCGCCGAGGAGAGACGACACGCAGCCTGGTTGTGAGAGTGGACGATGTCTGGCCGGAGCGGCGTGCGCTCTACGGCGTTTATTGGGCGAGGTGAACAATGTTGCCCGCCGAGCCAGGCGGCCGCAGACGGGCTGACTGGAGGGGGCGCCACTAACTTGTTGTTGTGACTGGTGAGAATGAACCTAAAGGAAGGCGTCCCCAAGGAAAACCTCCCGCACCAGCTGCGTCTGTTCGGCAGCAACGTTCTCGTTCTTGTCCCCGGAAGAGCGCCTCTCTGCCTTCGATGTAAGAGAACAGGCCACCCACATCCGCCGAGAATGTCGCGTTCCTCGCTGTGACAAGTGCCATCGTTTTGGTCACGAGCAAGAGGATTGCATCCGGACGTACTCCACTGTAATGCGACCGGCTCCCGAGGAAGACAACTCTGAATTCTTCATCGATGAAGAAGAAGCTTCGAAAATCGAAGACGGCACTGGGCACCCAACCACCACCCATACCCAAACACCTTCAGGGGCTGACACCTTCAGGGGCTGACAAACGAGGCGCATCGCTAGACGAAGACACCACCGCATCGATTCTCGAAGCTGCGTCGGAAACGGCACAGACATCGACAAGGCCGCTCCTGGCTCCTCAACAAGCCAGCAACAGAAGACTGTCGACGGGAACGACCTCTCCTTAGACGATGCCTCCGAAGTTGACACGGAAATGGGCGACAGCTCGGATCCCTTCAAGCGACCGCTAGATCGCGTCGAAGAGGAAGACCCCGACCTTGAAGGGCCTGACTGGAGCAGAAGAAAGAAACGCAAGCCCCGAGCTCCCCCGGATGGCCAACGAGAGCAAACCTCGCAGTAGGTGGTTGTGTCCACATAGAGAACAGTTACCGACAGTCTTTACTTTATTTGAATATTTGCTCGTGCTTGTCGCCACAGCTACGAATTATGTAAGTTTTCCGTGAATTTGTTGTAAATCGCTCTTTATTACAAACCTCCTCCTCCGCCACAATAATGTTTGCATCCAAATTTCCCACTTTTTCCACTAACTGCTTAACGCTAGGTACACTCAATATTAGAGGTTTAAATTCTACTCGGGAACAGTATCAGCTATTACGTTTGCTTCACGAAGAGCAAATAGACTTTTTAGCCATACAAGAAACAAAAATGTCGGAGGAAGAGCAAGTTACGAAGGCGCTACAACCCTTTCTTGCTTCGTACGAAGTATGTGTAACGCATGCAGTTGGCAAGGCAGGAGGCTGTTTTTTGTTCCTTAAGAAATCTGTCCCTCTCTCTGATGTGAGTCTCATCTCCGATGCTCATGGACGTTTTATAATATGTGACTTTAATTTGTTTGACGCTCAGTGGCGAATTATTTGTGTCTATGCCCCGTGTAAAGCCAGTGAGCGAACCCTGTTCTTCCACGATATGTCACACTACATCAAACCAAACCGGACCACTGTATTTCTGGGTGACTATAATTGTGTATGCGATGCAGGTGATAGATTTCCAATAACGCGTAATAATGATGTTAGTGCAAATCGTCTAAGTGAAATAATAGCCGAAAACAATGTGGAAGTTGTTTTCCACATATCGAGGGGAACTAAAAAAATTCAATTTAAGCACTTTCAAGAATCTTCGCACACACGCCTTGATCGTGTTTATGTTTCTGCTGACGTTGTACATAACGTCAGCTCTTATTGTGTAAAACCAGTGTTTTTTAGTGACCACTGCCTTGTAAAGGTCGCAATTGGAGAAAACAAAATTCCCAAGGCAAAGTTTAATTGGCGGTTGTGGAAGCTGAACACCAGTCTGCTTAAAGACGAAACATTTGTAGCTACAGTAGATGACCTGTTAAGGAAAATAACAGAGCAGAATGAGCCACGTCCATTGGAACGATGGGAGCGGTTTAAGGAGCAAGTAAAAATGTCAGCAATCGAAAGATCGAGCACGCTGAAGTTCTACGCTCGGGCAGAAGAACGAAAACTGCAGATAGATTTACGCACTTTGTGCGAAACTGAATGTGAATGCCCTGGTTGGGGAGCAAGGGATATTGCGAATGTCAAATCACGTCTCGAGAAATTCCAGAAAGAGCGATACGAAGGCGCTGTGATACGCTCAAGGACACACCGGTTTCTCTGTGGTGAGCAACCCACCACACACGCCTTGATAGCGGAAAGAAGGTATGCCTTGTCCAAAGAAATCCTCGAAATAGAGAGAAATGGTACCATAGCTACAGACAGAGCAAGTATTGAGGATGCCTTTGTGGAACATTATCGACGAATTTTTGAGCTCACACCACAACGACAAGAAGAGAAAATTGGCGAACTGCTCTCTTTTATGCCGAGAATAGATGACGAAACAAAGGAATGGCTGGAGGGACCCATAAGCCTGGAGGAAGTCCAAAAGGCAATAGGCGACCTGCCCGATGGTAAAACTCCAGGCCCAGACGGGATTTGTTCAAGCTTTTACAAGAAATTCAGAAAAGTACTCGCTCCCATTCTTCTCGCTGTCATAGAGGAATCTTATAAAAGAAAATCATTACCACTATCTTTTTCTAGAACGCACACTGTGCTAGTTCCAAAATCAGAGGACGCCGACAAGCTACGACGTATAGAAGGTTATCGACCAATAACTCTATGTAATGTAGATTATAAGATATTAGCCAAAATACTCAATGGAAGGCTACAGCACGTAATTTGCGAATAGGTGGGTGGCCACCAAACGTGTGGCATAAAGGGCAGGACGATCCAAACAAACGTTCACGTAGCCAGAAGCATTTTAGAATGTTGCACAGAAGAAGAAAATCAGATTGCCATGCTTTAGATTGATTTAGAAAAGGCATTTGACCGCGTACGCCATAAATTTCTTTGGGCCATTTTACGGCACATCAACATAGGAGATGTTATTTATGAAGGCGTACGAATGGCATATAGTGGCTGTTCTACGCGACTAATTGTAAACCGTAGCGTAACTTGCAGCATCCCTGTAATGTCCTCAGTACGTCAGGGTTGTCCACTCTCGCCTTTATTATTTGCGCTTTATCTTGAGCCTCTCTGCTTGAGCCTTGCTAACAACAGAAAAGTTCACGGATTTACGCTTAACTTTATAGAAGTCAAGGTATTGGCGTATGCTGATGATGTAGCAGTTTTTTGCAGAGACAAAAAAAAGTGTAAGCAGCGTTATTGATTTAGTTAAACACTTTTGCGAAATTACCGGTGCGGCTGTAAATTTAGAAAAATGTGCAGGCTTTTGGTACGGTACATGGGCCACAAAGCCCTCAGAGTTTGAAGGGATCAAGTGGAGCTCAACACCTACGAAGTACCTCGGTGTTCCACTCCAGCACATGCGTAATCCAAGTGTTTACTGGTCAGAAGCCACAGCTGAATTAAAAAAGCAAGTATCACGGTGGCCAAACCGCGACTTGTCAATTTTTGCTAGAGCCAAGGCCTGCAACATATTTCTTCTTGCTAGGCTCATGTATGTGTTTCAGGTGTTGCATTGTGCTCAAAGTGTAATGAGGAAAGCTCATAGGATATGTGCTAGATTTATCTGGAAATTAAACTGGGAGTCAATGAGAAGAAATAACCTCTTCCGCCGTATTCCTTTGAAGGGATTAGGTTTATCGCATTTGTTTGTCCGGCAGCTCGTGTCGCGATTCATTTTCCTACGGGATACCGAACAGCCTTTCATGCGTGCGGTGTTTCAGGCGAAACTGGCCGGCCACTTGCCTTCCTTTTTGGTCTCGAGTCATGGCGAGCAGCCAACAAGAATTGTTGGATTCCTAAAGGAGGTCGTTGAAGCATAGCGTTTTTTGGCGGTGCGCTATTCCAGAGAATATTTGTCTTGCATAACTAGAAAATCTTTGTCTAACGCCCTGTATGACACTCTTTTCCCGGAGCCTTTGTATCGTGCACTGTACAACCAGGAAACCGGTCAGGATGTTCTTTGTCGCGTCAAGAGAATGGCTACCCAGCCACGTGCCAAAAGCTTTTTTTTTTTTTTCAAACTTCATACCTCGACGCTCCCCGTGAAAGTGTGGCTTCACGAGAAAGATATTTTTGTTCCTTGGACCACTAATTGCTTACTGTGTAAAGCCCCCGAAACTATAGAGCACGTGTTTATTTTCTGTTGGGATGCCCTGTTGTTTTGGGACGTGTTACAGAGAACCTTAAAAAAGGACTTAAAAATAACAGCACATTCGATCTGTTTTCTTCCGATTACTTCACAGGAACTTGTACCGTACGACCTTATAACGTTAATTGGCCTGTACAGCATCTGGTGTTCGCGGATGGCGGTAAGGCATGCGGACCTTAACCCGCGACCGGTTGAGGCATACTTTATTGAATTTGTGACTGAAATACGTAGTACCTATGCACATCAGGATACTGTTCCTGAGTGGGTTGGGATGTGTGAGAGACTCCTAAAGAGCCCCCAACGTATTAATTGACATGTGCTAATCAAAAGACTGTACGCTTAGCCTGAACGTGTTTGTGTTGTGTATGCTGTAATAAAGATTTAAAAAAAAAAAGGATCGGTGGCCGAGTGGTCTAGCGCACACCAGCTCGGAGCACGTGGAGCGAAAGCTCGTGCTGCAGAACCCAGGATCCTGGGTTCAATCCCCACCCCTGCCCGTTTCGATCTGGATGAGCATCGTACCTGCGTGCGGTTGTGTATCATTACTGCGTGGTGCACGTTAAAGACCCCAGGCTAGCGGTTGTACTGCACTGGCTAAATTGCTCATCTACAGCTGGCTGGGAGACTCGTCGCCCGTTGAGGCAGACCAAGTTCTAGGCTGTATACAAACAAACACACAATCCAGCTTTTGTTTCTTTTTTTAGCACGCGTGCAGCCAGGTTCTGTTTGACCCGCGCGTGAAAATGGAGCGTGGCTACGATTCGCAAAGCTCGTCCAAGTGACGACATGCATTTGACCGATTCGCCGTTTGCCTTCGACTCGCGGACATCGCCTCCGAGGTAACGACCCGCACTCTCATCACCGATCCAGGGGATCCGCCGATTCGATATGCGTACCCAGATGCCGCTTCATGTACCTACGCATGCCGCTTCAGAGGCAAAATCTGATACCTTTGCTTTGCAAGCGCTCCTAGTTCAATCGGTGGCCGTCGCAGTTGTGTTTGAGCGAAACGCCATAATTTTGTTCAAAGCTCATGGCTGTTTTCGAGTAATATCCTGCTAAAAGGCGTGAATCTTTTTGCACACGCTTGGGAACTGCATTAAAAGAACCGTATTTCAGTAGGGTGCAGCCTAGAAGGCTATAATTTGAAACGAAATACAAGACATTCATCGACCACCGCTTGTTATCGCGACCATCTGACAAACGTTTGCGTTTTGTGACGTCACGCAGCAGCTACGGGTGTTAGCCATTGACACTCGCGAAATTCGGGGTGCAGTTTCGTACATCCGCTCATGAAAGATTTCGTTAATAAGGGGATATAGTATATCAAAATAAAAATGACGATTGTCTACATGAAGGCTCCCTCGACGTAAAGTGCTTCCGGTTTCGACCGGACAATCCCTTTAAAAAAGATATCGCCAGAACTAAAATATTGTCTTTAAGGAAAATACGTTGCATTCCGAAGTCACGTTCGTACAGCTATTTCTTTTCCGGTGCTTCCTGCTGCTGTCTATGCGGACGATTCTTGCTTCTTCTAGCATTTTCCGCATTTTTATCTTCTAGCAGTCTAATGAACCTGCGATAACGCTGCTTTACTCTAGTTTTGTAAGGAATCTTGTGCAATATACAAAACACTCAAGGCTGAAGATGTGGTTCAGTGTCGTTCAAATAAAGGCTTGGGGGGGGGGGGGGGGGGTTATAATCTGATTAATCTCTGTTGTTTTTTTCTTTGGTATTATTCTATCTATTCCTCGTGAGGGAGTGGCATAAAAATATGGCAGAGTTGTAAGTCACTATCGTTTTTGTATATTTTGTGTGTATTCCTGTTCTGCTTTCATCCTTTCGCGCTGTCGAAATTTACGATGCAATTCGCTGGAAGCACTCCGGAATATCGTAGATTCTAAGCGTTAAATCAAAGCTATGCTCCTCTATGCTTGGGCCGGCTAACCATGAACAGGAATCGGGGTTGCTGACTGCTGGTAGTTTCTATACAAAGATCGAGAGACTTGAAAGATGACGCTGCGTCATTGCTGCTGCGCTACCGCTCGATCGTGGGATGCAGCAGTTTTAAACTTATAACAAATACGATATAGCATCAACAAAACTGGAAACTCCTCTGAAAACCTATGGGGCAGCAGCGTACGCGCCAGCAGCGCCTCTAGCGGAGTCGACGTCTACTGAAGCAGACTTCGCAATGGAAATGTATAGGCTCCGCCACGTCCTCGAGCTTTTCGAGCCCCTCTTCGTCAACCAACAACTCAAACAAATTGCTACGGTCAGTCCGCTTGCAAAGCGGAATCCATTGACCGCAACTGCAACGACAATCATACCACAACGTACGCAGAAACAAAGACATAGCGAGCCGTTTGTTTAGTGGTCTCAAACGCCACTCAGGCAATCACACGCATTTGAGGCGCATCTGGGACGCGGAAAATAGGCTTTTAGCTACTCGAACTACGTTGTAAGAGGTTACTGTTGATCCGTTACAGACTGCGTTTCACAATTTCTTACCTGAATAGGTGTTCATTAAGACGTGCACAAACAACCTTTGAAGATTACCAGAGCGATCGCACCAGCCGTTGCAGCTTAATAAAAATAAAAAATTACGAGAAAAATGACCGTGCTAACGCTTTCCGAACTTTGCAGGAAGGTGAGGTCCCCATCCCAGACGAAAATAAAAAGAAATGAGGAACAGTCGCGAACAACGGCGAATAAAACAAGCACGACAAGCACGTTAGCAGACAATACAAAGATACAAACGACCCAGCAAAGACCTCCTTCAACAACGACGATCGTTGCGGCGCTTATGAAAAACAAACAAAAAACAAAAGAAAATTGGACAGCAGCAGCAGCTTTAAAAAAGAAAAACAGCTTCACTACTTTTTTTCCCTTTTTTTCCGCAGTTTCTTGTTACAGGTATGTTTATTTGCTTCCACGGTGCTGGTAAGAACTAAAAACAAAACATGGGAAAGGAAGAAGGTAGTCCAGCTCACACTGCCCGGTAAATAAGAGTCGCACGCTGCAGTCTGCTACGTGCGAGCAGTGCGGCCTTTTTCCTTTCGCATTTCTTTTCCCAGTGATTTTGGCACGTTTTTTGTTTGCTCGCTTAACGAAGCAGATCAAAAGTACGTTCAAGTACTCGTTGACGAACGTGTGCAGGCAATTTTTGCACACCATGCCTTTGTTTCGAGTGCCGATCAGCGGCCTCAAGCCCGCCTTCAGCTCAACTCTTCTCTGTTGCAACATATCAGTGAAATGTGTTTTTCGAAGGCACGGCTAATGTTACCGGGTAGGGAACGAGCAAACTCGGCAGGTGGTGTCATTTTCACATGCGAATATTTCTTGTTCTTAAACAGAATGTATTTCGGGGTGTTCCATGTTTCTGATTGCAGGTGGACTTCGCAAGCATGATAACAGATCTAACTGGCTGCCCACCCGACTACATAGTACTGGGTGTTCAGTTGTGCAATTGGTCTTTCGTCCGTGCAGTTCTTCGCCATCTTCGTGGAGTCCTCATAATCGTCTGTTGAGACGCCAGTGGCGATTTTGAAGTCAGACATGGATAGCTCTTCACGTTTAATTTGAATGCTGCAGTAACGCAATTACTCACGTGCGTTCTGTCTTCGGGAAGTGGAACATATATTTCCCACCACATTGTAAAAACTTATTTTCGCAGTGGTAAGTAGCACAGGGCATGCCTGTAATCTCCAAGTGTGCGCTGGTGTATGCCCGAAGGCGGCCGGTTGATCAACAAACGACGACCCATAACAGACGTGCCGGCGTACCCAAAATAAAATCCGAATAGAAATGTATAATGAGCTTGCACTTTTCAATGTTTTGAATAATACCAAAAGGGATATATGAAGATTTCGGATTAGAAACTACATCTAGGGCGAAAATACGAGGTTATCGCAGACTACAGTGGAAGAAAACAACAACAAAGTTGCAGACACTTCTTAAAATGTCCGGGCACAGCGTAGCAGACAAACCGGTGGTAGTAAGCGCCCAAGTGAAAAACAAAAGAGTGTAAAAACTAAGCCAAATAAGGCAAAGCAAAAACGCGATGGTTCGGCAAAGCAAACCAAGCGGTGGTTCGGACGTCAAGTTAACAAAAAAGATAAAAAAGCAACAAAAAGAAACATGAAAAAGGAGGAAGTAAGAACGCGGCGGGGCGTAGCGTCGCTTCAAACATAAAAATAAAGTAGACTGAAAAATGGAAGAAGTTGCTAGACGCGGTCCAACGGGTGCCGATCTTTAACGTAGAAGACGGCGAAGACGCTAGTCGTCCCGGCTCTAACAATCGGAATGGGAACACCGTATATAACGAGGCCGAAATCACCCTTATTTGCACTAAAACACTCTTCTTTTTTTCTTTTTTTTTTCACGCGCAAGATTTTTTTTTTTTTTTTGTAACTCCGTTTTTATCAATTTCAGTAACATCGTCTGATTTGCATGTGCACAATCAACTTCTTCTAGAGCCTTCTGACATCGCAGTAACGTACCTGGCTCAAAATTGCCTTTTACTTCGTCATATGGAGATGATCTTAACGGGATAAGCTAGCTCGCGTATTCGACAAAACGGTTGCAAGCAAGATATTCATGAGAAATGGGAATCGCAACAACAATAGGAATTGATCGGTAAGAACGGTAAAGTTGAAATGTAGCTATGTTCTAAAATGTTTATACATTTTCCTTTCTCAAGAAACAGCGTGAAGGTACATTTGTGTTTTCTCGGATTACATAAGTTGTGACAGAGTCTTTTCTTCGGGAGATCCACAAAATTGCACCCTGAAAGCTCTAACATCTTTCCCACGCGAAGAAAATGTACTTCACTCAAGGTGTGGCTCCTATTTTATAACATTCAGAGCAGCGAATACCCGTAACTATATTTGTTTCATTGGTCGCCTCACGCAGAGATAGGCAAAACGAATGCGTTGTGGAAAATTCGTCTGCTAGCGGAGACTCCGAGGTCGCCAGGGGCGCTGCGATCACTTTTCCCCCGCGCTCCGTGGGACTTGCCAGTATTGGCTGTTTGATACAAATAATCCGCTTTGAGATTGCATATGACTGCCATTTTCTTTTTCAGGGGCAAAGCAAGTAAAGTGATCAAGCCGCAACAGCCTCGCTCGCTGCACGTGGTCAACAATAAAATGTGTTATTGCTCAACTAGGTAGAACTGGGTTTTTGTCAACATTATGAATTCAAACTAATGTTTATCACAAGTAATATATATATCTATATATATACAGCTAAGCGGTATAGCAGAATCTAGAATCAACTTGCCCTTTTCCTCAAAAACTACTTGTGCAACTCAGCATGCCAAATGCCACGTGGCGTGCCACTTGGCGACAAATGATCTTGTTCGTCACCATGGCGACGAAGTACCGCTGCTCCCTTCCATCTCACACCGCCGGTCTTGACTTTGCCCCGAGGCAAAGCTTAGGAACTAAATACCTACAAAAGTATATAAACTATAAAAATAAGTATACCTTAGAGTTCAAAGATGCTCATTAAGATTAAAGATGACCGTAAGAGCAAAATGAAATAATGAAACGAAGTTACTATTTTTTATGATATCGTGATCAATTGACCGTTTCTTTTTGTTTTGAACGCCTATATGTGTGTGTATCCTTGTATTTACAGTTTTTATATTTATATCCATGTTGTTCCTTCGCTCCTGTGTCAGAAGGCAGATGCTTGTAAAGGACATCCGAATTGCTATTATTATCGCCTTCCTCGAAAGGAAGAAAAATAAAATATTCAAATAAGTCCAAATTCTTACGCTTTTCAATTCCAATACAAGTAATATAATATTTGAGCATATCGAGAAGTATTACCTCTAAATTTTTTATTGCATTGTCGCTGTTATAAGGGTATTGACAGGAGGCAAATATCCCGAGTATTTTTCCACGGCGCGCGCATCACAAGACGAAAACAGCAGGCTTTTGCGATGTGTAAAAGCTTGGCGTTTTCGTCTCGTGATGCGCGCGTCGTAGAGAAATCCCCGGAATTTCTTCCTCGTGTGAATACCCCATATGGATTCAACGGAAGTAATAAGTTACAACCTCGAGCGTGCACAACAAGGATAGTGTTTTGTTTGGCAACGCGCCAGATATTTGGCGGTAGGATGGAAGAAGATCACTCTTCCGCCAATTATATTATGCTTCGTAGAAAATGTCCGTAATCCAACTTTACACAACTGAGACTCATTTTATGACCCTATTAGCAAATGTGGCATGCCTCGTTGAATGAAAATATTAACTAATGTGCACATTACTCGAATTGTAACAACATATTAGCCTTTAATTCCATGCGCATGTTCAACCGCTCAATAATTGATTGGCTGGCTTAAAGTGATAATTGACTGGATTAAAGTGGTCATATTAATACTTCACCATTTGTTTCGTAGATGAAAGATTTAAATGACGCTTAGAGATTACAGAAGTAGCCCCTCAAACTTGTAAAAGCTGTCCTAAAAGCACTCTTCCAGGTTTTGCAGGTCTAAAAGTGCGCAGTTTCTGCAATGCCGATCAGGCCCCGTTCGTTTCTTTATAAAAATAAATATAAACCGTGTGCTGTCAAATGGCAAATGTTTTGTTAATAACAAGTGGTTCTGATCTTTTTTTTTATTCTAACCAATTGGTTTGGGTGCTTTCAAAGTTCTAAAGATTGTCATTTTGCGTGCTTGACAAGGATTCCCAAAAGAAAAATATTAAACTCTCCATAACATTTTAAAGATCGACATACTTTAACACATTCTTTTTTATTATGTTTTCTTCCGAGCTTTTTGTACACTATAATCAAAATAATCAGTTCACAACCACGCAGAAACAAACAATCCTGTAAGACCCTTTATTTTTTCGGCCTCTATTTTTTCACGAATTGGTCACAAAGGACACAATCGCGGCTACTAAATTTCGCAAATTTCAGACGCCCGCATTGAAACTCTTAAGGACCGAAATTTTCGCATGCCTTTAAGTTCGCAAATTTTTCAATTCGTGAAATTTGCGAAAATCACGAGCTCGCAAACATTAAGGGTTTTACACTATTCTGCGTTACTTGGTATTTTATTCCTCTTTGAGAACTTGAGAAATGCACAGTTCAGGTTTCCCCTTTTTGGTATACGATTGAATGTAGAAGTTGATAAAGAGCCCAAGAACCACGAAGGATTGCGGAAGGGCGATCAGTATGAGTGCTTTGGGGTATCCACAATCGTACACGAGAGGAATGCACGCATGGAGGGTGAGGAAGGTGATCTGGAAGATCTGCAGCCTTGTGAGGTACCTCTTCCACCACAGGTGTTTTTGAACTCTAGGTCCAAGTGCGGAGAGGAAGTAGTAGCCGTACATCACGACGTGGACGATAGTATTCAAGCACAGGACCATGATCAGCTGACCGCCACCACCGAAGGCTAGGTACACCCAACCGTTGAGCACAACGAGAAAATGGTGAACGACATGCAAATAGGTAATATGAGAAAACTTTTTCGTCGCGACGAAGAAAAATGTGTCCATGAAGTCCACAATCCGCACAAAAAGGTACCACCAGGATATTCGCAGAATTTCCATCTCGTGCACCTTAAGTGAGTAGTCAATGCCTTGGCAGAACACACTGTAGTTACCACTGACGTACGAGAGACGCATGTACTGCACGAAGAAGAAAGCGTTCGCAATCACCTGGAACAAGTTGTAAGCCATTATGGCCCACTTGAGGTTGTAGGGCTTGCGGTTCATCATCCATCTTGGACCGGCTATCTTAACAACATAGAGGTAGCCGAGACATATTGGCAGCATGAACCTCAGGTCACCTGTGAGGCTCCAGCCGAAGGTCCTTGGGTCCCGTAAAGAGTTCAAGTAGGCGTATTTCTCACTCACTTCGGAGACCAATCTAGATGCCGTCGTCGACGCCATCCCGGTGTGGCAGTTAGTGATGCAGTTTCTCTCAGGCCAAAAAATGAGCGTTAGGTAGTCGCCCGCCCTCTTAAGTTATTTTCAATCTCTCTCGCGACCTTGGAGGAAGATACTCAGAGGCGCGCGATGCGACTCCGGGAGAGACTTGCAGCGTCCTTGATATGAGGAAGGAAGCAAGTAAACACTGTAGAGAGTATTAACACGTGTCCATCTCGCAAGGGTCAAGCAAGCCGGCGCAGTGGAGAGTAGACGTCATTGCGAAAGACGGCAGGTGTTCGCCTGATAATTCTAGCTCTGTGGTTTGTAGATCTCAAGCAAAAACAACCGCGCTATCAATTAGACTTAGCATTTTCTAAGCGCCAGCTGTCTGAACGCTGCAGATGCCTTTCGGCAGCTGTAGATTGGCTAAACTATAAATTTCCCTAACTTTTTTTTTCTTTTTTTATTCCGATCGCTTCACTTCGTCATTTCAGTCGAACAGGTCAAGTCAGTTGCTTTCTGGACTGAGACCGGTTTCGTCGTCCCCTAAACTGGTTTTTTATTCGTCCTTTTTTTTTTCTAAATTTTGTTACTGAACCATAGCTCGTCTTAATTTTTTAAGTTTTTTTTTTTGCATAATAAAACAAAACGTTGTTTTTGTTTTAGTCGATAGGTCATCTCCTATAGCCAAGGACGGCTCTTCTCCGGCCAGGACATACTTTCAGTCGAAATGAAACAATCCTGAACAGGTATGTCAAGTGCTTCCAGAATACTTTTCCATGACCAAAGCACTTGAAATGATCCCGATTACAACTCCAAACTATATATGCTGTTAAGGACGGCTAAACGCAAAGCTTCTTGCAGTTCTTAGTTAAGTAATAAGACCGTCATAAATACAATCCAGGCACAACCCCATCTCGTAGTGGTAATCAGGCCTAGAGGTCCATCCAAAACAATAGCCTCGTTCTATGCCTTGAAAATTATCGAGAGACTTGGGATGAACCGCCCCAGGTGTTACAATACTTGCCAGGCCAAACCGAACGTTAAATCTGCTTGTTATAAACACAAAAAGACCAAGATGCTATAAAATCTCTGCTTTTGTATGGACCATTAAATTAGTCCCTACCCATGCGGGCTATATTTTTTCTCGAGAATCGGCTATAGGTATAATATACGGAGCAATACACCAAGGACGCTGACTTTCAGGTGACTCCACGAACTATGGCACCAGTCTTCTCGTTTCGTCGACTAGGCAAGTTCAAAGTCGTAAAGCTTGACCGCTCTCTCTACAATTTTACCCCAGTTCATCACACCTGGACTTGCAAGATACAAAATGAAACCGTATATTGAAAATTTTCACCAATGTTCAAAATGCAAGGGGTTAATTCAGGGTAGAAAAAATCAGGTTTTGAATCAAATAATTCATATTTATATGAATCAAAATCTGGTTCGTTTGATTTAAATCGGGTCTTTTTTTTTTATATAAGTTTGTCATAAATTAGACGACTTTTTTAAATAAAGATTTGTCGCTAAATGTTGCTTTAAAAAATGGCAGGTTTGTTTTTCAGCGCACCCTCTCACTAAAAATGATATGTAAAGAGATACTGTAAACATAATTGTGTCGCAGAGCACAATATAACTAGGGTTTGGCGTTTTCGGTTTTTATTATTTTAAATTCGGCGTACTTTTTTTGGTTTTTATTATTTAAAAATTCGGCGTACCTCTTTCGGTTCTTATTCCTAACACAAGTTTTCTGGTTGTTGCTGTGAATGTTTGCACACTAATAAACTTCTCGGTTTTTTCCGGTTTGTTGACGAAAAACATTTCCTGGCGGAAATGCAATAATGAAAAGCATTGGTTTAAAATGTATAGTGAGTAAACCAGGTACTGGTTTTCTTACTTGTTGCTGTTTGTGGCAGCCGACTCGACCTCTTCTGCAATACGCACGCCCCAACACGTGGGCTGACATTATCGTCGTGTGCCCTTACTTGTACAGAAGGCAGACATGAGCTTTACTGCCACTTCGGTCGCAGAGGCGAATAGAAATTTGCAAGTATTGTACTCAGTGCGGTTTTTCCCAATTTTCACGACTGCGAGAGGTGGTAAATTCGTGCCGACCACAGAAACGACAATAAAACAATCGCATTAATGTCCTCCTCTAGTAGACGGAAGCTAGGGGTGTTAAAAAATGTGGGGCATTTACGGACGCCCTTGATTTTCATTGTTCAGTTCACGATTAAACTCTCTTCTTTGAACAAAGAATTCGGCACGTAAATTTATATCGGGTGAAAGAAAAAACAAAAAAAAAAAACAGATTTCGTCCTGAAGACCCTTACGCCCCCGGAGCTTTTGTTGAAAGTTGAACCAACCCAGGAGACAAGCTGAAAACTGCGAAAGGAAGTGGTCGTACGGTCAGTAATGAGTCGCATCCAACCCCCCCCCCCCTCATCCCCGCCCACTCACCCCCGCCCACTGACCCCTCCAAACGTCCTCGGAGGTACTGTTCTTTTTCAGTTAAAACCGAATTCAGACAAATGAATGCGGCGTACTTTTACCGGTCTTATTTGGTTTAAGCCGAAAACGCATAACCCTAAGGTTAACTGAGGACGTTTTACTCTTGATGTGAATTACGCAATACGCTTTGCTAGAGAAGGCAGCTTGATTTCTGCAGTGAGTGAGCGAACTTTGTTTTACAGTGAAGCATCAATAAATAAAGTTATGTGTCGTATTATGGTTTATACTCTAGAAACCCATGTAAAAAGGGGTGTTATTATGTCTCAGACTTTGAGCACACTTAGAAAAAAAGGAGCATAAATAAGGAAAAAAAAGTCTGTGACATTCAAACCCCAAGAAGCAGCTGAAAATCATGTTATGGCATGGTGTGGTTTTCATCCAGAAACTTGTAAATAAACACTAGTTCTCCTGCCTTCTCGGTACCAAAGTTGTTTCCGAGTTTGGAATGCACTAACCTAAATGACGAGAAAATTATTCCCATACCAGCCGTCCTTGCAACGCTTGTAAAAAGTCGAGTAACAACTTGGAGAACCGCGGTGGAGGACTCTCCAAGGTTACTGCCATGGGACTTCCACCAGTCAATCGGC
This sequence comes from Ixodes scapularis, assembly GCF_016920785.2. Lineage (NCBI taxonomy): Eukaryota > Metazoa > Arthropoda > Arachnida > Ixodida > Ixodidae > Ixodes > Ixodes scapularis. The sequence continues at coordinate 151,010,252 of NW_024609868.1, forward strand.
CTGACCAAACAGGGTCGCTGTAAATGGCGAGGACTTGACTTGGAACATGTTCCGGAGTAGGTCTTCTCTGCAAACGTCAGGGTCTGGATCCTCTCATTTTCAGTGGGCTGAACACGTTCTGCACAAACTGGATCCCCCATGCAATTCAAAAAGTGCGCGGAAGTCAATCCCTGCTTGTATTGTTGTCGGAAGCATGCAAGCTTTGCTTCATCGACTTACATATATCTCGATTTTTGGCCAAGCTCCTTCCAAACTTCCACAACCTCTCGGGAGGTGCAGAAAGAGTGCTTCGCGAGTTCTAAGGAAACTGTGATGGACTTCATTTTAGTCAGCATCTCTTCTACATAAGACTTTATTTGGAGGCTTGCTATATTTCAGAGCGCAGCTCTTAGGCGCTGGTTTCCGGTTTTTTCGCGGCGGCGCCGTCGGCTTCGGCCTAACCGCGCTAAATTTAGCGGTAAAATTGACGTCACGTGACCTCAACACCAATTCAGTTTCCCTGCTAAATTTAGAGGGGAAAATGAATCACATGACTTGGTATCACGTCACCTATGAACTATTTCAGCTTCTCCGCTAGAGTTAGCGAGAAAATTGACATCACGTGCCATCAACCGCAATTCAATGCCCCGCTATGTTTAACGGAAAAATTGACGTCACGTGACCTCAACACCAATTCAATTACCCCGCTAAATTTAGAGAAGAAAATGGGTATACCTTCGCCTCCGTACCCTCCTGTCCTCTTCCTCAAGAGCACCGCTCTAATTTCGCGGAACAGATATTTGTAAACGTCTTTACCTTTTTCAGCACATGTAAGTCAACTTTCTCTTTGTTTTCGTCACAAACTGTTAAAATTACGTCGATTATCAAATGAAGATCCAAACAGCTCAATTGTGTTGCAGCGGACATTGGGTGGCAAAATCAAGCGTTTTCCTCCTGCCTTCTTCTACTTACCTCCAGCAAGGTGGTTGTTGCTGGAGTATTGTACCTCGTGCACAACCTGATATCTCGTAGTTTTCACTTCAACGTTTTTTTTTTCTTTTTTTTTTTTTAAGCCGTACGGAAGGATTCTTGTAGAAGACTTTCCCTGTAAATTTCTTGCCATTTTGGCCATGTTGGCAGTGTTGTTCGTCACAAAGCTTATCACGTTGCATTTGCTTTCGTTTTCACATTTTGGTATGGCATATGCTACGAACTCATCCAGGTAATCTGAAGTTTGCGAGTGTGCGGAGGTGTCAACAAGAAACGTCTGTCCAGTTTCATCCGTGACAGCGACACAGATTACTGGTTTATTGTGAACGTTAGACCGCTTGTCCATGATCATGATCACAACCTTGTTGTGCAGCTGGAGACAGACTTTCGATTCTTCTTCAGCGTATATTTCCTCACGCAAAGTGTTTCTCATCAACTGCCGGGAGGGAGGCTTGTATCCGGGGCGCAGCATGTCCGTGCGAGTAGCAAACTCCGAGTGTTCAACCACTCGGAAGGGCATGCTCCTCACGTACACAAATCTCGCTACTTGCTTCTCTTAACTACCTTTGAAGCTGCCAGGCGTCTGAACAACGAACGAGTCTAAGACATTCTGCGACGCTCATTTTGCTTTGAGTGCAGACCGGTGAGCGTCCAGCAGGCTCTCTGCTGTCTTTCGTGACGTCTGGCCGAAAACACTTCAGCTACGGATATGAAAATAAAAACAAAATAAATATCAAGAAGCAGTATATTTGGCTCTATAAGTCAATTTTATAATATGATATACTTAAATGCTCACCTGCCGTTGTCACGTCCCCTGAAAGCGCGATAAATGATGCACCCGCCTGAGAACCAATCTTCGCGTCCTGTACAGTTGATGGCTCTTGGTTCCTGGCAGCAGGACAATCAACCAAGTGTTTCTAAAGCCTGCTCACTAGACCCTGCATTTCCTTACTGGCAATTGCTTCAGCTAATCGCTTTTTCACCCTTGTTTTTTTTTTTTTTTTTTGCACAAAAAATGCTTTTACAAGGCAACACGTTTATGTCCTACCATTCAGCGTTATTATACTTACAGAGGTCAGTTCGAGACGCGTCGATCATGAAATCGCAGTGCAGCAGCACTGAACTAGTGAAAGACAAGAACACTGAGTACGTGTCTTTTTGTTTATTATTTTTTTTTTATCCTTAAAGCTTTCAGCTGACTTGACTTCGTGCACACGTTATCACTGTGACTCTTGGTTGTGCTGCCTTCATCAAAAAACCGAAAATGAGAAAGACCTAAAAAATTTGTCTCGTGTTTGACAAAAAAAGAGAGTGCAAGTGATGTTACGAAAGTAGACAGAAAGCAAAAAAAAAAAAGGACAAAGATGTCTTGTTTTTTTTTATATTTATTTAATAATACTACCTGGCCCACATGGGGTCATGGTACAAGTTGCACAATATGCAGACACACGACCACCGAAAAAGCAGTACACAGGTGATAAGAGGATGACTTGGAGACCATATAAAATACTATACAATGTTAGTAGCGGGCGTTTCAGACAAATGTCACGTTGAATGCAGCCAAAAATAAACGCAATTTGTTTTACCACATAAAAAAGCGAGATTAGCAAATAATACGTCAAGTGAGTCTGAACTCCCTAAGTCGACCGGCTACCTATATTTCATTCAACGATGGTTCTAGGGAAAAAATGAATGTATCAAGTCGCGCTTGCCTTTGTTTCTTTGTTTGTTTGTTTGTTTGTTTGTATGAGTTTATTTGACACAGCCTTACAGAAAGTCTCAGGGGACATGGGTAAAGGCCTCTGAAGTGCCTTAGAAAACCACGCCACCTTTTTTGGCAACAGCGGTAGCAAAACAAGAGACAAAAGAGTGACATGCTTTCACTGCTATACATTAAAAAACAAATACAAAAGAAAGCAAATAAAAAAAAACAGCCAGTGATGTGCAAACAGAGGTGCGCTAGTTATCTATAATATTACATTATCCTTCAACAGATATTTAAAAAATTAAACGTTTTTGTGGTATCCCATGCATTTATCATTCAGGAAGTTTAAGACATATTTTTCGTTGTTTTATTGATCCGTAAATAAAATCTCTTTCACATGTTTCTAATAGTTAAGGGGTGACCTTGCACTATTTAGAAAGTGTAAAATAGTTGGGTGTTGGTTCAAAAAATCTGGTATCGGAAAATTTAGCTTTTGATCTCCATAATTTGTCCGTGAATCAGATTTCAATATTGCATTTTGTCTTAAATTGTACGAGCCGATTTTCGCGAGGTACTTTGCATGGAACATTTTTTTTTGTATAAAAATTGCCGCCAAATCTTAAGGGACAGTTTATATTTGTGTACATCTCTTAAGCTTAATATTTGGTTTGCTCTAAAGCATGGTGTGGCATTCCTAAAAAAATTCTTGGCTTCCGGTTGCTCGTAATGCTCGCTTTTATATGAATAAGTAACTTTCTAAATTTCTTTGAGAGAAAGTTTACCACACCAAGAGACAATAACTTATGCGGCAGGGCATGAGGGTGAAATAAATTTGACGTTCAGCTTTTTGGGGGACATGATATTTCAATCTATTTAAAACACCAACAGCTCGACAAAGATTTCCAATGAGCGAATCGATATGCGGTGTTCATGATAAGTTTTCATGGAATAAAGCTCCCAAGAATCGAATTGTTGAAAATTGTTGGATAAAAGAGTCCAGGAATTCGAATTTAAAATGGGACGGTGGTATCATTCCCTTCGGCCTAAATAGTAAGTACTTGGTTTTGTCTACGTTTAAATAAAGTTCATTCGATTTAAACCACAAGTCTAACACCACCAACCATTTCCTTGCCCTTCCAAAGAGATCGTGTATGTCTACACCAGAGAAGAAAATATTTGTATCACCTGCATATTGCCACGCGCGTCGCCGATCGATCGCGTGCGTGGCCGAAGAGTTAACGCGCTGGGCTGTCGCGCGAAAGCTCTGGGTTCGATTCAAGCGAGCGGAATGTCCTTTTATTTATTCTTTCAACTAGGCGTTCTCGTGAGTGCGAGAACATTCTCATCTGATCGAGTTCCGAATGTTCTACGCGCCGAACGTTCTCCGTTTCCCCTTCCGTCCGAGCGCAGCGGGTGCTACGAGCCATGGGAGCCAATGCAAGGCTGGGTGAGTGTCACGTGACCCTCGGGAGGGGGGCACAGCGACATAGAGATCATATACTAAATCTAGAGGAAAAGGTCCGCCATTTTCCCATACATTCTGGCTGCCGCAAGCGGCGGACCATGCAGGCAGACCCTCTGGGTCCCAGACACGGTTACATCATCAGAGCAGTTTCGTGAACTTCAACAATCCACGAACTTACCTGTGGAAAGATACTCGCGTTCTTTTCGAAGGTTTCTTTTTGCATAGCACGCAGATGTACGGCCTCGCGTTAACGCTAAACTAAACCATATACCCGGCTTCGCTGGCGGGGCGCGGCTGGGCGCGGTTGAGGAATACGAAACTGCGCAACCACCAGATTTCCGAGATTTCGACAGAAGGGAAGTTAATGCACCGTAATGACTTTATTGCTTTTTATAAGCGTTAGAATAGCTCAGGATTTAGTTTACAACGTTAAATTATCACTGTTTATATTGCTGACAGTTTTCACTCTTCGCGTTACCATGGCAACGTTGCTTTCTTTCTCTCGTGTTCTGTCGCTCTCTTTTGCGTTCGTTCACTCGGGACCCAGGATGTCGGCGCACGGGATTTGCCACTCCTCCTCATCCACCTTTACCCCCCTGCACAGCGACGCGCGGAACGCGTATCATGGGCTACGTCCCCAGAGCGGGATTGGCTAGAAGAGCTTACAGGCGTCTGCTGCGTCCGGACGTAAGGTTAAACCGAGTTCTAGGCCGAATGTTCCAGAAACACACGCTGCTACAAAAGTCAGTCTCGCCCCAGCGTTCGATCTTGCTGTTGCGCCGCCGTAGACGCCTGCGACGCTATCCTTTTCTGTTTTTGGGCACCGTTCCATTAAACGTTTAGTTTGCTTCAGTTTCGTCGCCTCGTCAATTGTCATTTGTGACAATTGATACATTGATACACTGATTGTCATTCGTGATAAAACTATATTTCAACTACCATGTATGTTTACAATGTCGTTGATATACAGCAAAAATAATATAGAACCAAGAATAGATCCCTGGGGGACTCCATATCTGATGCGCTGAAGGTCTGACTTCGCTCCGTTTATTGTGATACTGTGTTCTGGACGTGAGATATTTTTTTAAATAATAAAAACGCAACACCGCAGACTCCGCACAACGGAAGTTTCTTTAAGAGTATGCCATCTTGAACGCAATCTAAGTCCTTTTTAAGGTCAAGGGATATGCCTAGCGTATATGCTTTTTGTTCTATATTCTCAAAAATTTGTTCTTTTATTCCAAGCAGTGCAATTTCTGGTGACTTATTTTTGTGAAAACCGAATTTTACTAGAATAATATTTGAGGTAAAAAAATATTGAACAAGTCGTTTATTTATAATATTTTCAGTCAACTTGGAAAAAACTGAAAGTAAAGAAATTGGTCTATAGTTGTTGATGTGATCAACTGGTCCACCTTTGTGTATAAGAGCATGCTTCATTTTTTCCGGGAAGACGCCTGGATAACATGAGGTTACAAACGTAAGCCAGTGGAAAACTGATTTCCTCACAAGCGGCCTTTAACGGCTTGATATCATCCATACCGGAAGCGCAGTCATCTTTTAGCGCCATAATTAAGTCTATAATTTCACACTGATCAGTCGGATATAAGAAGGAAGAATGTAGGCAATTTATCCACACGGTATATCTACGCGGTCATTTAAACGGATACTTCAACGAAATTTGAAACATCCCCGTCATGTTCAAAAATGGATCGAATATGATCCACAATGTCCGTAAATGACAATGGCACGTTTGTTTTTGAGCCTAATGGCTCTATTTTTCGTCATAAACGGCCCACGCTGTCAAGCGCTCGGAGAACAGCCAGCGGAGAGCACGTGACATCCACCGCAATCGTGACGTAGTTCATCGGGACGAGCAAAGCTGCGCCGAGGCTGACGTCGAGAGGATGTAGTCGTTCTGGCCAACCGAAGCGGCTGCTTTTGTACAAATTTTGAGTGACGGGTTAATCTTCTATAATCTAATAGCGACTTTTGGGATACACGAAGAGATTCTTGAGGAGAGGGGAGTTTCTCCTTCCCCGCTTCTCTCGTCCTGGCCGGAGGCGAGACACTCACCGTCACTACCTGTCAAGGTTCCCAGACGGGTATTACAAGCGAGGTGTTAGCGACATCCACCAGGTGCTCTTTGCTGATCATTTAATTCGTTTTAAATTTCCTTTTCGTGTCTTTTTTTAACAGGATATTGGTGTGTCCGACGTGATACTGCTCCTTTGAACACATATAGACCAAAACATAAGCACCGAAATTTTCTTATAGTACTCTAACGAACCACCAGCAGCAACGAAGTGGGTGTTAAGCCTGTTTGCTGTCTGTTCTTTCGATAGCGCCTCATCGTAAAATTACACTTTTTATTTTACTTTATAATTGAGCGTGAATCTGATGATCCTCTTCTTTGTGTAATCTTTGTTCTTATAATTCTACGTCGGCTACGCGTAGAAGAGTGCATTTCAATCTAGGGTGCACTACTATCCTTAGGGCAATGCATTTTCCGCTTGTTGCTTTCTCTTAACATTGGACAGGGCGGCGGTATGATATAAAGAAGGCAAGGCACCTAGTCGCGGCGTGGCGCAGTCGCGTTAGCTTGTAGACAAGCACTGTGTCTGCCGGGCTTTTATTATTTGTACCCACAGTGAACAGTGCGTACAGATGTAAAGTTTTTTTTTTTTTCACTACTCTTTTAATTTTTGCTTGATACTGGATATTGCCTTACTTACGAACTTGAAGGAAACGTAGGTCGCCGCCTGTTTACTCTTGCTTCAGAAGAGCATCACATTTTTACTGGAAACTTTGATATCAAGCTTCCTTAAAACGGTTGTCCCACGGCGGCCACCTTGAACAAGCCATTAGATCAACCACCAGGGCTCGTTTGCTCGACGCGCTAACCGCGGCTAAAGTTAGCCGCAGTACCTAGGAGAGGGGTTTTGAAATCACGTGACTGGGCTCCGTAGGGATGCGGGGAAACATGGCGGTGCCCCAGGGAGTGAGCGCCGCTCGCTTTGGAAATAATATGTCGTTGTAGCTGCAGTATCGGGCGCGTTAGTCAGCAACGAATGGTGCAGGAGGCTTGCGCTTTGCTTTACCTCACTTAAACCACAAAGCATGGGCAATGATATCGCTGCATTTTTTAGATAGTCTTTCGATTCTGGGCATTCCTAAGCCTAAATGAACGCGATAATCGGGTAACTTTAGTGCACTACTACGCTTCTCACGCGCTCAAAGTCTTTCTGAAAATTACTGATTTAGTGGTTTACGATGACGCTGAGCAAGTTTCTAATTGAAACCATATGTCTATTTTCATTAATTAAAAAGTTGATTAACGAATTTTAATTAATTAAATGACTGATCGTTACGACTAGCCCCCTATAATATGTCCCCCTGGCCGTATAACTCGCCTCCATAAGCGGCATAAGTGTAACTTTCACGGCTTTTTTAAAACAAATCTCTTAAGCTTAAAAAAACACCCTGTATAATCATTCTAGAACTACACAACACTGAAAATAAAAACAATAGCACATCACGAGAAAGTATCCAAGAAAATACTGCCATCTTGGCACTGAAGAACTTGCCTAAATTTAACATGACTAGCATATATATAGGCATCTACAATGGTTCTTAGTGCTGCGGAACGAGCCCGAAAAATTGCTGCCTGCACATTAAAAGTTTAAGCATTCACTGAAAGTGCAAGTTACCTGTTGAAATTGTAAGGCATTTCGCTTTTTTTCTGTAAAAACATGAGGCCAACTTGCCAGGGCCTATGGTGGACGTGCTTGCAGAGTTAGCAATGCTTGTAAACTGTGACGTCATTTTGTTCTAAGCACAGCAAGCAGAAGGCGATCTTTCATCTCCTCGTTGTGCCTATCGGTAGTTGCAACCATAACTAACTCCATCATCTGCAGACATGACTGCGATTGACACTGGCCAGTTTGTTGGTCTTATTTTTCATGTGAAGGGAGCTAAGCTTTGAAATTTCTGCAGGAAACATTCACATTTGGTTAAATCTTAATTGAGCTTTCTACATGCAGGATCTGATTTTTCTGGCCCGTTTCTTTGAACTTTGAACTTTGAACTTTATTTCAGCAACATTATGCCGAGGACACCGGACAAAAAGCTAACAGAAGCTAGCTTGACTGGGTCCGGTGCCCTTGCATGTACAGGGAACACAATCATATTTAAACAATCCTAAATATTTTTTACAATATTCAAATCAAACAATTTAAAATGGTCCAATAAAATTTTAAAATTACCGACAATAGAGAACTTTTTTTTTCTTGATTTAACAACACAAAAAAGTACGCAATGTTTTGTTAGTTATACAATGAATATCGATGCGGTTCATTACAATGTTGTTAAGCAATGTAGGTAGATTATGAGCAAGAGACTGCAGTGCATAATTTGTACGGAAATGGGGAACCTTCCAGAATTCTCTACGACGAACATCGAAGACTGATTCAAGCTCAGTTAGGTTTGCTAGCTGTGACAAAAAAGCAATAAACTCCAAAGTTGAAAAGGCGTAAGAAAATAGCAAACGATAGTCATAAATACAAGAAACGTTCATGATATTGTAGCTCAAATATAATGGTTCAGCATGTGTATCGTACGGAACATTAGCAATGAAACGAATAATGTTTTTCTGAAGAGTTGTTAGTTTGTTGACGTTACTTTTGGTCGTTGTGCCCCAAACTAAATGGCATCTCACAGGACTAATACATTTTGTAGACACCCTATATATCAATTCAAGAATAAGAAAACTTGGAGAAAGAAAATCTACCAAGAGACAGCTCTTTTCAATGTCCTTTGTTTCCTCTTATAATAAAAATGACTATAAAAATCAAACATCCTAGTAAAAAACAGGCAGTAAAATTACTAGTATATATAAATTAAAAAACAAAACAAAAAACCTGGCATGAGTTGTTGACCTTCAAAAATATATCTGCTCAAAAAATTACTGGGATATAGGATGACGCAAGTCATCAGGCATGATCTAAAATGGACCTTAAAAATTGACGCTTGTACGTAGCAATCTAACCTTTTCGTTAAAAGTGTATTTCACAGGTCGATTTTTTCTTTTTTTTTTTGTAAAATTACAAAACGTAGCTTTGTTTCTGTAAACAATAGCGCCAAGAAACTTGCCACGGACTGCGGCGGGCGGCGATGCAGACGACCAAGTCCAGTAGCCGGGTGCGTTTTTCATTCGTATTGATAGATGGCGTTGGGAGTAGCGCCCGAAGTTGTAGCCGACCAGCGAAAGAAAGCAGACGACACGCAGACGAAATCCGTTGGCAGCAAAAGCGCCGTCGTTATGCAGACGCGTATTTTTTTTTTACTTTAAGTTTGGCTTTTATTGTCTGCATTTATTCTTTAACCAAAGGTACATTTCAAAAAGATTATGTTCATTTTAATAAACCACTGTGGTCGCGAGCCTTCGCGATAAGAAGGTAGAGCCATCTATCAAAACGAGCCGCCCGCCGTAGTCCCTGGCAAGTTTCCTGGCCCTATTTTTACAGAAAGAGAGCTACGCTTTGTAATTTTACGAGAAAAAACCGACCCATGAAATACACATTTGACGAAAAGTTTAGATTGCTACATGAAGGCAACGAATTTTACTGTCCATTTTAGATCGAGCCTGGTGACTTGGGTAACCCTATATTTATAAATTTTAAAAAAACTGAACGAAAAACCTGGCATGGGTTTTTGACCTTCAGGAAAATATCTGCTCAAGAAAGTGAAGATAATGTTCACTTAAATGCGAATGCATTCCTTCAATGCATAATACAAGCACAGGAAAACTTTCTTTAAACAACATGTGTGGGAAAAAAAGTTGTTTTTTTTTGCTTTTTTTTTTTTAATTCAGGTTGGTCAGCAGTTTTGTGCCCACGCAGCCCAGCTTTAAATGTCTGAGACCTACAAGTCTCTCGAAACAAACAAATGTGCGAAGATATTTAACGAAGTACTGAAGGTCGAAAACCCATTCCAGGCAGAAACAAAGTGCCACAGCCTCCAGAGGGCCCTCTGTCTCATAGGCCTGATTTACAAAAAGCACACTGCAGCGCTCTCTTGATGTCCTGGGACACTCTGCATGGAGTAGACTGCGGGGCACGTCTGAAGCAAAGGTTGGGAATTAAGGCAAAGCATAAAATTGAAGTCTTTCTAACAAAAAAAAAGAGGCCTACCCTTAGAGCAGATGCAGGTAACTGATAATAGACTAGCTGAAACAAGTACAGTACATACTCCCTAAACTTAGCACCCCAAACCAGTCACCCAAATATTGTTCTTGACAAATCAAAGCTAAATTGGTCATTGGAGCTGTTGGAATATCTTCTCCGGGCTAAGTCATCATCGGGTAGCCAAACTTCACCACGTGGTTCAACTGGCAAGCCAAGGAGCATCACAAACAACGCAAAAAAAATGAACCATCTCCGGGGAACAATAAGTTTCGGGAGCACTGCGATATCTAAAACTCCTAGATGCGGTTGGTGTATGTGCAAGGGCTCTTAACACGGATGCATCTAATGCCTTGCATTAAAGCCGGATAGGTATTTTGTTTATATGGAAGAATTCAGCCTTCTGGCTGAAAATACAAACGTGAGATTGTCATTTCCGGGTATTGCTGATCATATTCAGCCTATTTCTGAACACGACGGGTATATTTCAAATTTTGTTGAAGTATCCCTTTAAAATATTTCCATACCACGTAGCACAGATACTTCATGATTTTTTTGTCCAGCCACCGTCTACACTATACTCCCTTTTACCTTAGTCATGGTGCAGCGGATGCTACGAGCCATCAAAGCAAGTCCAAAGCCGTGCGAGTGTGTCCTTTAAGAGCGGGCGCAGCGACACCTTATGTGATATGTTCAAAGAGCACGATTGGCTGGGATTGTTCTTAGCATACGCTGCATCCGGACATAGGGTGAAACAGTAATACCATGCAGCCAAATCCTACCAGGTGAGAAATAAGGGCCTGATTTTGTTTCCTCATATGCACACACTTAATGAACAGATTAATCACCCATGCTAGTATTTTTTTAACTAATCCATTCGATTGTGCTCAGTGCCGAGTGTCACGGCAATGCAACACAAAATATGAAGGCTGTATTCAAGCCTCATATCAGTACTGCAAATTTATATATTTCTTTTTACCTGCAGCCATTCACCAATTTTTTTAATGTCACTCATCACCAGACGGTCACTCGCAATTGAAAATTAATGTACAGAAGCCATTGGAATTTCATATGCCGTACAGCTCACTGTTAGATATCTCAAATTTAATTTACATAGTTTGCACCCACCTATCACATGAACTCAGTCGGCACATAGTTGGTTGCAATAGAAAGCTAGCTCAATTGGGACTTCCGCTAACAGTCAATCAAGGCTAAATCTAACGCAGGTATACCTTGTTTTTTCCGATTCTTTAACATCATGCATCCTTTCAACAGTCTGGTAGAAAATGTCTGGCTTTGGCTTGCCCTCTGTCAGTTCAAGGACGGTCGCCAGGTTTTCTGAGGCAATTTAAAAAGAGTGTTGCTCGGCATCGATGTTTGTGATGCGATGAAACTCAGCAAAAATCTGAAATAAAAATAGTTGATCTTCAGTCAACCTATAAATCATAAACTACCCTGTATAAAATCAGAAGGCAAGAAGAAAAGATTCCCATTTTATTATGAGAAACAGACTCGTAATAGCAAAGATGTCAGTAGCCATGGAAAAGATGCCATTTAATAAGGCTATGGTATTGCTATCATTTTTCTGAAAGTAATTTGTTCCAAGCAGATTCCATTATGCCTTTGATCCCATTTAGTTTTGCCCGTGCTTCGACAAATGCTGTTAATACTTACTTTTAAATAAACAAAGAAATAAAAACAAGTATGAAGTATTCCAATTCTCCACATAAGCCAACTAATGCAGAATGCGTAGTACTTGTGGTTGGCCAGTTTCGATCAGATGCATCCCAGCTGCACCAAAACTCGCTCAACAGGAGGAACCTCCCAAAAGATATAGCTATTTGCCCGGTTTTCTAGCCCTCCAAAAATATAACTAAAACGCAAGTATTTTCTTATAATGCTGCTATAAAAAAGGTAAGCAAGAACTGTCCTATGAAGAGAATTTTTTTTAAAGGCATGTTGAACTTAAATAATTTCCACTGAATTGAGCAACATGGCAAGGAAAGTGGGCTTGCTCTCTTGTTCTGTTAAAAACTTTCAACAGGTTGGCAGGGCAGTGCCATTTTAAACCTTGTTATCACATTTGGTATGCTCTCAGATCCAGCCAGCTGTCCATCATAAAACTGGTGATCATGCTTTCTGCACATACTCATGTGCATTAGGGCAGGGTCAGGTAATGAAAATGCTTGTCCAGAGAGCCCATAGTTTCTGCTAACCCGTAAGCTGAAACCTTGGAAGGGAATTAATAGCAAAAAAAATAAACGAAAAACGGCATCATTTACTGCAAATGTGCCGAAAAAGAGAACTGTAATACAACAAAGGGTAAAGTTCACTTTTCTTTTCTACATCTTCTGCATCATGAAGCATTACGATGATCTCGCAGAACAGAGAAGGTCTTGGTTGTCCGTCAGTCACCATGAGAACAGTTGGCAGGTTTTCTGAGGCAACATTCATAAATCACTCCTTTGCCTTGACGCCAGTACTAATACGAAAAAAAAAACACTGCAAAGACCTGCAAGAAAAATTATTTTCACATCTTCAGTCTCCTTGAAGATATTTGTAAACTGGTCTTTTTAAAAGGAACATAAAAAAAATCATGATTTATTAATTGTAACAAAATCGTAAGTGATGTCAGTGGGATAAAAAAAAAGGAGACGCATCATGGTGCCAGGCTTTACCATGACAGGACTAACGGCGCGTTTATGCCAGGACTGGAGCCGCAACCGCAAAGCAGATCTGCTCGTTGCGGAACATTTTCCCCAACCGCGTCACCGAACCAATGGGATCTTCCTACGGAAGCTCCCATTCGCTAGCAGCACGAATGCACCATAATGCGGGTGGTCGTGGTCTTATCAGGGTACTTACTGCTCCTAAAAGCATTAGCAACATCGTTAGTAAACAACATATTACCTGGTCTGTGAGCTTCAGGGCTGGATAGTCGTCTACGATGTTGGAGATTGTAGGGTGTATGCTGATGTACTCTGTTTGCCCAAAAATTCCTCTCCGTGGCATCTTTGACCATCTCCATATACGTAGCCGTTTCCTCCCTTTCTCTTCTCATTGCATCCATGTGGCCGGCTATGAAATTTCAATCTTCAGTCGTGGGCGAGGATGCTTGCAACTTTCGAAAATTAAAAGGAACGAAGTAAGCCAACTTTAAACATAATAAAAACACTCCAAGATTGCGAAAGAGAAAGGACAGGCCGACACAAACTTAATTAACTAGCACCAGCTCGTTTTCGCCCTAAACTTCCGTTCATAAATCAACCCTTTTTCATATGTCTGCTCTCCACCTGTGGTCGAATATTTTTTCTACCTCACAAGTATTTCTCTGATGACATTCAAGAGACAAAAGAGCCTACAAGCCCGAAATCAACGGGAGAGCGCACGACGGGAGAGCGCCGCGAGACGAGAGCGCGTGTCATTAGAGTGCGCGTCACGAGAGCGCATCTGCGCGCCTTAGGAATTATCGATGTTTGAGTCTTAAAACACATGTTTTCTCGGGTTGAACGCTTTACGTCATTTTATTGGTTGAGTACTGAGACCTGTTGGAAGTCTAAAACATATAGTTTGCGCAAACTCGAAAGGAAGAAGCGAGATACGGAGTTTGGAAATATACTGGGTGTCACAAAAGAAAATTTACACGGTCTTTTTTACCGCAAAAATAAACTAGGCATCGCCGAACCCTCATTCTCCGCCCAAAGGTAGCGCTAGAGGTCACAACCAGATGCCGAAGTTTCAGCCCAACCCGATACCTTATTCAAGAGTTATAAGTGATTTTCTGAAAATTTCAATGGGAAAATGGAGACCATTTTTGCCCGTTTTCGGTTTCTGCTGCCATAGCTCCCCATGTGTTCGAAAACTCCGTCGGCCGCCATCGGCCGCCATTTTTCCCATTGAAATTTTCAGAAAATCACTTATAACTTTTGATTAAGTTATCAGATCGGGCTAAAACTTTGGCATATTGTTGTGACCTTTAGCGCTACCTTTGGGCGGAGAATGAGGGTTCGGCAATGCCTAGTTTATTTTTGCGGTAAAAAAGACCGTGTAAATTTTCTTTTGTGACACCCTGTAGTTGTTCATCGATTCCCGTTCCATAATAGAAACAAAAATCATTTAAAGACTGATTGACTGCCCAACACCGCGGAGGTAATGTCCCTGAATAATAAAGGTGGCGACATCTTCTCCCTCCTCCTCTGACGCGCACACATTTGAACGATCCAGGCGACGCTATAGCGCCGCCTGGATTAGACTGGGCGGCACGCGGCACGTGGCGAGGGCGCCACGTGCCGCGTGCCGCCCTCGCCGCTATTCGCCGAGATCCGATCACTTGAGGAGCCGTATCACAGTGATGAGATTGGCCTAAGCCGCTTTGGAGCACCTTTCGGAGCAGCCAAAACAGTGTTTTGGAGCAGCAAAAGTAGCTTTTAAAGCAGATATTCTCATAAATATAAAAATATTTGTTTTAAATGCTGGACACGCGAAGGGAATCTTGCTCGCCAAAATAAACCAATTACGGTCAAGTTCGGCCACCTGGGAGACTTTTAAGATTGTGAGCACCCTGGCTGCTCCCCAGCCCAGTTGCCCGACTGCAAGGCAACGGTGCCGCACTTTTCCCGCGTGGCGGCGACATCACGCCAGCCACGCGCACATCGCGTGCGCCGCCTTGATAAGGAGCATCAGAGGCGTCGCACATAGAGTCGCTGCCTGGACTCCGGCAGCGCCGGTAGCA
The DNA here is from genome assembly GCF_016920785.2 of Ixodes scapularis. NCBI lineage: Eukaryota > Metazoa > Arthropoda > Arachnida > Ixodida > Ixodidae > Ixodes > Ixodes scapularis. The sequence goes on from NW_024609868.1 coordinate 151,025,305, forward strand.
ATGGTAATCGTCTTGACCATGTCCAATTAAATGTAGTTTCTTGTTGTTGAAACCGTCGGCGCCGTGTTATTCCTCCGGGTCGGGTATGCAGCAAGGCAAACCGACCACAACTGAAATACCAATGACATGACACATTTCTTTTTGCTTTTCGAAACATTCTGCAAGGCTGGAGCAAGCTTTGCTTTAGCTTAGGGTAGTAATGAATGTCCCATTTCAATGTCGCCAAAGAGACATTGCGACATCCCACAAGTGTACAGTGCTGTAGGCGTTGCCAAGCAATTCCGAAAAACCGCTTGCCACCGTTTTACTGATTGCCGACGTGCCAGATTTTCGTCAAAAGTAATTAAATGTAAAACAATGAATTGCAAGCGTCCCGGCTGGTGCCTCTGTCGTGCAATTATGTTCGCATCGTTGGTTCGCACGCACATGAGTGCAACTCCGGCAGGCTTGCAGGTGCACGTGTTTCGTGGCGCGAGCGAAACGGCTGTTCGATCGAAACCATGCCTCTCCGCTCCGTCGCCAACTGCTTGCCAAAAGTCTATGCAAAATGCCCAGCATGCGACAAAAAAGAGTCCAGCGCCGCGTGCTTGCAAGGCCGGCAGGCGAGGTACGAGCTAAACACAGAAAAAAAGAACCTGGGTACATTGATGCAAGACATCGCGAGCCAGGGTTGCTTTGTGCAACGACTGAACTCGAGACAAACAAGCGCGCTCTGCGGGTTCAGCGTGCAGTCATTCCCTTCTTTGCTTTAGCTCACTTCAACTTTTCTTCAGTGACAACACATTTTTCACGTACCGGGGTCCCTCTCGAAAGAAAGCCCACTAAGAGAAACCTAGGTAATCAATACTTTGACACAGCAGTCTTTGAGTTAGCGAGGGATTTTTGTAGCAGTGTATGTTTTAAACAAGAACATGAATGTTGATGAACATGCGGCGGCCCTTATGTTTCAGTTCAGGAAGCTCCATATCTGCAAAATCGTGTGGCCGTTGATTTCAGGAACGAGAGCTTCAGCTCAAAAAGTAATTTCCGCCGCGCCGAAACATAGTTTCGTTTCGCAGCGTCACGTCATGGCTGGTACCCAGCACGCTAGCGTCGCAGCACAGACACACGCCGGCATCTATCGTTAAAAAAAAAATGAAAAAAAAAAAAACGCGAGACGGGACTTGCGCTTACGAGACGACGAGAGCGTGAAAGAAGAGACGGTATGGCGGAAAAAACCATGCAAAAAACCATGGACGATTGATGCAGGGTATTTTGTGTCGGGCGGCCGTTTGCGCCGCCTAACTCAGGCATGCTCAGTTACGGTAGTTAGTTTAGTTCCGGTTTTGAAAGGCGACCAAAATCGGCCCTTTGGCGCAGGCTTGGCGCAGATTACCCATATTTTGGCAAAATGTAGCAGGATGTAGCAGGGTTAGCCCCTTGGCGCAGTTTGGCTCAATTGGCGCAGCAATAACATGACTTCGTATGAAGTGTCGTGCAGCAAAGTAGACGTTGCACGCGCCCCGGCGTACGTTCCCCGGCTTTTGAGCGCGCCGCGCGCCTCGAACGCGCGGCGCTGCTATTCGCCGAATGCAGTCACGTGAGGAGCTGTATCCACATGCCATGCATGAACGCGCAACTCTGGCTCCCGTAGGGAGCCTATACAGGAACTCTAGACTGGATCGCTTCAAGATAGCAGACGGCTTTCCTATACTTGATTCAGAGCGCAGTCAGAGGCTGAAAGACACGCAAATACATACACACAGGCTAAAAGCACACTGTCATGGTCTACCAGCCTCGAAAGGTGTGCTCAAAGAAAGACGATGAAAGCCGTGACGTTGCTCAGTTGGCGTTATTTGATTGGCGACATGAGCTCACAGCATGCACTGCACTCCGACAGCATAGACATTCCTTCTCCCTCTTCTTCTGACGCGCACGCCTTTTATCTATATGTTTTGCTTTTTTACACCCTTGCGTCGACGGTAGCGCCGCCTGGTTTGGCCCAAGACAGCAGGCGGCATTCTTCAAAGAATGTTGCTACTTTTCCGCATAAAGGGGTTTTACGCAGAGGTATTCTAGCATGCACATTTGGTCGTACTCTTCAACTAGCTTGCTCAGATTCTTCGCTACGCGAACGTATGTGGCCTTGCTTCTCCTTTCAGGCTCTCCACGAAGTACATCCGCCAGCTTCTGCTCTGTCCAGCTCTGCTCTCTTTGAAATGCGGCCACTAGCTTGTATACGTGTCCGGACGATGCAGCCCCAAGGACTTCTGGAATGCATTGTGCTAGGACTCGACCTGATTGTTGGTCCTCTGTGGACAGGTATACATACTTTACCGTATATTGGTACCTTCAATGTCGACCAGCCTTGAACAGCACATATCCAAGAAAACATCCACAAAGCACAAAACCTTACTTTAAACAAATATCGTTTTGATAAAAGAAAAAAAAAACGTCCTGTATGTTGCATATAATTTACAATATATTGGGCAACTAACTGACGTGCAAAAACTGAGCTATCTGAGAAAACATCTGTTTGAAGACTCCAAATAGCGATAATTCCCAAGGCGCGCACATGCGCTCTCGTGACGCGCGCTCTAACGGCACTCGCTCTAGTGTCGCGCGCTCTCCCGTCGGCGCTCTCGTGTCGTGCGCTCTCGTGGCGCCCTTCCGTTGGATTTTACCCCCTCTCAGGTCATCGCAAGGCAGACTGGAAAAAGTGATGCATTATCATTCAGCTGGAGCACGTATTCTCACCAAGTGGACACGAGTTGTAGGCCAATGCTAACACAGCACTGTCCACTTTGTACCCTACACTGAAATATGATAATCGACAAAGAAAAGCAAGTGCTAAGGTCTTGGTATTTACAGGGTGTTAGGCCAACTTAAAATTAAAGTGTCCTTTAGATGAAGCTATAGCAACATTTTGTGTCGTGATGCCAACTGTTCATGTCACGTGAAAATTTATTTTTACATGACTTGTTTTTTATTTTTGTTCACGGCTACTTCTGGTCCAAAATGACGATGCTATGTGGTATAACCCCAGGCTTTATGTAAGATACTGTCATAAAGCAAAGTGTCTGTCATAACCAGAATTCATTAATGCGAAATTGAATGAAAGTCAAGACGAGAAAATTGCACCTTAAAGGGCCCCTGAAAAAGAAAAAGTTTTTTTTAAACAGTTTGTAAGGGACACAAGTGTCAAAAAATTACTTTTACGCAAAAACATATATTTCTTTTTAGGGCAACATTGACGGCGCGAGATTAATTTTAAATTCTACGCGCAAAGTCCATGACGTCACGGAATGATAATACGCACTTTTTCCACCTCAATAAGATGGTCATACCCTTTCTCCACCTCACCGCGATGGCCAAGGCAGTCCACCCTTCTTCCCCGCACCCGAAATGCCGAGAGAAAACAATTGGAAAGGACGTGACTACCGACGAATTCGCGTCTCGCACAATCACTAACCGTTTTAGCAGTGACCCATGACCTGTTGTTTTTCTTTGTTTGTTCCATATTTAATATTGTTGACTTTTTACTATATTACTATATTTTAAGTATGTGCCTCTTCTCCTCTGTAACGCCTTCGGGCCCTGAGGGTACTTTCAATAAATAAATAAAGAAATAAAGAAATATTGCTCTAAAAATTTTTTTATTCCCGTAATTTTGTTTCTCTTTTTGACACGCGTGTCCTAATTAGGCTTTTTGAAAATGCTCAGAGCCCAAAGCAATGAAAATGCTCAAAGCCCAAAGCAAATACCACTATCAAATAACAAAAAGCAAAAAAGAAAAAAAAAACATTTTAAACGAAGTTTACAAGAGGAGCTTTGAATGATACAAAACACATTTTGAAGCCACGAGCACAAGATAAGTTATTGGGGAGTTTCAACGACGGTGTCACCGCCCTGGCGGCCGGTCGCCGAAAGAGAACGAGGAGGATAGGTTCGCTGGGCGTTGGCTTTGTGTAAATGCGTTGGCTGCGAACGTAACTTATAAACTTCGGCAGCAAGAATATTACGCGGCTCTAGTGTTCCGGTACGAGCAACAGAGGTGACACGATCTGCTACGACTAGCTACGACCACCCGACACCCCGCCGCAGCGATGCAGGCGTCGAAGGAGCGCAACCTGTGTACTACGCAGTCAGCCGCCGTCGCCCGACGCAGATCGTTTGACATTCAGGGCTTTCTGCCCCGGGTTTTTTGTTTGTACTTGGAACCGAGTGTTATTTTCTGTGCTTGTGTGTGTCCTCAGAGGCTAGATATGGACCTCATAGAGCATTTCTTCAGACTCAACAGCGACTCAAAGTTGACGTCGGAGGAGCTTGCAGCAACGCTTTCGGTTGGTGCACGGGTGTGACGACTACACGGATAAACTTTAAGATTGCTGCTAGCAAGGTGGGCCATAGTCGCTTTATGTTGACACGATTTTAAGTGGAAGTACTCCGTGCAAAGGCGAATATATCGCGTTTCCAATCCACGTTTGTTTTTGTTGCTTTTATCACGCACGACCGACTACTGAGCAAATGCTTTTGTACCGATCACGGAGTGAATGTCTTCGGCCTTACGTTGCGGAACGCCCAATAAAAAGCCATGTTCGTTAAGCGAGAAAACTTCCCTTTCGAGTGACCTTCTTCGACAATTTCTCCCGTATCTAGGTGCTTTAATCAACACGGTCGATTAGGTTTGCTTCCCTATAGTTACGACATTTTACTGCCACATGCGGCACTAATGCTCGGCACGATGTATGCCGCTGGTGGTATTGTGAATTCGTTTATTTCCAAAGCTAAAAGTGTAACAGGTGGGACCATTCAGTATGCTAAAAATGTGATGATATGGTAATTTCGTTGCATAACTAGCGTTTTACGTCTAAGATTGATAAGAAACATGCTCATGTGATGATGCATGTCTACAGCTTAAACTTTGCAGATCCAGAATGGGTGTGCCATTAAAAACCTGGAGGCTACAGCCTCCAGGTTTTTAATGGACCAAAGCGGTGATTACACTACAATAAATATTTTGGTGGAAAACTGCCCATTGACTCGGTGAGTTTTGATCGTGACCATTGGTGTGCTGTTGGCGAATTAGGTAATGGCACACCTTTTCCCTGACCATCTGGCTTCAAGGCACATCGCATCTAGATATGCTTAAATATGTTTATTTCAAGGTTCAGTTCACCCCTCTGCATCATTAAAGGAAGGCAGTCTCAAGCCACAACGAACAGCAGTGAATATACAATGCATAACAGGCGCCAGTGTCCACGCGTATAGTAAGCCAATTTGAGCCTAAAATGTTTTTGTTTTGTTTAGATAGTTTGCATTTGCTGTATAATCCGCAGGGCCGGATTTCCGCGCCCAGTGCATTGTCCGCCAAGCTGGTGCATTGTGTCTTCGTGCTTTTTTTTCTGGGTGACATTTTCTTCAGAAGTTCTTCGGCGAACGCTGTTGAGCCTGAAGAACTACTCTTGAGGCCCTTATCCAGCTACTGAGCACACACACTAGCACAGTAAATAACACTCGGTGCCAAGTACAAATGAAGCACCTGGGCGGAAAGCCGTGAATGCCAAACGAGCAGCGTCGGGTGACGGCGACTGACTGCGTTGCGACCCTTTGACGCCTGCATCGCTGCGGTGGGTGGTCGTAGCTAGTCGCAGCGAGATGATCTTCACTTCAAGCAAGAAATCTTGCCATACCATAGTCAAGATATGTGTGCAAGTGTTGGATGACGTGGGCTTTCTCACGTTGGTGCAGTTGTCATAAAAAAAGGTACATATCAACGATGTTTGCGCGTTTGAGGCAGAAACTATGACGCATACTTTATCTAAACCTACATTTATTGGTCTGCGGCTACAAACCTTTTCGTTGACATTGCTTAGGTGATGTAACCATTCAGGCCTCGCATTAAATGGTGTTGCGAACTCTTCGGTTGTGTATGAAAGCCTATTTTTGCCCTAATAAAATACATTGTAAAAAGGACACATGTCTTCTGCTGATACATGTCTTCCAATTTACAATGCAAGGGCAAAAAGAAAATCAACTGTGTACATCTACCACTTAGCAGAAGCACTTTTTGCCATTCAGTCTTGAGCACACTCAAATGTCAGCTTAGGTTGCTCTTGTTTTAGAATCTTTGCCCTATTTTGTAAAAATAAAAAAAGTTAAAAAAGCTTTACCTTTGTTCTCCTTCTGGCATTTAGTACAGACTTGTTTGCCAGCAGATCACACACCGCAGATATCACTGTGGCACATACAACTCGAACGACCGATCAGACTATTGCTATTACAATAAAGCTTTTCACAAGAGCCAAAAGGAGGTTTGTGGGGGTGCACAAGCACATCAAAATGAGATTGGCGCTTCCGGGCTTGTTTACATTATGCGTAAAAACAGGACGATCGGCGACCAGCTGATAGCAGTATAACACCAAGGATACCGATGTTTCGATACATAGAACGCAGGATAAAGACCTCAATCGTCCCTTGTATGCTGTAGCTGTCATACTTTCCGTCTAACCGCTTTTTAGCACAATTAACTAGAACCGAAGAGTTCGCGACACCGTTTAATGCGAGGCCTGAATGGTTACATCATCTAAGCAACGTCAACGAAAATGTTTGTAGCCGCAGACCGATAATTTTAGTTTTAGATAAAGTACACGAGTCATAGTTTCAACGCGCGAACATTGTTGAACCTTTCTTTGGACCCGCGTACATTCGGTTCAACTTGACGACAGCTGCACCAACGTGCGAGCTCACGTCGAACACTTGCACACATATCTCGACTATGGCACGATTTCTTGCCTTCGACTGGCTTGAACACTTCATTTGTAGCATCACGTAGGTCTTGGTTGAAGTGATGATCGTCTCGCACACGGCAACATACAAAGAACGACACGCTTTGTTTAATTTATACGCTACCGGTCTACGGGCGTCGCAAATCTATCCCCCTTTTGTCCGCCATGTTGGATCGATTGGAGCGCCCCCTATATTTGCTGAAACTTCTCAATACAGACGGCGAAACCAAACTCCGAAGTGAGAATCTTAAAAGCAAAACTATTACAAGACAAAACACCTCCACGCTGGGCTCTATAAACAAGTGTATCGTTACAGCGTTCAAGTTTAATTTCAATTTGGTGATTCCCGATCATGGTTGAAAGTATAAACCGTGCCGCGGAGCCGACCAGCACCGGCCGAAACATAGAGGGCCGAAAGACATTCGGAAACCCGCAGAGAAAATAAAAACGTAAAGTAATTCTTAACTAACCACGTGCGAGCACGACTTCGCGGCACCGTTCAATTTCGTGGACACGTGCTAATACAACGTTTCGTCAAATTTTTTTCTTTTTTTCACCACGGGGATTGCATTATTGGTTTAATTTTGTTCGCCGCAAGCCTACCTCAACTAAAGCGAACTTGCCCAGGTTACTCTGATAGGCAACAAATGAATTCGCGATCGCCGCTTTCAAACAGTCCGCACGACGCGCTGAAGCCCTTCGCTGCGTTCGGGGACACTTTAATATTGATCGAGAACATGTTTATTTACTCATACCGAATACGAACATACCTTTCGCCTAAGAGCGTAAGCGCGAAACTTTACTCTCGAGGCTCGAACCCGCACCAGGCCTCATACGAACCGCCACGGTTTCGTCAAGCTCGCATCGCCTTGGTCGCCGGTATACCTTCACGCCGACGACCGAGGCGATATGGGCGGAAAGACGCTTTCGATGAAGCGTCGCAAGGTTGGTCGATGAAACGAACACGGGAACTTTTCGATGAACCTAAGTTGCATTAAAACGCTGCTGCGTCGACGAAACGATCTACCGGTGTAACATCGTTCGTTTGATGAACTGATTGCCGCCGGGCGGGTCCATATCACATGAGCGAATGACATTTTAGCGAATGGCACTCTAGCGAAAAGAGGTCATTTGAGCGAATCGATATTTTAGCGAATGACGTTTTAGCGGATATTGCTCATTTCAGCGAATTACGTTTTAGCGAGCGATGTTTTAGCGAATATGCTTGCTTCGCTTATTTTTTTCTTTACCGAGGCCGGAAATACTTGTCTGGCTTTTTTTACCGCGAGAGAAAACAACGACACGGTAATGCCTCTTTTGGTTTTAGTAAAAGAACATAACAACTTATTACGAGCCACCACAGCGTGGACCCCCAAAATACGCATAGCTGAGCGGAAGCTGCACGCCGACAGATAGCCAGCGACGGGTCAAAAGGGACACCCGGGTCACCCGCGATCACTACGACATGGATACCTGTCGCTGGAAAAATCCTGAGGAGGCGTTACGCGGTATCACCGCTATCACTGCCATCGTTGGAACTTGGTGCTTCTGTGATCTGAACAGAAGTTCTCTTGCAATAACGACGAACAGCGACGAAGCACAACAGTTCACAGCCTGAATGCAATATCACGTGTATCACGCAGTACATCTGCCATTTAGGAAATCTTATCACCATCAACGGTATCAGAATGCCCCACAAGGAGGTTATAATGGGCAGGAGGTGGCGTCCCTATCCCCAATGCATGGAGCGAAGTGTAACGGAAGTAGGCGTGGCCACGAGCCGCAACGAGCATTTCTTGACCAATGGGAAGCCTAGTGAGTGGGCGCCGCCACTAATTTCGGTGCAAAACAACCGCGTTGCGATGACATTTCCGTGGCAACGCGACTGTGTGCACCAAGGACGTTTAAACAGACAGGACCCGGCATGACGTCAGCCTGAGTGAAGCCGGAAGAGGCGTTTAATCCCAGACTGCCTTGCGCACCCGTTCCGAGGCCGTGGGGTAGCGCACCGGCGGTTCGTCTGCTTTCTAATCTGCTCCGGTGTGTGCTTCACGAGGCTAGCTTTCGATGCGGTCGGCGTCCGCCGTGGTCGTCCACGATGCAAATGCTTTGCAGCGTGAGTGTTTATACTTAGTTCCACATTATGTGCGAGCGAAGTCAGAACTGGAAGCGCGAGCCCGTTGTTCTGTGCCCTCCTGGCTTGCATGCGCGCTCGTGCGATCTGCTGCTGCTGTTTATTAAAAAAATGCGTTGCGCACCGCCAAGTCCTTCACGGTGCGTCGTCTAGAGCGTCTCAATTCTAGCCACTTACTTTCTGCTGGGCAACCAGGCGTTCGTTTATAATAATCTCGTCCAATTCCGACCATACCGGTTTAAAAGTCTCCCGTTAAGCGCTGTTTCAAATAACAGTGGGTGCCGCCATTACTTTCGGTGCACACAGTCGCGTTGCGACGGAAATGTCATCGCAACGCGGTTGTTTGCACCGAAATTAATGGCGGCGCCCACTCACTAGGCCTCCCATTGGTCAAGAAATGCTCTTTGCGGCTCGTGGCCACGCCTCCTTCCGTTACACTTCGCTCCATGCATTGGGGATAGGGACGCCACCTCCTGCCCATTATAACCTCCTTGGTGTGCACCGAAAGTAATGGCGGCACTCACTGTTATTTGAAACAGCGCTTAACGGGAGACTTTTAAGCCGGTATGGTCGGAATTGGATGAGATTATTATAAACGAAGGCCTGGTTGCCCAGCAGAAAGTAAGTGACTAGAATTGAGACGCTCTAGGCGACGCACCGTGAAGGATTTGGCGGTGCGCAACGCATTTTTTAATAAACAGCAGCAGCAGATCGCACGAGCGCGCATGCAAGCCAGGAGCGCACAGAACAACGGGCTCGCGCTTCCAGTTCTGACTTCGCTCGCACATAATGTGGAACTAAGTATAAACACTCACGCTGCAAAGCATTTGCATCGTAGACGCCCACGGCGGACGCTGACCGCATCGAAAGCTAGCCTCGTGAAGCTCGTGAAGCACACGCCGGAGCAGATTAGAAAGCAGACGAACCGCCGGCATAGAGTAATATACACAAGGTAAAGAGAGGACACTGCCATAGGCCCCAGCGGCCCAGATAGACCGGTGTCAGGTAGCGCTCCTAGCGGGCGGTATGAAGTATAGTCTGATTCCGTTTCCGGTCAAGTTAGTTTCGGTTTCGGTTTGGGCGTTTTTGATGCGGTTCTCCAATACCCTTCTCTCTCTCTTTCCTCCCCGCCTCGCTCATCTCTCGGGAGCACCTTGACTCCCGAAGCCGCTGTTTTTTTGTTTTTGTTTTTTTTTTTTTTTTTTTTTTAATACTGGCAGATTTTTGCTTTATTTTTTTACGATAGAGTCCGTGCAAAATGTGTCAAACAATATTTCAGCTTACTTCAGAAAGCAGAAGTATATATATTTCTTGTTCTTTTTATATTGTAAAGCATTGTAGTTACACAATCACCGCATTGACTCCTGGCTGGTGGAGCATTCTGGGGTCAACAACAGTAAGTGGTTCGAACACATTTTATTGGGCCGCATTCATGTACACATGATTTACTTCAGAAGCTCTGTATGTTTTATACGAAAGAGATCGATACTTACAAAAATAAATGAATATGAAGGACTTCGGCATTCGTACACTTCGTAATAGCTTCTTAGCGGAACCAAGTTAACAAAACCCTTCCACGGAGAACATGCTGTATGATACATTCACTTTCACGCCGACTCGGGTACGGGAAGTAAGTGCAAAAATAAATAAGACGTCGCTATCATTACCAGTCATAAGAGTATAATAACAATGCGAAGCACACGCCGGATAGTACAAATTCCCGATTTCCGGCAAATATAAAAAAAAAAACACCAATTTGGATAGCCTCAAGCTCACTGCGGGCGAGCCATTACCAAACAATGAGAACTCTATTCGAAATCTGACAAGATTCAACGTCCCTAAATATTCCCCGAAATTGTTCAGAAAAGAAGTATGGCTTCAGAAAAAAGCGGCTAAAAAACTGTGGACAGTGGATACAAAAGTGGATACATTTTCTTTCAGATATTGTTAGCCTCTATACACTATTTTTATCGAATTCTTTTTAGAAAGTGGACAAATACTTTTGTTAGGGAGCCCTGATACATATTCGCTGGAAAAAGGGGAAACAAATATTTGGAGAGCAAGCTGCACCGCCCACTTAATCACTTTTTGTTTTTGGTTTGGCAACCGCCTCTGTTAATACGCTATGAACAGTTAAACCTGTCTCGTTCTTGCTAGCCACTGAAAAGTGCAACCGAACTTTGTCCGAATTCCGGTTAAGAAATCAAACATGTCAACACAAGCGTATTCTGCAAAACAATTTTAAAAACCCTTTGTGGTACTCCTCTGGGCAAAGGCGAAAACCACCCAAACCTCAAAGTGTGCTATACAAGGCGGCACACACTCCTCGAACATGTGTCACACTCTCTATTATGAGAAGAAAGTGATTTTCTAGTTGCTGAATGAAATGAAAGGCAGCCTGTGATGGTACTAGTAAGTTCCCGAAGAATTTTCCAGGCACGTGGTATGCTTTAGGAACAAGACAGTACTGGTGAGGCCTGGTCAAGTTATTAGACTCATCCGATAGCAGCTGAGAACAGCCACAGCTGTAAGTTGTCTGTTCAAGCAAAAGCTAGATCAAATAGCCCCAAACGTAATAAAAACGTGGACGAGTCATCAATTATGTTAGACCTGATGTCTGATGCCAGCTCAGAAATATCCTCTAGTGGCGGGAAGTTATCAATTGGAAGACATTCCACAATGTCTGAAATTAAACTTTCATGGTGCGAAGATATTTGCAACTCCTTTAGGAGGTCAGCCTTGTCATCTACGTTTTCATTGTCCGACAGTTTGAACAGTTTCTTTATCCAGAGGTGTTTTAGTCCTGAGGTGAACTGATGCACATTTGGGTTTGTGTTGCAGCCCAGCATTTGTCGTATATAGCTCCAAAAACGTTCTCAAGTGTATCTTGCTGCAGGCGTCGTGTAAGTAAGAACTTAAAGTCATGGCTGCTTGAAAGCTCATCCCAGAGCATGAGGACACTTTTTATAGTAACTTGCCACCCAATGATGGCTTATGGCTGCCTCCTACTTTGGAACTGCCATGCTGAAATCCATCCGAGTTACTGGTGGAGAAAATCTAGTATTTGAGATTCTCCCTTCAGAATGGCATGACGTAACTTCTGCCCTGTCTTCTTGAATTTTTTAGCTATTTAGACAATCAAAAAGTATGCACATCCTATCACAGAAATAGGTTGTAGCCATGGCTGCCTCAGGAAGTTCCTTTGCATAAACAAGAGATATGATTACAAGAAAGATTGAGGCACTCAGTACGTGTGGGGCACAATTTTCATCCATGTTACAGAAAGGGTTTTGAACAAATGTGTCTCTCAGTAAGTTTCGGAGTCAATTGCAAGCTAATCTCATGGATAGAATAATGAAGTTCAACAATAGAAGACCGCTCAATGACCTCATTTCCGATGCAAAGTTTGTGGGCTTGGAGATTGCTCTTGGTTGTTTTGGGAAGGTGCGGAACATCAAAGACAAAGTAAACGTGTTCGTTGTCAACTTCAAGAAATGGCTTATCACCACACACACCAAGCTTACGTTTGAAGCCCCATAACCACAGACCACAGCCTTTACTGTGAAGCCAACAGTCTTAAGCTCCCGAATGAGAGAAATGAGGAGACTGCGTTAAACAGAAGACGTTGTTGGAGTGTGCACAACAGTGTGTGCAAACGCACCTCCTGGAAATTTCAGACAGCATAACAACCAAGGCTTTATCTGCAATGTTAGAGGTTCGGTCAACACCGTCAGCTGTAAACCCATGGGCAATGTCGTGTGCAAGGTCGTAAGTTAAATTCTTTTTTTAAAACAATCTCATCGAAAATCAACATGCACACACGTTCAAGTGCAGCCAGGCAGCCCGGCAGAAACCACAGCGCGAGAAGCTCGAACCGATCGGCTCCACGAATTCACGCCGAGCATGCGAGCACGCGGGCGGTCATGCGTCACCTTGATTGATGCAAAGTCGACCGAACATGATGCAGCAGAAAGCACAGATGGATGGCACGCACGGCACAGACGAACGACGCAGGGACGAGCAGAGGCCATGCAGTATGATGCAGAGGCGACGGCGTGCAGGCAGGCAGGCCATGGCAGGCGCCATTCATCACGTGGTTTTTGTGACGTATTTGATTTAATCTATTTAGTCGTTTTAAGTACTTTAAACAATTTTAAAGCATTGCCATTTAAAAAATAAATACTTTTCACAGAAAGAGTTTTAATTAATTTTAACCAAATTGTAGAAAAGCGCCACGTAGCGGAGGGTATGAAACGCACTATCTGGGCCGCGAATCGGCTCCTGTGTCCTCTCTTTACGTTTACTATATTACTCTATGCCGCCGGTGCGCTACCCGACGGCCTCGGAACGGGTGCGCAAGGCAGTCTGGGATTAAAAGCCTCTTCCGGTTTCACTCAGGCTGACGTCATGCCGGGTCCTGTCTGTTTAAACGTCCTTGATGCCCCAAGTCACGAAGCATTCGACCAAACCACGTGCATGTCGAGGGAAAATAAATTGTGTTCGCTCAATCGATTCTAGGTTCCTAGGTGCCAGCTAGCAACTCCTGGTGGGTTATTTTTGCCACGTGACAAACTCCAGCGTTCTACTTTTAAACCTTTAGACCACGGTACTTTAGGCTCAAACAACAAACAGATTCTTCATAGGCGCACTCTGTTTAATTACCTTTTTGGGAATAAAAACCTAATTTACAATATTATAGCACGACTTTTCAGACTAATCGTGATCTCCTTTATGTAAGAATGGATAAGTAAACCAATACCGTCTGCATCTCTTTTTTGCCAGGCGGTAGCTTAGCGCCATCTACCCTTAAAGGAGCGGTGCAACGATATTCGATTGGAATGCTCTTCACTTTACTCGAGCTTACTGGCACTGGTGGGACTCAAGGATACTCGCACGCAAAGCCACTGGCCAAGAAACTCCTTTGTTGCGCTGTAATTCAAGGAAAAAAACGATCATTTCCATTCAATCTCTCCTTTGCAAAAATTGATGACGTAACGTGAGGATCGCAGTACACCCGAATGACGATATTTGAATGTGGTTCATAGATTGGACCTGAGCATTGAGTGGGCACTCGATTTTGGGCTCGTGATAATTACTAGCTCGAGAAGCATTCGGGTAATGGCCCGTGTCCAATCGGTGCAACAACGACAATAGCCGAGCCATAACAATGTCTGGAACTCAGCACGTGTCCTGTGCTTTGCCAACCCCAGCGCGTGGCTGTGATCAACATTGGCGGCAAGGCTTGCACTTTCGGAAAAATAATTGTTTAATAAAGGACGGACCGAATACACAGGGAAGGAGCGTGTTCGTCTGCGCGCATGACTTTGCGCGCCGGCGGCGAGAGAGGATCTGACTCTGCGTGCTCCGAGGTAACTTGCTCATAGCGAGTTCGTTTCACACGCACTGGAACCGTTCGAGTTCTCTCCCAGAATGCATCGCACTCGCAGAGTGTTGCACGGAGAACTGTACTCAAACGAACTCGCCAAATGCACCGAGTGCAGAAGACTGATGCTGCCGCCATCGATGTTGTAGAAAAGGTACCGACCTCAAACCGAAACTAGCGCCTTTCTGTTCGGAGCGATGGGTAAGAATGCGAGAGTGCAGTCACTACCAACGTTTATCTACAAACGTTGAACGCTGCAACCTGTAGTTTATAGTTGCGATGACTTCAAGCAACTCGGCTGTCGTAGGGATAGTTACAGACGGCGTAAATTTCCGCACCCAGCTGTCTACAAAGCAGCTGGTTGCGATCTTTCAATTCTTATAACCGTTTACACTGAAGAAAAGTGATGATGCTGTCCGAGCAGAAGCTTGATCCGTTTGAGCATGGTATTATGCGTGGACCACTGAAAGGGTACGGCTTAACACTAGTCTGTCGGAATATCCAGCAAAACTGTTCGTGGGACTTTCGATTTCGATCGTCATTACAAGTGGATCAGATATTAGCCTTGGTGAGGACGTCAAGAACGAGAGCTTTCTCGAACAAAATACGACGGGGCAAGTTAGCTGACGTAGGTAAATGTTAAACATGATGATGTTGCCCAAGCCTCGGGAAAAGTCACTTTGTTTTGCTTTCTCTGTTGCTTATTTGCCAGTCAGAGTTTTCTGCTGAGGGAGTTTTGTCGACAAATGTTCAATTTTTCACCCACACACGGATGTTGATAAACATCTGGGGGCCGCTGGTGCGTTTGTTCTGAGCTTTTCTTGACACACTGTATTGTCCAGCGTCTGTACGGCAAGAGAGCGACTTAAAACCTGCAAATAAAGTACGGGTTGTCAATTGCTTCCTTCATGAAATAGCAGACGCTCGCAATTCAAGCTCGCGTTTGATTCCGTTGCCCGCGGGACGCTATTTCTATCAGAAAATCTACTTTTTTTTCCTTTCGGTTCCGCGACACATTGTAGCAGACGAACCGTCGTGTCTGCTCCCGCTCCTCGCCGGCTTCGCCGGTGCGAGGCATGACGGGATTGTATTTTGGCGCACGCCCGATTTTCTCGGTGCAGCGAGTGCATGCACGCGTGGGGTGCCGCCGCTGAAACGAACTCGGAGAATGCAACTACTCGTGGAAACAAACTCGCTTTACGCCGCGAGTGGGCACGCGTGGACACGAGTGTCGTGAAACGAACTCGCTATCAGGCAGCGACGTGGGTCCTGGACGAGTGGCGCCCTCCCTCGGTGCACGATGTTACTTGCTCGATGGTCCGAGAAGGAAGCGCTCTCACATCCCACCCCTGATTTAGAGGACCAAGTCTCTTGGTTGGCACTAGGAAGTTCCGCTGACACTGGCATATCGGAAAACATTAAGTCCGAGAGTTTAATCCAAGACATAATCTTGTAAATGAAGAGGGCGACGGGGCTCTCGTCGTGGGCGCTGGTTCTCCGGCAGTTGGGGTGCTGATGGGAGAAGCTGCTGTGCACTTGGGCTGGGGAACTCTGCAGCTTGGGTGGACTGCTCTGCTGTGTGGCTCGGCGGATGCATAACCAATGGAGAGACAGGGGGGCCATACCTCTTTATATGCGAGACGTGCACCGTTCGAGGTTGGTTTAGTAGGCGTGGCCCCGTGCCAGAGACACGAAGGGCCCTAAATGTGGTGGGCGTGGACTGTTCAACAAGACTGTACACTCCGTTGAAGCGCGGGGCCATTTTCCCTTGAGGCAATGGAGTTTGTTGCTTTACCCAGACGAGGTCACCCACTGTGAAGCCATGGGAGCGGTGGGTGCTGTCGTAATGCTCTTTTCGCACCACTTGCGCAGTTTCTGAATTGGCTGCTGCCTCCTCTCGTTGAGTTGTTCCGTCAATGATTCGCTCCATGAGACTATACTGCTGGCGCTCGCGATGCTGTTGGAGTGGGACCTTCGGCACATAGCCGGACAGCAGTTGAAAAGAGGAAAAACCTGTGCTTGCATTCACCGAGATGTTGACGGCGAAGGCGGCCTCCGGAAGCTTGGCAGGCCAGGACAACGGTTCCAAGGCGCAGATCTTACGCAAGACTGTCAGCAGTGTCCCGTTCCTTCTTTCGACGAGGCCATTGCCTTCGGGCCGGTACGCAGTGGAGTAGTGGAGTTCGACATTGTGCAGGCGCATGAACCACTTGAACTCTGCCGACTCGAAAGCCGATTCATGATCAGAGAAACAATGGTCTGGGGTGCCATAATTGTAGAATGTTCGATGCAAATGCTGTATAACATCCCTTGCAGATGTAGACGACACTGCTCCAGGGGCAATAAAGCGAGTTGCAAAGTCTATGACATTCAAGATGTAGCGGTAAGATTCACTGGGAGGCATGGTCACATGATCCATGGCGATGATGGAGAACGGGATGTCCGACGTGGGCACCCTGCCGAGGAGACCAACGTTGCGGGAAGTCGGGCGATTGTATTGTTGGCAGGACTGACAAGATGAAACATAGCGTTGTACTGTTTGTTCCATGTTGGGCCACCAGTAGCGCTCTTGAACTTTGTGGAACGTCCGATCGGTGCCAAAATGGCCTGCCGAGTCATGCAGTGCTTGAAGGATAGCTGGGCGCATCACCGACGGAGCCACAATAACGTAAGCTCCTGACGGTGACCGGCGGTACAGGATGTTCGCCACCGCTATGAACTCCTGGGACTCTTCGTTGGGTAAACTCTGGAGGATTCCAGCACAATCGGGGTCCTCCAACTGCATGGCAGATAGGAACTGAGGTGTCTGCCTAGTGGCAC
This sequence comes from Ixodes scapularis, assembly GCF_016920785.2. Taxonomy (NCBI): domain Eukaryota; kingdom Metazoa; phylum Arthropoda; class Arachnida; order Ixodida; family Ixodidae; genus Ixodes; species Ixodes scapularis. The sequence goes on from NW_024609868.1 coordinate 151,042,409, forward strand.
ATGACAAGCGCGACAGATGATCCGCTACCACATTCTGTCGTCCCGGGCGATGTTGCACTGTAAATTCGAACTCTACCAAGTCCATCAGCATGGAAGTGAACCGGTGAGAGGGCTTTGCACCTTTAGTCAAGCACGCCACCGTCCAATTGTCTGTGATGAGAGTGAATTTCTTGCCAAGCAGGTACTGACGGCTTGCATAGACAATGACAGCTTCCCTGTTGCCTTTAATTTGCGACAGCACAGCTCCGATTGCTGATCCTGAAGCATCAGTGGTTGCTGTTGTGGGAGCGTCCGGGTCAAAGTGGGCGAGAAGAGGGGGCTGCATGAGAGCCGTGCGAATGGCCTGGAATGCCTGCTCGCAGTCTGGGGTCCACTCAATGACTGGGGATTTAAACAGGGCTTGTAGAGGGCTACAACCTTGGAAACGTCCTTAATAAAGCGGCGGTAGTAGCTGGCCGTCTGAACCCATGAGAGGACTTGTTTTCGGTACTGAGGGCGTGGAATGCGACACATGGAGGCGGCTTTGTCTGGGTCGGGCTGCTGACCTTTGCTTGAGATAACAAAGTCTAGAAACTTGATTGCCGAGAGGCCAAAACGACACTTGTCCAAGGAGACTTTGAGACCACCATCTTGGAGCCGCTGGTGGGCTGCTTGAAGAAGAAGGGCAAAGGTATCGAAAGATTGGGCGTAGAGAAGGACATCGTCAAGGTACACTCTGATACCCGACTTGTCAGGGCGAGGCTGCAGGTCTTGGAAGACTGACTGCATGATGCGTTGGAACGTAGACGGCGCATTCTTGAGGCCAAATGGCATTCGAGTCCACATGTAGGTGCCGTTGTGGGTGATGAATGCAGTTTTCTCATAGTCTTGGGGGCGGAGGCTGACTTGCCAGTACGAGCACTTCAAGTCCATGGACGCAAAGTATGCACATCCGGCGATGTCTTGGATGATGTCATCCACGAGAGGCAAGGGGTACACTACTGTGATGGTGCGGTCATTCAGAGGCGCATAGTTGACGCAAAGACGTTTCTTATCTCCCCGACATACCACAACAACAGGAAAAGCTTACGGGCCTGATGCTGGAAGAACAATTCCTTGGGCCATGAACTTCTGACTTGCTTTTCAAGAAACTGTCTGTCCGCAGGCTGCGGCTGTAAGGCAAGGCGTTTGGCAGCAGGTCGATGCGATGCTGCATGCCCATGAAATGCCCCAAGTCGTCTTCGTGGTGTGCGAAAACCATGTGGTGCTGGGCTAGGATTTCCGTTATCGCAGACCGCTGGCTGGCAGTCGACTGGTCTCCAAGCAGGGCTGGCGGGAGATCCGGGTGGATGTCTGCTGGCTCGGTAACCGCTATAGCGGACAAGGGATTGTTACCAGGATTACTTTGTGGCACGGAATGGGTTTCCTGGGCAAGGACTTGCCAGGCTGGCTGCTCTGGCGACGGGAGGAGTTCTCTCTGCAGGCAATCTTTCGGCATTATCTGCACTTGTGGGACGAGGCTTGAGTGAGCAAGGATGACAGCATTCGCCATCTGGGGGGAAAGTTTCTGTGCGGCTATTACGGCTGTACCTGTGGCTGAATGCTGCAGCTGGATGGGCTGTGGGGGCTCGAAGATGAGCCGTGCGTGGGCGCTTGGAACCAGTCTTCCCCAATGATGAAAGGAAGCACATTGTTGTCCAAGACAGCGGCTTCGACCACACCTCTAATGGGACCGATGGCAACCTTGAAAAGAGCTGCGCCGGCTGGGAACACGGTGCCACCTCCAACAACGGCCAGAGAGGGCTGGGTCCAGGGGTGGAGCATACGTTCGGGGACAAGTGACTTAGCTATAAGAGTCACCTTAGAGCCAGAGTCTGGGAAAGCGTCACATTCCCCAACTCCCGTGATCGTAGCTGTGAAGAATGGGCACTGCAGCTGAGAGCCGTTGAGGGTTGCTGGAGTACTGTGTAGGGCTGGCGGAAGTGTCACTGGAGGCTTGCTTGTGACTGTTGACGACGACGATGACTGGGATGAACGGGTGTTGCGTTTAGGGCACTTCGAAGCTAAGTGTCCTAGGTTTTTGCAACTGTAACACACTGCTTGTGAAATGTCCTGGCCACTACGGAAGGCTGGGGCTCCGTATTGGGCAGAAATTTCTTGGTAACAACAACGCCGAGAATATAGTTCTCTGCGCTGCACTTGCTGGCTTCTCCAGCAGTACTTTTTCTAAAAGAAAAAAAAATCTCAACCGAATAGCACGTGTATGTTTGCCAACGCCATATTTTTGGAAATTTACTTGGAATCCTTTATATAGGTAAAAGGAACGCGTGCCGAGGAGGCCCGAAATCCTAATCCCCTTCAAAGTACTCCACCTTGGATGACACACACTTGTTTGAAGCATTTTTTATCGAGTATGCTCGATGAAATGTGCCAATGAGCCAGTGAAGGCGAATCATATATCCCAAGACAGAGAAATACTCAAATACACAGGCATGATCCCAGATATCTGTGTACGTTCGTCCTGTCCGGCCTCAGTCGTGGTGTTGAATGCTTAATACTTCACTGCACTTGAAAGCAAAAAAATTGGGTATGACAGGCGTGCAAGTTCGGCGAAACCGAGGAGGCCAATTGCAACTGACAAAGATGAAAGAGCGTGTTGGTGAAAATACGGGAGTCAAAGAAAGAATAAAAACACTTAAGGACAAGGACAGACAGCACAGTTCTTTCAACTAGCAACACACATTTACTGGTGTCTCCTTCAATAGTGCTATCTTCTTCCTAACGTTTGAGACTAAAGAGGAAGATGCGGAAATTAAAACAATTATATACACCCGGAAAAAAACACAAATTTACACCCGATACACTAAAGATAAAGATTTCAGAAAGAAAGAAAAAAAAGAAGAAAAAAGAAAAAGAAAAACACTATTGACAAATTGAGATAGAGCGCCCTTTGGCTAATCCAGCTCTGGTTTCAGGTAGTTGATCTCATTTCTGGACAAGGCGAGAGAAGGGGCAGCGATGTTGTGATCGTCATGGGATATCTTGTATGCCTCAATGATCTCTCTCCCGAGCTTGTTCTTATGTCTCCCAATCGTGCAGGTGTCCTGGAACCGGGCTTCACAGTTCGTACAGAGGCGTGGATGAACCACTATTGGGTGAAAAGTGTCGTCCGAAGCACGAGAGACCTCGAGGACGTGCTCTCGTAGGCGCGTGTTAAGGCAACGACCTGTCTGTCCAATGTATCGGTCGCCACAGGAGAGAGGGATGGAGTATACCACCCCCTCTTCACAGGGAACGGTCTGATGAGCGTGTTTGATGGAACATCTTTTGAAGGATTCGTTATTGTTCACGCGCCTGCACAGTTGTTTCAGGCGCAACTTGCACGACAAGACAACCGAAACGTTGAAGCGCGCTGCAATTGCCTTCAGTCTGTGCGCCGAGTTGTGCACATAGGGAATGCAGATAACGCGTGAAGGCTTACTACGTGGAGCACGGGGCCTTTGGGTGGTTAGAATTAACTGAACAAGAATGGTGCTCAGTAGACCTTGCGGATAACCTGCTCTGAGGAGACGTTCTTGTTGTTTTGCAATGCTGAAGCTTGCAAAGTGAGAGCATGATTTGGTGCGAGAAGATGAGAGGAGAGACCGGATGATTCCATGTTTTACCAGTTTAGAATGGGAACTGCAGAATGGAAGAATAGGTTTCCGAGATCGTTGTTGGAAGGCCCAACAAATGCCGGTCGGAAGAAGATGCAGACGAAGATCGAGATACTGGAGACCATCGCCTGAGCTGTCTTCCCTTGTGAAATTCAGGCCTGAGGACGAAGAAGTGAAGGCTTGAACTACAGAATCAGAAGAAACTGAGATCGGGTGAATGACTAAATAATCATCCACGTAACGAAAAACATGGAAGACAAGTGTCAACTCTTCAAGACGTGCTTCAATCTCCCTATCCACATACGTTAGAAATATTTCGCTGAGGACTGGGGCAAGGCAGGAGCCTATGCAGACACCTTTCTTTTGCCTGAGAATTTCCTTTCCATGTTCGACGAGTGTTGATTGTAGATATAGGGCCAAAAATGTCCAGAAATGAGATCAACTACCTGAAACCAGAGCTGGATTAGCCAAAGGGCGCTCTATCTCAATTTGTCAATAGTGTTTTTCTTTTTCTTTTTTCTTCTTTTTTTCTTTCTTTCTGAAATCTTTATCTTTAGTGTATTGGGTGTAAATTTGTGTTTTTTTCCGGGTGTATATAATTATATTAATTTCCGCATCTTCCTCTTTAGTCTCAAACGTTAGGAAGAAGATAGCACTATTGAAGGAGACACCAGTAAATGTGTGTTGCAAGTTGAAAGAACTGTGCTGTCTGTCCTTGTCCTTAAGTGTTTTTATTCTTTCTTTGACTCCCGTATTTTCACCAACACGCTCTTTCATCTTTGTCTCTTATATTTTTTTAGCTTTCTATGTCTTGTCCATGTCCCACCTTCAAACCGTCTGAATTCGACCCTGTAAGGTTTTTTCAAGCAGCAAGCTTCTTCTCAAACATGGCCCTTCTTCGCCTCAGGCTACGTTCCCTTGGGCTTCACATCCGCAAAGGCATTCCTCACCCTGGAGTGGAAACTATGCTGGGTTTCTGTTGCCACAACTGGGCTTCAAACTACAGACTCATGCAAATTTCAAGGAAGGAGGTGTCACGACAGTTACGCCTTATGGAAACGATCCTCCCACAACAGATGACCATCATCTTTGGTCCAGGTTATGGAACCCACCCATCTTTCCGGTTCCTCCAAAAGGCTGCGTCCAATCTTCTCGGATCTTCATGGAAGAAGGTTGTCACCGGTGTGACCACTTTTCACCATAAGACCTCCCAAACGAAATTAGAGCCTCCGGTCGTTCTATGTGATCATCAACTAAGTTCTGGCACCTTGGATCTCCTTTCCAAGGGTCCCAAGTTTTCCCCGAACCTTCCGACTACAAGGGTCGACCAACTAACTTCAGTCCATTCTGTTGCGACTCACATTCCAGAACAAGACCGGCAAGCTTTTCTTGATGCTGGAGTCCGATCCGCCTGCGCCCATGCTCCTCCACCTACGGGCAAAGTTCCGATCCGGGCTACAGTCGAAGAATTGCAACGAAGTCACCTGAAACTACTGGAATCAGATAAAACAGGTGTTTTTGTCATCTTAGATGAAGGTTCCTATGGGCAGAAGGTGAGCCAGGCATTGAAAAAGAATTTTGATACTCTGAAGACCAGGCCTTCAGGGTCTCTCCGTTCAAAGGCAAAGCAACTTTGCTGCTCCCTTAATCTCCCGGCTCTTAAAGCTGCCATTGGGGCTCCTTCCAAGCAATACCTAACTGTGTTTTTCACGGCAAAGACCCATAAAGAAGGAGTTCCCTTAAGAAGCATCATTTCAGAAAAGGGATGTTGGCAGAAGCCTCTTGGTCTTTTTCTGCAAAAGCATCTGTCATCGATCAGTCTCAACCAACCTTTCAGAGTTGCCAACTCCACAGAACTTGTATCTCGACTTCATGACCTCCATTCTACTCCCGAGGCCTTTACCATGTTTTCGTTAGACATTGAGGAACTCTATTACCGATTAGATCCCGCATTTCTTATGGATTCTGTGTCAAGTGCCATCCACGAACATGGCCCATGCGACTTTCAGAACTCATCTGGGGTATCTGAACGGGGTTTCCTAGACCTTTTGGCCCTATATCTACAATCAACACTCGTCGAACATGGAAAGGAAATTCTCAGGCAAAAGAAAGGTGTCTGCATAGGCTCCTGCCTTGCCCCAGTCCTCAGCGAAATATTTCTAACGTATGTGGATAGGGAGATTGAAGCACGTCTTGAAGAGTTGACACTTGTCTTCCATGTTTTTCGTTACGTGGATGATTATTTAGTCATTCACCCGATCTCAGTTTCTTCTGATTCTGTAGTTCAAGCCTTCACTTCCTCGTCCTCAGGCCTGAATTTCACAAGGGAAGACAGCTCAGGCGATGGTCTCCAGTATCTCGATCTTCGTCTGCATCTTCTTCCGACCGGCATTTGTTGGGCCTTCCAACAACGATCTCGGAAACCTATTCTTCCATTCTGCAGTTCCCATTCTAAACTGGTAAAACATGGAATCATCCGGTCTCTCCTCTCATCTTCTCGCACCAAATCATGTTCTCACTTTGCAAGCTTCAGCATTGCAAAACAACAAGAACGTCTCCTCAGAGCAGGTTATCCGCAAGGTCTAGTGAGCACCATTCTTGTTCAGTTAATTCTAACTACCCAAAGGCCCCGTGCTCCACGTAGTAAGCCTTCACGCGTTATCTGCATTCCCTATGTGCACAACTCGGCGCACAGACTGAAGGCAATTGCAGCGCGCTTCAACGTTTCGGTTGTCTTCTCGTGCAAGTTGCGCCTGAAACAACTGTGCAGGCGCGGGAACAATAACGAATCCTTCAAAAGATGTTCCATCAAACACGCTCATCAGACCGTTCCCTGTGAAAAGGGGGTGGTATACTCCATCCCTCTCTCCTGTGGCGACCGATACATTGGACAGACAGGTCGTTGCCTTAACACGCGCCTACGAGAGCACGTCCTCGAGGTCTCTCGTGCTTCGGACGACACTTTTCACCCAATAGTGGTTCATCAACGCCTCTGTACGAACTGTGAAGCCGGGTTCCAGGACACCTGCACGATTGGGAGACATAAGAACAAGCTCGGGAGAGAGATCATTGAGACATACAAGATAGCCCATGACGATCACAACATCGCTGCCCCTTCTCTCGCCTTGTCCAGAAATGAGATCAACTACCTCAAACCAGAGCTGGATTAGCCAAAGGGCGCTCTATCTCAATTTGTCAATAGTGTTTTTCTTTTTCTTTTTTCTTGTTTTTTTTCTTTCTTTCTGAAATCTTTATCTTTAATGTATTGGGTGTAAATTTGTGTTTTTTTTTTCCGGGTGTATATAATTATATTAATTTCCGCATCTTCCTCTTTAGTCTCAAACGTTAGGAAGAAGATAGCACTATTGAAGGAGACACCAGTAAATGTGTGTTGCTAGTTGAAAGAACTGTGCTGTCTGTCCTTGTCCTTAAGTGTTTTTATTCTTTCTTTGACTCCCGTATTTTCACCAACACGCTCTTTCATCTTTGTCTCTTATATTTTTTGAGCTTTCTATGTCTTGTCCATGTCCCACCTTCAAACCGTCTGAATTCGACCCTGTAAGGTTTTTTCAAGCAGCAAGCTTCTTCTCAAACATGGCCCTTCTTCGCCTCAGGCTACGTTCCCTTGGGCTTCACATCCGCAAAGGCATTCCTCACCCTGGAGTGGAAGCTATGCTGGGTTTCTGTTGCCATAACTGGGCTTCAAACTACAGACTCATGCAAATTTCAAAGAAGGAGGTGTCACGACAGTTACGCCTTATGGAAACGATCCTCCCACAACAGATGACCATCATCTATGGTCCAGGTTATGGAACCCACCCATCTTTCCGGTTCCTCCAAAAGGCTGCGTCCAATCTTCTCGAATCTTCATGGAAGAAGGTTGTCACCGGTGTGACCACTTTTCACCATAAGACCTCCCAAACGAAATTGGAGCCTCCGGTCGTTCTATGTGATCATCAACTAAGTTCTGGCACCTTGGATCTCCTTTCCAAGGGTCCCAAGTTTTCCCCGAACCTTCCGACTACAAGGGTCGACCAACTAACTTCAGTCCATTCTGTTGCGACTCACATTCCAGAACAAGACCGGCAAGCTTTTCTTGATGCTGGAGTCCGATCCGCCTGCGCCCATGCTCCTCCACCTACGGGCAAAGTTCCGATCCGGGCTACAGTCGAAGAATTGCAAAGAAGTCACCTGAAACTACTGGAATCAGATAAAACAGGTGTTTTTGTCATCTTAGATGAAGGTTCCTATGGGCAGAAGGTGAGCCAGGCATTGAAAAAGAATTTTGATACTTTGAAGACCAGGCCTTCAGGGTCTCTCCGTTCAAAGGCAAAGCAACTTTGCTGCTCCCTTAATCTCCCGGCTCTTAAAGCTGCCATTGGGGCTCCTTCCAAGCAATACCTAACTGTGTTTTTCACGGCAAAGACCCATAAAGAAGGAGTTCCCTTAAAAAGCATCATTTCAGAAAAGGGATGTTGGCAGAAGCCTCTTGGTCTTTTTCTGCAAAAGCATCTGTCATCGATCAGTCTCAACCAACCTTTCAGAGTTGCCAACTCCACAGAACTTGTATCTCGACTTCATGACCTCCATTCTACTCCCGAGGCCTTTACCATGTTTTCGTTAGACATTGAGGAACTCTATTACCGATTAGATCCCGCATTTCTTATGGATTCTGTGTCAAGTGCCATCCACGAACATGGCCCATGCGACTTTCAGAACTCATCTGGGGTATCTGAACGGGGTTTCCTAGACCTTTTGGCCCTATATCTACAATCAACACTCGTCGAACATGGAAAGGAAATTCTCAGGCAAAAGAAAGGTGTCTGCATAGGCTCCTGCCTTGCCCCAGTCCTCAGCGAAATATTTCTAACGTATGTGGATAGGGAGATTGAAGCACGTCTTGAAGAGTTGACACTTGTCTTCCATGTTTTTCGTTACGTGGATGATTATTTAGTCATTCACCCGATCTCAGTTTCTTCTGATTCTGTAGTTCAAGCCTTCACTTCTTCGTCCTCAGGCCTGAATTTCACAAGGGAAGACAGCTCAGGCGATGGTCTCCAGTATCTCGATCTTCGTCTGCATCTTCTTCCGACCGGCATTTGTTGGGCCTTCCAACAACGATCTCGGAAACCTATTCTTCCATTCTGCAGTTCCCATTCTAAACTGGTAAAACATGGAATCATCCGGTCTCTCCTCTCATCTTCTCGCACCAAATCATGTTCTCACTTTGCAAGATTCAGCATTGCAAAACAACAAGAACGTCTTTTCAGAGCAGGTTATCCGCAAGGTCTACTGAGCACCATTCTTGTTCAGTTAATTCTAACCACCCAAAGGCCCCGTGCTCCACGTAGTAAGCCTTCACGCGTTATCTGCATTCCCTATGTGCACAACTCGGCGCACAGACTGAAGGCAATTGCAGCGCGCTTCAACGTTTCGGTTGTCTTCTCGTGCAAGTTGCGCCTGAAACAACTGTGCAGGCGCGTGAACAATAACGAATCCTTCAAAAGATGTTCCATCAAACACGCTCATCAGACCGTTCCCTGTGAAGAGGGGGTGGTATACTCCATCCCTCTCTCCTGTGGCGACCGATACATTGGACAGACAGGTCGTTGCCTTAACACGCGCCTACGAGAGCACGTCCTCGAGGTCTCTCGTGCTTCGGACGACACTTTTCACCCAATAGTGGTTCATCCACGCCTCTGTACGAACTGTGAAGCCCGGTTCCAGGACACCTGCACGATTGGGAGACATAAGAACAAGCTCGGGAGAGAGATCATTGAGGCATACAAGATAGCCCATGACGATCACAACATCGCTGCCCCTTCTCTCGCCTTGTCCAGAAATGAGATCAACTACCTGAAACCAGAGCTGGATTAGCCAAAGGGCGCTCTATCTCAATTTGTCAATAGTGTTTTTCTTTTTCTTTTTTCTTCTTTTTTTTTCTTTCTTTCTGAAATCTTTATCTTTAGTGTATTGGGTGTAAATTTGTGTTTTTTTCCGGGTGTATATAATTATATTAATTTCCGCATCTTCCTCTTTAGTCTCAAACGTTAGGAAGAAGATAGCACTATTGAAGGAGACACCAGTAAATGTGTGTTGCTAGTTGAAAGAACTGTGCTGTCTGTCCTTGTCCTTAAGTGTTTTTATTCTTTCTTTGACTCCCGCATTTGCAACTGATCTGCACGCAGAACTGACCGATCACACCTTTAATGAGAGCCCGCTCTTTACTGAACCGCACAATAAAAAACAACAAGAGTATTTTGTTCTTAGCCCGAGACTGAGGCAGGAAAAAAGGAAAGTTTCAATGTAGAAGAAAAATGAACAGTCGAGGACACGTCTCTAACACAGCTAAATACAAGTTTATTTGGTCACCTTCTTATATACGGGTGTAGGCCCGTTTGTCATGTGCGCATTCGTCATAGGCCAACTGTTAATAGGCCCGTTCGTCACAGCGGAACATTCGTCATAGGGGAATTTGTCACTAGGAACGTTTGTCACTGTGCGAACCGGATATTTGAAATTGCCCAACATATATTCACCTGGCTGTGCAAGCAATAAAGATTAGTACGGTATATTTAATTTTACTAAAGAGAGGGAACATCCAAATAAGTCATCGTTGTACTTAGAAAACAACAGATTTATTGAGCGAGATAAAAAAAAATGATATTCCGAGCTGCCACCCTCATGGTTTCTAGACGATTGCGACCATTGTAGCGGCTCACAATGATTTGAAGACGCCGTTTGCTGTCGTCGTGCTTCTTGGACACCGTCGAAGATGTCGTGCCGCCCTCCGCTTGAGCCAGCTTCATCTCTGTTAAGGATAAAAAGAAAAAAGAACACACACACCCGTGGAGAAAGCTTTTTGAGTGGGCACCGTACTGAAATTTTGAGCCACAAATGCAAAACTGTACTACAGAAAGCGTCCAAGTTCTCAGAGGATTGGGTCAATTCTTACGTGCAGTCCCCGGAGCCACGCTTCGATGCTGTTGTTCGTCCTTGTTGGCCTTTCTGCTAGTGTTGATTCTCTGACTGACCAAACCAGAGGAGGGGAGGTGGCCGACGACAAGCCGTTTCGACGGGGTCTCCCGATATACACGTCCTCGAAGTAGTCCGCCACGAGTAAGGCATCGGTGGGGAAAACCTCGAGAAGTTCCTTGAAGTCCTCGGGAATGTCGGCGACTTGCAAGAAGGCCAATGCTGGATGCATTCCCATTTGAAAATCAACAAGAAATAAAGTAACCAATTGGCTTACCTGAAGACAACAATAAGACGTATAAATAGAATGCCGCATACCAGAACAGCCAACTCGTCATCTGAATTGTTTGAACTGAAAAAAACATCCCTGTATCGCTGATGGCCGCTATCTTGAAGTCCGTGTAAGCCACCTCAAGGCAGTTGGCCCCCCATGTGGCTCAGAACGACGTCGAAAAACCTTAAAACGAGCGAACATATTTTGAAGTGTTTCAACACATATCCAATAATAGGACCACCGAGCTCTTGAATGCTCACCTTTTGTAGGTGGCTACAGATTTGTTGGGCAGCAAGCAGTAAACCATTGGCTTTACCACGCCGTTGACTGTGGCATGCTCCGTGTACAGTTAGTAGAACTGTGCCGGGGTCACTTTCAAGGTCCCGTCCGCGAACCACGTAGTCGCGTGAGCCAGACAGCTCAAGTTGCGCTCGATAGCAAAGATCTGAGGCCAGATTCATAAAAAACCTCTTACCTACGACAACTTAGCTAAGAAGTTCGTAAAGTTACGATCATCGTAAGATGAGGCGAAAACGGTATTCACAAACGCGTTCTTAAGTGAGAGGAGGAAAGTTACGACTTCTTACGGAGAAACGATGACTTCCGGTGCTGTTGCTATGCCAACGGCGTCTTCGGCAGAACGAACAACCAATTAGAGAGCTAGGCATAGTTCGGAGCACGTGGATTTTTAATAACAAACACAGGCTAACGACTCGTTGACAGACAGCTCTGTGTATGTCCTGTCCTGTCTGTGTGTAAATGTGTAGTGTTCAAGCTGATTCTTATAAACACGGGCGACCTTTCCACCACCGCTTGTCTGGGGTTCGTGTCCGTGCAGTGGTATATTGACGCTAACACGATTTAAACGCTTCGTTGACTGCTACAAACTCGATCGCTACGAAGTCAACACAACTGTCATCGTTGGTAAAAGCCCCGTGCCAGTCGTTTGCAAAGCGACGTAGAAGGAAACAAACCGCCGCGGCGTTTCTCGCGGCCTCGGAAATGCAGGAGTGAGCCGACGTTAAAAAAGATAGGTTTGAACTACGAGAGTGTCAGCAAGAGTCGCGCAAATACCTGTTCACACTCGGAGCGGACGCGTGCGTTTGATCGAAGTGCTGGATTCAGACTGCGTTTTGGTAAGCGCTTCGGGACCGATCTTCTACGATTGCAACTCGATACTGACGTGACACTCGGCAAAGAAAGGTTGGACCGGCATCGCGTAGCTCCCACAAACTGATACAGCTCGACAGTTAAAAATGGCATACTAATAACAAAGTGTACATACCGTGTTCCGAAGGTAATCCATACGGCGTTTATTTGAGCCCTATATCACACAAAACAAGGAGATAGAATCGAGGAGTCCCTTTTCGACGACAGCGTTCGTCACCGCTGCCTCGGAAAACAAGGTGATCGAGATGATAAGGGGAATCGGTTGACCTCTGAAATTTAGTTCAGCTATCAAACTATTCATACGGGGAGGGTCCACAAGAGTCGCGCGGGCATATTCCATTCAGCAAGCCAGCCGGTCGTGGGCAGACGGTCTTGGCCAAGGACCGTCTGAGCAATGCTGCGCCGGAACGGGTCGGAGTGCCTGCTAGGCCTATATATTCTGCCGAGCTCGCTTGGTCGGTGGGATCGTCGCCTTTGTTGCCTTTTCCGGGTGTCTGTGGATCCAGCGTTCATGTTCGTCGTGGTCGGTTTCAAGTACTTCTTCATTTTTTTCTTGCTGCTTGAAGTCGGGACGCGCAAGAAGAGCAGGTAGAAAAATAAATGTCCATTGGGTCGTCGCGACCGAGCAACTGAGCGACGTTGTCGGCCATGTTAATTTGATCGTAGAAAGTGCGTAAGACAGCTTCGGAGCTGTCGTAGGATTTTGTCGTAACCTGCGCAAAAGTTACGACAATTTCGTTTCGAGAATACGGATTTTCTCTCAAATTTGTCGTACGCATTTTTTTCGTCGTAAGTTCGCTTTGAGAATCTGGCCTCAGGATTCTTTCGCCGTCGCCCTCTCCGCTATCGTGGAGGAGAAAGGAGTCTTTTTTGGCTGTGGTCTGCATGCAGGTAAAACAGTCATTATTATCATAATATGTCGCACACTGTGATTTTGCGCTGCAATACACTTTACTTTGAAATCTGTGGGCATTCGATCGTATGTCGGCTCTGCAAGATGATACGCTGTACTCGAAATTCGGCCGCTGCCTTTGCTTGCGGATGGTGCGCCGGAGTGTTGGCGGTGCGGGAATCTGCAAAGCAGTGTCGTCACGGACACAGGCAACCGCAGCCAGAAGCATTTGGTGTGATGATAGACGGCCTTCCACTGGAATAAAGGACATTAATGACCTTGTTTCGGGAATACAAGAGCAGGAACAGATTTTGGTACGTACCAGCTTTTTCCTTCATCTCATGACGAACCCAAGCACGTTTATCTTGGTGTTGTCAAATGCATGCGTATGGTCTCCTGAATAAGAGATTACACGAGTCTTGGCGTGATCGGTGACTATTTTAGTTTTACAAACTCCTCTTCGCGGCAGGCCCAATACAACGTAGTTTCGAAAACCTCAATGAATGTCCTTCGTGAAGAAGCATATCGCCACCTCTCTTAGTAGTAACTACCTCCATTTAGAAATCGAGATTCGTGATATTTTTGTAATCGGAGGGCAACCGGCATAATAGACCCATCAGAGAAAAAAGCGCCACCTGTCGTAGGCAACAGCAACTAGTGGCAGCCGCCATGCTGCAGGATAGCGCGCGCCGCTGCATACGCTGCGTTGGCCGTAGACGCTAGTCAATTCCTGCCCACGATGCCAACGTACTGCTGCGTACCCCTCTGTAAGCAGAGTGGGTATCTGGACAATAAGTCTGGCATTAAGTCACGTATTCGGAAATGTACTCGTTATCGGTTGACGGCGGCGTAGCCGCGCAGACGTTTCCCTGATTAAGTGCAAAAACGGAACACGAACCGTTCTCACGCTACGCTTCCGAGTCAGGTGTTTTTAATCTCACTTTGTTGCGTTTTGAGGTAGAGTTTTCAAGTTTCAGCTATACTTCGTTTCTGCTTCGGTCCAGACGCAGCCGATGCTACTAGCGCGAGCATGTGGCCCAGAACAGTGCTTGCACTGCACGAGCACGCGTGCTTGGCAGGGATGCTGAAAGCCCGGAGCTCGCGCTTGTAGCTTTGGCTGCGTCTGGACCGAAGCTGAAACGAAGTATAGCTTGAAGAAATCAAGGCGTCAAATACAAATATAATGTTGCTCGTGGTATCGCTTGTGGACGTGACAGCTTCGCGAGCGCCTAGCTTCAGGTATGCACGAGCTCGCGGTGCTTCAAACTTGCGCGTGTAAATTGTATGTTAGGTACGCATGAAGCCATACGACCTGACGAAAAAAATTGGGTTGTGTGTGTGTTTATACAGCCTAGAACTTGGTCTGCCTCACAGGGGCGACGAGTCTCCCAGCTGTAGATGAGCAATTTAGCCAGTGCGGCACAGCCGCTAGCCTGGGGTCTTTAACGTGCACCACGCAGTAGTGGTACACGACCGCACGCCGGTACGATGCTCATCCAGATCGAAACGGGCAGGGGTGGGGATTGAACTACGACCTGACGCTTTAACCTGCCTGTAGCGCAGACATCTGTGCAGCGCGTGCTTTACGCAAAGCAACATGCACGCGCTTGCAACTTCTGCTTCACTGCAAAATTTGCTGCTCTACATTTCCCAACTCTAAAATCTCGCTCAAGAAAAAGGGACTCGACGTATCAAGTAGGAACTTGTGTCAAATACGTCCTTTACTGGTTAACTTGCGCATTGAAATTTTAGGTCTTAATTCCAAGTAATAAAACGCGATTTGACGAGCGACGAGTCAAGCGACGAAAGTCGGCTACGAGCAACGAAAATGTCTCACTGTCGCTTTTTCGCGTCGCTTGGTTTGGGATTTCTAGAAAACGACACTCATCGCCTTGGTCGCTCGCTCGTCGCTTTTATGCGGTGTGCTTCATCGCGCGACTGTCCGAGCGGCAGCGAAGCGGGACCCCTGCGCCTGTTTTGTCGCACATCCGGAGAGTACTGGCGACTTTTAACTACAGCCCGTAAATTATAACCGGTTCCTATCATTTTTTCATGACATGTTTGATGTCGTAATACAAAGATCTTAGTAATTACCTTTTTCGTGCGTAGTTGGCCTTCATAGATGCGGCGACCACGAACCCCTCAACGAGAAAGTTGTAACTTCTGTCGAATTGTCGTCCGATCGGCTCTTGAAGAAGCGATATACCTCATCATCTTTAACGGCTGGGAGCTGGGAAAGGTCTTTTACCCAACCCGTGATCGGGAAAACGCTACCTGCAGCCATACAGAGGCGAAAGGATCGACGAAACAAGAACGCTACAGCCAAAACAACCATGCCGGCCGCAACAGGGTCCTTCCCAATGGCGCCGGCCGCCCAATGTTGTTGGACTCGTTCAGCGGATTTTCGCTGTTGCCAGATTTTTTGAAAGGGGTCTATAAACCCTAAAACAGGGCACAAAAAAAAAAAAAAAAAAAGAATCGCGTTCGGTAGTTTTTTTCTTTTTTTATTGTGAACTTTATGTTCTCGAAGGTCTTTTGTAAGGAAAGTGACCCCGATAAGACAACATGCAGGCTAAACGCTGCATGCTGCCTCAACTTGGGGTCATTGGGACATGCTTTTGTTTCCCGTAGTCAACCTCACTGGCCTTGTACGGATTTAATTAAGTGGCCCCCTTTCGTAACTTTCCTCAGAAAACAAGATAGAAAAAAAAAAACGTTTAACAATCTTAAAGTCGTTGTGTGACGAACTGCCAGCGTGACGAATCACCCTATGACCAATGTTCCGCTGTGACGAACGGGCCTGTTACCAGTTGCCCTATGACGAATCAACATGTGACGAATGGGCCGTATCCCCTTATATACACTCCACGAACTTCACCACACAACCTTCCCGATCTCGAAAGCCAAAAGATAACCAAGGTCTCACATCTTTCCACCACAAGTGTCATACGACCTTGACGTTTTCCACAAAGCAACAAACAATAGCTCCCCTCATCCGGAAGACACTTGACTGAATCCTTCGCGTACACAGTACACTCTCCCCCTCTACTCTCCGACCCACAATCACAAAGCATCCCGGTAACAGAAGATATCAATCCACGTGATACACAAAGGAGGAAACCACTTACACCTTCACATTCAACAAGCACTTTACAAAACTTTCAAATCCGCAAGAATGATTTTGCACTGCTGCTAAGCTGTAACGACACCTGACTAATGCAGTTGCCCATTGATTTCATTCTTATTGTTTCTTTTACAACCCTTTTGATGTCGTTTAACTCCCTGTGTATTATCTCTGTTTCAGACCAGTGGGGTATACAATTATTACATTCTTGAACATGTTTCGCTATTTCCGAATTGGCCACGTTGTTTTTGACATTCCTTTTGTGTTCAGTCAATCTGTCATTTATACACCTTGACGTCTGCCCCACATATTTAAAGCCACACTCCAGGGGGATTTAATATACCACTCCATTACCACACGGAATAGACTTTTCTCGATGCGTTTTTGCGCATTCCCTTACACTTTTGTGGAAGGGTGTGAGACTCAACTTATAATCCGAACTAAAAACCAGATCTACATTGAACTTCTTGGCAAAAGCCTTTAAAGGGACCATCAAATGATTTTAAAATCGAGTTTCATCAACCGCACGTCGTAAAAGGTGTGAAAAGAAACACAAAAACACAAAAATAGGGAGGCAAAAAAAATTATTTGCTATATAACTTTTAAAAGAAAACGACTCTTTTGCGCCTTCCTTCCTTCGCCTGTTCACTACGATGCATCCGCGGAAAGGGAGCACGTCAGCCAAATCCAGGTCGCCTATTGGGTAAGAGCCTACCTCACCAGCACCGCGATCGTAAACAATAAATAGCCGGCGAATGTTTCCTAAAAGTTTTGTTAAATAATATTCAGATCCACATTTTGTAGCATAATTAGAGATGTGTGGCGAAAATTGCCAAATTTGATAATGCTGAGAGCCAAGCGCCATCTATCGTGTGGTAAACGAAGCAACTACTGCGCGTGCGCAGTAGGGCAGGGCCGACAGTTACTTGGGTGACGGCGACCATTGATGGCGACCGACGAACATTTATTTTCTTTGTTTTCCTTCCTCTCAAAACTCTGACTGACTGAACGTTTATTTTTCTACGTGTTCTTCCCGCGCGTGCCGACTTCAAGCAGCAAGAAAACAGTACTTAAAACAGACCACGACGAACAAGAACGCTGGATCCACCGACTCCGACGAAGCGTATAGGCCTAGCAGGCATTCCGACTCGGCGCTGCGTTGCTTCGTCGCAAGACCGTCTGCCTACGATCGGCTGGCGTGCTAAATGGAATATGCCCGCGCGACCCTTGTGGACCCTTCCCATATTATAGTTTGATCACTGACCTCAATTCTAGATTAAGAGGTGAGGTCAATCTCTTCCCCTTGTTTTCCGAGGCAGTGTTGACGAACACTCGTCGAAAAGGGACTCTCGTCGATTCTATCTTCTTGTTTTGTGTGATATAGAGCTGAAATAAACGCCGTATGGATTACCTTCGTAACACGGTATGTACAGTTTGTTATTGGTATGCCATTTTTATTCTGACAGACTGCACGTCACTGTCGAGCTATAACAGTTCGTGGGAGGTATACGTACAACCCCGGTCCAACCTTTCTCTGCCGAGTGTCGCGTCAGTATCGAGTTGCAATCGTAAAAGAACGGTCCCGAAGCGCTTACAAACAGCGCGAATACAAGACTTCCATCAAGCGCGCGCGTCCGCTCCGAGTGTAAACAGGTATTTACGTGGCTCTTGCTGACACTCGTAGTTCAAACGTATCTTTTTTAACGTCGGCTCGCTCCTGCATCTCCGAGGCCGCGAAAAACGCCATCTACGTCGCTTTGCAAACGACTGACACGGGCCGGCCCTTCTGACAACAATGATGGGGTGGTTGACTTCTGGAGTCTTCACCGGAAGACTCGCTGCACTTCCCAACAGGCATACCGGCGTATGGGACTAGTCCCATGCTGTCGCTGTAGCGCAACATATCTCATTGAATTTCGCTCAGCTGCGATGCGGCGATGAGAGGCGCCGATTCAGGAAATACGTCGGTGACATCAGCGCAGTAAAACCTACCGGCGCACCCCAACTCGTTGCCGCTAACACTCCCATTCTCCTACTGCCGAGAGAACTTCCGGTTCCGGAAACGGTCTACGTCACGGCTTCTTTTGCGGTCAGTTGGAGAGAATGAAAAAGTCGATATTTCAATAATTTTTTGTGTAGAAGTTAATAAACCGAGACGAAAACGGATGCCTGTTCGGCATTCAGTGAACATTGACGGTTTAATGTAAAAGTTATCTGGAAAAAGTAAAAAGGTCATTTCATGGTCCCTTTAAGTTGTGAGAATTTTTGTGATAAAATGGAATTACAATAGTTCTATTTTTTGGCCTTTGCATTGACTCTCCTGTACATTTGTTTGCGAGTTTTACGGATAACTGCTTCCTTACGAATTCATCCTGATAACCAGCACTGTTTAGCCTTCTCCACTGTCTTTCTACCGATTCAGCCAAGAAATGTGTACATGATCTCTCCATTGCATTTGTGATTAAATACTTTACAATACCCGCTTTCACTGTTTTTGAATGACAACTCTTTTTTGACAGCAGCGGTTTTGCGTTTTCTTTTCCATATTCCCAACATAGCCCTTTTTCATTGTGAATCATAAGGTCTAAGAACTACAGTCTACCATTCGTAGGTCGTTCGACCGTAAACTTCAGTTCCGGGGCTGCCGATCTGATCAATGCTTCCAGAGTGTCAGATAATCCCTCCCAAAAAGAACAGATCAAAATGTCATCGACATATCTTTTCACAAAACAGGACTCCGACGTCATCTCCTGCAATCTATCAGATACAATACAATCGAAAGAATTAAGGTAAATTTCCGCTAACGCCGGTGCGACACTCGACCCAATGCATACTCCCTCTTTCTGTAAATAATTTTTCCCTTCATACTCTACTATCGTAGACTGCACGTAATAATCAAGAATGGCAAGAAAACTGTCCACCGAAATGCCTGACCGCGATTGGAACCTTACCAAATTCATTTCAAGCACCCCTTTTACCCTTTCCATCAGCCGGCTCTTCTCTAATGAATAATAAAGATCCTTGATGTCCATTGACAACACATCTCCTTCCTTTCCATGATGATCATCGAGTATTGTGATCAACTCACTCACTCTTTCCACCACAATTGTGGTGGAAAGATGTGAGACCTTGGTTATCTTTTGGCTTTCGAGATCGGGAAGGTTCTGTGGTGAAGTTCGTGGAGTGTATATAAGAAGGTGACCAAATAAACTTGTCTTTAGCTGTGTTAGAGACGTGTCCTCGACTGTTCATTTTTCTTCTACTTTGAAACTTTCCTTTTTTCCTGCCTCAGTCTCGGGCTAAGAACAAAATGGTTAACATCCACCAGCTCGCCTGCGCAATCACTACATTAACAAGAGTATCTCGTCCGGCGAACATTCCAGTCAACTCACGCCTGTGCGTAGCTTCCTGTGCTTTTCTAGAGATTTGGTTAAATTCCTCGAGCACGACGCCAGCTGCCAGCTGTTTACTAGCAGTACATGGTAATACCCGCGACGGAACCAAAAAGGACAACCGCGATACTTTTTATCTGCCTCGGGTTTTAGTAGGTGCCTACCAAGGTTGCCTGTACTCTTTGGCATGTTTGTTTTCTGCCAGTTTAGGCGAACTGAGCCACACGTCTCTTTTGACCGGTTCAAATTTGAATAAATGGTAACCAACGCACAAAGAAAACAAGTTTCAAGTACTTTTTGAGATTTTTGAAATGACTTTTACTATTGAACGACTGCGTACACTTGAATGTTCAGTTCAAGAGTTTATAAAGCGTCACAACCCCATGCTTGTCACTTGCCAACAGGGTGGTAACGCTCAATGGCTCGAGCCGAGTGGGTAGTTAAGTAAGCCTGGTGGGGTAATTACAGCCGTCAAAACGCATGATGACTAGGGGGGGTGCTCAATTTTTCTTAGAGTGCCTCCGCCAGTGGGTGCAACGAAATGCCCGCGGGACGAACTGCTCAAGTTACCGCTTCTGAATAGAGGGCGCTAGGGTCGTGGGGATGAATAAAGCCCCTTGATAAAAGCGTTTTTTACAAGTACCGCCAACCATTGTTGTGGAAGCGCACGAGACACGTGCCATGAGCGGGAGCTCCGCCGCCATTCGCTTCCAAGGCCCGCTCATTTCAGTGCTGCGCCGCCATTTGCTTCCAAGGGCCGCTCGAGACATGGGCCTCGTGCACTCGCGCATTTGACGCTACTTGCAAGACAAACGCAAACTCATCGAGAGGCTTTAGGGGATGAAAGGTAACGATTGGTCCCTTTACGCACCTTTTTTTTTTTTAAGAGTGTATAGAGCTCAAATAAACGTCATATGAATTGCCTTCGCAATATGGGTACGCACACGTTTTTATAGATGTCCATTTTATTCCGACATGATGGTACACCAACACATGTTGAGTTAGAGCAGTTTTCGGGAGCGAGTCTGATGCCGGTCCAATCTTTCTGTGCCGAGCGTCACGTCAGCATGGAGTTGCGATTGTCTAGAGGCCCGGTGGTTCATAAATTCGGTTGTAAATGATTGTTCCCGAAGCGGTTGCCAAGAATGCGGTGCCAGTACGGCTCCGCTCACAGTGCGAACAGGTATTTACGTGGATCTTGCTGACACTCTTTTACTTCAAATGTATCTTACTGGACGTTGGCTCTCTCCCGCATCCCCGAAGCCACGAAAAATGCCGCAGCGATTTGTTTACATGCGCGCCGCTTTGCAAAGTCGTACGGGCCGTCTCCTTTTAGCAACAATGGTAGTTGTGTTGACTTCTCAGTGATCGAGTTTGTTATCACTTGCAGTCGACCAAGGCGGCTATCCCGTCATCGGGAAAGGTGGGCATTCGAGGCCGTTTAAATAGACATTTCGTATCATGAATATAAGTAGTATTCACTGGACGCCATATTTGTGGGTGCTGTTTAGAGCGCATGCTCAGAACGAACTCACATTACTAGGTTGCTAAGAACGGCAATCTTGATGGTGTGGAATGCACGTTGCAAAATAACTGTGGAAGCTCGCCATGAGCACGCGCTCAGCAGTCGCGCACACGGCTATGGCCACCAGTGAATACTCTCTATTACATCGCATAGCACGTACACAATCCCCCAACCACACCAAACAAGCATTATCGGAAAAACCACCCGATACTAAAACGACCGGTGGCCAACTCTTCTGTTACTTTCTTCACCAAAAAGCCTCGGTACTACGTTCAGGCCTAAGTAATATCTATGAGTGACCCTACTTCCCGTTGTGGCGCTGCTCTTACGGACATTTTGTCGTCCCGACATTCCATCAAAGCTTCACAGATATCCACGAGGTGGTTTTTGGTTATCCTTTTATTCAGTTTAAAATAGGTTTTCTCGCGTTATCCTACGAAATATTGGTATCGATGAAGTCCTATTTTAACCCGCTTCATGTTCAAGCAAAGTGATGGGCACTAGAATGTTGTTTCCGCACCCCTTAAAAAAAACAAAAAAAACACGTATACACGGAATCTGACGAGTCCTACATTTATTCAATACAAAAATAAGAACGCGTCTTGAATGCATTTCATGTCTAAAAATTCGGAACGCATGGAGGTATGTCGTTGAATATATCAAAACCTGCACTTTATTTTTCTTGTTGTGCGTTAAGTTTTGAAAAATGCATATCACATTCTGCACTAAAAAAGTGATGATCAATTGGCAGTTTATTTGCAAAAAGAACTGAATACGTGGCACGCCTCCTACAGACGCGACATTTGCACCGCAAACAGGAGCGTTAGCACAGCTGCCACCGGTAGTATGGATGGGGCCGTGGGACAAAAGAAATGATATCGATTTTGGTTGTGGCGCCATGGATGCGAAAAAGCAGGCTAGCCGCGAGCTTTCCTACACTTTCACCCTTAAGCTGATACTGCAGCCAAAGCTAAAAGCGCGAGCTAGTCGCCGCTTTTAGCTTTGAGAAGTGCATTTCTAGGGCGAGCGCTAGTTTTGTGGCAGAACGTTTCAATGCAGCGACCTCGAGCGCTCGTGCTTGTGGCGTTGGCTGCAATCTCAGCGTGATGGGGTCATGCAACGATATCGGGTTGGAATGTTCATGACTTTGCAGAGGCGCACTGGTCATATTCTGGCCTAAGTATACTCGCACAGACCGCCACTAATTCAAAAGCTTCTTTGTCACGCTCAAACTGCGAGGATAAAGGGGGACTATTTCCTTCAGTCTTGTCTTCGCAATTCTCGATGACGTAATTGTAGGATCGAAACCGCTCACCTGGCGTTTGTACTCCGTAATGCAGCCCAGATATTTCAACGATTCATTGATCAGTTTATTTGCGGCTTACCTTTCTGCTTTGCGTATCTCGACGATCTCCTCGCCGCGAGCAAGAACACTGTCACGTTTTTGACCGTGACAGATCCCGAAAGTGACAGCAATAAACCTGAAGGTCGTCAGTGTTCCGAGGTGAGATTAGCGTTTAGGAGACTAAACCTGTACATAATTTAACTTTCTTGCATTTGGCTTTATTTATTTCTGCATTACTATTAAATGCAGAAATAAACAAAGCCACACATGTGGCTTTATTTATTGTCTTTAATACCAAGACATAAATGCTCTCTTCGAAACAAGAAAGATATGCTGTCTTGGTATCAAGAAAGAAATGCTGTATTTAATACCAAGACAGCATTTCTGTCTTAGTATTAAAGGGACACTGACAGGGTATTTATATTTGCCGAGGTTTTTAGTTGTACATGACATTTGAGAGCCCAACTATCCAGAACAAAATTTCCGGGTCGAAATTTGGTTTCTTTCTGCCCAAAAACCGCCGATCGAGAACTGGCTGGTTTGAGTCGGGCTCACTCTCTTTGCTGTGGTCACGGGCCGTTTTCTAAGCTTTAGACAGAACCACCAAATTTAATTAAAGTCGTGGATTATTGAAGGCACACACTCTATATTAAAAATATAAGAAATATGACTCATTTTTGTGGCATCTAAAAACTTTGACTCCAATCCACGCTGTGAAGGTGGTGGGTCAGCGAAGCTGTGGCATCACCTGCAACGACTGCCTACTGCACTATATGATATGCCGCCGCCGGTCGCAGCACGCCGCCGCTTGTCTCTATGGCCGTTTCTTTAACCTATGCCGCTCCTATAGTATTCACGCTGCTCCTCGGGAGTCCTAACTATGCGTGGCCTCAGAGAGGCCACGCATAGTTATCGCGGTGCTGCAGCAACAATGAAATCAGTTGCTATACTCCATTTCATCTTACGTGTAAGCTCAGCGGATGTTACGAGCCATCGGAGCCAGACGGAGGCCGTATGTGTGTCTCGTGACCTCAGAGAGGGGGCACAGCGACGCGCGGATAGCCCATCACAGGCCACATCTACAGAACGGGATCGGCTAAGATAGCTCATAGCATCCGCTGCGTCCGGACGTAAGGTGAAACGGGGTAGAGGCCAGTTCTTCTTTTATATATGAACGGCTAGTGACGTCACTCCCCACGCCGCAAGCTGCCGTCGCCGCGGCAGCGGGCGCCATTATCATCCATTATGCGGCTCGCACTTCACACGGGGGCTTCGAATGGCGTCAACCTCTTTTGAAGCAACTGCAAGCCTAATCTTTGTCGGAACGCGTGGGAGGGTGTTCCTATTGGTCACATGCACCTTATCATGCGTCGGGTGGTTTTGATGCTTGTGTTGGGGTTTTCTTTATTGAAACAGATACTGAGCTGTATGCTGTATGTCTGATTTCAAAGGACCCCCCCCCCCCCCCCCCTATGCTGTTTTGCCTTCCATTATTCGCCGGGAGTTTGTATTTTTGCTTACAACGACGACACGAAAATTTTAAAAGCTGCAGATACGTTGATTGAAAAAAAAAAGTTGCACAAAGAACCGTAAGCATTCTGTGCGTTCACCGCGTAATTCTCGACATGGCGTTGTTTCGCGTATCGTGGGACTCGAGGGCAGCTGGTCGGCGATGGCAGCGGACGACGGGCGTGGAACCTTTACTTCAGAACTGTCGTTCGCGGTAGCGGCTAATTCTGTCTTTCTTCAAAAAAGAAATTTTGGACCGATTAAAAAAATTGGTATTCATCCCGTACGACATGCCTTTCCGCCAAGCCGATTCGCATGAAGACGTCGCCGACCCGTCGCCCTCTTCTCGTAGCTGAAGACATCGCTCTCGCAAAAGTCAAGCACGAAGTGCGTGCTTCGAGTTGAATATTGTCACGAATGACAATTGATGAGGCGATAATAACTAACGAAACTAAAGGTTTAATGGGGCGAGCTTGTGCCCAAAAAAAATTAAAAGGGAACAGAAGAAAATAGAGCGTCGCGGGCGTCGAAGTCGGCGTGACAGCAGAGTCGAACGCTGGGGCGAAACTGACTCCGGCTGGCCACGCGGAGGCCCCTTTGTACACGCGTCGGCTTCTGGAACAATCGGCGTAGAAGGTTCGGCGTGCAGAACATTCTAGCCTCAAATCAGCAACACGGTTCTCGAATTTAGTAGAACATTCCATTAGATTAAAAGTTTGTCAAAGCTATGTTCACGCGCACTCTGCGCGTGCTGCACGCATGGGGCACCAGTCAGCCACCATGTTTACAATTGTCTAGACTTTGCTTGCATTAACGTCCCCTCGATCTCCTCGGCAAAAATGAAAAGAAATCCTGACTGACAACCATGGTGCGATGACAAATCACGTGCAAAACTATTTGTAATTTCTCAAGTTTCAACTTGCTTTATTTATCCTCCGTTGTGCTGTCATTCTAGAAGCTCTAGGAAAAAGCGTATTTAAAAAAGGGCCTATGGAATAATTCTATTTGCCGGTCAGTCACTCTGTTATTCTGTCTGCACAAATTGGTGACCCGGACGGGATGAAATGACGAAAATGTTTTATGGCGAGCTAGATAGCTAACATTTTTCAGCTAAATGTACTGTACTTCCTGTCGCATGGCAGGAGCTTTTTTAAAACAATGTAAAGGGTTGCCAATTTGTGGAGACAGAATAACCCTTCGGCCGAAGTTTTGATGTGTGTGTAGCTTTTGTTAGTTCAAAAAGGTTCGTTTATTTTTTTTAATTTTTTTTTTTTTTTTTAAGATTATTGTGGCTGCGAAGTCAAGACTTGGTGCTTTTGTTTGGAGTGTTTTTTATGGTGATGATTTTGGGTTCAGGTTCTATAAAAGAAGGGAGAACTGAATGAAGTGGTTAGCTGTGTTTGAGACGTCGTCGTGTTTCTTCCACCCAGTCTCAGGTGGTCTAAAAATGGTAAACTTACACCAGCTCGCCTGCGCCCTAACTGTTTTTTCATTAGTCCATAGGAATCTCCACTATGATGATGATGATGATGGTGGTGGTGGTGGTGATCATGATGATGATGATGATGATGATGATGGTGATGATGATGATGATCGGCTCCTGCCTTTATAACGGGCGGGCTCAATTAATTGCGTCCAAGCCTGGGGATGAATTCAACGACTCTTGTGTTGTGTTTGATGCTACCAATCCTCTAGTCGCCTTTTCATCTGCTCGACGCTCTTCCACGAGGCCACAGTATTGGCACTCTTGCTTGTTGTCGAGTTGCCCAGCACTGTCGCTAGAGGCATGACACCTCCGTGCAGCTGGGTCGCCTCTTTAATGGAAGAAGTGGCCAATGGTCGAATTCCCCCACAACGGCATATGATGTGCTCCGCTGTTTCGCTCTGAAGCTCGCATACTCGGCACACAGTCGACTGCACATAAGTGTCGAAGCGCTGTTTGTACAGCAGTGTGCGCAAGGCCCCCGCGCGATCCTCGAACAAAACGCAGCTGCCAAACAGTTGTCGTGCAGCCGCGTCTCTGGCGTGATTATTTTTTTGTTTTTGTTTTAATTTTTTATATATTGTCAGGGTCGACTTTGTCAAGGCAGCCTCAAACAATTGCACATTCTACTGTTCTCGCACTCTCCTGCGCACCACAGACTCCCACTCTTTTTCCGAGGTCGCCTCCACCGGTTCCGTGAAGAAGCCGAACTGGCACATTGATACTTTAGACCCATGTTGTTGTAAAAAAAACTATCTCCAAACTCCGGTCTAAAAACATGCTTTTCGTGCAAGGCTCGTCAAATTATGAGGCGCTGGAGAAATGCAGCCTTCTGCGATAAGTCCTTATTTCGAACTCTTTTTGTTCGCCTTCCGCCCATTGAAAAGCATGCGGGAAGGGCCTTAGAACGCACCTGGTATCGCTGCGCCGAGCGTTCTTCCGCATCAAAAAGTTCGTCTGCTTTCCTCGCCGTCACCATGGCAACGAACGCCGAATGAATAGAAGCACGCACGGTACCGCCGCGTGAAGCCAGCAACAGCTGACGCCATTTTACGAACGCCGTCTGCTAGCCAAAGCCGAACGCGGTGTGTCAGATCAACCGCCTCCGCCGGTGCGCCGCTAGCAAAGACGACGAAGCTGAGACACGCCGACGGCGATCGAGCAAGCAACAACACCACGGGACGACTGCAACGGCGGCATTTATTCGGATCAAAGGCCGGCTTCGCCGGTGCGCCGCTAGCAAAGACGACGAAGCTGAGGCACGCCGACGGCGAATGGGCGAGCAACAGCACCGCGGGACGACCGCAACGGCGGCATTTATTTTGATCACAGGCGCGAAATAAGCAAGAACAATTTTTATTTGAATCATAACACCCGATATCCAAGTTGGGGACCACACACCTTTGCTGGGTCTTTCATGTGAACTTTTTACAGAGACACGGGGTGCCGCATTAAAACACAGCTCCGTTTGCAAAATATGGGGGCCCTGAAAAGGACCGTTTAGACCGCTACCAGAACCTATAACTGACGTAACGAGCACTTGACGAGCGGTTGGCGCATAAGTCGTCTTTATGCATGCAGGCGAGTGACGGGTTCAGCGCAGCGGATCCCTCGAAGTTTCCGGGCCGTCAGAATCCTCGCCCTGTCTGCGTCGCGGATCTAGATTTCGGCGGCCGCGGCGATGAACGACTGGAATCTATCAGTGTTTCCGCGCGCCTTGTCTCTCCTCCAAAACATGAACTTTGCAAGGTGACCAGTGAAATGGTGGCTCTCGCGCCGTCCAGATGGAAGAGAGTTTTTGACGTGGGCCCAGGTGCAATCCACCGTATTGGTGTGCGCACCAGTGTTCGCGTCGACAAAGTTAAGCTTATGGTTGACGGTGAGGTGCGTGAAGCGAGCGTCATCTGCAAGCTTGCGATAGCCAGCCCAACAATCAGTGATTATTCTTGTTTCAGGGCGGACCCACTCGGCTATTAGCCCTTGCAGGGTTTTAGCGTCACGGGTCTCCACGGGAACAAGAAAGTAGCACCCGCTGCAACGCGCCACACCGCCGAAAACCCACTGGCCAGGCCTTAAATACCCGCGATGGTACTTGTGCCGACCGAACATACTCTCGTCTGGTTCTACAGTCACGCCGTCGCCACCAATCATGTCTGAATGCATAAAGGCGGCATTTACCACAACCTCCCGACAAAGGCTCGCCCAATCAGTTATTGTCTTACTTGCGATATCAGCCTCCCGCTGAATGACGGCGCACGGTAGGTTCTGGCGTCCGGAGGATGATTTTCATGAGTTGGAGAAGCGTCAGGTGCGTGCGATCCTTCGAAAAGGGAACCGCTCCGTATCGAGACTTCGCCCCGGCACTGAACTTTGACCGACTTCCTCTTGGGCACCTCACGAATCATCTACACACCGCACCCCCCCGTGTAGCCATCCGCAGATCTAACGCGGACTTGCAGCTTGTCATCGCAGCTTCGCACTCTGGACACGCACGAAAACCCAGGAGCCAGGAGCAGGCCAACGCGCTGAAGCAAATTAATTGCTTCAAGAGGGTCTTTCATGGCGCCAAGAAGACGGCACAAGTTGAACGCTATGGCACTGCGATGCTCGCCTCTGGAAGAACAAAGCGCCGAGGGGGAACTGCGCGCTTCTTTGCATTTATTATATTTATTTCATCCGCCATTTTATACCTCGTGACACAATTCTAACAAACTCATTGGTTGATCGGTCGGACCACACCATCGCGTGACAAAAAAAAAAAAAAAAAAAAAAAAAAACGTTAAACGTATGTTACGGACAGCATCGTCACAGAGAAGGGAGCAGTCGAACCCAACAACAAAATGAAGTAACAAAGTGAATAAAAAAAAAAACTAAGAAGGGAGCCTGGGGAGCCGTTGGAGTTTCGGACGGCGTCTTCTTTGATGAGAGGAGCTGCTCTGGCCAGAGCGGCCAGAGCAGCCGTGTTGCTCTGGCTGCTCGGAATATTCCTTTTTGTTCTTTTTCTTACTCTACAGGGTGCCACGACCCTTATTTGAAGCTGATTTGTTAAAATAATAACAAACAACGCGTTGGAACGGAGGAGGTAGAGAGTCTTGGCGTCACAATTTGACGTGGTAGAAAAGAAAAGGAAATAACGAATGCACAATACATACCGTATGCCAAGACCGTTATACTCCGCACTTGGCGAGGCCTTATGACGCAGCCGACGACCGTTAGGCTATTTATTTTGTTTCTTTTGATTTTTTATCGTGACGACTACTCCAATGTGCCTCGGAGTCTCCAGCGGAGCTCCTCTCATCAAAGAAGACGCCGTCCGAAACTCCAACGGCTCCCTTCTTATTTTATTTTTTTTATTCACTTTGTTACTTCATTTTGTTGTTGGGTTCGACTGCTCCCTTCTCTGTGACGATGCCGTCCGTGGACATACGTTTGGCGTTGTTTTTTTTTTTGTTTTTTTTTTTTTTTGTCACGCGATGGTGTGGTTCGACCGATCAACCAATGAGTCTGTTAGAATTGTGTCACGAGGTATAAAATGGCGGATGAAATAAATATAATAAATGCAAAGAAGCGCGCAGTTCCCTTCGGCGCTTTATTCTTCCAGAGGCGAGCATCGCAGTGCCATGGCGTTCAACTTGTGCCGTCTTCTTGGCGCCATGAAAGACCCTCTTGAAGCAATTAATTTGCTTCAGCGCGTTGGCCTGCTCCTGGCTCCTGGGTTTTCGTGCGTGTCCAGAGTGCGAAGCTGCGATGACAGGATGCAAGTCCGCGCTAGATCTGCGGATGGCTACACGGGGGGGGGGGGGATGATTTGTGAGGTGCCCAAGAGGAAGTCGGTCAAAGTTCAGTGCCGGGGCGAAGTCTCGATACGGAGCGGTTCCCTTTTCGAAGGATCGCACGCACCTGACGCTTCTCCAACTCATGAAAATCATCCTCCGGATGCCAGAACCTACCGTGCGCCGTCATTCAGCGGGAGGCTGATATCGCAAGTAAGACAATAACTGATTGGGCGAGCCTTTGTCGGGAGGTTGTGGTAAATGCCGTCTTTAAGCATTCACACATGATTGGTGGCGACGGCGTGACTGTAGAACCAGACGAGAGTATGTTCGGTCGGCACAAGCACCATCGCGGGTATTTAAGGCCTGGCCAGTGGGTTTTCGGCGGTGTGGCGCGTTGCAGCGGGTGCTGCTTCCTTGTTCCCGTGGAGACCCGTGACGCTAAAACCCTGCAAGGGCTAATAGCCGAGTGGGTCCGCCCTGAAACAAGAATAATCACTGATTGTTGGGCTGGCTATCGCAAGCTTGCAGATGACGCTCGCTTCACGCACCTCACCGTCAACCATAAGCTTAACTTTGTCGACGCGAACACTGGTGCGCACACCAATACGGTGGATTGCACCTGGGCCCACGTCAAAAACTCTCTTCCATCTGGACGGCGCGAGAGCCACCATTTCACTGGTCACCTTGCAAAGTTCATGTTTTGGAGGAGAGACAAGGCGCGCGGAAACACTGATAGATTCCAGTCGTTCGTCGCCGCGGCCGCCGAAATCTAGATCCGCGACGCAGACAGGGCGAGGATTCTGACGGCCCGGAAACTTCGAGGGATCCGCTGCGCTGAACCCGTCACTCGCCTGCATGCATAAAGACGACTTATGCGCCAACCGCTCGTCAAGTGCTCGTTACGTCAGTTATAGGTTCTGGTAGCGGTCTAAACGGTCCTTTTCAGGGCCCCCATATTTTGCAAACGGAGCTGTGTTTTAATGCGGCACCCCGTGTCTCTGTAAAAAGTTCACATGAAAGACCCAGCAAAGGTGTGTGGCCCCCAACTTGGATATCGGGTGTTATGATTCAAATAAAAATTGTTCTTGCTTATTTCGCGCCTGTGATAAAAATAAATGCCGCCTTTGCGGTCGTCCCGCGGTGCTGTTGCTCGCCCATTCGCCGTCGGCGTGCCTCAGCTTCGTCGTCTTTGCTAGCGGCGCACCGGCGAAGCCGGCCTTTGATCCGAATAAATGCCGCCGTTGCAGTCGTCCCGTGGTGTTGTTGCTTGCTCGATCGCCGTCGGCGTGTCTCAGCTTCGTCGTCTTTGCTAGCGGCGCACCGGCGGAGGCGGTTGATCTGACACACCGCGTTCGGCTTTGGCTAGCAGACGGCGTTCGTAAAATGGCGTCAGCTGTTGCTGGCTTCACGCGGCGGTACCGTGCGTGCTTCTATTCATTCGGCGTTCGTTGCCATGGTGACGGCGAGGAAAGCAGACGAACTTTTTGATAATGCTTCACAGCGCACAAGATCAGACACACTTAAAAACGAAAATCACGCATACAGGAAGAACACTCACGCAGCGCTGACTGACAACTCAAATGTATTATGCCTCATCTTCATCTTCACTCACTCCAATGCAAATGGCAGTGAAACAAAAAAAAAAACAAGGGTCATATGAAAAAGAGAAAAGGCAAGAACAGAAAAAGGATTAAAAACAAAATATAGAAGGAAGAAAAATAATAGAAGGAAAAAAGTAATGAATTCCTTGTACAGCGGACGTTGCTAGTGTGCTTTTTCTATATAGTTCAACTCTTTTTCCGTTAAGGCTAGCGAAGGAGTGCTAACACATATTCTATCTAGCCTTACAATGTTTGCGGTTTCTATTATTTCCCGCGTCGTTTTGTCCCTGCTCTGTCCCAGTATGGTGCATTTGTCTAGGAGGGGAGAACATCCACACGCTCTGCAGTGGAGGCCTAAATGACCCGAGTTGGCATTTATGGCATTGTTGTGGTGCTCACGAAGTCGGTCATTTAGACAGCGACCCGTCTGTCCGATGTAACACTTGCCACATGTGAGGGGGAAGGAATAGATGACTCCTTCATTGCAGGACACGAACTTGTTCAGGTGGTTTTTGATACATCCAACTGGTCGACTAGATGTCCCGTTGACCTTCTTGCACAAGCTAGAAAGTCTATTTGGCGCGGAGAAGACAACGTCTACGTTGACTCTATTGGCCATTTTCTTGAGCTTGTGGGATAAGTTGTGGATGTAGGGAACTATGACAGGCCTTGTGGTGCGGTCTCTGGTTCTGCGTGTTATAGCTCCTTCCTGCTTAACCTCCCTGAGTAGGACTTCGGCAACGGAAGTTAATAAAGACGGGGGGTAGCCCGCTAAAACCAACCGAGAAATTTGCATGTTGAAACTCGTAGGGATTGTGTGTTTGCAAGATTTTTCCAGAGAGTTTTTTAGGCATAGTTTTACAATGCCTCTTTTTACCAGCTTAGAGTGGGCGGAGCTATGGTTGAGGAGAGGCTTCTTTGCTCGAGGTTCGTACGACCAGCAGGTGTGATTGCTTTCGAAAAAGAGTCGTAGGTCCAAGAATCTTATAGATCGCTCAACCGGAAGCTCGTGGGTGAGTTTTAACGGGTGAAGGCAGTCCTTGAAGGTGGACAGAACACTGGCCACTAAGTCGGGGAAGGTTCCATTGTTAATACTTCGCAGCGCACAACAGACAACACACCATCAAAACAGATACACACAAAGAAACAACACTCACGCAGCGCTGCGTGAGTGTTGTTTCTTTGTGTGTATCTGTTTTGATGGTGTGTTGTCTGTTGTGCGCTGCGAAGTATTAGCATGTTTAACCAACTCGCCCAAGCTGAAGTATTGACCAAGTTCCATTGTTACTGTCAAGTGAAATCAGGTAATCATCCACGTACCGAAACACACGCACTACTTTGGACTGGTCAAGGTTATGCTGCAATAATCTGTTATGAAATGCCAGAAAAAGGTCACTGAGTACGGGAGCTATACAAGAACCAATACATACCCCCGTTTTCTGCAGGTATGTTAAGCCTTCCCAGGTGGCAAAAGTAGATTTCAGGTAGGTGGTTATTAAATCTAGGAAACCCTTGACTGAGACGCCTGACGCGTTTTGAAAGGCTATGACACCAAAGGAGTCAACGCTTTCTTCTATGCACCTAAGAAGACGGTCTTGAGGGAGGGCATAATAAAGGTCTTTGACGTCGATGGAAAAGGCGTTGAGACTTCTATCTGTGACATCATGGAGGAATTGCCAGACCTCATCTGAGCTCCTAATCAGGTAGGGATCATTGATGTCAAGAAGGTTTAGTTTGTCTTGGAGGAACACTGCGATGGACTTTTGCCAAGTGCCTCGTTCAGACACAATGACCCTGAGGGGGCAATCAGTCTTGTGTGTTTTTGCACTGAAGAAAATCTGAAGGCTCGATAATTTGCTTTTGTCGATGGATGAACAAAGTTGCTTGAGGTCAAGAGAGCTACATAACTTCTTGGCTTGGCTTTTGATCTTACTTAAGGTGATATCTTGATGGCAATGGAAGACTGACTCAATGGCCGTTAAGGCCTTATTGTCAAACAAGGCCTTGTGCATGAGCACAAAACCGCCTTCTTTGTCTGCCGGCAGGAGAGATAAGCTATGCCCTCTTAAGTAGGTTTCAGCCCTTTTAATGGACAGTGGGCTGATCGGGGTTGTATGGCGCGAGAGAATGTCCACTCCTTCTGAAATACATCGATCATTTTCCGTATTAGAGGCTCGCTGTGAAACTTGCCTGACCAAGGAAAGTAACTCAGGTGCCGACTTGCGGGGTTCAACCGCGAACTTAGGACCGAGGCTGAGTACCTGCTCAACGCTTGGTGGAAGAGGGATGTCGCCTATTACATGCAAAGGGTGGCTTTGGTGTCGTGTCTTTCGGGGAGTAAGGGATCTGAGATGCTTCAAAGTGAGTCGCCACAGATATTCGGTTGTGCGGTCAGTGAGGTTGGAGTACTCACGCCATGCTCGTTTTCCATAGGGTGGACTCAAATTGTTGCATAACTGTACGAACAAACTGTTCCGGTATAGTCTTGTCTGCCGGTACCACTCAGCTTGTAAAATCTTGCACAACCTTCTGCCGTGGCCTACTGATGGGGCAAAGCCTCCAAACAGTATCTTGACTTCCGGAGGTAGAAGATGGACCCGGAGGCAGTAACTGAACGTCCGCGCTTGGCAGATGCTAATGGCGATGAGGGTCACAAGGACGTCGGGGTACAAATGAAGATGCAGAAAGGGGCCCGATGTACTAGAAATGAAATTGGTCAGAACTTCAGCTTGGGCGAGTTGGTAATTCATGATAATGCTTCACAGCGCACAAGATCAGACACACTTAAAAACGAAAATCACGCATACAGGAAGAACACTCACGCAGCGCTGACTGACAACTCAAATGTATTATGCCTCATCTTCATCTTCACTCACTCCAATGCAAATGGCAGTGAAACAAAAAAAACAAGGGTCATATGAAAAAGAGAAAAGGCAAGAACAGAAAAAGGATTAAAAACAAAATATAGAAGGAAGAAAAATTATAGAAGGAAAAAAGTAATGAATTCCTTGTACAGCGGACGTTGCTAGTGTGCTTTTTCTATATAGTTCAACTCTTTTTCCGTTAAGGCTAGCGAAGGAGTGCTAACACATATTCTATCTAGCCTTACAATGTTTGCGGTTTCTATTATTTCCCGCGTCGTTTTGTCCCTGCTCTGTCCCAGTATGGTGCATTTGTCTAGGAGGGGAGAACATCCACACGCTCTGCAGTGGAGGCCTAAATGACCCGAGTTGGCATTTATGGCATTGTTGTGGTGCTCACGAAGTCGGTCATTTAGACAGCGACCCGTCTGTCCGATGTAACACTTGCCACATGTGAGGGGGAAGGAATAGATGACTCCCTCATTGCAGGACACGAACTTGTTCAGGTGGTTTTTGATACATCCAACTGGTCGACTAGATGTCCCGTTGACCTTCTTACACAAGCTAGAAAGTCTATTTGGCGCGGAGAAGACAACGTCTACGTTGACTCTATTGGCCATTTTCTTGAGCTTGTGGGATAAGTTGTGGATGTAGGGAACTATGACAGGCCTTGTGGTGCGGTCTCTGGTTCTGCGTGTTATAGCTCCTTCCTGCTTAACCTCCCTGAGTAGGACTTCGGCAACGGAAGTTAATAAAGACGGGGGGTAGCCCGCTAAAACCAACCGAGAAATTTGCATGTTGAAACTCGTAGGGATTGTGTGTTTGCAAGATTTTTCCAGAGAGTTTTTTAGGCATAGTTTTACAATGCCTCTTTTTACCAGCTTAGAGTGGGCGGAGCTATGGTTGAGGAGAGGCTTCTTTGCTCGAGGTTCGTACGACCAGCAGGTGTGATTGCTTTCGAAAAAGAGTCGTAGGTCCAAGAATCTTATAGATCGCTCAACCGGAAGCTCGTGGGTGAGTTTTAACGGGTGAAGGCAGTCCTTGAAGGTGGACAGAACACTGGCCACTAAGTCGGGGAAGGTTCCATTGTTACTGTCAAGTAAAATCAGGTAATCATCCACGTACCGAAACACACGCACTACTTTGGACTGGTCAAGGTTATGCTGCAATAATCTGTTATGAAATGCCAGAAAAAGGTCACTGAGTACGGGAGCTATACAAGAACCAATACATACCCCCGTTTTCTGCAGGTATGTTAAGCCTTCCCAGGTGGCAAAAGTAGATTTCAGGTAGGTGGTTATTAAATCTAGGAAACCCTTGACTGAGACGCCTGACGCGTTTTGAAAGGCTATGACACCAAAGGAGTCAACGCTTTCTTCTATGCACCTAAGAAGACGGTCTTGAGGGAGGGCATAATAAAGGTCTTTGACGTCGATGGAAAAGGCGTTGAGACTTCTATCTGTGACATCATGGAGGAATTGCCAGACCTCATCTGAGCTCCTAATCAGGTAGGGATCATTGATGTCAAGAAGGTTTAGTTTGTCTTGGAGGAACAGTGCGATGGACTTTTGCCAAGTGCCTCGTTCAGACACAATGACCCTGAGGGGGCAATCAGTCTTGTGTGTTTTTGCACTGAAGAAAATCTGAAGGCTCGATAATTTGCTTTTGTCGATGGATGAACAAAGTTGCTTGAGGTCAAGAGAGCTACATAACTTCTTGGCTTGGCTTTTGATCTTACTTAAGGTGATATCTTGATGGCAATGGAAGACTGACTCAATGACTTTTTGATGCGGAAGAACGCTCGGCGCAGCGATACCAGGTGCGTTCTAAGGCCCTTTCCGCATGCTTTTCAATGGGCGGAAGGCGAACAAAAAGAGTTCGAAATAAGGACTAAACGCAGAAGGCTGCATTTCTCCAGCGCCTCATAATTTGACGAGCCTTGCACGAAATGCATGTTTTTGTGGCCATCCCGCGTCCTGTTTTTTTTATCCGGAACATGGGTCTAAAGTATCAAACTGCCGCCGAACTTCTACTTCAGCTGGTAAAGGCGCTTTCGGAGGAAGAAGAAGCTTCCGTGCTCTACGAACGCTTTTTTGTTAGTGCTCGGCAATTTCGCAAAAAATTTGGCGTTTTGGGGTTTCTGAAAACATTTACCAACGAAAAGGACGTCTTAGAAGCCTCCTCTACAGACCACGGAGCTGTCAGAAGATCCCAGTTCTAAATATTTGGCTTCGAAACATCATCGGCCCCATGGACTCGATCATCTGCATCGTCTAGATTGCCACAACGCCGAATTTCCCATTTCAAGAGCAACCCAGGGCCTGACTTACCGCCCTCAACATCCATGAGTGAGCACCTTTCTAACGAGACGCAAGGACTGATAATGACCTCACCACTTCCACCGGCTACTACATCCCAAAGGCAAGATGACCCACAAAAAGCTATCGAGAAAAATACAACTTATGAGACAGAAACTGAAATATCAAGTTGCGAAGCTTCAACTGATGATGAAGGCGAATTTCTGCTCCCTAAAAGAAAGAAACGAGTCCGGAAAAGCTCTGGATCTAGTGCGAAAACGACCATTCCTAACGGCACAGCACTAGGAAATGTTGTCATATTTACACCGCAAGATCCACAGATCAAAATAAAAACCCTTAATCCTGTCAAGCTAACCAGTGCTCTAAAAGCCAACTGCCCAGAAGGAATCATAAGCATTCGTCCTAAAGCCTAGTTCACATGCAGCGGTTTTGGCCCTAGAGCGGCGCGATTTCTGCCGTCGCGGCGCTCTGGCCAGCACCAGCGATTGAGCGGCACGAGCGCCGCGACGGCAGAAATCGCGCCGCTTTAGGGCCAAAATCGCTGCATGTGAAACAGGCTTAAAGCGTGTTTCACATGCAGCGATTTTGGCCCTAAATCCTAGTTCACATGCAGCGGTTTTGGCTCTAGAGCGGCGCGATTTCTGCCGTCGCGGCGCTCTGGCCAGCACCAGCAATTCTGCGGCACGAGCGCCGCGACGACAGAAATTGCGCCGCTCTAGGGCCAAAACCGCTGCATGTGAACTAGGCTTAACGCAAGACTAAATATCCTCGCCGTGGACACACGTAACTTTGACACAACCACAACACTTCTGCCATCACCACATTGTGTGGCATTCAAGTAAGAGCTTATGAACCACGCACGAACAGTATGGCAGTTGGTGTGATTCATGGTGTATCGGTTGACACCACCGAGAAGGAAATTCTCGAATGCGCAAAATCAGAACCCTCCGTCACAAAGGTACGCAGGCTGGGAATATCAGAGTCTGTAGCACTTACATTTTCAACTTCACATGCCCCAGATGCTGTTCACATTGGCTTTGTACGCCACAAGGTAAACCAGTACTTAGAGAAGCCAACACAATGCATGCTATGTGGACGACTAGGGCACGTCGCAGCAGCGTGCATATCACCTTTGTGCATACGATGCGGCACCAAGCACGAGGGTACCGATTGTGACGAGACACCACATTGCGTCAATTGTGGACTTGAACATCCCACTACCTCACGCCAATGTCCTAAATGGCACAAACAAAAGGCCGTTGCTGAATATCGTCGCTCCAATCATGCAGACTACCGCACGGCGAAGGCCGCTGTCAAAAAAGTGTCATCGTCTACTGCTCCGGAAGCACCTCGGAAAATAATATCTAGAAAACTACAAAACGTGATGCCACAGTCAACATCCAAAGAAGGCAGCAATAGACAATTGGTTGTTGCCCAGCGCAAGTTAAACCCCAAGAAACCAGCCACGGACAATGAAGTTCCACTTAACGACACGGCAATGTTTCCTCCCCTCCCTAACAGGGCTGCCAATACAGACAAGGTCGCAGAAACACCAACTAATCTCACGGCACCAGCTCCCACTGTCGAGGAATCGCAGCATAATTGGCAAAAACATCATTCGACTGAGTCCGTCAGAAAAGGAAATACTGGACTTGACCTCCATCAAGTCGATGCCGACAAGGAACAAGCGATGGACACGTCGAATGTGGAGAAGTCTCCTGAGCCAAAAAGGCAAGCGTTGCCGGAAACCTCATCCAGACCTTCTCCATCGCTGAATATGGGTGACCTTTTACTGGCTGCAATCAATGCTCTCCGAGTCTTCTTTCAACAACTCTCATCACCATTTGCCAGCACCCTAACTAAATTTATCGACACAGCGATCCCATTTATCCAAGGATGGTTCTCTCATTGAGGATCAAATTCAACGAGCTACCATCTTTCAATGAAATGCCAGGGGATTGAAAACACGTCTTTCGGATTTTCGTCAATTTATTCGAAAGTACCGTTTTCCTATATTAGCCATATGTGAATCTAAACTGGGTAGTGACTTCCGCCTTTCGGGGTATGAAGTATTTCACTCCGCACGGACGTCAGGACCAGCAAGAGTTATGATTGCTGTGCGCAAAGAACTCACATATGTTTCTTACGACGTTCAACACCATCCGGATAATGAATATGTATGTGTAACCATCCAACATGGAAAGTGTAAGGTTTCCGTAATAGCAGCATACATTCCACCCGGGGTCAGATTTGAAGAAAAAAGACTCGAAGACATTCTGAACAGCTGTCCTCCTCCGCATATATTAACCGGCGATTTTAACGCACATCATCCAGTATGGGGAAGTCTGCACATGAATACACGAGGAAGACGCCTGGCTGACCTCGCTGCTGCACACCACCTATCAGTATTAAACGACGAGAGCTTAACTTATCTACACGGTACAACCTGCAGCAGCTGTCTGGATGTGACATTTATGACAAACACCATTCTCTTTTCTGCGGACTGGTTCACTGATATCGAGACGCGCGGAAGCGACCATATTCCTACCTACATAATAATCAAGTCGTTCCAAGGCACACCAAATAGAAATACAGTTCAACAAACACACTGGGATACTTATAAAACCTCAATGGAGCAGGCTTGCAAGAACACTGCAAGCTTGTCTACGTTCGAGAGCGACATTCTGAAATCGAGGAAAGCTGCTACCAAAACTTACAACCTTTCAAGTAACCAATCCACCATTGCTTCAGAATATGAACGCTTGCGCGCAATTCGCCGTCGAGCAGAGCGCAAAGTAAGACGAACAAAAGACCCGAATGATTTGCGAGATGCCCAGAAGGCCCAAAGGCACACGAGGCGGCACCTACAGAAACTTGGTTGGCGACGCTGGAAATCTATATGCGCTTCAATGGACCCCAAAAAGCCATACACCAACGTATGGAAAATTGCACGTGGACTAAAAACACCCCCCCCCCCCCCCAATCAACTGCGTCCATTTAAGGCTTTAGCTTTGCATAAGCAATGCTCTGAGAAATGTATCGGCGAAGAATACTGCACTATGCTCACCAACTCATCAAATAGCCAACAGCTGGGTTCCAAGGATAATGTTGCCATTCCTTCCAGAACGAACGGGAAAATGAATGACTCGTTTAGTATGCAAGAAATGGAAGCTGCACTCGGTTCTACAAATGCGAAATCGTCACCCTGCCCTGACGGTGTGAGGTACTCAGACCTAATCCACCTGGGATCAGAGGCGAAGGCGCGGCTTCTAGCGTTTTTCAACATCTCGTGGGAAACCGGTGTTGTACCTCTGACGTGGAAAAAAAGCAGGATAGTTCCCCTACTTAAACCAGGCAAGTCAATGCTTGAGATATCCTCTTACCGCCCTATAGCTCTTGCGAGTTGTATTGGTAAACTGATGGAGAAAATGATCCTCTTTCGTATCGAATGGTATCTAGAGCAAGACGGGTATTACCCAAATATAATGTCCGGATTCCGGAGAGGCCGAAGCTCTATTGACAGCGTAATTGATCTCGTGACTTCAGTAGAACAATCTAAGTCGGAGAGGCGCATGTGTGCCGCTGTATTCTTAGATATCAAGAGCGCATTCGATTCTATCACTCATAGGGCCATTCTAAAATCCTTAGAAGAACTTGAACTGGGTGGTCATATATACCGCTGGATATCTAGCTATCTCGACAACAGATTTATTTACATCTCCACAGAATTAGGAAATACACGACTCTTTCGCGTAACCAAGGGAGTACCACAAGGAAGAGTGCTGAGCCTAACACTTTTCCAACTACCGCTCATCAGCCTTGTTAAGACACTTCCTAACACAGTTCATGCTTCGATTTATGCGGATGATATTTGTATTTGGGCGTCCGGAATTACGCGATTGCATATAAAAGCAAGACTTCAGAGAACATTGGATATCCTGCATCATTACTTAACATACCGGGGACTACATATATCAACATCAAAGTCTGCTGCAATCGCGTTCACACGCCGAAGCATGGACAAATACCCACTAACTATCTGCAAAGAAAAAATACCTTTCGTAAAGAAGCATCTCTTCTTGGGCGTCATCGTTGATCGCGGTCTGACATGGACACCCCATATTCAACATCTTAAGAAGAAGCTCTCAGCCTTTGTCCTACTGACCCGGTTCATCAGTGGCACAACATGGGGAGCGACAGTTCCTGCTCTGCTGCGTCTTTACCAAGCTATTTTTGTGGGCATCTTGCGCTACAGCCTCCCCGCTTTCAACGGCACGTGCAAAACAAATATGAAGATGCTACAGAGCCTACAGGCTCGAGCTCTGCGCTGCTGTCTTGG
The DNA here is from genome assembly GCF_016920785.2 of Ixodes scapularis. Classification (NCBI taxonomy): domain Eukaryota; kingdom Metazoa; phylum Arthropoda; class Arachnida; order Ixodida; family Ixodidae; genus Ixodes; species Ixodes scapularis. The sequence continues at coordinate 151,082,628 of NW_024609868.1, forward strand.
TCTCCCTCGGTCAGCCTCCACGCCAGGCACTATAGCCGAATCCCGACACTTCCCAGCATGTGTTCTTCAAATTCAAGAAACCTTAAGAATACATTTACGGCATCTAACCAGACATAAAAGACATTATCTAGCCGATATTATGTCGTCTAGACCATCGTCCAATTATGCTCGTGTTTTAGCACTCTACCAACAAGAATTTCCATCAAGGTTTCTAACACCAGAAATTGCAGCTACTCCACCTTGGACCATACCTACGCCGCTAATATCCCTCGACATTCCTGGGATACATACAAAACGCAACACTCATCAGGCGGTGCTGTACCAACATACAATGACCGAACTCTATGGATCTCATATATCTCGTATACACGTTTTAACCGATGGTTCTACAAGTAAAATGAGCTCAACAGCCGCTGCTGTGTTACCTACCAGAGATATAACTATTAAGCACAAACTAAGTCACAAAACATCTTCAACAACAACCGAACTGATTGCCATTCAAGAAGCGGTGAAGTATATAAAAAAACAACAACCTCAAACATGGACAATCTTCACTGACTCCAAAGTGTCCTTGAAAATTCTACAATCGGCTATGGTACCTAGTGGTTACCAAGAACTTGGTTTGAACATCATGCTACTTTTAAACCGCTGCCGAGTTAAAGGACATGATCTGCGCCTCCAATGGATTCCAAGCCATAGTGGGATTTCTGGCAACGAGGCAGCAGATGCAGCGGCTAAATCTGCCCATAAAAATGTGCGCACCTTGCGGGAATCTTCCAGCTCCGATTCCCTCAGACCCTGTCTCCGGATGAATATGACACTTCAATACTTCGCTCTCGGCAAAAGGGTTTATTCACTCACTCATTGCCTTGGGGGGTTTCGGGATCGGGGGACGGTCATCAGCGAGGCCGGGGGAGAGTCCGCTGCCACAGCAGCTTCTCCGAGTCCCAGCGGTGGTCATCCACACCGCGTCATGGGGACATCGTCGTCCAGAGTCGCTGTCCGGTCCGCTTGTCGAGTCCGCCACTCGACGTAGTGCCCGCACTCCCTGCGCCAGCTTCCAGCGCCGTCCGAGCTCGCCTCCGTGACCGGTCCCTTGTGTAGTCGGCAGCCCAAGCCCTCTTCCTTTGTCTCCGTTGCCCTTCTTAAGACCTTCCCAAGTCCTTGTCCCGCCGACCGTCCAATCGGGAACCTGCCACGAGCCGATCCTCCGACGTCAGCGCTGGGTGAGGGGGGCGCTTGCACCGTTCCTCCCAGAGAGCTCGGACATTCCGCGACAGGCCGGCGACTGGAAACGGGAAGGTCACAGGGAACGAAGGAGCGCCCGACAATACGGCGGCGGGGACCGGCAAGGTCACGGAGCGCGGGGGAGCCAGGGAGAGGGTCCCCACACCTCCCCTCCCTCAAGGCTCGGACCCCGGGGGGCCTGAGGTTGCGTGGTCCCCAGGACCCTTGGCAGGGAGCTCGTTCAGCTGAGCGTCGCCGATGACGACGAGCACCCTCGATGATGATGATGGCATCAAACCAGCCAGGTCAGCGGTGAACGTCCATTCACTGGGAAGCTCGTGACCGACGGAGCACGGTCCACGAACTGGTCCGGAGCACCACAGCTCACAACACGGACGGGCACTCAGGCACACACAACACGCCGGCTCTTAAAGTTCGCTTCCGTCCCTAATGTAACAGACAGCGAAACGCGCAAAAACGAATAGCGGCACGCTATATCAGACAGCGCGACGAAACCAAAATCTTTCGATCGTTGGACATGCCACGTAATAAAAACGAAACTCTTCATCTCAATACTAGCAGGCAGGCAATCATCAAGAACGTCACACTACACGTTCAAGAGGTACATAAGAGGAAAACTATTCCTTAACTAAAAGGTATGAGCACTCATTGCATACTCAAATCGTACATACGCCCACTATACAAAATTTGCTCCTATCAAACTCAACCGCATTCTTTTAAAACAGTAAGCAATCTACCAGAGCGTCAGAACCGCACACCTCTGACAACAATATCAATCTCCCACACACTCGCGAAGAACGCACAAAGCCTCAAGAACTAAGAATAACCTTCCGTAGAACAGAAACGGTCACAAATCCAGTCCCGTTCGCGAGGTGCGACTCAAAAAAACACGCTGCCAACAACCCATGACGGGCACTCATGCACTCGGCGTTCACGCTACCCGAGCTACAAACACGCTACAGCCAAGCTACGCAGCACGCCTTCATCAGAAGGGGTAATCACCTTACTGAGAGGCCGTTGTTCCGTGGTACCGGCCACTTACACCCGTACAAAGGGAACAGTACCTGGATCGTGCGAACAGCAGATCTCATTGGACAGCCTATTTACAAAGCTTTGTCCGTAACGTCTGGGCATCTACCAGACGTTACCGCTTCACTGCTCGGAGGCGACCACCCAACAGGAGCGACGAGCGCGTAACGGCGGTCCGCACCGAACCCCGCACGGGCTCGACAACCGCGACAAGCGCATCGACGCACGTTAGAGTTCTCCCCCGGCCAAACCCCGAAACCGCATAACTAAAAAGTCTTCCAGCTGATGAAAAGGCCGGCCGGGATCGAGCAATAAAGGTACGCCGTCAACGCGTCTCGCGACTCTTCAACGTTCTCGAATCGAGCAACGTGTCCACATACAAACGCAGTAGGTTACGCACAAAGCTCGCCCCCAGCCAAGTCAACACGCCGCATGACTGAAAAGTCTTCTTGCGACTGTGAGGACAGGCAGGGTTCGAACAATGTAAGTATCCCACACGCGCACCTTTCAAATTCCGCGCAACGAGCGCGATACCAAAATGCCAAATAATCTAACCGGCCGGTCTTGGAGATGACGAGCTAATAAACTATATTTGCTCTGCATAAACAGTTTCCGCAGCGTCGAAGTGTCTACAGCATTTACCGTCGCATTCCAACACCCGCTACCCATTCATGCAAAGGCTGCAGTTAGTACAGCGACGGGCTGACCCAACGCACAACAGTTATGGGCCGCCGACGGCCATGCCGCTGCCATAATTTCTAGGCTTCCCGGGCACGTACCCGCCGACGTGAACCGTACGTTTTCCCGGGACAACCGCGCATCTGTACAGGATAAAACTATGAACAACTCGTCACATCATCGCAAGACCGCCACTCTCCTCGTGCAGGTTTTGACTGCGCGAGCCCAGCTCTTTCCTCGCCTAGCTGTCTTTTCTCCCCTAAATTTATAATTTCACTCTAGTTCAGGTCTCTGCCCGACCAATTACGCTTCCTACGCCCTCGCGTCCCTACGCGAACCCAAGCACGGCTGAGAACCGTACTGTATCCGGCGGCAGCGCAAAGCGCGCGCTTGCCGCCGCTCCTCCGGAGGCGGAGAAAACGAAATGAAAGAGTAACTACCGCCGCGAGGCTCAACCATCGATATGGCGGTGTGAGGATCCGGAACCAACTGTGCGCACAATTAAACGGGATCAACCTCACGACTCTACAACCAGAAACGCACGGGTCATCCCCATCGCGTCAGACTGGACTCCACGGAGCATTACACACGCACAGCCACTGATAAAGTGAAAACGGAAACTCGGTGGTTTTCGGGATTCCGATGTCCACGCACCGGACATCGCGTATCCGGCACAATTTAGTGGGCTCAGCCCCTAAATGTAGCCTCTGGCCACAAGGTACTCGTTCAAAGCGATCTTGGTCGGAACCACAAGAGCGCATCCGTACCTTAAAACGCTGTCAACTAACGAAGCTAAAACCGCGCTGACAGCTCAAGCTAGGCCAACTGGGAGCTAGCATGCGGTCAAACCGAGACGCTAGTCTCCTCCCGGACAAAATGCAATGCGGGAATAATTTCCAAACACAGTCCATGCAACCGCCATCCGCAATGGGAGCGTTCTCCACCCAAAGCGATGCCTCTTTAACGCGTCCGATCGGTAACAAATGTTCCAAAACATTACATCGATATGCGAGCAAAGGCGGTTAGGCGCGTCACATCTCCCGAGGCGTGAGCCGGCATCTTTCCCAGCAGAATTGGACGGCCGGAGGCGTAGGTGGGGGGGACGCCCGACGCTACATGCCTCGAGGGGTGCGGTAATTTCGACGCACAGAGCGCTCTTGCTCAGCAGGATCAACCTGCCAGCATCCAACGGTGCGCTGAACAGCAAAAAGCGCTTCTAGCAACGGGGGACAAGCGAATTACTGACAGGCTGGGGAAAAGGGTTAATCCCTTAAAACAGCGGTCAAAATCCGCGCCTTCTAGTCAGACAGGCGATAATGTCACGACCTCCGTGCGGCGCTCCCGCAACGAAACTTCGTGCGGCGCTCCCGCGACAAAGATGACCCCCAAAAAGAGCGCGAAACAGTGCCCCAATTCAACCGGAAGCAGGTTAGGAATCGGAATGCCTGCCTGATCGAAAATCAGGCCCCACGTTGCGGCGCCAGTTTATGCGGGCATCTTCCAGCTCCGATTCCCTCAGACCCTGTCTCCGGATGAATATGACACTTCAATACTTCGCTCTCGGCAAAAGGGTTTATTCACTCACTCATTGCCTCGTGGGGTTTCGGGATCGGGGGACGGTCATCAGCGAGGCCGGGGGAGAGTCCGCTGCCACAGCAGCTTCTCCGAGTCCCAGCGGTGGTCATCCACACCGCGTCATGGGGACATCGTCGTCCAGGGTCGCTGTCCGGTCCGCTTGTCGAGTCCGCCACTCGACGTAGTGCCCGCACTCCCTGCGCCAGCTTCCAGCGCCGTCCGAGCTCGCCTCCGTGACCGGTCCCTTGTGTAGTCGGCAGCCCAAGCCCTCTTCCTTTGTCTCCGTTGCCCTTCTTAAGACCTTCCCAAGTCCTTGTCCCGCCGACCGTCCAATCGGGAACCTGCCACGAGCCGATCCTCCGACGTCAGCGCTGGGTGAGGGGGGCGCTTGCCCCGTTCCTCCCGGAGAGCTCGGACATTCCGCGACAGGCCGGCGACTGGAAACGGGAAGGTCACAGGGAACGAAGGAGCGCCCGACAATACGGCGGCGGGGACCGGCAAGGTCACGGAGCGCGGGGGAGCCAGGGAGAGGGTCCCCACAACCTTGAAAATTCCTTATTTCAAGTCAGAAGCTAACTCAACAGTGCGTAACGTAGCCAAACTCCTGACATTACATCTATGGGCTGATCCCGAATACCATCACTCCCGATTATACGCCCTCGATCCACATATGACATTTAGATATCCGTCTGGACTTCCACGCAGGTCCCAGGCAGTACTACACAGACTCCGACTGGGGGTGGCGTTTACCCGACACTTTCTACATCGAATAAAAAGAAGAGACAGCCCTAACTGCCTAGTCTGCGATGTCCAGGAAACTGCAAATCACCTTATCTGTGAATGTGCCATCTACGCCGTGGAAAGAGAAGACCTTCACAGAACAATTCAGAGGCTAGACGACCGACCTTTCTCCTGTGACAAAGTGCTGGGCTCGTGGCAGTCCACGGAACATTCAATGAAAGCCACAAAAGCCCTGGTACGATTTCTCGAGGACACCCAGTTGATGCAATCCCTGTAGGCGGGGACTGCATCAACCGGGTGTTAACTATTCAACCCATCATCATTTCAGCCCTCTCTTCTCATATTCATTAAGCACCTCATCCCACCTTTTCATCCCGTAATCCTTTCCCCTGTGCAGAGTAGCCAGCTAGGACAGAAGTCCAGGCTTACCTCTCTGCCTTTCACTCATCACTTTAATAATAAAGGCGCTTTCGCCAGCAGCTCTGCAGGGAAGTATTATATATGTATATACGAACAGCCCTTTGGCCCAGCGGCACTGGTTCGTGAGTCGAAGCCACCTATCGTAGGGAACCTTGCTTGTTGCCTCCCTCGCTTCGAAAGATGCCCAGCCCGGATCTCTGTGCATCTGCCTCATTCGCCACCGTGCCATGGCACCCTAGCGCTTTGCGTTCCTCTTCTCGTCGTTTGCGCTCCAAGCTTGTTCTCACGTATCTGGTACACACACCACTCCGTTGGCGAATGTAAAACCTGGCATCACCACCACCTTCTACATTTCGGCGCTCACTTTGAATCTGCGCTTACGAAGGATGTTAGCTCCTCGTGTGGCGGATTGACGGAGGTGGACGTAGTGATCTTTCAGATTGTCTGCCTCGTTGGACAACTCAACACTTAGGTAGGTATACATGTTCAGTTCCGGTAATACGTCAACATACAATCTGAGGCTATCGAGCTTTTCTTTCTCAGTGCCCCCGAATTGTATCACGGCGGACTGTGTTGTACTTGAGACCAAGCACGGCAGCCTCATCAGCACATATGTCGAGAAGTTGTTGCATCTCCGTTTCACAGCCTGCCGTCAGCACAATGTCATCCGCGAAGGTCAATCCTGGTAGCACCCAGTTCCCGCCCTCTCCGTTTTCCCGGCCCAGTAGCGAGAAGCCCAGTTTTGACTGTATCAACCGCTCCTCTAGTCGCGCGACATACAGCATGTAGAGACACGGCGAGGGTTAACATCCCTGGCGCAATCCACGTATTACTACGATTTCTTCTGATCTGACCTCTCCCACCTGAGCTGTCCCCGTGTTGCCTATATATAAGCGATTATTAAGCTTGGTCCGCTCTGTCGGCCTATCGAGCTGCTCCAGCGTTGATAGAAGCTTGTCATGTAGAATGCTGTTATAAGCATTTGCGACGTCTAAGAAGGTGCGTATTATTCCTCTCTATTTCTTTCGAGTCCCTGCAATCCACTGTGTAAGGGTGTAGACGTAGTCTTCCAGTCGTCGGCCACGACGAAACCCTCCTTGGAGCTCGGTTAGAAGACCCTCTTTTTTCCGGCCATGTTGTCAAGCGCTCTTTCAGGATGCATGTGAAAACCCTGTACGCAATACTAGGGACTGTAAGAAGCATGTAGTTCCGGAGGTAGTGCCGATCTCCTTCTTTCTTCGGCAGAAGTACAACTTCCAGTCTATAGGTACAGGCTGTCTTCCGATAAGAATGTCGGTGAAGATCTCAGCTAGGTGTTCTCTGAAATTCATCTGTGGTGTTTCGAGGACGCATGCTGGCATTTCATCCAAGCCTGGAGCCGTGCTGCTTTTGGTGTGGCCCAGGGCACGTACAGTAGGCAGCAGGACAACCTTCTCGTTGGTACTCGCGAGTGTATATTCTGTGCTGCTTTCTATGGTGGTAGTTTGGGGCGGCACCGTTTTCCGTGGTGCTGACACCTCCCAGGTATTTTCAAAACTTCCTTGGTACATATTTTCGCACTTGAGCGTATTTTTCCTTAATTTTATCTAGGACTGCAGCATCCACCTTTTGTTGTACCGGTTGTTTGGTTGCGTTGTTTTTCTGTGTTCCTGGTATATGTTTTACCTTTCTGCGGCGTCGTGGCTGGACCCCGTGCGGAGATTGAAACGGTGCTGCCGATTCACCTCTTTTCGCAATTGAATTAGAGCATAGACCTTTCCATCCCACCATCGCTTTCGACGCCTTCGTCCACCATGACAATTTGTTGGATGCTGTCTTTCAGTTATTTTAGTGTATCTACGTATTCCACGTGACCTGATACGTCCTGCCTCTTGCCGCTAATCTTAAACATTTCAGCTACCTTACTCGCAGCCGTATGGGAAAGACACGGCTGACTTGTGTCCTGCCGCATTTTTCTCCCTTTATCCTACACTCCTTTAGACAACTGCAGAATTATTCTGTTGTGATCACTGCCTAGACTATTCTCCCCCACTTGGTCAATTTGGGTGCGTACCGGGTATTGCCCCAGACGATGCGACATCAGGGCGTTGTCAATGCAAGATTTGCTTTTGCGTGTATTCCCTATATATTGGCCTTCGCAAATAAAGCGTAGATTGATCACTTCTAAGTCTAGATCTTTCGCCACTTTTCGTAGCAGGCGCCAGTTGTCCTCCCATTCATTAAACTCATGTAGATGTCCATCAAAGTCTGCCATGACTAGCAGATATTTTCCGGTTGCCATTTGCCATTGTTCGTGCATCGTTAGCTATACAGTCCGTAGGTACACGGTTCTCCTCGAGGCACGCGCTACCCTCTGAGAGGTACAGAACACACACTGCTACAGGGGTGCCTAAAAGTTCCCCACTGAACCACGTCGTTCCTTGCACCCCTGGAGCTCTCTTTGCCAGTCTGACCCACTGCGCCAAAAGGCCCTCACTTCACCTCCACGTCGCTGTCCTTATACGCGATCGCATCCAGCCCAGCGCCAATAGACTTCTTCCAAAACTCGAAGTGCCCCATCGCGGCGAAATGCCACACAGTGCACCCTGGGAACTTGTTGGCCATTCTGTTTCGGTTTCGATTGAGGAGCTTCAATTCATGCAATCACGCCGTGACCGAACGCGCGGCTTGCGTTTTTGATTGTCCGACTTCCCACAAATGTACAATACTCTAAGTATTTTATAGCGATATAGAAGGAAGACCGGGGCACTTTTCTTGGTTCCCTACATGCCGGATATTGTGCCTGCGTATGCAAATGTATTAAGACGTGACTTGTCCCCATACCCCACGATTGTATCTTTAAACTCACTTTCAGTAATCCTGTCTAGTACCAGTGAACCGTAATTGAAATTTGGTAACTTTGAGCCCTACACGTATTTTGTTTGCCAAACGTCCGCTTGGTGTTACGTCATTGAGCAAAAAACAAGCCGCATCCTCACACTATACTCACAGTTGAGCCCAACTTTGGCGCAAGAACTTTTAAGGAAACGGGATAAATTCGCACTCGCTACTGCACAAAAGCTATTATGAAGTCCCTCCCGTGTCATCATATATCTCCCACTAAAATATTATTCCGATTAGAGATTAAGTTTTCGCCAACGCTGAGATAGGTTAGCTACGACGGAGTCCCTAACAAGCGTCCCCTACTCCTCGCACAGCCTTTTTGGATAAGCCTTTACCGACGCGCGAGATCTATGTCTGAACGGTGGCTCTGAAATTATCTCAGCATACTCAGTCAGGAAGAAAGCAAACATATAACAAAGCTTATGGCCATTAGCAACCGCCAAATGCGTTTGGTATTCTTTACTTTATTTGACGCACCGCATATGAGTTCACGGCGTATACTTGCTATCCGCCGAACTGTGCGACATTCTTCACGCAAGTGCTCGACTGTTGCTTTCTTCAAAACGGGTTGTATGTGTGAAATTGCCTATATGAGTGCAGGATAACCTCATGCGATCTTGAATTAGTCGAATCCAAGCGTGTAGGGTGCGGTGCTGCGGGTGAGTACAGCTATAAAGAGTTAAGAAGTGTTCGATTTAAGCTTTTCAACGGCGTCTCCCAGTTTTATCTCGCGTACTCGGGTGTAATAAAAGAAAAAAAACAGTAATTGAAAGGTAATTTTGTCAATGAACGCCTAAAACAAGTAACAAACTTGCTGACCAGAAACACTAATGTAAAGTTTCGAGCTCGGTGTACGTGAATTTACCGGTTGTTACAGCGTGTTGACTCGTACACACGCAAGATCCCCGAGCTTCGCAGGGTCGAGATTCCCAGCACTGGATTGTCCACATACCTCGAAACGCTAACAGAAAGGCTAGAGTACGAAAAGACACAAGCATCTGTCAAGACAAGCTTTACGTATGGTTTGGGCTTGTGCTGAAGCTTCGAGGTCTGGCCATTTAGGTTTATTTAGAGACCGAAAACAATGCGCTGGGAACCAGGAAACATGAGATAACGGCTGTTTATAATCCACGCTGTGCAGTATGATCTCTTCTCGATGTGTCGATCGAAACCGAAACCATGCCGCTTTCTTCCCCGGCCAACTAGCTCCCATGGTGCAACGCGCACAGTGTTGCTCACAGAGATTTATTGAAGTAGTCTATTGGGGTGTGCAGGGGGTTCCTTAAAGTCTCTCATATGAGTTTCCGCCACTCCGAGCAGCAACATATCAGCAGCCTTCGTCTCTTGGAAGAGTTCTTGCCACTTCTGTCTCCTACGCGCTCCTCGTAGATTTAAGAACCCTTCTGTTACCGCTGCCTGCCGTCGGCACTTTCGTTTTCTTCTTTTGCCTCCACTTTTGCGCCGTATATTGCTGAGGGAACCACATGATGAGTTGTGTCATCAACAACAGCTGAAATGCATGCAATCCTAGAAGCCCTTTTTATGATAAAAAAACTTAACACCACAGGCAGTTATTGTCCTAACGGATTCTCGTGCTGCACTTCAACAAATCCAAAGGCCTCGACAAATGTCACAAGTAGCAATATCGCCAATTCAATTTCAAGATCACTAGAAGAAGATGGTTTCGAAATCGCATTTCAGTGGGTACCAGATCATGTCGGATTACATGGAAACGAAAAGTCAAACCAACTTGCCTCCAACGCACACAATGTTTCTATTAGCATCAAGACGCCAGATGATTCTAGAAAATATTACCAAAATATAAATGAACACACCTGTGATTTATCAATAACGCTCCCTTCCCCTATCCAAGCGTGTCTAACAGGAAGTCTTCGACGAGCAGAAGCCACACTTCTCTTTCGCCTACATACAGGAAGTGCGCAGACAGGAAAATTACTTCACCACTGGAAAAAACGCGATACAGACACCTGTAACGTATGTGGTGTTACCAAAGATGTTACCCATGTCCTAGAAGACTGCCAGAGATTTGAAAAGGAAAGGAAAGATCTCGCATCAGAGTTAAAAAGACATCACTTCGTCGTGGAAGACATTGCAAGCATTATTTTCCCATCTGGTACCCGTGCTCGGAGGAAATTACTTCAAAGGATATCCCTGACCTTCCTTAAAGCCACTGGGCTACAAGGTCAACTAAAGAAGCAGAGTGATTTTCTAAAGTTATGAACATACGAAAGTGCTTTCGTGATGAACAACTCTACGCCTCTCGCCTTTCTCTTTATTCTTCTCTTTCTTTCCGCTCTTCTTTTACTGTTTTAACATTTTTTTTTTCTTTCTCGGAGCGAACAATGTCAGCTTATCGGCTAGACTAACCCTCTCCGTATTTCATTATTATTTTAATAAAACGATTTTCTCTCTCTCTCTCTCTACATATCAGATATTGGCTACTTGCACCGTCTCTCGTTAGATGCGTGCAAACAACCAAAAATCAATAAAATCTAGCCGATAAAAATAAGATAATGCAATGATATCCTGTGATAATTAAGTTATATTTGTTTTATTAGTCGAGGAAAATGTTCTGTACCCTCCCAGGTAGCAGAGCTTGGGGCCATAATTTTGCAATTTTCTGGACGTTTTCGGCCTTCAGAAGCCCGAACAAGCCAATGTAGAGCCAAATCTGACTTTTTTTGGCAAGAGTCTGGATACTTTTGGCCCTAATCAACGTTACTAAAACACTCAGTTTGGAAACTCACCCTTGAAGCCTGGGCCGCTGGCGTCCATCAAGATCGAGCTAAATACGATAACAGCGCCACCCTTTAGCGACGAGTTGAAACATGAAAGTTCTTTTACATAGCTACTGCGAGATGGCCATCTGAGATGGCACCACCGGCCCTTGCCCGACTCGACGTGCAGCCGTGCAGTTCCCAGAGGGGACGCTGCGGGAGAAATGGCGGCGTTGCGATCGCCATTAGGTCGGTTCTCGAGTACGGATCGGAGCCACTTTCTTAAAGCAGGCTCTATGATAGAGCCTGCTTTAATAACCGCACCCGCCGTGACGTCACAAAGTTAGTTTCTATGGCCTCCGTACGTGAAGTCAAGTCAAGAAATAGTTCCTTTTCGTTTTTGCGGTTACGCAGCGCATTCGCGACATTTCGAGAGAAGTGGTCGTGTTTTATGGCCCTTCTGCTAAAGTAAACAAAAAAAAATGGTAATAAGGTGCACGTTCGATCTTAAAATTGTTTCATGGGCCCTTTAAGCAAATCAGAGGGGTAAAGCCTCCGAAACGCGCGATTTCTCTCCGTAGAATAACGCGTAGGACAAAAACGCTTGGGCGAAAATTGTCACGTGACTTGCTATGACAGGCTGATAAGATCGCTGGGGCCGTAGTCTTCGCGGTTTGCCGAGTTATGGAGATGGGTAGGGGCCGGGTGGGGGGGGGGGGGGGGGGGGGGCGGGGGTCCGGTTTATGAAATGCGCTCGTCATTGTTATGCAGCTTTTGTGCGCTCGTGGTCGTGGTTTTTCGTCATAAACAGCCGGAATACGTTCGTGCTAGCTTTTCGGTAGTGGCCGATCTCTTCGTCAGAGTCGTTGGACGCGCTTCGATAAGAAACTGCTCAACGACGACAGCGATATTTCCGTTTAATGTGGGCGACCTTGTTCTTTATCGACCTTGTGTTTGTGTTGCTCTGCGCTTCCCGAGTCTGATTATGCATTTATCACGGATTACATGGCATCGCTCTTTTATCAGTAAGTACACTGCAAGCATGGTTCTGATATACTCGCGGTCAACTTTCTGTGGCAATCCGAAGAGAGAAGGAAAGCGCGTGTACAGCGGTAGGTGCACCCTCTCCCCTAGCATTGCCCGCATTGCCACAGAAAGCTGGCCGCGAGTATAGTAGTCCTGCTTCCTCTCGATTCCCACAGTCATTCGTGCTTGATTTATAAGTATTGCTTGGCATAAAAACAGTGTTAATTAAATTTCATAGTTTGCTTTCCGTTTTACATAAATATAACTTTTGTAGATGTGTCAAGAATAGGTTGTGTGCAGTAATAGTGGTTTAATAAACTTCTTGGAGCGATAAAAAGCAAACTTGTTTGGTCGTGCATTATTTGCACGATATTGCGCCAATACTAGGCCGGGGGCGAAACGGCTATACGCCAATACCTAACAGATATCTAAAGCTGATGCAAAACAGGACATTTAGCTGATATTGGAACCGAGTATCGGCCGGTACTGGCACGACACTGCCAATTATCGCCGTGCTGATTGGGAACGAAGATGATGACATCTGGCCATCGTGTTTCAAACGATTATTTAATATAAGTTTGTTCTGGAGCGAGTGGAAGAGCATTTTTGTGTTACACCTGAGAAATGCCAAACTTCGGCAGGCCTCTGGGCTTTCTTTGGCAGTTTTGGCACATATGTGGCACCCTATAGTGGCTAGCCAGAAAAAAGCAAAGCTTTGGCACGTCCGGAATTCCCAAATTAGATTTTACTTTGGCAGTCATGGCTCAAGTATGGCACTCGCTTTGTCACTGCTGTGGTGGACCAGAGAAAAGCCAAACTTTGGCATGCCCTAGGATCGCCCAGCTATAGCTATAGTTAGGCAACGTAATTTGGCACTGACAAACGCCATGGAGCAAAACCTGGCTGGGCCAAAGTCAGCCCCTTAGGTTTGCCACACTTTTTCCAAAGCCGTGCGTTTCTCTTGCGGGCTACCTGGAATCTGACAGTTTTTGTAGGTTCCTGAACCAAAAGATAACGTAATTTCCTTCACTGAATTCCGTTGCGTTTTTGTTCAATAAAATTTATTAAGGCTATACATTTACATCAAGGGTTCCCGCAGGGCTGGGTAGACCTCACACGACCAAGTAAATCATGCGAAAGCTACTGGCCTGCTGTACCACGGTCTCACAATAAATTTATTTCGTATACAAACATACTTTTAAAATACCTGCATCTACAAATCTGACTCATTGTACTCTCATCAACTATAGACCGCGACAACTTTTCTTGGCAATGCTGTGAAAGGTACAGGCACGCGTTCCCTCTCCCATTTTGAGCGCTGAATAAGCCTGTGCGCGGGCTTTCCTCCTCTCCCCAAAAATGCCAAGAAAAGTTGTCGCGGAATACAGTCGTGTGGTGAGTTGTACACTGTACACAAATTTCTGGTTTCCGAGAAGTTTGGAAAGGGTCGTCTTCTGACAATTCCGGCGAAATTGCGAAACAGACGTTATATAATTGACCACACGATAACCATTAAGTTAAATATATGTGCAATCATCAGCTCACTCAAAAGACCCTTCCCACACCTGGCAGATATCATAGGGCCATCCCTGCGATCTTCTACACTGCGAAGTTATGCACCGTCCATGCAGAAATAGATTCTGTTAACACAGCAATAAATCTCGCATTCTAAATCAGCAAATAACCAAACATGTTCGACACAGTTGTACATGAATATATTGTGGAAGGCACAGCACTCATGTCGATTATCACTGGTGTCAGATACCCCACAAGCACGCAGTAGATATCAACGAAGCGTTCTGTTCGCGGCGTCTTCATACAATACTGTGTATTGGCGTTTCATTCACTGTTCTCCGCGTAGAGTGCGAGCGTCTTTTCTTAGACCAGGTGCAAAGGCAGTCTTCAACACAGGCCCCTAATAAGTCCACAATAATGACGCCGAACTTACACAACGTGCTTTTGCGGTGGTTGTTAAGGTTCGTGCAATAATGATTCACCTGAACCGTTTGTTACAAATGTTAATAGCGCGTTAAACGAGACCAAAGTCATTCCTACCGGCATTCCGCGAGTTGTCCGCAGTGTCATCGTAGACATCGCGACCACTGAAAGGAGCGGCGTAGTCATCTCTGATGGCATCGGCCTCGTCGTGCTCGTAACCGGCGGGGTTGTCGTCAAACTCATGAAGTTGGTCGTTGCCATACCTGCTGTCGACAACGTCTCTGGCGCCTTGGACGGAGGAATACCAACACGCGTCGTAATCTTCGAAATTGTAGCCGCCATGGTGCGAAGAGTTGGCGCTTTGAACGCAGCGCTGGTAATTGCCGTGTACCCCTCCGCTGTATATGTCGTAAAGGGAGCATGGGTGATCGCTGATGCTATATTGATAACGGTAGTTCGGCCTCAAGAAACTTCCTTCGGTTCGGCAGTTGTTCTTTGTTGTTTTTTCAGCATGGTGAAGAGAAGAACTCCGAAGGTCATCAGCACTGTTATCAACAGAATGATACGTGTTGTTAGGATAGTGATCTTCTACCTCGTGCTTAAAGAATTGGTTGTTGCAGCAGTCGTCTTCAGTGTTCTTGCAATCATTGCTGCGGATATGATAGTATTGAGGGTCGTCAGCGAATTCTTCGAAATGAGTGCCGTGGTGAGTATGACTGTCGTCGCTATTGCTAACGAAGCATTGTCGTCCGTTGTGCTCATTCTCATCTGCGATCTCGATCTCATCGACGCCATTGTACTCCAGGTCATAGCTGTCTACGGTTTGGTGGGGGTAGTTATCAAGCTGTTCGTGATTTGTTTTTCCAGTGCCGCTTCTAGTTTTCTGGACGGCCCTAAGGCCGCCATAATATTGATAGTCATTGTACTTGGCAAAAGTGTCAAAATCGTCAGAATATTTTTTTCCAGGTTTCTGAATGTGATGCTGGTCGTCGCCATGATCGTAGCAGTCACCGATGTTCTGAGTGGAGGGAATAGCGAAGTAGTGGCAATCCTCATCGGTGGCCTTGTAGGCATAATTTAGATCATTGGTGCGGATATCCTCGACACAGCATTCAGGCCCTGTGCCTTCGTTATCATTGCTGTTGATAATCAGCGACTTATAGACAGCGTTGTCCAGATGATCGACGCACCTTCTGTGAGTGCGGCAAACACTGTTGGTAGTGCTCTCGTCGGCATAGCAACAGCTGTCAGATGTGCAGTTGTTGCTGGTGTCGTCAATGTTATACGGGTGGTCATTGATGTCGTTGTAACCAATCCATCCGGCATCGTAGTCCGCCTCACGGACGTCGAGAGCAGGAACAACACCCAAGCTAGACGAAGATCGCCGAAGATGACTAGGCACAAGATTGGCGCAAACATGAGACACCGTCAAAGCGACGTTAGGGCAAGAAATATGCTGACGGCTCTTTCGGATCTTCCCAAATCCTCTCGGGTTCTGGATGACCCGACAAATGTTACCACTCTCACCGGCTGAGTCACGCTGACTACTCTGTCCACCCGGAACGTCCACGGTGGACGATTCTGCTGTCACCACGACGTGGTAGAGCAAATGCAGGCTTCTGGTCACCGATTTAGGGACTGTTTTCGATGAAATCCAAGCTGATGGGGTCGTGCTGCTGCTCCTTCCAGAGCTGTACGTTGATCTCCAGGAGCACATAACAAACGGGTCCGTCTGAGCCTCACGCGTTCCACAATCCCCGAGAACGAAGGCGCGAGGGCCGATGCTCGCAGGAGCTACGATCACGCGCTTAGACTTGGTTGTTCTGCCACTATCCTATTCTATTCTATGGATGGATCCGGCTGAATTTGTCTTCAGAAAGAAATGCTATAAAATTTAAAGAAGTCTTATCGTTTTATTAAGACAACGCGAGCTACATTTTTTGTTTATTTGAAGGGGCCATAAAACTATTTTTCAACTTTTCCTCTTTAGCTTTTGTCCTCGACTCAAGAGCGAAATGACAAATCATCTTGTCGTGACAGTATTTTACGATGACTCCGAGATTTCGCCGTGTTTTTTAAGCACACCATGAAGCCTGTCATTCTCAACGTAAACTTATTATGGTGTACGCTAGAGGTTCAACCGGTGATAGTGTTTATGGGACTTGGGGTTTCAAATAGACCGATCTCACCAGTCAGTTTGACTACGCCACCGCTGCCGCAATGCATGGAGGGAACTTTAGTCTTTCTGCACGTGCGACAACCCCGCTGGAGCTCTGCACGTGAGGAGCACGAGACGAAACGAGCCCTCGCATGCACGGCTGTCTGCCTTCTGTGAACTAAAGTATGGCGGCGACACGCATACGCCGAACGCCTAGTGAGATCGGTCCATTGAAGCAGACAGCGACCACTCCATTTTTGCCCTGCCCCTGTGCATTCCTATGAAACATGCGTGCAAATTTTGTCTCTCCTCCGGAGAATACCAGGAAATAACTTTGTTATTTGGGTTATAGCGGATAGTAGGTAACTAACTCAATATTATAGGAGTAAAATTGTTTTAGTTACACTATTTTTCCGATCAGTGAGCGATGTTTAACTTCCAAGTATTCTGGGCCCAGTAATATGTTCCACGGCAGGTGTGTAAAGAAAGGCAGCGAATCTAAGCGAGAGTAACAGTCGAAAAGAACGCAAGTCTTGCTCAAAGAGTG
Organism: Ixodes scapularis; assembly: GCF_016920785.2. NCBI lineage: Eukaryota > Metazoa > Arthropoda > Arachnida > Ixodida > Ixodidae > Ixodes > Ixodes scapularis. Next base: position 151,099,609 of record NW_024609868.1, read on the forward strand.
CCAACGTCTCGATGACACGAATATTGATTATCTTGGAGATTTATATGTCACAGAAATGACCGCTAAGAAGGTAAAAGTAGGAGGAAGAGGAACTTTTTATTATAGTGCTGAATTTATCGAGCGTTAAGCATTTTCTGTTTTTTCCACATATTACAAGTTTCCGAGCATACAGAAACGCTAGAACGGTAGAACAAACTTACCGTTCAACCCATTAACGAGCTGCAGACTGGATCAAACGAATGTTATTTATTGTAAATTGCATTAATTACTCGGCATTATTTATTTCGATGCTCTACATGCACACGCAGGTACAAACCCAGTGTTAGTGCGTAGTTATAGACGTATTTATTTTTGGTATGATCTCTTTTTCTTTGGTACGTAAGCTCCTGTAGAACTGCGCCGATGACTCGGTCGCGCTAACATTGTCGAACAGTGTACTACATAAATGCATGTGCGAAGCCATTTTAGCACCGTTATTGATGCCATGAATTTAAAAAAAAAAATGTATCTGACCAATATTTTTGTCTGCATGTCTGACAAATGTTCCAAGCTATCTAGTAGGCACGAATTATTTGTGGTATTTGCTCTCATATTCCAGCACAGGGAGAAAATTCAGTCACTTATTCCATATAAATGCATTACCGGAAGTAAATTTCAGACTGGCTGCTGTCTGCTCCAATTTGAAACCGCAGACAAATGCCAGTTAAACCTTCCGCGTATATTATAATACACAAAAATTGTATTCTGTGTATATGCCTTGGCGTGGTTTGGGGCGGAGACCTGAAAAGGACTTCGTTATGAATTGGTCTAATGTGTATATAGACGGGGGGGGGGGGGGGGAGGAAATATGGCGAGGCCCTGAAAATGGCTTTGTATTGAATTACTGGGAGGTATATTGGAGGGAACTCAGGGGAAAGTATACCTTTTGAAAAAAAAAGTGGCACTATCACTGAGTGGACCATAAACCCCTACGAATAATAACTTAATGGCAGGAAAATATTCAAATCCATTATCACGAAGTTTTAGCTTTAGAATACGGAAAAAAAGTTTGAAATAGTAAATTGGATTATACCTAAAGTAATAAAATAAAATAAAGAGACATTTATACTTTAATGAATCCCATAATACATATTTGTCTTTCTATAGTACAGATTCAAAAAAATAACGCAAGCAAAAGAAACCAGTTAAGAAACTTCGTCGTCGTCTTAACCAAGACACAAGAACAAGAAACACAAAACTAAATGGGCGATAGTTTAAACAACGCCATTTTACCCTGAATTTATACCCAATCAAATCCCGCTGACAAAACACAAGCCCGTACCCGATTTAATAGCTTCGCAGCCTCCCTGTTTTTTGTTGTTGTTAATTGGCTTTAAAATCAAAATTTATTTTTTGACATATTAGAGTCTCTTCGTTAATTTTATTTGGTTTAAACTTGTTATACGGTTTGGCGGTACACGTAGAGAGAAAAATGTTAGTTTTATTCATTTTAGCTCTCACTTAGAAAATGAAAATCAAAATGTATGTTTATACGGCCGGACATTAGTCTGCCATAATGGGCGCCTAGTCTCTGAGCTGTAGATGAGTATAGTTTAGCCAGAGCAGTACACCGCTAGCCTCGGGTCTTTAACGTACACCACGCTCAAGTGATTCACGACCGCACGCCGGTACGATACTCATCCAGATCGAAACAAGCAGCTGTGGAGATTGAACCCAGGATCCCTGAATTCTGCAGCACGAGCTTTCGCTCCACGTGCTCCTAGGTGGTGTGCTCTAGCACACTCAAACCCCGGTCATTTTTTTTGTCCGTTATTGTTCATTGACAGACAGCAAAGGAGCAGCACCACCAGCAGGCCAAAATAAATTCCACAAATCGAACACTGAGAATCAGAGCAGCAAGTTGATCTGCAACCTATAAAGTTGCGACCAGAAATGACAGTTTTGTGGCACCTCTGCCGCCACTGCTGCCAAGCTCATAGATATCCCTGGTCCATCGGTTCTTCTAGCCCAGTTCCCTGGCGGCCTGCAACCCCTGCTGTGGATCGTCGAATCAGGGGCCCGCGATGTTTGCACCGCTGATAAGGTGGTCGTCAGCGCGCGTCTTCAGTTGATGAGGCAGCAGCTAGGCTGGAAGCCCCTGTAACGTTGCGTGCAGAAATGCCAGCTCCTCTGCAGCCGTTACTGCCAAACTCCCTACGTCTCCTACACCCAAAAATTTCACTTTTTTTTTTTTTTTAATATATAATGCACAATGCGTTTAAAGACAGGAATAATGCTAACGTCTGGAACATCCAAGCAATAGCCTATTTTCAGTGGTCAAATATTATGGAAATGGTAAAGAACCAAAAATGCCCTCCCCCCCCCCCCCCCCAAAAAAAAACAACAATAATAATAAATAGTGCCCGTGTATTTCTATTGGTGAGAGTTGACCTGGGCGTCTTGCCATCCAGAACTTGTCCTTCTTATTGGCTACAGCAAACAAACAATATGCTATCAGAAACAAACTTCTTTAGAAAGTACCCAAGGGAATGGGGGCGCTGCCGAGCATGTTGAGCTAGGGTGCCTATATGTCTGTCTGTCTCAGGGTGAAGACATCCATTGTTGCCCTGAATGTGCCAGCGCGTGACGCTCTCGCGCACTTGGTGCGTGACTTGGGCGGTAAAATGGCGTCTATGCATTAGCCAAAGCTACGCGCTCGTGCTGAGTGACACCGGATTGCGCGCACTTCAAAATGCATAGAAAGAACGATTGGGCGGAAAAATGGCCGAGATGTCACCACTCAAGCAAAAGCGCGCGTGTGTATGAAGGCACTCTATGTTGAGCTTAAACACGAAATCGCCAATATATGGTTGTGCTAGTCGAAAAAAAATATGTGGTCACCTACGAACGCACCGACCCAGCGGCTCCCGAGAGAACTTTTCTCCACTCGATCGAGCGGCCCCGGAGAGCGTCATGTTACCTTAAGGGCCGCCCACACTAGCGAGAAAACGCGCGTGGCACGCCGATCGCGGCAAGTAACAAAATGTCGCCGAAGCACAGTCAGCGCCACGAGCGCGTGCAGAGACACGCCCTTTATCTTGCCGCTTAACCGATTTATCGGCGCGCCGGGCGCGTTTTCTCGCTAGTGTGGGTGGCCCTTTACCCGGCTCAAGTGCTGCGTCGTCGACGAACGTTGCCGCACGCTTACATAAGTCCGCGCAACATCCATTGCACCACATTAGACAACATCTTGGCAATCACCCCATAGCACTGCCAATACTGCTGTCTCATCTGGCTGACGTATTGCCTCGCGATTCCACCAGTTCACGCCATCGCGAGGTAACCCTCAGCACGAGGGTTTAAAAAGAAGTCGGACAGAGGAATAAAGGAAGACGAGACGGAGTGAGCAGCGAGACGGCATGGGACCATCGGCCTGAATAAACGCCAACAACGCTCTTTCATCATTATTATAAATTTGGCCAAGTAATAATCAGTTAACGAAATAAAATGTTAGTGTTCTCACCAACTGTTCCAGACCAAGTCTAGAACAACCCGAGATACTACAGTAGTGACCCGATTTTCCCCAGCGCAACCACCAACAACCCCAGCTCAGCCATGCCGGACGAGGAGCCCGTCTCCAGCACTGTTTCCGCAGTCGCCCTCAAGCTTCCCCCTTTCTGGCCTGCGGACCCGCAGCTGTGGTTCGTCCAAGTCGAGTCTCAATTCGCCACTCGACGGATCACGGCTGACATGACGAAGTTCCACCATGTCGTGTCCAGCCTCTCCCCAACCATTGCCACAGAGGTGAGGGATCTGCTACTCACACCGCCAGCCGTCGATGCCTACAGCACCCTAAAGGCACAGCTGATTCGCCGCACAAGCGCCTCAGAGGAGAAGCGTCTACAGCAACTCTTGACAGCAGAGGAACTTGGCGACCGCACTCCAACGCAGCTGTTGCGTCGGATGGAGCAGCTCCTCGGAGACAAGGCGACGACCATCGACGAGTCCCTCCTCCGCGAGCTCTTCCTGCAACGCCTGCCGAGCAACGTTCGGATGGTGCTGGCACCAGCGGGGGACATCGGCCTCGCTAAGATCGCCGAGCTTGCAGACAAGATAATGGAGGTCTCTACCCCATCCCCGAACATCTCAGCAGCCCACACCCGATCCAGTCCAGACGAGGTCCGTGAACTACGAGCCGAGGTCGCGCGTCTCGCTGATCTTGTGGCAAAATTGCAAGCTCCTCGTGGCCGTCGCGCATCACGCGGGCGTTCCCCCGCCGGACGCCGGTCTCGCTCTTCCTCCCGCACGGACTCAGGCGAGTGCTGGTATCATCAACGTTTTGGCGCCGAAGCTCTTAAATGCAAGCCCCCTTGCACCCAAGCGGAAAACGAGAAGGCCGAGCACTAAGGGTGGCAAGTGCTCCCGCCGATCTCCACAGCCGCCGATCCTTGTTTTTTGTGACGGACCGCATCTCTGGTGTTCGCTACCTCGTGGACACCGGGGCAGAGGTTAGTGTCGTCCCCGCAACCGTACAAGATCGTCGGCACCCCAGCACGTCGCAACTTCGTGCCGTGAACAACTCGGCCATTTCGACATACGGTGCGCGTTCCTTGACACTCGATCTCGGACTGCGGCGCACTTTTCGCTGGGTTTTTATCTGCGCGGCCATTCCGCACGCAATTCTCGGAGCAGACTTCTTAACGCGTTTTGGGCTGCTGGTGGACGTCAAGGGGCGACGTCTTCGAGACGAAGCGACACGACTCACCGTCCAAGGCATCGCCTCGTCTCTGCAGTCTATCAGCCCCACATTCGCATTTCCAGCTGAGGACTCCCCGTACACGCGGCTGCTCGGCGAGTTTCCACAGCTGACGCGCGTTGGACCGGACGAGTGCCCTATCCAACACACCGTGACACAGCACATCGAGACGTCAGGAGCACCTGTCCACGCGCGTCCCCGCCGGCTACCCCCAGACAAACTACGGGTCGCCCGACAACAGTTCGAACACATGCTCGAGCTGGGCATTGTGCGCCAGTCGGAAAGCCCTTGGTCCTCGCCTCTCCACATGGTCCCCAAATCCACGCCAGGGGACTGGCGTCCGTGTGGCGACTACCGAGCCCTCAACCGCAACACAGCAGAAGATCGCTACCCAATCCCACACATTCACGACTTCACTGCATCGCTCGACGGCACTACCATCTTCTCCAAGATTGATCTGGTACGTGCTTACCATCAAATTCCGGTCGAGCCCTCGGATATTCCAAAAACCGCCGTCACCACACCCTTCGGTCTATTTGAATTTCTGCGCATGCCATTCGGACTCAAAAACGCTGCGCAGACCTTCCAACGTTTCATAGACCAGGTGCTGCGAGGGTTTCCCTTCTGCTATGCCTACATTGATGACATCCTCGTGGCCAGCAAAACTGCCGACGAACATCTCGGACATCTCCGAGCCCTGTTCACTCGCCTGGCCGAATTTGGACTTGTAATCCAGATGGACAAGTGCGTTTTTGGCAAGCCCGACCTCGAATTTTTGGGCCATACTGTCAACGCTTCCGGCATCCGCCCACTCGATACCAAAGTGCAGGTGATCAGAGAGTTTCCTAAGCCATCAACCAAGAAGCAACTCCGGGAGTTTCTCGGCATGATAAACTTTTATCGACGTTTTCTCCCGGGCTGCGCAGAAAAGCTCCACCCGCTGCACGGCATGCTCTCAGGCTCACGTAACCCCAAAGCCGAGCTCACTTGGGACGAGCGCTGCACATCAGCATTCCATCGTGCCAGAGAACTTCTGGTTACAACAACCATGCTTGTGCATCCCAAGGAAGCGGTCCCACTTTCGGTAGCCACCGACGCTTCGGACAACGCCGTCGGCGCTGTGCTTCAACAGGAAGTACACGGACAGTGGCAACCTCTTTCTTTCTTTTCCCGGAAACTAACTCCCACCGAGCAGCGTTATAGTACTTTCAGCCGCGAGTTACTGGCGATATACTTAGCCTTGCGGCATTTCAGGCATTATGTCGAAGGTCGGCAATTTTTTGTCTTGACCGACCACAAGCCCCTCGTGCACGCTTTTCGTTCACTGCGACCCGACGGTGGCAGCCATTCTCAGCGAGAGCTGCGACAAATGTCATGTGTCTCGGAATTTACATCGGACATCCGGCACGTTCATGGCGCAGAGAACGTCGTGGCTGATGCTCTGTCACGAATAGGCACATGCACCAACGAAACTCTGGCTGTCGTCGATTTCGCAAAACTGGCAGCTGCACAACGCAACGACGCCCAACTTCGCGACCTCCGTGCCACACCCGGACGGCTGGTATTCAGTGAGCTCTCTCTTCCTATGTGTTCGACCGACCTTATATGCGACACATCAACGAGATCACCACGCCCCTACGTGCCACTACAGTTTCGCCGCCAGATCTTTGATGCCCTTCACGGACTTTCGCACCCCGGAATCAAGGCTACCCAACATCTTATAACATCTCGCTTCGTGTGGCCCGGCATCAACAAGGATGTTCGCCACTGGGCCCGCACTTGCATACAGTGTCAGCGCTGCAAAGTTCAGCGTCACACGGTCACACCCCTGGGAACCTTCAATCCACCCGACGCACGGTTCGACCACATCCACATAGACATTGTTGGACCGCTGCCGCCTTCCCAGGGAAATGCCTACCTTCTGACTTGCATCGACCGTTTTACTCGCTGGCCGGAAGTCGTCCCCCTGCCCAACATAACTGCGGAAACGGTGGCACGCACATTCGTTGCATACTGGATTTCGCGGTTCGGCACGCCTTCCACTATCACGACTGACCGGGGCCGACAGTTTGAATCCAGTCTCTTCTCCAGCCTCACTAAGCTGCTGGGATCTCGGCGAATTCGCACCACTGCTTACCACCCCGCCAGCAATGGCATGGTGGAGCGCTTTCATCGCCAGCTGAAAGCCGCCCTCAAGACCCATCAACGTCAAGATTGGATGGAAGTTTTGCCCCTCGTTCTCCTCGGCATTCGGACAGCCCTCAAATCTGACCTCGGTTGCAGCGTTGCAGAGTTGGTCTACGGTACGACCCTTCGCCTCCCCGGCGAATTCTTCACATCCACACAAGCCGACGCCTGTCTGGACTCCACCAACTACGTGACCCAACTGCGGGAGGCTATGACACACATCCGTGCCACCGCACCCCGTCAAAAACCCAGCCAACCCTCCTTCATCAGCCAGGACTTGGCAACGTGCACACATGTCTTTCTGCGAAATGACGCCGTGCGAAAGCCCCTGCAACCGCCCTACGACGGGCCACACAAGGTGTTAAGGCGAGGTTCAAAAAACATCACACTTGCAATTCGTGGTCGTACCGAGGTCGTCGCATTAGATCGCGTTAAAGCAGCTTAATTAGATGGCGCCCCAACAGACACTTCTGCAACGGCACCACCCCACCCGGAAGTGCCACCTAAACAAACAACGCTCGCGCCAACCTCGCCTCTCCCTTCTCCACCCGACCACAAACAGATCATCGCCCCCGACAAGCAGCGCCCGACGAAGATCCAGACACGCTCCGGTCGCCACGTGCATTGGCCACAGCGTCTGGGCATCGCAGCTCCTTCAACAGCTGCTGCACACCTCACTCGCGCGCCCGCGGCGAGTCGAAAGCCTAGGCTCGGATAACGGTGGTCTCTAAACGTTCGCCTACTCTCTGGGGAGGGAGTACTGTGGTCACCTACGAACGCACCGACCCAGCGGCTCCCGAGAGAACTTTTCTCCACTCGATCGAGCGGCCCCGGAGAGCGTCATGTTACCTTACCCGGCTCAAGTGCTGCGTCGTCGACGAATGTTGCCGCACGCTTACATAAGTCCGCGCAACATCCATTGCACCACATTAGACAACATCTTGGCAATCACCCCATAGCACTGCCAATACTGCTGTCTCATCTGGCTGACGTATTGCCTCGCGATTCCACCAGTTCACGCCATCGCGAGGTAACCCTCAGCACGAGGGTTTAAAAAGAAGTCGGACAGAGGAATAAAGGAAGACGAGACGGAGTGAGCAGCGAGACGGCATGGGACCATCGGCCTGAATAAACGCCGACAACGCTCTTTCATCATTATTATAAATTTGGCCAAGTAATAATCAGTTAACGAAATAAAATGTTAGTGTTCTCACCAACTGTTCCAGACCAAGTCTAGAACAACCCGAGATACTACAAATACGTGGACAGGAAGGTGTACACGACGTTTCGAGAGGACGCCTTTCTTCTGCTGCCCCTTCAACACAAAAGATTATAATATATTGTTGTGTTATTAAAATATAGATTAAGGTATGCGGAAAGTTATTATGAAGCATTTTACGAACAATGTCGTGTATTTCTTATTTAAAAACGGAACTCACTTTCTAGGTGCGCCTTGTTCTTTCTAGATTTTTACTTCACTTAAACCGTTTCCGTGTAGAAATATGACAGCTCAAGCGGGACTTTCATGGAATAATCCTGTCTAAAGTTGCTTCTGCATAAACACCAATAAGCTTAGAACTTATTCAGCTGGACGGCTTATCATTTTTTGTCAAACTATTCGTCCATTACATGTGCGTGTGAATAACTCCACTTCTAGCCGCTACTATCTGCAATCATCAATTTTAACTTATTCATTAACTAAAGTCGGTACCCAACCGGGCTGCTTTAATTTCTCACGAAATGGCAACGTGTTAGTAAGGTTGTCGGAGTTTAATATATAATAATGTTAATCATCGCCCGGCCTAACCTCGCGTTCATGAAATGCGCCGGCGAATATTCGGGAACACTTTAATGCTGACCGGAGAGATTGATAATAGGCTTTACCTCCAATAATTTCCAGCCAGGCGGTCCATTAGCTAAGTGGTAATCTACAGTGGAGGAAAATCCATTATATATATATTTTTTTTAATGTAACAATTATGCAGAGTTTACTATTAAAAGTTTTAAAATTTTGCCGTCTTAGCAATGTCGGAGCAAAGTAAACAAAGGAAATTATTCCGCTACTTTGGCAAATATCAGTAAAGTTAGCGGAAACTATAAAAATTGCACGAAGTTTTCCCCTTTTTTTTAACCAAAGGTTTAACGGGTTTGAAAAATTGTGGAACTTGGCAAATAAAAAAAACACGTTGGACTCACAAATTTTATTTTCTGGTAGTCGCAAACATATCCATAACGTACTCCAATAGCCAAATTAAAATTCGGCAAGCAAAAGGAAATACACTCTAATGGTGAGCTTTTGCTCCTGTTTGAATAATATTATTTTTAATCGGACACATTTCTCTCGGCATATTCTTTTCTAAGGGTTTTACTCTCGCGGACATACACTTTAAAAAAAGATATGCGAGTCCGCTTTGCTGGAGAAAACGAGGCAGACAATCATCTCAAACCGTAGAATGATCCCTGTGAATCACGAAGCTGAGAACACGACTAGGTATGAAAGCCGCAATGTTGCCCGGGGACCCTGGGCTAGTGAAACATAATCATCAATGTCCCTGTGCACAACGGATTTTTCCTTTTGTCTAGTCGTATCTTCAGCTCCGTCATTCGCTGAGGTTGCTCTATTGTTCACCATCATTCGTTTCTGCAGGAATGCAAATTATATTATCCTTTGCTTTTTTTTTAAGGAATAGGCTGTCTCCAATGAAACATGTCCATTTTCAACCTGCCCACCGTCCCACAACATTCCTTATCAAATCGAGGAAATATTGGCGCCCTTTTCTTCTCGGAAGACGAAGGAGGCTGGCTTAATCATTGGCAGCCTGCTGATCTTGATGAAGTAGACAAAGGCCCCGAGGATAAGCACGACGACCACCACCACCACCACGACCATGATCTTGGAACACCGGGTCGGCAGTGATTCCCCGCTGAAACGGCCGTTGATCTCTTCCAGTAGGTGTCTTGCTGGGGTGGTCGTGATGACGACTGGTACCGGCTCCGGTACTGCCAATGGGAAGAGGGGTGCACGATAAGAGCCAATTAAATATGTTTGTCATGCAAGGTGCGGTCGTAAGAACCAACACATTTAGCACGCCTTGCAAAATTAGAATTTCAAGCGTACATACTCAAAGTTTCGCACGCGAACGTAGTTTTACAAGAAGTGTTGTGCTTATTTTTTTTTTCAGAACTGTAGTCAGAGGTGGTGAAATACAAAAAGTAAAAGAGCGTTGACTCCCAGATTCAACGAAGGGAATCTGGTAGTCAACAACAACTATCGAACGACTCAGGCAAGCAACATCCAGGGAAACAGGACTAAAAGAGCATGGGCGTCCTCAAAAAAAGAAGAAAAAAAACGAAAAAAAAACGGATGACTCTGCGAACGCAAGTACCGAAACTCCTCAGCGAGGCATAGGATTTATTTCAGCTGACTACGGACAACATGACATGTAATGAACGAAACTCCATCGTACTATCGAAACAGCATCGATATTCGAAGCTACTCGCGATCGACGCTCACCGGATGGTGCAACACGTGGGGCTGACAGACACTCTTGTCCATAGCCGCGAGAGGTATTGGATCCTGCAGGGCCGAGAGCCGGTGAAGAATGTGCTGCGCGCGTGCGTGACGTGCCAGCGATTTAGCGCAACTCCGACGAGTGCTCTAACGGGACCTTTGCCGTGTACGAGACCGACGCAGGCTGAACCTTTCGAGACAGTTGGTGTAGATTTTGCAGGGCCGCTGTACCTACAGGAAAAGAGGGTCACCGGTAAGTCGTACATCACTCCGTTCCCTTAATTGTACGGCGACGCGGGCGGTCCGCTTAGATCTCGTACCAGACGTTTCGACGAGAAGTTTTCTTCTGGCTTTCCGGAGGTTTGTGTCACGAAGGGTTCAGTGCCGTATCATCTACTCAGACAGCGCACTAATCTTCAAGCGAGTCTCGAGAGACCTGGGCCGGTTTTCTCGAAGCGATGGTAAACCCATTTTGGTAAACCACGGTGCCTAGGAAGGGAAAAGTACCTAGGTACTGTAATAAACGGCTGGATATAGAACAACAATAATTATTTTTGATTGGGCAATAAAATGCGCCATCTATCGGTGAAACAAGCCAGTCATTTTGTTTATCCTCTTTTTCCCTCTGGTTGTCATCGATCTAGTATGGTATTTTAAGTCAAAATATAGTGATGTTGTATTTGAAGACCAATTTATTTGCTTCCGATGGTACGAAGAAATTTTAGCTACTAAGCTAGAGTTTGTCGACGAATATTTGACAATGTAAAAAACATTTCCTTCAATATGTTTCGCCATAAACAACGCATAACTTTCCCGTGTTTCTTCCAGTCTGGCAACACCGGTGCTGTAGTCTCGTTTTTGTTCCTTGCGACGCACGTTTCTGCGATTCCTGCTGATCTCAACTGTTTGCCCTCTCTTCCGTTTGCCCAACCGATTCACCGGTGACGAGAAGCTAAGCTTCTCGTCACCGGCTTCTCGTCACTGTTGAATTGCTGGCCACCGGGGATATGTAGAAACCTCAATGCTGTCGGCATACTGTCGGCGCACTGTGAACAAAAAAAAAAACAGTACAATGTCTCAGCTGTTCACCCCGAACGAAGACTTTATCGAAGCTAACCCTCTTTCTCCGCAAAGTAATCGCTGCTCACGAGTTGGCGTGCATAGTGTAACAAATTAAACGTCTTAGTATAAATATGTACCAACACTCGTTCGCAAAACATTTTTTTACTCACCATAAAAACACTTGCAAGGCTTATGTACCGTCATATGTTTTGGATCTTGGACTGCTGAAAAGTGATGCGTTCGCGGAATGCTGCCGTCGGTTAGTTTAGTAGTCCCTCCGAACTATCGCTTTGCTTGACGTGCTAATAGGCTGATGGTGAGTCGTTAATATAACAGCCAGATTGAAATGAATGTTCAGCAGAACCAAGCAGAACTATTAGCCCTCATTAAGCGACGCCGCGGCCATTTTGCTTCTAGGTACTGCTCCTCCCTCGGCGCCCCTGCTCTCCCAGTCACGTGACCTGGAATTCCCCCTTCTAGGGACAATAGTTAACTTTAAACCACGGTTCGCGTTCGAGAAAACGGGCCCAGGTCGAAATTTGGAAGATTTTACGACACTTAGAAGTGGTGAATCACTTCGCGAATGCGACCATTTGAGCGGCGTTTTATGAGCATGCGCATTGCTGGGGAGGGTCCTACGAGCGACTGGTTCGACCTGTGAAGGCGGTACTAAGAAATGTCATAGGGACGAAAAGTATGGACGCATAAAAATTGTCCACAGTCCTGTGTGAAATTGAGGCGGTGCTAAATTCACGCCCCTAACGTTTGTCTACAATAAGCGCCACAAAGGCCAGCCGCTCCAACCGGACAGCTTTCTCACGGGATGACGGCAGACAGCATTTCCAGTGGCAGAAAAAGAAGAACTCAAGTCGTCTCTGGAGGTACTCCGACAGATGCGAAAACGAATAAAAGCGATCTGCCTATGAAACAGAAGGGCGACCATCGCCACTTCTGAAGGTGGGCCAGTTCGTCCTTCTGAAGGAAAAGCTATCCACGTTTATTCTGGAAGCTAGAAAGAGTTGAGTTGTAACGGTTTCCTCTGCGCGAGACGGCAAGATCCGTGCATATATAGTACGCTCGAACAAAAACGGTCTTCTGAAAATGCCAATTCAACTTCTCTATTCACTAAAGGTCACGGAAATTTAGAATGGGTTAACACCCGTTCGGTGGGGAGTCTCTACCAACTATCAGAGATCGAAGACGATGAAGAGGGCGGAGACGCTCTGAAAAGCAGCTTGTGGCTGGGGAGCTTGTGTCTCGGAATAGATGAGATCGACACGTCAGATCAAACAGCTTTGTTGCTTGCCTATAGTGTGAATAATTGGTCGCTTTATCGTAACCGACAACGACTACTGTAGGTTCCTACAGTCCATATATTGAGGCGATACGTTTATAGGCTAGGCTATCAGAAGTGAACCGTCAAAAAGCGTAACCGCAAATTTCCCCGCTAACATTATCGGGGAAAATCACGTCACATGACCTTATGTAGCGTGCCCTATACGCAAATTCAGTGTCTCCGCTAAATTTTGCGGAAAAATTGACGTCACGTGACATGGTCAGGTGACCTATTCAGAAATTTAGTTTACCCGCTAGATTTAGCGGGAGAATTGACGTCACGTGATCTTAGCATCAATTCAGTTTATTCGCTAGATTTAGCGGAAAAAATTACGTCACAAGGCTTTGTGTCACGTGACCTATACACAAATTGTTTCCCCGCTAGATTTAGCTGGGAAATTGACGTCATGTAACCTCAACACCAATTTAGTCTCTTCGCAAAATTTAGCGGGAAAATGATATCACAGGACTTTATTTCACGTGACCTATTCAGAAATTCAGTTTCCCCTCTAAATTTAACAGAAACATTGATGTCACGTGACTTGTACGCAAATCAGTTTCCCCCCTAGATTTAGCGGAAAGATTTATGTCACGTGACCGACACATCAATTCAGTTTACCAGCTTGATTTAACGGGAAAATTGACACCTGAAAAGTCAAGTTAGCACCACCAATTCCACAAAGTGTAACATCTAACTCTAATTCTAACTAACTGTAACTAACTCTAACTCTTACTCTAACTAATTACACGAACTCTAACTACACAAAGTTAATACAACGAACGTTAGAGGTTCAACTGGCGGTGGTGTCTATGCGACTTCCGGGAAGCAATTGAAGCATACAGCAACTAGTCTTCTTTTGCGGTGCTCCTGTGTATTCCTATGGAAAAACGCACGTGCATTTCATCTCTTCGCTGGAAAATAATACCATGGATTACTTTTGTTATTTCGGTCGTACCGAATAGTACCTTTATTATAATTGTAAAAGCGCAATTACTTTAGTCACAGTAATTTTCTTCAACAGTGGACGCTGTTAAAATTCGCTATATTTAAGGCCTAAAATTCAGTTCCACAGCAGGCGTGTAAAAACGAGCGATATTTCTAAGAACAATACCAATCGAAGGGAATGTAGCATGTGTTCAAAGTTCACCAGCATTCTGGTTGCGCTTATATATTGCTAATATGCCCGTCCTGTCGCTATATGAAAATGACCCCGTCGTGCATCTTTCCGAGCGGTTAAAAACATTCAAAACGGGAAGTATAAGGTACGAGGATTATTTTTTTTATTATTATCTCTTATGCCGGGCCACTTTTATCCGGCTCTTGTTCTCTGGCGTCTCCTTGTTTTCAAATATTTCGTGCGTGGGGGTGATGCTTTGAACTCGGAACAAGCATCTCTGCGCATATTCAAGAGTAGAAACAATAAAGCATTACATATTATTGCAATCTGACTATATTACGTGGCGTTAATTTTATTCTGACCGTTAACATGTGGAGGGAGTCACTGATCCAGTGTTACGGCGTAGTTCTTGCCGCATCTTAATTTTCCAGATGTCCTGAGAAGCGCCGACGCCGTTATCGCGCTAACAGTTTCCGACAGTGTACGTAAATGCATGCATGAAGCTCTTTTAGCGCAATTTGAAAGAAAAAAAAAGACGTTTTAACTGACCGTTATTTTCGTCTGCGTGACCGAGAATTGTATTAAGCTATCTGATACGCACCAATTATTCGTGATAATTGCTTTTATAATCAAGTGCTGGGGAAAAGGCTTCCACGCTTTCCCATAAAATGCATTACCGGAAGCCAACTTTCGACTGGTTCTTGTCTGCTTCAATTTGCAATAACAAACTAGCGTCAGTTGAACTTCTAGCGTACATTATGATACTCTGTGTCTAACCCTGACTGTCCCTCCAACTCTAACAGACTCTAACCCTAACTAACTTTAACTCTAGCCAACTATAACTAACTTTAATTAACTCGAACGCTGACTAAATCTAACTCAAACTCTAACTCCAACTCTAACTCACCACTAAGTTCACTTACTTGGTTTAGCACTTGGTTTCACGCCAGTGGCTTAGCACAACTAGCGCTGAACCAAGAGCGTTTCAAGTAGCAACATAACTGCTGGGCAATTTGCAATAAATTGTTAAAATTTTTAATTATGGCTATTATCTTGCCCATCTGCCAGCATATTCTATTGGTTTTTAGTGGGTTTTTTTCGTTCAGCAAGCCACTCGGGAGCGAGCTCATGAGCCAATGTGAATACGACAAACTATACAGGGCGTTTTTATTTATTGTTTGTCGGCCCACAATAGAAAAAAAGAAGCTATCCTTAGGGTTCTTCTTTTTTTTTTTTTGCATTGGGTTCAGGTTGATAATCACAGGCGCCTCTTAAGAAAAGGTGACCTGAAATCCTAACGAAAGTTTTCAATCTTGGGGGGATGATGTACGCGGAAATATTACACTCAACCTCATTATGGTCCAGCTTTACCGAGAAGTTTCGAATACAACATTTGAAATGCATGCTACAGGGCTAAAAATGGCGACCTTGTGCCTGGATTGAAACTGAAACTAAACAGGCAATGGACGGATGGATGAATGCTAATGACTGTGCGCTTCATAAGCTTCGGTAGCTTGCGTCACCTTGCTTAGAAACCGAAAGTATGATTCCTCAACTCACCCTTCTGAGACAATTTGCTTCCCTTCCGTGTGGGGTATCGCTAGGATGACCTTTGGGGGATCGGACAAAATAACTAAAAACATCAAACCCGTTTCCTCCACCAGACGAGGGAGTCGCCGCTTTTCCTCTGGTCAAATTTGGTAGGTGTTAACCCAAAACCGGGCGCACTCGGAGGCAGGGTTGAGACTTTGGGCCGGAGCCACATAGAAGGGAGTCCCAATTTTACCCTGTCCCGTTTGTCCCCAGGTGTGCTAGTTATATTTAGTTCATTCAATTTTCCCTGGATAATTTATAACAATAGTCTAACCTCCTATTCGTGACTGTAAACTTTTTTTTAGAGCGCAGCTCTTAGGGGCCCGTTTCCAGCCTGAGCGGCGTCGGCGTCGCCGTCGGCGTAACCGGGGGGGGGGGGGGGTGGTCACGTGACCCGACCCCATCCCCCCTGAGGTCACGTGACCCCCCCCCCCCCCCGAGGTCACGTGACCCCCTCCCCCGAGGTAGTCACGTGACCCCCCGGGGTCACGTGACTACCCGCAGGTGACGTGACCCCCTTCAGTACCCTTCCCTACTCCTCCTCAAGAGCTGCGCTCCAATTCGGCGTTACAGGGATTTGTAAACGGCTTTCATTTTTTCTTCATTTCTTTTTTTATATTTGCCAACAAAACCCAGCCCGCGCCAGGCACGTTACCCCTTTAGGAAGGGCAGGGCGAAACTTCAGCCCTATACGCCTTTGTTCCTAACACTCCCGGTCTAGCCTCGAAAATCTAAGAGGCTTCCACGTGAGTTATCGAACACCTTATCTCTTCTCACGTCCGGTCTTCGTGACCTGTACATTGTTGAAACTTATTGTCTCACATTCTTCCCTAACACATTTTTTCTCCTGCCTCTTCCACTTCCTTTACCGCTGAACTAGTCTGCTCAGCCCCATCGCTAGTGTGCAGGTATTTAAATGTCAGCTTTAGGGTTTGGTTTGTCAATTCGAAGTTCAAACTTTCCGTGCCCATTGTGTATCGTCAACTTCAGTGAAAATTTAATAAAAGTTCAGCTTACTAATTGACTCTCTGCTCTCAAAGGACGATCAGCCTATGTCCCGCTGCCCTCCCTCATTTGGTCTGTCCCCACGCGCTTCCCATGCTAACCTGCCCAAGCTCCTTTGTCGAGTTTCAAATTCTGATTGAACCTCTAATTTCATTCACAGTACCCCATTGCCAAAAGAGAGTCCTGGCGCCAATACACCTTTTCATTTCATAAACCTCTGCCCGCGTCATGGCTATTATAATTCCATAATACCCTAATTTCTCTTGCCTTTTCTAACTATATCTTATTCGTGTTGCTCTAGATAGTTCCTTCCCACATTGAACCATACTCCCACATATTTTTTTTTCTGCATAGGCTATTTCACTCTCCCGTATTTTCGGGTGGTTTCCTTTTTCGCCGTTGAACACCATTACTCCAAACTTGTCGCTACTAAAACTCAGGCCCAAGCGCCAGTGATGATCCCTCCGCCGTGCGCCGATTCCACGAGCGAAACCCGCAGCTGCGATAGCGCCGCTCTTTTGGCGCCTGTAGTTTCGGTTGGAAGGAGTACATACATACAAGGGTGACATTTCTAACGACGTTCTGCCCACTACAATTTTTACTCAAAATTTTATGGCACGTCTTCTAAGGTCGAACGTTAATTCTCCGATACATTACGACAAAAAAATTTAAAAAACAGATTTTGAAAATTATGAACGCATTTTGGGGGCCTCTTTTTTAGTGACTGCCACGACCCCAGGGTCAAGAAAACTCTAACACAAATTTTATTTTCTAAAAAACCAGTTGGACTCACTAAAAACACGTCGTGTATACACTCCGTTTTACTTCAAGTCCGGCCGTCTAGGGCGCTGCGATCTGACGGAGAGAATCGGGCAGCCCCAGAAGTGCATGCGGAAAGCAAGTCGTCCGCTTCTTGCGCGAAAGTTGCGGTGACGTCAGAACGACGCCAAGCTCTGATTGGCTGATTGAAAAAAAAGTGTGGGGTAGACCTTAAGGCATTTAGCATTGAAGTCTACTCACTGTCCTTTCAACTGAAGTCAATCAAATCTCGGCGTCGTTATGACTTCAGCGCAGCTCCTGCGAAAGACGCAGACGACTCGCTGTCCGCATTGTGATCATCGCCGTCGTGCTAAACCCCATTGATCAAACGAGGATTAAATCCATCCAAAAGAAGTGTCGAAACCGAATATGGTCCGGTGCGCATATCGGCTAGAGTGCATTTGCGTGTTCGCGTGTGCTCTTGTAAGGAAAGCCAGGCGGAACGTTCGAAATAGCAGACTCCGAAGAGCAGGTGAACATCATGACCTTTCGGAATCACTGCAGCTTGATTCGATTTACCTGCATTCCCTGCAAGCGTGCGGAAAAGTGTAGGACCGTGTACCTCCGCTTGTATATCAATACACGTACCGGATCTTCCACTTTTCTGCACCGGTGCGGGAGGTGTAAGAAAATCGGGCGAAGCTACTATCAAAAATGTAATACGCATTGAGCTGGCAAAAATGTTCAGATATTTTGCGAGTATTTATGTACTCAGTAACGAAAAATATTGATAAAGGCGAAAAGCAAAAACAGGCACGCCTGTACAAAAAATCAGAAAAATAGTCATTCCTTTAATAAGGAAAATGAAATAGCTTATATGCTTCATGGGGTGGGCAAAGGCCTCTGCACCTTAGTTATGAGACGATTCGCCTTCCATTTTAAATCACTTCTGTCGGGTTCACATTTGTCTTTTCTTTTGCACTTATATCGTTATTGTTGTAATGTTTATGGCTTTTGTGACTTTTCTATTCAACATTTTACCCCGGTCACATAGCACTTTGGTACTTTCTCCACATTTTATCCCGACGAATAACTCAAGATACGTCTCATTCGTCCTTGTCTGAGCAACATGACATTTTGTTCACTTTGCTCCAGGCCTCGATTTTGTATGACTCCTTTCGTAGACAAATATCTCCGGTTTCGCACTTTTCAAGCGCTATCTAAACGTTAAGCTTACCAAGATGCATTAGTATTCGAGCTAATTATCTATCCTTGACAAAAGGGCAAACAGGCTGAACTTACCCCTAGAGACGCTGTAGCCTTCATTAAATCAACCGAAATGGGTAAAGCACAACTCCAACACTAGTGTATGTATTGGCGAGTACATTCTAGTGTTTAATTTTTTGTAGTTTTTTATGTGTTACTTTGGTGTCTGCTCCATCCTATTACATCCTGCTCGATGTTTAAGGCTTATAACAATAAATATAAATGTCTAACAGCGTCATCTCGCGCCATTTACATCGCAATGGGCGTGATAAAAAGGGAGTAAATATACCTTGAAAATAGTGCTTAAAAGAATACACTACCATTGTCTCTGGTTGTGCCATCTGGGTGTCTCCGCTTTCGGTCAAATGACAGGGGTCCCTGAAATGGAGTAAAGAAATCTTTGATTACGTAAGGGAATTCCATAGAGGAGGAAAACTTTTTGTAATCTTCAATTCAGCTATATTCGCGACTCCAGCGACCTATAGGGGGCGCCACCACCAAACAAACATGGCAGCTGAGTCCAGGTCGCGTCGGCTCGGCCGGGCCGCCTGAACAGGTGGCGCGTTCAATTTAACAGATTTTCTTTTGTTTAATGCCCAATTTTATAGGTATTTGAACTGGGACGGTTAAGTGTAGCCGGTGCACATAAACTTGCAGAGCATAGTTTTGTCTTCCAACTGTGTTTTTTGTTCTTTTCATGTCAAACTTTCGTTTCGGAGATTTCGTTCGAAACCGAAACTATGGGCTCTGGAGAGACGGTAATATACTAATCAGTTTTGATCATGTAAAGAAAGCGGCAATGACTGCAGAATTCTCCCACCGATAGTAATTTTCAGCCAACTTGCATGCCTCGACAATGCGACTTATCTGTCCGCGAAATCGGGCTTTTGTGCGTATCCGGGTTTAAGAAACAGCTTCAGTCGTGTGCTCGGTCAACAACACAGGCTGCAGGAAAATTACGAAAATTAAGCAAGCGCTTCTTGAGCCAAGGAGCATGTTAACCCGCCGGCGCTCCACTAAGCAGCTGATGCTCGTATTTCAATTCAGGTTTTAGTAGCAATCGAGAAGTCATTTTGACGAGCGGGTTATGTATTATACTACGTACTATGTCCCACTAAAGCGATATTAGTATATTCTTCGGTTTGAAATATGAGCTTAGTTAATTAGCTATTAGGTGAACTGCTGAATAAAAGTATATTTGACAGACAGAGAGATACTAAGTTAAACTTAGCGAAATGGTTCTGGCCGGTAGCACGGAGACGAATGCGGACAAACTTGGAGATTCACCCAGAACCTCTCAGGCATTGAACTTGACTTCGAATCCTGAACGGAAAAAATGAGTATTTTTGTGGCCGGTCAACCTGAGCAATGTAGGCGTATATTGCTGCTGGCTTAATTCGACGGGGGTATAATATAAATATTGGAGGCGCGATAGATCATAATGCCGTGACAGCTTCTAACGTTGCGAGACGCGTACCCTACCTTTTGAAAAAACAGATAATTTCCCTCATTCATCATTTGCAGCGAGCAGGCTTTCCTGAATCAAATAATTGCGAAATCAGCCCAACTCCTTCGGAGTGGTCCAGAGGATTTTTCGGCGAAAAGCAGCCAAGATGACTATACTTCGTTTCAGCTGCGGTCCAGACGCAGCCAAAGCTGCAAGCGCGAGCTCCGGGCTTTCGGCATCCCTGCCAAGCACGCGCGCTCGTGCAGTGCAAGCACTGTTCTGGGCCACATGCTCGAGCTTGTAGCATCGGCTGCGTCTGGACTGAAGCTGAAACGAAGTATAGCCAACGCACCGACCGGCGTGGGTGGCTCAAACTTGAAGCTAATCGAACACAACCAAACTCAAGGAAAGCAGCTATCGAACCTTCCCATTCACTTGAACGAGGTGACATTGGTGTTCCCTCCAGTGAAATGCCTCGTCTGTCGTCCTCCCACTTTTCTACATCCTTATAAAGAAACCCCTTATCAGTTACCGAGCAGTCGTCACTTTGAATGTGATTCGAGACAGACAAGAAATCAAAACGTTTTTCCGCGATTCCTCCCCATCCAAGAAATCGAAAACACGTGGTGGAAGGAAACAATCTACTGAGGCTTCACCGCACTAATGAACACTCAGGCAAACTTAAGAAATTTTCGGACCTTCGTGAAATTACACTGTTCGCCATCGCGCCGACAACACGTGTCCGCGAAAGCCACCTGAGACGCGGAGGGGCGCGGAGCGACCTGGACCGGCTGGTTCCCGGTTTTCCCGCTTGGTGGTGTCCGTTTTGCTGGAGTCGCGAATAATCACTGACAGGGGTACTGCCCTGACTAAATTTCTCATCTACAGCACAAGCCAGTGTTTAATCCTCATCCACACACTTGGGTTCAGAGCGACCGCTGTGACTACGAATGAATGCAACCGGTTGGAACAAAGGGTTGCCGTGGCAACGAAGCGCCAAACCGCCGTGTCGTTCGCAGCGCACGGAGTTGAGCCGCGCTGAAGTTTTTCGCTACGTTTCGGAAATAATGGAGCTATCACACGACAGACCAATCATAGGTGGAGAAGAGCTCTGCCTCGCGGGTTGCATTCACGGTCGTTGTTCCTGCTGTCTGCTGAAAAGCGTGGCGTCGGTGGTGATTGTCGACGCGGTTGGCGTGGTGGAAGCTCATCGCTCCGCTTAGAGCGCTATCTTTGACTGTGAATTCTGGTCGTGTGTCGCGATGCTAACCAAGCGCGTTCTAGAAGAAAAGAGCTATCTACTCGTGCGGTGATGTCGTTGCGCTACCCTCAAAATAGTAGAAACACTGTTAAAGTCGCGTTTGTTTACCTCGGCTACAGTGGTCCTTTCTAAGACTTTCTGTCTTCGAATATCGCCCGATTTTTTTTATTTTGCCTACTCCATGCGTGTGATCAAGTTCAAGGTACTATTGGCGCGTACTGCTGCTGAAGCTGTGTCTGAAGAAGGGGAAATTCCACACGTTTTCATTATCCGAGAATAGTGATTAGTGGTAGCATTTCTGAACGCTTGTACCGTCTATGTGATCACGAAATCACAGCTCTACGTTGCTATATCCCTGATAAAATTACATCGTCTTCTGTAGTCGTAGAAAACGCGGGTGGCGAGATTTTCACTATTGATCAAATCGTACGTTAAAGTCGTGAACGTCCAACATGGCCTACTACATCCTTTTCTTTTCTCTATTCATCCGCTCAGCCCACCGAGCCCCTCAGCTTCTTGGAGCACCTTGGAGCCCCTCAGCCCCCAGGAGCCATATTTGAGTGCGCTACTCACTGCGCATGCTCACAACAAGCTCAAAATTATAGCTCGGCAGCCTTCACGGAATGCACATTGCAAAAAAACCGTGGAAGCTCGCCAACAGCGCGCGCTGAGTGGTCGTGCACACCGCTATGACCCACCAGTGAATACTCCTTATAAAAAACTCTCTTCCCATTTTTTTACGCCAGTGAGTGGAAACAGCTGACGGGCGGCAGAAAAGCAGCCATCGTTACCGCTCATTCACACTGGAAGCGGATCCGCGTTCGCAAAGCGGTTGCGAACGCGGTTGTATTGGCGACGTGCGCGACCGAAAGCGTCGCTGTGGTCGGCCTTCCACGATTGGCCCAAAAGCTGACTATGACGTCGGAAAGGGTATACCATCGACGGAAATAAGAGGAATGAAAGAACTTTAATTTCGACGGTGTTGGCAGTGTTGCTTTGAGAGCGCAATGATTTCAGGCTTCCACCATGCCCAGTACAAACACCAATGAACTTGTTGTTCGGAAGGTAATGACGTCACAAGGGGGAACCATAGGAGGGCGCCACCAAAGCATCTCGCCGCTAATAAAGATCCAGTACAATTGCACGCGCACTCGATGACATCAAGTGCGCGTGCAATTGTACTAGATCCTTATACAACCGCGTTCGCAACCGCTTTGGGATTGCGGATCCGCTTCCAGTGTGAATGGGCGGTTACAGTGTTCTAGAAGGGGCGTAGAGGCAAACGCGGCGCGCTCTCCGTGAAGGGTGGTTCACACACTTCGTGAATCGGACCGAGTGCGACTGCAACGGCTTACGACGTTAATCCTTTGACGGGTTGCTATGGCAACCGGTAATAGGATTAATGTCGCAAACCGTTGCAGTAGCACTCGGTTGGACTCACGCAAGCCTGTGAACCAACCATCGAGGCCCTCGAATCGGACGCCGCTGTGGGACGCTGGCGTAGTATCTTCGAGCAGTAGCGTAAGCAAAATGGGGCGTCGGCTACTTGCTCGCGGTCCTATCTCGTCATATTTTTATGGCAGCACACCATTTATTCAGCTCTGCGTTTGTCAGACAGAACGGAAGGGTGTTTCAGATGCTTGGAAGATGTCATGCCGTGGCGATCTGTTTCTTGGTGTTCAACATGACGCAAGGTGCACGCTATGCCGCTACAACTAAAATAAGTTGTGTAGAGGCGAATGCTCAGTCAGCTCTATGTCCAACCGAATGAAGCTCTAGCGATTCGGATCAGATGCCAAGGCTTAGAACAGGGCGTTATATGAGCTATGAGTAATAACCGGAAGGTTTCAATAAAAACATGGCCCCTTCCCAGTAGCTGGCGCAATTCACGTCCATGCATTTACGCTCTGTTTTGGTTACATTCTGACGCAGATCGAGGGTTCGGTAATAAAATTATCTTAGTCTCATGTTTTTAGTGGCGGACTGGCTTGCAAGTTGGAGACGGAAGTTCAAGCTGCGCCTGGTTTCCTTAGATGCTCCACGTTAAATATATGCGGAAGTTGCTGGACGCTTGTCTCTTAAATTCTTGGCACTCTACTGTTCTGTGGTCGTAACTCCCTATGAAAATACTTCCTTGTTTTGCCGCAGCAAGAAAAGCAACAACGGATTCCAGCACATGGTTTGACTTAATTGTACCACGACAGGGTGAAGAATAAAACTCAAGATGATGTAAATCATGATGTGAATTGTAATTTAAATCATGACCTAAATCGTGATTTAAATAGCATCAATTTTACTATAATGATTTAAATCGCACCGATTTGGTTATAATGATTCAAATCAAACGCATTTACCCCAAAATAATACTGAAACTATTTTCTATCTACCATTGTCCATCAGTGATTCTTCCGATGTGCATTAATTTGCTATTTGAAGCAAATAATGGACAAGCCGGAGTGAGTTATATCAGACAGCCATTATAAAAAACATCTAGTGATTAAAAAATTATTAATTTCTAGCTTAAGTAATTTAAATCATGTAAGTTTTATAATAATCAAACAAATCTGGTCTAAAACAAACAAATATAACTTAATTAATTTAAAAACTAATTTGTTTTCCACTTTGATCCCCAAAACACTTATTTAAACTGAGAAATGAATGCTGCTAAGAACACCACAAAATAAAAGATTGGGAAAAGTTCCGACAATATCCCTTTCCTACGGCTAAAGAAATGGCTCAATAAGATGATATTGAGCTAGGAAGCTCTGCCTTGCATGCGCAATGGAAAACAACAACAACAAAACTAGCTTGAAAACATGTACATTCAGAACTGCATCGGACTTTATACATCCTAAAACCTAAGAAAATGAGAAAAACATTACGTCAGGCAAACACAGTGTTCATACACACACAAAACACACACAAACACACAATTAAGATCGCATGGAAGCATTTAGGGAAATAATACAGTTAGTTACAAAGCACAGAAGGGCATGGCACAATTCCAAAAGTACGAATTGCTGAAAGTATTGAAAGTAACAGATTCTTCTGATCACAAAACTGGGTGAAAAGCTATGTGGATCGACTGAGCTTCATGTACTTTGCCACTTCACGCTTCTGTTCTTTGCCACGAATGAGTGACTTAACAAAGAAATGCAGCCTAGTGTTCACAAAATACCATCACTTCAGCAGTTAGTGCTATGGTTTTGGATGAGCTGCTTCCGCCAAGAGCACCCTACGGCTGTTTAATGCGAGAGGAAACAACCGATGCAGCCGTTTTCTCCTCTAGTTGTCGACCGCAACGCCACATGTGGCCGTCCGCTTTTTTCGGCACAGTGACTCCCATTGGCACTGGTTTCGCCGCCATGTTTACCAGAGTTACTGCGCTTGCTGCAGTGGTTGCAGCAGTGTGCACGTGCGGCACAGAACGCTCGTTCCAGTCGCTCTGGTAAGAACGGACGCAGTCGTAGCTAACGCGCTCATTGCAGATGTCTGAACCAACCTTTACGCTGTATAAACACGGACGTCAAATTTGGCATAATGCTTGCCACCACCTTCAGCATCAAAAAAAAAAAAAAATAGGAATCCGGATTTAGGGAAGGGATATATGATCTTTAGCAAGCTTTTTCGCGAGCTATAACTTTTTGTTTTTTTGCTCTGAAATATGTTTAGGGTTATATCACATGCTCGTGGAGCGTTTAAGACAATAAGAAAAAAAAATATTGATGTTGGGGTTTTCAGGATACGAGGCCTATACGAACACTGACGCAGCACTCGTATTCAATCTGTTTTTGTAATCGATCTCACTGTGCACGTATTGGCTTCTGGTCGTCAACAAGCTGCTTTTGCTGTGTCAGCCAGCGGTATCCGTCATTCGTTTGCCTGTTAGGTTTCTAGTATGTTGCATGTTAATAAAAGGTGACTCAAGTCAAGTTTCGATGTTGCGAAAAGAACGCAGTTCTACGTCGCATCATGTGAAAAGCCTGCACGTAAAATATCACGACGCAATTCCGCCTAAAACGTTATTAAACCGTCGCTACTGGACGCTGGATCAAGTAAGACGCTGATCCAAAGGCACAAATGGCTTCACGCACATTGCACTTGCAAAACACACCCAAATGTCGTCGATTCTCGAGCGTATCCAAGCGTGCGAAGGCACAGAGACACAGCACTTCGGCGTGCCAACAAAGCTTTGAGCACGCCGCGAGACCGGCGAAACTTGTTGTGCCTTGTTCCTGCGGCACTGCCCTTTGGTAAAAATTCCCACGTGTTCTCAACGGCAAGTATCACGGCTCACACAGGATTTTAAAGAACGTCTTCGGCGAATGACGACGAACGAGTAGACAACGTGTCTTCACCAAGCAGCCGCAGGCCTCTGCAACGCCAGCAAAACGAGAAAAAAAAACGGCATGCAAGATGGCCGTCCGGTGGCCGCACTCGCGCTGCAGCGAACAAGCGGGGAAGCGCGATCCAGCATGGGCCTTTTCCGCTAGAGTTCCTTATACACCAACTCAACTCTCCCACGTCACGCCGCGGTGGTGGCGCGTCGGTCGCACTTCCGGTCTGGGCGGTGGGCAGAAGTCGCCGCGCGAGACATGCATTCTTGTGTTCTTTTCAGAGAAACTAGACAAAAAACCTGCGTTCTCAACAAAATTCTGCGACGGGGGCTGTACCAAAAGTGTCTGGAAAGGTTTGAAGATCAGGTTTCATGTGTTTCTGCCCGCTCCGTTCGTCCGATTGCATGGATAGTAGCCGTGAAAAGGGTAAACCAGACGCTGACGAACTACGATTGCTTGTGCGGGCAACACTTTGTGGTAGCCAGATGTATTTGTTTTGTTACAACATGAGCGAGAGAAAATTGACAAGTTGTCCGGGCCACCCGCGGGTTCAGTGTGTCTTCAAATTCACACGGCCGCATGATCGTTCGAACTTTCGTCTGCTCTTTCGAGCCTGCTTTTTGTCGTCTGGTCGTTCAAACAAAAGCGCCCCGTAGACCAAACTTTGACCGGTCGAGAAATGCGCTCACTGCTCAGTGTTTGTTCTTCCTCTATCCAACACAATCGACGAGCAGATTTGTTTTCTATTAATATTTAACTACGGACGACTTCGTCCGTTTTACATTTGTTTTCCGAATGAATGGACGACTGACTTCGCCGTGGAGCCCGTTGTGACTGACGACAGACTTGAAGCTCTCTTCGAACTATGAGAAAGTACAAACGGTTACATCAAACTATGATTCATGTCATATGCAGTACCGGCAGTAAATTCAGAAAATATTCGAGACCAAGTTACAGTTAAGGAAAGCCTTCTTTTTTTTTTTTTAATTGCAAGCTATTTGTTTACTTTGCTCGAAATTTTTAATTGGCAAGATGTATTCTCATAAATGTGAAAGCTTACTCTAAACCATCCGAAAAACACCGGCGCCTGAACGTACCAATGTAATTCTTTTCAAAGGTGTATTTTAGTGGTGGATTTCACCTTGTGAAATTTCAACGCGTAGCTCCATTTCTATTACAAAACAAGACCAACAAACTTAGCCGGGTCAACGGCGGACTTGTTCAGCAACTATACTAAATGTCGTTTGCGAGCGCGCTGACCCTGGCGAGTCTGTTGATCTGGTTTTTACTGGAAAAAAGCACCACTTTGAAATCTCACAATGTTAAATTCACCACTAAAATACATGTTTAATAAATATCTAAGATTAATACGTGCAACCACCGATTTCTGAGTAAGCCCCGCCATTGATGTCACCCCACTTCAGGCTACAGCTGTGTGTGACTGTAGGTAGTGAAGAAATAAAAAAATCGGCCACACCTCTTTGCTTCTTTTTTATATTTAGTTTAGCGCCTGTAGACGATGTTGCAAACTTATTTTTTGTTTACTCGATACACACACGAGGACAACACATCAAGATGATTGTTTCCTCTTATTTAACCACAAGACCAGCAGATGCCGCCTTGGTAGCAATAGATCTGCTCCCATTTCACTTTCTGGGTGTGCACGTAGCAACAAACTGTGCAGCATAGCCACTTTACCTCAATGATTTATAAATACTGTAAACGACAAAATTTTCACGAGGACCTAATTTTCGCGAATTTCGCGAATCGCCTAGAATTCGCGAAAGATACGTCCCGCGAATAATTCGGGCAATATGCGAACGCTACGGAAGCTACACTCGATTCGCGAAAATTAGAACCCGCAAATAATTTCAAATTTTCAGATTTGGCCCGATTCGCGAAAATTTGAGCCCGCGAAAATTAAGTCGTTTACAGTATTTGAAAAAAAGTTTGCGTAGCAATGCGAGACCGTCACATTGCTAAACAAAAAAGTGTGCCAGTGAAACGCACTATTCCAGAAACGCCAACTCCGAGGCGCACGCTCTGCGTGGCACATAAGCGACACGGCAGCATACCTAACCAATGTGCTGACTTGTATTCACACACAAATAAAAAATGAAGGAACAAAAAAAATTTAACCTTCCTTCAAGTGGCAACTGCAAACGCGGAAGTGCTTTCTAGGCTGCCTTTACGAGCAGTCCGCATTGTTTCGCTGGATCGCCCGAATCCAGAGCTGCCGCTTCGTCGAGTGCAGGCTAGTAAAAGGAAAACCAGAAAAACTTAAACCGCGACAACGCTTGCTGTCATTGCTGCAGTCAACAACGAAACAGCGCTAGGGCCTGTCGGAGAGCTTCGAAACGCGCGACCACCGCTGACTCCTGCAGCCCCGAGCCGGACGTACCACGCCACCAAAAGTGGCGGACTCCTGTCTGCTGCTGCAGCGGATTCGCCGTGGAAACCCTGGAAAAGGCCCATTGTAATAAAGATCAGTGCAATGAACAGGATGTTCCATGCAGCATGGCAAGTGATTAACCAAGTAATGAGGAGAGGTACCCATTGATTGGAAATTAAATAAAATGAGACTAATCTATGAGGGCAAAGGGAACAAAGACAGCATTAGGTCATATCGCCGGATAACGGTAACTTCAGTTCTATACAGATTAGCTATACAGATAGTAAAGCGTAGAATGGAGCAATGGACAGAAGATATGCAAATACTGGGCGAGCTCCAAAGTGGATTCCGAAGAGATAGAAGACTGGAAGATAGCTTATTCGTCACCACTCAATGTATAGAAATAGCAATGAAGAACCAAACTCCTTTATGGTTAGCTTATTTGGACATCAAGGGAGCGTACGATAATGTGAACCAGGAAAAACTCTGGGGTCAGCTGAAGGAGTATAATTTAGATAAAAATTTGGTTAGGTTTCTTCAGCAGATGTGCACAGAGAATAAGCTAGTTATAACACGGGAAGCAGAAACTACACAACCCGCAGCATTAAAAAGAGGACTCAGGCAGGGCTGTCCACTGTCACCTCTGCTCTTCATGATATATCTCAGTAAGAAGGAAAAGAAATTAGAGCAGTGCAACTTAGGTTTTGATGTGAGCTATATGGAAGGAGAGAGAAATGTAGTACAGGTAACACCAGGACTGATGTATGCGGATGACATAGTACTCATGGCAGATAACCAGGATAGATTACAGGAACTAGCTGGTATATGTGGAGAGGAAGGGGACACTTTGGGCATGAGTTTTGGTAGTGACAAGTCTGGAGTAATGGTGTTTAACGATGAAAAGAAGGAACCCCTGAGGATACAAGATATTGTAACAGACCATGTAGGAAAATACAAATATCTGGGAGTCTGGCTCAATGAGGGAAGGAAATATCTAGAGGAACACGAGGAGAATATAATTGGAGAAGGGAAAAGAAATTCATCTATTATGAGGCTCAAGGCACTATAGAACTATAATAGGTATGAAGTGGTCAGAGGTATACGGAAAGGAGTGATGGTGCCAGGGCTGTCTTTTGTCAATGCAGTGCTGTGCATGAAATCAGAGGTTCATTCAGGATTAGAAATTCGACAAAGAAGCGTAGGCAGATTGGAACTGGGAGCACATGGAAAAACACCAAATGAGGGAGTATAGGGGGAGATGGGATGGTCGTCCTTTGAGAGCAGGGCGGCAATTACTAAGTTGAAATTTGAACAAAGGCTGACCGAAATTGATGATACGCGGTGGGCACGGAAGGTATTCAAGTATTTATACATGAAAAGTTTAAACACAAGATAGACAAACCAAACCCGAAAGCTTAAATTTACGTAAATATCTACACACTGGTGATGGGGCTGAACAGACTACTTCAGTGAAAAAGGGGGTAAAAGAGGCAAAGAGGAAAATTTGGGAGGGAAGAATGCAGGATAAATCAGCTTTAACAGTGTACAGGTCACGAAAGCACGATATAAAAAAAGAAAAAGTGTTCGACAATTCACTGGGAAGTGCTTTGCTGTTCGAGGCGAGGACGGCAGTTTTGTGGACCAGGACGTATAGGGCTAAATTTCAGGAGACAGACACATTCTGTGCCGCCTGCCATAATGATAGCGAGACACTATAGAGCTCTTGGTTTTGAGGTGCACGGGGCTTCGCCATGCCCTCCCTGAAACGGATTTGGCCGGGGCCCTGGGTTTTACTGGCGACAATGGAAGGACGGAAGAGAAAAGGATTACAGTGACAAAGAGGCGATTAGAAGATTGATGGAAATTATGTAGGGGAAATTAAATGATTATAGCACAGCTGGGGACAGGCGGGACGGGGAAAAATTGGGACTCCCTCCCGCGTGGCTCCGGCCCAAAGTCTCAACCCTGTCTCCCAGTTTGCCCGGCGCTGGAGTAACGCCGACAAGGTTTGACCGGAGAAAAATTGGCGACTCCCTCGGCGGGGAAAAGAGTGCCCGATCCCCCGAAGGTCATCCTGGTGATATCCCACACTGCCTGGTGATAGTTAGGGGGGGAAATTGGTCTTAAAAGGGCGGGAGGAATCATGCCTTTGTCTTTACAGACTTAGGCTAGGTGGTGCAAGCTACAGCCCGTTGTAACGGGTATAGCCATTAACATCCATCCATCCATCCATCCATCCACATGAGCGGTTAAACTTGCCCACCCCCTGCCATTAGCCGTTAGGCCCGGCACAGGCGCACCTCGCAGGGCCCTCGCCCCTTTGAATATCCGCACAGCTTTCAAACCCCATCGTAAACTACGTGGCCTCATCTCAAAACCTGAAGATTACACCCCCCCCCCCTTCCCCCAGAGTCCCAGTGCGGTGTTGTGTATATAACACCGACACGCGGGCTTGACGTCACGGAGCTGCGGCGGCGCTGCGATCGCGCCGGAGCCGGGAGGTGTGGGCAAAAGCGCGCACGTTTCGCATAGGCGTCATAGCATTTCAGCATGCCGCGAAGCTGTGTTGCCATTAGTTACACCGAAAGGTACAAGAAAAGCAGCGGAGTGGGTTTCCTCAAGTTCCCGGCAGACTCTGAAATGCATAGAAGGTGGATAATATCCGTGGATCGAAAAGAATGGTCGCCTCGCGCGAACGACCGTTTGTGCGGCAAACACTTTCTTGAAGGCAAGTGCGGCTTCCATTTCAATCTCCGTCCCGAGGCTTGCTGATGTGCAGGGAAACAGTTGTCTGATCGATACCACTCGGATTTTGTTCCCATGGTGTTTGCGTACAAAGCATCGGCCAAGCGCTCGTCGGAGGCTCGCTACACCCGTACTACCCATTGAAGGGGATCGGCGACAGAACGGCAGTGTTGTAGGCGTTACCAAAAAAAAGCAAAGAAATACGTTACTCGTTAATTTGAAATAAAAGGTACGCGTTACTGAGCTACGTTAGCTAAACATAAAAGGAACGCGTTGCAGCTACCGATAAAAAGTAACGCACGTTATTTCTGCGTTACTTTTTTTAAATTTTGATTTAACAAATTTTACAATGTTGACGAGACAGGTCATATATCAAGAAACATTATGTTCATGCAGAAACTGATCATAATTACTTTATCTCTTTTTACGGTTTCACCAAAATACTCACGAGAAAAACGCAAAGAAAAACATGGCTTGACGCCTAAAACACGGAAAAAATTTAAGTGTAATTTCTTTAAGACTTGGGAAGTAGTAACGAGTAACGTAACTACGTTACTTGAAATAGTAACATAAGTACGTTGCCCGTTACTGTGTCGAAAAAGTAACGAGTAGGTTACTACGTTACTGAAAAAAGTAACGCGTTACCAACAACGTCGTTACTTGTAACCTGTTACCGCCAAGGCTGCAGAACGGACAAAGCGTTACTGCCTGTCATGCCTTGTGGTCATGAGGGTAGGAAAAATATCATACCTTGACTTGAAGACGCTGTGTGTATTTAATCAATTAATGAATACACACACTTCCGCAGACCCAAAGTCTGCTGATCCCGCCGGCAGTGCGGAAACCGACTCGATGTAATCGTAGGCCTCGAGAGACTTGTACGCCTGCACCGTATCGGCCGTGAACTGGCTTGGCGAAAAAACTAAATAAACGACGACGTGAGCCGTCGACTTCGGTGGCAGCAACTTTACGTCAGAAGTCCAGCAGGCCTTGTTTACGGCGTACGGATCCTCGTAGGCAACGCCGTCCACGCACAGTCTGTTTCGATACCGCTGCCGTTCAGGCTCGGGCAGCGAGCTCAAATAGTCGGGCATAGAATACGACATACGTTGTGAGGAAATACGACGCACCAATAAAGACACAAGCGTCCCTACAACGTCAAAAACGAGCGCACGCCATAGAACGCAATGGCGAAAACACGGAGAGCTGGGCTGCTTTTGCCCACATAGCTACCGCGCATGCGCGGCCTTCCGGCCGTGTTGGTAAACAGAGTCGCTCCGCGTGTCGGTCTATAAAGTGTTACCAGTCAAGAAAGTAGGAGAAGCTCCTCCCACAAGCGCGGTGCGCCCGTTTCAAATCCCTCCGCAGTCGAAAGAAGAGTTCACTGAAAACGCTCCTTGGCTGAGTTTACATGGATGCGATCGTAGCGAATCGAATCGAGATTAACCGCCTATGATTGGGTAGACGAGGAGGGGAAAGGAGGATCGCGGGCGCGTGACTGGTCACATCTCGATTCGATGCGCCATGGTCGCATCCATGGAAACGTAGCCCTTGTTCCGCTTCAATAGATTCCCAACTTGTCTCCGATCCCACTTTTTAAGAAAGCGACCTTTGTATTCATTGGAAAGGGAACCGAGCCCCTGAAAGCAGCCTTTGTATTCATCGGAGGGGGAAGCTAATCCCCGAAAGTCGTATTTGTTTGCATCGGAGGGGGAAAACTCTAATCTCCCTCTCGTAGCTTCCACAGTGCTAAGTTAAAGTCGAAAGATAAAGGAAATATGGTACAGAAAGGCAAGACCCTCCTCGCGCGTTGGCCGCAACGTCACGGAAACCATGGGACGCTATTGAATGCGGAGGTGGCGGAGGGATATATGATTCTCTTTGAGGGGCATTTGCCGCTACCTTCTTAACCTGTAACCGACTATAGAGTGTGACGCATCCTACATTGGGGAGACAGGCCGGAGGCGCTGCATTAGCCTAAACGAACACAAAAGGAACGTGGCGAAGGCCACGCATGCGACAAGAGCGAAGACGGAACTCGTAGACCATTGTTTGAATACAAGTCACAGTTTCGACTTTTAGAATGCGTCCACTCTGGCGCGTGAACAAAGGTGGGGTCCACGCAGGTTCGTGGAATCATGGTTCATCCGAAGTGACTCATCGGCTTGCAACCCCAACCGCGGCCCCCTCCCCGATGTGTACGGGGACTTGCTTAAATAGGACTGTTGAAGTTTTTTCGCTCATTCCTGCTTTGAGGTTTCACTGATGATGTTTCCCGCATGGGAGACGGAACGTTTGATTAAATTGTTAATCTTGTTAAGTAAAGTCGGCGCAGTTTTTTTATCATTATGATTTCCGGCTTTTGGAATATTTTTGCATTTATCTGTATCGACCAGATCCGAGCGACGCCGCGCCGCGCGGAAGTGACGTAGCATCGGTTGCTATGATACTGCCACGCGGCGCCCGTTTTTATCGCTCATGTGTCCCCTGCTTTACGGGCTGCCCCGCCTGTAGAAAAGTCGGCGGAGAGCATTTTTGTGTTCCCTCTGAAAACGGAAAAAGGACCTCAGAGGATGATCTTGCTTCACCGAATCGGTCGGATTGGTTGTACCCCGTACCGAAGCAGCCTTACGACGTCACGTCGCGACCGTACGGCTGGTGGTCAGTGTTGCCATCCCTCAAGCAGATAGTTTAGGTTTTGCCTTAGACGCCCGATACCAAACTTGGATCTGTGGTATTTATAACACGACACACAATATCGAGGAAAAAAGTATGCCCTGTGGTTCAGGCACACTGCTTTAACCGAAAAAGTGTCCTAATCCCAAATTCAAAAATACTGACCGAAGTTGCCCTTTAAGGAAAAGCAGGACGTTCTACTCCCACAAAGCCCTCAACTCTTTCCACTTTCGCAGAGCATATTCTCGAGAGGAAACGAGTGGAGAGGAGGGAATTTGGAATTTCCTTCTCTCCAGCGTTTGCTTACACCCGGTGTGGTGTGCGCACTGGGTGTGTACACCACACCGGTGCGCACAACCAAATCAGGGAAACCGTCGGCGCATGCACAGTACCGACAGCAGCGCCACCGCAAGTGGCGTGGCGTCAGGATTGAGTTTGTGGAATGAGAGCTCGCGCGCGGACCTCCGAGCTCTGATTGGAATGATTAAGTGGGCAGACATAAGGGCTAGCTGCCTTTGCATCTACACCCACAAACCATTTCATTCCAAGCTCGGCGATCAGACGTCCCCCCGCACTCTCATCTCCTTCTCTGCCTAGCGACCGCACAGGTAAGATGGCGTAGGAAGGGGGGTCGATGTCTCCGTATATGCTGAGGAGCAAACGAGAAACACTGCTGGGAATCCGACGACACGTCCTGCGCATTGCTCACCTTCTGAAAGGCCGTGCTGGTGGAGGCAGGTGCTGTCGCTGAGGTCGTTGCCTCGTATCCCTGGTCTAGTCCCAAGCTCCCGCTGTAGTCCTTGCTGGACGCCATCCCTCCTCTTTCTCGTCATCTCGCATGCCACGACGAAAACGTCAGGCTTTGCCATGAGCAAAAGCCTCGCGTTTTCATCTCGTGATGCGCGCGTGCCAGGGAGAAATCCCCGGGATTTCTCCCTCGTGTGAATACCCCTTTAGCATTGTCCGTCCGGCGTCCGTGCTCACATCGATCTTGCTGGTGCTCGTGCTGACGATCGTGCTCGTAAGCTCACGCGCTCGTGTAAGGCAACAAAAAAAATTAGGAAAAAAATGTTTGCGCAGTCGACAGGGTTCGAACCTGTCCGGAGAGACCCCAATGAATTTCTAGTCCATCGCCTTAACCACTCGGCCACGACTGCGGGACGAGAGGTGTGGTAGTAACTCAAGAGCTGGGGTTTCTGTCATGAATGAAACGTTGCATGTAGCCGCTCAACGTCTATACAGGAGAGGGCGCTGCGGTGAAATGCGTATATAATCGCGTTAAACTTTGCATGCATTGGCTCAACGTTTATAAACGAGAGGGCGCTGCGGTCAAATGCTCAAATGCGCATATAACCACGTTCCATACCACACATTCTCTTTCTGACATGGATGAAAACGAACGAAAAGCTCGGCATGCTGCCGCTCAGCGTCTACGCAGACAAGCACCACCAGAGCTTCGCCCCAATCAACATCATTCACCACGTGGAGATGCAGTCATTTTTCCTTTTAAGCATTTCTAGGAAGATACTAACCGCTCAGAGCTTGTTGAGCTCGTGCTCGCGCTGCAGAACACATGATAGGGAGGTGCGACGATCGCGCGGGGAAGTGCCCCGTTCCCGCAATTCATAATAATAATCTTCATTTGGCTCAGGAGAGCCGCAGCACCGCAGAAAGGCAGCAGCCCATAGCATGGAGGCCCGCGTTTAGTGATGGTGATTATGTGAATTTATAATATACAAGATGAATGTGAATAAGCACGTTGGATTAACCTGAGACTAGGGTAGAGAAGAAACATCTAAACGTAGAAGAGACAGAAAATAGACAGGACGACGTCTCAAACATCAGCTAACTTGTTTATTTAGTCCACCTCCTTATATAGACTCAATCTCAAAAGCGCCACAGCCCCTATCACGCAATACATGAATGTGGACAACCTTACAGGTCAACGCGATGAAGCAAAAACCATCTTCCTTCAAACTTGAACCAAAGGATCTTCTTCCCCTCCTATTCTAAAAGGCAGTTCCCACTTCTGATAAAAAAAAAAAAAAAAAAAAAAAACGCCCTCTTCACCTTTTACAAAAAAAAAAAAAAAAAACCTTGAAGCAATATTTAGGTTAGCACACGTCCAAAAAAAAAATGTTTTACAGTTCATTTGGACAGTCACAATCAGGGTCGCACTTTAGACAACCCAAAATCACACTTTATATATATATATAAAATTTGACATTACATTTTTAGGAAGCATTTTGAACTGCTTCCGAATTGTAGCGAAGCCTGACTTATAAAGTTGCCTCGAGATTTTATCCGTAAAGTTTCCTTACATCGTTCCTTTCTTTGCGTATCTCTTTGCCTCCGATCAGAGCGCCGTGCAGTTCTTACATTCATGAATATGTTTTGCGTTTTCCGAGTTTTCTGCATTGTTCTTCACATTTCTTTTCTGTTCGTTTAATCTGTCATCGATGCAGCGTGACGTTTGTTCTACATACTTAAATCCACACTCCAATGCACAACACCAGTCTCGCAACATACCGCTTTTTCCCGGTTGGTCTTTTTGCACTCACTCACACCTGTTTGAAATGGCGTCAATTAACCTCAAATCGGAACTAAAGACCGTGTCCACCCCAATTGCCTCGCACATGCCTTCAGCTTGTGAGAAATCGCATTAAAAGTTATGTGACTAAAGCAAAGCGGTTCTTTGATTTCTGATCCGTTTCTCTCCTCGCCACGCCACAACGCAGCGCATGCGCTCTTGCGACCGGTCGCCGCAGGAGGAGTCCGCCATTAAAGGGGCGGTGCAACGACTTTATGATTAAACGAATTTGCATCTCGTCATTTTTACGTTGTTTATAGTGTCCCGGAGGATAAAGACAACACCTCCTTCATTAAAAATTTCGTGATTCCGCTGCATAATCGCAAAGCAAAAGTCGAGCTTTTTCTTCCAACTGCAGCCCCAAGTGGCAGCCGAAGGAACTACGGCGGAAAGATTACGTGACCTCACTCGACTCTAAGCTGCAGCATAACGCCCGCTATGTCAGCATAGAGAGAGAGAGGAAGCGTCCTCCGAGATAGCACACGGGAACCTACACGGCACTCCGAATGACGTCACTAGGAGGGGGACCAGGTGTGACCCTGAAGGCTGGGAGTGAATTGAGGGGTGCCCGAAATGCCAATATTTATCTATTTTCCACGCAACAACTAGGACACGAAGGCGAAACCGGTTTTCTGTTCTTTACTTCAGAAGTGTCAGAGGGCAACTTCCAAAAATCTTTGACCGATGTCCGGAAATCGTTGCACCCCCCAAATGCTTTCGATGGTTCAATCTAGGTCTCTATTCTGCCCCAACGAAGGTGGTGCCCCCACAGTTAAACAAGGGCTGCGGCGCGCAACTTCTAGGACGGTGGCCCCCATTGTGTTCTCCTCCATCCGACAAGCATACCTCCGCATCAAATGAGAAACCATAATTTATCGTCTTTTCTTTAATTTTAGAGCGCAGTTTTTCTTGTCTTTGGCTTGAGCGGCGACGCCGTCGGTGCCAACGTTACTGGAGGAAGCTCAGTTTCGCAGCTCCCTATTCTCGCCTGCAGAGGCGAGTGGCCCAGGTGGCGGTCACGAGAACTAGCGGCGCTGCAGTCG
This sequence comes from Ixodes scapularis, assembly GCF_016920785.2. NCBI lineage: Eukaryota > Metazoa > Arthropoda > Arachnida > Ixodida > Ixodidae > Ixodes > Ixodes scapularis. Next base: position 151,136,671 of record NW_024609868.1, read on the forward strand.
GAACTTGCTTCCCTGTCTCGCGCGTTTTCTGCTTTGAGAGGTTTCTTTTTATTTTATTTTCTTCCTTTTTTTTTTTACACTTCCATGTGTATACTAGCAAGAAAAAAATATGATGAAGACGAAATGTAATACACCACAGAGATCAGAGTCAGCGCAATGTGAGTGTTCTTTCTTTGAATGTTTTAAATTTATTTTTGTGTGCGCTTCTGTTTCCTTCGGCTGTGAAGTGTTAAGCGCGAGACACATGGACGGCAGAATCGTCCGATCCGACAGTCCGAACACCGCTCCGAATCGCCGCACGCGGCAGTTTGAGACACACGCTTCCGACCTTGCATGCGACACGACGATCCGTTCGGCTCCGCCCAGGAGATCCAAGCACTCCAGCGGAGGTCCGCGTTCACAGATCTCTGGTCCCAGATTGACGGTTTAGCTCACACGAGCGAAGTTAGAAGCTCGTTCTCGTTACCGCGTGCATTCTTTGCCGGGGCCATCCTTCTCGAATGGGTCCGCAGGATCCACGCGTCCGGCTTCCCGGCGCCCGTCCCGTTTTCTTGTTCGTCCCGCCAGACCCAGTACGTCATCATGACGTTCGCGCTAGCTGTGCTGTCATTGGCTGGACGCATCCGAAAATCCGTCCGCCGTGCGAAACTATCTGGCGCGTTGGACGCACGTCGGATCGCCGATCCGACGCTTGAAGCGACCAAATTTTTCGGATCAGGCAGTCGTACTGCCGGATCGGACGTTGGATCGGATGGATTTTTCGCGCATGTGTCTCGTGCTTTAGTATGAATGAACAACTCGCCCAAGCTCAAGTATTGCTATTCAAACCTGGCGGGCTAGACAATCCGGAAGCAAGACTCAACTGCAGCGCTGCTAGTTCTCGTGACCGCCGCGTTCTGTGTTCCTTCTTCGTTTGTCCTCGTCTCTTTGTGCGCGATTTTTAACTATGTTCACTGAGCCCACGTCGCAGGCGGAGCTATGAAACTGAGCTTGCTCCGGTAACGTTGGACGGTGCAACCGCGCGTTGTATTATGGGTCGTTTTACACTATCGCGTCACACGTGACATCACGTATGACGTCACGAAGGCAAAATTTCCCCGCTAAATTTGGTGGGTAATTTTTCTGCTCAATTTAACGGGAAAATTTCTTCACTAAATTTAAAGGATAACTTCCTCGCTAAATTTAGCGAAACAATTTAGTTCCTGTAAGGCTCCCTACGGGAGCTCTACTTCTTCCAAAACTGATGCGCTCCATCGCGGCGAAATACCACGCAGTGCACTCTGGGAACTAGTTCGCCACTCAGTTTCGGTTTCGACTGAGTAGCTTCATCTCATGCTATCACGCCGTGACCGAACTCGCTTGCTTGCGTTTCCGATTATCTACAATACACTCATTCTCGAGCGATACAAAACGAAGACCGGGGCACTTTCCTTGGTTCCCGAAACACCGTATATTGTGCGTGCGTATGCAAACGTAGTAAGACGTGGCCTAGTCACCTCTCCCCACGAGGGCATCTTTGAGCTCAATGTCAATAATCCCGTCTGGTACCAGTGAACTACAACTGAAATTCGGTCACCTTGAGCGCCTTACACGTATTTTGTTTGCCAAACGTCCGCTTCTTGTTATTTCATGAGGCGAAAAGCTAGCCGCATCCTCACAGGAGTATCAAAGTTGAGCCCAGCGTTGGGGCATGAACTTTAAAGTAAACGCAATAAATTCGACTTCACTACTCCACAAAAGTTACTATGGCGTCTTCCTCGTGTCATGATATACTTCCCACTCAAATTTTATGCTGATAGAGATAGCATATTAAGTTTTCGCAAACGCTGAGATTGACTATAGTAGGTTACAAGTCAAGAAGGTAGCGGCAAATGCCCCTCAAAGGGAATCATATATCCCTCGGCCACCTCCGCATCCAATAGCGTCCCATCGTTTCCGTGACGTCGCGGCCAACGCGCGAGGAGGGTCTTGCCTTTCTGTACATATTTGATTTATCTTTCGACTTTGACTTAGCATTGTGGAAGCCACGAGAGAGAGATTAGAGTTTTCCTCCTCGGATGGAAACAAAAACGACTTTCGGGGATGAGGTTCCCCCTCCGATGGATACAAAGGCTGCATTCAGGAGCTCGGTTTCCCTCCGATGAATACAAAGGTCGCTTTCTTAAAAAGTGGGTGTCGAAGAAAAGTTGGCATCACTCTGTAGCCAATATCTATCCATTGAAGCGGAACAAGGAGCGTTTCCAGTGAACTCTTCTTTCGACTGCGAAGGGATTTAAATCGGGCTCATCACACTTGTGGGATGTGCGTCTCCTACCTTCTTGACTTGTAAGTTGTAACCGACTATAGCTACGACGGAGGCCGTAACAAGCGTCCCCTACTCCTCGCTAAGCCTTTTTGGACCAGCTTTTACTGACGCCCAAGATCTGAGCCTGAACGGTGTGTGACGTGTCTGAAATTATCTCGGCATACTCAGTCAGAAAGAAGGCAAACACACTACGAATATTATGACCATAAAGGGGTATTCACACGAGGGAGAAATCCCGGGGATTTCTCCCCGGCACGCGCATCTTACGACGAAAACGACAGGCTTTGCGATGTGCAAAAGCCTCGCGTTTTTATCTCGTGATGCGCGCGTGCCGGGGAGAAATCCCCGGGATTTCTCCCTCGTGTGAATACCCCTTTAGCAACCGTCAAATGCGCTTTGGAATAATTTCGTTCGTTTGGCGCACCGCATAGGGGTTCATGCCCGTCCGGCGCACTTCTGGTGAGCAATGCAACATTCTTCACACAAGTGCTCGACTTTTGCATTCTAAAAACGGTTTGTATGTGCGAATGTGCCTATATGATTGGGCAGGACAACTTCATGCGCACACGCGATGTTGAATATTAGTGGAATGCAAGCGGGTGGGGACTCCGCTTCGTGCAGTGCTGAGGGTCAATACACTCTAAGAAAAAATGGAGGAAAAAAGTAGCAACGGCGCGTCTTCCTCCCTTCTACTGACGCGCCCCCAAGCGGACACGAGAAAAGGGGAGGAACGAAACGTTTTTCTCCTCCAGGCAGACGGGAGAAAGCTTTCGCCCTCCCGACTCATCTTCTTTCGGTTTCGTTTTTCGAGCACATCGCGCACGTTGTTTAATAAATTGATGTTGAGTTGATTGAGCTTCAGCGGCAGCGAAGGCCGCCTGTAATTCCGTCTTCTAGTCTAAACGTGCACAACATTTCGGTTGCATTGACGTTTTTATCACTAATTTTATCAAACGAGCAAACGACGCCGCTAGAAAGAGTGAAGTTCCGGAGCAGTGCCAGCAGCGCCACGTACACTGGGTAGGGTGGCCGTCAGTGGTGGCCGTCTCCGGATTGGCCGGATTGCGAAAGGATTGCGGGCAAGGTGGTTGGTTATAAGTACTAGGAGGGGCACGTTGCAATATTGGTGAAGCCTAGTCATAAAAAGTTTAAACGATTTTGTGCCCAGCGTGACCACAGATCTGTCTGGCGATTCGTGCGCCTGACATGTCACGTGTGAGATGGATGGTTGATTGTAGAAGGACTCCTTGCAGGCTTGCGCGCGCTCCGTCCGGTAGGTTTTATCAGATCGAAGGCTAGACTGTGGTGTATTCTAGTACCCCATAGCAAGACGAAAGCTAGCTACGGTCACGTGATGTGGTCACGTTGGCATGGTAAGTGAGGAGAGTAAGTAGGAAAATGAGAAAGAGGCGAGCCGTCAAGGGAGCATGGCTTGTGGAGGCTATACGTGGCCGACGTCATGCCCTCTCCTACCCTTCTATCCTCCTTGGTTGCGGGACTCTCGCGGCACGGTTGCTCTCGCTCGGTCGCTTTGGACTTTGGAGCTCGCTAGCGTCGGCGCGTCGGCGACCTCCATAACATCCCTCTTTCTAAGGGAGCTTCGAAGAAGTGCCGAAACGGTCTGGCTCTTACACACCGGCCGTGCCGAGAATGTTTGTGGGAGGTGTCGGCACACGTTTCCTCGGGCCTCGTCGTTGTTTCGGGGATTCAGTCATCCATCCATCCGTCAATCCTTGAAAAATGGCAGCCGTCAACGCGGACGCTGATAAGGTCATCGCAAGTGAGCCGTGCCAAGCGGAAGTTCCGGCGAAACTATAAAAAAAGACAACATTACAGCATGAAAACTCTCGTACTTTTGTTCTTACCGCTTTGTCCGAGTAGGTTCGCGCTATTGGCCTCGAGATCGACCTAGAGGTGGCGCTACAGTCGTGCTATCATCATCATCAAAGCGGGGATAGGAGAACGGCCGCCCCATAGGCTCTCCACGTTCACGCGCGAGACGGCGTAGGTTCTTGCGTTTGTTTTGTGGCATACTGTCGGTGGGAAATCAATTCTAGCGGAAAAGGATGCGGTACTGTTCGGTGCTTCAATTAAGATCGAATTGTGTTGCCAGCGTGCGGCCTAAATTTATATAATCGCTTCTGTGGGTGCGTCGTCTGCTCTAGGCAGACATTGGAAAGCATGGATCACCACGACTGATGCCTGTCTCCGGCTGAACTGGAATATTTATGTTAAATATATATATTTTTTTAATGAATGTATCGGTTCATCAACGTGGAAAAAAAACACAATAAATTCCAACCCAGATAACATAATACCGGTACTGTGGGCTGTGAAATCGCATCTTCTATGATTTTTTTTTTACGTCTAGCTTTTGCAGTAATATAAATATTTACAATGAAGATAAGTTAGCGCTGTCTTGGAAATTACCACGCTATTGAGTTCCTCTGCCCTTTTACTGTGCCATAGTGTGGGTAAGTATTTTGGAGTCTGAACAAATCTACTGCGTTGCGATGAGGAGAGAGTGTCTCTTTTAGTTAAGATCTGCAAACTGCACGGTTGGCAGGACAACTGAAACAAATAGAACAAACTGTTCTAATACATCTGCCGTGACTGCAATAAACGGGTGTAACCAAGCAACGCAGCAATGTTCCTGTTATTAAATGCTTTTTTCAGTAGTGTGGGTTCACCCGCTTCAATTTTCTTGGTGAGGGCCGCGGATGTCAAGAGGCTAATAATATAAATTTGTGGCTAAATAATCTTGTATTCAAACACACTAGACACTGCAACCCCAACAAACGACGCGCACACGACACAGACAGCATCGGCCGCAGTGATACTCTTTTACTGATGAGGGCTAGCGACCTTCGCGAGACTTTCCGATCAACCGCCCTCACCCAACGTATATCGGGACTAGGCAGTTCATCGGTTAACTTTCAGATTATCCAAGTAATGCTTTAATTGCAATTTTCTTTGCCAGTTAATTGGAGTCTTGTGCTGGAGAAAGTCAACAAGGAGTAAATAATACCTGCTTTAATATTTTTGACGTCTTTATATCTTTTGTGACACAGGCTTGCACGGTAAACCACTTCAGCGTGCTTGTCATTTCACCGTAGGTGATTATACTGTTTAAATAATAACTTAAAAAGATACTTGGGGGGATCGGTGGCCGAGTGGGCTAAAGCGCACACCCAGCTCGACGCGCGTGGAGCGAAAGCTCGCGCTGCAGAGCCCAGGGATCCTGGGTTCGAGCCCCACCCCTGCCCGTTTCGATCTGGATGAGCATCGTACCGGCGTGCGGTCGTGTATCACTGCTGCGTGATGCACGTTAAAGACCCCAGGCTAGCGGTTGTACTGCACTGGCTAAATTGCTCATCTACAGCGTGTGACTCGTCGCAACTTTAATGGCTGACCAACTACACGCTGTATAAATATCCCCGCAACCCAATTAATATTAAAAAGATACTTCATTTTAAAAGGCTTCCCGTGTTGATATGCATGTAAGGCTCGCAACGTGAGGTTTAGAATGGGAATGCAATATGCCATTTATGACATAGTAAAACCAGTAAAAAAATGTATAGTTTTAACGTCTTTCACGCAATATGACCGGCGAAAAATCAACATACGGATTTATTGATTGATTAGTCTATTAAAGCATAGCGATCAGTCGGGTTAATTTTCTAATCAAAACACAGACCCACTCAACATTCAATGCTTTATGAAAGCCACGGTTTGTGCAAGGTAACAAAGATACGTGGGATTTTTTTATGGAAGCTTCTTACTTAATAATAATCACTTTGCTGAATTTCTACGCATGGGAAACGATACAACACAGCCTTCAGTAAGACGAAACGGCAACAAAAAAAATAATACATTTAATAAGGAATGTCAAGCTCAGCCTGAAACGGGCTTGCGTCGTCGAGATCCGTGCTTTTGAGCGTGCGCCCGTAGCAGACGACGCACGGCGGTATCCCCGCTTTCGCGTGTTTCCAGTTTCGGCCGCACGGTGGCGACACGGTTCGATCTCGAGGCGAATAGAAACATAGGCCTTGACCTTGGGCACCGTACAAGGTGCGTCAAACAACTCGGCAAACTTCGCTTCGTAAACACGGCCCTCGTCGTCGCCGTCCGAGCTGCTGGTGTTGTTGCTGTTTGCTAGCTTCGCCAGCAGCACTGACGGTGCCACCCCTAACATTAAACGTCTTCGTTTCAACGACATTTCACCTCAATTCGGGGAGCACAACACAACGGTGACGGCGTCGAGACTGACAGCTGTTTTCCGCAGTCCTTTTTCTGCGGAGTAGCTGCGTTCTCGCCGTTCGCTTCCGACACAAAAGCAAAATGGCGGAATGGCTGGAGTCACGTGACCGGTCGGCAGCCTCTCTCGCGCGCTCCCACTTCCAAGTCAGAGCGCCTCAAACCGCTCCGATTCGGAGGACGGCGAGAGTCGGAGCTTCGAGAGCGCTCTGAAAGAACACGTTGAATATACTTGGAGCGCCTGGCATTGACCAACCGAATGCACACCGGCTTTTCAGAGCGCTCCAAGAGGCTGAAAAGCGACAAGGCTCAGGCCGTCTGCTGCCCGGGCAGCCAGGCCGGAAAGGTACACCGGAACTGGGCCATGTTCGTGTGGAAGACCGCCATGGAAAGCACACGAAGGAACAACTTCTTTCTGCACCAAGAGAACGGCGGTCTGGGTCTCGTTAACATCGTGGTCAAGCTGCACGTGCAGCGTTTCCTGCTCTTCCGGGATGCAAGGGACCCGACCTTCATCGCCGTGCTGCACCACCTTGGATTCCCACATCTCGGAAATTGGATGGTGAGCACGAGTGGCCGCATGACCAAGGGAGCCGCTTTGCGGTTCTACAAGGAAATCGCCAGCTCCATCGAGTTTCTGCAGGCCCAATTTTCCTGGAAGTACCTGGCGACCGTCGGAAAGAGGCGGCTGTACTAGGATGCCGTTTCCGCATCCTTCCCGCCACTGCTCTACAGACAACCACCGACGCTCGACGACCCGGCGCGACTCTACAAACTCGTGCGAATCCTTCCCGTCCCTGTGGCGACAAGGGTCTTCTTCGTCCGGATGCACATGGAGGTCCTTTCAGTTAAAACCTGGCATCACAAGGAGTTCTTCGTGCCGTGGTCCCTAAACTGCGACCTTTGCGGGGCGCCCGAGACCATCCAGCACGTCCTAGTCGAGTGTAGTAATGCCTACCTCTTCTGGGACGAGATGAGGACGACGTTTGAGCTCAGGGACTCCTTCGAAGTGGAGTGGAGCGCTTTCAAGTATCTGCAACTCGAGGAGAGGGATAAGACGGAGGTGGCGCACGTGATGATGCTGCTGGGCCTGCACGCCATCTGGCAGTCGCGTACCGCAATGGTGCAATGCCTTCTCGACGCGCGTCCAACCTGGAGCTACTTCGTGTCCACGTTGGGGTGGGTGCTCTCGGTGACGTCGCGGCAGGCGAACGCGGGTGATTGGGAGCGCATCGAGCGACAACTCGAGGAAGGGCGTCGCCGCTGCGTGCAACGACGTACTACGTCAGGCGTGGGAAACTGGCGAGTTCCTGTGAACTGTAGGCGCGTTGGCATTGGTTGAGGTGCGCGTTGCGCAAAAGTAGACCGTGGCTCTTCCCCCTTGGAATTGCGCGTCTATATTGTTTGATTTATTTATAATTTTTTTCGTACAGATTGTATAACCGCTGACGCGGTCTCATACTGTATCTATTGCGTTCCCTGTCAATCGTTTCCGCCAAATCTGGTCTAAGCACTTCAGGTTTGTGTGACAGCTATTTACCGCACGGCGATACTGTATTTTTTTTTTCTTGAGTTTAGAGTATCTGTCTTCTCATTCGTCTCTACAGTTTGTATAACGTCTCTATACGAGCTATCCACCTGTCGTTTTCTGAATTACTTTTTCAATTTGACCTTTTATAATGTTTGCGGAACCTACTGCAAGGATGTCTGTAAATAACATGTAAATAAACTTGTTTCGTTTGCAAAAAAAAAAAAAAAGGCATATTTTAGACGCAAGTGGACGCGGGTTCGATCCCCCCCGTGGGCCTACTTTTTTTTTTTTTCTCGAGCATTTTGTTTTGTCGAGGCCTTTGGCGATATTTACATTTCTTTTTTGCGATGAACACTAAAAAAACCGAATGTTGTCGACGAAACTTTTCCGGAGGTGCGATCGGGGACAGCGGGGCTTGGCTTGCCGGCTGGACGCCGCGAAGCGGCGTGTACTGCCCTGCTGAAAATGGGCGATGTGAAATGAGGCCAAAATTCACATTGAACCAATGTGCAACTGTAGGTCCAGACACATTGAGCAATATGCATTTATGAAACAAAAACCTATGTGCACCAATTGGTAATCCTTTAGGGAATTCACATTGGGCTGAATTGGTAATCCTTTAGGTAATTCACATTGGGCTGATTGCATTTATGAAACAAAAACCAATGAGCAGCAATTGGCAACAGGTACCCCAGTGCACATTGCATTGAGGGCATTTATGGGGCAAAAACCAATGAGCAGCAATTGGCAACAGGTGCTCCTGTGCACATTGGGTTGATGGTATTTATGGGGCAAAAACTAATGAGCGGCTATTGGCAACAGGCCCCCCTGTGCACATTGGATTGATGGTATTTATGGGGCGAAAACCAATAAGCGGCAATTGACGACAGGCACCCCTGTGCACATTAAGTTGATGGTGTTTAGGGGGCGAAAACCAATGAGCGGCAATTGACAACAGGTGCCCCGGTGCACATTGGTTTGATGGTACCCAGTCAACCAGCAACCGTCTATTAAACATCAGAGATGTGTTGTTCGGACATTTAACATATCCAGTGGATATCTGCTACGATTCATCCAACATTGAAAGTATCTACTGCGCAGTGCAAAATGGTTCCCCAGAAAACGTACCACTAACGCAATCTGGTTGATGCGGATGGTCATTCAGGACCATTGTAGGATGTTCAGCCTGATCCTGTGGATGTACCGTGTACATACCTCAGAAATATTACCTTTCCTGGTATAGCGACCAGCCCTATGCCAAGAGGGCAAGGAAGTGCCTAAGCAGCCTTCATTTTATGCTAGCATATAGCATGTAAACTGTCCTACAGAAAAATTTAAACGGATAAGGGTCCAATTATTTACAAAACAAGAGCTCAGAGGGCAGATTTGCTGTATGGCCCGTGCATGCTCTCAATGTATACCCAAATGGCGCATTACAGATGTATAATGTAGCAATCAGGCCCGCAGCAGACATTCTTTATATTGAAGTTTTTTTTTCACCATCAAGCTCAGAAGTTTTACCACAGGATCAATGCAGACTACACTGACAAGGAAGGCGACACTACTGATGCTGACTCGTTTTAGTGAGGTGGACCTCGCCACATGCGAGAGAACTGAAATACTGGACACAAACATTGTCATAAGCTATGACGAACGGCCCTGAGGAATTGACTACTGAAGTCTAAGGCTTCAGTAGTCATATGCTCTAGTGACAAGGACACCAGAATTCCATGAGAGCTGTAGCACCGACTGCATGGCAAAAGATGCCGCTGCAGTTTTGCAGCGTAACTTTGAACGTGAGTAGCGCACTAAATTCCTGCCCAGCCTGTCAGGCATGCACATCCGTTCTGTGGAAAAAGTTGCAGTGCCAAACAAATCGCCATTAACTCTTTATTGTTACTGTTAGACAGACGAGCAGTGCTTGATGCTTTTAAAATAAAGTATAATTTTTGAACAATGCTGCATAGACAGCATGAGGTTTTCAAAATGAAGTATACTTACTGAACAATGCAGGATACTTTGCTTAAAAAAATGTCTGATAAACATAATAAAAAGCTCAGCACATTCAAGGCCCACTTAAGGCAGTTCACATCTCTCTCTCCTGTGGTGCAGAATGTTCCTGAAAAGCAACGAAAAAATGTTACGTTAAAGATATGTGAGCAGTGGTTTACCATTCTTTGAAACAAAACTAATAAACAGTGAAGTTCAAAGTGAAGTGACTCAAATATGCAAGAATTGGAACTGATGTAAATAAATCACAAGTATTTTATGCCTTGTTTTTAAAGCACATTCATGCTGGATGTGTGTACTGTATTGCCAACTTTTGTTTGTTAGATTTACATCAAATGTCAGTGTTCTTAAAATTCGTTGTCTATGAATTCTTTTTAATCCATAATAAGGTACTATTACATAATGAAATTTTTCCTCTTAGAGAAACACTCCAAACAAAAATTTTTTTTTTAATTATTCAATACTGTTCACACCTGTAGTATTTGCTCTCAAATTAAACCAAAAAAGGTGTCACTGGCTTTAATATTTAAAGCATTCAAATACTCTCATATAGAAATTATGCTTTGAAGAAATTGCACACCATACTTACTGTTCTAGAAAAGTTTGATTTTTGTGCTAACATCAGCTTAAGACCAGCTTACCATTTGAGATGACTGATGTCAGGCAGGTGCGTGGCGAAGTTAATCTGTGACCATGGTTTCTACCTTGAAGTCTTCACATTTATGGCAGCTCTGCACTGCATCTGATAAAAGAAAGCAACAGAAGTATGACACCAACAATTCCATAAATCTGGTTCCATGTGAAGCGATCTGCACTACTGTTCCAGAGATTACTTACTTATGATGCACTCAGCAAGGTGAAGGTTTCTGAATGTCAACTTTCTCTTACGTCCTTCCCACACAAATTTTCGCCCCAACTGGTCAGTCAGCTACCACTTCGTGATCTGTCTCGTACAGGAAGCATAACCAGATCCGCAGACTTTGCTGAGCTGTCGAACATAAAAAAACATCCACATAGCAACCGCTTAGTGCAATCATAACTATTGATTGGATGTTTCTGTTTATTTTTAGTCAACCTTGGCAGGTGTTTATCGGCATCCATTTCTTCATTAAATGTGCTGCAAAATTAATCCAAAAGTCGGGAATCATAATGATAAAAAAACTGCATTGACTTTACTCAACAAGATTAACAATTTAATCAAACGTTTCGTCTCCCATGTGGGAAACATCGTCGGTGAAACCTTGAAGCAGGAATGAGCGAAAGAAACTTCAACAGTCCTATTTAAGCAAGTCCGCATACACATTGAGGAGGGGGCCGCAGCTGGAGTTACAAGCTGATGAGTCACTTCGGATGAACCATGATTCTACAAACCTGCTTGGACCCCACCTTTGTTCACGCGCCAGAGTGGACGCATTCTCAAAGTCGAAACTGTGTCCCGTATTCCAACAATGGTCTACGAGTTCCGTCTTCGCTCTTGTCGCATGCGTGGCCTTTGCCATGTCCCTTTTGTGACTTTCATTTAGCTTTAAACAGCATTGAATCATCAATCCAATTCACACATGAAGTTGAACAGAACGGTGCAAAGCCTTTTCTGTATGTTAATGTGTTCCGAAATAGTACCGGTCGCTTATATACAACAGTGTACCGCAAAGCAAAGCACAGGCAACCTCTTAAGCTTTAACTCGCATCATTCTGTCGAACATAAAAGGGCTGTCGTAAAAAACCTACTACACCGGTCCAAACGCATTTCTTCTAATCCTCAATTGCGCGCTGCTGAGAAAAAAGTCAAATTTGGGGGATTTACGTGCTAAACCAACGACAGGCATCTGGCACGCCCCAGCGGAGGACTGAGGATTAATTTAGACTACCTGGGGATCTTTTGACGTGCAACCGAAAGCTTGGTTACACGGCGCCTGCTCCGCAATAAGCCTCCGCCACATGGAGATCCGTAGGCCAGCGCTCTCGCCTTGGAGCCACCGAGGCGGCTTGCGCGCTTCTGAGGATGCTGTTATTGTTGACCTGCTGATGAAGCGGAATTATCCAAAACGTTTTATTGATAACACGCACAAACAGATGGGACAAAGAAGTCAGGATAATGGACAACTTAGGACAGGGCAAGCAACAATACCCTATTTGAGAGGTGCTTTTGAGTCCATTCGCAGGGCCCTCGCCCATTTGAATATCCGCACAGCTTTGAAACCCCACCATAAACTATGTGACTTCATTTCTAAACCTAAAGATTACACCCCCCCAGAGTCCCAGTGCGGTGTTGTGTATAAAGTGAACTGTCTAGACTGTGACACATCCTACATTGGGGAGACAGGCTGGAAGCGCTGCACTTGCCTAAACAAACACAGCGAAGACGGAACTTGTAGACCATTGTTGGAATACGGGTCACAGTTTCGACTTTGAGAATGCGTCCACTCCGGCGTTACAACAAAGGTGGAGTCCACGAAGGTTGGTGGAATCATGGTTCATCTGAAGTGACTCATCAGCTTGCAACTCCAACCGCGGCCCCCTCCCCCGATGTTTATGCGGACTTGCTTAAATAAGATTGTTGAAGTTTTTTCGCTCATTCCTGCTTGAAGGTTTCACTGATGATGTTCCCCGCATGGGAGACGAAACGCTTGATTAAATTGTTAATCTTGTTGAGTAAAGTCGGCGCAGTTTTTTTATAATTAAATTTGCTACTAATATTTATACCTGCTCTTATTGAGGCACTTCCGACCTCCCAGCCCACTGTGTGTCGCGTCGTCGGCAACATCACCGACCTGATCATACAGGAACTCTTCCCAAAAGTGGTACAGTTTCCCGATGCTACCGGGCGCCGCAGCGTAACGCACGCTTTTTACAAGATCGGAAAGTTTCCGGGAGTGAGCGGCTGCATCGACTGCACACACGTGAGGATAAAGAGCCCCGGCGGCGACGACGCTGAAGTATTCCGTAACCGGAAAGGGTACTTCTCTATCAACGTGCAGGTAAGAGCGACTCGAGAAGTTTTGCGATGTGCGCTAATTTCCCTTCATAGATCTATATATATTTTTTTTTCTTTTTTTTTTAAATTTTTATGTGCTCGCAAGAAACGTATATATGTCCCGCGTCATTAATCATACTTTTCAAAGATGCTGCTATGAAAGGAGTGTTGACGCAGGGAAGCACTCACTTGATTTTTTTAGCAAACTAAACACACCCAGGCTTAACTGTTAACTAACTTCCACTGAGTAGTTTATTTTGCATATCCATATCGAAAGGGGAAATGTCTGCAAAGTGCTTAATATTTCTATTTAATGCATCAATATTTTAGATTTTTAAACAAGCCATAATTTAGGTAAGAAGAGAGTTCCAAACTTCGGTGTCAAGATGTGACTCATTTCAAGAAAAAACTGAACTCCACATTTATTCCCAATGTGTATATGCATCTACAGGCCATCACAGGACCCGAGCTCCAGTTCTTCGACGTCGTCGCAAGCTGGCCTGGCTCCGTCCATGACAGTAGGATTTTTGATAACTGTCGAGCCAAGGTCCTCTACGAGGAAGCAGTGATGACCGGGGTGCTCCTTGGGGACATGGGCTATGCCTGCACACCGTATTTGATGACCCCCTTTGCAGATCCAGGCAAGGCAGGCAGCCCTCATGACAGGTAAGCTGTTCGCACTATACCCCAGCAGTAAAATAGGTGTCAGGATTGCACAGCTTATTTATGCGTAAACAGTTTTAGTGCTTATAAGTTGGCATTGTCATACAAAGCTGATGACGGAGGTGACGATGCACTTGTGAGTATGCAGATCGGGAGTCCAATGTCGTGATTCCTACATGCTCTCATCAATCATGCATAAGCAGGCTATACTTTGCTTCATTCCACTCTCGACTCCAGCTAAAAGCTACTGCAAGCTTCTAAAAATAGAATGTGATGGGAATTAACCGCACAGGAAATGAAGACAACTGGAAGGAACACAAGAGTTGCCAGTACAGCACTTGTCCTGTTGTGTGTGTGTGTGTTCCTTCTGTTGTCTTCGTTTTTCAAGCTGTTAATTCCTATCGTGGTAAATTCTTACATGGTAAATTCTTATACACAATCTGAACTTTTATTTCGACGAGCTAACACAAGTGCTGAACCATAAGCAGCATTCCAGAAGTTGAAATCTGCGACTATGCACTGACAAGCAAGAGTAATAAGGCAAGGAAGGCATAACGGGACAAAAAAGGAACACATGCTACAGGAGTCACAAACACTGCATCTTTAAGCTCAATTTGGAATTTGCACTTTTATGTATGGCCGAGTTTCGTCTGTTTTATCACAACACAAAAGGAACCTGAGAATACAAGACTATTTTCACCAAGTTGGGGAACTTGCCTATACACAAAACGAAATTTTCTATGCAGGTACAACAAGGCCCATATCAAAACTCGAAACAGCATCGAGAGGGCATTCGGGGTTTGGAAGCGGCGCTTTCCATGCCTCGACATGAGGCTTCAGCACAAGCCCGAGCGATCTGCAGGCATCATCACGGCCTGCGCAGCTCTCCACAACCTGGGACGGCAACTGTTGGACCCTTGTCCGCCAGCCGTGCCCCTGCCCCCACTGCCAAAGCCCCGGCGCAGAAGGCCCTTGCCACCGTTGCCGCGGCTTCCAGCCGACACAGGAACGAACGTGAGAAACACAATTATTGCTAGGCACTTTACTTAAGTTCTTGCACCCTCTTTCGGTGTCCTCCAAGGATCAAACCTATGGCCACTTCTTTTTCTTGTATTTATCAATGATCGAAACTTGTGCGTAAACAATGTGGATGCTTTTATATGCGGATGACATCAAACTTTTTACGAAAATTCAATCACAAGATGACTGTGTTTTTTTACAGGATGAAATATTATGCATTTCTGAACGGTGTTCTGAAAATTTTTTACTTGCTAACCCAGTTAAAACCAATGTACTCACTGTGTGTAGAAAACGCAAAAACATTTCTTACTCGTACATACTTGGCAATTGTACTATTCGATCGGTTGAACAAGTATGTGACCTCGGCGTTTATTTTCATAGCAATCTTTCCTTTTCAAGTCGTGTTAGTCAGAATGTTGCTTCAGCTTTTCGAGCGATGGGAATATCACGTGTGACGCGTAACTTTTCAAATTCTTTATGTGTCGTCCGCTTGTTTTGCTCCTTGTTGCTAGTTAGACCCGAGTTTTGTAGTGCTGTACGGAATTCGCTGACTGCAGTTGAAGCAGAGCGAATTGAAAGGGTTGAAAAACAATTTGTTCCAATTGTTGATAGGTATTTTGGAAGATGTTATTACGACTATGAGTACATTATTAGAGAACTTTCTTTGCACAATTTATTAAAAAGACTGACTGCTTGTGATGTTTTATTTTTACATAAATTTGTTCACGGCCATATAGATAGTGAATTGGTGATATTGCTGGTATATCATGTTCCAGCTCGTGCTATTAGAGGAATGAGTGTATTTTATCCCTCTGCGCAATTGCAATTGTCGCAATTGGTGCAGATGCAAATTTGTGGTAATGAATTGTCGCCTCATGTTGATGTTTTTTAAGATTTTTTAGTTTTTAAACGAGAGCTTGATTTATACCTTTTCGGCTATGGACCCACACCATATTTTGTAACAGTGGCAGACATCTTTATGGATTTTTCTTTTGTATTATATTTTATGTGCCACATTATAACCTATTGGTTCTTCTGGGGCACAAATCAAATAAAGCATTATTATTATTATTAACTTGGCCAGTGTGTTTGCAGTCATGTGCCTCAAAGCTGCCATCAGGCAACACAAGCAATCAGGGAAAGAAAGCACCTTCAAAACTTCTTATCTCATGACGAAGGCTTTCATCCTGGTTGAAGTAACTGGTAAACAGAGCATAGATAACACTCTTTTCCAATGACCCATGCCATGGCATAAATTGTTAATTATGTAACACTCGTAGATGCTCTTGTGGAATCTCATTTTTTGAAGAAATATGGAACGAATAAAAGATCTCAAAACAAAGGGCCTTTAACTGTTTATTTTTTTAGCCAGGCAATGTTGCACACAACGCTCCTATTTGTGGCCTCTATCTGTTTAATTTCTTTGCCTCAGCAATTCTGAGCAGGACGAGCCTATTTTCGTTTCTAATTTTCTTCATTTTAAGCTTATGCTCACTCCGCCTCATTTCGTGCTCGGCTTTTAGGATCTTAAGGCGGAGGTCGTGTTCTTCGTCCTTCCTTTCTTGGTCCCGCGTGAGATGACCAAGCCGAACATCTTGTTCAGCACCTAGCGTGCGCTCCAGCACTCCAAAGCGCCCTCCAACGCGAGTAGGCGCCTCCCGGTGGGGACTTCCCTGGCGATCACTTGCTGCTGCAGATGGTCCAGCTGCAGCTGTGAGCTGCACCGTAGCTGTGAGGGGCACTCGAGCCATGGGGGCTGCTCCACCACTAGGCACCACACAAACTTGGCTCTCTGGCTCACCCATAGCAGAATCTGCACACAGTATGAGAAACAAAGAATACATTCACATCACATTAAGATCTCTAATATGTGAAGTCTGCTGACAAAATAGGAACTATAGGAATTTAAAAAGTTGAAGGCTCTATTCCCTATAGGTACGCTGGACATCCTTTTTCAACACTAATTTGGCTTACAGGACTAATGGAGGTTACATACTGAAGTGCAAGATACCCTTTTTCCTGTGTTAACACGAAACCCACTACAGTCGAACCCCACTTCAACGAACGCCGCTTCAACGAAATTTCCGGTTCAACGAATATTTTTTGGTTCCCCGTCAACGGCCCATAGGAGTCAATGCATAAGAATTCTCACTACGGCGAACAAAATCTTGTGCTGTTCCGCTTGAACAAAATTTTACAGAGCAATTCGAAGTTTGAATGGTTAATTTTCCATACGAAAAACAAACTTTCGAGCACTGGTGCATTTTGGCACATAAAATATGTCTACTATGAAGTTTAAATCGCATGTTGAACCACCAGAAACTGCCACTATAACCGATACCCGAGCGCAACGTTGACCGGGCGTGCAGGCCGCCATTACTTCATAAAGACGGCGATGAGGCTGGCCTTCCTACACTGTTGCACCAATGTTTCTCTAGCTCTTGGCTTGATAACGCCCTGCTGCAGACTATTTAAAGCCAAAGCTCAGTCTTTTTTTTTTTCTTCTTCCTTTGTCGGTTGTCATTTTATCAGTACGGTACGACGACAACAACGGTACAGGGGCTTTTTGCGCATGGCATGATGGCACTGCCAAGCAAAACGCAAAAGTTTTTATCCTTACAAGATAAAGCTCGCATCCTGGCCGAAGTTGCAAGTGGACAGAAGAAAGCTGTCATCGCCGAAAAGTTCAGAATTTCTCAGGGTTCGTTGTCGACGATCCTAAAGTCGAAAGATGCAGTCAGTCAAAAAGGCTCTTGCATCGGGGACATCGGCCAAACGAAAGAAATTGACACCGCCGGCGCACGAAGAGCTCGACAAGGCTGTGTACACATGGTTTGTGAAACCGAGGGCAAAGAAGATACCCATCAGCGGAAGCGTCGTGCAGCAGAAGGCCTTAAATTTCGCTTGCCTGGTGGGAATCGACAACTTCAAAGCTAGCACCAGCTGGCTCAACAGGTTCAAGGCCCGCCATGACATTGTCGGCAAGACGCTTAGTGGCGAGTCGGCATCGGCAGACACAGGCAATGCTTCTGCTTGGATGTCAACAAACGTTTTTGCCTTGTTGAATGACTGCGAGATGTCTGACATTTACAACGCCGACGAGACAGGACTTTTCTATGAGATGCTGCCGTCCAAGACTCTGGAAATTAAAGGTCAGCGCTGCCATGGTGGAAAACACAGTAAAAAGCGCGTGACCATACTGCTGTGCACCAACATGGACGGATCCGACAAGCGTCCACAGCTGGTTATTGGCAAGAGTGCAAGGACCCGTTGTTTGAAAGGGAACAGGAGTCTTCCCGTCAAGTATGTGGCCAACAGCCGGTCTTGGATGACGCGGGCAATTTTTTCGGAATGGGTCGAAAGGTTTGACTGCGACATGAGGAGGCAGGGCCGGCGGGTTTGCTTGTTGCTGGACAATTGCTCCGCTCACTGAATTCCGGATGCTAAGCTCACAAATGTGAAGCTTAAGTACTTTCTAACTAACTGCACTTCAGCAATCCAGCCCCTTGACCAAGGTGTCATTAGAAGCCTCAGGTGTGCCTACCGCCAGCGAGTGATGCAGCGTCTCCTACTAAACGTGCACGCAGGTCGAGACACCAAGTTGGATCTCTACATCGCGCTGCAGATGATGGCTGCTGCATGGACTGCAACCAAACGTTCAGTCATCGCCAACTGTTTCACACATGCGGGCTTCAAGCTCGAATACCCAGACGCCGACTCTGCTGAGGATAAGGAAACAGTGCGTCCGCCGAGACAGGCAGTTACTTCTTGGGCTGCGCTTCAGAATGCCGGAACTGCGCCATCCGGTGTCGCGCTGGAAGATTTCATCAACGCTGACATGGATGTTATCGCTCATGAAGAAGTGAGTGACGAGGACATTATACAAAGTGTCCGCGGCGAGGCGCAGTCAGATGAAGACGACGTGCCGGACTTGCAGCCTCCGCCATCCATGGCACGTGTACTGGATGTGTTCGACCTTCTCGGAAACTACGTGGCTGCGCATGATGGCAACTTTGCCATGAACCTACTCGCCGAATGCGAAAACCGCGTCACGGAGCTCCTAACAAGGAAAAGGAAGCAGGCATCATCATGGTCGGATTGTTGACATTTCATCCAAGGTACCTGCTCATCAAGCACATCGTTAGCCCTACAATGCGACAGTGTGGGCCTTGATATTCACATTTTTACCCCATTACGGCGTGTTCAGTTGCAAGCTGTCAGAAAACTACTTTTGTAGGATTATTCATATTTACTCAATGGACTTTCCATGCATTCTTCCATTTCACACAGGTGAAAGGTCGGCTTTCTGCAGCTTGTATGCCGATATGTAAACATTTCGCACAGTAGTCACCAGAAGATTCTGTACCAGCAAAACTGGTAGACAGTAGGGGAAAGCTTGGCAGATGTCGATCAGTGGACAAAGTGCTTTTTCACAGCACTTGCGATTGAAAATTCCCTTTGGTGTGACAGGTCACGCGAGCTATTTCGTTCGGAAAACAACCTCAGAAGTTGCACTAACATTTATACAAATATGGCTGGCAGTAATATTGGCAGAGAAACATGCAACGGTGTTGTAAGGGATGAATATCTGGTACCAGTTGTGCTGATTTTGTTTTAAGTAAGACGACTTTTTAGGAATAGAAACATTTCACTACTTGTTATTCTACTTTACATTCCTTCCATATTCCAAAAGCCAAAATTGCAAGTTATCTTGGTCATAAATGCATAAGTTGGTACAATATCACTTGCAAAGTAGTTATCGAGCCTCAGTCAGCTTTACTTTTGCGCAAACCACCGGCGAAAGCATTGTATCGAAAACAGTGGAATAAATGCGGAGCAATGCGACCAAGTAAATAGGCCTTACTTTGCGTCTGATTTGTTTCTTCCCTCTTTTGCTCAATCTCTTTCGCGTTATGCTTCTCCGAAGTATCTACTGGACTGAGGGACGTGTGCCTCTCAGTCCAGTAAAATCAATTACAAACACCTTGTAGAACATGGCAGCTGAGAATTACCGTCCTTCAGGAGGCCGACCCCCAGAGAACTCTGGAAGGTTTCCTTCCCTTACCTGAGAAGCCTTCCAAGGAGAGCTCCTCATCAGCCCGTTGCACTACCATCGGCTCCAGGATGTCGGCCACGCTAAAGAGTGCTTGGCCGGCATGCCTGCCGTCGCTGTCGCCGCCGTTGACCAGCCGCCTGGCCATGTGTGGGGCTGCAGCCCCCACAAGTACGGAAAGCTGGCTCAAGCCAGCTCCTGGTGGTCCTCCTCCTAAAGAGATGTAATACCATACACGCCACTTTGTAGGCAGGTTCCACAGACTTCGGGAAAACGGCAAATATTACAGTGAAGAGTAAAAGCGCAACGTACAGTCACACAAATTTAACTTGGGAAAGGGATGCCCACCACAGACAACGCCTGGCCCTAGTTTTGTGTGCTGCACAATACACCGTTATCATAACAATAGGTCTGTTCGATTCGCCTGAACTGGCTGAAGTAGTTCGCGCAGTGCAGGAACTGGCGCATTCGATTTAACCGGAGGTTGCACGGCCCCTGCATGGCCGCGTTTGATTCATCTCAGTGCAGCACGAGTTATCCTCGGCATGCCTTGCTGCATACCCGACCCGGAGGAATAACACGGAGCCAACGATTCGAACATCAAGAAACTACATTCAATTGGACATGGACGAGACAATGAAAAATACTACCAGAAAACCAACAAGCACTGGCGGCGCTTGAGTTTCGCCAGCGACTGTCTGCGCGCCGCCTCTGATCCGCCTTATCTAGGCGGCGCGTGCAATGCGTGCATGGCCGGCTTGACTCCGCCACCACGAGGGAAAGTTCACCACCTGTGCCCTGTAGTCGGGCAACTGGCTGGGGAGCTGCCGCTCCCCCCCCCCCCCCCCCCCTCAAACTTCACTGGCATGTCGATGACAGTGTCGTCGTTGTGGGCGTCGAGGTGGATGGCGCTGCTGGGCAGACTGGCGTAGAAGGTCCAGTCGGCACCGCTAGACGAGCGAGATGGCGCGTTCGAGGTCACGCTCGCCTAATTTGTTCAACGTTTCCCTGACAGACGGGCAATCCTCAAGCAAGGTCCAGGTACAGGAGTCCATTGTGCTGCATTGCTGTTAGGGTCCGCGGGGCCGTCCTGTAGAGGTTACCACGAGTTCTGGCAGATAAAGAAATCACTGATGCCACTTCTTGCCATTACACAGAGTCTGCAGCGTCACGGCTCCTCCAGCTGTCATCGCTGTACCAGAAGCTACCTGCAAATGGGTTTCGTATTCCCGGAGGCTTATCTTGTTTGCTTCGCAGATTTAAAAAACGAAATCCCCTATAAACGAGGTAGCGGCCCCCAAATCCAGAAGTGCGACAACGGGAACATCAAGCAGCGAAATCGTCATGCGCAGTTCAATGATGTTAGGCTCGGGCTGGATTCAACATACTGATGGAATCTGTGCTGCGGCCTCGCTGCCCCCAGGGACTGTAACGGCAGTCGGCGAGTGGCTGTCTGGTTTCAGCGCCGCTGGCCGTAGTAGTTTCCCTGGTTGTTCTGGTTCCGGGTCTTTGCTGCCGTCTCGTGCCACCTCTTGTTTGTAGTGTCCAGAAGTCTTGGACAATGGTTTTGGTGATGTCCAGGCTGCTTGCACTCATAGCAGCAGTCCGACGACGACAGTTGCCTGCTTAGGCCACTCGCACTGAGGTGCCCGTCCGACCGCCTTCAGTGATCGAGTAAAGGACCACAATGGGAGGGCCTCCACTAGGCTTGCGAACGGCTGTCAAGGGGAGGGTTTGTTCTGTTGTGGCTGGGGTCAATGCTGCATGGCTGCGGGATTTCGACCGCAGCGTGCCAGTTTTTCCCAGCACTTGCAGGAGCAGACTGATGGAGATGGTTCGCTTGGGTGGTGATCTCCGTTGGGCCCCAGCTTCGATAGGGCGCGGCCAACGACATCCCACCTGTCGTGGCGAACCCCGCTCGGGACTTTCATGGGCCCCGCAGTGACCTCAGGGGACCCCTCGATGAAGACAAACATCCGCTTACCCCGCACGGTAGAACACCATGCAGGCCACACCAACCCTCCTGGTTGACGTGGTGGGGAAGGGAGGTCTCGTTCGGACAGTCCACTTGCGTAGATGCCTCGGGGCCCCGCCATGCCGGTTCGAGCGCGTGCATCGCTGGTGGCGGCGGCACAGTTCCGCTCGGCATGAATAGCTTCCTCGATGAGGCAAGCAACCCAGGCTAGCTTTTCAAAAGTCTTAAAGGTGCGGCTGATGAGGTAGACGTGGTATCTTGGGTGGTACTGTTTTCTGACCTGAGCTACTCTGTCCGACTCTGGTGAATTCAGGTCTGCCCTTTTGAAGAGGGTGCTACGTCCTTGCCTTCAGCTCTCGGAAAATCTGCGTTTCGTAGCCTGCACGCATGGAACTCTTCTTAAAACCTTGTCTGGAAGTCCGCCAGGCTGGCTTTGCATCGCCGCTGCACGACTCCTTCACTGCTACTACACTTTTCTGAACTCGCACTGAACTAGTTCGGAACTTTCTGGTGGAATCAAACAGACCTAATGTTAACTTGATACTGTTATTCCTCATATACTCCCAACTGAAAAATCCTATTGGTACCGGCTGGGTCTGTGGAGAAAATAATCGGGAACTAATTGGAACCAGTAACAATCAGAACTCATGTTAATGCTTAGTTTTTGTTAAAGTTGATTTTTTTTTTTTCATTAGAAGAATGTTGCCAGCTGGAACCAACTAAACCACATTGGTTCCAGTTAATACCGTTTGGAATTCCAAGTGGGTTTAAAGGGAAGTTTTTACTGAGTACACACTTTTTACACACGCACAGACGACGGCGCCACTGCAATGCGGGATCGACGCCTCTCCGATTTCACTAGTACAACCTATGGTTCTCGATAGCAAAGGTTTTCGCGTAACACTAGATACCTGAATCGGACACTACCGATATGCAGCTGCCAGCACGTTAAATAAACCCTGAAACGAATAGAACACGAGGCGAAGTTAAAACAGAAAGCTCTAAACACAATTTCCTCTCGATACAGGGTTTATGACGTCAAGCTTACACCGGCTCACACGGACTCCTCATTCAACGTAGTTATGAAAAGCAAACTCACCTGTTGCAATGCGGTCTCTGTTGTCGGACGATACTTCCTTTTTCCATTTTGTTTTTAAATTGTCCCAGCACTTCTTGAGCTGTTTTGAATCGCGTGCTCGGACCCCGTGGTTGCTATTATATTCGATCGTGAGGAGCTCCCACGCCTTCGCCCTTGCCTCTGTTGATGACTTGTTTGTACATCGGTTCTCGATGACTGGGTATTTCGGCACCAGCTCCGCGAGAAGAAACTTCTCATTTTCAGAAAAAAAAACTTTCTTCGGCTCCGCCATGGCGCTCAACGTAAATTAAAAAATCAGAGCACAAACGAGACTGGAAAAAGGGAAAGCAAAACAGCAGGAAAAGCAACGATAAAAAGAGAACGACGAGCAAGAATACAGAACGCGACGCCGAGCTGCGCTGTGCGTTGCCAGACGAGACTACGATATTGTCAAAATCCGCTAAACATTCAAGTCTTTAAATTATTAGAATCGTATTTTAACGTATATCGAACCCCAGAACACATTACACTACAAATTATTTGATATTGTAGTTTTTCTCAGCACGAATTTTAGAGTACTAACAATAAAATGTACTGCAGTCTCGACCCCAGACGTGCTCATAGTATCCTTGGACGACGAAGGAGCCTTTGGTCTGCTCCTTACGTAAGGAAAGGGCGAGACGCGTTTCTGACACGAAACGGCCCCTTTCCTTTCCTTTTCCCATTTCCTTTCCTTACGTAAGGTAAGGAAAGGCGGAAAGTGAAGTGGCGTTCTTGAATTCGGGCGTTACTCCCACATATTGTGCTTAAAGCTGCAATTTTTAACTTAAAGGAGATGGTCACTAGACTGGGCACAACGCGTGTGGAGACTAGGGGTGCTATGTTGCGCTTTTTGCACTCCCAGGAGACTAGGGAGAGGGAAGTGACGTCAATGACACAGCAAACGAAGATTGGATGTTGATTTCGTTTCCTTCTGTCAACATCCAATCTGCGTTTGCTGTGTCGTTGACGTCACTTCCCTCTTCCAAGTCTCCTGGGAGTGCAAAAAGCGCAACATAGCACCCTAGAACTTACCAAACAACTTTAGGATCCGCGCCTTGAAGAAGTCCGATTCTGTTTCGTCACAAGGCTTGACGGGCAGAAATTTGAGATGATATGTGGCTCATGGTCGTCCTCAAGACGTACGCTTGCATAATCGTTCGTAAAATTCCGGCCGCTCAACTGGTCTCGACTCTGCAACCTGCTTCAAGCGGTTAGACTTCCCGCGAACGTTGCTTCGGCAGCTTCGGTTCTTCTTCCATGCTTCCTTGTCCTCCGGCCGGACCGTTCGGTTTATCACGTCGGACCACTTCCTGACGCAGGGGATGTATCATGTGACTATAATACTTCGTATTTTAACTCTTGTTTTTGTTTGCTGAAGTAAACGAATACTTAAAAAATTTACTTATTGACCTTAATTTAGCAAAAAAATTTGCATAAATTGCACTTTGAAAACTTATTTTGGTTTTATATGTCATGCGGGTGACCGGGGTGACCCCACTGTTCACTCTATTGACTCCAGCAAGCCCGCAAGTGTGACTGATGCACTTAAGAAAATAATAAACGTTTCTAAAAATTATGATATTACTTAATTGTCAAGTGTAAATATTGAATATATATTAAAATTATAACGGAGTAATTTTTATTTGTCATTTTAATTAGAAAATTGCATTTGCTGCGGGCATAGAGTTATTATAATGTACGCTAGAGGTTCAACTGGCGCTAGTGTCTATGCGACTTCCGGGAGGCAAATTGAAGCAGACAGCAACCAGTCTACTTTTGCGGTGCTCCTGTGCATTCCTATGGGAAAACGCGCGTGAAATTTGTCTCTTCGCCGGAAAATAACAAGAATAACTTTTCTTATTTCAGTTGTACCGGATAGTATGTACCTTTATTGACATGGTGAATGTGTAATTGCTTTAGTTACAGCATTTTTCTTTACTATTGAACGGTGTTAAACTTCGCTATATTTCAGGCCCAAACCTCTGTTCCATGGCAGGTATGTAAAAATGAGCGACGATTCTAAGCAAAATAACAATCGAAAGGAATGTAGAGTGCGTTCAAGGTGCGCTAGCATTCCGGTGGCACTTATATATTGCTAATATGCCCGTTCTGTCACTCACCATATGAAAATGACTCCGTCGTGCATCTTGACGATCTGTTAAAAAAATAAAGTATGTGGGCTACGAAAGGTGTGTCTTTTCATTATTTCCTATGTCGGGCAGTTTTAATCAGGCACCTGTTCTCTGCTTCTCCCTATCTGCAAAGATTTGGAGCGTTCGGTTGATGATTTGAACCCAGAACAATCATCTTCGCACATATTCACGAGCAGAAAGAATAAAGCAGTACTTATTTATTGCATATCTGACTACTAGTATATTACGTGGCTTTCAATTTATTTTGATCGTCTGCATGCATAAGGAGTTACTTATCCAGTGTTATTGCGTAGTTCTTGCCGTCTCTCTTGGTTTTTCACGTGTAATTCGTTCGTTTTGGCACGTATATCCCCCACGCTGGAAAGCGCCGACGCCGTGTTCGCGCTAACAGTGTCCGACAGTGCACATAAATACACGCACGAAGCGGTTTTAACACCGTTTTTCATGCCACGAATGTCAAATAAAAATGCTGAAACTGACCAGTTATTTCGTCTGCGTGACTGAGAAATGTTCCAATGTGCCTTGTACATACAAATTATTCGTGATATTTGCTCTTATAATCGAGCGCAGAGAGAAAATACAGTCGCTTTTTCCCATAGAAATACATTACCGGAAGTCAATTTCTGACTGGTTGCTGTCTGCTTCAATTTGCAGCAGCACGTACTAGCGCCAGTTGAACCTCTAGCGTACATTATAGGGTGTTTTCACTGACGTAATTTCGTCCACCATTTTGTTGTTGTGAACTGTCTGGGTGTGCCAAACTCGAGCATTCCAAGGATTTCCATGCCCCCTCAAATGCGTAGAGCACCGCTGACATCACCTCAATCGGTTACGATGTAATCCTTCAATGTAATAAATTTGTTTGAAAAAACAAACTAACAACAAAATGGCGAATTGACGTCATGTGCAAACAACCTATAATAACTCTATGGCTGCGGGACGACATCGGTGCGAATTTTAAAATTTGGATTTGAGACACGTAGGGTGTCGCGCTGTGCGACCATGAACCCAAACAAAAAAATATACTTAGAGCCACTAAGTATACCCAGCTTGCCAAGGACAACAGTCCTGAGACGAAGTTGTGTGGTTGTGTCCTGAAAAATGCTACAACAGGCCAAGGACCAGAACCGACGTCGCCGACAGCAGTTTCTGTAAGCTCGGTTGTCTCGGAACACGGTGAGACAAAAACACCCCGTGAACTAAGTAGTACCAATGAAACCAGAAGCGGTCACAGTACTGGGCCAGTTAGTGAAGACACAAGTGATAAAATTGTGAAAGTGACGGGAGATTTGAAGACCAATTTCCTGTCCAAGTTTCCGAAAAGGCTACTGCCAAAGACGAATGTAACGAGTCTGACGTACCCTGTTTCGGCTGGCCTTCATTTTAATTGGACGCAAAATGAATTGGGCTTTTGAATCTAGAAAACTTCATTGCTGGAGTGTACACTCTTCCCGGCATCAAGGAAAACTACAACATTGGGAAGCCAGAAGCCAAACTAAAGGCCCAAACTGCCAACAAGCGCGTAAAATACCTTTCAAAAAGGAACTTCCTTGCTCAACTACAAAGTGGAAAGCGCTGCCTGACAATTACTGTGCGTGAAACAAGGTGCAATCATAATTTCGGGAAGGTCATCCTTATTTCGCGTGTGTGTGTGTGCATTTTATGTGCTTTTTTTAATGACTTCTATGGTGTCAATAATTATCGGATGTTATTCGGCACTACCGGCTTTTCTTTTCTGTTAATAAAAAGCATGCCCACGATAGAATGTGCACGTGATCTGCCGCCCCAGAACGAGCGCGTAGCCTCTGGCTCAAACAGGATACGTTCACATGGCAAAATGGAAGCCTGAAGTATCGCATTTTTTCGCCAACTCCGCCAAAGTTTTAAAGTCCCGACGTCGGAAGTCGGAGAGCTTTGGACCAATCGTGAAAGATGATAACAGGATTTTTGAGTCAGTGTTATTCTGTTTTTGACCCGGTTTTACTCTGATTTGCTCGGTTCTGGAGCGAAATTTATACAAAAACGAGAACGTTCCGCTCCGAAACCAGGTAAAACTGAATAAAACGGAGCAAAGTCTAATGTGAATACATAATCCAGTTGGTGCAATCGTTTACGCTATTACTGTTACTGAAACATCCTGGAAAACAAAAGGACAGAATACACCGCTAAAACTGCAGAGTTCCGATGATACCTGAATTTCGTGGCTTGCCTATATATAATTATTCATGAATCTTGTGCATACTATATGTGCACACACAATGTTCCCGTTCCCCATAGTCTTTTCTCTATGTTTTACTGGCAGCCGCATGTTTTATAATACGAAGGAGGACAGTACGTAATCAGGAAATTCTAAAACACGTGACAAAAAAGAGTTCATATTCACTTTATTAACTGAATGTTTTATTTAATTAGTGTCTACATGGCCCAACCCAAGCTATATAGCTAAAAAAAAATGTTTATTTGACAGAGAGGAACCCATCGGGCACGCACGTATCTGCACGGGGGGGGGGGGGGGGGGGGAACCATGGGACCCCCCCCCCCCCCCCCTCCTTCCAAATCTTTCATTTGGTGGGGCCTCCTTTCCCCCCTCCCCCTCATACAGTATTTTGTCATGGGCGAATCAAAATCCTGGCTGCGTGCCTGCCATCGGCTATATTTGCGGCAAAAATTATTTTCCTGTGCTCAAAACATAAAACTTTAGTATACAACAACTCTAATTTCTCCACTAAGCATACTGTTTAACCTGATAGATTTCAAGTTCTCCATGATCCTCATCTCAAATGGTCCAATAGAAATTCCCAGTCGACCGTTAAAAGTTCTCGATTTGAAATGCATTTCATTTGACCAATGAAGCTTTCAGTTTAACCGGTACAACTTCTTATTGCACCTATTGAAGGACCAATATGCCCTTGTATTGGACCGGAAGACATTCGTGTTGTTCCGATAGAAGTTTCTACGTGTCCCACAGAAGTTCCTAATGGTACAAGAGAAGTCTGCATTGGTACGATATAACTTTTTATCGGCCCAGTAGAAATGCCCATTGGTACGATGAAATCCTATTGATCCCATAAAAATCTCTATCGGTCCCATAGAAACTTTTTGCTAGTGTGTGTTAATTTGGCAATCGAGCATTGCCACTGCCATACAGCACCGAGTTCGCTTCTCTGCTGTGCATGGCTCATTGCTATCTCCCGCACAATGGCTCTGCCACATAGCGCCACTGGCTGCAATGAGCGGCTATGAGCAAATTGATTGTCGTGCACATTGACACAATTGGCATCATGGCGCTTGCCCCCTAAAGTTGACTTTCCCTCGACCTATTCTTTTGCCTTCCCCCGTGCTGCGGCTTCTCTGCAGCATTTCCAGTTGCACCAATGTGCAAAACATCGGAATTTCTCATCGGCGCTAATTGCACATTCATGCTCATAGGTTTTGGCTGTGCATTTCAATTGGAAAAGGCCTGCCATTTCCAGCAGGGTGGTTAAGTATTGTAATTAGCAGCCGATACTGTCGCCGCGAAGCGGCGTGAACGCAGGCGGGGGGCTGTGTTAACGAGCTCCCATGTGATACACGCGCCGTTCGAAAAGGGTGGCCTCAGCGGCATTTGCTCTTCGCGGAGTGCGTATAGCCATTTCGTCCGAGGTGCACTCCGGAGTACGTATAGCTTTACTCGAGAAAAACGGTAATTGCAAAAAGTTATATTTCGTCTGGACGCACGAAACAAACAAAATTCCTGATCAAGAACACTGATGTAAAGGCCCAAGCTCGATGATTCGTACACAAGCAAGATCCCCGAGCTTCGCAACGTCGAGATTCCCACCACTGGCT
Source organism: Ixodes scapularis (assembly GCF_016920785.2). Lineage (NCBI taxonomy): Eukaryota > Metazoa > Arthropoda > Arachnida > Ixodida > Ixodidae > Ixodes > Ixodes scapularis. Next base: position 151,165,560 of record NW_024609868.1, read on the forward strand.
CGTCCACATACCTCGAAACGCTAACAGAGCGTCTCAAGTACAAAAATACAACAAGCTATACGTCTCGAGCTTGTGTCAATGCTTCGAGGTCCGGCCATTTAGGTTAGTTTAGAGACCACAAATGACGCTCTCGGGACCAGAAAACATGAAATAACGGCCGTTAATAGTCCACGCTCTGTGTATAATCTTTTGCCGACGTGTCGATCGCAAACGAAACCATGCCACTCTCCTCCAGGCCAACTAGTTCCCAGAGTTCAACGCGCGCCGTGTTGCATGCAGGGATTTATGGAAGTACTTTTACCGCTAAATTTAGCGGGGAAAATTTTTTACCCCGATAAACTTACCAGGGAAATTTTTACGCTAAATTGAACGGAAACGTTTTTGTTTGTCACGTTTTCATTTGGTTTTAATTTTATTTTTAATCTTTAGTGAGAGCAAGATACGCATTTATCTGCATAGCCCATTCTTTTAATAAAAGCTTACAAATTATTATTTTCCTATTTTGATGTATAATATTTTCTCGTTTTTTTCTTTTGTATCTATACTGCAAAATTCGTCCTTCCCCCTTCCTAGATATTAAAAACGTCAGTTGTTAGCAGCGTTTTTTTCCGGTCTCTGTCTTCTTGCGCTATCTTTCGTTCACTATGAAGCTTCGAGTCTCAGCGGGTGAACGGAGTATAGCGAGGCGTTATTGTCGACACCTGTCACGATCTACGCAGCGCGCCTCACGCGAGCCGCTCAGGTCCCACCCATACGTTCTAACACAGCTGTTGTGATAGGGACACATCTGGCATGAAGCCAGTCGCCCACCGTACACAGAAATCCTGGGTTCAATCACCCCCGCCCGTTTCAGTCTGGAAGATCACTGTACAGCACTGAAACAATTTCTCATCTACAGCGTGTACGAATGTCGCCAAGACTTTATCAGGTTCAACCATAGGCTCATCTCACGCTGTCTAAACATCTAATGACAAATTCTACTTTTGAGGGAAATAAATAAGAAAACGATATAAGTGGCCCCCAAACAAGCCGAGAGACTAAAGTGCTGCCAGCATGGGGACTGCTTGACACATTTCCGTCGGTTGCGTCCATGGCAACCAAAGCGAGAGCAACGACAGCGAACCCGGAAGAAACGGATTCGCTACCTCTTGCATTAATTTGTTCCAATGGCTACTTTTGTGGAGGCCAGTCGAATGACAAACCAGATCACTATTTACGAAGGACGTTGTTGGAGAAGGAGCCGGCCAGCGCTGCCCGTCACTTGCCCGAATGCCCGAGCTGTTCGCTACACTTTCATGTCGCTTGCTCTCGAGGCAACCGACATGAAACTGTAGAAACCAATGATAATAAGTACTCCCCCCCCCCCCCCCCCCCTCAAAAAAAAAAAAAAAAAAAAAAAGGAAGCTTGATTTGATTTATTAATTTATTTATTTTCGGGTTGTTTATTAGGATTGCTTGCGTTATCACGGAACACGTCAGTTGATGAATATACAATTTCTAGTCCTAGGACTAGGAGTATTGCCTCTGTCTAATTCCTATTAGTCACCAGCAAGCGTACAAACTAACGAAAAGACTACCGGATGGGTGAGCGTAAACGAGCGCAAACAAAACCGAAACCTATTTTCTGACTTCCGGATCCTGTCTGCTTTTATTGTGAAGAAAGATGCAAAAGTGTCAAATTTATCTTAAATTTCTAGTTGAAAGTGATTAAACTACTCAAATAAATGCTGAATAAATTATTTTATTGTAAATTATTGTTAAAAAAAAGAAGAAGTTCACAAGTTACTGCGGTATTTCCGAATGCGTTCGCTTTTCTCGTCGTCAATGCCAGGGGGCACCACGGAGCGCAAGAAACGAAGATGGCGTCTGGTTCCTCGCGTGTGCTGCCGAAAGGTGTGCGAGATTTTTTAAAGGGGTAAGTGTTCTGGGACCCTTCATTTACACGTTTTCCGTTTAACGTGTTTCTAATTTGTTATCTATGGGATATTTTGGAGTGACTTGTCCCCTGCAGCATTCCGCTCACCCTTACCGCGATGCAGTTCACGCAGCCTAAGTGACAAATCTAGGGAGGATGATTTATTCCTATCCGAGAAAGCGCACGTAATCCCAAGTTTCCGCACGTATTTAGTATATATTTTAATAGTACGTTTATCCGACACTTGTCGGATCCTGCGCGAAGCCTCCCGCGCTATCACGTCGCTGCTACTTTCTAGTCCCCGCCGCGCGAGTCTGCGGTTGATCTACCTTCTCAAACCGAAAGCTCTAAAACGCTATATGCGATTAATAATAAATAATAATAATAATAAAAAAAAGAAGGAAACGCAGTTTCTAAAGTGCCGTACGACGGCGCTCTTGCGGAGCGTTCAAGTGCCGTCCGACGGCACTTTACGGCCGCTGCCGAGTGCCGACCTACGGTGCTCCTAACCAGCAAATGCCGTTCTTTAATGAAGAATCATGAATGTCTTGCTTCTGGCACTTTGTGGTCGAAATTAGAATGCATACCTCCTCTGCACTTCTTCGTGTAAAAATTGATAATTATAATGATACTCCGATTCCGTAAAACTTTCTTCATAACAAATAATATCTGAATACCAAAGAAATACACCCCTGGCTCGTTTCAATGGCGTAATGGTTAGCATGCCTGGCTAGTAGTCCATGGTCTCAGAAATATTTAAATTGAATGCTGCGTGCCCTTATTGTTGTAACTGGAGAATGTGAGATTTAGACTCAAATTTAAGTCACACTCGCAACCTTCGAGAGCGTGCCATTTCAGCAAACTTGAAGAAATTGCACGCCTGAACAGCGCAAGCGTAAACATATAAGAAAGCCTGCTGCTCGCTCCTGTAGCGTTTGTCTTGCTCACACTTTATGTTAAAACATATTGTTGGTGAGTGACTGATAAAATACATGCCGGAATAAGTGCAGCCTAATCTCAACATTTTCGGACGGCACTTGAAAGCGAAAGTGCTGTCACACAGCACTTCAACGCTCCACAAGAGTGCCGTCAAAAACACTCTAGACACGGCATAAAAAAAAAAAAAAATGGTAGTGACAAACGTGTAGCAGTGTAGTGTGAGGTAAGTCTATAGTTTGATAATGCGCCTGATTCTTTCGGATACATTGGGTCAATGTGACAATTCCAGTACAGTGGCTAGCGATATGAGCTAGATTGCGCAAACAGTGACGAGGCAGCACAGAACATGCGGTCTAGGAGGCAGCGAGTGGAGGTGTTTAAATGTGTGTACCTACCCGCCACTCGCGGAATCTCCCTACCCCTGACGCACGCATGGCAGCCGCGCAACAGCGCAGTTTGTACTGCCTGGTCGGTGTTTGCGCAATCTAGCTCACATCGCTAGCCACTGTACGTCTTTGTTAACCGGAGCTCTCCATCGAAGCTCGTCCTACACCTTGAGAGAGATTAGAATTTTTGACAGTGTATTGAAATGATGGTAACCAGCACCGTGGAAGGGCAGGAGAACAATCTTAGTTGGTTGATGTCACGAGTGGCGCTCCCTTACGTCACCATCGTCATTGAAACACGACTCACCGTGATTGCTAGAAGCTCATCGGCACGCAAAAAGTCTGTGAACTGTTGTGACGACTGGTACTTAAGAGAGAGTAAGAGCTTGCTACACTTCCTCTTTGTCTACTTTGTCGTAAAACTATTAGGGAAAACCAATAGCTGGATTTACAAAAGAGAATTTGGCAAAATGACAATGCTGTAAATATGTTTAGACCCGAGAGATGTTACATCCAGTCGTGCAACGTGATTTTTCGCTCTGAATTTAGCGGGGAAACTGAATTGGTGTCGAGGTCGCGTGACATCGGGCCTCCTCGCTAAATAGGTTACCGGCATTTCAGCTTGAAGTTTCGTCATACGAAATGAGGCGCCACGTGACTTCACGCTTCCGGTTCGTCCGGTGCCTTTCGTGGTTCGTTCAGCTGCATCGAGAGCCCTTCTAGGCATGGTGGCCGGGCTGTGTTTGCGGTGAAAGTGGTTCACTGCTCTGTGGTACTTTGCTCTAATGCAAGCCATAAAGGGCATGAGATCTTCTGGTTTCTGTGAAACCAAGAACGGAAGCAGCGAAGGGGCCGTTGCTGTTAAGCGAGCGACGGAGCGAGGTGACCTGTCGCGCAGCCAAGCGTCTGTGCCCGTTTATGCATGGCCCACTTTTGTTGGAGGCCAGTACAGCATGTTCCTTTTTTTTTTTTTTTTTGGGTAGGGGCCGCTCGAAATAACGATTTCTAATAAAGTTTGTTGACAGCCAGGATAAGTTCTCGATTAATCCGCGAAGGGGTGAGCACTGCTTGTTGTACAAGGCATCCGCGCGAACACGGGATGCGATCTCCCAGGCAATCAGTTCATCGCACGACGTTTCGTCGACAGACAGTCTGATCGATAGTTCGTTACCTCGAAAGATCAAATTGGCTTTTTCAGTAATGAGCCATTGCAAACTTTTGCCGCCAAGCGGCGTGAATGGGTGGGCCGGGTCAGACAGGTGGGCCATGCTCATGAATGTTCAGTGTCGATGAAGCTTGGGTCGATGAAACGGTTCGGGTCCAAGTAAAGGCACCCCTTCACGCAGAAGTATTTAGTTTACATTCACTGTACACAAAATCCGAGGTGCAATTGTTCCCAGCTAGCGGCAGAGGGTGGTGGTTGGAATTGATTGGTTTAAACACCCGCACATGCTTTTGTAGCCTCCACAGTGCTGCGCCGGCTGCTAGCTACGAAACAGAAATGAGAGTACCCATAGTTCTTTGCAGCTGCTGCCAACGCCGGTTATCTGTTTAGCAGCCTAGCCAAATGCTGTCGCAGCACCCTTGTCCATTCTGTGACCTGCACTGCCCTCTGGTATGTGACAGTGAAAATTCATTGCCACGGCCATCTACATTCCCATCTCTTGATTGTCTAGAGTGTGGACCTAGACCCAGACGCGGGAGCCTAGCTAGGCAGACCACCTCGTTTGTGCTAGAGTTGTGTATCAAAGGCACCCTCCGTGCCTTTGTCTGTCCCATAAATGTTTGTGATGTGGCATTTAGCAAGCACGCTTACACATACGTACAGGAAGTGAGGGAAGGGAATGAGCACCTACTTCAGAGGAAATGAGGGGGTGCAAATTAGCGGGATCCAAATCAGGGTATGCGACTGCAATACCTGCGCACACTACGTTCCACTCCCACTTTAGCGCCAGCCTTGCCCGGGCTCTCTTTCAGAGACACTTCGCGCGACAACAATCATGCCGTCGAGGCATAAAATGCGCGCCAAGTTTGTCCATGCAACGTCGCTGCAAACCAACGCGCAATACCGCGTTACCACTCCTCTTGCACGGTAGCACGTGCAAGGGGGCAAAATTTTCAAAGTGCTTCGGCTCCCAATTAACACACGCCACCTTTTCCTCTCGGCTCTGCAGGCGACGGACGTTCTCCCGCCAGCACACAGGGTGCGCGGGCAGGCGCGCCCTGTGCACGTCCAGTGCGGTTCCCCCCAAGGACGAGATCACCAAGATCTCGCTGTCGGAGCCCCTCCCGGGCTTTCCCCAGCCCGTATATGCGGTGCCTTCCCCCCACGACCAGGCCACCGAGGTGACCACCCTTGAAAACGGGCTCAAGGTGGCCTCCCAGAACAAGTTTGGACAGTTCTGCACCGTGGGAGGTGAGAGGTGGTGGTGTCGTCACCTGCACTTTAGCCGTTGGGGGCTTGCAGAATGGTTCTGCAACGTTCGTAGCATCCACATTGCATGGAACAACCACAATATTTTAAAGTTCTTCTTCATCGAGGCTAGGGTTCTTTTCGCTTATTTATGGCATTGAAATCGCGAGGGTGACCTGCGCCGCAACGGCTCTTTTTACGGCTTTGAAGTGACACTGTGCTATTTGATTGTAACAATATTCATACATTCCAAACGTAACTATGTACGAATACTTCATGCATAACTATGTACAAAGGTCGCACATAGTTACGTAAGGATGTGGCTTTGCCCAATCGAGCGCCAACCCATTAATCCAGCATCTTTAGTTCACCTGGTGGCACCACCTAGTTGCTATGGCGCTCGTTACGTAGGGTTACATGAGGCCCGATGTTCATTCATTTAAATCTGTTGTGTAATCCCGTAAGAATGCCCAACCAAAATGAAAAGGTAAACAGTAAAAAAATATGGGGTGGAAGATCTCAAAAATTGGTGGTAAACAGCGAGCTACCTGCTAGAAACAATGTGATGCAGGAACCAATACCGCAGGTCGCAAATGTGGCAGATTCGTGTTTCAGGGTGCGATAAACGCGCGGGAACCTGCTACAAACTCATTTCACGGAAACCAATGTTGTGCACACAGACAGCGAGCACAACACGCAAAGCCCACTACAAACTTGCGTGACACAGAAATGGATACCGCAAATCAGGACACAGCAGATTCACCTTTCGTGGTGCGACGAGCACGCGGGTACCCGCCTGGAACTCGCTCGTCACATGTACCAGTGCAGTAGACCATGCAGTTGACATCCGACGAGAATCGGGCATTGGTCAATGTTTTGGGATTTTTATGTTAAGGATATTCAGCCAGAAAGGCGGGAGGGATAATCTCACGGAGGAGGATGTTCCTACAGAATTTTACGGCTAGTGAAGATTTTCTTTTTTGTGGTATTCGATACCTTGTGTTGGTGCCAATGTGAACAAAAACGCACATGCCGCTTTCTTACATGTACTTGTGTGTACCGTAAAATATCAGGCAAGCGCCCATTCAAATTTTGGAAATAATTACAAAAAAATGGGGGATGCGTGCTTGTCCGCTTCAATTTTACATATATAAATGTACTGTGCATATTTTCTCAAACCTTAGAAATTCGATAATGGGCGCTTAATGTGGTATGGGCGGATGCGTGGTATTCTACGGTATGTTCGAGCTGGCATCATCAGTAGCACGATAAACCAACTAGCTCACTTGAAGCCTTTTGCGTGTTTGATGCTATTCTCCTCATAATAACACTGATGGGGAACTACTGTGTTTTTCCGAAGTATAGCCTGCACCCTTTGTATAGTCTGCAAGCGCAAGTTTTGGTCTAAAAATTGTTTTTGTTTAGATAGTCGTCTGTACTAATTGTTTACTTTATTCATAGCTTACTTCTATTAAAACTGGTAAGCTGTTTGTTCCTAGCACTCCAGACTGACTAGTAAAACAGTATGTACGAATGTTTGTCTTGTCATATTTTTTTGGTTTTCATTAATTATAGTTTTTGAACTAACCATAAGGATCCTGAATGTTCCTCTTCAGTTTGGAAGCATAGTGACCGTCGTTCCTGCAAGACTGTGCAGCTACATTTTTACCGGTAGTAAGGATATTGCAACTGCAAGAAGTGGCTGTTTATGCCATCAAGATCAAGCTAGTTTCACCCCGTGTTCAGTTTGAGTGGAGTTACTATGTGCGTCACCCAGGGCCGTACCCAGAAAAAAATTTTGGGGGGGGGGGGGGGGGTTTTCGGGGACAACGGCGGCCATTTTGAAAATGTCTATTGTCTTATTTTCGCCTATGAATCATGTGCATCGGTGGCATATAATGGAGAGTTACAGCAAACCGGAGAACCGGTCCCGGTTTGGTACCCGGTAGCCAACCGGCGCCACTGCGCGTGCGCAGAGGTGGAGATTAAAATCGGCTGGCTGCCAGCGCACCGACCAGGGCTGTACCCAGAAAAAAATTTCAGGGGGGGTCAGAACCCCCTAACCCCCCCCCTGGTTACGGCCCTGGCGTCATCCACATGTAACTCCACCCAAACTGGGTGAAAGAAGCACACTGACAGTCTTAGCTTTTAAGGAGCATGATCTTGACTACCGCAATGGACAACGACTGCACTGATGACAATCATAGAACATCAACTTTCATACACGCATACCATAAAGTTCTGATAGAATGCTCGCCCCCGAGAGATCGGCCATAAAGTTTTTCTGGTTAAATATCTGTAACATAAAAATTCGAAAACATCGCCCATCCCTCGATTCCGGTCAGACACCACACAATGTCCGACGGGAATCGCATTAAATGTGCGATTTGCTGTACCGGCACGTCTGACAAGCGAGTTCGTAGACGGGTTCCCGCGTTTTTGTTCGTGATCTGTGCATTCGTTATCGGCTCCCGTAACACGCGAGTTGTTCCCACGTGTATGTTGCACTGTGAAATGCGAATCTGCTGTGTCTACAATCTGCGGTATCCGTTACCGTGACATAAGTTTGTAGTGAATTCACGCGTCTTTGTCCGCGATCTGCGCGTGTGATCTCGATTCCACGAGAGTTGGTCCCGTGGTCCCGCTTGTATATCGCATCGTGAAATATGATTCTGCTGCGTTCGCAATCGGAAGCATTTGTTCCTGTAATATACAAGTTTGTAGCAGATTCCCGCGTTTTCGTCCGCGATCTGCGTGGTCTATATCGGCTCCCGTGACAGGCAGATTTGTAAGGGGGTCTTGCGTGTTTATTCCAGCTTAAAACCTGAATTTGCTGTGTCCGCGACTTGCAATATTCGTTCCCGTGAAATGAGAGTTCTCGGCGGGTTTTTGCGGGTCCTTCGCACGGTAAAGCATAAATCTGCGGTTTCCTTTCCTGTGACACGGGAGTTCGTAGCGAATTCCCACGTGTTTTATCGCATCGTGAAAAGCGAATTCGCGGTGACCGCGATCTGGAGTATCAGTTCCCGCGTCATGTAGTTTGTGGCAGGTGCCCAGTGTTCATCATTTATTTTTTATGAAGTTTTCCTGTGGCGTCTTTAAAGATAGCCCTTCCCATGTTTTTCACCATTTACCTCTTCATTTTAGGTGGGCGTTCTTTCGGAAGTTTACAGTAGTTTGCAAACTACAATTTAAAAAAATATGGCAAATTTTGATAGGGATGAGTCTACATCTTATTGAGAGTTGATCTAAAGGAGAGACACACGGAATAATGTATCACAACAAATACAAACTATTTGATACATACATAGCTGATTCGGATCATAGGATCAATAGGTAAGCGGCGTTTAGCCAGTCAGCCATTTCTTTAAATATCCGGTTCCTTTTGTTTCACCAATCAAAAGTGGTGTTTTTGCTAGCAATGCGCTCGGCCAAGTGTAGGATCGGAAAAGTTCCAGGTCTCAAACTAAGGTGTCAGATTAATCCTCGGTCCTCCACTGGGGTGTGCCAGGTGCCCATTGTCAGTTTTGCACATAAGACCCCCAAATTTGACTTTCATTTTGGTAGGTCAGTGTAGCCCCTACGGCTGGCCATAACGACCTGCTATAGGGCAACCAACAGTGGCCTAATCTTCAGCTGCCTAAGCCTAAAAGAGGCAGCCTGTTCAGCCAGTGATGTTTCTCAATGCTCTTGCTGGCCTCTCTGCTCTGCTGCAGTGGTGATCGATTCTGGCTCGCGGTACGAGGCCCCCTACCCCAGCGGCATCTCGCACTTCCTGGAAAAGCTCGCATTTAACGTAAGTTGAACCGCCCGCCCGCGAAGGTCGCGCCCACTGTATGGGGCATGCATCGAAGAGCGGGAGCTGTGAAAGCTATGTGGTTAGCTAGTAGAATGTTTGTTCTTCTAAAGAAGCTTCTTTTTCAGCTGCATTCATAATTTGGGCATGGTATTAGTTGTGCGTGAAATGTGCCTTTGATGTCATTAAAGGAGCTGTCCAACGATTTTAACGTTGAAAGAATTGGCATCCTCTACTGTTGACATTGAGGGGTGGAAGCACTGCGCCAATTGCGCCATTGTGCGCCAATCCACTTTTGCTGCGCCATCCTGCTCCCAAGCGCACATGTTGGGCCAAAACTAGCCAAACAAGTTTTTTTTTTTAGGGCTATATTTATTGGAGTATTTTTTTTTATTGGCCACAGTGGTTTACCGTGTTGTGTTTGTCTAGGTAATTCTGAAAGTAATCTGAAAAAAAAATAGGAACTTTTAGCAAACCCTTGCCACGTACAGCGCACTACCGGAGCCTTTGAAGCACGCTTTTAAGCGCACACTTGAGCCATACAGTGACCGCGGGGCGCGCGCTTAAAAGCATGCTTCAAACGCTCCAGTGGTGCGTGGTACGTGGTAACGGTTTGCTAAAAGGCCCTATTGTTGTGAAACCACCATACCGATGTGGTTGTGTCAACGGCGTGTAGGCCTCATCTCCGAAAATGGCACATGCACAGATTGTTTGTCAGAGTACTCATTAGAACTCTGGCAACAACGAGACAATGCTTCAATGCATCATTCACATAATCTTTTTTCTTTTTTGCACAGTGGCACTGAGCATAATTGAGTGTATTTGAAATACGACACTCACGGGCATTAAATCGGCGTAAAATCTCTCACAAACGCCCGCCCCCCAAAAATCGCACATCCCGTTGTTTTTTTTTTTTTTTTAATTTTATCTATTGCGTGATTTGCGGTATCGGTACGCGAGAAGCGTGCTCGCCTCGGGTTCCCTCGTGCTTATCGCTCCGTGACACGCGAATCTGAAGCATCCAAATTCGTTCCTGCACTTTTTTTTTTTGCCTGTGATTTTTGCACGTGATATTGGTTCCCGTGGCACCCGAGTTTGAGGGGGCTGGGTGTGAAGCACGAATGCGCTGTGTCCGTGTTCTGCTGCCGTACCCGTGACAGGGGAGTTCCTAGCGAATTCCCACATACTTATTGCACTCGCGAGTTCGCTGTGTCTGCAATATGTATCAGTAACGAAAAGACAGTGAGTGTGCAGGCGAGCTGGTGATAGTTAATTAGGATGTTTAAAACTCGAGACTGTGGTGAGGGAAAAGTTAAGAAACTTTGAAGTTGAAGAGTTTCCGTTTCACATAGCTTGTAATGCCCCCCCCCTCCCCCCCCCCCCCGACAGATGCACGCACGCACACCTGCACATGCACGTGCGCACACACTCGCACAGAATTTACCTTTTCATTTTGGGTCGGCATTCTTTCAGGACCTTATGGCATATAAATGTACATAAGAGCTTGCTGGCATTTGTTCACCTATCATCTAATTTCTGGGGAAAGCAATAACTACCCTATAAAAGAAACATTTGGCGTAATATATGTTTATTTTTTCGTGTTTGGGGTGCTTTTGCTGAGACTGCTTCCGCGTTCCTCATTCGTGTCGTAAACTCGACATATAAAAGCGATAATTGGTTGCCTCAATCATCTGTAGAGTTCCTTGTTAATGACGTACGTGGCGAATGCACCTGCTGGCACTCGAAACAGCAAGCCGGCGGGAGGACGAGGAGAACAGTGGGAATGTCCTGCTGAGCCAAGTAAATTCTAAACCGTTGTGCTAGAACACATCCAAGCAATGCGGAGAGCAAGTCGTCTGCTTCTTGCACAGGAGATGCGGTGACTTCAGAACGATGCCGAGCTCCCATCGCTCGCCTGGAAAGCCACCGCAGAGAACAGGAGCTACAGCTCCGCTGCTCTTCCTTCTTCACCAGAGTGGGAAGGCTGAAAGTTTTATTTTTAGGTTTTTCATTTTCACACACTTTATGACCGTAGAATGGAAATAAAAACATATTGTATAGCAACTAATGCAAGATGTGCTTCTTCACCGTCGTGGGAAGGGATGTCGCGGAGGCAACAGGTTGCTGCCTCATGGTGCAGCAAATGCGCGGAAAACTGACACAAACTTGGGTGCCACAAGAACCGATATAGTGCGTGGAAATCGCAGACATATAACGCAAGAACCCACTACATACTCGCATGTCGCGAGAACAAGTATCGCGGACGCAACAGATTCGTGCGTCACAGCGCAATAAACAAGAGGGTACCACTTGGAATTCGCTCGTCACACGTAATGGTACCGAAGACGGCGCGGTTGATCCCATTCCCGTTGGGAATTGCACGATATACGATGAGAATCGGGGGGGGGGGGGGGGGGGGTGGGTGCTGGGCGATGTTTTGAAATTTTTATTTATGTTAAGGATGTTCACCCGTGAAAACTAAATGGGCAATCTCTCAGGGAACTGCATTCGCACGGGATTTTACGGTAGTCCGTTGCAGGTCAAGATAAGCGGGACAAGCTTGTCACGCAAAACCGTCCACTCTTTTCAGTTCATAAAACTCGCGCGTGCGCAGCAAAGACGAGGACGAAGGGAAGATGGTACACAAACGAGACGCGGGACACAGACATCTTGTTTGCGTTTCGTCCTCTCCTTGTCCTCATTTTTGCTGCGCACGCACAAGTTTTATGAAATGACCGACCAACTACCCCGAACAGCCACTCTTCTTGAACTCTTTTCACTTTTACCAGGTTGAACGCCAGAGAGGGGACGAGTCCCTTTCCTTTCCGCCGTTCGCTCGGCTAAAGTGGAAAGAGTGAAGGGCTTTGCGGGACGAGCTTGTCCCGCTTACCTTCACCTGCAATGGAGTGTAATGGCCCTCGCATGCAAGTAGTCCTGATGACCCGCTCTTTGTTCACAGTCCACCAAAGAGTTTCGGGACCGGGATGCCGTGCTGCAGGAACTGGAAAAACAGGGTGGCATCTGCGACTGCCAGGGATCCAGGTGGGCCGTGGAACCCCTCTTCTTCCTTCTCCCCTGGTGGAGGGTTGTACGAATATTTCAAATCTCTGACGTGCATTTGGTTAATCAGTTCAAGTTCTTGCACGTTTTTCCTGCTTAGAGCACGATAAAGGAGGCGAAAAGCAAGCCCGGAGGTAACCGAATGCAAAACTGCGCACAGAAGTCTGGATATGACGCAACCACTCCCCTCAGGAAAAAGAAAATGTCAACATTGTTTTACAGAAGTATGAAAACTTAGTTTATGATCAAAACCAGGGCACTGATACTACAGTAGTCCCTTGTTATAACGAAGTTAACGGAATGTTAAAACAGTATGATATAACTGGTAATTCGATAAAAGCGAGGGAGCCAAAAAAACGGTGACAGCGGCCTAGAAGGTAGATGCCCGGACAAGAGCGTGGTTGCGAAACTCGGCATAGATTTTTCGACGGGGAGGTCGACCAATCGACGAAAGGAGTGTGCGAGGAGGAGCTCGATCACCCCCGTGCACGGAGGCAGGGGAGCTTGCAAGTATTAGAGGCCCCGGAAGATCGCCGGGTTCATCGGCCTAATTAGTGGCGCTTCATTCTAGGCTCAGCTATTGAGTGTACATGTGGCACGCATTGAACTATCCGAGGAAGAGCGCTGCGGAAGTAGGCGTCCAGCGTCTGGAAACTCGGAGTATCGCTAAACGTTTTGCGTGTGCAACACAATTGCCCAGTGATTTTTTACGCTATTTTTTATGAACTGTAGTCGCCGACAAGAGGAGAATGAACTTCCCGCCTTCAATAACGCCTGGGCGTCTCCAGAGCGTCTAGCGAGCACATGGAGCCAGAGTGCGTCGGAAGGTGACGAGAGCACGCTCGAGGTTGGGTGTCCGAAAGAGACGGCTTGCTCCTCTCATTCCGACGGTGATCATGGAACTGTCGTTTTCACGGACGAGCACTTTCTGGCGTCGGGTTTTAGGCTGCACACGTGTGCAGGATAGTCCCAGAGGCCAGTAGGTCATGTCGTCAGAAACGCGACAAAATGTTGCTGCGATACACGAAGATATGCGGGAAACTTCTAAGAATGTTTGTCGCATGCGAATAGTGGATTTTGAGTTTGAAGCAGATTCGAAGAGAATAGCGGTTTTGGCCGAATATTCTCTATTCGAATGTTGAATGGTTTCTCCAGGCCTTTCACTATTGTTGCACTATGCTGATACGAAAGCCCAGCTAAACTAGTGAAGGTTGTTCCCAAGCTTCCACGTTTCCTTTTATAACCTAATATTAATCTAAGTAGATACATTTACGGACTGTGACCTCTGAAAGTCGTTTGGGATGGTTTTACATGACAGATTTTACATGAAATAAAACGTATAGAGATACTACCCAGCTGTACCTAAGTGAATTTGCAAACCTTGCTATAGGCTAATATTCTTTCTTCAATTACGAATTAAAAAAAAAAAGAATTATTAAAAAGAAATAATGCAGGTTGTCAGGGCATCTCCGCCTAACATACACTAGTAGAGTTTCTTGCCTAACATACACTAGTCCCACATAACAGCCCCAGTTTTATTTAGAAATTTTTACGGCAATCTAGATATCAACATTAAAGCAAAGTTTTTTTCCTTCGAAATACACTAGGCGCGCATGTACCGACCCGCTCTGAAAGTGTGCATTTGTTCCAATCACACAGTGTGGTATAGTGCGATTCACTTATATTGATACCACGCATGTACAGTGTAGACCGCATATAACGTATGTCTCGGGAGTCGCGAAAATCCGCACTATAAGCGGTACCGCACTATAACCAAAACGTCAATTTTTCAGGCCAAAATACATGCCATGAGACAACTTACCTTTGTAAAAGACTTTATTTTATGTTAGATGAAAAATAAAGCTTAGTTTGAGGAAAGTCTTTATATCACCAGACTAGTACAGTTCTGTCTCAAGTGTGTCACACATTTGAAAGAAATGAGCGGCTTTTGCCTGGCGCAGCCTTTTAACGGCGTCGCGGGTTGCGGACAGACGTTGCGAGCGTTCAGGATTGCTAACCCTAATCAATTTTCTCCGGAGATGAAAACGCGTGAAAATTCGCATCCTTCATACGGTACGCGCCAGTAATACCTTGAACTTTAGTACACGCATGAAATGCGCCAAATAAGAAATCCGGGCGATGTTCGAGGACACAAATGCTTAGAAATCACCACTGTAGTCGAAGTAAACAAACACGACGACACGGGCGTTTCTGCCATCTTGAGAGTGCCGCCACGACATCGCCGCACGAGTAGGTGGATCTTCCCTTCTAGTACGTGCTGGGTTATCATAGCGACACACAACGAAAATTCACAGTCAAGGATAGCGCTTTTACGCAGAACGATGAGATGCACGCCATCTACGACGACGATCACAACCGACGCCATGTTTGCGGAATAGAAGCAGCCGGTCCGCGACCGGCATGCAACGCGCGCGAACACTTCTCCTCGACCTGCGATTGGTGTGTCGTTGCGGTTGTTTGTTTCTTTGTTTCCAACGCAGCGGAGAGACGCACGCACGTGAACGACTCGTGCATGCGTCCCTCCGTCGCTATGGCAACTGAAGCCTCTCTCTTCGCTTCTCCCCGCGTTTTCGAGCAACTTCCTTGCCCCGCGAGTGCAGCTTGTGGCTCGCGCCGTCAGCGCCGTTATCTAGTGTCGCACAGGGAAGCGAGCTCGCTGCTCCGGTCGTCGGCGCGGTCGGCGGGCTGTGCCAAAAACCGCACTATAACCGGTATTTCCCTTCGCGCGCCTGCATTTTAAGCGGTATGTAATTACATGGAGTTCTATGGGAGGTAAACCGGTGGTTTAAAAAAACCGCGTTATACCCGGTCCTGCACTATAAGCGGTTACATTGTAAGTGGTCTATAGTGTATTGCTTATAATAATCTGTTTTTAGAGTTTCTTGTCTAGAAACGAGATTATAGTCCAGATACAACGATAATCAGTTGTAGCGATTGTTTAGCTTTTCTCGTTATCGTTATAAGTGAATTGCAGTGTATTCATACTTTTCCAAGTGTTGATTGCAGCGGGTTATCCCGTCGAGGTCGCTTTTTAGGAAGCATCGGTGCACTGCGGGGAAGCCACACCTGCAAAGCTCGCTTCCGCGGGTGTTACTTCTCCTCAGTGACCCCTTGCTGTGTGAGAAACGCACTCAACCGGGCTAACCCGCCATGATCAACGCTTGGAAAAATATTAATATCGGAAATATACCAAAAATACAAACTATACTGTTTAAAATTTCGAATATTTGCACAACACTAAAAGAGACATCATCTGCGTCGTCTTAGAAGGTTGCCAACAAAGCGAATCGAGTAACATTGCCTGGAACTCTTTCTGCGGCTCTTTTCTCTCTGGTTTCTTTCTCATTCTGTTCGGGTTCTCTCTCTCTCTCACTCTCTCTCTGTGGCCTGGGCTTTATCCAGAATGGTCAATGGGGAGGGTTATTGTACAGTTCTGGGATGGGCTCTTGGGGGTGAGGGGGGGAGTGGAGTGTTAATAGATTTCTGTACTTCATACAAGAAATTTGGTGTGGGAGGAGAGATATTGAAGTTTGTTTGGGGGTGTGTATAAATGTCCTTGTTGCTGCTTGCTAGCATCCACCCAGAGGCGTCTCCACTTTGTTTCACTCTTTATGCGAGCAAGGCCGAAGTTACGAACGCGAGTCTGTGTGCCTGGTTGGGAAGCTGAAAGCCCTTAGCTCTCTCTTTTCGTTTCTACCAGGCTCTCACTCAAACTAAGATGGGGTGCGGGTAATTTCTTGACCCTTTGTTTGTGTGTTGGCATCCTTCCTTTGCCCAGAGACACGATGATCTACGCCGCCTCGGCCGATGCGAGGGGTCTTGGACCCGTGGTCAAGCTCCTGGGGGACGTCGTCCTCAGGCCCCTTTTCAAAGAAGAGGAGGTAAGATCACTCCCAAGCTCAATCGGCCTTCGTTTACTCGGAAGGGATCGCGGATGTCATCGCCACCATCATAGTCATCTGTTTTTGTATCCACAAACAACCAAAGGTCCTTTTACCTTTGAACTCGTGCGGCGTTGAACCTAAAAAAGTTTAACTTGGAGGGTCAGCGTGAAAAGCGAAATAATCTAATCAGTTTTAATGAAGCTGTCCAAGGAACTAAATGGTGACCTATCGAGTCGTCGCCACAGATGAGTGTAGAAAACCAAATGTCAGCGTGACTGAAAATCCTGTGTCGGTTTCCTTCTTCGATATAGTTTTCTCTCCTCCTAATGCAGTAGCGTCGGGATTCGTCCGTTACAAAGAGTGAATTAAGCTGGGTGTGTGTAGACTGTTGGTTGCTGTGTGGTTTTTCTTGAGGGTTATTTGAGGTTTCTGGTGGCTCAATAACCACCGCTGTGGCAGTTTTGACCAATAAGAAGTTCACCTTCACCCCCAGCGGTAACAAACCCCGGAATGGCAAATAATTGGATATAACTAGGGTTCTGTGTTTTCGGATAAATCCGAAAAACACTCGCCAGTAAATTTTTCATCAATTAGGATTTGTCCAAAAAACTCTAAATTTCAAGGCCATAATGACAAAAAAGAAAAAAAAGACGAAGTTCAGAAATGAACTTTATAAAATTGCAAGATCAGGGTACAGGGGAAATGAAACTTTAATTTTCTTTGAAATCAAACTACTGGTAGAAGGAGTTTGCGTTTTACTTCGTCAAGGTTAAAAATTAGGAAAATGGTAAGATTTACTCTGAATTTTAGAGAATTGGGAATCTAACAAAAACTCTGATGAATTCCAATTTTTCAGCAAAAAATAAACTCCAAAAAACATCCGAATATCATGGGAAATAAACTCCGAAAACACGGAACCCTAGATATAACGAACCAATTTTTGTCACACACTCCCGCTGGTATGCCTTCAAAGTAACTTTAGCTCACTTTTAACAAACTGGAGCTGGCACTGCACTTATAACGATGATCTAAATTGCAAAAGCTGCAGTAAACAAATCAACATCACTTTGATTTTATACATAATGTCAGAACTATACGGAGTTCTTTTTCAGCCGAGCTTAGCTCTGTGTAGATATTTAGATGGCTTGAAATGAGAAAGTCTCAAAATTGCATCTCGTGCGTCAGCAACGAAGATGACAATCTGGCCGATGCAGTATAACCAGGGTGTGCATTTTCCGGTTTTAACCGAAAAACACCGATAAACAACCGTCGGTGACGAAAATATAAAATCGGTTAAAACCGAAAAACACCGGTGGTTGGATATTTTCACCCTGGTTAAAACCTAAAAACACCGGTCGTTGCTAGTTTCCGACCTAGCGAAACCCTTTCCCCGTAGAGGTTCGTCAAACGTGTTATCTCGTGGATCCTGCATTCTTCCAGTGCTTATACATGGCTTGCAGGTGGCGTCAGTCCGCCCTCCTTTCTGGGGGTCAAAAGCGTCTAGTGAACGCAGTGGAAGCTAAGCTCTCATACGCCTTTCCCCTATTGTGTCTCCATGGCCCCCTTTTGTGGAAAAATTAACGCAGTGGAGGGTAGGCTCTCACGTGCCTTTTCCTCATTGTGTCTGGCCAAGTGATGTCGGTGCAAGCCATGTATTCAGAGGTTGCTGTGGTTCCTGGAAGACACTGCCAACGTCTGTGTCGTACAGGAGCGTGCGTTTTCATAATTGCGGGTTGCGAACCGCAAGGAACGTGGTGCCATGAAGGCATCATGTTCCTTACGTGTAGATGCAAGCATAAAAGTATGCTTGCATCTACTATAATAACCAAGTGTTAGAAATAGTTGCTTCCTAGAGAAGAAGTGTATGAACTATGTGAATAAAATTGGAACTCTCTTTCTGTGATCAATCGCTTTTTTTTTCACCGATATTCACCGATTTTAGCCTCGTCGTGAGACGTTCCACCGAAATACACTGGTGTCTTGAAAATAAATAAACACCGAAAAACATCCGCCGATTTTTCTCACAAATAAACACCGGAAAGTACACACCCTAAGTATAACCACTCGCCCGGCCTCTTCAGCACGTCCCACGTAATTGCACAAGTGTATGCTGATAGGGTGGCCCATCCATGTAGGAACTGACAGAACTAAGATTCGACCAGTGTCTACATACCATAGAATACCGCGCATCCAGCCATTCCACAATAAGCACCCATTCCCAAATTTGTAAGATCTGAGGGAATATGCAGAGTAGTACATTGATATGTAAAGTCAATGCCCGGACGAGCGCCCATCCCCCATTTTTTCGCGATTATCTCTGAATTTTGAGTGCGTGCTTGCCCGGTATTTTAAGGTGTACCTGCAGCGTGAGCCTGCATTCCACATGCTGCCAAGCTACACCGCATAAAATCCCAAACACTTGTTTTTCGGAGGAAAGTTGGCGGAGTTGGTTCTTCAAGAGCCTCTGTCCCAGACGTGTCTGCCAATAGACCCCTTCCGAAATTCAGTTCCATCTGGTGCCTGAAAGGGTGGTCTAACTTTTGCCATACTAATGGCATCAATGAATCTGCAGCCTACAGTATTTTATCGGGCACTCTCACATTTGCAAGTCATTGGCAAATGAGTGTGTGCTCGTCACTGTACAGTTCTTTCTCGATCATCTCTTTCAATGTCGATGGCCACGAAGATGCAGTCAGTCGGAACGAAGCGCCAACCCAGATAGACACTTTGATAAAGTTCTAAACATCAAGGGGCTTTGAAGTTGATTCTGTGCCACTAACAGATGGACTGGGGCCGAGTTATAAAAATAAACGCTTACGCAGCTCTTGCATTTAATTCCGGCTTCGCATCGTGCTAATGTCTCGAAGCCTCAGCTTAGGAGTATCTCTAACATGTTCCTTCATTATTAAACAGAAGGCCGCCATTATAGCACGGCACATATGCCATTTTTCAGATGATGATGGTAGTGGTCAAAGTGGCCAGACTGAATTTGGGAAAGGGTATAAACCGTTGTTTTGCGTAATTTCGATTGCACTTTTCTTAAACCGTTATAGATAAGGAGCTTGTCCGCAGTAAGGGAACCCTGGCGAACATGCATTTGCTCTCTCTTCCCAGGTGGAGAGGACACGGCAGACGATCCAGTTCGAACTGGAGGACATCGATATGAAGCCAGATCAGGAGCAGCTCCTCTTTGAAATGATCCATGCCGTAAGTGGGCAGTTTTCCCAGTTCACTCCGAGCGGGATGCGATGTGGGCGCTAATCGAAGCATTCTTTTGGGCGGTAGCATCAACAGCAGCCAAAGTCGATTAATCGAGCCCCGCAGGAATCCTTTTGCCAATGCCGTTATCTAAAGGGTTTTGTCGTGACAGCACGCATTACAAGCGGAAGTTGGCGCATTCTTGTTGACACTAAAATGGGACTTGGAGCTGCAGTCGATTCCGTTGATAACAAATTTTTTCTGATGCGCATACCTATTACTGTACTGTCGCACCCGTTTACAACAAAGACTGTTGTAACTAGGGGTGTGCGAATATTTAAATTTTCTAATAGGAATATTAGAAAGAAATAGCTTTGAATATTGAATACTGTAAACAACTTTATTTTTGCGAGTTTTGTGAATCGCCTATAATTTGCCAAAAGTAGGTCCCACAAACGATTCCGGTGAAATATAAACACATTGAATCTATATTGAGATTCCGCCGCGTCGTGAAAATTGGAACCTGCGAATTACATATTCCCAAGCTTCAGGTTTGACCTAAATCGCGAAAAATTTTCCCCGTGAAAAATAAGTTGTTTACAGTATGTTTAAAATATGTGTGTACCATTTAGAAACGACAAAAGAAAATATGGAAATACTTTTCTTTTTTACCTTCAAACCCAAAAAAGATGTTAACGAATTCCAGTTAATAAAACTACCTGACTAGGCAGCATATAAGCAATGCAGCTGATAACACAGCTATTATACCTTGACTAGTCATCATCTGTGAACTATACATGAAAGCAGACGAAAGGTGCGACCGATAAGTTATACAGATTGACAAAACTAAAAGTGTACAAAACTGCACATGTTTAGATAGCATGCAAAAATGCAGCCTCTAATGTTGTCACACGAACAAGTGGTAATGACCGTTTTTTAAGAAAATAATTGAAATTGCCCTTGACTAGCCAGCAAGTTAGATATCAGCTGCTGATGCTATTATTGCAAATTATCATGCAAGAAAATAATTGTTCCACATGTTCTGTACATAAGCACTTCCTTTTCTCTGCGAAGAAGCACTCCTGTAGCAAGATAATATCAGGTCATTAGAAAAGTGACTTACGATGCAGACTTGGCAAAACGAAAACCAAAACTGCTCCTTCGTTGTGAGCTAGCGCGTACTGTATTTGTACCATTGTAATGCACGCTTTTTCATCAAAATCGATGCCCCAAAGGTCATGTGTGTTACGATCAAAATCAAACACCGAAAGTGGCTAACCCCATCGCCATCATAACCGTTTGTTTACATTCGCCATTTTGGTATCCGTATCACGCGCATTCTCTTGCATCTGTAAACTCCTGTCTGCCGTTTTAGAATGGAAAACCAAGGGAAAACCAAAAGAAATTTAGACTAAAGGTCATCACGTTGGCGGGAAAGATAACAACAGAGCAGCACTGCATGGCCTCGCAATCCCAGCGGCCCGACGAGCTCGTAAAGGATTGTTTGGAAGACGAGGCGACGGTCCCAGAGGCGACAGTCGCGCACTCGTACAATCACAAGAATCGCGGCCCCTTAAACGCTTTAGACGAAGGCAAGGACTTTACCTCTGTAGGCCTCGAAGAACCATCGTCAGACTCGAACAATGGTGACTAGTGCACTGTATTTATTTTCCTGTTAGCTTGCATTTCATAAAATATGTTCTGAGGTATGTGTACGGCCTTCATTATTTTACCTGTGTGGGAGAATCGGCAGCAATTTCTTGAATATCTGGCAGTTAAATCTGCCTGCGCGTTAGAATGGGGGGCGTTTTAGGATCGTGCAAAGGCGATAGTTCTTTGTATAGTGTAGACGGTGAGGGTTTATAGAAAGATGGCTACAATACCCGTAATTTTGGGCAACTAAACGCGGCTTTTAAGGAAGCTCTTAATGTTCAGGCATGTTCCGCGCGCAGATTATTCGGTATTTGCCCGAATATTCATACATTGTTCGTGCTAGCGGCAGGGTACCAACGGAGACAGCCTTGATTTAAGGGAGGGAGTGACTCCAACCACGGAGATCATTTGCATATTAATGGCAGATGCCCCCGGGCAGTTTGGCGCAAGGGCGCCTGATGGTCGACGCTGCCGCGGTACAGGCAAGTGTGAGGAGTGTGTATTTGTTGATTTTCGATTACTGCCCACTGCCCCATGGGGCAAAGGGTCACTATCGCCTTGCCGTGCCCAGTTCGTTCGACGTCCAGTGAGCTGTCGTTCCCCCGTACCCGACCGTACACCATTCAGAGTCGTCCTTGCGCAGACCGAACGCCTCGTAGGCGTTGTTCGAGCTTCGTTACCAGTGGGTAGAGACTCCATCCACAGAGGCGAGTCGATCGTCTAAAAATCTTTGCTTTCTGCCGCCGTTGAGGGTGCGGCGTTCAGGGGTTCGGCCATGTTGCCGCCGTCACGGGTGGGGAGCCCTGCTCCCGGCTAAGCCTAACTCGGCGAGCTAAGCCTACGCTGGAACGGCTAGGGGCTTAAAAGGTCGAATGAATGTATTTCGCCCCAACATTCTTACAAGGGGGGAGGGGAAGAAGATGGTTCACTAACCGTAGCAAAAGATCAGGGCGATGATTGGTGTACGTAGGTGCAAAATTTTCGCACTTGCCAGCTTCCAAAGAGTGGAGCGATGAAAAACTTGCAAAGGCCCACGTAAAATCAACGTAGGAAAGGCCTGGGTCGGTGCAGTGGCAGTTACATGCAATATCGACTGAGCTGTGTAGCACAGCTTCTCTTGAAGAGTGAACGATTCAAAATGTGTCGGCGAGAGTGGCATGTTATGAAATAAATAATAAATATATTTAGGGGCGGATTGAGAGGGGGTCTGCATGTCCCGAGTCCCCTCTTGATTTTTGCATGTGTAAAATTTAGCGCTTGAAACATGGGAGTGGGGGAGGGGGTTCCTAAACATATGGTACGCTGACCAACACCTGACCCCCCCCTCAGGAAATTCCTGCATCCGCTTCTGAATATATTATTAAAAATAAATGAACAAAAGACAGCTAAAATAAAATGCTTCAAAAAGAGGATAAAATAAATATAAAAAAAAAAGATACTAATTAAAATTAAAATAAATCTAGCACAAATGACAAATGGAGGAGCATGGTTTATGTGAAACCCATTTCTTTGTCAGCATAACGAAGCTTGTATGATTTTTTTAACCTTCCTCGAGGGTGCATAGAAAAGCCCGGACGTGTAGCTCGTATTGCTTGCTGAGAGGGTGCCTCTCCCTTCCTCGTTCCTGCAGGCGGCATACACGGACAACACCCTGGGGCTGCCCAAGCTGTGCCCCCGGGAAAACCTGGGAGTGGTGAACAGGGAGGTGCTGTACACCTTCCTGAGCCACCACTACGTGCCCCAGAGAATGGTGGTGGCGGGGGTCGGGGTGGAGCACGGGCCCCTCGTCGAGATGGTGCACAGGTGGGTTGCCCTCTAGTTGCGAGCTGGAGAGTTCCTCCGTTCGTATCATAAATTAGGCTTTCACCCTGCATCTCATTAAAGACGTAGAATATCTAGGCACGCTTTAATAGTGGAGTTTGACATCGAAGCGAATGGTGGTTTTGGCCAAATATTTTTGAATCTAATATGAAACAGTTCCTCTAAACCTTTTGGTACTGTAACATGCGTAAATGAAAACCCAGCTGAACTTGTGAAGGTTGTTGCCAAGCCTCCACTTGTCCATTTCTAAGATAGGTTAATTTTGGTCTAACTACAGTGTAGACCGCATATACTAACGTATGTCACGGGAGTCGCAAAAATCCGCACTATAAGCGGTACCGCGCTATAACCAAAATATAAATTTTTCAGGCCAAAACACATGCCATAAGACAACTTACCTTTGTAAAATAATTTATTTTATGTTAGATGAAAAATAAAGCTTAGTTTGAGGAAAGTCTTCATTTCACCAGACTAGTGCACTTCTCTCTCAAATGTGTCACACATTTTGAAAGAAATGAGCGACTTTCGCCTGGCGCAGCCTTTTAACGGCGTCGCGGGTTGCGGACGGACGTTGTGAGCGCTCAGGATTGCTAACCCTAATCACTTTTCTCCGGTGATGAAAACGCGTGAAAATTCGCATCCTTTATACGGTACGCGCCAGTAATACCTTCAACTTGAGCACAGGCATGAAATGCTCCAAATAAGAAATCCGGGCGATGTTCGAAAACACAAATGCTTAGAAAGCACCACTGTAGTCGAAGTAAACAAACACAACGACACGGGCGTTTCTGCCGTCTTGAGAGTGCCACCACGACATCGCCGCACGAGTAGGTGGATCTTCCCTTCTAGTATGTGCTGGGTTATCATAGCGACACAACGCAAATTCACAGTCAAGGAAAGCGCTTTTACGTGGAACGATGAGCTTCCACCACGCCGTCTACGTCGACGATCACAACCAACGCCATGTTTGCCGGTAGAAGAAGCCGGCCCGCGATCGGCATGCAACGCGCGCGAACACTTCTCCTCGACTTGCGATTGGCCTGTCGTTGCGGTTGTTTCCAACGCAGCGGAGGGACGCACGCACGTGAACAACACATGCATGCGTCCTTCCGTCGCTATGGCAACTGAAGCCTCTCTCTTCGCTTCTCCCCGCTTCTTCGAGCAACCTCCTTGCCCTGCGAGTGCCGCTTGCGGCTAGCGTCTTGGGCTGACGCCGTTATCTAGTGTCGCACAGGGAAGCATGCTCGCTGCGCCAATTGGTAGGCGCGGTCGGCAGGCTGTTCTAGAAACAGCACTATAACCGGTATTTCCCTTCGCGCGCCTGCATTTTAAGCGGTATGTAATTACATGGAGTTCTATGTGAGGCGAATCGGTGGTTTAAAAAACCCGCGTTATACCCAATCCTGCACTATTAGTGGTTACGTTGTAAGTGGTCTATACTGTATATTTATTGACTGCGGCCTCCGAATGTTCAAGGCCTACATTGGGATGGCAAGTAAAGACTCATTTGACATAGAATTTAAACCTACCAGGATGCCCAACTATGCCTAATAGAGGAAATTTATAATATTCTTGCTATATGCAAATATGTCTTCTTCATTCATGTATGATTAGTGCAGGTTGTCTGGACATCTCTGCTTAAACTACCATATTTACTCTATTCTAAGCACGCCCTTTTTTTTTACACCCACAATGTTCAAAGAGGGGGGGGGTGCTTAGATTCGGAACATGCCCCAAAAATACGAAATTTGCACAAGAAATATGAATTTATTATAATCAAAATGAAAGAATAAATGTTCTAAAGGAAATAAAGACTGGAGAGTAGCCCGCTTGCCATCAGTTTGCACCACGGTCGACTAGTCGCTCTCGCGACTAGTCATTTGAGGATGATGTAGGTAGGGTGCAAGTTTCTCACCTTCGGCTGTGATGCACAGCATTGCAGTCGCCCTTCGCTTCTCATAGCCAGTCGTACGCACTTTTACTTCTCGGGCACCTACTTCGTTCACGGTGCACATCCTTGGCGTGTTGATGTACACAGGGGTCTCATTGGCATTGCCGATCTGCCCGAGTCCGTAGCAAGATTCGCGATGCAGCTTCATCACATATTGTGGAAGTTGACAAGCTTGTCCTCGAAGTCCAGCGGTAGCTTCTGGCAGATAGTGGTGCCGCGTCTCAAAGAGAAACCGTCCCTCTTCATCATCCGCTCCACCCAGCCTCGGCTTGCGTGGAACGCCTCACTCAGAACTGTTCAGCAGCGCCGTGATTTCTGTTTTCTTCCGCGTAAGAAATAACCATTCTCTTGAACTTCATCGTGTATGAAGTTCTCTTTGCGCTTATGACGGACGATTTCCGCGAACCACGGGCACACAGTGAACGGAATAGGATTGCGAGGCCAACACGGACGAATAGGCTTAACAGGCTAAACAACCGACTGCTACAAGCGCTAGGAGACCAAACAGACAAAACTAGGGATGGGCGAGTATTCGGTTCTTATGAATAGCCAATCGAATTCTGTTCTATTTGGCATTCACTTCGAATGGAATTTAAAGGCAACTCGGCCAAAACTCGAAATGAAAGAAATTACTTGTACCGCTGTAGTGACACAAAATACTGTCACGGGTGGTGACCAATAAACAAGAAATAAACAGGAATAAATAAACGTTTAATGTGGCGAACTTGTGCCAAAAATAAAAGGGTACAAAAGATAATAAGAGAGCGTTGCGGGCGTCGAAGTCGGCGTAACAGCAGAGTCGAACGCTGGGGCAAAAACTGACTCCGCTCGCCTTGCGGAATCCCTTATGTACCCTCGTGGGTTTCTGGGTCGTTCGGCGTAGAAGGTTCGGTGTGTAGAACATTCTAACCTCGAATCAGCAAGACGGTTTTCGAATTCACTAGAACATCAAATTACATTGTCAACAAAAATGTGTAGTCGCGGCCAGGAATCGAACCCTGGCCTTCTGCGTGGGAGGCAAGCGCGATAACCGTTAGGCCACGCGCGCGCTGCCTACTTGGCCAGCTGCGTGCGCGGCATTACTCCCCCCTTTAAAAAGTGCATCGCCCCGATGCAACACAAAAACAAAACGAAGCAAATAAAACAACGGTAAACTAAAGGGTCATTTGGAACACATAAGGTCCACAGTCCTATCGAGCGTAATACGGCTTCAGTCGCACGACGTGGACGACCTCAGGTCGTGGTGGGCGGCGTGACGATGTTCTTGTTCCGTCGGGCATCACCTCGTAGTTCAGCTCGCCGAGGCGACGAAGTACCTTGTATGGTCCAAAGTACCGTTTCAGCAGTTTCTCACTGAGGCCGCGGCGACGGATGGGCGTCCATACCCACACCCTGTCTCCGGGCTGGAAGTGAACGTCCCTGCGACGAAGGTTGTAGCGGCCCGCGTCGACGCGTTGCTGGTCTTAAACCATGAGTCGGGCGAGCTGGCGGACTTCTTCTGCGCGTTGAGCAACCGCCTGGGCGTCGTCGCTTTCATTGTCAGATGGCTCATGGGGCAGCATTGCGTCCAGCATGGTCGTTACCTTCCGACCATGTACCAGCTGGAAAGGTGTGAATCCAGTGGTCTCTTGAACCGCCGTATTGTAGGCGAACGTGACGTAGGGCAACACCTCGTCCCAAGTCTTGTGCTCAACGTCGACGTACATAAAGATCATGTCGGCGATTGTCTTGTTGAGTCGCTCCGTCAGCCCGTTGGTCTGCGGGTGGTATGCGGTGGTACGACGGTGGCTGGTGTGACTGAGCCGGAGAATTTCTTGGGTCAGCTGTGCCATGAACGACGATCCGCGATCTGTAATCAGAACTTCGGGAGCGCCGTGCCGGAGGACAATGGAATCGAGGAAAAACTTGGCGACTTCAACCGCAGTCCCCGAAGGAAGGGCTTTCGTTTCTGCGTACCGCGTGACATAATCTGTGGCGACGATTATCCAACGGTTTCCCAGGGTCGACGGCGGAAAAAAACCAAGTAGATCCATTCCGATCTGCTGAAACGGTGCAGTTGGCGGAGGAATTGGCTGCAGGAGACCTGCCGGCTTTGTTGGCGGTTTCTTGCGTCGCTGACACTCGTGGCAGGATCGGGTGTAGTGGTGGACGGTTTTGGGGAGCTTGGGCCAGTAATACATTTCACGAATACGGGCCACTGTCCTGCTGTATCCAAGGTGTCCGGATGTCGGGTCGTCGTGACATGCTTGAAAGATCTCCTCTCGAAGGTCGGTCGGGATTACCAGCAGCCACGGCGAGTTGTTGTCCCCGAAGTTCTGTTTGTAGAGTACACCTTGTCGAATGGCGAAGGTTGGCAGGGCTCGTGAGAAAACACGGTGCACGGTACTCACGCGCCCTTCCAGGTGCTCCATTAAGGTGCGCAGCTCCGGATCGTCTCGTTGACGTCGTGCCATGTCATCGGTGTTCACTGCCCCTAGGAAGCACTCGTCATCGTCGTCGCTGCTGCCGGGAGGTGTTTCGAGAGGGGCCCTCGACAGGCAGTCAGCGTCGCTGTGCTTGCGTCCCGACTTGTAAACCACAGTCATGTTGAACTCTTGTAGCCGGAGGCTCCATCGAGCGAGGCGTCCTGACGGGCCCTTGAGGTTCGCAAGCCAGCAGAGCGAGTGGTGGTCCGTGACTACGCGGAACGGGCTTCCGTACAAGTACGGACGAAACTTCGTAATTGCCCAGACGACCGCAAGGCATTCTTTCTCAGTCGTGGAGTAGTTTCTCTCTGCCTTGGACAGTGTCCGACTTGCGGAGGCGATGACTCGCTCGGTGCCTTCTTGTACTTGAACTAGGGGTGTGCGAATACTCGAATATACGAATTCGAATCGAATAGAAGGTTCCCGAATAATTCGATTCGCGAATCGAATTCCTAGTATTTGGTCACTCGAATATTCGATATATTCGGCCAAGGACGCGCGGTCGCCGCGGAGCTGACAAAAAAAGCCGTTTTTCCCCCCGATGTAAGCGCCGTGTTGTTAGACAAACCATGCGAAAAACAGCTCTTGGTCCTACCATTCCACAAAAATCTAACACGCACAGGTTAGTAAAAAGAAAAGTAACGAACGCCACAAACTTTATAGTATGCAGATTTACTCAAGATCGTGATACAACCTACCCTTGAATCACAACCGAAACATCCCGTTTGCGCCGCTTCCAGAGAGGAATTGTTGGGAGGCCGAAATCCCGCGCCATGCCTAATTCTTTTCACGAGTAAAGCCCCTCGTTTCAAATTGAAGCACCGATGTAAAACACACTTGCCGCACTCACAGAAATCGGCGACTGCACGATCACAGAAAGAAAACCACGTTAAACACGCCGATAACACCAGCCGAGTTATCGTCGTCGTTCTTTCGGAACCTCAAGCCACAAATTCTGATTCGGAACGAAACGGAACGGGAAAATAGTGTGCCTAGATTTGAGAGGGTTTCCAACCGTTCGATAGCCGCGTTTGAATTACGAACTGCGAGAAGGTGACGAAAAAACGAAAGCGTCGATCGGGATCAGGCAGGCAGGCAGGCAGGGCAGGGAGAGTAGGCATCGTTGCCCTTCTGTTTGCTCGCCTTTTTCCTCGCGACAACACAACACATGCGCACTTACGACCTATCTGCACTGGAGCAGTCTCCGTGGTTTCACTTTCGCTTGCTCCCTCTTTTAAATCAAGGCTCTCTAAAACAGGATAGATAGACGGAAAAATGGATGCATACCAGCAGTTGGACGGTGTCTTGCGCCACCTAACCACGCCTTTTTTTTTTCTTACTTCAGATTATATTGTTTAAGCCTGTTTACTAAGATTTAACACCTATCTGTTTATTTACGTGAAATAACATCCCGGGTGCCCTTTTTCTTTCTTAAGTGAAAACCAAATATCGCAAAATGCCCCTTTTCTAAAATATGCAAACATTTATAAAAAAAAAAAAAAAAAAAGTCGCGGTGTTAGGTTGGGCTTAAAAAAGGCATGCGTGGCTGTAACTTCGGTTTTTTTTTAGACGTTTAGGGAAGATAGATTATATTTGTGCCATAAAATTGGATCTTTAGTGCCCAACATCCAACAGCAACTGCTTTAATTTTTTTTTTCACCAGAATTTTTTTACATTTTAGCTTTTTTTCTGCACAAGATGCATATTCTGCAACAGGTGCATACACTGCACATATAATAATCTCATTCGCAGCACACTTTGAAGAATTCCTACAAATAAAATCACTATTCGATATTCGATTCGATATTCGGCTTTTTTTTCTTGATTCGATTCGGTATTCGATTCGAAAACTACTATTCGGTATTCGCACACCCCTAACTTGAACTAGTACCGCGCCAAGTCCTGCGTTACTTGCGTCAGTGTGAATCTCGGTGTCCGCATCCTGATCGAAATGTCCAAGAACCGGAGGCGTCTGGAGTCGTCGCTTCAGCTCGTCGAATGCTTGCTGCTGTTCCTCGGCCCATTCGAACCTCTCGGCGTCCTTCGTGAGGTTTGTGAGTGGTGCGGAAATCCTTGCGAAATCCCGAACAAAGCGACGATAGTAGGCACAAAGTCCAAGGAATCTTCGCACGGCCTTCTTGTCTGTCGGCGCTGCAAATGACGCGACGGCTCGAGTCTTCTCTGGGTCGGGGCGAACGCCTTCGTTACTAACCACGTGACCTAGAAACTTCAGTTCGTCATAGGCGAACCGACACTTTGACGGCTTGAGGGTGAGTCCGGCGGTCCGTATGGCTTGAAGAACAGCACGGAGTCGTCGCAAGTGCTTGTCGAAGTCGCTGGAAAACACTACGACGTCATCGAGGTAGACGAGACAGCTCTGCCACTTCACTCCTGCCAGTACGGTGTCCATGACACGCTGGAAAGTTGCTGGCGCCGTGCATAATCCGAAGGGCATCACCTTGAACTCGTACAGCCCATCCGGCATGACGAAAGCTGTCTTCTCTCGGTCCCGTTCGTCGACTTCGATCTGCCAGTAGCCGCTCTTCAGGTCCATCGATGAGAAGTATCGAGAGTGGCGCAGCCGGTCTAACGTGTCGTCGATGCGGGGAAGTGGGTAGACGTCTTTCTTCGTCACCGCGTTCAGCTGCCGGTAGTCCACGCAGAACCTAAGCGTTCCGTCCTTCTTCTTAACCAGTACGACTGGAGAAGCCCAAGGACTGCTTGATGGCTGGATTATGTTGTCGTTCAGCATCTCTTGGACTTGCTCCTGGATCACCTCCCTTTCTTTGACGGAGACTCTGTACGGCGATCGATGCACAGGGCGCGCGTCGTCCTCGGTAACGATTCGGTGCTTCGCAACGGCAGTTTGGCGCACCCTCGACGACGTCGCAAAGCAGTCGCGGTACTCGGTGAGGAGGTTAATCAGCTGCCGTCGTTTTGGGCCCGAAAGCTTAGGGTCAATGTCAAGCTGCGCTGGCGACTTACTGCCTTGCTGAGGTGGTGATGATTCTTCAGCAATCGCGGCGATTTCGGCGGAGTTCCGAAGTTTCTCGACGTGGCCCACAGCGGCACCTTTTGTGAGGTGTTGCGTTTCATTTCGGAAGTTCGTCACGAGGACCACAGTCCGCCCATCCTGAAGTTCAGCTACTCCTCTTGCGACGCCTATTCCTCTTCCCAGGAGCAATTGAAGGTTGCCTTCCAGGACAACTTCGCCGCAGGTAGCTGTATCGGCCACGACGGGTGTGACAACACTTGATCGCGGTGGCAGGTTCATGTTGTCGGCAGCGACTCGGATGGCGGCTGACGCTGTTTGGGGTTTCTCTAAAGGTGGCACAGGGGTTCGCAGCGTCAATCTGTTTTCACGAAGGTCGATGACGGCGCCATATTCAGACAGAAAGTCCATGCCGAGAATGACGTCTTTGGCACAGTCTTGTAGAATGACAAATTTCACAGGGCACGTCTCCCCATGGATCTTGACGCGAGCGGTGCATCTTCCAACTGGTGTGATCAGATGCCCTCCGGCGGTTAGTATTTGAGGTCCATCCCACGGCGTCGTCACTTTTCGCAGGCGGCGAGAGAGCCTCGCACTCAAGACTGAGTAGTCAGCTCCGGTGTCCACGAGTGCCGATGCGTCGAGGCCGTCAATAACAACGTTTAGGCTGTTGGACACCGTTGCAGGGACGTCGGTACGATGCTGGGCGTCGGTAGAGTGGGAGCGCTCCGGCATTTTTGGAGGCTGTTTGCTTCCGTCGTTTTCGGCAACGTCACCTCCAGGCGTTGCCGCACTTAGTTTTCCCGGCGACGCAGGGGAGATAGGCTCTCTCGGCGGGGTCGTTGCGCTGGCAACGCTGAACGTCGTGGCGATGGGGAGCGGGCTTCACGGCGGAGAGACGACACTGGGGAGGGCGAGCGTCGGAGGTACTCCTCAATGTCGCGAGGGCGTTCATCGTATCTTGGGCGCGGGTCGCTCGGGTGGAACCCGCGCAGCCCCAGTTGTCTGTAGGGGCATCGACGGTAAATGTGGCCGGCTTCACCGCAGTGATAGCACAGGGGTCGTCGATCCGCTGTCCTCCACACGTCGGTCTTTCGTGGCGCTGCCTGTTCTGGGTAGGCGTGCGCCCGATCTTCCTGGCGTCGGGGAAACTGCGGCGCTGGAGGTTCACGTCGGGGTGGCGCGGTGTACGTGTGAGCAGGGGGCGGTGGTCGTCGGGTCGCTTCGGCGTAGCTCAGTGTCGGTTGTTCGGGAGCGGCGTTGACAAGAGCTTGTGGCTGCAGCGCCTTCTGAACTTCTTCCCGGACAATCACGGCGATTGAGGGCGAATTCGGGCTTGTGGCAGCAGGAAGAAGCTTCCTGATTTCCTCCCGCACGACGTCCCGGATGATGTCGCGGAGGTCCGGGCCGGTGCAGCTGGAAGTCGAGAAGGCAGCGACGCCGGGAAGTCGCTGGTAATGGGAGGCCCGTGCTTGAAGGGCCCGTTCGATGTGTGTGGCTTCCTTGACGAAATCTTCGACGGTGGCTGGGGGGTTGCGGACAAGGCCTCCAAAGATGGTCTCTTTCACCCCTCGCATCAGGAACCGCAGCTTCTTCTCGTCAGGAGCGTTTGGGTCGGCGCGGTTCATGAGGCGGAGAACGTCCTCGACGAAACTTGTGACGCTCTCGTTTGGCCCTTGGCTTCTTGCTTGAAGAAGTTGCTCGGCCCGCTGACGTCGCTGCTGGCTGGCAAACGTGCGTCGAAGTTCCGTCTGCAAGTCTTGCCACAACGAAATTGACGCTTCGTGGTTCTCGAACCAGGTGCGTGCCGTGCCTTCCAGAGCGAAGTAGATGTTCTGAAGGCACTGCTCCGGAGTCCATGCGTTATGGCGAGCAACTCGTTCGTAATGTTGCAGCCAATCTTCAACGTCCTCGTGGACCTCCCCGTGGAATGGCGTCGGAGTCCGGGGTGCGACGGGAAGGTATACGACGGCAGCGGCGGACGGGTTCTGCGACAACTGGTTGTCCATCGTCGGCCTCGTTGGCTGCCTGGTCCGGGGTGGCAGAAGTCCGTGTTCCGGGGGTAGACCTTGGGTGCGGCGACTGGATCGGGTCTCGATCTGGTCTTCGCTCGGTCCTCGGGTGGCTGGGTCCGGACTTGCACTGCGGGAACTCGGAGGGGAGCGCTGCACGGGCATGCGGGTACCCCGCACCTCCACCGAAATGTCACGGGTGGTGACCAATAAACAACAAATAAACAGGAATAAATAAACGTGTAATGTGGCGAACTTGTGCCAAAAATAAAAGGGTACAAAAGATAATAAGAGAGCGTCACGGGCGTCGAAGTCGGCGTAACAGCAGAGTCGAACGCTGGGGCGAAAACTGACTCCGCTCGCCTTGCGGAATCCTTTATGTACCCTCGTGGGTTTCTGGGTCGTTCGGCGTAGAAGGTTCGGTGTGTAGAGCATTCTAACCTCGAATCAGCAAGACAGTTCTCGAATTCACTAGAACATCAAATTACACTGTCAACAAAAATGTGTAGTCGCGGCCAGTTATCGAACCCTGGCCTTCTGCGTGGGAGGCAAGCGCGATAACCGTTAGGCCACGCACGTGCTGCCTACTTGGCCAGCTGCGCGCGCGGCAATACGACCCCAGCCAAAATATTACGTCCGTGGGACGCCGCATTCTCAACTAAAGTAATATCCCGAGTCATCGCCCATCCCCGAGCCATCGCCCACCCCATTTTTTGGGCCAATATCGATTTCCGAAAAAACACCGAGTCATCGCCCACCCCTTCAAATACCCCAGCGCGGACTCTGCGATCCGCGAACACTCATCCTACCCGAATGACGCGGCCGCGGACCTTACAGTTGGAGGACCTCCGTGACAAAGTAAAACGAAGGAGGGAAAGACACTTCTTTTTGTTTACGCATTTTCTCCCTGAGCGACCCCAAAGTGGTCGTGTATCCGTGCGAAAAGAAAATGTGGAGATAACAAAACAAGAGTTTGTTAATGTAACCGCGGAGTATTAAGTCAAAGTCTGTCTCCGCCGAAGTAAGGACACCGCGAACCCGCTCCTTCTTCCCGCCCGTCGCGACCGCGGTTGTGCAATATTTTAGGCAAAGCCAACGCGTAAATAAAGCTTTGCTGGAACGCCCTACACAGACGTTTGCAGAGCGTCCCAACCGTGCATTGATAGCCCGCCATGCACGGACGCACGTATGTACGCACCAAACAAGAAAGTTGCGCAAGAGGTTGCGATTGACAAGGCGCCCGACTTGGCCCGACGCCAAAGTATTTGCCAACGCGACAGCGGCTTTCCCGCTTTCCCAGGATTGCTCTTGGTCGCTTCTTTGGTCCGCTCGCTCGCTCACTCGCTCGTTGCGCCTGGTCGGTTTTTCTATTTTCTTGTAGACTTTTCTTTTTTTTTTACTAACTAGGAGAACATAGTGGTGACATTCTTTCACGGAACAAACGTTCGCGCTATATGCAGATTGGCGGTGTTTCTAGCGCGTATGCAAGCAACGGACTTCGCTATAATAAAATATTCTTTCGTGAGCATTCTTTTCTATAAAACAATGAAACTAAATCGAGTTTTGAGTTTGATGTATCTCTTGTGCATCAGCGCTAGATACGCAGAGAAAAATAAGCGGTTTTTTCTGCTTTTTTTAAGTGTTTGTGCTCACCCACCGAGACATGGCCCACCCCACTTTTTTAATGAATTTCAGGCGGTAGGGGGGTGGGCGATGACTCGGGATATTACGGTAATGCCGATAATAAAAATGCGGCCCACCGCGAGCCGCTGCTCCTTAGCGGGCGGCCAGCGAGTTTCCGATCGCTAAAGCAACATTGGGCCGTGACGTCAGTATCATTCTCTTTTTTTCCTCCGGTCCGGGCGTTGCGCGGAGTGCGCTTCTTTGAGCCGCTACCACCGCTACTTCGGCTTGTGATTGGCGTGTTTAGCCATTGCTTTTGTCTGTAGCCCGTGTAGCTTTGGTATAGCCTTTTGTTTATTTGCTTGTGAGGACTCCAAGACTCGTTTTAGCGAGCAACTTGGTGCACCCAAGACTGCCCAGCTGTTCCTCGAAAGGTGCCGAGTGCAACTTGTAGTGCTGTGGGCTGCTCAAACAACCCGTTGCGCAACATGGAGGTGCTTTTACACAAGTTTCCAACAGACCGGAAATTGGAGAAGGTGTGGATGAACGCTGTTTGACGAACGTTGCCCGAGGAAAAAAGAAGAAAAAACAGACGTGTACAGCACACGTGTGTTCGGGCGCCGCGGTCCGCGCCGGAGAGCCTCAAAGCTTCGTGTCTGGGACTGACCGGCAGCGCGGAAGCGAGAGGGTCCCTAGTACTGTACGTCATTGGCAGCGCGGCATAGAGCAACGCCGCTTTATCCACGAAGCCCCGATGACAATTTAGGCCTAGCGACGAGTACAGAAGACCACGCACACGGCGACAGCTGCCGAGTACGGCACCAAACGAGTTCACTCGTTTTCCAGCCGCTAACTTTTAAGTATACAAGCGACGAGTACGGCATAGCGCACTTACGGCGGCGGCCGCCGAGTACGGCACCGTACGAGTTCACGGGTTTTCCAGTCGCTAGCTCTTGGGTATTCACACTAACTCTTGCTACATATGCTGGAACAACCACGTATACAGAATTAAAACAAAATCAGCTTACCTCCTGTCTTTAGACGGCTAGCGCAAGAGAGGTAAGTGCTGCTCGGCCTGCGTACTCGTTGAACGAGAATGTTCCTGACGTCACGTTCTCATAGCGGATTGATTTCCAATGTTGCTGGGTCTTCGAGCGGCTAGCTCCGGTTTTGTTGGCCGCGCCCCAAACAAAACTTTGAGACGTCGATATCTTTAAAACTACGCACAATAACGAGAAAAAAAATTTCACCTAGCAATTCAGGGACGCTGACTGCACTAAAAACAGTCATAATCCCAAAATTGAAAGTATGGACCGGAGTTGCCCTTTAAGTATTTGACAATATAGAATTATTCGGCAATATTCGCAACTCCAACGCCCATAGGTGGCGGGTCGGTAGTTCCAAGATGGCGGAAGAGACGGGGATAGATTCTCCAGGATATCCCGTGCGCCTGCTCGCTGACGCTGTTCATCGTGCTAAAAATGATTTATTTGTCTACAAATGCGAAGCGGTTAGGGAGGGATCATATTACAGGTGACGGAGATGCTGATGCACGTTAAGAAAACGAGCATGCTGTTATTTAAAAGTTGCAGAAGCCTCAAAGTGCGAAGCTTTGTGGTGAGCGAGCGCGTTTTAGGCACCGGCCACGTTACTGTTTGTGGCAGAATATTTTCGAAGGTGATGAAGATATGCTTGCGCTTTGCCTGGCCATTAGTGCGCTAAAAAGAGAGTTGCGAAAGGTGACCGTCAAGCTTTGGAAGAGCAGCAATACACAGTATTGATGTCTTCGCGTCACAGCCTCTCAAATCGCTGCTTGCCGTTCGGTTTTAGTGTATTGCAACACGTAATCAAACTGCTCTATGGTTATTGATAAAAAGTTTATTACCGCAGTCTACCATACGGTGTAGCATTACAACCACCAGCTCGCGCTGCGCCTTTGAAGCACAATTTTCAGTGCGCGCCAGAAGCGTTGCCGTGCTCATCACTCTAAAGAAAAAAATTAATGTTTTAGTCCTTACACCCCTTGTCACATATACGACACTCCAAAACTTCAGTTCGCCATGCAGCCCACTGACGTCAAACTGATGGCCCCAACTTTTACAAGAAGCTTGATGACAGCGCAATATAAGATATTAAACAGCTAAAGTACGCATCAAAGAGTCCGGAAAAACAAAACAAAAAACCACCGCAGTTTTGCAGTAGGGCCAAGAAAACCCCGATTACTTTCTTTTTTTTACAGTCATTTACACCTACTTAAGCTATTTTAATAAGTTGCACAACTCGGCTATCAAGCCGCTTGTAAAAGTTGGTAGCGCCGGTTGAACGTCAGTGCGCTGTACGCCCAACTGAAGTTTAGGGGTGTCGTACGCTATGCAAAAGCTGTCTATTAACATAATCGGCATGTTTAGGGGTTTTATTTATTGCTCTGTCAAAAAAATATTTTAATATACCGTACATTTGTTGCACCGTGTTATTTGCAACATTGCGGTCCCCCGGCCAAAACTGCGCAATCTAAGCTCCCGTCACAAACGGCTGGCTAACACAGACGCGCTTAACCTGCTTCGAACATTTCTTTTTCTGCTTTGTAATTATCTGAAAGCAAGTACGGGTATTCTGTCTTTTAAAGGTGCTTGGAATAAATGGTCATGTTCCTTGGAACGGCCTTAAACGCAAACCCATTCCCGATTTGTATTGGTCGACATACCGCTGCGCGACGAGTTTTCTCCTAGTTATGGCAAAGAATAGACTTTCCGTAGACCGTACTGTACAGTTCTTCATTATTAGCGGGAGCGTTTTCCGTCACGTTAAGCACAGATTGAGCTGGCGGCCATGCACAAGACCAGAAATCCGCGGCGTATGCGATACACGAAAAGTCCCTAATGAAATTAGACCTCCCGGTCCTTTGTGCAAGGCTGTTGCAAGGCGGAGCACAAGAATTCCTTTTTTAAAGCGCTCACTTTTTACGTTAAAACGGCTTCACGCATCAAAGCCGACAGTCCCTGCCACCATTTCCGCGCCGCCACCGCCGCTGCCGTCCCCGCTCCTCTGGTTCTCCGTTCGTCCGCGGGAGGGCGAGCGGCGCGCTGGAGTTGCGAATAGAATTATTCGACTTTTCTAAATACAGTCAAACCCGACTATATCGAACCCAATTACATTGAATTACACCTTATACGGAGAAATGTTTGTGCACAGTAATGTTACAGTGATAATATATAGCAAAAACTATGGTTGCATCGAACAAAAATAGCAGTCGCTACCGATATATCGAACTGCCAAGAGCGCCGTTTTTCTCTGCAAGCTGGCTTTCCCCCAACGCCTGTGGCTGCATTGGGGGAAAGCCAGCTTGCAGAACACGCTGTTTCTTTTTTTTTTTTTTTTTCCCCGGGCAGTTGCATTGACTGCAGGGAAGAAAAGAAAATATAGCTTTTGCGGAGGGAGTGAAGAGGAGGTGCTCCGTGCTTCCTCTCTCTCTCTCTCGCAGAAGAAAATATTATTTTTTCTTCCAAATGGTTGACTTGGCCGTCCTGAAAAAAATAATAAAAAGCCAGCGTGTTCTGCTAGGTGGCTTCCTCCAACGGAGCCACTTGTTGTAGGGTAAAGCCAACTTGCAGAGCAAAATGGCGCTGTGCAGGAGAAACTGTTCCCGCTCGAACGTGCTCCGTGCTCTCGGCATAGTTCAGCGCTAATGCGTGAATATAGAAGGCAGCAGCCTCAGCATTTTGGAGTCCGTCGATAGTGCAGAAAAATATTGTTATCGCGGATGCGATGAAGAAAAAGCAGTAGAAGATGCAAGAGTACTTCATTGCGTATTATTTCAGCAGAAAGTGGATTTTTCAGAGTCAAATTTATTAAAACTTTTATATTGAATTACTTGCTATATCGAACTGGTAGACGATTTCTTGCGAGTTCGATATAAACGGGTTTGACTTACTCTGGCTCGGATATCCGGCCAGGTGGCGCAAGCTTCCTACCATTTTGACCATTTCGTGCTCCCGAACTCAATACACTTGAAATTAACAATTACTGTACTTCTAATACCAAATAAAGGCAAATATAAAACTATAGTTCAAACATATCTTCTGGTATTTGTTGCTTGTACTATTCGGACTAATCGATTCGAAATTATTCGACCAAAATCCCTATTCGCTTCGAATTCGATTTGGATCCAAAAATTCACTATTTGCCCATGCCTAGACAAAATATATTCGATAGAGGGTACGGCAACGCACCCTCTTTCGCAACCTGCACGGATGCGAAAGTGGAAAATGGTGGTATGTGCTGCCATCTATTAACTGACATTGAAACCAAGCGCCAGCGGCCGTTCGTGACTCCGGCGCTCAATGATACCGGCGTCTCCGATCTCAAATTTCTTGTTGGGAAAAGGGTGCTTACATTTGCATGCAAAATTTTTTTCAGGTGTTTATGTTTGAAAGTGGGGGGTTGGGGGGTGCTTAGAATTGCGAAAATACGGTATACATTTCGTCGTTTACCCTGCGACTGGGGTGTTTTTTATAAGAGCAGAAGTAACAGAAAAAACAGACAGGTCTCAAACTCAGCTACAAGTTTATTTCAACAACCTCCTCTTATATAGTTTGTTCTCGTCATCATCAACCAATCACATACGACTTGTCCTCTGCACCGTGACTTTACAGGTTCCACTCTATCACAAAAGAAGCGGACACTCCCAACATTTCCAAGTGAAAAGGTTCTAGCAGAAGATATGCCTCACAAAGACTTCAAGCAACTCTTTTGTGTCCTCACAATAAACAGGACAACAGTCCACGACAACAACCCCACTCAAAACCGGTCACCTCCAAAATTATAGAAAACACACAATACCCTCCAATACACACCACAGACAATACACACCAAAAAAGCCTTTCAAGATGACTAAAAAAAAAAAACCCACTTAAAACTGTAAAAATTACTTGCAGCGGTTCCCTATTTGCATGGAAGGTTGACTAATGCAATTTCCCAACGATGTGATCCTAATTGTTTCTCTCACCACCCTTTTAACATCGTTGCTTTCCTTAACAACTACATCCGTTCCAGGCCAATCCGTTGTGCAGTTTCTACACTCCTCCAGATGCTTAGCCAACTCCGAATTTGCTGCATTATTTTTAACATTCCTTTTGTGTTGTGTTAAACGATCGTTCAAACACCCAGAGGTTTGGCCTACATACTTAAAACCACACGCCAAAGGAACCTCATACACCACGCCTACGCTACACGGCACCGACTTTTCCCTATGCGCCTTCTGACAGCCCCTCTGAGCCGTTTCAAAAGGTGTCAATCTATCTAACCTAAAATCCGTGCTGAATACGACATCCACGGCATATTTTTTTGCACATGCTCTAAGATTGTGGGACACCTCGTGAAAATACGGAACCACAGCGTACCTATTCCTGATTTCTTGCGTCTTCCCCTTTTTCTAGCTGCACTGTAGGGCAATCTGCCTTTTGATGTACTCTTCCCCATAGCCTGCCATTACCAGTCTTTCCCACTGGTTTTTTGGTGCCTCCGGCCCATAATGCATTCATGATCTCACCAAAGCATTACTAATCAAAGATCTGACTACCCCGGCTTTTACATTTTTCGAGTGACAGCTACTCTTTGACAGAACCGGTTTGGGGTTTTCCTTCCCATACTCCCAACAAAGACCTCGTTCCAAATGTAAACGCAGGTCGAGAAATTGCAGGACCTCGCCCCTTGGCCTCTCTAACGTGAATCTCAACTCTGGCGCCGCTGACCTTACTACTTGTTCCAAAACTTGGTCCAACCCTTCCTGAACAGAGCAAACTAAAATATCATCCAAAAATCTTTTCACAAAACACTTTGGAGACACCTCTTCTACCTTGTCATACACTTGTTGGTCCACCGTGTTTAAGTATATTTCCGCTAACAAAGGTGCTACAGACGAACCTATACAGACTCCCTCTTTTTGCACAAAAATTCGACCTTCGGATTCCAATACCATTGACTTTAAATAAAGGTCTAGCACCGAAAGAAAACTATCCACCGCTAATCCTGTTCCTGATTGAAGCTTAATAAGGTTCCCTTCCAAGGCAATCCTCACTCTATTCATTAGTCTGTTTTTCTCTAAAGAGTAATATAGGTCCTTGATGTCCATGGAGAATACCGCGCACTTCCTTCCGTGAAACTTTTCCATTACTTCAATCAACTCACTAGAGTTCCTTAAGGCAATTGACTTCTCCAAATTAGCTAACTTCAAACCCCGCTGTAAGAAGCATGAGACCACCCTCTGCCACGTCCCATTCTCGTTAACAACGGTACAAAGGGGCATTTCAATCTTATGATCCTTCAAAAAGAATTTAAGGTTGAGCGTTGAACGCTTGGCTAATTAGAAGGGCCGGCGACGACGAAAACGTTGGCGACGACGGCGACGACGAAAACTTACGTAGCACTGGACAAGATGGGACGTCGGATGGCGGAGTTGGAAGCCGACGTTGCGTTCTTCAGGACGTGTCTGCGGAAAAAGTATGTGGACCCGCTATTCTTCAAACAACTGGCCGCCTCCGGGATACCGTGGAAGGACAAGAGGAAGGTCATCAAAGCCTACAGGTCTGGAACAGGTCAACGGGTTCAAGACATCCGCAGCGCCTGTAACAGACTCTGGAATCTTCTTCTCGGAAAGAACTTCAGGAGGCATGGATACTACCATCTGTGGAGCGCCGTTATGAGGACACATTTCGACCGTGCGTGGTATGTGAAAAGAAGGCATGTTTCGGACAGTTTCAAGTTGTGGAATTCTCGGGGGGCAGAGGTAAAGAAGTGTGTACAGGGGACAGGAAATTGTAAACAACAGCATTGTATAATTAACCCGGAAAATGTAGTGATGTCAAAGAAATTGGAGGAGTTCTTGGGTAGAGGTCCGAAGTACTGTGTAAACGTTAAGCCGTCTAGAATCAACGTGTTTTCTGACATACAGTCGATCGCCAGGGTTGTGGATAGTGAGGAGAAACTTGCGTTTGTCAAAGATGCGGTAGGGCGCATGGAAAAATTGATGGGAAACGCGTAGCCCATCGATAGGAGGAATTTGAAGGGTGTGAAAGCAGTGAAACAAGAGTTAGAAAAGAGTTCGTTAAAACTGTTGTAGACAGATAAAACAGGAAGGTTTGCAGTTTTGCCTGTACAGGCCTTTCAGAAGAAGTCGGAGGAAGCGTTGGGATCATTGTTTAATGAATGGAAGGGCAATATGGGGAAGCTGAGGAAGAGCATTTGCAAGGTTTTTCAGGAGGAAAGCATGGAAGAGGTAGCGAAAAGCGTTTTGAAACCGTTGCGTTCAACGCTCAACCTTAAATTCTTTTTGAAGGATCATAAGATTGAAATGCCCCTACGTAACGTTGTTAACGAGAATGGGACGTGGCAGAGGGTGGTCTCATGCTTCTTACAGCGGGGTTTGAAGTTAGCTAATTTGGAGAAGTCAATTGCCTTAAGGAACTCTAGTGAGTTGATTGAAGTAATGGAAAAGTTTCACGGAAGGAAGTGCGCGGTAGTCTCCATGGACATCAAGGACCTATATTACTCTTTAGAGAAAAACAGACTAATGAATAGAGTGAGGATTGCCTTGGAAGGGAACCTTATTAAGTTTCAATCAGGAACAGGATTAGCGGTGGATAGTTTTCTTTCAGTGCTGGACCTTTATTTAAAGTCAACGGTATTGCAATACAAAGGTCGAAATTTTGTGCAAAAAGAGGGAGTCTGTATAGGGTCGTCTGTGTAGTGCCTTTGTTAGCGGAAATATACTTAAACACGGTGGACCAACAAGTGTATGACATGGTAGAAGAGGTGTCTCCAAAGTGTTTTGTGAAAAGATTTGTGGATGATATTTTAGTTTGCTCTGTTCAGGAAGGGTTGAACCAAGTTTTGGAACAAGTAGTAAGGTCAGCGGCGCCAGAGTTGAGATTCACGTTAGAGAGCCCAAGGGGCGAGGTCCTGCAATTTCTCGACCTGCGTTTACATTTGGAACGAGGTCTTTGTTGGGAGTATGGGAAGGAAAACCCCAAACCGGTTCTGTCAAAGAGTAGCTGTCACTCGAAAAATGTAAAAGCCGGGGTAGTCAGATCTTTGATTAGTAATGCTTTGGTGAGATCATGCATGCATTATGGACCGGAGGCACCAAAAAACCAGTGGGAAAGACTGGTAATGGCAGGATATGGGGAAGAGTACATCAAAAGGTAGATTGCCCTACAGTGCAGGGAGAAAAAGGGGAAGACGCAAGAAATCAGGAATAGGTACGCTGTGGTTCCGTATTTTCACGAGGTGTCCCACAATCTTAGAGCAGCATGTGCAAAAAAATATGGCGTGGATGTCGTATTCAGCACAGATTTTAGGTTAGATAGATTGACACCTTTTGAAACGGTTCAGAGGGGCTGTCAGAAGGCGCATAGGGAAAAGTCGGTGCCGTGTAGCGTAGGCGTGGTGTATGAGTTTCCTTTGGCGTGTGGTTTTAAGTATGTAGGCCAGACCTCTCGGTGTTTGAACGATCGTTTAACACAACACAAAAGGAATGTTAAAAATAATGCAGCAAATTCGGAGTTGGCTAAGCATCTGGAGGAGTGTAGAAACTGCACAACGGATTGGTCTGGAACGGATGTAGTTGTTAAGGAAAGCAACGATGTTAAAAGGGTGGTGAGAGAAACAATTAGAATTAGATCGTTGGGAAATTGCATTAGTCAACCTTCCATGCAAATAGGGAACCGCTGCAAGCAATTTTTACAGTTTTAAGTGGTTTTTTTTTTTTTTTAGTCATCCTGGAAGGCTTCTTTGGTTTGTATTGGAGGGTATTGTCCGTTTTCTATAATTTTGGAGGTGACCGGTTTTGAGTGGGGTTGTTGTTGTGGGCTGTTGTCCTGTTTATTGTGAGGACGCAAAAGAGTTGCTTGAAGTCTTTGTGAGGCATATCTTCTGCTAGAACCTTTTCACTTGGAAACGTTGGGAGTGTCCGCTTCTTTTGTGATAGAGTGGAACCTGTAAAGTCACGGTGCAGAGGACAAGTCGTATGTGATTGGTTGATGACGACGAGAACGAACTAGATAAGAGGAGGTTGTTGAAATAAACTTGTAGCTGAGTTTGAGACCTGTCTGTTTTTTCTCTTACTTCTGCTCTTCTAAAAAAAACCCCAGTCTCAGGGTAAACGACGAAATGGTTGACTTCCACCAGCTAGCCTGTACTTGACTCTTTTCTCATTAACGGTGTACATGTCCGTGCGAGTTTAATTTTGAAAATTTTACTTTTTGACTACAATGTAGATATCAACTTTCTGAACTTTCTGTTGTTCTTTTTTAAAGGGGCTGCAATCATATTGAAGAGTCTACCTTTTTTGCGGTTTCCACCTCTCTTGGGGTTCGGGCAAGCCAGCGGGCACGGAGAGAGTAACTAAATATCTGTGCGTCGTATTTTAACCCGACGACGCGGAAACCTCCTCCACCTACAAGGCGACCTGCGGTGCCGAAAGCGCGCGATATGTGACATCTTTGGCCCTGGACTTACTACTGGTCAGAGCCGCTAAAAGCTTCTTTTTAGTCGAAGTACAAAATATAAGTGGCGCGAACTGTTTCAATTTTTTATGAAAGTTGTTTTTGTTTAGTATTTTAGATCAGAAAAAACAAAAACAAATGCAGTTTATAAAGTATAGAAACAAGAAATGACTCGTTGACGTACCCACCACCAAGTGGTGGAAAAGGCGGTGCATACTAGAAAGGTGTAGTGGGATCAGGCACTGACAAGCGGCGAGCATAGAAATGTCTTGGATGTACGCGGTGGCGCTGCAGTCGCATACGGGCTCGAGGATCCGGCCGGTTCCGAGCGTTCCGAAGGCTTTCGGCGAGCAGTTTGGCTTGCGATTTAGCCATTTGGCGGTATGGCAGCGCGAAGTGGCTCCCGTTCTGAACGGATCTTTACCCTGCGTTTGCTGTCGTTTATGGCCAATGAAGTATCATGCTGAATTAGTGTTTAATAGCACAGCAAATGCAATGCGAGCCGCCCTGGCCGCCCGCTTCATACAGCCAATCCAGCAGATGCTTTTGTGGCACCCTCTCGAGCCGTCCACACTGAGTGCAGCAGCCGTGAGCGCTCACTGAGCTCACTATCCCTCCTCTAGTTCACGGCCACCAAGCCACGACCAAGGACGTCATGGGGGAGGTTATTTTTTGCTTGTTTTTGTAATTTTAATTTGCCTATAACTTTTAAAATAAAGCAAAATTCGAGAAAAGAAAAGTTTCATTAAGTTACTATGTTCAGTGCGCTCAGGTTCGGTGCAGATTAAAAACCAGTCAAAAAGTCATTGCAGGGCCCCTTTAAATACATCCGGCGCACGCATGCACCATCCCACTTTGGAAATGAGCTTTCCTCCTGAAGGGGTATGTAAACCAAAATTCAAAGCTCTTTTCTTTCCCTCAACACGAAGCGGGTTAAAGTAGGACTTCCCAAACACCAATATTTTGTAGGAAAACGCATAAAAAACGTATTTTAAACTGAAATAAATGATAGCCGAAAATCACCTGCTGGATGTCTGTGAAGCTTCGATAGAATTTTGTGACGCCTTTGATGGCGTCATGACATTTCACGTCGCGACACGACACGACGTGAGGCGTTTAATGGGGTCCCAAACGGAAGGCATGCATTTTGAACCGGAATATTCAAAGTGTATT
This sequence comes from Ixodes scapularis, assembly GCF_016920785.2. Taxonomy (NCBI): domain Eukaryota; kingdom Metazoa; phylum Arthropoda; class Arachnida; order Ixodida; family Ixodidae; genus Ixodes; species Ixodes scapularis. Next base: position 151,210,362 of record NW_024609868.1, read on the forward strand.
AGCAGCCAACCACACTTATTATGATGGTCGAGGGACCGAAAGCACGTGAGCCTACACGGAGGCCCTCGCGTTCCCTCCCTCTTTTCCACCGAGGAAAACTGCAAACTGGGAAAACGGTAGACGAGAAAAGGGAGCAAACGGGTGACGGAGGGCAGGGTGGGTGCGCAGAACAGCAGAGCGCTGCTTCTGATGCCGATGCGGACAGGGAGCAGCATCCCCGTCCAGTATGTGCAATGCATCTGTTTACAAAAGTCGCTGAGGTCTGCGAGGTTGAGAAAAGTAGCCAGCCCAAGTCTGAAATGGCCAAAGAATTCAACATTCCGGCATCGGTTGTTCGACACTGTCCACCATTTTGCAGAACAAGCACGGCATACTGGACGTGTTCGAGAAGTTTCTCAGGCAAGAGAAAGTGTGGCTGCTGCCCTAAGATGAACAATCGCCAACTGTTTTGTGCACGTCGGATTTTCTTTCACGAGCATGCTTGGAGCCGTCACATGATTCCTAGAGGTGCAGCGATCTCTACAGGAGTGTGTGAAAATATGTTGGCAAAGCCACCGAGGATAACTTTGATTGTTCGTGCTTGTCGATGCGGACGTTCCCTTTGTTGCTCCTGCCACGGATGCTGCGATCATAGACCTTGCGTGCGGTCAGGGTAAACACGAAGCGACGTCGGAGAGGCACCTCGGGAAACGCCGGTGACTGCGGATACATTGTTGTTGCGATGACTGGAGCGGTTCGAGAACTGATGCCTGGAAAAAATTATCTGCGAACTCCACTTCATTATTTTTTTATTCAGTACATCTACCGCGAGGTGTTCGCAACCGAGGTTTGTTTGATCAAATATATGGTCGGAGTGTTCCGCACTGATCCTGTCCACCATCCAAACTGCTGGTGCTGTTTCTTTGGATCTATATTGGTTTTATTAATTATCGCTTCTATCAAATTTTTTTGCCGTCACGTTGACTTCGTCATAGCAAGGGGTTATTGTATGTGCGCTATTTTTTTACAAAGTCTGCATGATATATGATATGGCATCATTTATTTCACAATGGAGGTTTGGGGCGTATTACAAAGGTCAGAGGCCCATACCAAAAGGCCCAATACCGTGTTTACTCGCATAATGAACAGACTTTTTTTCCCGAAGAATTGACACATATTTGGGGGGTGTGTTCATTATGCGGGGTAAAATTTTTGCATTTACACACTTCGTGCAAATGTCATATCAGGGGCCAATATGACACGGCAAGGTACTGGGCACGTCTCCATTGACGGAGGCGCACCCACTGCTGGTCAGGGGCGTGCCACAGTAACCATGCTTCATAAATTGCAAACGTTTTTAGGGCACTTTTGGCACGCCTCTTGCCGAAGGAAAAGCACCCTGCGAAGCTCACTCAGCACGGAGAGCAGTGTGATCGTTCTTAGGCCTAACCATTTTCACGACTTCACTGTCCAAAACTGGATCTCACACGGCATCGAGTTTGTTGACATCGATAGGCGAAGGATCTCCGGGGTTGGGCAGTTCCTCGACCCAAGCTTCCTGAGGTGTGCGAGCCGCCCAGTTTCACGGTTGATCACTTCCACAACTACGCGCTTGCTGCCATAACAAGAGCAGCTTGGCTTGGCTTGACTTGGCCTGGCCACTTGGCAGCAAAAGAAAATTGGCTTGGTGGGCTTGGTGGCTAGCTAAGTTAAATGTAATTCGAGGCTCGCGGAGCCGAAAATTGGAGGTGCGTTCATTGCATGAGTGAAAAAGAAAAGTCCAAATATTGGTACTCGTTGTGGGGGGTGCGTTCATTATGCGAGTTTGTGCATTACGCGAGTAAATACGGTACATGCAGCTAAAAAGAAAATGCTATGCTGCATTATTGCCAAGACTGGAGGGGTTCTTCGGCTGTCAGAAAATAGAAACCATTGTTGCTCGACTATGCCCCGTTCAGCCCTAAGCTGAGACTGCAGTGGGAGCCACGTGCCCGCCGGACCAATCAGCCGCCTCAATTTCTTATCACCTGAACCGGCTCTCTGCTCGTGGGTTTGGGCGGGAGCGGGACGACGTGACGAAAGGGAGGCGTATAACTGGCTTAACAAGGACGTAGCTTCCACCGCAGTCTCAGCTTAAGAGTGAATGGTGTATAGTGTCGTGCGAAATATTCAAATATTCGAATAGTAGTTCAGAATAATACGCTTTTTAATATTCACTTGAAGACGTACTCTGATACTCATATTTTTCTAAGTGTTGATCGTGGCGGGTTAGCTCCCTTGAGCACACTTCTAACCGAGCACCAGTGCACTGCGAAGAAGCAACACCCGCCGAGCTTTACGGGTGTTGCTTCTCCACAGTGCATCGGTGCCCGGTAAGAAGCACACTCAACGGGCTAAACCCGCCGTGGTCAGTACTTAAAAAACTATGAAATAATGTTCATAGTAACATTCTTAAAAGAAAAGCCCACTTTCAAAGTGGGATGGTGCACGTGCACGTGGAAACCTGTTGAATGTTGATATCTACACTACAGTAAAATTTTTAAAATGAAACTGGCTATTGTGCAAGAGTATATGTTAGGCAGAGATGTCCTGAGAACCTACGTTCATGATTCATGATTGTCGTTTTATTTTCTCATATTCTAGATTTAATTAAGAATATTCGCATATAACGAGGAAATTTATAAATCCTCTCGATCAGGTTTAGCCGGGCATATCTATAGGTTTAATTTCATGTCAAATGCATCATTTACTTTGCCATTTTCATGTAGGCAATGTACTTTCTGGGGTCACAGTTAAAAAAATATAGCTACCGTAGACGGGTGTCTAGCGACCGGGAAAACCGGGAATTGTCAGGGAAATTTTAATTACCAGGAAAAATCGGGGAATGGTCTGGGATATTGTCAAAGAGCGAGCCCAGTCAGGGAAAATGAGCCGGAAACGCCATCGAGTGCCCAGAGCAAAGGCTTGAGGACTTGGGGGCAGAAATATGGGCAATAAATTCTGCTTAGAGAGGCGCGAGCTCTGCTCCCCCGGTGTAGTGTGCTACCCGATGCAAAGAGAACCGACAAATCCAGTCCAAGTCATGGATTGGATTGGATTGCATTGAGAGCGGGACACTAAACTAGATCCAGTTAGAGCTACTAGATTTAGTAACAAATTAATGGGAAAGCCGCAGACTCCAATCCAATCCAAGCCTTAAGCCGAAAGTATCCAAAAGTGCATCTGGTGGCCATGTTGCCATTTGGTTATTGACGTGTGTGGTTGAGCGTGGTGTTTTCATCGTGTTTCCGGAAGTGGCTTCTTCACTGACGATGTCAGCGGCAAGAAAGTGCTCGTTTAATTCGAACTGGACAAACCCAAATATTTGGGAATATGCAAGTTAGATTACGCCCATGCAAAATAATCCTCATTGTGCTCAATTCTCAATGCCTTGTGTTGTAATGGTTTTATTTATTTAACCACCTCTAGAGTGGTCAGGGAATTTCGCCTGAAATTGTTAGGGAAAACCTGGAAAAGTCAGGGAATTTCAAAAGAATAATTTGCTAGACACCCTGGTAATATACCGAAGCGCCCACCCCGATTTCACTGAAAAACGGCTGAAGCTAGACATGGGCGCTTGTGCAGTCCAGGTGCTAAAAAGCAAGATGACGGCCCGCAAAGAGCTGTGCAGTTGTATACATGCAAACAGAACCAGAGAAACTATACTAACTTGTTTATTTCCGAACTATAATTGGCCACTGACTCGACTCTTACTCATCCTCGCTGAATCCAGAGAATGACTCTTCCGAGTCACTGCAAAAAAGCAGATTGACGCATTCGTCGTTGACGCTGTTGCAACTCAAGGGGATCGCGATCGCAGGGTCTCCAATGCCCGTAAGGCAATCGTGCAGGTGTCCGTCCTTGCTGCCATCGAGTGCGCCGCTGATGCCGCATCCCTTGAATGACCGGGCGATAATCTCTTCAGGTAGTGCAGCCCATGCTGCCGACACAAAGTTCAAAACATCCTGCCTTGAACGCTTCTTGAGGTTGTCTTTTGCCGTCTTCTCTCCCTTCCTCATAAACTCCGCCCACGATGAGCGGTGGGAGTTCTTGAAGGACTTGTTCCAGTAGACATTTGCGGGTTGAAGAATTCCTGTGCACCCTCCTGGAATATACACAATGTCTGTGTCAGCCGCTTCAGCTGCGTCGACAACGGCCTTGGTCTTGTGGATCGGCGCTTGATCAATCACCAGCAAACGGCGAGCATCGTCAGTGTCAGGTGACCCCAGACACAGTTGAGCCACTCGAGACACTTCTCGGTCGCCATGCATTCGTTTTTTGATGATGTTAAGCGAACATTCGCTGTAAAAAAAAAAAAAAAGATGAGCATAACAATGAGTGACGTAATTAAAGATTCCCCTCGCGGAGTGAATGTTTGGACACTGCGTGGTGAGCGTTACGGTTACGGATTGAGTGAGCGCTTGAAACTGCTGTTGAACGAACGAATGCGAGTCATATCGTCGTCACGACTCTAGGGTGGGCAGGGTCTAATAATTGATAGCTAGAGTCGCTGCGCCTGTGAGGCACTCAGTGTGCCTAGATTGTAGAGCGCTTCCAACTGCTCAATCGGGTTCGCGTCGTTTATGGGGCTCGTTTGCAATAGGAGCTGCGAGGTGTCGGAAGAGCGTGTCTCTGCCCGCTTTTCTCATCGCCACACGGCAACGCGACGCATGCGAACTTCCAGCCAATCTGCGCAGGAAGCGTCCGCCATTAAATTGCAATCGCTCTCCATGGTTTGAAGTTGCTCCCTCTCTTTGATCTAAGCTATCTAAGCACTCGCGAGCATCATGCACCACCCACGACCACAATGAAACAGTACTCCAAACTATGATAGCTAAACATTCATACCTGGTATCCGAAGGCCCATGTATGCTCGTGGAGGAATCCTCCCAGTAGGTTTCTTCAGGACGACAAACGTCGGAAGTTTCGAACCCGATGCTCGGGCTGCCAGGGCCACCGTGAAACCACAACGGGCGCAGCCGGTGTTTGCAATCCGAATACTGCTTTCTCCTGCTACATTGTTGGTATGCGTCGCTGGGTTGTCCATGCGGACCATCGTTTGATCCATGTTGGCAATGTTGTAAGGCGTGTAAGCATGGCACGTTCGCAAGCTTGTAAACCTGGCGCGAAACGCATTGACGGCTTCTGTGCAGTCAGCAAGGGCATTCTGACTATCGTGGGTCGACATGCGCATAGTTACCCCAAACTGCTTTTTCCAACGCTTGATAATTGACTAGACGCTTTGAAGTTTCCAAGGTTCAGGTTTACAGCAATGCAGAGCGCTTCTTCTGCTATAAGCCAGTTACTCGCGGCATGGCCGGCATCTCGCTCAGTCTGCAGGTACTCGAAGAGCGTGTTGTCTAACTCTTCACTTAAGACTGGACCGCCGTCAGTCAGCTTCCGCTTCATCTTCTGTTTGCCGTAATTCAGATGCTTCAGCGTCTCATACTTTGAGTCTTACTCGCGGATGCGTTTACGATTGATTTTGAACTGTCGAGAGGTGCGACTCACATTCTTGCCCGATGCCAGTTGATGACTTCAACCTTCCTGGATATTGTGTATGAATGCATAGTAAGTATCCACTTGCTTGCTGCACGAGGAGTGAGGGTCCAGCGGCAGTGAGTCGAAATAGGAAGCGTTTATCCAAGCTTTTTCTAACAAAAGCTCCGTGGCTAACTGGGTTTGTCTTGAGGTCCATCTGCATTATCTGCACTCCTATTGGTTTTGACTTTGCTATCAGTTCAACATCTCCAGTGTTGTAGAAACCCCCAGTGATGTGATTGCTGCGCCAATTGTGCCAAACTGCGCCAAGGGGCTAACCCTGCTACATCCTGCTACATTTTGCCAAAATGTAGGTAATCTGCGCCAAGCCTGCACCAAAGGAGCAATTTCGGTCGCCTTTCAAAACCAAAAGTAAACTGAGGACCTAATTGAACATGCGTCAGCTAGTTGGCGCAAGCGGCCACCCGACACAAAGTACCCTGCATCAATAGTCCATCCGGTCTCTCATGTTTTTTTTCCCCGCCGTCCTAACCTCCTTGCCGCCGTCTTGCGTTTCGCTCCCTTGTGCCCAACGTTGCTTGTGCCCTTGTCCCTTGTCGTCTCGAAAATCTCGTCTCGCGTCACTTTAAAATTTTTTCAACAATAGATGCGGGCGTGTGCGAACGCCCCGACGCCAGTGTGCCAGTTGCCAGCCATGCCGTCATGGCGTGCAACGAAACCACGTTGTTGGGCGGCAAGAGTTACTTTGTGAGCTGAAACACTCGCGCGACCACAGTCACCGTGGTCGCGCGATGTCGGGTGTTGTTGTCCCCACGTCGTTGCAGATATGGCGCTTTCTAAACTTGTTCATCGACATTCCTGCCCTTGTTTAAATCATACACTACTGCAAAAATCCGTCTTTAACTCGTATACTTCTTGTCGAAATATTGATTACCTAGGTTTCTCTTAGGCTTTCTTTCGAAAGGGACCCCGGTACGTGAAAAATCTGCCGCGAAAGAAAGTTGGCGGAGAGAAGTGAGCTAAAGCAAAGAAGGCAATTTGTGCATGTTGAACCCGCACATCGCGCTTGTTTGTCTCGAGTTTGGTCGTTGCACAAAGTGCTCCAAGAACTTTTTGACTCTGGCTTGTGATGTCATGCATCGATGCACTCAGGTTCTTTTTTTCTGTGTGTTTAGCTTGCACATCGCCTGCAGGCCTGGCAAGCGCAGGCCGCTCGATTGCTTTTTTTTTTTTGTATGCTGGACAGTTACATTTTGCACACTATTTTGGGAACCAGTTGGCGACGGAGGGGAGTGGCATTGTTTCGGTTTCGATTGAACAGCCGTTGTCTCCGCTCGCGCAATGAAGCACGTGCCACTGCAAGCCTGCTGAAGTTGCCCTCACGTGCATGCGAACGTGACTGCATGACAGAGGTGCCAGCTGGGACGCTTGCGATTCATTGTTTTGCGTTTGCTTACTTTTGACAAAAATCTGGCACGTCGGGAACCAGTAAAACGGTGGCAAGCGTTCTTTTCGGAATTGCTCGGCAGCGCCTATAACACTGTACACTTGTGGTATGTCTCAGCAGTAAAACACAAACAGCGAGTTCTGTTACAACACGCCACAAGGTGCCCTTCGTTTGTCCAGCAATTAAAACAAATATTTTTATTTTTCTAAGAATATCTGCTCCAAAAGCCACTTTTGCTGCTTCGAAACACTGTTTGTGCTGCTCCAAAACACTGTTTTCGCTGCTCCAAAGGCCACTTTTGCTGCTCCAAAACACTGTTTTTGGCTGCTCCAAAAGGTGCTCCAAAATGGCTTAGGCCAATCACATCACTGAACCCCCCACAGTGCCTGGGTGACCTAGATAATAAAGTTCAGTTACTCGTGTCCAATAGTTTTCTCCTTTCCACTGCAAGAAAGTGGACATCCCTGCCCCGCTGGCTGTCACCGCGTGTGCCGCTGGCGTTTCCGAGATTTAAGAATGGGCGCTTATTGTGTAATTTGCACGATTTATATGTTCTGTAATTTAAGGGTGGTCGCTTACGTTACGTAATTTAAAGGGGCGATGGAACGATTTTTGTATTTTGCGCAAATACCGCTTAGAACGGATCCCTGACGTTAATGACCTGTGAAGTACCCGTTCGGTTTTCACCACACGCAACCGAAGTCGCAGAAAATAAATAAAGAAAAACGAGTACCGTTCACCCCCTCAACTCGCAGCCAGAACAAGCGGCCACGTGATCTGGAGCCGATTATATGCCGCCAATGTTGATCATAGCCACGCGCTGAGGTTGGCAAAGCACTGGACACGCGCTGAGTTCCAGACATTGTTATGGTTCGGCTATTGTCGTCGTTGCAGCGATTGGACACGGGCCACTACCCGAATGCTCGAGCTAGTAATTATCACGAGCCCAAATCGAGTGTCACGCCATGTTCGGGTCCAATCTATGAGCCCCATTCAAATATCGTCACTGGGCGGTACTGCTACCGCCCAGCTACGTCATCGGGTCTTGCGAAGGAGAGATTGAACGAAAATTATCGCTTTTGTCCTCAAAATTACACCGCAACAAAGGAGTTTCTTGGTCAGTGGCGTTGCGTGCGAGTATCCTTGAGTCCCACTAGTGCCAGTAAGCTCGTGTAAAGTGAAAAACATTCCATTTGAATATCGTTGCACCGCCCCTTTAAGGTTGGGCGCTTAACTTTTGACTTTGCACGATTTCTACGTTGTGGTAATGTTAAGAGTGGGCGCTTGTCTGGGAATGGGCGCTTCCGCGGTATTTTACGGTAGCTTAAGATTAGCTCAGATATGGACAAGTGGAAGTTTGGGAGCAACCTTTACGAGTTAAGATGGTTTTCGTTTAGGCATGGTGCAGTAGTGAAAAGCTTGGGGAAGCTATTCAATATTCTGTTTGACAATACTCAACCAAAACCACTATTCGCTTCGAATTCGATCGGAATTGAAAATCTACGACTCACTCATGCCTATCCTCGACATCGGGAGGTTTGAAATTCCCCGGCTTGGATGGTGGGCTCATTCTAGAGGTGGGCGAGTATTCAGAACTTCAATTTTCAAACAGCATTTACAATTCAGTTGGGTTGTGGCAAAAGGTGCGTCCTTTGTTTCATTTCGTCCATTGCATTGCAGGCACTTTGTGGAGAAGGCACCCCTCTGGAAGGAGAACCCTGAGCTCATCCTCGACAACAAAATGGGGCCTGACAACTCCATAGCACAGTACACAGGAGGTATTGTCAAGGTGGGGCCCCTCCTCTTTGGCCATTGGCGCTTATGGCCAAACCCTCGGGGAGTACTTTCCTGGGAGAAAGCAGTCTCGGGTAGTAATGCGTTACTGTAATTTCGTTACTTTTTCGGTAGCTTGTAACTGTAACGAGTTACTTTTTAAAAATGTAATTTGTAACTGTAGTTCTATTACTTTTTCTCAGGTAACGATGAAAGTAACGAGGTTACTTTTGTCGTTACTTTTTAGGTTTTTATGAATAATATTTGCGACTCCAACTAACTGTAGGTGGCGCCACTCATTTTCCAAGATGGCGGGTTTAGTGAGGGTCAGAGATGCGTGCCGCTCTTGAGCCTGTCTAGTGTGCTGGCTTCACTGAGCGACATAAATTATTTTTGGTAATACGAGGAAGCTAATGTTTTATAAGCGCAGGTCACCTCTTCAACCTGAAAACAAGAACGATGTTTAGCGTATTAATTATGGAAGGGTGCGCATATTAATTCTGGAGTGAAACCGAAACTTACCTCTATTTTGGATTTAATTTCACGATAGAGGTCTTAATTTCCGATTCTTTCATGACTCAAGATGTGTCTCACATCGTAATTATTTACTTAGAAAAGTTGTTCGCGGAAACTTTATTTTGTGACATACTGTTCGATCCAGGCTGGTATTCGTAGTTGTTGAAAAAATCAGTGCTGATATCTGTGCGTTCTCGCTGCCTTTTTCTCGCTCGGATAATTGTCATGGGAAATAATGACAATTATCCCAGCACAAGAATAAGAGAATAATTCCAATTTTTACAATATGTCCACGAAACCCATAAACTAATAAACGCTGCTCTCATAGCAACAACCCAAGACGGAATCCGAGTCAGACAGCTGAAGTGTGTGTGTATGTTTTTATAGCACCACGTGACGCGTAGGACTTCATATTACATCCAGCGTTGAACTGTTTGTCTATCTTGATAACTATGTCAGAGTTTTTTCATATGCTAAAAAGAAAACAGAATTATACCTTTCTGGAAAGACTGTTATGGTTAAATAGAGTATTCTCATGATATTGGCGTTAATTGGAGGCATACATTGCCGCGATTTGTATTAATAATAATAATATTTAAATTTACATATTTGAATAAGTAATTCTTCAAGCTCTTATATGATATGTTGCTTATGATCTAATTTTAAACGTACAAAGAAATATGACAATGAAAACTGTGCTAATTATCATCACTGGTTCCAATTGCTGCATTTTAATTACAAATAAAATAAAAAAAGTCTAAAATCAATGAAAACATTCTAGCTAATGTGAGAAATCCATGTAAAATTACATTAATTGTAGGTAAAGTATATTGTGCTATCAAAGTCGAAACTTTTGACAATCGGCGAAACGTCCAAAGTCGCCGCCAATATACTTCCAGACCAAATGCCCAAAAGTTTTTAAAAAGAAACTTTTTTTTAATTACTAGTTTTTTCATAACATTTATTTACTTTTGTATTTGCTCGCCGTCGTTTTGCCAATCTCAGCCTTTCCAGTTCGAAGGAACGCCTGCCTGCTTGCACGTCTGCTCACTGCAGCACGTTTCGTTGGCGTTGGAAGCCGGTGAAACAGTAGTAAGTTTTAATATTGCGTATACGAGCGAACTCAAGCCCTGTGTGTTTGCGTTAGCTTTGCGCGTTCCACACTGCGCGTGCGCGGAGCCCGGAATTGCGGTCTTGGATGGCGCATGGTGATGAGGCTCACGCACAACGTGGGGCACGCAACTCTAACGCAAACGCACACCGCTTGCGTTTGCTTCTATGCGCAATACTAAAATTCTCCAGTAAGGTACAATCCCATACCGGCTGCAGCACTACGTTGGGACAGTGAAGAGTGTTGTATGCATTCGGAAACGACATTTCGCGAGCCATGATCCCGAGCAGTTCCACCACGCCCGCTGAGCAGGAGAATCAGGGGACCCTTACTAGAGCACGTCCCGTTTCCGCCGCGGGAGGGCGAGCATCGAGCTGGAGACGCGAATATCATTGAACGAGTACAATCTAGCTATTCCTAGCATTTTCCAAATTGTCTGTTCCAACGTTTCGAGTGTCAAGTTGGCCTTGCAGAAACTTGTAAATACATTATTTCTCGCGAGTCACGACTCACATATAGTATAGTCACGTGTAGATGTGATGGAAAAAAAAATCTAGTTATCTTTACGGACGCGCTTATGCTTTGTGACTGGACACTTACATCTTAGTATCTTGAAGCACTATCAATGTTGCCGCTCTTCTTTTTCTGAGCCGTGAAACAACAATACACGCCGAGGGCATTGCGATTGTTTCATATTTTCATTAGCACCACTAATCTGTAGGGGTGTGCGAATATTCGCCATTTTCGAATAACGAATCGAATATTACCCTCTTCAATTCGTTAATCGAATCGAATAATTTTTCTCAAAAGTTTTGAATATTTTTCGAATAAGTTCCGAATAGTCGTTACGGTGTCGCGTTCCGAGATTCCCTTCCCACAACGCGCCGGCACGCCTGCAATATCTGCCCGCATCATCGGCAGCAGCCGTCCCTCTCCGTACATACGTTGCTGTTGCCTCCATTAGGGAGCACTGTGTTAAGTATAACCCGCATGTAAGCGATTTGCCGAGAGACGAGACAGACGACGTCGACCCGCTTCGCTGTCGTTCGATCAGTCGCGCGATGAGGCAAGCCGCATGAAAGTGGCATGAGCAAGTGACCAAGGCGATGAGGACGTTTTCTAGAAATCCAAACACCGAGCGACGCGACGAGCAACAGTGAGAAATCTCTGTCGCTCGCTGCTGACCCTCGTCGTCGCTGTCGCTCGTCTTGTTGCTCGCTAAATCGCTTACATACGGTTCAGCATTTAGGAACAACTTTCGCACGAGATTGCTCATGCACTCTTTCGGAAAGCGTGTGGTGGAGACGTTTCAGAACTGGTTGCAACGGTACCGCCGTTCTGTGTAAGCGAAGTAGAAGTGGTAGAAGCAGGAAGTTGTTCGAAGAGAAAGCACACTTTTCGGCCTCTCCCATGCAATCAATTGAATAAGTCACAACAGCTGCTTGTGTCGAGTCTTTCCCAACACTTTCCATGGTTGTTCCACTTGTTCAGTGTGTGAAGATGTTGCTTTTTGAGGGCGCAAGTAGATCAAGACAATGCGTTTTCCCAGAATCTTCTGAGATCAGTGAAAATAAGGTTCCTGGACGTAGGCGCACAGGCACATCACGCTCTTACAGATTCCTTGATTCTCAATTCAAGGACATCTGCTACAAAAAGGAATAAAAAGATAATGTCGAGTTCCTATCATGGACAATGCTTCAGGATCTACCAGGCTCAAGCGAGCTGTGATTTTATGTTCAGCATCCGCGGAAACTATTCGAAAATTATTCGATTCATATTTGATTTGGTCCCACAATTATTCGATTTGTATCCGATTCGGTTTCAAAAATCACTATTCGCACACCCCTACTAATCTGCACTGCTCATGCTTCGTATTTTGAGGCAAAATGCCTCGAAATGCACGTCAAAATGCAAAATGCACGTCGAGGCAGAATGTACTGCTGTTTGCGCAAGATTTGCTCGTTGCTCTGGTTGCACGGGGCCTGTTCAGCAAGGGCAGGGACGTGTTCGCCACCAAAAACAAGGGAAACTTTCAGACACTAATTTCGAGAAGCAACTTCTGCTAACTTATAATATGAAGTAAAAAGCATACTTTTTAGTTTTATGCAAGAAAACTTGGTGATGGGCGTTTTCTACTTTTTCCTCAATTTTTTGTGTTATAGAAAAGTAGCTGAAAAGTAACGTCGTTACTGCTTAAAAGTAGGTGTAACGAGTTACTCTTTTGTTGCGGTGACTGTAACGGTAACTTCACTTTTTTTTTTCCTGAAAGTAACTGTAACAAATTACTTTTTAAAAGTAACTTACCCAAGACTGGGAGAAAGCGCGAGGGAGAGGGGGGAGGGGGGGGAGCAGGGGTGTACAGTCAACTCTAAATATTTTGAAGCACACTGGAACCACAAAACACTTTGAATTACTGAACGTGGGACTCGATTACAAAGGGATGGCATAGGGAAAAGTCTTTTCTGTTGTCCAGGTACATTGAACTACATTTCTGGAAAATGTTCAGCATACGAATACTATAGATATAAAAACATAACTAGGAACAATCATAATCAGAAGGCAAACTTGGCAAACAGTTCTAGAGTTTGTGTACATAACAATCTGGAAGACTATCGCCTGAGAATATATCCTCGGGGTTTTGCCGTTGTTGTTTTTTCAGCATTTTGTTAAAATGTTCACATTTGGTTAATTTTTATAAAGAACTGTTTGTGTTCTGTTCATGCCGAGTTCTAAATATGCAACTTCAACTTGCAGTCTAAATTTAGGACTTTGTGTTTCCACCGCTTGTTTATTTGAAATACCCTCAGGGCCTGAGAGTGTTGCACAGGGCAGCGGGTTAGAAACAACGAACTCTAACAGTGCAAATTATGACCTGTTTGATGAAATAGTAAAATTTCATTTCATTTATTGTCTTCAAAGGCATCTGGCGATGCATTACATGAGCGAGGATAGCAAAAATTGGGGAAAAGTCGCGATATACACATTACATGAGTAAAGAATGATCCTGGACTAGTTTTCGCATAGAAAACACAGCAAACGCCATACACACAGAATGTAAACCAACAGTTGAACATAAGCGAATTCCGTACTCTAAAATAAAACAAAAATAACAATGGGATAGAAGGCGATTATTATGAATACAAAAGGACATCAGGGAGCAACAAATTAACAAAACAGTTCTTCACACCTCTGCTTAAATCGATTCGGGTCAGATAACATTACAACGTCATTAGAAAGACTATATTCCAGTCTTTTATAGATAATGCGAGTGGAGAAAACATGAACAAGTTGGTGCGTGACTTAATGGGTTCCACTTTGCACGAGTGATCAAGCCTAGCAGATGTGAATTGTGCAGGTGAACATAAGAATTTGATAAATAGTGTTTTGTCGTAATATATTTGATGAAAAAAACATAAACGAGCAATTTTTCGCCGCGTTTCTATCGGGTATAAACACAAATTTCTTTTTAGACCAGTGGCACTTGTTAGGGGCGAATACTCATGACTGATAAAGCACGCAGCTTTATTCTGTAGACCTTCTAATTGTAGCGTTAAGTAGTTTTGGTGAGTATTCCATATTATACTAGCATATTCTAGCTTCGGAAGGATAATAGTTTTGTAAGCAAGAAGTTTTGTCGATTGTGGGGCGGAATGAATGTGGCGTTTCAAGAAACCCAGTTTCCTTGATGCATTGGCGACTGCGTTTTCTATATGTGTTTTCGAAGACAAATTGTTAGTGAAATGGACACCTAAGTACTTATATAGTGGTACATTTTCAATATCCTGGTTCAAAATTGAATATTGGAAATGTGATATGTTTTTCTTATTTGTGACTGTTAATACGCGACATTTACTGGAGTTTATTTTCATTTGCTAGGTAGTACACCACTCGCTAATTTTGTTTAGGTCGTTTTGAAGAATTACATGATCAACTGGGGCGGAACTTTTCGATAGACAGCACAATCGTCAGCAAAAAGTCTGATCGTCGACTCGATATTTGCAGGGAGATCATTGATATAAACTAAGAAAAGCAAAGGTTCGAGAGCACTTCCTTGAGGTACTCCAGAAACCACGGGCCCTGTGGAGAGACACTATTGTTTACCATTACTGACTGAGTTCTGTCGATGAGAAAAGCCGATATCCAGTCAAGAATGTGGGGGTCAATTGGGAGATGACAAAGTTTTGAAATTAAACAATTGTGGGGTACTGTGTTAAATGCTTTCGCAAAGTCATTGAATGTAATATCGGTTTGTGTTCCAGCGTGAGTATTTAAATGCAAATCATGTACGAATTCAATGAGCTGAGTGTTACATGAGTAGTTTTTCCTGAAACCGTGCTGATTAGGAAAGAAAAAGTCGATTTGATCCAAGTGTGCCATGATGTGCGTAAAAATAACATGTTTCATTAGTTTGCACGGGACACTTATGAGGGAAATAGGACGATAATTCGAGGGGTTTGATGAGTCACCTGATTTGAAAATGGGTTTAACGATTGCAGAACGCCAATCGGGGGGAACATGTCCCGAAACTAGGCTCTGTTGAAATAATTGTGAAAAAATTGGAGATACGAGACCTTTTATGAACTTTAGAAACTTTCCTGATATGGAATCTTCACCCGGAGCACTGTTAGTGGGTAGTTTATCTATTATCCTTATAATGCCTTCACTACAAAATTTAAGGGGGGCATAGCGATAACATTACGCTCAGAAATGGGGGGAAGAGGGAAGTTCTCTTCTGTAAATACGCTAGAGAAAAACAAGTTAAGTAGGTCTGCTGCTTCATCATCGTTCATGTGGCGATTGTCATCTGTTAAAAACACGGGGTCAGTACGGCCATGACTCGGATTAATTGCCTTCCAGAACTTGCGAGGGTCGGTTTGAAGTAAGTGCAATAACTTGGTGCCAAGAAGTCTCTTTTTGCTTTTTTTACTTCGCCTTTGGTCTGGGTTGAAAATGACCGATAAGAAGACCAGTCAGAATTATTACCACTCTTTCTAGCTTTTGCAAACAATCGTTTCTTTTTCTTCAGTAAACGTTTTAGGGTGGTCGTAAACCAGGGTGAGAGGGTATCTGATCCGATTTTGATTTTAGGAATGTAGGTTGAAAGCAGACGTTGCAGAGTGGTCTTAATCTGAGTCCAGTTCTCTTGTGCCGAACGATGCATGCAGGTCATCATGTATTGCTCAAAAAACAATGCTAGTTCAGCGTTTAAAGCGTCCACATTAGCGCGAGCGTAATTGTGAATATACTTCCGGCAGTTAACGGAGCGTTCTAAGGTGAAAGATGTCTCAACATGTACAATGGCATGGTCACTAATAAGGTCGATAATGTTAGTGGAATTCACATATTCAGCACTGGACACCAAAAATAAATCTAGTTTGCGAGGTCCCGTGTTGGAACTCGAACCATCTGTGAAAGGTGAAACGTTTGTAACAGACAAAGAAACTCGTTTGAGTGACTAGAACCCACAGAATTCGGAAGTGGCTGGAGTGTTTCCCAATTTATTCCTGGGTAGTTAAAGTCTCCAGCAAGTATGAGAATGTCATTGGAGTAAGCACTTCGTATTCTACTGAGGCAGTAGTACAAGTTCTCGTTGAAATCACAAGGCTTAGTGTTTGGTGGACGGTAACAGGAACCAATCAAGGCGTGGCGAAAGTCTAGCTTTACCCGAATCCAAATTATTTCCAGGGGGGAATCGCATTTAACATAGGAACAATGTATACTATTTTTAATGGCAGTGAGCACGCCTCCGCCTCTCGTGGACACTCAATCTTTCCGGAAGATTTTGTAGTTATTATGCAAGTTTAATTCGGAATTTTCAACATTGGACGTCAACCAAGTTTCGGTATCGAGAATAACGTCAGGCTCGCACGACGAAGTGAGGCACTCGAGTTTGTCTTGCTTGGAAACTAAGCTGCGGAAGTTTGCTAAAAAAAAGGATAACGTTGGTACATTTCTAACGTAAGGGGCCGCTCGAAATTGTTCGTTTTGAGCAAGTCACTCTGGGGGGCGCGCACTCTCCCGCTGCGGTGCCTGCAGTTGTACAACACCAGCGCTTTCATTGTTGTACACGTAAGTTTGGTTTCCGACACGCAGCTTATCGTAAGAAAGCTTATACCTGATATTTTGTTCGTGGAATTGGGACGCGAATTCCCACAGCCTTTGTCTAGCGAGCTGGACGTTAGGTGAGGAGTCCTCCGAAATCCAAACTTTCGGAGATGGCACATTTTTAAGCTTGTAAGCATGTCATAAGACTTCATCTTTACTTTTAAAACTTAAGAACTTGACAATAACCGGCCGGGTCGACCCAGTCCTCTTTTGACCAAGTCGATGGGCTCTTTCAATGTCTCCAAGATTCTGGGTGATGTTTTCCCTTATGAAATTGGAAACCAACTGTTCTGTGTCACTCCAAGATTCGTGTTCACCCTCGGGCAGGCCTTTCAAAATCAGGTTATTTCTTCGCATCCGATTGTTCATATCATCAAGGGTTTCAGTGGGCACATTAAGGTGGCGATACACACCAACAGATTCCCGCTGAACGTCACTCAACTCCTGTGTAAGTTGAGCGACATTTTCCTTTACAGTGGTGATTTCGTTTATTTTCGCTTCTAGGCTAGTCACCCGCAACCTGAGACCGGCAATTCCAGCATTGATTGCATCTAGTTTCTCTGAGCTTTCCTGTTGGTAGCGAGCAGAACTTGTTGTTAACGCCTCGATAGCATGCTGTAGCTTGTCTAGTTTTTCTGCTCCGGCCAGAGGGCCAGGGTTTGACTCAACGTTGCCGGACGTCGAGGGCAATACAAGTACGACGGTTGCAACAACGAACAACTTGAAAAATCCCAACGAGCCAAAACAAAAGAGGTTCAAACGTTCAGGTGGCAAGTGATGCAATCATTGTTTTGACCTATTCGAAAAGCAGCCAACACGAGCTCGGTACGTTGACACATCAACACCCATAATGCTCAGACTCTAGGGGATTTGCAGCCGTGAAAAGAACAAGGAACGTAAAAGGTCACAAAGATTGCCACAGCGCAAACCTACCTGGAAAGGTTTCACGACAGGTTAGGTGGCGGTAACAACTTGGCTGCAAATCCCGCTGTTGGAATGGTGGTGGTTCCTTATGTAGGCGGCTGAAGTCCAGGGAAGCGGATGATGTAGGGGTCAGCTGGTTGAAGCAAAGTCCTCGTCACTGTCGCCGATGCAGTACTTGTGATAAGTGGCCTGATTGATCACTTTCACGTGGCGGTGTGCGGCTGCACAGTCAGCAGGGATGGTGAACGTAGCGAAGAAACTCGTGATACCAGGCAACCGCAACACGGTCGTTGCAGCAGAAAAAGATCCTGGAAAGGTTTCACGACGGGTTAGGTGGCGGTAACAACTCGGCTGCGAATCCCCTGCTGCCATTGTTAAGACAGTTTTGAATGTGATGCCATAAGACGGATGCCAGAAGGTCACTCTATAATAGTGCGGTTTACCTACAGAAGTGAACTGCATAAACTTTATGGCGTCGCAGAATAGACTTTCGGGCCCAGTGTCACCTTTACATTGACTTTTGGAAAGGGTTCAAGCCCTTGCAATATGTCTTGCCAGACAAACATTTGTGCAGCTGGAGCACCTGCCGAAGCAACCCACTCGTGCTTTACACCGGCACTCTCATATCGGGCTTCACCGCTTTGTTCTGACTTTTCGGTGCAAAGTGGTCGGCGTAGAAACAGTGTCTCGTCTATGAAAGCTAACCTACCACTTCCCCTTCTTTCGTTGTGTCTAAAAACATGTCGTCTGTGTCCGTTTCATAAAATTTATGACGCCAACCCTTTTCTAAAAGACTAGCTTTTTCTTCCTCCTCCGTACATTTCCTCTCGCATTGACCGTCAGTTCGGGCTCGGACTTCACTGCTGTCAGACCGCTGCCCACGTGGACCCTTTTATGCCATGAACGTCGTCCGGACGGAACCATCTTCCCTCATCAACAGTATTAATATTCTCAGTAGATTCGTAAGAGCTGCCATGACCAACCATATTTGTTAACGTAAACCTTCTAATGTTTTATCTTTTGACTGACTGCATTTTTTTGTCATAGTGTTGATGCCATCCTAAATTTTTTTTTAATTATTTTGTTCCTTGCTCCTCCTACCCCCGTAATGTCTCTGAGTCCCAAGGGTGCCCAAAATAAGAAATTCACAGAGTTTCTTATATTATCCCTAAGACGACTCGAAGACGAAAGCCCAAGCGCCGATCCCGGTGATAGCGAACCTCTGAAGACAGCGCGCCCTCTGACGACTCACTTTTGGCGTCGTTAATCCCACGGCATGTTGCATGCCCGCTCTTTACCGCTGCCCGAGCGAGAGTGTCCTCCTCTCCCTCTGCGTTTTGGCACAGGTCTCGTGGCCCAGTGGCGAACCGTGTGTTTTGGTACCTTTCGGGTCGCTGACAGGTTTTCATGCTTTTCGTGTCATCAACATGTTTTCGCTCAAGGACTTTGAAGGTCGACTGAACGATGAGACATATAAGGCTTTCGCCTTAATAAATAAATAAAAATGCAGCCAATGTAGAGGACACCTCAGTTTACCAAACGGGCTCGGAAGTTTGCCGGAGTAAGCGCTTGATACGTCCTTTGCTTTTATTTCATACGTTTCGAAAGGAGTTGGCGAGTGCATGTTGCGACACGAGCACACACTCAGTATTTTACTCTGCGTTACGGGGATTTGCAGTGATATACATACACGAGGTGCATCCACACTTTGTACAGAGTACTGCAGACTAACCTGTTCAAAGTGTTGCTTATTCATTTATTGATACTACAGTGCGATCCACTTATAAAGATAGTGAGAAAACCCAAAAGTTCAATTGTTATAACTGATTATCGTTGTGTCTGGACTAGGAACTGATCATTATAAGTAGTACATGGTATGTGGCATCATTATAAGTGGATTTCACTCTTCTACATCTCCTAGTGGAGATTTTGTAGGGGGGGGGGAAAAATGATCCATACCGCCAATCAACATCAGGAACAAGAAAAATAGCCACGCATAGCAGTTAGAGCAGGTCTAGTATGAAACAGCTCAGACTGAATGCCATTATACATTTTTAGGAAGGAGTCCTATAAGTTACACTATGTTGCTGCAAAGAAATAGGGGGGCATAGACATTTGCACGACTAAATCTGCAAAAGGTACAATGAGAAATGTTTGTGAATTGCAATGAGGAAGTTTGTGTGAAAGTAATGCATAGCCGATTAAAGGGCAACTCCCCACAATTCTGAAGATTTCAGGACCATGAGTTATTTGCGTTAAAAGCCCTAGTAAAAGACACTACGTCATTTGCTTTGTGAAAAATGGGATAGATATTTTTAAAATTAATTTTAAGCATGAGCAGAATTCAAAACTGAAACTTTGGCTCCGTCTGGCATCATTTGCCTGGTGCCGCCAAGAACATGGCTATCACGTGGTACGAGATGTCATGTGATCCTCTACACAACGACGGGCAGGATTGAGGTGGGCATGTGTTAGGCGCCAGTGTTGTCTGCATCGCACTCTTTACCACATTTTGGTGTCTACAACGTTCGTCGACGTCTGCACAACTGCTGCGTAAGTCTGTGCATATAGTGTCCATAGTGTGGACGAACTCCGCGAGACAATGATCCTAAACGGCGAGACGACGACAACGGTTGTGATGCGGGAGACGGGCGGTAACAAGACCATGGCGGGGCGGTCGGACGGTTCCCAAGAAGCGGGCTGCACAGTCGCATTCAGTTATTCACGTGGACAGTGCTGAGTGCCAAGAGGGAATGTTACTGACGTCATTCGTTGCGCCTGCGTGGGGAAGTAAAAACAAGCAAAAGAGGGCGATGTTGATGACATTTGTTCAAAGTTGGCTACGCCCACGACGTAGCCTTGACTGTGCTGTCGACTGCACCTTAATTCGCCTGCTTGAGTAGGCCGAATTCGGCAACTTGGCGAGTTGCAAAGTTTGCCGGACCGTTTAAGAAACATTTGGAGAGAACTATGTCGTCATATTTGATGTGTGGTCTTCCTAGGTGATACTGAAGAGGACTGCATTGTTTTTTCAAAAACAAAAGTGAAGTGGAGTTGCCCTTGAATGTTACGACGTCATTCGGCAGAGAACTCCAGTTGTGTATCGTCCTCGGGAACGAGGGAAGTTTAAACAACCTTATCTTGCTTGCACACTCGGACAGTGCTGCGTCGTTTGTGTCCTAGAGGTGTAATCTGTAGCAGGATGGTGGCGAATAAATTTTTTTTTGTCAAAGTTGTTTTGTAGATTAAACGGGAATTTCAGCCTATCGAGTCTACGCCAAACTTCGAAGCATCGAAAACCAAAGCGTACAGTATATGGAGCACAGATTTTGGTAACCCGTAGTTGCGTCTCAACATGACACGGTCGCACAATACTGTCTGAAGAGGCTTGCATACTTAAAAGCTGTACTCAAATTTTTAACGCAGAACATGTTTTATGGGTCGTTTTCTGTGAGAAAATTGTCACGAACGAGCATCACGAATGAGCCTCGGGAACAAAACCCTGGGAGCGTCACACAACATTATGCGTATATATAAAGCTTACGAAGGTCCTCGTAAAATCAACATAAAGAAAGACGCCCCCAGCGGTGCTTGAACAAGGGTCTGTGCAGTGGCAGTCGGATACTATTGGGGAGGAGATCAGACCATGGCGCCCCCAGAGGCTAACTTTAGAACTACACGGATGGGGACAGGACGCTGCGTCGGCATTCTTCCGGTATTCATGTTCTCTGGTCGCCCGAGGGGGAGGAGGGGCTCTTTTGTTACCACTCTGTTCTGCATGAACAATGCAGCATGAACGGTGCATATGCCCAGCTCAGCACAAAAGTCCAAGTGGGTCAAGCTCGCATTCTCTGATGACAGCTTTCGGGAGAGATCCGGCACTTAACATCACTTCGATTATTGATTGTATTTTTACATTACACTGTGCCCCATGCTGTATTGAAGAAGATGACGTGGACATGCCCACAAGGCCTGTGCGCATGTCCGCAGACATTTGCGTTGGGCAAGCACCGAGGTGTGGGGACAACAAATGTGTAAGAGTGCCTCCTATAGTTTGATCTCCTTGCCAATAGCGACCGAACTGCGAACACAGCTGCCCTGGAAGGGTAAGCGATTTTGTTTGAGTGCAAAGGTTCAGGCGAGATTGGCACGTTTTGATTGAAGATAGTAAATGTAGTAAGTAAAAATGAGTGAATAAAAATATAAAATAAAAAGAACGAAAAATTTAGCGCAAACCATACACAGAGTGTGGTTTGTCCAGGACACTTTCTGTGGCCCCCTGGTCATGGGGAGCACGACGAAGCTTTAACAATTTTCCAAAAGATGCTCGCGGGCTTTTCTGGGTGCCCAGGTGCCCAAGGACCTGTCCAAGGTGAGCCCCGGCCAGACACCCATCCCGGACCTGGCCCACTTTGTGCTGGGCCTGGAGAGCTGCTCCCACCAGGACCCGGACTTCATTGCGTTCTGCGTGCTCAACATGATCATGGGCGGAGGGGGCTCCTTCTCTGCGGGGGGCCCCGGCAAGGGCATGTACACCCGCCTCTACACCAACGTCCTCAACCGGTGAGGAAACCCCTCCGTCTCCCCCTCATGGCAATGACGACAGGGGCGGAAAAAAGCCAAATGTTTTCGTAGCTGTATTGTAATACCCTAAGTCATTGCCCGCACCACTGTTTGGGCAAATGCAGTAAACTTTCAATTGAGCAAACTTCAAGGGACCCACGGAAATAGTTCGCTTAACTGAAAGTTCAGTAAACCGAATATATTTACTAGAATGTGGAACAGCAGAGGGCACAGCATACATCGAGTCAAAGGTGTGAAATGCAATCTATGGAGTCACATACACCGATATATACAAACTGCATAACAGTTACGTTGCTGCCTTTCCCATTTTGAAAAAAATATATATATATAATTTCCATTTGTATCGGCGCGCTTAAAGCGCTTGAAGTAACAAAGCTGTCCAAAGAGTATGTTTTTTTGCACTTCCTCTGGCACAGCTTCTTGCTGTGACGAAGCCATACCACTACGGCATTTTCCAGTGGCTGGAAATACCCCGTGCAGAGTCATTTCCTGTTGGGATTGAACGCAGTTTCTCCTCCAAGCTTCGACTTTTGCTTCACTATCGTTGACAACGTCGACGGTGGAATCCCATAGTCCTTCGCAACGTCCACTTGCCTTTGACAGTTGTCCAGATGCTAAAGGATCTTGAGCTTGTCCGATAGAAACAACCGCTTCTGTTTCGTCGTACTCATTACAAAGTGGACGCACCAACTGCCGTCCTGCCGCTGTTAGCCAAAACTAAGATGGCCGAACGGAACCGATGGCAAAAAAAAACAACAGACACGCCACGGGGTTTGTTTTCGTCTACCGCATCGCCGCTTTGTCTCGGCAGTGCTGTAAGTTCCAGCGATGATAGGCCTCCGCTACAGAGGCAGCAGCGGCGGGCATTGGCTATGCCAGCACTGCAGAGCACAAAACTTCGTTGAACTGATTGCAAAAATAATCCTGGGTCCATTGATCAAGTTCGTTGAACTGAAATATTCGCTATTCCGAAATTCGCTAATTCGTTTAAGGAGGGACGCAAGAATCGAATTGCAAAAAAAAAATGTGAAAAGAAAAAACTTTTTTTTTTCTAAAATCCAAAGCTTCGGCATCTTCGGTTCTTTATGTATGTGATTTCAAAGTTTTTTTATCTAAAAACAAATGACATATATCCTTAATGATCAAGTATATCGGTGCAGGTAGCAAAAAAAGGACCTCATAAATGCGAGAACTGTGCACGTTTCAAGCCCTCATATCTCCAAAACGGGGCGATGGGCAACAATATCGTCAACAATAACGTCAACAATATATAAAAATATGTCCTTCGTGTATTTTCTCAAATGTTGCAAAATCGAGGGGTGGGCAGTTATTGTTGAATGTGTGGATGCTCTGTCTTTTAGGGTAGGTGCCTTGCCGAGTGATTGCTTGGCCGACGAGCGCAGACATGGTGGTAGCAAATTTGGAAAGCTAAATAATTAATTGCTTCGAAACATACTTTTGGCTCGGAGCCCATGGGGTTATCTGGAGAATGGCATGTTATCCTAAAACACGATTGATGCTACATTTCCACCTAGTTGATTGATTGACTGGTTGATGGGTGTTTGCAACACATCTATATGGATGTCCCGCCTTCCATTCAAGGTATCACTGGATGTACAATGCCACAGCATACAACCATGCTTACGGAGATTCAGGCATCTTCTGCATCCATGCCAGTGCCGACCCATCGCAGGTGAGACTGTACTTTTATTTGCACATTTTTTTATGTTTGGGAGTTGGAACTTCTGGGAATTCCGATTGACTTTGCTCGACTTTGTGTTTAAGTTTATGCTACTGAAATGTTTGGGTGACTGGATGATCATTAGGGGAGTATTGGACTTACCTTAAAATTCCGATTAAATGCCCATTCATGGTGACGAGAGAAATGGGGAGAAAATATAGGGTGGCCATTCTTGTGGATGCGGCCTCAATGTTTTGTCAAAAATGGGCCACGTGACACGGGAACTGGTACCACAGATCGCAGACACGGAAAATCGGCTTTTCACGGTGCGTTCAGCATGTGGTGTTACGTTTCTCCGGGAGAATCGACGAATCCGGAGACCGACGTTTATTTGGCAGCGTTTATTGTTCGGCAGCCGGAACCAAAAGAGCGCAAAGCTTGCCGGCGATGCCGCTTATATCGGCAGCAAGCACCAGAGGTACGCCCCCCTGACTCAGCAGTTCTGCTGCGACAGCGATAAGCGATAACATCACATCGTAACAGTGGCAACTCACTACAGTTTCACAGATTGCACATGTGGTGAAGTCGAGTTCTGTGGCAGAATAAACATGCGGGACCTTGCCACGAACTTTCGTGTCGTGGGAGCCAATACTGCTGCTTGCAAATGCAGCAGATTTACGTTTCACGGTGTGAAAGATGCACTGGAACCCACCGCAAACGTGCTTCTTACGAGTACCAATACCACAGATTGCACAATTGATGTGATTCCCGTCAAAGATATACAGTCTAAGCTCATCACAACAGACCTGGTTACAAAAGACATTTGGATATAGCATACCGATTTGTGAAATTTGGTTGGTTTTCCTCTATGTGCGGTATTCTTCGGTACGATACATTTTAATGTAAAATTGATGCCCAGACAAGCGCCCATTCCCCTTTTTTTCGCGATTGTCTCCAAATTTTAAGCGGGTGCACGCCTGGTAATTTATGGTTTATAGTACAAATATCTTTGCTTGTCAAATATTCTCGCGAAGGGCAATAAAACTCTAGTGCATTCAGTAGGGAAAGCAAACACCTGTGCAGGGATGGGCAAAATACATGCAAATATGTATCGAAATACAAATACAAAATACTTTGTCAGAAATGTATTTGATTACAAATCTAATTACATTTAAAAAAAAGCATTTAAATACAAGATACAAATACAACCAAATGTATCTGGTCTCCTTTAAATACTTTTCCAAATACATTCCTCAAAATTTGCGTCAGCGACTTCAGGGCACCTGCAACGGGTTTCTGGGTATGTCATTTTAATTTTGCATCGCACACTCGGGAGTAAGTGTGCGAGGCTCTAGTAACGTAATAAAAATATAATCACAAAAAAATGTAATCAGCTTGGACGTAATAGGTGAAAAAAGTAAAGAGCTTCAAGCAGCTTTTTTTGTCGATTACATTTTGGTATAGACCAACAAATAACCAAGACGTGCAGCACTAGCTAGATAATTTTTATTGTTGCAAATCACATCAGTTACGAAAATCTGGACGACCCGCGCATTTAGAATGTTCCAGGCAAAAGTGTGGATGGAAATCAGGCTGGAAAGCATCACAAGTTGTCACAGGCACTTATTTACCCAGTCTGCCCGTGAACGTTGATTTCGTCACTATTCTTGCCCTGGACTATAGTCGGTTACAAGTCAAGAAGGTAGGAGAAGCTCCTCCCACAAGTGTGATGCGCCCGTTTCAAATCTCTCCGCAGTCGAAAGAAGAGTTCACTGGAAACGCTCCTTGTTCCGCTTCAATGGATTCTCACTTGTCTCCGATCCCACTTTTTAAGAAAGCGACCTTTGTATTCATCGGGGAGGGAACCGAGCCCCTGAAAGCAGCCTTTGTATCCATCGGGGGGGAAGCTAATCCCCGAAAGTCGTATTTGTTTCCGTCGGTGGGGGAGAACTCTAATCTCCCTCTCGTGGCTTCCACAATGCTAAGTCAAAGTCGAAAAATAAAGCAAATATGTACAGAAAGGCAAGACCCTCCTCGCGCGTTGGCCGCGACGTCACGGAAACGGTGGGACGCTATTGGATGCGGAGGTGGCGGAGGGATATCCGATTCCCTTTGAGGAGCATTTGCCGCTACCTTCTTAACCTGTAACTGACTATAGCACCGTAATCACAAAGTCACTAAACACTTGTGCTTGATTGAGAGACACTGCATTCGGTGCAGAGCGTAGTTTTCTTACTGCTCTGGACAGTGACAATAAATTTGAGGGATGTATTTTCGTCCACAAAATTGTATTTAATTATAATTGTATTTGAAATACCCACGTTTTAGTATTTAAATACACACATCAAATACATTACCCAATTTGTAATTAAATACAAATGCAAAATACACAAAGTATTTGAAATACGTATTTCAAATACTTGTATTTGAAATACTGCCCATCCCTGCACCTGTGCAGCAGAAGCATGTCTTTTAGTTATTAATCATACAAAAAATTGAAAAAAAAAAAAAAAAATTTACTAACCCATATTTAGCCTTTTGCACTGTCTTCTCGAAAAATTATAGATCCACCATCATTAGTTTACCTCGCTGACTAGAGTTTCGAATTTCAGCCGACATGGCCAAATACGGTAGAAACTCATGGATGTGTTCTAATTTTATACACTTACAAATTCTGTTCCCATTGAGCTCCCGTAGGGATATGCATATCAATTTCACATTTGTTGCAATTTGCTGCCCGTTTTTTTCCGTTCAAAAACTACTGTGCGACAGCCAAAGCAATGCAGTGTGCAACAATGGCCACCCTCTTCCTTTTACTCCGTTACCCCCGTCTCTTTGCCTTTGTGTGTGGTGCCTCTTACCAGAATAGTCTTGATTCGAGCTTTCACAATCGCCCATTCTTCCTTTCATTCCTTTATGGGACGCACACGAGTGCTTCTATTGCGCTCCGTTCCCCTGATTTTGCCAGTTTCATTCCACGTGGAGTTGAGAGTTTGTAATCACACACTGCCCAGCCCAGAACACTCCGAACTTCACCGCTTTGTACCGGCGTGCTAGGAATGGCAGCTGACGTGGAGGGAGCATCTGGGTCAGCTCAACAAGCTTGTATAAGTCTACCTTTTTTTTTTTTAAAAAAAATTGGTGTCTCAAATTAGAGGGGTCGACTCATAGCGAAGTTGACCTACGTACATGTGAGTCCGCACTCATTCTTGAGCCGAATGACAGGTTGTAGAGATCTAAGGACCTAGGGACCTTTCCTTGCGTGAAGGGTCAGTTTGGTATTGTTAGCTAATGCCTGGGTGACTTTATTTCAGGAGTAGAAACTAATTTTAACATTTATTGATATGTTTGAAGAGCATAGAAATATTATACTGATAAAAAAAAAGTGTTCATCATTGCCCGAGAAACTGAGTCGAGAACTCCGCGGGGGGAACGTAGGGATTTGTACCTAGGCGCCGAGATAAAGGAAAGCACGGTTGAGGCACGTTTTCCTTGTCATATTGTCGTTGCGATCAGTCGCACGCACGCTCGTTGTGTAGTGCGGCAGTTGCGCTTCTCGGCTATCTCAACTCTCAACTTACCCAGTGTACACCAACGATGGCTCCGCAACCGCGGCATCAGTACAGCGCGTCTTTTACGACGTTGGAGCGCCCAGAGCGCTTGCACAGCATTTTGCTGCCCGTGCGATCCTACGTACCGCCATAGTTCGTCAGTTGCGTCGAGCACTTTGCAAGTGCTCGGGATCTCGGAAATTTCTTCAGCATCAGCCTCAGAATCATTGTCATCCTCCGTCGAGTTCCCGACCAGATCCTGCTCAATGGAAGCGTCTGTAACCACTTTTGTCATGACGACGCACAAGTGCCCACAGTGGTAGTCCTCCACATCGTCGGGGACAACGCTGTTGCTACAAAGGGACTGCCACGCTCCCAGAAGAGCATCTTGGTCCGTCTCATCTTCACTCGGAATGGATGAAACTGTGGAAGCACTTCCGCCTGCTTCCCCGAGAGTGCTGGCTGTTGTTGCTGCAGGTGCTCCATTTCAGACCCAGCATTCCAGAAACAGTTCTGGGTGGTTTTGTTCATTCCGACTTTCCAAGATGCGGAGAGCATCTCCGGTGCTTGAAAGATGCACACGTTCGTTGAACGTATGAGCGAAGGTTAAGCGGAAGCTTATTGATCGGCCGTTGACGGTACACGCAGTTCACACTGTTGATGACACCCTGGTCGAGCGGCTGAATTGAGGACATACAGTTGGCTGGGAAGAATTGCAGCCCCACGTTTGTTAGCTCGAGATCTGGTATGTGGTGCGCGGAACAGTTGTCCAGCAGTAGACACCCTCTGCGGCCGTCATTCTTCATCACCTTGTCGAAGTCGTCGAGCCATCCGCGGAAGATATCGTGGGTCATCCACACCTTTTTGTTGTACGTGCATTCGATTTCAAGGTCCCGAGCACCTTTGAGGCATTGCGGCTTCTTGCTTTTTCCAAATGTGAACAGCATCCACTTGTCACTCGCATCCATGTTCGCACAGAGAGGAATCGTGACTCACACCTTGCTCAGTTTTCCTCTGTGGCATTGACCTACTTTTAGGGCCAGTGTCCTATTTGGGAGCATCTGATAAAAAACAAAAAAAAAAACAGTCTCATCTACATTGTGAATGTCAGCTGGTTTGTACCGCATCATGGTTCCTGGCAGTTCCTTTTCAACCCAAGCGGCAGCTTCGGGCGCATCGGCTGACGTAGCATCGCCGATGCTGTCGGTGCCGCGCTAATGATCAGCGAATGTCAGTGGTGCTGCTGTTATGCCGTGGTAACTTTTTGCTCGGAATTTTCTGTCCTCCCAGCGGGATATGTTGGGACGCCCTTTCCCCGTGAAGTAACTTCTCTCCAGCACTTGCGTTTGTGTAGAATTTTGTTATTTTAATCTGGAATTTTTATTTTGAAGAAGTCTTTTAGAGGCTATTTATTTGTTGCCTTCTATGGCAATGGCGCTTCGTTATATTGAAATAGCAGCAAAACAGTCTTTGTTATATTCAGATTAAAAGTACATGGGGTTCTATGAAGAGGAAGTTTTAAAAAGTGAGTACTTCTTTAAACCGAGGATTTTGTTACCTTGAGGTTCGTTATATCGAGGTTCGACTGTATTTTCTAATGCAAGATTGTGTCTAATCGTTTGAAAATAGAGTTAAAGGAGACTTGCAAATTTTCTGTAAGACTTTGTGCAGTATTGTACACTGCAAAAATAGTACAGATTCCTTGATTTGAAAGGCAATTCAGTCTGTTTTGTTTTCCACTATTCTGTTTGTTTATTTACTTGTCTGCCCGTTGATTGACGTAAGTCAGAAGGACGGTGACATTTGCTATGTAAAGTGAGGATTACTGGTCTATTATGCGTGGTCACATTGTTATATTTTGCCTAGCTTTGATGTGACCTTGTGTGGGTTAACCTGTATTTAACGTTTAAACAACATTTGGCAAGTTAGTTGAGTTATCATGTGTGAGGCCGTTCCTGAATCTACTGAAATCATTCAATGGCCAGTTGCAATGCACCCGCAGGATTTCAATTGTCAAGGCCTTCTCATTTTTGCATACATTTTTTATTTCTCCCATTTAGCTGCGTGAGGTGGTGAACGTCATTGTGAGAGAATTCGCCATCATGGCAGGAAGAGTTGCTGAAGTAAGTGCCTCGACTTCCTATTCTTGACGACAATTATTGCATCGGGATGTCTGCCAAGAGACAAAACCTGAAATCACTAGCACTCTCAGACTCAAGCTCTCCAAGAAAGAATGTTGCACAACTACGTGCTTTCTTTGCTGCATGTGTCCTGGAGGCCAGGAAAGCAACTTGGTGCTAATGGTTATATCACTGAGTGGAGATGTGCGAGTAGTCAAAAGTGCAAATCCAAACTTCTAGTGTTTGGTGTATGATTAGACTTGCAGAGTGCTTCTGTCCTTACAAGTATTAGAATTTTTTTAAGTCTGATAATTTTAGCCTACATATGCATGGAATTGTCGCAGCTATGTACAAGCCACACCTTTAGCTCAGTTGTTTTCACTATCACCAAATTCAGTCTTCTCCATAGGCCATTATGCCAGCACCCAGCCCATTTTTAACTAAAGGTGGTAACTTCTGCCTTTTCGGGGTCTTCGTTAGTGATAACAATTCGATAATCGCTACCGGAAACTGCAAACAGGATTTTTGGAGATTTATTCCAGCCAACAAAGCCATAAATATATATTGATAGCCTAAGACCTTTTATTTTTTTCTAGTTCAATTGGGTAGTTTTGATCGAATGGCCAAGGTGGGCCTAGAAAATTAGGAGAATTGAGACGGTAATCATGGTACTAACATGGTATGCGAGTTTTTTAAGTGCTCAACTTTAACTCTGCGTTTTAAATCCGATGTCCGGGAATCCGACTGGACGAGTTTGCTCTCTCGCGAGCTCTTTCAATAAGCCGTTCGTTTTGTTGGTCTATTCTATCAAAACCGGCGGCGACTGCCCCCACCAACATTGCGCAGCACGTGGAATCGGTGTTGTCCGCTCGCTGGCCTCAGCTTGTGCTGACACTGGAGCCGACCTTGTCTGACAGAGCTTTATAGTCTGTGTCGTGGTCCCCAGATGGAGCTGGAGCGTGCCAAGACCCAGCTGCAGTCGATGCTGCTCATGAACCTGGAGGCAAGGCCGGTCATGTTCGAGGACATTGGGCGTCAGGTCCTGGCCAGCGGGCACCGCAAGGACGCCAGCTACTACATCTCGGAGATTGGTGAGCCTTCGTTTCGTTTCCATCGGTAACCCTCTGGGGTTGTTGTATGTTCTATGGAAGGGACCCTGAAACGATTTTTACCCTTGGGCTAACTACAACATGTACTCTGACGCTTCAAATCCACTTCGGACGGTTCGCAAAAATTGTTTTCTTAAAGTTTTCGCGCTGCGATTTACTACGGAGGTGCGACTTTGTGGTGGAGGCTTGTAGTGAAAATGTTGGCGGATGAACCTCACCCAAGGAACTTCTTCAAAAAAGAAAAATAACTTATTTCAGGCTGTCTGCTGCAGCATTCGCAGACGCTTTCGTGACCGTGCTCACCTACCGTATTTTCTCGAATATGAGTCGACCACGAATGTATTGTATTTGCGCGAATATAATGTGAGTTTTTGTTCGAAATTACATGCTCCAAAACTCACCTCGCGTTACATTCGGAATCAAGTTCAGCCACAAGGCGCGCAGAACGCCATGACTCCGGCTCAATGCAGGAGGTCGGGTGGGAAAAGAAGTGGGGGTGTGGGAGGGAATTTATTAGCTATTGGGCCATGTGAAGGGGGGAATAGAAAACATAAAAAGCATTCGTTTTTGTGTTTGTACAATGCACCCCGAAAACCACAAGCACGCAGCAGAAATGCAGCGCACCACGCGGGAAAACGGGCACTGGGCAATTGAAGCCAAGTCAAGCCGGGCCAAGTGAAGTTAACACAAGCCAAGCCAAGACCACCGACTGTGTTCACGCAATCGTGCAATACAAGGTGTTTGTTTATGCGGAGGGACCAGTACAAGGATTAGTGATCGTGTACAGTCAAACCCGGATATATCGAATTCAAAGGGGATCGTAAACTAGTTCGATATATCAATAATTTGATATACAAAAATATGTTAACTTAAGCTCTAGTTCAAATTTCCGCGCGTCTCTTCTAATACCGAAGACCGCAACAAACGGGACCTTACCAAATAGAGCCTCTCTCTAACAGTAGAGCTTAGTTGGTGAAGATCACAAACACTTGTAGATCACAAACACCGCCGCATTTACACCACGGTGTTTGCGTTTATCTACACCTGGCCACGACCTCAACACAGCGCCGGCAACAACACACGAAAATAATTTTTTTAAAAAAATGAAAAAAAAAAAAAAAAACGAGCCTTATTAAAACAAAAAGAACTATAGACCCATAGAATGAAGTTTTTTTAAGCAAGCAACAAAAAAAGAAACCATTAAATTCAGGCATCAAAAAAAGAAAAAACTGGGCAAAGCAAAAACGGCGAAAGAAAAAGGTAAACAAAGAGAAGCAAAGATAAGTGGTTCAAGGTGCGATTGCTCAACAGTTGTTGTGGACACACTCTACTTGAGGAAGACGTTTTTTTTGCTTATTTTATTTTGGAGCTAACACAGCCACAGCAGCGTTCGGAGAAAAAGTGCATGCTACCGTTCCAACCCCAACAGAGGGCACTCCCTGCCATCCCTGCGCAGCCCATGCCTGTCCCCTTGCTTTTACCAGCCTCTACATTCTTTTCTCTTTATTAATACTTTTTTTTTTTTTTTTTTACAATTGCTTTTTTGCTGTGTATCCCCGTGCGCTTATGCAGGCTTAACGGTCTGCCAGCCTTGCAACCCGAGCTATGTGCTCGAGGCCAGTGCACTCCGACCTGGGGAGAAGGGAGGGGCGGCCGTGCGTGCTTAGTTCGATATATCCAGTATCCTCCCCATGGGAGTTCTACACAGAAAAACAACGCTCCTATACTATTACATGTGATTTTCAAGGGGATGTTTGGACTGTTCGATGTAAACAATAATTCGAAATACTGGGGTATGATATAACCGGGCTTGACTGTATGGGGTCCAGCAATCATTTTTCTGCAGGCGCATTTTTTAGTTTCTGCTCCAGACTGGTCTGGTGCTTGTGTGTTGGTACTTCTGCTTCCTGCAACGCTTAGCTTGTGAGCCGGCTGAGGAGCTCATGTCCAAGAAAAAGGAACTACCAGACAAGCGGAGTTGTGCGGCTGCATATCTGCGAAGTCGCCAGGTGGATTGCAAACGGAAGTAGCTGAGCAGCGAGGATGAGTCCAGTCAATTTCCAAAAGGCAATGGAAATCGACATTTTTGATTTCCATCGCCTTTTCACTTCTGCTATGCCCCCCGAGTGCGGTAAAAATTTCCGAAGAGAAAAAAAAAATAATGTTGACTTACATTGGAATAAATATGGTAGTTGTATGTGCTGCCAAAAGATGGCCCAACGTAAGACACACACTACGTGGCACCTAAACCGATTATTGCTGTACCAAAATGGAAGGATTTAGCATTCCGATTTCTTATACAATTTATTTTTGTAAAAGTGAATGAATTACACTAGACTCCCTTTAAGGCGAACACGCACAAACCCTGAAAATTTGTTCGACTTATCAGATGTTTGCCTTAACAGAAGTGCCCTAATTATCATGCTGGGCATGTCTAAATTGCTGTTGACCAATAAACACAGAATGAAAAGGCCTACAATGAAGAGATACTTAAAAAGGGACATTTATTTGGCTTACCATGCCAAAAAAAGAAAAAAAATAATAAT
The DNA here is from genome assembly GCF_016920785.2 of Ixodes scapularis. NCBI lineage: Eukaryota > Metazoa > Arthropoda > Arachnida > Ixodida > Ixodidae > Ixodes > Ixodes scapularis. The sequence continues at coordinate 151,243,349 of NW_024609868.1, forward strand.
GTTTCACACACCACTGGTGGGGGAATCGATCCCTTTGATTTTTGATTGCCTCCTCCTGTGCAAATCGGTGTCTAGCGATGAAAGACGACATGTGACCCATGTTCCTGAGAAAACATGGGCCACATGTCATAATTGAACCTTAATCACTGTCATCACGTCCATCAGACTCCTTGTCCGACGCCTCCTCCCAAAGGCAGTCGTCTTCAGTGCCGTCAAGCGCATTTGAAATCCCACACTTCTTGAAAGAGCGAGTGACGTGCGTGCGCCGGCGCAGTGAAAACCCAGCGCGACGCATAAGGCGAGTAAGCCAATGTCGGCTCGCCAAAGTTCTCATGCAGCAGCTCGATGTTTACGGCGAGGTGCCGTTCATGCTGCTTTTTTGCAAAGTTTCGGCGAGGTTCCGTTCATGTTGCACTTTTACAAGGTCGCGGAGACTTGCCTCAACGTCGGAGAACACGTCATTCTTTGGGCCTCTAAAACTTCTTCTCGTTCCGTGGCCTGCAAACAGAGCTTGCTCTTGTCGTCTCCATCTGCGGATGCTGCCCTCATTTACGGCAAATTGTCGTCCGGCAGCATTGTTACCAATGTCTTCCGCAACCAAAATAACTTTTCTTTTGTAGGCGACCTATGATTGTTTTCGCACCGACGCCATTGCCGAGCCTGACTGTATACGAATGGTGGCACCTCGGACGTTGCGATTTTAATGATGATGATAGCTGTTTTGAGCGCCATATTGCTTCGAAACCGAAACTATGTCAAACAGCGTTAGATTGCGCCTCATCGAAGCTTAAAATTTGTAGAAAAAAAAACCTTGTATTATCTGCGGGTTTTTACGGTACATCTGACATGCACCTTAGCCGGCGCAATGCGCGGCGTCGCCATCGCCGTCGGTGCAGTGCCATCGTGAAGGGGTCCTATGGAAGTTCGAGTTAACCAAAATGCGTGCGCAAAGCGGTTCGTGGTAGACGATTTGTTTTTGCATTGCGTCTATGGGAAACCAACCAAATGTTCTTACTTTGTTCGGCATATCCGAGAATTCCGCTTAAACGAGTTCGCCTTAACGGGAGTCTACTGTATAGCCTTTTCAGAATTCTGCATCAGAGAGACACGCACTGGCATAGTGAAAAGTTTCTGAAAATCGTTCGCTAGACTCGGCGTTGGCACGCCCTTGACACTTTCAACAGCTGTCGGCGGCACACATGACTTGGCGAGCACTGTCGTGACATTGTCAGCGAATGCCACCACAGAGTGCCCAAAACAGGTTTTTCCTTTTTTTTTTTTTTTGTAATGTGGTAATTTTATTTGTCAACATTTTGACCGCAATCTCCCCTTCCCCCCCTAGCTGCAGCTCTGTGGTAAATTGTGGCGCAGTACGTTGAGAAACCGATTTTTTAGAAACATCTAAAGTGGGTTCAAAGCGTTGTAGTTTACATACTCTAGCTCTCGGATTTAATGCCTTACATCAGTGGTTCTCAACCATCAACGTTTCGCAGACCCCTTGTGGATCGGTAGAGATGATGGAGGACCCTGTTCATGGTGAGGGGAGAGGGAAGGTATAGGTTAAATATATTAAGAGTATAATAAATGGATTTAACTAAAGGCTAATGTGAAGTAAAGTTCTCTTATTGACATACACACGAAAAAACTCGCCCGGAAATGGAAAAATTCTTTCTCGATCTGAAAAAAAGACAACTTTTATTGCCGGGATCGACTGCTCTGGCAGGGCTTCGCGGACCCCAAAGGGTCCGCGGACCTTTATTTGGGAACCACTGCCTTACATCTACAAAGCGCGAGGCACGAGTCGGTGTTTGGTTATGCGTGCTAGTCCTTGCGGGAAGCAGGTTTATGGGGCTTGCATTCCTTTTCATCCTTAACTTTGCGTTATGCTCCCACCCGCACGATCCTGCTCCTTTTCAAAGCAAACGAGGAAAGGAGTATCTCTTGCCGACAAACAATCCGTTGAAGTCGGGCTTACTTGGGTTGAACACGGAGGGCCAAAGGTTTTAAAAGAATAGCAAAATGAAAAAAATAAGAAAATCAATGCTGTTGCAAATAACTGCTTCGGATCCTCAGAATACCACAGATTTTGTTTCGTGATGCCTCTATATTCCACTCGCATTCCCGATAGCTTTTGCAAGCTGCATGAAATGTTTAGAGTAGGGCCTGAAACGTTGGAATCCCACTAGAGTCTCTCGTCAAGTGAAACTTATTCAAACGTGATAGAGCTTGTAGTGGAAATCACATTCCAATAATCCACGAATGACCCGTCGCGCGGTCGTGGTGGTCACGCCACGGTGGGTTGCGACTACCGCAGCCAGCCGCCGCAATCTGTAATTTGACGCCTAATTTTAAAAACTAACGCAAAAAAAAAACAAAAAAAAAAAACAACTTTAGTTAGCTTTTGAATAATTAGAAAGAGTGAGCTGATCCCAAAGGCAGTGCCAGACTGCCAGTATTCCACTGTTTCCGGGGTCCTCGCGAGTTTCTTACCAAATATGAACACATATTTTATTACCTTTTGGAGCCCGTTTTGGGTACTAATACGATTTCCGTACGATGCTTTTTTTTTTTTTCGGTTTTCGGGACAATTGTGTTGATGAGGTCCTGCCGTATTCTCCGACGTATCAGACATTACCCAATTTCAAGTCGACCGTTGACGCATGCCCATATCTACTGTAGTCCATGAGCTTCGTTTGATTGTGGTGGGGCCTAGGGATCTGCGTGGGCTCGGGCTAGCCTAAAAGCCCTTCCCGACAGTCGGGTCGGGCTCGAGTGAATAGTATACGAGAGCACCGGTCGGGCTGGGTTCGGGCCGATTTATCCCAAAACTGCGTCGGGCTCAGGTCGGGCCTGGTTAAAAACGTCAGGACCCGACGGCCCGACCTTGCCAAACATTTTAGAATCCGGGTAAATATTTATTTCATTTTGGAAACCCAAGAAAGTAGCAGAGAGTTTGTTTTACCCTGTAACGATATGCTTTAGCTGTCTGTTCTTTTAAAAAGGGACAGTGCAGAGAATATGGCAAGGCACATTTGTCTTCTGTTTTTATTATACAACAGGAGCATGTACAGCGCTTGCAAGCTGTCCAGCTTGAGAAGCATCCAATGAAAATATTGAGGGCTAAAAGTTTTCGCCTTTTTTTCATTCGGTTTAATTTTGGCACAAGGCCATTTCCTGCGTTGAACCAGAGACACTCTATAGAGCCTCTCTTTTGAACAATGAGCCCGTGCTCTGATTGCCACCAGCCCACTGCCCACCACTTCAAGAGCAGCTGACACTCAAACCGACCCTCTCATTTATCCGGTGCGCACAGAGTTTATTTTAAGACTATAAATAGCCCCAGCAAGGTGAACTGGGTGCAAATACAGCATCCTTATTTCTCCGAACACATTACAATCCAGGGTGTCTAGCGACCGGGAAAACCGGGAATTGTCAGAGAAATTTTAATTACCGGGAAAAATCAGGGAATTGCCAGGGATATTGTCAAAAAGTGACCCCTGTCAGGGAAAATGAGCCGGAGACGCCATCAAGTGCCCTGAGCAAAGGCTCGACGACTTGGGGGCAGAAAAATAGGCAATAAATTCTGCTTAGAGTGGTGCGCGGGTACTGCTCACCCGATGTAGAGCATGGTACCCGATGCAAAGGGAAGAGCCGATAAAATCCAGTCGAAGCCTTGGATTGGATTGAATTGGATTGAGGGCGCGACACTAGGCTAGATTCAGTTAGAGCTACTAGATTAGTAACAAACGGGAAAGTCGCAGACCATGATTTAATCCAAACCTTAAGCCAAAAGTGTGCATCTGGCGGCCACGCGGCCATGCTGCCATTCGGTTATCGACATGTATGGTTGAACGTCGTGTTTTCATCGTGTTTCCGGAAGTGGCCTCTTTGCTGACGATGTCGGCGGTAAGAAAGGGTTCGTTTCTCCGTGGTGGACGAACCCAAATATTTTGGAATATGCAAGTTAGATTAAACTTGTGCAAAATGATCCTCACAGTGCTCAATGCTCAATGGCTTGTGTTGTAATGGTCTTATATACTTAACCACCTCTACAGTGGTGAGGGAATTTGACCTGAGATTGTCAGGAGAAACCTGGAAAAGTCAGAGAATTTCAAAAGAATAATTTGCTAGACATTCTGCAATCACAGCACCTGCCAGGGAGCACATAGTTTAGCGTTTAGACAGGAACTTTCACATGTGTAATCGCCGTTGTGCATGAAAGGGTCAAAAGCCTGTTCAAACATATACGGCAGCATTACTCAGCGCTGTGGACAAATTGCTGACTTTGCAATATATCAGATCCAATCCAATGCATGTACCCTGCCTTTCCTTCCTTACACACACAACACAGCAGTAATGTGGTGCTGAGTCATGCTGATAGTAGCACTGACGCAGTCTGGATTAGCATTATCTCAGGGCTGAGATGCATCTGTGAAGTGACCTTAAGGGGGGACATGGGTCTTTGCAGCCAACGACTTCCTAAAACTGCATTCTTTTGAAAACGATGATGGCAGTTGTTCTTCTGAATCTACCAGGCTTCTAATTTCGTGGATGAATATTTGAGCTATAAATCAGTTTATGATGTCTATGCGGGCTGAATGTGCATTAAAGTTGACTCTAAAACATTGTTTTCACATAACACAATTTTTGGACTCGTTGAAAATTTGCGGGAGGGATATCTCAGGATCTACAGCAGTCAGAAATATAACCTTCCCTGAAATGTGTAGCTAAATGTGTGAAACATACAATGTTGAGGGCAGATTTTTTAATACAAGTCTAGAAATTGTTTTATTTGATCTTTTGTTTTATTACTTGTTAGCAATGCATTGAGCACTGAACTACAATATGTTGTAAAATCACTAATAATGGGTTTATCTTAAAAGTGTTTCCAACATTGTATCCTTTACACTTCGTAGTATCTGGCCACGTACTAAAAATGATATTTTGTTAAGCAGTTTTTTCGCTATCATTCCTCCAAACAAAGGCAGGCAAGTTTTAATTATCTTCAGGACAATTCTACTGACTGAGGAAATTACCAGATATATGAAATCAGCACAAAAAGCTGAACAAGCTTATGCAGTTTCATTGAGTTTGGTCTTAAAATAAGAATAAAAGCTCCAAGACCAGTGTTTCCCCTTAAGGGTGTGTTGAATCCCCTTGGAGTGGTGAAGCAGTGGCTGAGGTGTGCATTCCTCTCCCCAGGCAAGATCAAGGAGGAGGACATCCACCGAGTGGTGCAGCGGATGCTCCGCGGCCGAGCCTCGGTGGCAGCGTTAGGCAACCTGTCCGGCCTGCCCCCCCTGGAGGACATAGAGACGGGGCTGCTGAGTAAGGAGGGCATGCTCCCCACCAAGCGCTTCTCCATCTTCAGGCAGTGACGACGCCAGACCATTCCCTTTTTGCACAAGCCTGGCGGTGACCCCAAAGAGCGCGTCGTCCTCTACCCTCTCCGGTGATCCGGTGACCTCGACCGTATGACGGAGGGGTGGAGTCTCGAGACCATGTTGGCAGCCATTGCACCGGAACCAGACGACCGAGCCTTAAGGTCGGGATTAAAGAATAAAGTTGATAGTGATGACTCGTGCTGATATAAGATGTTCCCCCCCCCTTCTCCCCCCCCCCCCCCCCCCCCCCCCCCCCCGCCCCCTTGATGGGGTTGGTGGAGTGATGCGGGGAATGAAGGGGCTAGTAATTCGAGAGATTTTAAAATAATAGTGTGTATGTAAAAATATTTTCCAGCATTTCTTTTGTCTTTTTTTCTTTTTGTTTTGGAGGAGCTATGGAATAAAGTCACTTAATGGTTTTCTCTGAGCTCTGTTCATTGTTTTGATTGAAAGATGATGTTAGAAAAGAACTGGAACAAATTAAGGATTCGAGCCGATTTACTTCGCAATAACCTAGTCCAGTGGTTCTCAACCACGGATGTTTAAGGATGCCCGGACAGCTGTTAACGACCGAAACCCCTGGAGCACGTACACCACATCCATGGCAGTCACAGCCTTCCTCTTGGCACGCTCGGTGTAGGTGACAGCATCGCGAATGACATTCTCCAGATATACCTTGAGGCCGCCGCAGGTGTCTTCGCAGATGAGGCTGGAAATGCGCTTCACACCGGATTGCAGGCTTTGTGTTTGACAAATGGGTGAGGTAGAAAAATGGCAAAAAAATGCGGCTTGGCACAGTGACAAATGGGTGAATTAGGAAAACTACTAAATACATATAAGCCAACTTTGAAGCTCCAAAACTGAGAATAATTAACCATACTGACTCGGTACACATGGATTGGTCTACTTGACTTTGTGAAACGGCCAGCATCAATAAAAGATTTATTGCTCGTAGCTTTGGGGATCTCTAGACGGCCTTCAGAAACACCTAGAAGGCCTTCGTTTACCCCTAGATAGCCTTCAAGGTCCCGCAGAAAATCATCTGGGGCCCGAAAAGGTCCACGGATTCCCATTTGAGAGCCCCTGACCTAGTCCCATCCAAGTGGCAAGCACCGAAATTTGTCTATGAACAAAACAAAACCAGTTTTCAGGTGACCTGACCACCATTACATGGGTGCAGGGGAAACGGAAATGAAACCCCCCTCCTCCCCAAAACAAAAAAAAACACTTAAGTGCCTTGAGAGGACACATGCCCCTAAAAGAGATTTAGCGCAATGTTTCTTTGCAGCGCACAATTTAGATGTAGGTATGCATGCCCATTATAGTATCACTTCGTTACAACAGGTCTGGTTACAGCAGACATTCGTTTGTAACATACCGATTCCAACTCCGCTTGTTACAGATTCTGCTATAACATTTGGATATAATAGGCTCTATTAAGGAGTTTGTAAGTAGTGCATCATTCCATTATCATTCCACTATTTGACGGCAGTCATTATTTGGGCACTGTGCAGCTTTGGTTCAGTAGCACTGGCATCAATTTTGGGAACCGCTGTCGTCGCACGTGGCACCTTACACGACCAAAACGGTGCAGTGGTGATCAGTACAGCTCGATAAAGAAAAATTAGCAATATCCATTCACATTTTGCCAGTATCACTGGTTAGAATGGACTCCAGTCATAACCCACGTCTAGGAGTATCTGCATTTTGCATACGCTCCTTTTACTGCAAACCAAAATTTTCATTGCTGTCAAGGCCTGTTTTAGTGAGTTTATAGGTACTGTAGTACCACAGGGTGTTCTCGAGTGCCATCCATGCGGTAAAAACAGTTTTATTAATAAACCAATGAATTCAGTGCAGTGAAACTTTTCACAAAGATGTCTTTAGCTGGTGCATTTATATACTCGAGCTTTATGGGTAGGAAAATAATTTAGGCCTGTAAAGATTGATCTTTCCTATGCAAAGGGAGGGACACGGCAAAAACCAGCTGGTTGGCGCTGCTCCTCAGATGGTTCAGTGTAAAAGGAAAATTTTGAAAGCTTCTTTGAGAGGAATATTCGAAAGCAGATCTGAGCGCGTGTGATATTATCGATAAGTAGCAGCATCAACTAGGGTTGGGCAGAAATACTCACAGGGGTGGAACGACTGCGCCATTTGCGTCATTTTGCGCCAGACGCATTTGTCTGCGCAATCGTGCGCCATGTTGAGGAAACTGCGCCACAGCCAATACCTCGCACCTTTATGCTCCAAATCGCAAAGCGTGCGCCGAAAAAATTTTATTTTGTCTTGGTTTCGGTTTCTATCGACTCGATTGGCAACAAGGAGCGCGTTTAGCTTGGTCGGCATTGCAATCCTTTGTTCTGTTTAATCTCCCTGTGTATCCCGAGTCGGAGGCGTTCGAAAAAACTCTGGGGTCGGATTCCAAATGCTACACCACCTGCGACTAGATCGTTATTCTTCAACCATAAATGGTTAAGCAAGTCGGCCGAGGTATACCTCGGCCGACTTGCTTAACCGTTTATGTAAGGATTGCCTGAGGCTCTGCGGCCCGGGATCGGGATGTCAGCCAGTTGAAAACAAATGAGCAAAAGATTCCTTTTAGTACTTCAATGTTAGAAGTTGGAACCGCATTTCCGCAAGATAAATCGTAATTTGATAGAACTGAAACGCGGTCCGATCCGAAACCTTGCCGGCCAGCAGCTCTCATATGCGAGTGGTAGATCTGCTCGGCGTACTTTTAACCTGGCTCCTGCTTATCGCTTCGAATACAATAACTCCGTTAATCGTAGTCTGCTGCTTCGATATTGAGTTGCACAATAGGATAAACTCGAAATTTGTGTCCCTGTTCCTCCACGCAACTGCACGTCCATTGCTTGCGCACGTCATGTCGTTCGCACACATAATTACTATGTTGAGCACGTGTGGGTTGTGAGCTAAGCAGTGCTGGTTTGCATTTTGAGCAGCTGAAAGCCTGTCAGAAAATATCAAGGACACTATCTTTAGAAACATATGGTACTTGCTTTTTGGTTCTCATTAGAAAAAAATTGGCTTGCTCTTTATGTTTATACAGCCTTGATGGAGATGTGCCTCAACGGGTAATCGGTCTCTCTGTAGATGAGAAATTTAGCCGGTGCGGTACAACCGCTAACCTGGGATTTTTAACGTGCATCACGCAGTAGTGATCACACGAACGCGTGCCGGTACGAAACTCATCCAGTTCTCATTAGAGAGACACTGGCGGTATTTATGCTCGCCAAGGCTTTTCTTTTTATATTACACATGAATTCACGAGGGCGCCCATCAAACCATTCGCCAATCTCTGGCCGCCAGGTAGCTGCGTAGCTGCCTTGCCTCAGACACGATCACATGGTCGTGTCGCCGTGGGGTCGATCGGGATCTCGAGTTAGGCTCCCGACGCGCCGCTTTCTCTCCTAGCCACTGGAGGGCGCTACAGGCGCCCCCGCGGCGAATGACGAGAAACCTCGCCCATCGATGGATATATACTCGGCATACCTCGGCAAACCTCACTCATGAGGGCCCTCACTCACCCTCATCCTCACAGGTGAGGTGAGGGTGAGTGAGTTTCTGAACCAGGAAAATTCATGAGTGTGAGGGTGAGTGAGGGCCGTGAGGGCTGTGAGGGCCGTGAGGGCCGTGAGTGGCGTGAGGGCTATGAGTGCGTGAGGGCCGTGAGGGCGGTGAGGGCGGTGAAGGCCGTGAGGGCGGTGAGGGCAATGAGGGCCATGAGGGCGGTGAGTGCGTGAGGCCCCCTTCAGATCGAGCATCTTTCTCAGCAATTTTGGTGTTGATGGCGGGTTGTTCTCCAGCTTTCCCTAGATCGACACGAATTGCTGAGATCGGGACCGGCTCAAAATAAGCAAGCAACTCGGAGCAATTCGAATACGTTTGAAGCGGCTGCATCCAATCAGGGACGCAAAATTTTCACGTGATACCTCGTGCCGGTGATTATGACACCGAAAGACTTGGTTCTGGTTTGAAATCGATCGTTTTTTGGAAATAAACTGTTTCAGAAAGGTGCATTAGCATTCTTAACGAGGTTTAAATGCATAAAAACACGTTTATAACTCGTAATTGTGTCTAAATAGTGCAAGAAAAATAAAATTTTATGATGACGGTGGCAAATTGCAGCAATTGGTTGCTGCGTGAGGGTCATGAGGGGTACGTGTGAGGGCCGCAAAGGCGGTGAGGGGCGTGAGGGCGGTGAGTGGCGTGAGGGCGGTGAGTGGCGTGAGGGCGGTGAGTGGCGTGAGGGCCGTGAGGGCGGTGAGTGGCGTGAGGGCGGTGAGTGGCGTGAGGGCGGTGAGTGGCGTGAGGGCCGTGAGGGCGGTGAGGGGCGTGAGGGCGGTGAGTGGCGTGAGGGCGGTGAGTGGCGTGAGGGCTATGAGTGCGTGAGGGCCGTGAGGGCTGTGAGGGCCGTGAGTGGCGTGAGGGCGGTGAGTGGCGTGAGGGCGGTGAGTGGCATGAGGGCCGTGAGGTTCAATGAGGGTGAGTGAAGGGCTGAAGGTGAGAGTGAGTGTGAGGGTGAGTGAGGGGCTGAAGGTGAGTGTAGCTGTGAGGGTGAGGGTGAGTGAGGGGCTTAAATGAGTGGCTGTGAGGGTGAGGGTGAGTGAGGGCGACCTAAAATGCCGACCTCTGATACTCGGTGGGGCAGGGGGCGAGAGGCGGGGGGAGGAAGTGGCCGAGTGGGCTAACGCGTCTCAGCTCGGAGCGTGGAGCGAAAGCTTGCGCTGGGAACCTCCTGGGTTCGATCCCCGCCGCCCCCGCCCGTTTCGATCTGGATGAGTTTCGTACCGGCACGCGTTCGTGTGATCACTACTGCGTGATGCACGTTAAAAATCCCAGGTTAGCGGTTGTACCGCACTGGCTAAATTTCTCATCTACAGCTAAGAGACCGATTACCCGTTGAGGCGCATCTCCATCAAGGCTGTATAAACATAAAGAGCAAGCCAATTTTTTGGGGGCGAGAGGCCTCTTAGGAACTCCGGACGAGACGCAGGCAGGCAAGTGGGTGGCGACCGGATCTAGGATATCGCGGGAAGCGAGGCCTAAGGGCCTTCTTTGTGTTTAGGGTTGGGCTTAACGTGCGTTTGTAAATATTTGTGTAATGTAGCTTGTATTTGTAGTTTATATTGAGTGTTTTGTAGCGTTGTGTGTTATTGTACCAATAAACTGGGAGCGGAATCCCGCTCCCGTGAAAGAACCAGGCTGGACTCGGGTTGTTGACGGACCACGTGGGAAATGGCGAATCGGCGGCGGTACGCGATTTCCTACAACCCACAAAACAATTCACGGCTTGAAATCTGTCTTTCCGAAAGCAGCCAATCGAGAACTGTCCGGTTTGAGTCGTGCTCACCCTCTTCTCCTGGCCACGTGCAGTTTTTTTATGGTTTAGTTAGACACAACCACAAAATATAATCAAAGTCGTAGGTCATAGAAGGGACGAACACAATATTAAAAATAGAAAAGAAATATGATATCCATTTATTGTGGCTTCTAAAAGACTGTAGATGTGTTGTTTGGGGGGAAAAAGTATCACAGCCACGTGACTTCCGCCATCTCACCTCCCCAGTTCAGTTAAGGTTTCGAGCAGTTGCGTTTTTCTTTTTTACTTTATTAGAAATATACGTGACGCTGTAGCAAAACATTGCTTAGGTAGTCTTCTGGCATTATAATGAATCGCCTCGGAAAAAATAAATGTTGGGGTGTGTCAGCTCACAAAGTTTCTAGTTTTCGCATCTGTTACACTGTTTTCCCATCTACCTAGGTCCCTAACCGCTCATGTTCGTCTGTGCTGCTAAGCATAATCGAAATTGCTTCCGTGCTTGTCTAAGACACAAGCTGAAGTGCAATGAAAACTGATCTGAGCTGCTCCTAGCCTGCTCCAGAATGTAGTTTTAGCTGCTCCCAACCTGCTCCTAAACAGCTGTTTCAGCCGCTCCCGTGGCTGCTCCCAAGTACATTTCACGAGTTCCACTCCTGCTCTCAAAAGTATGTGAAAAAACAAATACTGGAATACATCACGAAAACATAAAATACTGATACTACTAATTTAAATTTACAAGAATGTGCCACGGCATAAAGATCTACACCTTTGAAAAGTAAAAAAGTATTTGAAAATACAAATACAGGAATACATTCTGGTGGGGCAGAAAGGCAAACACTGATACACATAGTGTGTACGATGAACAAGAAGCATGACCTAGGATACGAAATCTTTTTTTTTTAACTAGCGAATGAGTACTTTTTGTAAGATTGAACCTAAATTTGTATGTTCACGTTCTTTTCTTTTTTTTTTGCTTGAATTAAATTTATTGGAGCATTAACATATTGCATTTTGCGAAGTATAGGGCAGCAAACTATTATTTAATTATGGCTCGAGCGCTGTTTTGTTCCGGCAGTTCTTATCCTTCTGAGACCAAATTCCAGGGACCTAAATCAGTTTTAACTGATTTAACTGATTACTTTAAACCAGAACATCACATCACAGTGTAAACAAAAATGCGTAGTCGCGGCCAGGAATCGAACCCTGGCCCTTCGCGTGGGAAGCAAGCGCGATAACCGTTAGGCTACGCCCGCGCTGCCTACTTGGCGCGCGGCAATATTTCTAAAATACAATCGCGATACTGTCCAACCCTTGCGTCAACCAGATGGTTTTTGCCTCCCCCCCCCCTCCCCCCCCCCCCCCCCCCCTGTGCATAGATAAAACAGGTTTTAATGCGTTAGCGTTAGAATGATCGTTTTGACGAAAACCCTGCGGTGTCATTCGTTTTCTCAGCGCCGGGGAGGGAGGGAGAAAGTGACGCGTACGACGCTTCCTTTTGTCCGGAGCGCTGACGTCGGCACCCGTCAACCTCTATCTCTCTCCTCGGCGCTGACAAACTGAGAGACACCGCCGGGTTTTTGTCAAAGCGAGCCCTTTCGTTTTCGGCAAAGCCACGCGCACAGCTAGCGCGGAGCCAAAGAAAGGAGGAGGCGCCGCGCAGCACCTCCTAGATAACAAAGCCTATACTGCTGAATGGTATGGCGTCATCAGAGAAGGCCAATGCTGGACACAGGAAACGTGTGCTGCGTCAGCGCTCGGGTTTGAGTCAAGTTTGAGCCGAACGTTGACGCAATCGTGTCCAATCTCTGCCCAGCGTTGGCCTTCTCCGATGACGCCATCTCATTGAGCACTGCGGTTTTGTTATGAGGAGGTGTTGCGCCGCGGCGCGGTGGAATGCGGGCGTGCTCGGCTGCCGCTCTGCCGTCGCCGGTTGTTCTCTCTGGGTTTCCGTGTGTAGTTAGAACAATAGATGCGGTTTCCTCCGCGAGTAATATGGATGCGATTCCTTTCACGAGTGGTATAGATGTGATACCACGAGTGATATGGATGACCGTATCCAAGGGCGTCGACGTACTCCGACAGGCAGAGTATAGTGTGAGCCAGAGCCGTTTATCGAGAGAGTTTGGCCATACATTGGTTTGAATAGGCGAGCATCTCGGGGCCAACCACAGGCCGCGAAACAGCCCCTAGCGGTGGTCGTGAGTTCTAAATTTGTGACACGACTAATTCAAGCCGTTTTAGCGTCTCTAGAGTTAAAAGGTGTAACTCTCAGTGACTGAAAACTTGTGCGTGCGAGGTTTTCGTCACGCCAATATTCAAGTGTAGAATAAACGAACGTGCGCTCCAAACCAGGACCAACTTGCTAGAAACAGCGTCTCAGCTGAGACGGTGAAAGAAAGCACTGCCAAAGCCAGCGCACGAGCCGAGCGGGACTCCGCGTCTCGAGACGCTCGCGCTCCCCACCCTTCGCGCTGTTTTCCTTCCGCCAGTCACAGGACGCTGTTCTAACAAGCCAACATCAGCAGTGCAGAGAAAGGCATGAGCACGAGCGCGTGGCTTTGGAAAGTGGCTCCTATGCACGAGTTCTCGTACAAACAAAAGCGTTTTGCTGAGCTAGGTTCACGCGCCTGTACCTTTGTCTTCACTGCCGACATTTGTGAGATAAAGCAGAGAGGCCGAGATTGAACGCCTCTATTTCACGCTTTGAATGCCGTTTGCAATATTGTGACGTCGCGGTCTCCTGATTGGTCGACGCTGTGTCACAAATTTAGTTTACGCTCTAAGCGCGGGGGGAATATTCGGCGCTGGCGGCGGCCTTTGCTCCGCCTATTGGCCAAACTCTCCCAATACACGGCTCTGGTGTGAGCGAGCTACTAGCGCCACCTACCACGGCCCGCTCTTTTAACCCTTACCGTCAAGCCTGGCCGAACAAGTGTTCCCGGCCTGCTCTCTGTTTTGGCGCGACCAAGCCATGTGGCGCGTCAGCGCCTCGTACCTTTTCTTAATTATTGCCAGTTAATAAACCTTTATTCGATTGTTTGGCCCCGCCCTCGCCTCAACGCCTCGCCTGGCCAACGCCCGGCCGTAGTCCTCACAATTGGCGCAGTCGACGTCGCTACCTGCCCGCCTGGAACCTCAAGCCTGCCTCCGCCATTACCTCATCGAAACCGCCATGCCGCTCATCTCATGGGAGCAAGCGACGCCAGAGGACCTGGAGACGTTTACAAGTACGTTTTTACGCTCCGAGGCCGAACGCCGAGGCTTGGACGCCTCTGGAACCAAGTCCGAGTTAATTGATCGAATCATCCTGGACATCCGCGTCCGCGAAAGTCCGAAGGAACCCGAAGTTGTTCTATCTGCCGACGACATTGGCACCTTACAAGTTGCGCAGCAAGCTACATCTCCTCCGTCACAAGTCCCCAGCGATCTTGTTGCGACCTTGGCAACCTGCCTTGAGCAGAACACTAGGATTTTGGCTCGAATGCAAGAGTCCTTCGCCCTGAGACCGACCCAATTGACAACGCTACCCGACTTGTCGCAAACCCTCCCAGTGTTTGACGACTCAAAACAGCTGTCCTCACGTCGTTGGATTGAGGAATTGGAGCGAGCCCAAAAGCTCGCATCCTGGAACGACGACGCCCTGCGCGCTATCGCCCAAGGTAAACTGCGCGGAACCCCCAAAAACTGGCACCTCGCATGCGGCGACGCTTTCCCTACATGGCCGTCATGGCGTGCAGCATTTCTGAGACAGTTCAACGACGACCTAACGCTCATCGAATGGCAAGTGAAGCTGAGCGAGTGTCTACAGTCAAAGAACCAGACTCTGCATGCGTATACATTCGCCAAACTGCAAATCCTTGCTCGAAGTCCCGTCCAACTGACAGACAAGCAACGGATTGAATACCTTCTACAAGGACTTCGTGACGATCACCTCGTCTCCGCCATCGCCGCCCAGAGACCCGCAACGGTCGACGAGTTTATCGCAATCGCTACCGACCTAGACAACGCTGCATTGCACATCAAGCGAGCTCGACCAGACAAGATACCTGGATTCCAGACAGACCAAAGCCCCCGCGCACCTTCGACACCGTCAACCTCCGAGAAGAGTGCACCGCTGCAACCCCGTCCCAACTATACATCAAGACAGCAGCGCTCCAGATCCCTCTCTGCAGAAGAGCAGAATGCTCGATACGATGCCATATCACAGAAGTATGGTGTCGCAGCCTTTCGTCCTGGGCAGAATTTGGAAGAAGCCGTGTGTTTCCACTGTCGCCAAAAGGGACATCTCGCGTCCAAATGCCCATCCAAGTCATCTGCTGCGACAACCACTTTGCCCAAAGCGCCAGCACTTCATAGCAGCCCTGCTGAGACGCTTGATGGTTTGCAAGTGCAATGTGCTCTTGTGACTGCCACCATCGCAGGTATTGGCCAAGTTGATGCGTTCCCTGATAGTGGATCCAAGGTGACACTAGTGTCCCGTGAGCTCGTCAGCTCTGTGCCCCTTCTACCTTGGACTCGAGCACCCCTTGTTGTAGTTGGAGGAACGTCAGTTATCCCAGCTGGTGCCATCTGTCTGAAAATTTCCGTTGGCCCAGTCACTGGAGTTGTCGAAGCCGCAGCCCTTGACCACAACGCCCTCCCAGTGATCTTGGGTGAAGACTGGTTTTTCTCCAGCCAAGCACAGTTAATCTTCCAGCCACCGAGCCCCACCGAAATTTACCATGCCCCAACTGGAACCAGCATTCAGTGCCATGAACGATTGCTTCCTCGGATGGCAAATGCTGTAATGCTGCAAGCTTCAGCTTTCCGTCACTGTGTCCATGGACACCACAGCCCAGCGGGGCTACAGCAGCTTCCTTTACCAGGCCCAGACCAGCCTTTGTGGGCCGCGTTGACAGCCGAGCCACAGCCTAAGCACACAGTGCCCCCAACAGTGGACGTCTGCATTGACCCAGCCCTGCCTGCAGCGCAAGTAGGGAGCCATCTGTTAGACCCACAGAAGACGAAGCTCTCAACCTTGTTGTCCAAGCATGCAGATGTGTTCGCCCATGGGGAAGACGATGTTGGCTTGTACGAGGGCGTGGAACATGCGATAGATCTGCTTCCAGATGCAGCTCCCTATAGCCGGTCTCCGTACCGCTATGCTGCTGAAGACCGTCGTTTCCTCGAAGAACAGACAAAATCGCTCCTTCGCCAGGGCATCATCCTCCCAGCAACGGGCCCATGGGCCTTCCCAGTTGTGGTTGTCACCAGAGGTACAAAGAAACGTCTCTGTGTCAACTATGTGCCCCTCAACAAGATGACTATCAGTGTCATCCAACCTCTCCCCCACGCTGACGATATCATGGACGATATCGCAGGCTCTTCGTACTTCGCTTGTCTTGACCTGAAGTTTGCATACTGGCAGGTTCGTGTCCGCTCGGAAGATCGTGAGAAGACGGCCTTTGTGACTCATCATGGAACATTCATGTGGACCCATATGCCTTTCGGACTTAAGAATGCGCCATCGACGTTTCAACGTGCCATGCACTTCATCTTGTCCGATTTGAAGCCACATTGCTCACAGTGTGGCGTGCGAGTCTACCTGGACGACGTCCTGATCTTCGCTCCCACTTTTGATGAGTTCCTGAAACTCCTTGACGACGTCCTTCGCCTCCTTCGCACCAGTGGATTCAAAGTGTCGCTGGAAAAGTGCAGGTTTGCCCTGCAAGCCATCAAGTTTGTTGGTTTTATCCTAAGCAAGAATGGAAAGTACCCAGACCCAGCCAAAGTTGATGCGATTCTGGGCATCCCCCGCCCTACGAACAGCAAAGCTGTTTTGTCCTGGCTCCAGACGGCCAACTTCTACCGTCGCTTTGTCAAGGATTTCTCAAAAATTGCAGCACCACTCCAAAGTATCATTCGATCTCAAGAGTTCACATGGACTGACGCTTGTGATGACGCCTTTGAGAAGATCCGCAAGGCACTGACAGAAGCACCTCTTCTTGGTCACTTCGATCCAGACGCCCCAACCACTGTGACAACAGATGCATCGGGAACAGCAGTTGGTGCTGTGCTTTCCCAGAAACAGCAAGGCAAGGAAACTGTCATTGAGTACGCAAGTCGAGCACTCACTGCCGACGAAAAGAAGTTGCACAGCAACGTTTGGGAGTGTATCGGCGTGCACTGGGCAGTCACCATCAAGTTTCGCCACTATTTACTTGGGAAGAAATTCTCTCTACTTACTGACAACTGGACTGTTGCATGCCTCACCACAAACATTCGACCCTCTCGCCGTTTCACCACCATGTTGATGGATCTCACCGAGTTTGAATTTACAGTAAAGCATCACCCTGGTCGGCAAAACGTGGTTGCTGACATGCTCTCCGGGCTGTCTGCAGCAGTTCTCAATCAGCCACAGACATTGGCATTGATGCAAGCGGAAGACCCACAGTGCCAAGCTCTGCGTCGTAGCCTTTCGTCTTCAAAACAGCGGCACACACACCTTGCGGTCATTGATGATGTCCTCTTCTATACCGACGAGGCCACAGGAGTATGAACCATCGTTGTTCCTGCCAAGATGCGTCAGGCAGTACTAGAACTGGTTCACGACGGTGCAGGCCACATGGACATCGCTCGAACACTGGCCAAAGCACGAGAACGGTACTGGTGGCCAGACCTCTCTGCCGCAGTAGCCCGTTATGTGACAGCCTGCCAGATCTGCCAGAGCAGCAATCGCCCTGTGTCTAAAGGAGTGGGCAAAATGGGACTGATGCCCATTTCGGATGTTCCATTCGCGATGATCGCTATCGACCACGTCTCGATGCCAGCAACGCCCACCAAAAAGTACTTACTAAACGTGATTGACTTTGGAACCCGTTTTATTGTTCCAGCAGCTGTGTCTTCGACCTCAACCAAGGACGTTCTGACGCACTTGCAGTCCGTGTTCCTCAAGTTTGGATGTCCCGATGACTGCCTCTGCGACCATGGTTCAGCCTTTGAATCCCACCAGTTCACACAGTTCATGAATTTACATGGTGTGAGGATTCACTACTCGGTTGCATACCGAGCAGCCAGTAATGGCCTCGTTGAAAGAAGTAATGGGACTTTAGTTGCAGTGCTTCGTAAGCTGTGCACAAAGGACCCGTCATCTTGGGACAAGAAGCTCGAAGAAGCTGCGTTTGCTGTCAACTGCACCTATAGTGCAAGCACTCGTTTTTCCCCGTTTGAACTACTTTTTGGGTATGTTCCAAAGCTCCCTCGCCAATGTCATCGTCCCATTGAAGCCAAAACTCTTCAAGATCGCCTCCTAACTCTGTCAGAGCACCGCAGTACCGCTGCCAGCAACACCGAAGAGGCTCAAGAAAAACGCAAGGCAGCCTACGACCAAGCCCACAGACATCATTCCTTCCGCGTCGGTCAGTTCGTATGGGTTCGACGCCAGGAGCCCATTACTGACGGCACAACGAAGCTAGCCCCTAAGTTCAAAGGAGTCTACCAGATCATTGACCAGAAGACCCCGGTGACATTCGTGGTGTCCCATATCACAGGACAGGGGCCCCACAATCGGATCCGTGAACGGTTGGTCCATGTCTCCCAACTGAAGCCATACATCCCTCCATATGTCGAACCCTACCTCATGAACGACCAGACCGCCTCCGTCCCTGAAGCTGCCAGTTCTCCAGATGCCCTTGGGCCTGCCTGTCCAACAGCCAGTGCTGACCCCGAGCTTCCATCCCCTGGACTTGGCCCTTCTAGACCCGAACGAGCAAGACGACCACCCGACTACCTGGCGGACTATTACTTATCAGAGTGAAGATTTTTGTGCTGTGCAGACCAAAGGGACTTGGTCTTGTTAAAGAAGGGCCGGATGTGAGCGAGCTACTAGCGCCACCTACCACGGCCCGCTCTTTTAACCCTTACCGTCAAGCCTGGCCGAACAAGTGTTCCGGCCTGCTCTCTGTTTTGGCGCGACCAAGCCATGTGGCGCGTCAGCGCCTCGTACCTTTTCTTAATTATTGCCAGTTAATAAACCTTTATTCGATTGTTTGGCCCCGCCCTCGCCTCAACGCCTCGCCTGGCCAACGCCCGGCCGTAGTCCTCACAATAGAAAAGCGGTGAAAAAATTACTGGAAAATCCATTGGCGGATTTTTAGGGAATCCGTTAGCATGACCCTTGGGAAACGCCACACACGCCCGCCTTTGGGATATGCTAACATGACCCCGTAACAAGGCTAGAAGGCAGCAAAAAATAGAGGAAACAAAATAAAAAGAGAAAAGCTAGGAGTCAGCGCGAGCGTTTCCCAAAGGGAAACGCTCGCGCTGACTCCTTTAGACTCTAACTTCAGCGTTGAACCTAAAAAGTTGAACTTGGAGGGTAAACGTAAAAAGCAAAATAAATCTAAACATAGGCTTATTTTGCTCCATCAGCTTGTCTAGCCTGTCCCCCTGGGGTTCAGTTGTGACGCCCCAAGCATCTCGGAAGACCCAGGATGTCGTTGTGATTGTGCCTTGCAAGTATTCATTACCATGAACAAATGGCTTCAGACGTCATCGACTTCATTGCATTTTTTGTAGCTCCGGAAGATTCCTTCAAATGATAGAAGTTTAGACAGGCCGAACACTTCAAGCCTGTAGCATATGGTGCTATAGCTTTCAGGCATATGAGAGAGTCTCCATTTTAGTTCATTAGAACGAAGGCAGGCCAGCGAAATGTAACCCACAACGTCGCGCACAAACCGTAAGTAAGAACGAAGGGACTGATAAAAATTAAACGAGGATCTATTTAAGCTCTAATTAATGGAGGAAACGCCACACACGTCCCCCTTTGGGAAACGCTAATGCTGATTCATTTACTTTTCTGTTTTGGCGTTCCCTTTTGGCTTTGTCTTTTGCTTCCTCTATTTTTTGCTGCCTATTTTTGGCTTGGTTACGGGGTCACTGTTAGCGTTTCCCAAGAGTCATGAAAACGGATTCCCTAAGGATCCACCAATGATCTTCGTTTCATTTTTGTTTTCCGCCGAAGTTGCGAACCCGCTTCGCCCCAGCCTCTGTCGCACGCAGACCCGCGTCGCCTTGCCGCTCCTTGCACCTCATTTCGGCCGGCCCGAGCCAGGCCCTGCTTCCGCTCTTCCCTCTCGTTCGCTTACCTTGCACACTCAGCAGCAGCATCCGCTGCGTGACGCTGCTTTCGCCATTCCCCGGTTTCTCGCGCGCACATTGGCTTCCCTCCCGTGACATAGCCTCTCTCTCCGCCTTTGTCCTTCACTACTCGCCTTTCTACACGGCGCGCTTCCCCTTCTACTGTTTTGTCCGCAGACGTGTGGCGTCAGCTTTCTCTGTCGGGTTGGTATTAATTATAACGCATTAAAAAATAGGGATTCATCCGATGGAAATGTGTTATCAGTGGTTCTTTCTCACTCCTTTCTATTCGTTTAGAACCCTTTGCCATTCGTTTATGACCGCTTACCTGTCGTTTATTAATGCCTTTCCTCTTCGTTTTCCGCTGCACGCTTCTGTCGCTTTGCCGCTGCGACAGCAGCCAAATGACGCTTACGTTCTTCCTCTGTCTCCACCTGACGTCATCGACGCGTGGCATCGGCTTTCTT
Organism: Ixodes scapularis; assembly: GCF_016920785.2. Classification (NCBI taxonomy): domain Eukaryota; kingdom Metazoa; phylum Arthropoda; class Arachnida; order Ixodida; family Ixodidae; genus Ixodes; species Ixodes scapularis. The sequence goes on from NW_024609868.1 coordinate 151,263,664, forward strand.
CAGTCGTTGCTATTCGATACGGTCAGCCATATCACTCGTGGAAAGAACCATATCCGTCGCCCGAGCGGAAACTGTGCTGTGCAGCACTGCAAAGCGGCGCTGTGCCTGCTTGTCTCTGGCTCCGCGCCAGCTGTGCGACGCTCGTATTGGTCAGAAGCGCTGAAGTCGATCAGAACGCGTACCGTATCCCCCCCTCCTTACTGCCGTGGTTAACGGGGTCATGAAACGCTTTTCTAACTTTTTCCTGTTTAGCTTTCCTCCTCAACTCATAAATTGCGCATTCTACCAAACAGTTCAAGAAGACGGACAGCGGGAGTCCCCTCTTGCTCCCCCTAGAAGATTGGCCCGTCGCTCAAAATTCATACAGAAGTTGCTTTCCCCACCCCGTTCACCCCGAAGCTGACAGTGCTGTGGAAGCTACGTGCTTGTTGGGCCAGCCACACTTTTGCCACGTGATCACGCTCTCTCGCGCGTACCCACGCGCAGAAAATGAGGTCAGATGATCAAAGGGAGGTGGCTGATTGGTCGAGCAAGCGCGTAGCTTCCACCACAATGTCAGCTTAGGGGTGAAGGAAATAAGGGAGGTCCGGCATCGTGTGAACGTGCGTTTGGACCCGGTGACGCGCTTTGAGAATCGCGGATGTATCACAGTGAAAAGGCAGAGAGCTTACGAAGGGGACGAGGTCAGAAAAAATCCGCTGTGTTTTTGGATTTTCACACTGAAAGTCAGGCTTTTGACTTTCTACCTTTTTTCTTTTGGCCCACTGAACGATGTGCTCTTAGTCAAATCCCAATCTAAAGTGATTTATACGAGCCCAAAAGCCGTTTCATGGGCCCTTTAAAGGGATTGTCCGGTTGAAACCGGAAGTACTTAAGTTTTTGCACTCGTTACGTCGAGGGAGCCTTCATGTACACAAACGTCATTTTTATTTTGATATATGATTTACCGTTATTGATTAAAGAGACACTGACACCCCCCAAAAATTTTTTTTCATTTTTTGCCGGGCGTTTTATTATGGTGTCGGAGGACTACCCAATTAATATTTTGCAACAGAGTAGCGTATTTCTTTAATAAAGCCAAAAGACGCAACTGCTCGAAACCGAAACCGAAACCCGACGGAGGTCGGCGAAGTGGAGAGAAGAGAGCGACTAGCGGAAGTCACGTGGCTACACCCGACCGTGCGGGTTTTTTTGTTTTTTTTTTCCTCCTCTCCGGTAGCAGACGACACGACATGCGGCGTGCGATGCGGCGTGCGGGAACTGCTTGCCGTGCGATTCTTTTGCAGTTTTGTTTGTTCGGCTCGTTGTTCTGTACTCCAAGATGAGTTGTTTTGTACATTGAGGAGTTCGAGATGAGTAGTGAGTGCCCGTGGTGAATTTCCATGATCGGCTCCGAAAAGAATAAACCCAAAATGTTGCGTGAAGAGCTGGCTCACATGTCCTGCATCCGAAAAAAAGTGGCATTGTGCGACAGTTTCCGAAAGATCAACGGGATCGGGACCAATGGCTGGCTGCAATTCCTGTAGAACATTTACGGGCACCTCGGAAAGCGGACGCTACCTGATTTATATGCTCCTTGCATTTTGTGGAAAGTGATTACATTGAGTTCGCAGGTGTCAAAACGGAAATCCCATACGTTTAATTCAGCGAAGTATCGTCCACAACATTTGTTTGTTATTTTTTTGTTCGTTTCTTCAGTGATGATTGTAAAAAAAAGAAAAAGATATGTAAACATCGGAAAATGTTTGAAAAAAAAAAAAAAAATTCACGGGGGATCGAACCCGGTCCTACCGCGTGAGAAGCGGACGTCTTTCCCACTGAGCTACTGGGGCTTTTTTTTTTTTTTTTTCCAACAAAAACAAGTTTATTTACATATTGCAGTTACACGTAACATGAGTGGACACTTTCATATGTTTAGTCATTCTATTATCAAGATAAAGAGGAAAAAAAAGAGGAGGAAAAAGTCAGTCCTGGTCTACAGACCGCAAGATAACACAAAACAGTCAGTCAAACAGTCAGTCCCGGTTAACAGACTAATAATAAAATAAAAGTTGTTTTTTCCCTTCCCTTCCCCTTCCCCCTTTTTTTTCCCTTTTAAGAATCTCGTTGCCTGGCCGCAGTCAGCCCCCGAACGGGCCACGAAGTGTGGGCACCCTAGTTAGCCCCGCTCCTGTCCCTCCGTTGCCAGGCGCGCTGGTCCTTCAGTCGTTTTGCCTCCAGTCTATTTTTTATGTGCTGCCATTCCTTTCCTTCGTGATATTCCTCCCCCGCGGCAATGGAGAGGAGCCACCTCAGCCTTGACGTGAAGTAGTCCCACGTCGGCCTGGCGTCGGTGTGACATTCCACCATGGCAGTACGCGCCAACCAAATGGACTGCAGACCCAGCAGGACAATTGCCGGGGCTACGTCCGACGTGTCGGTACCTCCGAGGTTCAAATACTTAAAGACTGGCCACTCAATTTCAAAATGCTGCCCAAATGCCACCCTGAGTTCGTCCCAGAAGAGATACGCATTTGAGCACTCGACGAAGACGTGCTGTATCGTCTCACTCGCGCCACACAGGTCGCAGTTTGTTGACCAGGGGACGAAAACACCCCTCGCGGCCAACCACACCTTCACAGGCAGCACCTCGAGGTGGAGTCGGACGAAGAAGTCCTTAGTGGATGCCGGGACAGGGAACCTCCGCACCCGCTTGAAGAGCCCGGCTGCGCAAAGGGGAACCGTCTCCATTCTGTAGAGGGGAACTGGGAGCACGATGGCGAGTGTGTCCCAGTACAGCGTCTTGCGGCTGGCAGCAAGTAGGTATTCCCAAGAGAAGTGGACCAGGAAGAACTCCACTGAGGCGGCATCTCGTTTCTGGTGGGTCTCTTTCCTTAGTAATAATTCCGCCAGTAAACTGTAAGTTGGAAAGTTTGCTGTCGATTTCCGGGTCGAAGTCGGGAAGCACCACGCTTTGGGGACATTCGCACCTAGTAAAGAAATCGTACGCGTGCATATTCAACTCGAAGTAGACACGTCCTGCTTGACGTTTGCGCGAGCGTTGTCTTCAGCCACGAGAAGGGAGCGACGGCTCGGCGACGTCTTCGTGCAAATCGGCTTGGTGGCCGGGCGTGTCGTACGGGATGAATACCAATTCTTTTGATCAGTCCTAAATTTCTCTTTTAACGGTAAACAGAATTCGCCGGTACCGCGAACGACAGTTCTGAAATAGAGGTCCCACGCCCGTCGTCCGCTGCCATCGCCGTCCGAGTCCCACGATACGCGAAACGACGAACGCACAGAATGCTTCCGGTTGTCAGTGGAACTTTTTTTTTCAATCAACGTAATTACAGCTTTTTAGAAGCCACAAAAAATGGGTTTCATATTTTTTTCTTTTTTTAATATTGAGTGTGTGCCTTCAGTGACCCACGACTTTGATTAAATTTGGTGGTCGCATCGATACCTTATAGCGAGTTCGTTTCACAGCACTCGTGCCCACGCGTGCCCACTCGCAGCGTGGAACGGGTTCGTTTCGGCCGGCACTCCACGAGTGGTTGCACTCTCCGAGTTCGTTTCAGCGCTGACACCCCACGCGTGCATGCACTCGCTGCACCGAGAACATCGGGAGTGCGCCAAAATGCAATCCCGTCATGCCTCGCTCCGGCGGGGCCGGCGAGGAGTGGGAGCAGACGACGAGGGTTCGTCTGCTACGATGTGTCGCGGAACCGAACGGAAAAAAAAGTAGATTTTCTGATAGAAATCGCGTCCCACGGGCCACGAAATCAAACGCGAGCTTGAATTGTGAGCGTCTGCTATTTCCCGAAGGAAGCAATTGACAACCCGTGATTTATTTGCAGGTAAATCGCTCTGTTGCCGCACAGACGCTGAAATATACCAATGTGTAAAGGAATGCTCAGAACAAACGTAAAAGCGGCCCCCGAGATATCTATCACCATCCGTGTGCGGGTGAAAAATTTAACATTTGTCGACAAAACTCTCTCGGCAGAAACCTCTGACTGCCCAATAAGCATCAGAGAAAGCTAAAGATGGTAACTTTACCCGAGGATTGGGCAACATCATCATGTTTAACATTTACCTACGTCAGTTAACTTGCCCCGTCGTATTTTGTTCGAGAATGCTCTCGTTCTCGACGCCCTCACCGAGGCATTATAGGTGGATCATCTGATCCACCTATAATGACGATCCAAATCGAAAGTCCCAGTTTTGCTGGATATTCCAACAGGCTAGTTTTAAGCCGCACCCTTTCAGAGGTTCACGCATAATACCATGCTCAAACGGATCATGCTTGTGCTCGGACAGCATCATCAGTTTTCTTCAGTGTAAACGGTTATAAGAATTGAAAGATCGGAACCAGCTGCTTTGTAGACAGCTGGTTGCGGAAATTTACGCCGTCTGTAACTATCTCTACGGCAGCCGAGCTGCTTGAAGTCATCGCAACTATAAACTACAGGTTGCAGCGACCAACGTTTGTAGATAAACGTTGGTAGCGACTGCATTCTCGCATTCCCACGCATCACGCCGATGAGAAAGGCGCTAGTTTCGGTTTGAAGTCGGTACCTTTTCTACAACATAGATGGCGGCAGCATCAGTCTTCTGCACTCGGTGCATTTGGCAAGTTCGTTTGAGTCCAGTTTTCCGTGCAACACTCTGAGAGTGCGATGCATTCTGGGAGAGAACTCGAACGGTGCCAGTGCGTGTGAAACGAACTCGCTATTAGAAAACGGCCCGTGACCGCGAAAAAGAGAGTGAGCGAGACTCGAACCGGCCAATTCTTGATCGGCGGTTTTCGGGCGGAAAGAAACCGAATTTCGAGCCGCAAATTCTGTTCTGGGTAGTTGAGCTCTCATATGTCACGTACAACTAAAAACCTCGGCGAGCATAAATACCCTGTCAGTGTCCCTTTAAACCTTTCATGAGCCTATGTACGAAATTGCACCCCGAATTTCGCCAGTGTCAATGGCTGACATCCGTAGCTGCTGCGTGACGTCACAAAACGCAAAGGTTTGTCGGATGGTCGGGAACAAGCGTTGGTCGATAGGTGTCTTGTATTTTGTTTCGAATTATATAGTCTCCTAGGCTGTACCCTACTGAAATACGGTTCTTTTAATGCAGTTCCCAAACGTGTGCAAAAAACGTCACGCCTTTTAGCAGGATATTACTCGAAAACAGCCATAAGCTTCGAGCAAACGTATGCCGTTTTGCGCAAACACAACTGCGACGGCCGCCGATCAAAATAGGAGCGCTTGCAAAGCGAAGGATGCAGATTTCGCCTCTGAAGCGGCAACTAGGTACATACACGAAGCGGCAACTGGGTACGCACTTGTGCGGATCCACTGGATCGGTGATGAGGCTGCGGGTCGTTCCCTCAGAGGCGATGTCCGCGGGGTGAAGGCAAACGGCGAATCGTTCAACTGCATGTCGCCACAGCTTGGTGAATCGTAGCCACTCTCTATTTTCACTACGGGTCAAACAGAATTTGACTGCACGCGTGCTAAATACAACTGGTATCGTTTCCAGGTGGTTGAGCTGCTGGTTTCAGTTTCGCTGAATAATCAAATTGATTGATCCGATTTGGGCGAGGAATGATGGACGTAGTTTAATATCGTTGGCACAGCATCACACCTCAGCTTACGAGCCTTCTGTCCGCTTAGAGCTCAGCTCGTAGCTCTCTTCTGTGAGATGATTGCTGCATAAGCGGGATCTCGATCTTGACGGGAACCCAGTCCCTACGCACGGCGACGGTCCATTTTGCTCGTCACTGCACGTCTCGCGGACAAGTGTGGAACGTCATGTCTTGGCTCGCACGTGCTGCTCGGTGGTTGTGGCACCCAACCGCGCAACAAAAATCTCACCGAACCACGAAACAAGTAGAGCACAACAACAAAAACGAAGCACGCTGAGGCGTTCACTCGCAGGTAAACGAGGAGACAGAAATGCTCGCTTTGTGTTGTGTGACGTCAGAGCTCCAATGTTGCCAACGAAAGCAGCGTGCATGCAGAGGGGCATATAAAATTAGATATTGCACGTACGATGGGTCTCGAGGCATTAACAATGATATTCAATTGTTTTCTCGAATACAAAATTTGAACGGACGATCCCTTTAAGTTAGGACATTTGAGTCGGGCTGCATATTGGTGTTTATCTCAGTTTAATATATACAATTTTATCCTCTGTGTTCTTCGGTTTCTCGTGTTATTTTCCTCCCGAAGGGTGCACCGACTCAGTACTAACGCTGTTCAAACAAGGGGATTTCTACAAACGACAGACCTGGTGTTGTCGCTTGTTTTTCAGTCTCCTAGCTGCTCCACCATTTTACACTCGAACTTGTGTACGGTCTTAGTAGTGACTGATGTTCACAGATTTGATTGAATTTCTAAAAAGAAAGTATACCAGAATGAACCTTTCTCGTTATGAAACACCTCAACATGCCTCTGCTGAGGTCAGCTTTGCAAAAAGCTCAGGGAGATTAGTTCTCGTTTCGCAATTTTATCTTTGAGTGAATTCGAAAACAAAGGCAGAAATCGGTACAGCACACGTAGGCACGGACGGATTACTTTGAATTGATCTTTATTAATTTCAGGCGGAGACTTCGTCTAAAATAATGAAGATCAGGTAAAAGCAAAACCGTATGTGCCTACGTGTGCTGTACCCATTTCTGTCTTTGTTTTTGTCACGGAGTAAATAAAATGCTTTAATCTCCGTTTTACTTTCAAAAAACATAATGTAGGTCTCCCAGACAAACCTTACCCCGTATATTTTGATTAAGACTTCTTGCAATCATTTACTTTCATGTTTCATGGTTGGAATTAAAACAGAAAGGTCGTCCTTGTGCAGTGCTTATGGGCCAACTTCAATACCTAGACGCTAACCTTCCCCATATGGTAAAAAATGTCACAGTTTTCACGCTCCAAAATGCGTTTACGGTTGTGTCTAATTTCACAGCACGTATTTATATGCTTCGGGAATTAATCAGGAATTACCGTAACGCTGAGAGAAGTGAGTGCCAGAAGTTGTCATCTCCCCCAACTGAGCAACGATTTGACAAAATCTTAAAGCACACTGAGCCACAACTCACCACACGTGAAGCAGGAGCATGAAGCTCGGAAATCTTAGCTGTTTGGTTTTGTCTAATAGGAAGTTGATAATTTCCTAAAAATATTTCAACGGGATGCGACTTCCTTTCTTCTCAGCTCTGACTGTTTGAATTTTGTGTCATACGCCAACAGAAATTTCCGTGGCGTCGTGTTTAGTCTGCCCAGTGTTCGGTAAAGTACATTTAAAAAGTACTTAAAGTACAAAGTAAATGAGATATGATGTACTTCAAGTAAAGTAGTAAGTGCACTGGGTGCAATGTACTAGTTGAAAAAAGTAAAGTAGTAAGTACACTGGGTGCAATGTAGTTGAAATAAAGTACGATAAATACAATGTACTTTCAAAGTAAAGTACAAGTATTTTAACAGAATCTTTCATGATGCCCTTTCATTCCACTAAACTGATTTTTTTAACTAATATGCATTGCCTAGGGGTAATCAGGGGTGCATAACCTATTGCCAAAAAAAAAAAAAGCGGCGAATACTTGATAAAGTCAAGTGGCCACAGAGTAGTTATTTTTAGGAATGAAGCCAAATTCAGAAGTCCCTCTTCTGAATTTAGCGCCACTTGCACTGGGTTGTTGCACCCAAGGGGGTTAAATGTACTAGGAGTGAGCATGACGTCAGCCCTGTAGCTTCCGCAAGCAATCTTCTCATAAAGGAGTGTCTTCTCCTTAATGAAACAAACAGTGAGTGTGCAAGCAAGCTGGTCTTAATTAATCATAATGTGACACCTGAGATTGGGGCGCGAAAAAATTAAGGAATTTTCAAGTCGGAGGCAATTGACAAAAGAGAATGTCTCAAAACATTGTGACATTCTTCTCTTTTGTCTTTTTCCTCGACCTGAAAGTATAATTTTTCCGCACCAGAGTCTCAGGTGCTACATTATGATTAATTTTGCTCTCCTGCAGCTGATAAGTATTCTAAATCTCCTCGCTTGCTCTGACCGACCGAGAAGTAGCGAGAGTTAAAAAAGCTGCGGGAAAGCCGCCCCCAGAGCAAATGGGGCAATGCGTCGTCTGCTCACGTTTCTGGTAAGGGGTAGACTATCTCTGTATTTCTTCGGAGTTGAAAAAGCATCATTTCGTGATAAAAATTTAACAAAACCAAATTTGGAGAATGTAATTTGAAGTCGGGAATTGTACTTTCCTCGAAGAGTGCCAGAAAAAATACTTTAAGTACAAGTACATAGTCAGAGAATTTACTTCAAGTAAAGTACAAGTTTTCTAAACCTACTTGAAGTAGTACTTTAAGTACAATGTAGTTGAAGTACTTTCCAGCATTGAGTCTGCCGCCACGGACTTTAACGTCCCTGAGCATATCATGATTGGAAACTACACTTATTTATTTATTTATTTATTTATTGTACCCTCAGGGCCCGAGGGCATTACAGAGGGGAGTGGGTTACAGAGTAAAATCACTAAAAAACAAAATGACAACCTAAGAATAGAAACACGAACATAAGAAATTTTAACTTAGAAAAGTGGTTAAACAACGCTTAAACATGATGGCATCTGTTACAGACACAACTGACGATGGAAGGTGGTTCCACGTGATTGTTGTTTTGGGGATGAATGAATTATAAAAAGTAGTGGTTTTACAAACAGGTAGACCGATTTTGTGTTGATGATCGACGCGTGGCGAGACATATGAGGGAGGGGTTAGTAATTTTTGATGCAAGGAAGAATTGTGATGATAAATTTTATGAAACAGACAAAGACGGGATAACTCACGACGTGAAGAAAGGTTAGGTAGGTTTAAAAACGTTTTCATGGATGTTACGCTTGCACAACGGCGATAGTTAGTAAGAATGAAGCGAACAGATCTATTTTGAATAGCTTCGACTGCTGTTTTAAGTAAGTCAGTACCGGGATCCCATAAAGGGGAGGCGTATTCCAATTTTGAGCGGACAAGGGTTTTGTATAGTAGTAGCTTGAGAGACACAGGGACAGATGGAAAATTACGTTTGAGAAAGCCAAGCATGCGGTTAGCATTGTTAGTTATATAGCGAATATGAGGCTCCCAAGATAGGTTCGATGAAATATGGATCCCGAAGTACTTATACGATGATACACCTTCCAACAAAACACTGTTTAGATAGTAGAAATTAGAGTGCGAGTTAAGACGAGAAACAGTCATTACTTTACATTTGTTAGTGTTGAGCTGCATGTTCCATTTGTTACACCAATTAGAAACACAATCAAGGTCAGACTGAAGGATAGCAACATCAGAGGTGTCAGTTATTTCTCGGTAAAGAACGCAATCATCTGCAAATAGGCTAATAGAGGACGAAACGCAGGAAGGTAAGTCGTTGATAAAAATAAGAAAGAGCAGGGGACCTAACACTGAGCCTTGAGGTACGCCTGATGTCACGGGAGCTGGACTTGAAGAGGTATTATTCACAGACACAAATTGAGATCGGTTATTAAGGAAAGCGCGAATCCATGAAAGTACATCCTGATCAATGTTAAGTTTGCTAAGCTTATGGAGTAGTAGACTATGTGACACCTTATCGAAAGCTTTGGCGAAATCAAGGAAAATACAATCCACCTGGGAACCATGATCAAGAATAAGGTGAAGGTCATGAGTGAAGGTTAGTAGCTGAGTTTCACACGAAAATGATTTACGGAAGCCATGTTGTGCAGGAGCAAAGAATGAATTGGATTCTAGGTGTTGAACGAGATGAGAAAAAATAATATGCTCAAGAATTTTACACGGAATGCTTGTTATGGAAATGGGACGGTAATTGAGAGGAGAATGATGATCACCGGTTTTATGCACGGGCACCACTTTACCCACCTTCCAATCGTCAGGTAAACAGCCTAGAGTAAGTGATTGCTCAAATAATTTAGACAGTGTTATAGAAGAATACTCTTTTGTTCTTAGCAAAAATTTAGAATTAATTCCGTCAACTCCCGCGGAGCAGGATATTTTTAGCTGTTCAATTATCTTTATAATTCCACTTGTTTGAATTAAGATGGGATACATGGGCAGAAAAGCGCGTTGTTGAAGTTGAGGTAAAGTTGAAGAAATACAGTTTGAAAATTATTCAACAAAAGTAGAATTGAAAACATTTGCACAGTCATCGGTGGAAACAGGTTCACCTGATAAAGTAAACAGAGACAGTGTGGTGTTTTTATTGCCGTTAATCGCCTTCCAAAACTGTTTGACGTTGTTGCTTAGTAGCGATGGCAGGGTGATAGAAAAATAAACTGACTTTGCATCCGCCATTGCACTTTTATAAGCATTGGCAGCCTCATGATACTCGAGCCATTTAACCTCCGAAATTGTTAACTTTGCTGCACGAAATTTGCGCTTCTTTTTATTGGAAAGTCTTTTTAGAGTGTTATTAAACCAAGGGGAATTCGAAACAATTGGGATGTTACGTAGCGGTATATGTTTATTGGTTAGGAGCTCAACCTGCGTCTTAAACAATGTCCAATTTAATTCTAAAGAACGGTCAGAAAAGTGGTCTAAGTAATCGTTAAGAAAAAGGCCAAGGGCACCGTTAATAGAGTCATAGTCACCTCTACTATAGTCTCGTATTTTTTTAAGAGTTCGCTGTGCTGTTTTGGCTGGCACATCAAGTGAAAAATGTAGTAGCGAATGGTCGCCGAGAGCCGGCATGAAAGTAACAGAAGAAATAAGTTCAGGTGAAGTTGACAAAATGAGATCTAATACGTTTGCAGTTGTAGCAGTGATTCGAGTAGGAAGAGACACCAGCTGCGAAAAACTGAAGTCATCACATAACTTTATAAAATCTTCCGCATCTGATGAGAAAGGGTTAGAGAAAATATGCGGGTGAGACCATTTTATTTGAGGATAATTGAAATCACCAAGGAGGAGTATAGGAGATGAAGGAAAGCGCACTATTATTGAGTTCAAAACATCATGAAGATTCGAAACAAAAGAAGGATTAGCTGATGGCGGACGATAACACACGGCTAAGATAACTTTTTGGAAGTTCAAACACAAGCAACAGCAAACTATTTCTAAATCACTATTCAAACGCACACAGAAAGAATCAATGTGATCGGCAACTGCCAATAAAACGCCACCTCCATTGCGTGCACCCCTATCACAACGGTAGACGTTAAAACGCTTATCACAACTAAATAATTCACAATTCCGAACATTCGATGACAGCCACGTTTCGGTTAAAGCTACTACGTCAGCGCTGCAAGAATCAATAACTGAACACAATTCATCACGATGACGTAAAATACTCCTTATATTGCTAAAAAGTGCTGACACATTTTTGGAAAAAGGAATAGCACCCACGCCCCTTGCCACATGTTAAGGTCCGTTCACACTCTTGCAACCGAGTACGAGAGAGAGAGACCAGACCGGTTTTTAATCCTCTTACGACGTCTTAGAACCAGCTCCGCAGCAGCGCGCCCCGTCCTAAGAAGTCGCAAGAGGATTAAAAACCGGTCTCTGTCTCTCTCAGTCGTACTCGGTTGCAAGAGTGTGAACGAGCCTTTATGGTGAAGAAGACGCTTGATGTGTGTTACGAAGCATGTTAACGTTATCTCCTTCGCGCCTATCAGATAAGGGCGTTTGATGCAAGTTAAGGGGAGGCCTGTTGACGTTATCACCTTCACTCCTATCAGGACCAGCACCGAGATCAAACACTTCGTCAGACACTGAGTTATACATATAACACCTCTTGTTAATAAACAGTTTATTGTAGCGTAGTTGAAACACATTTTTAGAGGCTTTTCCAAACTCAGTTTTTTCCTAGCTTGGCGGGTTGCTGGCGAGAAATCTTCACAGATGTAAATGTCACTACCTTTCAACTTAAAACGCGACGAAAATACATAATTCTTGACTTTATTGGAGGAGAATTTCACTATTGTTGGTCGACAACGATTGGCACTAAAAGCACCGATGCGGTGTGAGCGCTCAATGCAGTCTGGGGGCACCTGTAACTCAAGAGAGCCAGAAGCAAGCTCGAGAACTTTTCTTTCAGTAACGGACCAAGTTTCGGACGGAGAATCCGCCAAACCATAAATAATTAGATTATCCCTACGTGATCGATCTTCAAGGTCGTTTAGACGGTCATTCAAAGTGGCGTTGTCATAATTTAATTTTTCAGCGAGACATTTCACTGTGTTGAAATCTTGGTCAACCAATTCAAGCGCAGATACTTTATTCTCGACAAGCGTAAGTCGATTACCGATGTCGTTAATTTTTCTTTCGATTGAACTCTGACTTTCTCTTATTTCTTTCACACTGTCTAGTAAACTGTTCTGCCCAACTTCAGATTTCAAAGATCGTTCATTCATATCCCTCACCAGCTGCATCAAATCCGCGAATTGTTTCGCTTGAACGTCGCTCATGGGGCCGGGATTAAGTTCAATGTCGCCCGAAAGTGCTAGTAACGATTTTACCACATCATAACACTCAATGACCGTAACACAAATAACACTTGGGCATGGAAACAGCAGAAGAACGACGTTATTCGTTCGTCTAGTATGTAACGACGGAGAGGAACCCACTTGTACAATGAAGCAGAACGGATTAGAAGACTGCATCCTCAGGCTGTTTCCATGCCCGCTGACAGAACTGGCGACGTTCCACGGTTTTGAAGCCTCGTTGATTAGTGTCGATGTCGATGGGGTAGCTTCCTTGTGCCGGGTAAAAGCATACTGCGGCCAGTACGCGAGTACGCCAAAACGTACGTCGGATTTATCTTGAAAAACTGGAAATCCTTCCGTGGCCAGCGTTGTTGTGACGATGACTTGAGAGGACGGCGATGCCCAGACAGGCGCTGAACACAGGCAAAGCAGGATTTGTACAATGAAGCAGAACGGATTAGAAGACTGCATCCTCAGGCTGTTTCCATGCCCACTGACAGAACTGGCGACGTTCCACGGTTTTGAAGCCTCGTTGATTAGTGTCGATGTCGATGGGGTAGCTTCCTTGTGCCGGGTAAAAGCATACTGCGGCCAGTACGCGAGTACGCCAAAACGTACGTCGGATTTATCTTGAAAAACTGGAAATCCTTCCGTGGCCAGCGTTGTTGTGACGATGACTTGAGAGAACGGCGATGCCCAGACAGGCGCTGAACACAGGCAAAGCAGGATCTGTACAATGAAGCAGAACGGATTAGAAGACTGCATCCTCAGGCTGTTTCCATGCCCACTGACAGAACTGGCGACGTTCCACGGTTTTGAAGCCTCGTTGATTAGTGTCGATGTCGATGGGGTAGCTTCCTTGTGCCGGGTAAAAGCATACTGCGGCCAGTACGCGAGTACGCCAAAACGTACGTCGGATTTATCTTGAAAAACTGGAAATCCTTCCGTGGCCAGCGTTGTTGTGACGATGACTTGAGAGAACGGCGATGCCCAGACAGGCGCTGAACACAGGCAAAGCAGGATCTGTACAATGAAGCAGAACGGATTAGAAGACTGCATCCTCAGGCTGTTTCCATGCCCACTGGATGCAAACTTGAGCTCAACTTAACGGCACGTCACGCAGAGCTTTTATCAAGGCGTACAAAGCTATTTTGGCCAATGCACTTTTGCAACCTCGTCGCAGCAGCGCTGAGAGGGGCAAGGCTGACCTCAGCAGATCCACGTCAAGGCTCTTTTTCAGAGCGAAAGCGTTCATTTTGATATATCTTCTTTCTATGTCGACAATCGTATGGAGAGTTTATAAAATCTGTGAATGGCTGCCATTGATAAAACCGGGCGCAAGCAACTTCGAATGTAAAGAACTCGAGCAGAGGACTGGAACTACAGATACAACGCAAAGACTGCCGGCTATAGATCTCGTCTTATGGTTTTTAACAGCAGATGAATAGAGAGGAGATGAAAGTTAAATAAATAGTACTATGCTAACTGATATAAAGGAAAATATGCAGCCTGGCTCGAGTGTGCTAACTAAAATCCCCCCCCCCCCCCCCCCCCCCCCAAACAAAAAAGAAACATGCCTCGCTTGTGGTGTTGGAACAGCGAAAGGGTAGGGACAGACATATTTGTCTAATGGGGGCATGCCACACAGTCTCCCCTCCCAACATCCACCGCTCTTTTCGGTCGCCTCGTCCCCCCCAACACAACATTTAAAGGCTAAAAAACCCTGCAGTAAAGCCAACTTTCGAAACTACCCTTTTTCCGACTCAGGTGCATGCATCTGTGTTTGTGCACTTCTACAAAAATACAACAAAAAAGGGGGAAGTTTTGCTATGCCCACAGAAAGTTAACATCATCGGGAACAATAGGAAAAAAATTAAGAAATAAAAAATGGACTTTTATAATAAAGCGGGTTCAAATTGTGGCTAAATTTACTTTTTGGCGATATATAAAAATTCATATAAAGTATTTCTTGCTAATAAATTAAACTAAAGCGGTACCAGTCGATAGGACATTGACCTACATGCGCATGTATTTAATGAGAAAAATTTATGACGAATCCTAAGGTACAAGGCTACAAATGCGTCACCAAAACGTCAAAAATGCGATGTTTGTAATTTGCTTTTTTGTTTCCGGCATGAAATGTGACAAAGCGATTTAATTTAAAGTAAAAATTAGGCCATGCATCGCAGATTTAGATAAAAAAAATGTAGTGTGCGTGTTTTCGTTTGAACATATGATTAACCACCGACAGACCTGGGTACAAATATCAAGCAGCCTGAATGTAACCATTCACCTTGCTTCACTTCAAAATGTTTGCGAAGAAAAATGATTTTTCTAAAAAAATAAATTAGAAAGGGGGTTTGCTCGTTGCGGATTTGGGGGCTATAATATATATATATTTTTTAAAGTAAATTCAAGTGCAGTATACCAATATCAAAATACGCGTGTTCAATTTCAAATGAAACCATCCCTAAAGCAAGGCATTCCTTAATTACAGAAGACTGTTTTTTTTTTTTTTTCTTTTACGAAGTTAGTTGATGAGTCCAGTTCAGGAATGGCAAGCCTCCAGGCGCCGCTAAAAGAAAAAGAAAAAAGAAGCCTTTAAAGTAAGCTGTCGTAGTAGCCGCGCCTGCCACAATCTCATTAGGCCGTCCATAACCGGCGGCGAGGAATCCTTTCAACGCCGCTGTCATGCGTCAGAAAAAGCCCTTTCGCTGCCGGTCCCAACAGCCTCCGTGTTGGCTGTCAAAGCCGCGAGGCCGCTTCTTTGACCGCTTTCATTACGTCCGTACGCGGCGGTGGCTCCGATTCGGAGCAAGAAGTATCCAACTCAATTTCCCTGTCGCCCTTTTGTATGAGTGTCCAGAATGCGGCGCGTTCTCTTTGTGTGGCTAACAAAGGGCGCCTCCGCAACGCTTTGTCTTGCGAACCGCGAAGGACTTGTGGTTCCCTTCGGGCATTCCGCTGTCCCGTTGAAATAAAGGGGGGGAAAAGGGAGATGGGGAGGGTGGCTCGCATCTCAGAGCCTGGTAATTGCTTAAATTTTCTTTTATTTCAAGACGACAGAGACTTTAGAACCTGGCATGCAACGCTGCAATGATGGGCACGAGCAGCGCCCCATCTGAAAGCCGTCTGCAGTTTCTAGCCATTTGTAGATAGCTGAAAGCTGGTTTCCAGATAAGGGTTTTAGAAACAGTTCCGTTTCCTGATTGAGGATTGCACGACGCTTGTACTCGCTATGTCATTATTTTCTGCCTCGGAGTTCATGTTGCTTTGTTCCAGAATGACAGTCCCGGCTAATATTTGGCGACCGAGTTAAAGGGGTTTGGACATGAAAATTAAACAGGTAGATTATTTTTTATATAGAATGATCATCGGTTACTTAGTATGTGTAGTGTGCACCAAGTTTTGCGATTTTTTAGATCTCAGGTAATTGCAAGAATCAATTTACGAATGTTGATCATTTTCGTTTGGCGACCAGGCAACATTGGTGAAGTTGGTTACACCATGGTGCCCATAAACAACGGGATCATCATATTCAGTTGAACGCTCTCTCATTCTATGTACACCCATCTAACACTTTACTATGGGGAACAGAGGACTCTCATAATTTGCAGTAGACGGAATGACGGCCGCGCCGAATACTCCCCTGGTGGAGCGATTTAAGGCCTGTTCACACATACAGCGGAGCGCCAAGTTAACGCCACGTGAGCGCTCCAAGGAGCGCTCATGTGGCGCTTCCTGGCGCGTGACTTAGTTCTAACACAGCGCGCGATTAGCACTTCTGTAGCGCTTTATTAGCGCTCCAGTAGCGCTTTGTTAGCGCTCCAGTAGCGCCTTGTTACCGCTCCAGTAGCGCCTTGTTAGCGCTTCAGTGCGCCGTGTTAGCGCATCAGTAGCGCTTCTTGTGCCGCGGTGCTGCGGATTAGCGCGTGCACCGCGGTTCCGGTTCCTGTGGTTGGGTGTGCATTAGAAGCACCATGGCAGACATGTGCGATGCTGAAATAGAAATGCGACAAATGCTCTTACGTACGCGATTAGTGCATATGTGTGTGGACGGCTTAACGCCCAGAAGAGCCTTCTGGGTGCGCGAAATCTTTCGCCACCGAGGTACCGACGGGTACCCGGCGAACCTTGTTCCCAAGCTGAGGGAGCAAGACAAAGAGCTTTTTTGAAGGAGATTATTTTTAACAGCGTGTCTTTGAAACCAGAATCACGCATATCGAATAGAAGGTGATGAGCTCGTACCCAATCAATTAGTCGCTCAGAGTCCATGACTCTGGATCGCCTGTCCGCGACCCTTTGCTTGGAGAGCGGCTGTTTTACTTGCTCTTCTTTCAATGCCAAAGGGAAAACAACAACAAAGGAATCGTCGTGCACGCGCTGTTCCTCTGCAGCAAGCACGGCACAAGGAGCATGAGAGCGCTAACAAAGCGCTTCTGTAGCGCTAACAGAGCGCTAACAAAGCGCTTCTCAAGCGCTAACAGAGCGCTACATCACGCGCTAGGAAGCGCCACATGAGCGCTCCTTGGAGCGCTCACGTAGCGCTAACTTAGCGCTTCGCTGTATGTGTGAACCGGCCTTTATTTGGCGACGCCCGAGCACGTGATCAGGCGACGCCTCGGAATCCGGTGTGGTTGACGGGGTCGCGGAACCGGAGACGGCTGTTGTACATTCACTCTTAGAAAAAAGGGGACCAAAAGGCGGTAACAGACCACCTTTACCACCCTCCTCGCGGCCAGGGGGGAAGCGCTCCGCTTGTTACCTCCTCAAGCGCAGCAGACACTAGGAATGCGGTGCTACAAGGTGAAGTTCGCCTCGAAGGGGCACCAAGGAGGTAAATATTACCTCCCAGAGGGTGCACTTGTTTGAGCACTGCCAAAGCCTGGGGGCTGCGATTGGCTGTGGAAAGGCGCAAACGAGTTCGCTAATTGGTCTCCTCGTATGGCACGTCATTCTTCGCGCATGCGCGGGAGAGCTCTCGCCCGGCCGACCTGAAGCGCCGGCGCCTTCCCCGCCGACGCTCCCGGTCATAACGGCATAACGGTCTTTCTTCTCGAACGTTCGAGGGAGGCGTCCCAGCGCAGGAACGTTCTTTATTGTTCTGTTCGGCTCATTCTCTTCTTACGAGGTCACTGAGAGCACTGCATTGACTTCAGTCGAAGATCCAAGTCGTGTGCACTGTATGCAGGTAAGGAAATATTCTGCGCGGGCGGCAGTTGGCGTCGCTTATGACCGCCCGGGAAGGCGACCTCCGTCTTCCTTAGACAAAGGCTTGGCGGACATGTTGGCACGTTTGAAGGCGTCGAGCGTTCGGTAAGATTAGTGTGGCGCTAACGCAGACACGGTTTAGACCATCGAAATTCATAAAGAGCAAGAACAGGAATGACTGTCGCTTGCACTAGCGCATATTTAGAAGGTTGACATACGCTAACCAGTGGCGTAACCAGCAGCTTTTCCCGGTGTATGTGTGTGCGGGTGGAGGAAGGGGGAGAGCGGCGGTTCGGCGAGCCGGGCAGCCGGGCGACAAGACGCCTTTTGAATCGGGGGTCGCCTAGGTTTAAGGCGTGAGGGGGTAGGAGGTTTTCTCTTTTTGGGGCCGTTGGTGTGTCGCGTCGGACGTTAAATTGAGGATCTAATCAAATATTTGAAATCTCATAAGGTGGTTGGTGTCTTTTTTTTTTTTCGCAGAGCAGTAGTTGATCAGGCATTCATTGGCGGCACCGGCCAACCGGCGCGATTACTTCTCAACGTCGTTGATATTTGTAAAAGTCAGGGTTGAACACTGATTTTTAATAGTAACGTTTTTGTTTGTTTTTAATTTAACGAGGTTTAATAAATAGTTTGGCAAAATGTCACGTTACCTTGAAATACCGAATATAAATGTCTGAGCTAATTATTCGTGCGCTTCACAAACATTAACAGTAGTATATTACGGAATGAGGTCATGAAGGTGTTACCGGCAGCGAGACTAGCAATTATATTGTCTTGGCATTTTCTTTGCGTGTGATCAGGCATTTCTAAAACTGATCATTCAGTAGGCGAGTTAGATATAACTCAAGTTTGCATTATTTGAAGTTGATTGAATATATTTCTTTCGTCCTGCGGCAACGTTGTAGGGTGATTTCGTCGAGGGTACTGGATGCCTGCTACCTTGGACTCATCTCGTGACAGTTCTTAACACTGTTGACTGCAGGTAAGCGTAGTTCGATATTTTATTTTGATTTTCTTGTTCCCATTTGTGCACTTGAAATGGGGCTCTTGATCTTTATGTTTATTTTGTGTGTGTGCTGTTTGTTCATTTCCGAGAGAAAATTAAGGGTATATACTTCGAGTAAATAAATTAGGGTAGGACACACAATGCGCTTGAGTGCGTCTTTTTCGGTGTTCTTTTTTGTGTTTTCGTCCTTGTGTGCTGTTCTTCTCATGCCTTAATAAAACATACATTCAATTTTAAATTTTAATCTGGCAAATTTCTTCGGCAACAAAATTTACATATTTGTCGAAGTTCAACATTCGGCAGTTAGAAATTATTCGTGCGCTTCGCAAACATTGATAGTAGTATATTACTGAATAAGGTCATTAAGTTATTGTCGGCAGAGAGACTAGCAAGTATATTGTTGTCTTGGCATTTTTCTTTTTTGCGTCTGGTCAGGCATTTTTAAAATCTGATCATTCAGTAGGCGAGTCAGATGGCTCAAGTTTGCATTATTTGAAATTGATTGAATATATTTCTTTCCTACTGCGTCAACGTTGTGGGGTGATTTCGTCGAGGGTACTGGATGCCTGCTACCTTGGACGCAACTGCAGGTAAGCGTAGTCAGATATATTATTTTGATGTTCTTGTTCCCATTTGGGCACTTGAAATGAGGTTCTTGATTTTAATATTTTCTTTGTGTGTGTGTGGTGTTCGTTCATTTTCCAGAGAAAATTGAGGGTATACTTCGAGTAAATAAATTAGGGTAAGACACACAAGGCGCTTGAGTGTGTCTTTTTTGATGTGTTCTTTTTGGGTATGTTCTTTTTCTGTATTTTCGTCCTTGTGTACTGTTCTTCTCATGTTTAAATAAAACATACATTCTATTTTAATCTGGCAGAGCACTTCGGCAAAAATATTTGTATATTTGCCGAAGTTCGGCAGTTAGGGTTGGCGGTCATGTGGGTCTGCTGTGGTGCTGGGTAGCTAATGTGGTGTAGCGCTCTGCGGTGAACGTTCTTCCTCTGTCCATGTCTTAAAGTGCACTCATGTTTTTTCACGTACACTACCAACTCGCCCAACAATCAGCGCTTGTATATACTAACCTGCTACAGTAGTTGTACCCCTTTGACTAAGATTTGTTAGTCTTCTAAGTAAATCGGGGTGACAAATTTAAACATGACCGGCGAATACAAAGTGCTCACTAATCTACGATTATTACCAGCCATGTGATAATTTTAGTAAGTGGTGGTTAGTCAACAGTTAAACTAGTCACGTCTGGTAAGTATGGTTGATGCTTTGTAATGCTAGAATCAGTGGCCCATCAAATGCTCCAAATGCGTCTTAGAAAAATCTAATATTTCTTCACAGTTTATTTAAATTGGGGATGATATGTTTCAACTTCATATCACATGATTTCCACATTTTTTTGGTTCCAGGCAGGCAGTGCAATCTACCCGGTGGCTGTCAGCTCAAGGCTAAGTAATCCCGAGGCGCCCAGCGATGTGGCAGTGGAGGGAGACCTCGAAACCGCGTCGCCTGCTGAGGCAGTCCTAGTTGCATTCTGCCTCTACTTCATCTTTGACTACGAGTACCATCACCAGTTCAGGCGCAGATTCATTGCACTAGAGTACTTGATTGATCTGAAACACTCAAATGTGGAGTCACGTGCAACGAATTGCTTTCGAACCTAAAAGAAATGCCAAAAAGTAGTTTCTTTTTTTAATGCCTTTTTATGCAGGTTTAGGAATTTTTTATGTCACTTGTTTAATGCTTTTTTTTTTGTCTGATATAAGGCAGGATGGTTTATTCTGAGAGTTACAGAAGGTCAATGATATTGCTTTAGAGTCACATTTTTGTAATTTCCGAACTCACGGCTTTTTGCTTTGTGCAATATTGGCATGCTTAATTTATTTCACTGTACTTCATACTTTGTGCCTGAAAGCATTCGAGGGTTGTGGTTCCATGTTCACACTGATTTGTGCTTGCAAGGTTTAAATACAGCTCATTAGCAGCAGGAGATACAAGCCCTTTCTTCCTTCCACATTGGAAGAGCAAATCCCGGAGTCTGCTTTCCTCTACTCCAGCGTTCTTTCCACTACTGTGGATAGGACGGGCATAGTGTACTGCTCTCCTTGAATTGCAACGCACTAGTCATTGCTAGTCGTGTATTGGTTTGTATTGCTGTTTCCAATATATGTGATAAAGAATCTATTTTATATCACAGTGCGTTTATTTTGATTCTGGTTTGTACAAGACTCAGTCATTTGAGTTTACCCCAGTGAAGCTTCGCTATTCCAAGCAGTGTTCCAAGCATTCACTGTTATTTTCCGGGTAGACACCGATTGTTTATGTACTTTTTGTGATAATTTTATTGACTGTCGCGAACTAGAGCCCCGAAAGTGTTGTTCCAGATGCCTTTATTGCGCTTAGCGGTTTCATCTTAGAACTTTTATAAGATGTATAGTCATGCCATTGATTTTTATGCCATTTTGTTTGTGACAGCCACAATAAAACATTGTCATTTACTTTCAGAACTAGGCCGTCTTCATCTATTGTAACGCCCACCATTGAAACATGTACTATCACCCCCACAGAGGGCCATAGTACCTTGTTCTGGGGGGCAAAAGTGATTCCATCAAGTGTACATTTAACCTGTATTAGGGGGTGAACTGGGCCAGTTGGTCGCTGTTATACATGATGGGAAAAACAGCTCGGAAATCGCGGACTACGAAGAACAAACACGACAGGATAGCACTGTCCTGTCGTGTTTGTTCCTCGTAGTGCGCGTTTTCTGAGCAGTTTTCCTCGTCGTGTACATTTAACCCCAAAGTGGATCATAGTTCCCCCCAAAAGGAGGTAAAAGCAGCGCCCTCAATTACGTCGTCTTACCTCTCAAAAAGGTTGAAATTACCCCCTAAAGGAGGCAAAGGCTGACCCTGAAAGGATGCACTTTTAACACCAAAAGGAACTAAGGTTACCTCCAAAAGGAGGCAATGTTGCACCCTAACCAAGGAGGTAAGTTTGCACCCTCGTTGCAGGCGGTAACGTTACCTCCAAAAGGGGTTGCCCTGTGTGCTCGTCCTTTTACCCCATCAAGGAGGGTACTACAGTACCCTTTTTTTTAAGAGTGTTGAAGCGCTCTATTCGTCGACTGATGACTTTGCCGGTGACCTTGTGAGGTCGATTTGTGAAAGACAGGACCACCGACTTGGTTGGGAACCTTCTTTTTACTGACTCAATGGCTCCCCTCGCGCGAGCCCCTGCCCTTTCATATTCTTCTTCTTTGTATACCGACAATAGTCTTATGTCAGTCTCTGTTTAGTTAGAATTATTTTACATATATCCTCCCCGCCCCCACAACGCGAGGAAAATACATTGAAGTTCAAATGGCTTCCAATGGGCACAGCAGTTGTACTGGTCTTCGTGTTACGGAACCGGATGGCAGCTTTATGGTACATGCCCTCACATTTCCATCTCTTCCAGATAATGCATCAATGACACGAACCAAGGTCCACAGATGTCTGGGGGCAATGTCGTCGTGCAGGAGTGCCACGTCTCCAATTTTCGGCGGTCGGCTGTTAAGAGGCGATGCTAGGTGTGCTGATCGAAGCTCTAGAAGGTATTCTTTCTTCCAGCGTACCCAGAAATTGTTCATGAGCTTCTGTCGATATTGCCACCGTCGTGAAAGCGTATCTCTCGATGACACGACTGGGTTGTTGTCAATCGTCTTCCGATGAGTAAGTGAGCCGGAGTTAAGGCTGTTGGTTCGCTGTTATCTGCGTGCAAGTTGGTCAAAGCTCTGGAGTTGATCGCTGCTTCGATGTTGGTCAGTACGGTAGTTAACTCTCCAAAAGACAAACTTTGTTTTCCAAGAACTTTCCTCATGCACGTTATCACCGATCGCACCATTAGGGAGTTTTCGTAGATCGTTTTCGCCGTCCCGCAAGGCCCTTCGCAACCCGCTACGATAGCGGGAACTCCACAGCCAAGGCTATCGGCGCGCAGGTGCAGTAGCAACCTCTTCGTTGCGGAACGCTTAGCGGAGGGGGCAACGCGGTCTACGAAACTCCCTATTCTTTCCCACCAGCCGCCCCACCAGGCGGCCCGCTCTACAATGAACTTCCAGGTTATTCGGTGGGTGCTGCAGAAGTCTTGGGATCCGGTACTGCGAAAGGGCTTTCAGATCCTTCGTTGTTCTTTTAAATGTTAATGCGTTGTCGCTATAAATTGTGGTCGGAATGCCTCTTCTAGCCACGAATCTCCTCAAAGCCAAGAGAAACGATGCAGTGGTCGTACAGGATACTAGCTCGAGGTGTAGTGCACGGGTAGTCGCACAAGTGAAGAGAGCAATATATGTTTTAGCTCATTGTCCCTTTGAGCTGGCGAATAACGGCCCCGCGAAGTCGACTCCTACAACCTCAAATGGGTGTCCCTCTTCCACCCTGTCCCGTGGTAGTGGAGCTACTGGAGCCGTGGCTGGCTTTGCGCTGAACCGCCGACAGGTCCGGCATTGAGCGAGGACTTCACGATTCTTCGTGCTCCTGGCAGCCAAAGTCTTTCACGTAGTTCTGTCAATGTGGCCTGCAGGCCTTCGTGTACTGTTCTAAGGTGTGTTGCAGTGACTAGCAGCTTAGTGTACGGGTGGCCTCCCGATAAAAGGATAGGGCGTCTTACGTCTTTCGTCAAGGTAGCCTGATGAAGTCTGCCTTGTATGTGCATGATTCCGGTTTCATCGAGAGACGGCTGTAGATCACTTATTTTAGATCTTGTAGCGATTCTCCCACTTTGTATTACCTCTTAATTGCATCTCCTTATCGAAGCATTCCTTTTGAGCATGTTTAATCATGAAAAGTTCCGCATCCGTAATCTCTTGTGTAGTCAATGGTAGTTCAGCTGACTCATTCTTCTGGTGGCAATTGTGCAGGAATCTTTTAATCCAAGCAGTTACCCGCAACATCTTGGTGTAGCTGCTGAACTTTTCAAGCGTCAAAAGCACAGTTTGCACACGTACAACAGTCAGCAGCGTTTCCGGTTCGCTGCTGTCTCTCCCCATCGATGTCGTCAAGGTTCTCTAAGGGTGTACTAACTGGCCAGTTTCGCTGTTCGAGGGCAAGCCATTCCGGCCCTGATCACCAAACTTGTTGAGTCCCTAGCTGCACTACAATCTTCGCTCTAGTGAGAGCGTCGGCTGGGTTTTCGTAACCTGGGCAGTGGTGCCAACTAGACGGATTACTGAGTGCCTGTGTTTCTCTCACTTTATTGCACACAAAGGGTTGCCACTCGGTTGCCAATCCCTTAATCCAGCCTAGTGTTATCGTAGAACTGTTCAGCACCACATTGTAACGGTGTGACCTAATAATGAGCTACGAAGATATGTAGCAATGCGTGCTCCCAATAGCGCTCCCATCGGTTCTAGTTGTGGAAGGGTTAGCGTCTTCAGTGGAGCAACTCTAGCCTTGGAAAATATCAGATTCACGCTGACTTCTCCTTTCCTGTTCATTGCACGGAGATATGCGCAGGTACCATACGCCAGAGGGCTAGCGTCGGTGAAGATGTGAATCTCCAGCTCGCTTTCACCTTCGACACCCAGCAGATATCTCGGCGTCGTGATTTGTGGTAAATCCGTTAAATCGGAGCACCAGGATTTTCATTCTTGCAATAGAGCCTCTGTCAGAACGTCATCCCATCCAAGTCCGCATCGCCATATACGTTGGAATAAAATTTTTACTCTTATAACATACGGCGATAGGAAACCGAGGGGATCGAAGATCCTAGACGAGGCCTTGAGTACGGAGTGCTTTGTGTTCAAATTTGTAGAAAGTATCTCCAAGAGATGATCAGCAGAAAACTTGAAGGCATCCGCATTTTTATCTCACACCAATCCCAATATCTTGGTGACCTCGGGGGACTTAGTTGGCTTATTCTCGGATGAATGATCGACGTTATCCGCTCTTTGATCAAAGAATTTCTGGAGTTGAGAAGAATTGGTGTTCCACTTTTGCAGTTACATGCCTGCTTCCCTGAGTAAAGTCAGTGCTCCGTCAGCGAGTCGCTGCGCCTCCTTAATGTTCGCTGCTCCAGTTAGCAGGTCGTCCACGTAAAAGGATAGGAGTAAAATAGTTGCGATGTCATTGTTGGGCCCACTCACGTTTTGTAGGTGGTGCTGTATCGTAGCCTAGCCCCATGTAGGAAGGGACTGGCAGTTGTTCCAAAAGAAACCCTCGTCATGCGCCACTCCTTCGTTGGGTTTGAGAGTACTTTCAAACCTAAGAAATCGGAGAGCGTCCCTGTCACGCTCCGAGATTACTATTTGTAAAAACGCTTTCTGTATGTCTGCTGTGATGGCCACCTTCTGCATTCGAAATCTAAATAGGACGGGTAAAAGCTCCGTGTTGATCGTTGGACCCTTTTCAAGGTGATCATTGAGTCATCTGGTGTTTGCTGCATGGGAAGATGCGTCGAATGCTACTCTAAGTCTAGTTGACTCCATTGCAAATTAACTCGAATCACTGCTCGATGAAGTATTTAATATACGTGCCTGTAGATTGATGCATTTTCTTCTATCTCTTCGGAGCGTCCATCTTTAAAGTAACTACGTATTGCTTTGTCATACTGGGTGATAGAGCCATCTTGTGTGAGACGGCGTACTAGACTTCGGAGTCTGGTGTTGGTAATCATGTAATTATCTCCAAGGGTCAATTTTGTCTCCTTCCATGGCAACGCGACATCGTATCGACCGTTCTTTTGTCTGATGTCTTCCTTGAATTGCTCAAACACCTTTTCTTTCTTATCCATAAGTTCATCCACGATTCCAATGCTCTCTAGTTCCCAGAAATGTTTTAACGCTGCATCATCTTCTTCGTCAGCTCCTCCCACATTCAACACGCACACCATCAAATTTGCGGTATTATTTGATAAGACACTCACTATGCTCGTCGGACCCTGAAAGGTCCATCCCAAAGTCGGTGTTGCAAGCCCAAAGGCTTGCAACACCGGGCTACTAGCCCGGTGTTGCAAGATGAGCGGCGTGTCTCGCCGGTCAACAATTTCCACATCTGGTCCGCTCCAACTAGAAGGCTTATGCCCGCTTCCACTTGAGTTGATGGAAACATCAACTTGTCGGCGATGTCTCCTGGAATAGTCTTGAGAAATGTGTGCTCTACTGGAGTTTCTATGATGTTTGGCAGATGAAAGGCACGACCACTGCTTCTAAGACATGATCTGTTGTCTTATATTCGCCCCTAATTCGGATTCTAACTACGGTGAACTTCTGCCTACACCTGTTTGAGTCACTGCAAGCAAAGGTGTTGAGTTGCATGATCCGTTCTCCGACAACCTTCCAATTAAGCTTCCTAGCCAAGTCTTCCCCGATGAAAGTCTTTTGGCTCCCTCCGTCGATAATGCCGCGGATGTAAGCTCGGTTCAGGCCGGTTACAACCCAGCTTCGGAACGTTTGTAATACAACGCTCGGAGTCTTCTGTCGTGGTACTACCTGCGGTAGTACTACGACAGAACAGGGGGATCGGCTAGCGCACACCACCTCGGAGCACGTGGAGCGAAAGCTTGCACTACAGAGCCCTAGATCCTGGGTTCAATCCCTACCCTTGCCCGTTTTCATCTGGATGAGCATCGTACAGGCGTGCGGTCGTGTACCACTACTTAGTGGTGCATGTTAAAGACCCCAGGCTAGCGGTTGTACTGCCCTGGCTAAATTTCTTATCTGCAGCGAGTGACTCGTCGCAACTTTGAAATGGCTGACCAACTACACGCTGTCTAAATATCCACACAACGCCAATTATTATTAAAGTCGTCTTCCCGCCTTTTTGTCATATGTCTTCTTCTGGTACCTGCTGGCGGCTGCCAAGCTTTGATGTGCCAGTTCACTGGTTTCTTCAAGACAATCCCGTAGGTCCAAAACGTACGAGTATGTTGTTTTTAGATATCGTCCTAATTTTTCATTCGTCCAAATTTCTTTAGTATCGTCCATGGTCCCCGAACATGTCTCCCATAGATCAATTAAAATGGGGAAAAGCCTAGGCTTGCTTTGTGGGACTTCTCGATTGGGAAACAGCAGCGGAGCGAGATACTTATCCCATGATCGGGGCTTCTCCTGGCACATCTTGCACAACATCTGCTTCAAAGCACCGTTGTACCACTCCACCGGTACGGAGTCGTCAGCAGCTGCTAAATGGACATCAGTGGAGTGAGCTCCTGCATGATCCGCGATGTGAAGCTTGTCCCGCGATCAGACAAAATCTGTCTGGGGAGGCACACCTGCGAAAAGATCTCCAATAGGTCTTCCGCTACTGTGTGAGAGTCGCAGGATGACAGCGCAACCGCATCAGGGTATCTCGTCGCGAAATCTGCCATAGTTAGAATATAGCGGTTCTTATTTTCGGAGCTCGTAGGAAGGGGACCTACCAGGTTTATGGCCACCCTTTCAAATGGAATATCAATATTTGGCGTTCGGCTTAAGGGCGCCCTCTTGACCATCTCCTTAGGAGTGGCCCTCTGACGTGCATCACATGATTTCACTTATTTTTTAATGTCGGCCTGCACTCTTGGCCAACATAATTCCTCTAGTACCCTGTCAGTGGTACGTTTCATTCCCTGGTGACCAGCCATTACACTGTCATGTGATACCTCCACGACGTACGTTCTCGGGGCGGCTGCAACCACTACTTGCTTAAATACTTTACCTTCTTTCTGTTCATAACATAAGAAGGTAAAGTATTTAAGCACCCTTGGACATATAAAAGCTGTATGTCAATCCATCCTGAGCGCGGTGTATCTATCCGATTTTTGTTTCGACAGTTCTCCAACGTGCCGTCGCATCGTTGATATTCCTTTAGGAGTTCGGTGGTGATTTCCCCCCTTTTCACTTCCATAGAGATGCCCTTTTCCTTCGAGGACTTCAGTTGATTTGCCGCTGACACGTCAGTCGTTGCTGCAGTGTCTATCGAGGCATCTTCATTCTCATGTTCTTGTGAGGCTTGCTGCACCATTTTGATTTAAAAGGTTAAAAAGCGCAACACAACAAGGACAATAAAGACACGAAGACGACAGGACGGGCGCTAACTCACAACTGATTTTATTAGAAACAACACTGTCACTTTTATACACAAGATCGTATGCCAAACCCACACTGCAACCAATCACCACTCTCACAAGCAGCTATCTAGAAACATTACTTCTTTCTGAAGTAAAAAGAGAGAAGGCGTGCTAACGCATTTGTCATCTCATCTTTCTTTTTATATAAAACGCCTCTATAATCTCTCTCTCGGTCTTATCTTTGCGTTAGCACGCCTTCTCTCTTTTTGCTTCAGAAAGAAGTAATGTTTCTTAGATAGCTGCTTGTGAGAGTGGTGATTGTTTGCAGTGTGGGTTTGGCATACGATCTTGTGTATAAAAGTGACAGTGTTGTTTCTAATAAAATCAGTTGTGAGTTAGCGCCCGTCCTGTCGTCTTCGTGTCTTTATTGTCCTTGTTGTGTTGCGCTTTTTAACCTTTTAAATCAGTATGAACCAACTCGCCCAAACACAAGTTTTAATGCACCATTTTGTTTTTCCATTCGAAGTCAGGCTCATCGATACCTCGTGCACCCTGAATATTCTCAACAATCACATCATACAGAGGTTTGTCCATGCACTTTACGATCAATTCTCCAACAAAGCATGAAAAGCGCAGCTTTACTTTTGCCTCGGGCAGCTGCAAGCATGTACCATCTACGAGAAAAACCTTGTCTGTCGTTCCCGTGAGACACGAGTCTTTTACCATGTCGCGTTGAACTATCACTGTATTGCTACCCGTGTCACGTAGCACGCTGACTGGTTGTAAATGAGCAACCCCCGTAAAACAGGCATCTTATGTACGTCGAATACCTCGTTCTTCTTGTGAACCACGTCCACTACACCTGTCTCACAATCCTTTGTGAATACAAGATCTCATCCCTCTACAAAGCTTCAAAGCGGAGTTTGTGTGCTTTCTACTGGTTCTGGCTCCACCATACACAGGATTCGCGAATTTTTTTCTTTCGTTGGGGCAATATTTTAAATCACGCCCTTTTCTTTGAAAAAAAAAAAAAACAAAAAACGAACAGGATGGAATTTTTTGCTTGAAACTACTTCGGCACTTTCGTGCTTTGTGACGAAGCTTGCCACAGAAGAAACATTGAGGTTTCGCAAACACCGGCGCATCGAGGTTAGCTTTATAGGTTGACGTGGCTCTTGTGCCGTCTCTAAAGGAAAAGGTTCTTTTGTTATTGCGCCTCTAGAAATCGATCGGCGGCCTCAACCATTCATGCTAGCGCCTAACGCCTAAAAAAAAAAAAATAGGCAAGTTTTGTGTGGCACTGAGACAGGAAGTGTTCTTCTAGAATCTCAACTCTCAGCGCTTCGTACGTTGAAGGTGTCTCCCCTGCCTCAATCAACCTATCAAAGTAGTATTGAAGCCGGGCGATGTCCTGGCTAGCTGTCTCCCGTTCTTCGAGTTTCGATTTTCCGAGTTTCTCTCGATACCCCTCAGTTGTAAATCCGTATCTATCCAGGAGACCTCGTTTGGTCGCCTCATAACTCGTAGAATCCCGAGATGATAGTCTGTCGTAGGCTTTCAACGCCTCTCCCGTCAGGCTCATGCTTAGAGCGGTAGCCCATTTAGGTTCTGGCCAGTCTTCCCACTTAGCAATGCATTCAAAACGCTTCAAGTAGGCGTCCAAATCGTCTCGCCTTTCATCGAACGGGGGGATAAATTTCCGGGGACAGAGGTGACTGGAATTTTTTCTTTCGTTACTGCTCCCCTCTGTTGTGATCTCGGCAGTAGTTGTCGCTCCTGTCTCAGCTAGCCTTATGCTTAACTGTAATGTCCGTTCTTCTATTTCAGCCTTCTGTCGGGTTGCGATTCTGTCCGCAGCCCTTTCCTCCCTCTCCCGCGCCTTCCCTTCGCGTTCGTAGGCAACTTTCTCTTCCTCCATGCTTTAAGCTCAACACCTTGTAGGCCTAGCCGCTTGCCTAGCTCTATAATTTATTTCAGACCCATAGTGTAGTAATTATCTCCGAACGATCCAATGTGTCTTCCATCCTGTCGCGGACGCCAAATTGTGATGTTGATGGCACCGTTCGTCTGTTTAAGGTGTTAATAAAAATACGGAAGACACATGATGCGCATGGAATATTTCACTACTGCCATATAGATATCAGAAAGAAAAAAACAAATATTTACACTGCGGCTATTTTAGAGGATGTTATTCTACGAGTTGTCTTTCTCACAGTTTTGTTCTAATCACATTGAGGGGTGGCGCTGAAAGAGGATGGTGGAGGGTTCGTCGTTCATGGGCTCGGCGGCAGTTCTTGTGTGCCTGGAGCGTCTGGTTCCCGGAGATGTCAATGAACCCACTCGCTGCAGTTGTCCTCAGCGCTTCACGTAGTCCATTCGGCCTCAGGCAGGTCGGCGCCTTGACCACGAGAGGAGGCGGGGACAGAGTCGGGCCTCTGAGTTTTAGATACGCACCAGAGTATTACTTTTTTAGGTTTACTATGAAGATGTAATAATGGTCGTACAGAACTTGGATTTATAGCGAGTTCGGTTTATGTAACTAGATTTAAATTTACAATATTTACAAATGGTTGTTAGTTGCCATGCAGAATCCGGCCATCTTAGAACGTCCGTGCACCACGTCACCCCGAATCTCAGTGTCTCGTGGCACCCGTCACGAAGCGCGTGACGCCGAAACACACCGTTCTCGCTATTCCTGTTGTCCTTGTAGCTCAGGGCCACAAGTGCCCGCCCCCCCCCCCCCCCCCCCCCCCCCCCCCGCCCCTTGGACAAGTGGCTGTGGCCACTTGAGTGGAGTTTGTTTGGTGCTCTGCGGGTATTGGTGTGTTATCCTGATGCTTGGACGTTGGTGAATCGAAGGGGGAGAAGAAAGCCGGTTTGAGTCTGTGAATTGTGACGGTTTCGCGTTTACCTCGAAGCAACAGGGTATAGTATTTTGGTGATTTTTCCAGGACAGGAAATGGTCCATCGTAAAGGTTTTGCAGAGGCTTCCGCGGTGCATCCTTCCTGACGAAAACGTGTAGCCTCAGCCAGTGCAGGATGTTGGAAAACCTTCGGTTGCGTTTGTTGGCGTGATGGAACTGGGTGAAGCGTTGCCAATGGTTGCCTTAACTTGTGGACATAGGATGCGGGATCCACGCTGTCTGATATGGTAGGCGGCTCGATCATGTCCGCAGGTAGGCGTAGCGGAGCACCGTAGACGAGCTTAGCCACCGTACCCCCTAGGTCAGGTTTGAGCGTTGAACGCAACCCAAGCAGCACAATGGGCAAGTTGTCGACCCAGGCATCGGGAGACGACTGCGTGCGAAGTGCTGATTTTAGTTGCCTATGGAGGCTTTCAACGAGGCCATTTGCTGCAGGATGGTAAGCTGTTGTGCGCGTACGGGAGCAGCCGAGAGGGGACGTGATTTGACGAAATAGAGCGGACTCAAATTGGCGTCCTGGTCGTCACCGTCGAAGGTACTCCGAAACGGCTTACCCAGGTAAATAGAAAAGCTCTGGCGACCGTCTCGGCCGTTATCAGTAGAGTCGATTGCTGGGCTAGTTGGTTTTGGAATTTGGAATACATTTTAGCGCTCAAAAAACAGGGACAAAGAGGCGAGAAACAGACAGCACAGTTCTCGAGCGGGTAAACTTCAAGTCATCGGGAGAAACGGTCGACGCACGTCAATAAATAGGTGAAACCGCGTGATGGGGGCAAGGGTCCGACGATGTCCACGTGCACCTGCTCAAAACGTAGTGACGGAAGTGGAAACGTTCCGAGCGGTGTTCGTGCACTTTGCAACGTTGGCAGGCAAGACAGGAACGTACCCATTGACGAACGTCGGCCTAGACTTTGGGCCAGACAAAACGGTTCGTAATCAGTTCCTGCGTTGCACGGCGGCTTTCCCGCCCGGTCCTCCCCATATGCCAGTGCGACCCAGTGAACCTCCACCCAAAGTGAACTGGGACTTAGTCCAGACCTTGTTTGGCTACGCGCCCCCTTTTGACCCGGCGGCACTGAACTTCTTTGCCCGTGCTAACTCTGTGTTCAATGCTCGCCCGCCTCCCTCCTCCCAGCTAGCGCCCCTGCGGGACGCAGTTCAGTCCATGCTCGCGGCCGGCATATTAGAGCCCACAGTGCGAGGCGCGTACTTGTCCCCCATACAACTTGTTCCCAAGTCAGCGACCGCATCACGTTTTGTGCTCGACTGTTCACACCCCACACCACATCTTCCTAGCCCTAAGTTTTTGTTGCCGCCCTTGCCTAAGGCAATCCAGATGTGTCCCTTACCACGTGTCCCCTTTTTTACGAAGGTACACCTTCGAGACGCCTTTTACCATTTCGGACTTCACCCCCGAGCAAGGTCGTTGACTTGCTTCCGTCTCGATGGACAATATTTCCAGTATACAGTCCTCCCTTCTGGCATACGCCAGCACTCCTTTTCATGCAAAGCCTAGCAACGGCCTTGGCAAGAGAGGCTCGCGCACGCGGTCTCTGGGCCTGGGCACATCTGCATAACCTACATTTTGCTCACTCGTTGTTCCATTTTCTTGAAGCTCAAACCCAACGTTTCCTTGAGGACCTTGCCCTGTGCGGTTTTCGAATAAACCCCGCCGACTCCCAGTTTCGACCAGTCCAGTCCATTGTTTTTTGGGGATTTTTTTTTTTTTGACGGTTCCAGG
Organism: Ixodes scapularis; assembly: GCF_016920785.2. Taxonomy (NCBI): domain Eukaryota; kingdom Metazoa; phylum Arthropoda; class Arachnida; order Ixodida; family Ixodidae; genus Ixodes; species Ixodes scapularis. The sequence continues at coordinate 151,296,030 of NW_024609868.1, forward strand.
GAACTTATTTTGCATCCCTTCGCGGTACCGGGATCTCGACAAGACACTTGAGGTCCTCAGGACCCCCCAGTCCCTGAACACTTACCAACGCCTCGCCGGCCTATGGACGTTTTATTTTTCTCTCTTTGGCAATCATTTTCATGCCCTCCGTCCACTCCATGTAGCAGCGGCCACCGGCCGCCCAGTCTCGCCAGACTGGATTGAACTTTTTTCTTTTATCCTTGTGCATCTACCGGCTTCAATGCCTTTTATTCCCCCCACCGTCATCCACGAAGTCTACGCGGATGCAAGCGGGCCGGCTTGGACTGTGCCTGCCAGCAGGCAACATCGCCATCCTCACAGATACTCCAAAGGGCATCTACCGCCGCGAGTTGTGGGCAGTCCTGTGTGCCATGCTTCTGTCCCCACCAAGAAAACTCGTCCGTTGTGACAATCAAGCAGTTGTGGCAGCTCTCACGTACGGCCATGGCCGTTCGTTTTCTGTTGTAGAGGCCCTAGTGGCCACACTTCTTGCTAATAAACGATCCTGGATTCAGTGGATCCCCACTGACTGGAACCCCGCAGACGGTCCCTCTCGACTCCACCGTACTCTTTCCCGTGGGTCGAGAGGGGACCGCCGCTTGGGGGCTTGCCCTATATAAAAGCAGCCCTTTGGCGACGGAATTCAGTCCGTGGAGCGCCATCACCCAGGGAACAGGGTTTTAACCCTGTTCCCTGGGTGAGTTGATGGCAAAGCGAGTGTAGCGACGTGAACACAGCACGACGTAAGTTTTCTGGGACGTAAGGTTGTGGGGTTCCCGTGGACTTGTCGCAGACGAAGGCGACACCATGATCTGGGAAAAATACATCCTCAAATATCAGTGAAGTGTCGGCTTCGCGAATGGATGGAAGCTCGTCGTCATCTGTTTGGGCCTCTGCAAGCTCAGAATAGGTAAACTGCGTCTTCTCTGTAGCAATAGCGTTGAGGTCCAAACGAGACAGTGTATCGGCAGCAGTGTTGTGCTCTTCTTTCACGTGGCGCAAGTCGGTGGTGAACTCTATGATAGAAGAGATATGACGGCACTCTCGCTGGGAGTGGTTCTGACTGGGCGACTGAATAGCATGAACGAGCGGCTTGTGATCTGTCGCGATGAAAAAATTGCGTCCATCTAGGAAATGTCGGAAATGCTTTACAGCCAAGTAGGTAGCCAGCAATTCTCTACCAAAGGTGATGTAACGTTTTTCAGTGTCTTGCAGCATTCGTGAGAAGAAAGAGATGGGAGACCAAATGCTGTCGATCTTCTGCTACAAGATGGCGCCAACAGTAGCGCTGGAAGCGTTGACCATCAGGCAAGTCAGTGCTTCAGGTGAAGATGTATAAGCAAGGTGGCGTCCGCGAGTTCTTTCTTGACCTTCTTGAAAGCAAGTGCTGCCTCAGGGGGCCAAGCCAGCGGTGACTTCTCTGCGGTGGAACTGCAGAGTAGGGCTTTTAAGGGGTGTAGCAACACTGCACACTGCGGTACAAAACGCCTGTAAAAATTGACAAGGCTAAGAAATCGTGGTAGAGTGCCCTTTGTTGTTGGAGGTGGACAGCCCAAAATAGCCTGAACTTTTTCTGGAAGCGGTTTGATTCCTTGACTGTTGATTTCATGGCCAAGAATTGCAAGTTGGGTCGCGCCGAACTGGCACTTGTCCGTGTTGATTACGATTCCATGATCGTGGAGCCTACCGAAGACTTGCTCCAAGTGGACCTTGTGCTCATCCGGGTTCACACTGGCAATGAGGAGGTCGTCCAGGCAAGCAAAGCAGAAGGGGAGACCACGGATGACTTCGTCGGTGAAACGTTGAAACGTTTGGGCCGCATTACGAAGCCCAAATGGCATCCGAACGTATTCAGAGGCCAAAATGTGTTGTTATCACGGTCTTCGGTATGTCCGATAGCTCAACAGGGATCTGATGGTATGCCTTGATGAGGTCGATTTTGGAATAGATTCTCGGGCCCGTCAGAAGCGATGTACAGTCGGGAGCAAAAGTTTGCGGGGCAGGGGAGCGCGTGCCGAAATAGAGTGCCTCAATGTTGCTGGCTGCCTCCGTCCCAGAGTGGAGACAACTCTGTCGTCTGCTAGCGGAGCCTCCATATTGCCGCCTTCTTCGCCCGTCGAGTCTATGCGGAACAAGGCTTATGCTGCCGTTTATGAGCTCCCTACGTGGTTAGTGAGCATTCTCACCTGTGAAATGAAGCGTAACCACTTCAAGACACGTAACGTCACGTGTTTAGTCAAGTATGCGTTTGATTTCCCATTTAAAATTACGATTTAGCCCGCATATAACGCAAATGTGCTCGCGAAAGTTCCGCCGGCTGCCGCTGGAATTCTGGTCCAGTTCTTAGAGATGGTCGATCTAGGCCAGAACCTTTGATACCGACTATGTTCGTTATCATCTGCTCCAATACCTACCCGTGTTTGGCCTTGCATTGAATGAAGAAAATGAAAGCGATCAACGAGCGAGGCGCAGATATGAGCATATACGTTCTGCTTTCTATCGCCTCTTATTCGCCGATAGTATCGTGATAAGTTCTGGATTAGCATTCAGAGCTTCTGAAATAAGAACTCCACAATAAGAGACATCCCATCAGGACCTGTTGAGGTTTTTTGTTTGTTTTTTAATCGGAAGGAGCCAAATTTAGAAACCGAAACTATGCCAATATCGCTGGAATTCTGCGTGCACTTGGACGCGCTGTGCCTCCAAGAGCTATGAAACTGATATGGGTCATTTGATGCAAGAAAAACCACCGAACAGGCGGCCGCCGTACAGGGTTTAAAGGTAATTTGACAAGCAAACATTTTCGTTTTTTCCATGACTCGTTAGAATTTTAAAGTTCTCACCTGTTGGTGCAGCTGTTCTAAAAACCTTACAACTTACATTAAAAAAAAAAGTTGCTTGCCTATTTTGTGTGCGCTGGTGCCCTGTAGGCACCAGCGCACACACAGAAGTACACGCAGAAATCCTGACAGATTCAAGTTTTTTTTCCCTATATTCCTCTAAACGGCCGCAGTAGCTATCTATAAATTTTGTTTGCTGGCCTGTTTTCTCAAAAAAACCTTCCGCAGACAGAAATCAGAATATTTTATTTGTTACAATTACAATAGTTTTGCTCACCTGTTTCCTTAAAATGCACTGATGCCGACAGAAATCAATAGATGTACGTTTAGTTTACAAATATCTGTAGGTAAGTACATGTTATATTAGATACGTTTATTGTATTGAGCACCTAAATAAGAAAAAGCATTGCAATTAACATACATGCTCCCCTGTTCTCAAATGGAAAGTAATTCTTTACCACAGTGTATCAGCACCTGCAACAGGGTTGTATTGAACATTTTACAACATGCAAAAGTCTTACAAAGCAAGTTTAAAGTGGAGAGGATGGAGATCGTTATGGGATGGGGGGGGGGGGGGTGTACTTAGTACAGGGTTCATTACAACACCTGTTTACTTGACATTTTAAGGGCAAAGATATCGGCAGTAACTAAAATTTAGAGTATTGTTTAGACATGGGTAAGATTTGAGGATGAAGACCCGAGACTAAGGAAATGGAATTAAAAAAGGCAGAGAACGTAGCGATCTAAAAAAAAACACCAGGATTTATTCGACACAGCAGCTTGATATATACAAAAAAGCAGGACTCACAGATGCCTGTAGGGGAAAACCCAGAAATAAACACACACTAAATCCAAAAGAATCAATCACACACAACCCAACACAGATTCCACAAAGAAAGTGATAATACACCTAAGCGAACAAACTTATAATAGAAAAAAATATATAAAACAATTTCTGGGTATATAAAAAAAAAAAAAAAAAGGGACACATAGAGGCCTGGATAGGAATCCACAGATATAAAATCTACATAAAATTAAAAAAAAAACAATGATCAGACACACACTTTCCACAAGAAAAGTGGCAACATACAAACCAACTTACTGAAACATGCCGCTCCTCCGCCACGATCAGCGGAAGTTATTTGCGTAGCTTTACTACAGAACCAAGTCGAAGAAGCCTTCATCTGAAATAATTTATCAGGACCTGAAATACTCCTTTCCAGCAATCGACTGTGCGGCAAAAGACCCGGCGATTGCAAGGAAACAGAAGTTGGTACTCACGCTTTACACAGACGACGAACGGCTCGGCTCCCAGTCGTCGAGCTTTATCTTTATCTGTACGAGCCACAGACTCCTCCGTTTGGCGTTTGTTGGGACGCCGTACACCTTCCACCCTTCCTCGAGTGATTCGAACACTGCGGCAAGCAGCAACCCGGCATTTACAAAAAAAAAACAAAAAAACAAGCCAGTTCAGCGATCCCACGTATGCATCGGCAGCCGATCGGGGAGGCAAAATGGCGGCGGCGGCCGGGAGCGAGAGGGGGAAAACAAGAAAAGGCGGCACTTGCCCTCCCAAAGGATGTCCCCACTCTAGCAAGGCGCAGCCGGCAAGCAACATTGAGGCACTCTATGCCGAAATAGAGTTCCTGTATAGGCTCCCGTAGGTAGCATATACAGGAACTCTATGCCGAAATGCATCGCCGCGCCGTCCGACGGCGCGCCGATGCACTATGGAGCCGCGCTTTGCGCATGCGCGCCTTTCGTGCTCGCTGTCATGTCTCTTTCGCTCGGTTCGCTCCGACGCACTTCTGATAACAGGACTCAGCGCCAGGGGCGCGAGTTAGCGCTTCACTGGCTGTCATGCTGCGCGCCTGCTTCAGCCGCCGTGCTTTGTGACGGAGCTCGCGTGGGGGGGAGGGGGGGGGGGTAATTAGGCGCTTCGTCACCCAGCGCGGCTGCTGGGCAGCTGAAGACGACGCGAAGCATGACAGCCACTTAAACGTCAACTTGCGCCCCTGGCGCCGACTCTGGTTATCAGAAGTGAGTCGGATAGAGACGAGCGAAAGAGACATGACTGCCAGCATGAAGGGCGCGCATGCGCAAAGCGTGGCTTTTTAATGCGGTGGCGCGCCGTTGCACGGCGCGGCGATGCCTTTCGGCACGCGCTCCCGTGCCCCGCAAACTTTTGCTCCCGACTGTACAGTCCTGGACATTTGTGATGGGATAACGATCCGGCACCGTTGCGGCGTTGAGGGCGCGGTAGTCGCCACAGGGGCGCCAGTCGCCAGACTTTTTGGGCGCCATGTAAAGGGCGGATGACCAGGGACTGGATGAGGGTCGCACAATACCTAGTATTGTGCGTCCCGCCAGGAAACTTTTTTTTTTTATGACAGCGCAGTTCCAACTAAAGGAGAAATATAAAATACAGATTATTCGGGACCATCCTGGTAGAAGGGCAAATACTTCATAATCAATCCTTTTTAAGAAAACCGATCTAAAAGTGGCGTATGGTTCGACCGTTTTATGTATTCGTTCATCTCTTGAAATTGGGGCACGCGCGCCTCGCCAGGGACGTTTTTGAGCGAAACCCAGTTCCAATCTAAAAGATGAATATAAAATGCAGATCCTTCGAGCCTATCTTGGTACCATGGCAAATGCTCCAAAATGAATCTTTTTTAAAGAAAACCGGTTGAAAAGTGAGGTAAGGTTCGGCCGTTTTCACTTATTCGTTCATCTTTTGAAGTTGGGGCACGCGCGCCTCACCAGGGGACTTTTCCTGGACAACCCAGTTCCAAAATAAAGGCAGAATATTAAATGCAGAGCATTTGAGCCAATCCTGTACTATGGCAAATACTCCAAAATTAATCTCTTAAAAAAAAAAAAATCTGTCTCAAAGTGGGGATGTTTCGGCTGCTTTTAGGTATTTAGTCATCTTTTGAAATTGGGGCACACGCGTCTCGCCAGAGAACTTTTTGAGGGCAACCCAGTTCCAAACTAAAGGCGAAAATAAAATGCAGAAGCTTTGAGCGCATGCTGGTACTATGGAAAGTAATCCAAATTGAATACTGTTTGGGAAAACCGGTCTCCAATTGGGGGTTTGGTTCGCCTGCTTTTACGCATTCCTTCATCTTTTTAAATTAGGGCACACGCGCCTCGCCAGGAAACTTTATTAGGACAGCGCAGTTTCCAACTGAGGATGATGGAATATAAAATGCAGATCTCTCAAGCTCATCTTGGTACTATGGCAGATACTCCAAAATGAATCCTTTGCTTGAGAAAATCGGTCTCTATGTGGGGATAGTTCGGCCGTTTTGACGCATTCGTTTTTGTTTTGTTTTTTTTAATTCGGGCGCCCGCGTTTTATTAGGAAATTACTGAGGCCGTCCGAGAACTTAACTGGTGGTGAAATAAAAAATTTAGGGCCCTCGTGTATAAGCTGCTGCTATGGCGAATTCTCTAAAATGAGCCATCTTTGTGGAAAAAACTCGTCGCGAAGGGGACATGGTTCGAATATTTTCTGGCGTTCGTTCATCATTTCAAAATCGGGCATCCGCGCCTCATCCAGGAACATTTCAAGGTTGGCCGAATTATTAATTTGTGAGAAATTACAAACTTTAAGGCCTCTGAATAGACGCCGGTGCTATTGCAAAATCTTGGGTACCAGCCCTGTTCGAAGAATGTGACACGAAGTCGAATATTTTAATACGCCCTTGTTCCATTTTTTTAGGTTGTTGTTTGTGTGCAGGGCGATTGGAATCATTAATTCAATGTAAACATTTAGTACGTGGCTACATAATATTTTGACATGGAAATGTCAAGTTTCCAATAACAATCATTTTCTCATAAATTGTTTATTCACCGCAGTGCTCAGTTACAGTAAAAATCACCATTATAATCACGTGACGTTAATAATTTGTGAGAATATTTTGAAACTTTCTTTTACTGATTTTATATTGCTGTTATGCAAAACTGATGTTTTTGTTTGCTAGTTTATTGATATCAGTAGTATAATATTGGAAATGATCGTGAACGTCTAAACGACAATTAATGTACCTTATTTGGCAAAAATAATTTCAGGAACCCAAGAAGCTAATTTTGAGAAAAAACAAAATGTACCCAGCGCATTATCGATCTTTCTGGATTAGTGCAGTCGATTGGAAAATCTTGCATTTCGCTGTATCTTTAAATTGTGCTCGTTTGAACATCGCTGTTCTTCTAAAATGTGTGTGAGGTGACTCCGAATTATATTTTTTCTACAGATGTAATACACATCTTAGACACTACAGAATTTGCCAAAATATTGGGAGGGATCCTATCTAATTTATACAATCAAAACTAGTTGTTTATACCCAAGAGCAAACTGTACACTGCGATTAACTTGGATACTATCCGTAGTGGCACTACATCAAAAAGTGTATTCGACTAAAAAACCTGTATTTACACCTTAACTTTTTTCAAATTTGGGACAACAATAACCGTTTAAGGTAGAATGGAGTAGTAGCATGGCAAATTGTTCAAAGCGTAACGTTTTGAAGTTATATGGTCATATTTCCATATTAAATACATAGGTTTTGATGAGAGCGCTGCCTTAACCCGCTGAAAATTGCCGCAAGCGTACGATGGCACAAATTTCTGGGGATGGTTAGGGAGGATTTCATCGATTATTTCTGTTATCATTTGGCGTATTTCGTGGCGAGAGATGGGCAGAGTTTACGGTGGGCGGGTTCGCTAGGATGGTATAATTGTAGTGTGGGGTTTTCGACGATAGGAGTTAGGGATGTGGGAGCTGTACCGCTCGCCTGGTTGGGGGCTTGGGGACCGCCTGCTCTTTAAGGAGCTGTGCAACGATTTTAACGTCGAACGAAATTGCATCTTCTACTTTTGACACTGTTTATCCTGTCACATAGGAAAGAAAACAGATCTCCTTTCTTCGAAATGTTGCGGTTCCGCCTTATAATCGCGAGGCGAAAATTGGGATATTTCCCGACCTGCAGCCGCGAGCGGCGGCCATGAGAACCACGCGCCGTGACGCCAGTGGGGGACTTGTAAAAATATAGCAAATTATGCAAATACCTGCTCGATAAAAGGTTATTTTTCTATAAATCTTGTCGTTCCAACATAAATATGAATGCGTAAAAAACATTGTTTAAGGTTTTTACGCATTCATATGCGCACTCGACAAAACTTTTACGGTAGGGAGTTTTCGTGGCGTCATCTATCCGAGGTCAACAAAACCGCCAGCTCTATCTGCTACTGCGAACAACCGCCAGGAGCCGGAGGGGGACAAGAGTAGAGCCGGACGGCCATGGCCGCATCCGGAAGAGACTTTCCTCCTTTCGCAATGTCGATCTATTTATTTATTTATTTACAATACCCTCAGGGCCATAAGGCGTTAGAGAGGGGAGTGGGTGTTAAGTACAATGTTTGATACTAAAGTCAAATTTCGGGGTTTTACGTGCCAAACCTACGACGGGCATCTGGCACGCTCCAGCGGAGGACTGAGGATTAATTTGGACCACCTGGGGATCTTTTGACGTGCAACCGAAAGCTCGGTTACACGGCGCCTCCTCCGCAATAAGCCTCCGTCAGATTGCGGGCACCTCGGCCGGGATTCGAACCCGCCACATGGGGATCCGTAGGCCAGCGCTCTCGCCTCGTAGCCACCGAATGTTTGATACGGCTCCTCGGAATCTGATGGGGCCCTGGATGGTGACGATGTCTTCGGGAAGGTAATTCCAGTCCACAATTGCATCAGGAAGAGGGGCATGCTGATGTGCTGTGGAAAAACACTTTGGCCGGGCTATTTTATTGCAATTATCGAGTCTGGGGGAAAGATAAGCCGGTGTGGAAAGAAGACTGATTAGAAGTGGCGAATTAAAAACTTTATGCAGAAGGCAGAGACGGACTATTTTTCGACGGGTGAAAAGCAATGGGAGGGAGATATTTGATTTAATGAGGGACACAGTGGAAAAACTGGAGTAATCGGAGTATATAAAGCGCGCAGCACGGTTTTGAACAGATTCAATGTAGTCTGTTAATGTAGCATGATGAGGGTGCCAGATTGAAGATGTGTATTTTAATTTAGACCGGGCTAGGGCAAGAGAGAGGAGCCGTTTTAGTTGAGAAGGGGCGGATTTGAAATTTGGGACGAAGGAAACCCAAGTTTTTGTTAGCGGAACTCACAACTGAATTAATATAGTTTTCCCAGGATAGGTTTCAAGTTAGAAGAACACCGAGGTATTTATACACATCCGTGGGTTGAAGAGGGATGCCATTCAGAAAATGAACAGGAGAGGTTTGGAAAGAGGAACGAGAGAAGCGCATGCATTTACATTTACCGATGTTATTAAGCGTCATCTGCCAGTTAGTACACCAGCTCTGAACTACGCCGAGGTCATTTTGTAGGGTTAAAGAGTCACGTGGGGATGTTATTCTCCGGTAAAGGACACAGTCGTCAGCAAATAGGCACATGGGTGAAGATACCTGAAGAGGAAGATCGTTGATTTAGATGAGGAAAAGTAACGGACCAAGCACCGTTCCCTGAGGCGCGCCAGATGTTACGGGGGCTAAAGTAGATGAACAATCATTAACATAAACAAACTGATGACGCTGAAAGAGAAAAGAATCAATCCATGAGAGAACATTATTATCGAGGTTTAATGAGGATAGTTTTAGATGCAGTCTGTTATGCGGAACTTTGTCAAATGCTTTAGCGAAGTCGAGAAATACACCGTCAGCGGGGAAGCCAGAGTCAAGGTTTGCGAACAGGTCGTCGGTTAAGCAGAGAAGTTGGGTTTCGCAGGAGTAGTTTCTACGGAAGTCGTGCTGCGCTTTGTTAGAAAAAGAGAATCAAGGTGGATAGATAGTTGCTTGTGGATTGCGTGCTCGAATATTTGAGAAGGTATAGAAGTTAGAGATATTGGCCTATAGTTTAAAGGAGAAGATTTATCACCGCTTTTGTGGACCGGAATTACCTTGCCGGTTCTCCAATCCTCAGGAACCGCCGCCGTATCTACTGATTGCTGAACATTTTTGGTTAGAAATAGGCTTGAGGAATATTTTGTGCTTTGCAAAACCTTAGAATTTATGCCGTCGACACCACAGTGTGAGGACATTTTAGCGACTTAATAATATTAACACTACCTTCGAAATCAATACAGATTGGATCCATAGGTAGAACATTGGTAGTAATAGGGAGTTTTAATAGATCGTTCCGATACCTCCGATAGCCCCGATAACGATACTATGCATGCACAAGGGAGGCGGCGGCGAAGTATCGGGATATCGTTATCGGAGTCATGGGAACGATCTACTAAAACTCTCTAATAGGTAAGGACAGTGTTAAGGGACTGTGGGCGGTAAATTGAAAGAAAATAAATGATTAAGAACTGTGACACACTGATTACTCTCGATAATGTTCGCAGAATCATTAATAAGCGCTAGCGGGGAGTATGGTGCACGATTAATAATATTCCAAATTTGGCAGGGGTTGTTTAGTAGCATAGATGGAAGGGTTTTCTGGTAGAATATACGCTTCTGCTGCTCTAACATAATTTTATAATCAGTGGCACATTCATTATATCTAGACCATGGATAAAGCAGTGTCTTGTCTTTTGGCTACTCGAAAAAGTCGTTTTTCCTTATTGTTAAGGGTTTTCAGTGAGCGAAAATACCAAGGGTTAGAAGACCGGGAACTGATGTTAATAGTTGGAACACGAGCTTCAATGAGTTGCAGTAATTTGTTTTTTAAACGCACAGATTTTCATTTATATTTCAATCATCAAAACCCTCCAGGAAGACTGAGAAGTAGCTCGAGAGGTCTTGGTTAAGCTGCTCATAGTTTCCCTTATTATATAGCCTTATTTGCTTGGTCAGCCTGACCGCTTCTGGTGCTTGAAATCCTAGGTTATAGAACACTGCTTTGTGGTCACCGATGCCTTCAAAACCGGTAAGAGAGGTAATAGATTTCAGATGGTTAGTCAAAAGCAAGTCTACTATACTTGAACATGTGTTGGTTACACGGGTAGGGAAAGAAATCATCTGCGAAAAGTTGAAATCGAGGCAGAGACTGATAAAATCGCGACACTCACCAAAACTTCCAGTGCCAGCAAGGATCTGATAAATTCCAATTTATCTCACGGTAGTTAAAATCACCTACTAAGAAAACAGGATGACCGGGATGTTGCGTGAATAAAATTGACAATGCATCATGCAAAAAAGTTACAAAACTAGATGACGCATCTGGCGGTCCATAACACACGCCAACCAGGATTGACTTAAAACCACATTTCACTGAGACTCAGATTGCCTCAATTGACATGGAAACGAAAAGAAGTGTGCTTTGATAAGTTTATGAACGCATATTAAAACGCCGCTACCACGACGATCCTTTCGATCGCGTCGATAAAATGTAAAGTTTGAATGATTCGGCAGTGTTTCATTATCGTTTATATCAGGATGGAGCCAGGTCTCAGTGATCAGTACTATCTTAGCATCACAGGTTGAAATATGAGAACACAATTTGTCACGCTTTGATATTAAACTGCGCGCATTTAAGTAAAAAGACACCGATAAGAGAGTTAGAGTTCGAGGAAGCAAACCGTTTGTTCCCACTCCCAGTGTGTGCCTATGCGAAAGCTCTAACCACAGAATCGGAAACGGAGTCGTAAATGCAGACATTTGAACCCATATGTAGTTTATCAAAACGCAGCTTATACAGACCTCCTTGTGACTTGGCGAATGCAAGAAGCTTCTGACGCGCAACGCGAACTTTCTTTGAGAAATCTTCAGACATAGAAAAAGGCAGGCCGCGCAGCTTCGGTCCATACGAAAGTAACTAGTTTTTCGTTTTGTATGAAGAAAAGCTTGCAATAATAGGCCTGTCATTTTCCTGAGATTGGGATCCCAATCTATGCGCACGTTTAATCTGAGAGCTAATTCAAGTGCGACACCAAGTTTCTCACTTGCAAATCCTAAATCGTTTTGCTCGGATAAAGACCATGACTCGCCGGCACCATCGGGTATGCCATAAAATATAAGATTACACCGTCGCGAGCGGTCTTCAATATCATCAAGTCGAGATGGCATAACGTCAGTTACAGTTCACTGCACGGCGACGGAATGTTGCAGATTACAGATATCTGCTTTGGCCTGCGTGATAGACAAAATTTCTTTTTCGAATGAAACAAGTTTGGCATTTAGCGCCGATATCGAAGTCTCAAGTTGAGCCTGTTTGCCAAGTATCGCCTCGACATCGGCTTTTAGGGCAGCTTGTCCCGCCGCTAGGACATTAGTATCGAGTGTCCGCATTAGCTCGTGCATACTATCAAGTTGTTTCACCTGCGCTTCCAATTCAGCCTTGGTAGGCCCGGGACCAGGATTTGTCTCAATGTCACCGGACAAGAGTAGCAGATTACCAACAACGTGCGCACAATCTCAAGCGAGACAAAGTAACATTTTGGGGCACGGGAATAGTAAAGTGTTCACGTTATTTGTACTCTTAGCATGCAACGAGAAACGTTTACAAACCTGTACGAGAGGAAGCATTTCATGCGTAAGCGCCCGTGCTGCTTTAGGGTTCCCGGGCCCACTGAGGAAGGAGTGACTTGCGGCGTCCTTATGTAGGCTGGGATCTTGGAATGCTAGGAATGCTTGCGACCAGGGCGACGTCAGGGTGCTTGGGGGCGGGTCCTCCTGACGCACGGGCGATGACACGTCGAGAAACAATGCCAGTCGGGTGGATCCGCCAGAATTGCTAAGGTGGACCCGGTGATAGTGCGAAACCGAGAAGGGCCTGAAAAAGTGAGATCTGTTCGAGAGGAAGCATTTCATACGTAAGCGTCCGTGCTGCTTTAGGGTTCCCGTGCCCACTGAGGAAGGAGTGGCATGCGGCGTCCTTATGTAGGCTGGGATCTTGGAATGCTAGGAATGCTCGCGACCAGAGTGACGTCATGGTGCTTGGGGGCGGGTCCTCCTGACGCACGGGCGATGACACGTCGAGAAACAATGCCAGTCGGGTGGATCCGCCAGAATTGCTAAGGTGGACCCGGTGATAGTGCGAAACCGAGAAGGGCCTGAAAAAGTGAGATCTGTACGAGAGGAAGCATTTCATACGTAAGCGTCCGTGCTGCTTTAGGGTTCCCGTGCCCACTGAGGAAGGAGTGGCTTGCGGCGTCCTTATGTAGGCTGGGATCTTGGAATGCTAGGAATGCTCGCGACCAGGGCGACGTCATGGTGCTTGGGGGCGGGTCCTCCTGACGCACGGGCGATGACACGTCGAGAAACAATGCCAGTCGGGTGGATCCGCCAGAATTGCTAATGTGGACCCGGTGATAGTGCGAAACCGAGAAGGGCCTGAAAAAGTGAGATCTGTACGAGAGGAAGCATTTCATACGTAAGCGTCCGTGCTGCTTTAGGGTTCCCGTGCCCACTGAGGAAGAAGTGGCTTGCGGCGTCTTTATGTAGGCTGGGATCTTGGAATGCTGGGAATGCTTGCGACCAGAGTGACGTCAGGGTGCTTGGGGGCGGGTTCTCCTGACGCACGGAGGATGACACGTCGAGAAACAATGCCAGTCGGGTGGATCCGCCAGAATTGCAAAGGTGAACCCGGTGATAGTGCGAAACCGAGATGGGCCTGAAAAAGTGAGATCTGTACGAGAGGAAGCATTTCATACGTAAGCGTCCGTGCTGCTTTAGGGTTCCCGTGCCCACTGAGGAAGGAGTGGCTTGCGGCGTCCTTATGTAGGCTGGTATCTTGGAATGCTGGGAATGCTTGCGACCAGAGTGACGTCAGGGTGCTTGGGGGCGGGTCCTCCTGACGCACGGAGGATGACACCTCGAGAAACAATGCCAGTCGGGTGGATCCGCCAGAATTGCAAAGATGAACCCGGTGATAGTGCGAAACCGAGAAGGGCCTGAAAAAGTGAGATCTGTACGAGAGGAAGCATTTCATACGTAAGCGTCCGTGCTGCTTTAGGGTTCCCGTGCCCACTGAGGAAGAAGTGGCTTGCGGCGTCCTTATGTAGGCTGGGATCTTGGAATGCTAGGAATGCTTGCGACCAGGGCGACGTCATGGTGCTTGGGGGCGGGTCCTCCTGACGCACGGGCGATGACACGTCGAGAAACAATGCCAGTCGGGTGGATCCGCCAGAATTGCTAAGGTGGACCCGGTGATAGTGCGAAACCGAGAAGGGCCTGAAAAAGTGAGATCTGTACGAGAGGAAGCATTTCATACGTAAGCGTCCGTGCTGCTTTAGGGTTCCCGTGCCCACTGAGGAAGGAGTGGCTTGCGGCGTCCTTATGTAGGCTGGGATCTTGGAATGCTGGGAATGCTTGCGACCAGAGTGACGTCAGGGTGCTTGGGGGCGGGTCCTCCTGACGCACGGAGGATGACACGTCGAGAAACAATGCCAGTCGGGTGGATCCGCCAGAATTGCAAAGGTGAACCCGGTGATAGTGCGAAACGGAGAAGGGCCTGAAAAAGTGAGATCTGTACGAGAGGAAGCATTTCATACGTAAGCGTCCGTGCTGCTTTAGGGTTCCCGTGCCCACTGAGGAAGAAGTGGCTTGCGGCATCCTTATGTAGGCTGGGATCTTGGAATGCTGGGAATGCTTGCGACCACAGTGACGTCATGGTGCTTGGGGGCGGGTCCTCCTGACGCACGGAGGATAACACGCCGAGAAACAATGCCAGTCGGGTGGATCCGCCAGAATTGCAAAGGTGAACCCGGTGATAGTGCGAAACCGAGAAGGGCCTGAAAAAGTGAGATCTGTACGAGAGGAAGCATTTCATACGTAAGCGTCCGTGCTGCTTTAGGGTTCCCGTGCCCACTGAGGAAGGAGTGGCTTGCGGCGTCCTTATGTAGGCTGGGATCTTGGAATGCTGGGAATGCTTGCGACCAGAGTGACGTCAGGGTGCTTGGGGGCGGGTCCTCCTGACGCACGGAGGATGACACGTCGAGAAACAATGCCAGTCGGGTGGATCCGCCAGAATTGCAAAGGTGAACCCGGTGATAGTGCGAAACCGAGAAGGGCCTGAAAAAGTGAGATCTGTACGAGAGGAAGCATTTCATACGTAAGCGTCCGTGCTGCTTTAGGGTTCCCGTGCCCACTGAGGAAGGAGTGGCTTGCGGCATCCTTATGTAGGCTGGGATCTTGGAATGCTGGGAATGCTTGCGACCACAGTGACGTCATGGTGCTTGGGGGCGGGTCCTCCTGACGCACGGAGGATAACACGCCGAGAAACAATGCCAGTCGGGTGGATCCGCCAGAATTGCAAAGGTGAACCCGGTGATAGTGCGAAACGGAGAAGGGCCTGAAAAAGTGAGATCTGTACGAGAGGAAGCATTTCATACGTAAGTGTCCGTGCTGCTTTAGGGTTCCCGTGCCCACTGAGGAAGAAGTGGCTTGCGGCGTCCTTATGTAGGCTGGGATCTTGGAATGCTAGGAATGCTCGCGACCAGGGCGACGTCATGGTGCTTGGGGGCGGGTGCTCCTGACGCACGGGCGATGACACGTCGAGAAACAATGCCAGTCGGGTGGATCCGCCAGAATTGCTAAGGTGGACCCGGTGATAGTGCGAAACCGAGAAGGGCCTGAAAAAGTGAGATCTGTACGAGAGGAAGCATTTCATACGTAAGCGTCCGTGCTGCTTTAGGGTTCCCGTGCCCACTGAGGAAGGAGTGGCTTGCGGCATCCTTATGTAGGCTGGGATCTTGGAATGCTGGGAATGCTTGCGACCACAGTGACGTCATGGTGCTTGGGGGCGGGTCCTCCTGACGCACGGAGGATAACACGTCGAGAAACAATGCCAGTCGGGTGGATCCGCCAGAATTGCAAAGGTGAACCCGGTGATAGTGCGAAACCGAGAAGGGCCTGAAAAAGTGAGATCTGTACGAGAGGAAGCATTTCATACGTAAGCGTCCGTGCTGCTTTAGGGTTCCCGTGCCCACTGAGGAAGGAGTGGCTTGCGGCATCCTTATGTAGGCTGGGATCTTGGAATGCTGGGAATGCTTGCGACCAGAGTGACGTCAGGGTGCTTGGGGGCGGGTCCTCCTGACGCACGGAGGATGACACGTCGAGAAACAATGCCAGTCGGGTGGATCCGCCAGAATTGCAAAGGTGAACCCGGTGATAGTGCGAAACCGAGAAGGGCCTGAAAAAGTGAGATCTGTACGAGAGGAAGCATTTCATACGTAAGCGTCCGTGCTGCTTTAGGGTTCCCGTGCCCACTGAGGAAGGAGTGGCTTGCGGCATCCTTATGTAGGCTGGGATCTTGGAATGCTGGGAATGCTTGCGACCACAGTGACGTCATGGTGCTTGGGGGCGGGTCCTCCTGACGCACGGAGGATAACACGTCGAGAAACAATGCCAGTCGGGTGGATCCGCCAGAATTGCAAAGGTGAACCCGGTGATAGTGCGAAACGGAGAAGGGCCTGAAAAAGTGAGATCTGTACGAGAGGAAGCATTTCATACGTAAGCGTCCGTGCTGCTTTAGGGTTCCCGTGCCCACTGAGGAAGAAGTGGCTTGCGGCGTCCTTATGTAGGCTGGGATCTTGGAATGCTAGGAATGCTCGCGACCAGGGCGACGTCATGGTGCTTGGGGGCGGGTGCTCCTGACGCACGGGCGATGACACGTCGAGAAACAATGCCAGTCGGGTGGATCCGCCAGAATTGCTAAGGTGGACCCGGTGATAGTGCGAAACCGAGAAGGGCCTGAAAAAGTGAGATCTGTACGAGAGGAAGCATTTCATACGTAAGCGTCCGTGCTGCTTTAGGGTTCCCGTGCCCACTGAGGAAGGAGTGGCTTGCGGCGTCCTTATGTAGGCTGGGATCTTGGAATGCCAGGAATGCTCGCGACCAGGGCGACGTCATGGTGCTTGGGGGCGGGTCCTCCTGACGCACGGGCGATGACACGTCGAGAAACAATGCCAGTCGGGTGGATCCGCCAGAATTGCTAAGGTGGACCCGGTGAAAGTGCGAAACCGAGAAGGGCCTGAAAAAGTGAGATCTGTACGAGAGGAAGCATTTCATACGTAAGCGTCCGTGCTGCTTTAGGGTTCCCGTGCCCACTGAGGAAGAAGTGGCTTGCGGCGTCCTTATGTAGGCTGGGATCTTGGAATGCTAGGAATGCTTGCGACCAGGGCGACGTCATGGTGCTTGGGGGCGGGTCCTCCTGACGCACGAAGGATGACACGTCGAGAAACAATGCCAGTCGGGTGGATCCGCCAGAATTGCAAAGGTGAACCCGGTGATAGTGCGAAACCGAGAAGGGCCTGAAAAAGTGAGATCTGTACGAGAGGAAGCATTTCATACGTAAGCGTCCGTGCTGCTTTAGGGTTCCCGTGCCCACTGAGGAAGAAGTGGCTTGCGGCGTCCTTATGTAGGCTGGGATCTTGGAATGCTAGGAATGCTTGCGACCAGGGCGACGTCATGGTGCTTGGGGGCGGGTCCTCCTGACGCACGGGCGATGACACGTCGAGAAACAATGCCAGTCGGGTGGATCCGCCAGAATTGCAAAGGTGAATCCGGTGATAGTGCGAAACCGAGAAGGGCCTGAAAAAGTGAGATCTGTACGAGAGGAAGCATTTCATACGTAAGCGTCCGTGCTGCTTTAGGGTTCCCGTGCCCACTGAGGAAGAAGTGGCTTGCGGCGTCCTTATGTAGGCTGGGATCTTGGAATGCTAGGAATGCTTGCGACCAGAGCGACGTCATGGTGCTTGGGGGCGGGTCCTCCTGACGCACGGGCGTTGACACGTCGAGAAACAATGCCAGTCGGGTGGATCCGCCAGAATTGCAAAGGTGAATCCGGTGATAGTGCGAAACCGAGAAGGGCCTGAAAAAGTGAGATCTGTACGAGAGGAAGCATTTCATACGTAAGCGTCCGTGCTGCTTTAGGGTTCCCGTGCCCACTGAGGAAGAAGTGGCTTGCGGCGTCCTTATGTAGGCTGGGATCTTGGAATGCTAGGAATGCTTGCGACCAGGGCGACGTCATGGTGCTTGGGGGCGGGTCCTCCTGACGCACGGGCGATGACACGTCGAGAAACAATGCCAGTCGGGTGGATCCGCCAGAATTGCAAAGGTGAATCCGGTGATAGTGCGAAACCGAGAAGGGCCTGAAAAAGTGAGATCTGTACGAGAGGAAGCATTTCATACGTAAGCGTCCGTGCTGCTTTAGGGTTCCCGTGCCCACTGAGGAAGAAGTGGCTTGCGGCGTCCTTATGTAGGCTGGGATCTTGGAATGCTAGGAATGCTTGCGACCAGAGCGACGTCATGGTGCTTGGGGGCGGGTCCTCCTGACGCACGGGCGTTGACACGTCGAGAAACAATGCCAGTCGGGTGGATCCGCCAAAATTGCTAAGGTGGACCCGGTGATAGTGCGAAACCGAGAAGGGCCTGAAAAAGTGAGATCTGTACGAGAGGAAGCATTTCATACGTAAGCGTCCGTGCTGCTTTAGGGTTCCGTGCCCACTGAGGAAGGAGTGGCTTGCGGCGTCCTTATGTAGGCTGGGATCTTGGAATGCTGGGAATGCTTGCGACCAGAGTGACGTCATGGTGCTTGGGGGTGGGTCCTCCTGATGCACAGAGGATGACACGTCGAGAAACAATGCCACTCGGGTGAATCCGCCAGAATTGCAAAGGTGAACCCGGTGATAGTGCGAAACCGAGAAGGGCCTGAAAAAGTGAGATCTGTACGAGAGGAAGCATTTCATACGTTAGCGTCCGTGCTGCTTTAGGGTTCCCGTGCCCACTGAGGAAGGAGTGGCTTGCGGCGTCCTTATGTAGGCTGGGATCTTGGAATGCTGGGAATGCTTGCGACCAGAGTGACGTCATGGTGCTTGGGGGCGGGTCCTCCTGATGCACGGAGGATGACACGTCGAGAAACAATGCCAGTCGGGTGAATCCGCCAGAATTGCAAAGGTGAACCCGGTGATAGTGCGAAACCGAGAAGGGCCTGAAAAAGTGAGATCTGTACGAGAGGAAGCATTTCATACGTAAGCGTCCGTGCTGCTTTAGGGTTCCCGTGCCCACTGAGGAAGGAGTGGCTTGCGGCGTCCTTATGTAGGCTGGGATCTTGGAATGCTGGGAATGCTTGCGACCAGAGTGACGTCATGGTGCTTGGGGGCGGGTCCTCCTGATGCACGGAGGATGACACGTCGAGAAACAATGCCAGTCGGGTGAATCCGCCAGAATTGCAAAGGTGAACCCGGTGATAGTGCGAAACCGAGAAGGGCCTGAAAAAGTGAGATCTGTACGAGAGGAAGCATTTCATACGTAAGCGTCCGTGCTGCTTTAGGGTTCCCGTGCCCACTGAGGAAGAAGTGGCTTGCGGCGTCCTTATGTAGGCTGGGATCTTGGAATGCTAGGAATGCTTGCGACCAGGGCGACGTCATGGTGCTTGGGGGCGGGTCCTCCTGACGCACGGGCGATGACACGTCGAGAAACAATGCCAGTCGGGTGGATCCGCCAGAATTGCTAAGGTGGACCCGGTGATAGTGCGAAACCGAGAAGGGCCTGAAAAAGTGAGATCTGTACGAGAGGAAGCATTTCATACGTAAGCGTCCGTGCTGCTTTAGGATTCCCGTGCCCACTGAGGAAGGAGTGGCTTGCGGCGTCCTTATGTAGGCTGGGATCTTGGAATGCTGGGAATGCTTGCGACCAGAGTGACGTCAGGGTGCTTGGGGGCGGGTCCTCCTGACGCACGGAGGATGACACGTCGAGAAACAATGCCAGTCGGGTGAATCCGCCAGAATTGCAAAGGTGAACCCGGTGATAGTGCGAAACCGAGAAGGGCCTGAAAAAGTGAGATCTGTACGAGAGGAAGCATTTCATACGTAAGCGTCCGTGCTGCTTTAGGGTTCCCGTGCCCACTGAGGAAGGAGTGGCTTGCGGCGTCCTTATGTAGGCTGGGATCTTGGAATGCTGGGAATGCTTGCGACCAGAGTGACGTCATGGTGCTTGGGGGCGGGTCCTCCTGATGCACGGAGGATGACACGTCGAGAAACAATGCCAGTCGGGTGAATCCGCCAGAATTGCAAAGGTGAACCCGGTGATAGTGCGAAACCGAGAAGGGCCTGAAAAAGTGAGATCTGTACGAGAGGAAGCATTTCATACGTAAGCGTCCGTGCTGCTTTAGGGTTCCCGTGCCCACTGAGGAAGAAGTGGCTTGCGGCGTCCTTATGTAGGCTGGGATCTTGGAATGCTAGGAATGCTTGCGACCAGGGCGACGTCATGGTGCTTGGGGGCGGGTCCTCCTGACGCACGGGCGATGACACGTCGAGAAACAATGCCAGTCGGGTGGATCCGCCAGAATTGCTAAGGTGGACCCGGTGATAGTGCGAAACCGAGAAGGGCCTGAAAAAGTGAGATCTGTACGAGAGGAAGCATTTCATACGTAAGCGTCCGTGCTGCTTTAGGATTCCCGTGCCCACTGAGGAAGGAGTGGCTTGCGGCGTCCTTATGTAGGCTGGGATCTTGGAATGCTGGGAATGCTTGCGACCAGAGTGACGTCAGGGTGCTTGGGGGCGGGTCCTCCTGACGCACGGAGGATGACACGTCGAGAAACAATGCCAGTCGGGTAAATCCGCCAGAATTGCAAAGGTGAACCCGGTGATAGTGCGAAACCGAGAAGGGCCTGAAAAAGTGAGATCTGTACGAGAGGAAGCATTTCATACGTAAGCGTCCGTGCTGCTTTAGGGTTCCCGTGCCCACTGAGGAAGAAGTGGCTTGCGGCGTCCTTATGTAGGCTGGGATCTTGGAATGCTGGGAATGCTTGCGACCAGAGTGACGTCAGGGTGCTTGGGGGCGGGTCCTCCTGACGCACGGAGGATGACACGTCAAGAAACGATGCCAGTCGGATGCATCCGCCAGAATTGCTGACACCAAGGATGGCTTGAGGTGGACCCGGTGATAGTGCGAAACCGAGAAGGGCCTGAAGAAGTGAGATGTGTACGGGATCCCGTGCCGTGTGTGCGTAGAGCCACTAAATGAGCTGCGCTTAGAGTATCGGCACTCTGTTCACCAACATTGTTGTGGGCGCCGCCATTTTAGTGCTTGCGCAGAGCAGACGCAACTGCTGATTGTCGTAATTCAAAAATGTCACTTACTGAGCATTAGATTCGATGTTAGGAAGATCACGTAATATTGCTTTGCTTTGTTGAGCACTGTTTCCACACCTTTGGTGGGCGGAAAAGTGTTTCCTGTGATTTCAGATAAAGCTTCAGATAACTGGGAACCATAATTTGAAGTCGCAATATGGGCAAGTGTCGTTACTTTGGAGCGTAGCTTATTTAGTGACAATAGCGCTGCGCAAACACGTGGTCACGTGGCTGCGAGCGGGTGAGTTCTCGCTGCTCACTGATGGCTCAAGAGAGAGAGCTTCGCCGGAACCCCGCCCGTCCCCCTTTCACGTTACAGTGCACTTGACTCGGAAGATGGTGAAGGAGTTGAGAGGGGCTGAAAACCTGAATCTTTGTCAATTTTCAATATAAAAACTAAAACGCGCAGGCAAACGCGTTTTTTTTTTATTTTTTTTTTTTGTTCTTTGTCTTTGAAAGGTCGAGACACTAACTCCCAAATTATTTAAGCAAAGCTTTGAAATTGTTGCACAGCTCCTTCAACGTGGTGGTTGCGGTGCCAAGGTCCACGGTGGCGGTACCGCGTTTCTTCGCGTCATAAAATTCTCCTCTGGCGGCGTGAGGTGACTCTAAGGGTTGTCGCCCTCTGGTGGTGGCCGCCCTCGCAAGCTGTCTTTGCGTGATTGGCTGCGGGCGCGACGTGTTACAGCGGACCCTTCGCGACTGTGGCTGTGGCTGCGACTACAGGACGTGTCCAGGGTGGCGAAGAGATTGGTCGTGGGAAGTGCGGGCCACACGTTAGTGTCCCAGACCTGTGGCGGTGGTGGTTGCCGGGCACGAGCTTTACGTTGGAGAGTCTGTCTTCTCCCGAATGACTTGTGTGGCTGCTTGTCGGGCAGGGCAAGAGGGGTCTGCGGCTCCGTGACAGTTGTGGCATTTGAGCTCCCAATCGTGGTGAGTTTCCGCAGGGTTTAGATTTGGGCAAAATCGTTTGCCGCAGCTACTGCAGAGTACATACTCTTTGCGGTTGAGGCACACGTCCGTGCGATGGTGAAGTCTCAGACAATGAAGGCACTGTTTGATACGCAGGTGTGGTGGATAGAGGCGGAAGACGCCAGATTCAACACCACCTAGAATACTCAAAGCCCCCGCATCGCCTCCTCTCCCTTCATGAAACGTGATCACAGTCGGATCACGCTAACTCGGCTATTGGGCCCGAGTTCGACCTTCGATGCACTGATTGGACAAGAGCCCCGGCCGAACAATGACGCAGCACTCGTGCCCAATCTCAGGCCTCAATCGATCTGACTGTGATGACGGTGCGGGGTCCTTCTGCTCATCTAGCTGGTGTTGTCAGAGGCCAGGACGGAGTACCCTGGTAGTGTGGGGTGCTCCACGTTGAGCAGGAAGGTCTTCCCGATTGTCCAGGCGCCTGAAGATAATCAGTTTGCGCCCTTGAATACGTAGTTTTCCTCGAATGAGGTCGTCTGTGAAGTTCAATAGCACCCCGCGGTTCGCGCCCCTGGCATTGAATTGGTAATTGACCTCGTATGAGCTTGTGTCGTGCGTCTTCCCGCGCACGATGATTTTTTTGAGCGCTAGTAGTTTTTGAGCTGCCGGTGCTTGGTATATGTCGGTTGCTAGTAGGTTCTACGACGTTCTCAGCTCGATGTATGTTTCGGAGCGTTCTTGCTTCGTGAGACCTACAGCGTGGTGTATAGTTTGCTCGGGTAGGCCAATTCAAAGGTGGTGAGGTTGGTCTTGTCAGGGAGTTTCATTACGACCCTCGCCGGAGGTCTTGGCGGGGCGCCGGTGAAGCGTACTGCCAATCGTGTTTATCATCTGAGGTGTCCATGGCTTGCCGGGACGTAGTCATGCGAGTGGGAGGCGAGGAAGGTGCGGGCGGCAGCCGCCGCCTCAGCGGCGGTGGCGCTAAAGGCCTGACCACACCAGAGCCGTATATGGGGAGAGTTTGGTCAGTCTATGATCTCGCCGCCGAAACGCTCTCCTCCCAAGTGAGCCAATCAGCACGCGGCGTAGAGCGAGAGGCATGAGCGCATGCGCGTTAACTCCCGGCTGCTTCCACCTGAGTGGGAAGGGCCGCCATCTTCGATCATTCTCCCGGCGAAATGCGTGGGATCGGCATCTAAATCTCAATTATTGCCTTTTATATCGCTGGCTTTGGCAAGGAAATGAGATTCTGTTATTCCTCCGTGGGTTAGAAAGCTAATAAATTAAGATTTTTCGGCGTATGGCGACAAACTTTTATTCAGGCGAAAAAGAAGTCGGCCCGTAGCAGACGACGCGTAGCCTCAGCAGTGCTCTTCTCCGACCATTCTCCAGCAGCGTTGCTAAAAAATGGCGGTCGTCTCCTCTCTGCTCCCTTCTTTCTCTCTCGCTTCTTCGGCGCTCTCCTCCCTTTCATTTACTTTTCTCTTCTCAGGGGCCTTCGTCGCCACACCCACTGGCCAAACACTTCCAATATACGGCTCTGGACCACACTAGCGTGAACCGGAGCCGTATATGTAGAGAGTTTGGTCAATGGAAGGCGCGGGCAGAGCCAGGGCGTGCGTCTGACTCGGAAAGAGGGCTTGGCATGCTCTCTTGATTAACCAGAAGCCGGAAAGAATCCCCTAGCGGTGGTAGCGAGAAACAGTTCTAATCAAAGGTCTATGTTCGTAAATGGTTTTAATAAGCGCTAAAGAGTGAAGTGTAGTAACTTTTTGTGGTTGAATATAGAGTGCACGTGTTGTTTTCATCATGATCATGCAGAAAGATGTAAGAAACGAATGCGCCGCTCAACTCTGTTTTGCGCGGACAGAGTGTGACCGCTCGGACGGCAGATTCCCGGCCCTCGGCGCTTGGCGTACGGATTATGTCGATCGTTCCGCTAGTCGCACTCTTCCACCATCATTTTGGATGAGCGTGATTGAAACATCACGTGTACCATATTTTCAGCCATCGAGAGTTACTTCAATGCAGTTATCAGGTTTGTTTCTCGCGAACACCGCCAGGGTATTATTTCCGGCTTCTGGTTGGTCACATTCGAATTTTTGAAGACGCCCTGGAACACGCCCAGCCCGCTTTCAGCCAATGGCGCCTCCGCATTTGTCTCCTATACTTCCCAACGAATGGCCAAACTCTCCACATATACGGCTCTGGCGTGAACGGCGCCGCAGGGCGCCGCCGCCGTTCGGCGTCCCAACGCGAGGAGTCCACATTAGCCTCCGTTTTGCGGGCGTCACGTGACAGCACTGGCTCTCACGATCGTGCGTGCGCCTCCCGTCGGATTTTCCGCTCTTTCGTCGTCTGCTCTTCGTTAGATACTTCCGTTTTGGCTCTCACCTTTCGCATATGTCAGCATCGAAACCGCTCTCGCTGCCTACATGGTAGGTGTCCATCATGACCCTGTGATCACCGTGAATGTGATTATCCTAGCCTGCTCGTTGATCTTGCGACGTCGCCGCGCTCTGAGGGGAAGAGGGCACAGGTTTTGGGTCCGGCCGAGTTGGATCTACCAAAACACCGAAGGACAGGTCAGTGCTTTGCTGCCCCGGCGGCGCGCCAGAGATGAAGGCTTCTTTCGAAAGTGTCACCAAATCAACATGACATCCGTCACAACACAGAAGATATGCAACAAGTGCCACGGAGAAACTCACTTGTAATTCCGAATTCCTCTCCTCTTATTTCCCAGCGGTTGTTCTTAGCGTCGTTATCTAGGTAGTCTGGTTGCGTCTTGTCATATAAAAAGGGAAACAGTCGCGCAGTTTCAAGGAACCGCTCCGTTGGGGAAGGCATCGGGGGAAAAAAGGGATAGCAGACGACACGAAAGACGTCCTTCGGAACGTGAAGGGCGCGCAGAGGACCGGCTTGAGCGTTGCCATGGCATTGCAACGTCACTGTCTACGTCACCTCCCATTGGCTCCTCTCTTCTGCGGCGAGCAGCGGCGAGCTCTGAACCGCGCAAGGAGCGGTTGGCTCCGTGGCGCTGTAGGTCGCGCGCAGAAGCCGAAAACTGGTTTTGGTCGCCAGTCGGCCGCGCCGACCGTCGCGCCGCAGGCCTTCGCGACGCCAATGTGGTCCTACCGTAGCGCGCTATGAGGGCATCTTTTTCCAGCGTTTGTCATTCGAAAGATAAGTTTAAAAAAACCTGTTTTTTTATCCCCCCCGCTTTGTTGGAGTTGATGTCCGACGGCTTTGTGAAGTTCTGATGAATTCTGAGGTCCAAAACCGGGGTGTACTATGAATAGAAGGGGAAGCCTTGTATACGTGAACGCGTCCGTTCTCTTCGAGCACTGCTTCCCACCGAGATCAGTTTTGCCGTTTTGCCGGTGAATGATCTGTGGGAAATTTCTGACTGCTGCAGCGCACAAAAAATAGAATCAATGAGTAGGTGAAGCATTTATCACGTAGTTATTTCATGGCTACGTGCTGTGTCTCGACGCCTCGTGACGAGCTTTTACTTTTAGTTTTAGATAACCGCGGCCGATGCCACGGCCTATGCAGCCAATCTAGTGGTAAACACGTGCCACGTAACCTCGCGCTCCACGAGCCCTTGGGCATAGCCTCGTATATACTGGCAAAGCCTGGCAGATCGCCACGAGAAGAGGCCGTTGAAATGGAAAGGTGGAGCGACAGACAACGGGTGAGAGGAGAGCCACGTGACTGGCGCTCCGCTGTGGCGAGGCGCCGAAGCACACTTCTACCGAGCGAACAAGTGCATTTTGGGTCCTCGCGGCTGCAAAAGCTGTGCGCGGACGTCCAGGTTCCCGAGAAATGGCTCTTTGATGCTCTTTGCTACCAGATCCTCGCGCTCCAAATCTGCGACCGGTCACTCTATGGCTCCGTCGTCGAACTGCCAGGCTTTCTGAGTATCGAGGAGGCTATGCCCTGGGTCACACCAAGGAGTCACACGCCTTCAGTGAAAGCCCTTGATGTGTTCGTTTGTATTGTAAGCGGCATCAAATCAGCAAGTACGTCAATGCACGAGCCCGTGCCTCGTGCGACGTTTGAAAGAACGTGGCGGCGCAGCACTAAAATGAGCGGCTATGGAGCTAGTGCACTCTAATGGAGCGGCTCCTGAAAGGAAGCTGTGGTGCGGCTTTCGCTCGTGGTCCTGTGGTACGTCTCTCTCGCGTTCGCCAATAGGGGTTTTCGGTATTTTTAAAAAATGCCATGCGTGAATTTTATCCAGGAACTTTGGCTGAAAGTGCTGGTTTGGCTTCCCTGGCTTCTATCGGCCGCTTCGCATCTCGGTCCTACTCTAACCCATCTTATAGTTGCAAAAAAAAATGTGATGTGGCGTTTCTTGACGTGAGAGCTCAGGCCAAATAATATTTAATTATTCATTTGTGTAGCAATAGGCTCATATCTCTCAAGCTTTGAGCTGCGCTGCAGGCGAGTAAAATATAATATTTGTGGCTCGCGTTTCAAACATGCGTCATTACGCTTCATCACTACAGTTTTTTTATAGCAAACGGCGGCGCAGCACTAAAATGAGTGATTATGAAGCAGCCCCTGAAAGGAGATATACCCTTTACGAAATTCAGTCTGGCTACCTCTATAACTGTAAAGATTTCACTTAATAAAGTGAAACCATTTGAGACATACGGCGACCTTTAATTCACCTTACATGTCATGTTATAATAACTTTCATTCCCCGCGTGACGTCACGTTTAATGTGAGCGTTGTGGGATGTTTGAAATTCCCGCGCGAGGTCACGTGACTGTGACGTCATGACCCTATCGACCAACCAGGATTTTTCTGTCCGCCACCGACATCGACGCCGACGCCGGCTTTTCTACGACACGAGCTCCTTAAAGCTGTCGCTTTAATACAATTGATTTTGCAAACATGGAGGAATCACAATCGACGGTATCCCTTTCTTGTCGTCAGTTTCAATGAGGCATACCGAAATCAGTGAAACGCGCGCAAAAGCAGCTGTGGTCTATTCACAGCCTTGCGCTTGTTGTTTTTACATCCCAAGCTCGCTCACTGCGGACATCTAGGCATCTGACACCCACACATCTGGTGACATTTCTGTTTCTCACGGTGCGTTTCAAGCGACACATTAGAACAAATGCCAGTCGAGCTATTCGTGAAGACGTGTCGCCATTTGTATTTGGTATCGGTAAACTGCAACTTGCCGTTACTAGAGTCATTAAATGAGCTGCGCTTAGAGTACCGGCGCTCTGTTCCCCGACATTGTTGTGGGCGCCGCCATTTTGGTGCTTGTGCAAAGCATACGCAACTGTCGATCGTCTTGATTCAAAATTGCGAGTTCCTCAGCATTAGATTCGGTGTTAGGAAGATCATGTAATATTGCGTTGCTATCTCGCGAACTGTTTAAATATTTGTGGAGGGCGGAGAAGCGTTTCCTGTGATTTCAGATAAAGCTTCAGAAAACTGGAAACCATGATTTTAAGACACAATATGGGCAAGTGTCGTTATTCTGAAGCGTAACTTATTTGCTGGCAATAGCCGTTACTAAATATAAATTTGTGTTATTGGGGACTGAACTTCACGCGTAATGCAGTTTCTGGAAAATGTAATATCAAAAGGGGCTTCGTAGTTGAATGCCTCGGTATTTTCGTTAGTGGACGTGATTCCGTTTATGTAGCTCGAGGAAATGGCACTATTTTACATTTCATTTTTTTAATGCACATGATCTGTACAGTTTATTGATTACTTTTCTGTATCACTAATTCCAACAGACAGTTCACGTAAATTATCGTAGGCATTGGTACGTTATAAGTCGCGAAAAAATGTTCGATATCAGAAACTGTGGTCTATCAAAAGTTAAATAATTTACGAACAACTAACAATACACGTAATATCGAGACAAAAAAGTATAGTCACAAAGCAGTGCTTTCATTTGACATTAACTTTAGGACTGTAGAATACATAAATAAAATTTTATAAAGGAAAAATAAAGAAGCAAAACAAAACGGCCTCCATATTGGGGTTGCACCTTAAATGATTCGTGACCCGGGAGGGTCATGCCAACGTTACTAGAACAAGCTCCAGTAACTTGCTGCAGTAACGTTGGGTCATGCTGCACTCTGAAATGGTAGCAAGGCGGAGAGAAAGGTATTCGCTAGTTTTACGGCCTATAGGGGGCGCACTTGTGCCTATCAAAATGGCTGTCATCTGTATGGTCGTCGTAGAACAACAGTACGTGGCTTGGTCTGCGACGCGTGAATAATCATAGTTTTGCTGTATACGAGCAGTGTTAGTGCCTTCGTTTATTTTTTCACGTCTGAGAGGTGGTGGCAAGCACCTTTATTGTGAAGCCGATCATCCAAGAGATAGGGAGTGCGATTCTCACACCGCGGTACCACCATCGCTGAAAGTTGCGAATTGGACGCGGCAGGCCCTTACACCTACTCCTCACTAAGCCTAGGCAATTATTTACGGCCGCTAGAGGTTCGACGTTATAATAATAATAACAATTTCATTTCCATCAAATGATGGGGGGCCCAAAGGAAAAAAGCTGCAGAAGGCAGCTTGACTGGTCTTCGGGCCCCTTACATTGGTCAGCAGCAAGCAGGCGGAAAAAATACAAAAAAAAAAAACAAAAAAAAACGGGGCTATCACAAAGATGAATGGGTGCCATGCAAGCGAGCGCTGACTTTATTTTCATGCAGTGCTAAGATGCGCTACTTCATCAACGAGGCAATAGACCGATCTCACCAAGCGTTCCACGCATGCGTGACGCCGCCATAACTGTAGTTCATAGGAGGCAGACGCCAGTTCACGAGAGAGCTCATGCCGCCTCGTGATCTTCTCGCGCAGACCTCCAGCAGGGTTGTCGCGCGTGCAGAAAGACTACAGCTCCCACGATGCTTGGCGGCAGCGGTGGCGTACTCAAACTAGCTGTGACATCGGTCTATTGAAATCGAAATCATGCCACTCGTCTCTATGGCCAAGGAAGCACCATAATGCAACGCGCGCAGTGTTGCACGCACGGATTTCTGGAAGTAGTTTATTTATAGCTGGAAATCTTGCGCGAGACATCCAAGATCAAAGAGGTAGAAGTCTGAATGTCTGGCAAACTCAAGTACAACAACAACGTTCCAAACGGCTCTTGGGCTCGAAAATGAATGCTGTAGCCATATGCCTTTTTTCTCTGGTGCGATGTTTAACTGTCGCGTCCTCCGGATCAGACAGCGAAAGCTTCGCTTTCAAAGGCGCGGCGCAAAAGCTCAACGTCCTTCGAGGCTTCGTCTCAGCTTTCCCCAACCTGACAAGACTTGAAGCAGTCGGAAACTTAGACGGTACTTCGGTGTACGCATTGATTATTTCCGACCTTGCCGCTAAACGGACATTTCTCGTGCCCAGGGTTCAACTCGTGTCCGACTTTCCAGCAGGTGCAGGTATGCTGATACAACTATCGAAGCACCTTGTCGAACAGCACTCCAAAGACACTAATATCAGCGATCTGCTCCTCAACGTAGAAGTTCACGTTCTGTTCTGGATGCACGACCACCGCACTCATGCCCCCCACCAGGCGTGTCTTCCAGAGACCAGTGTCGACTTCATCAAGCTGCTGAACCTAGATTTGGAAAGCCAGACACCGAACGACTTGAAACAGGCGCTGATGACTTGGTACGGTTCGGGCACACTCATTCTAAACGGCATTCTTGATTCCGCTTTCCCAACAGAAATTGGAAGGAATCTTGTTGACTTGAGCAAGCCGCCCGACCTGGACGTTTTTGCGAATCTCTACAATGGCTTCATGTCATCGCAGTCCATGCTGAGGAATACGTCCTGTCCGGGGAACAATACCACCGCCAAGAACACCACGAACCGCGGAAGAACTGTCCTTTCTAGTTTCGCTTACAGCTCCAAGGGTGTCTTGCAGATTCTTCTGCCAATTCCGTGCTGCGGGTCGCTCGAAGAAGGCAAACCCTTCTGGCCTGAGACAAGGAAGGCCCTGTTGGAGTTCGTGACGATGTCTCGCCAAGGGCTTCGCGGCTACGTCAAGGACGTCGACGGAACACACATCTCGCACGCTCTCATTACCATCAAGGGTAGGAACGTTGGATTTTGGTCTTCCGACCAAGGGGAGTTTTGGCGGATTCTGCGGCCCGGTGAATACAGCGCTGTGGTCACAGCCAAGGGCTATCTTCCGGGCATGGTTCAAGCTCGCGTGATAGAAGGCGACTACTCGTCGCCTCCAGCGTCGATTACATTGGTTCCCATCATCGCTCCGATTCCGGTGGATCCACTGACGTTGAAGAGTTTCAAAGTTTCACAACCAGAGGACGGATCCGGCGAGAAGCCCGTACAAACGGGGAAGCCTCCTTCTGACTCAGCATCCACGTGTCGTGGAGGGACGCAGGGTTCGTGGTTTCTCGCGGCGTGCTCATTTGGGTTTAGATGCATTATGCTACGAATCGAGCGCATTCTATTTTCCACTTAATTTCTTAATATAAGTTTATATAAGCGACTACTTATAACTCCAAATGCTGGATGATTGCATTGTACGAGAGAATGGGTTTTAACAAGAACTAATTGTTTGTCATGTATATTACTTTGTTAAATTTAAATAAATCGTATTTTATTACATTTATACCGAATTAACATATATTTAATTATCTTCAAATAAGCTACTTGAAAAAAATAAATATAAAGACGCATGTAGTTGTGTTTGGAGGCCGAAGGTACCTCCGCGTGTGGCCATGGTTTTTAGATTGAAAATATTCCTGAAAACAGAATTTCAGTGAGTTAAACATTTTGGTGTAACGTTATCCAGCGCTGCAGATGTCATAGCACGAGTTCGGCGGAATAATCAGCAAATTAATTATACAAAATATACTAAATATTTTAAATAGTCGTTTTAAGCAACAGTGATTATATTTTAGAAAGGCATCTGCTCCGCGTCATTCTCGCTCGCGAGTTTAAGCTGTCTAATAACCTGGTTACACTGTACCTTTCACTGCACTATCTAATGACCTAGTGAAACTGCATCTTTAACTGCAGTTACGCTTAAAAACGATGAGGACATTTAGCAAACCTTTACCGCGTTCCGCATACCGGACTACTGGAGCCTTTTAAGCGCACGCCCCGCGGTCATGGTATCGCCCGGTCGAGGTCTAAAAAGCACGATTCAGAGGCTCCGGTAGTGTGACACGCGGAGCACGGTAACGGTTTCCCAAACATTTCCTAATAGGAAGTTTTCGTAGATGGTTTTCACCGTCCCGCAACGCTTTCCGCAACCCGCTACGATACCCGGAACTCTACAGTCAATGCCATGGGCGCGCAGGCGCAGAAGCGGCTTCTTCGTCGCGGAGGGCTTAGGGGAGGGGTAAACGCGGCCTACAAAAACTCCCTAGTAACACCCTTGATACAGGGGAACCATTATAGCCTTGTGCACGGCCACACTTAACTGCAGTTACGCTAAGCCACAGTTCACATTTTGTGGCTACGCAGTCAACGCTGTGGGCGCACGTGCGCTTGAGCATCTTGAGCAACCATCAAAACAGTGCACGCGCGCTCTTCACTTCTATTGAAATAGCTGTCCGAGACCATAGTGCGCTAACTGTGGAGGCCGTGTAACAGCAGTTAAAGGTGAGTTAACTGCGTTTAAGGGTGCCCATGCACCCAGGGGTATTAGCCGCAAGTAAGTCACCTATAACGTCAGTGGAGCTTCATCACAATTACCAGTCTATACTCTCGGACAGTTATTTTAGAAGTGAAGAATGCGCGCGCACGGCTTTGTTGGGCGCTCAAGATGAACAAGCGCACGTGCACCTAAATATTTGGCTGCGTAACCACTGAACGTTGTTGCAAAGTATTCGGTCTTTCTCGCCTGGGTTGAAACGTGGTGCGTCAGCAGCGGCGTGGACTTTCCATTTTCCCGGGGGGAGGGGGGGGGGGGGGGGGGGGTGCTGCTCGTTACTTTTTCGCCACAACTGGAGATTGAAGCTAACGAAAGCACGCTAGGATTCCATTTCCCATGTATTTTGTCAATAAAGACAACGTGGGCGTTACTTTGTTTACATGCCGCTACTAGAAGCTCCCTCCTTACATGGCACGTAAACAGCGTCTCGGTAACGATCTTGGCCCGGGCCCGGGGGGAGGGGGGGGGGGGGGGGGGGTAACTAGACGGTAAGCTTTGCAGTATTTGTGAAATCAAATATACACGCCATCTTCTGGAGATGACCACTTATTGCACTCTCAGATTTAATTCACTCTTATGATAAAATAATGACGAGTAAAAAAAAAGAGAAAATTTCCGAGGCTACTTTATAGATGGCGCCACTGAGTTTGTTGCCGCACACACACAAAAAAAGAAGAAACGAGTAATGTGGTAACTTTGGCTTAGCGCAAGAGAAGTGAAGTGTGGTCGTATTAGCGGCGAGATGTTTTGGTGGCGCCCTCCTATTGTTCCCCCTTGTGACGTCATTACCTTGCGAACAACAAGTTCGATGGTGTTTGTAAATGGCATGGTGGAAGCCTGAAATCATTGAGCTCTCAAAGCAACACTGCCAACACCGTCGAAATTAAAGTTCTTTCATTCCTCTTATTTCTGTCGATGGTATACCCTTTCCGACGTCATAGTCAGCTTTTGGGCCAATCGTGGAAGGCCGACCACAGCGACGCTTTCGGTCGCGCACGTCGCCGATAGTAAGGGGTATGGACCTTTCTAAAAAAGGGTTCCAGGCCGGTTCCGATTTCAGTGTTAGTGCGTATTGCGCGTGATTTGCTCGCTTTCTGAAGTGACAAACGTGCGCGTGCTGGGCTGAGGAGATCGCACGCTGAACTGAGAACTTGCAAATAGGGAGTATTCACTGGACGCCATATTTGTGGGTACTGTTTAGATATAAGGAGCATGCTCAAAACGAGCTCACATCAATAGGCTGCTAAGACTGGCAGTCTTGATGGTGCGGAATGCACGCTGCAAAAGAACTGTGGAAGCTCGCCATCAGCGCGCGCTCAGCATTCGCGCACGCAGCTATGGCCGCCAGTGAATACTCCCTATATTGAAATTTTGTGTAAGGCTGTGGCTATCAAGTTGGGGAAGCGCCTCTGGCGAGCAAGACCGAATATTTCTCGAGCGTGTTTCGGTGTCGCGTCATTGCGAGTTTTCACGTTGCTCACATACGCTAATCTGGCAGAACGTTTTTTTGTTTATTCGGCTTGTTTTTTCGGAATGTGTTCGAAAGAAAGGTCAGTGCAAAAGGCTGTCAAGCCTGACGACGCACTTATACCTTAAAGTTCAATATGCAAAACAGTGTTCCGCCGAGCACCACGGTAAAAAAACAAAAAAAAAAAAAAACAGCAAAAAAAATGCTTAGAGACAAGACAATAGTACGAATTACATAACAATTAAGGTATGACTATGTAGTATAAGGATGTAGGACACAAGAATCAGCACTGAAAATGAAATATAACATAGATTGCAAAACAAATAATCATAAATATTTGTATCCTATGTAAAGTAAGTTAGGTTTACTGATAGTGTATATAGCCACCCACAAGCAATGCTCTCCACTTTTTTATATTGGGGAAGATTGTTTATAGTTTATATCGGGTCCATTTTTTAATAAGCTTATTATTTTATTGTCTAAACTCTGCCTTTGGTAATTATTTTGATATTTGGGTGTCCTTATTTTAACTTGACGCAACTGGTACAATGATGCTTTTATTTGGCCGTGCGTAACATATATTTATATTTTATAAATGCACTGCTATAATTTAAAGTCATATATTTAATTTGCTTGTAAGATATATTTATTAATGAGTGGTTGTATGCGCTGTTCGCTCACGTTACCTCTGGAATTTCGGAGTACGCGTAAAACCTTTCTTGCAGAATTTATAATTTATAGTAGTCTGATATTTTTGTCGTGCCCCAAATAAAAATTCTAAAACACATTTATAGAAAAAGATAGAGTAGTACAACGTTTTAACGAGCCACTTAGGCACGATGCTTGACACTTGTTATATAACCCACAACTCGCGATAACTCAGATGTTAATTTTTCCAGTGTGCTCTCCACTTCAGCCCCACCGTGCATGACGTTTTGGTGTTTTTTTGACGGCTTATACCTTTCTATGTATCTTACAATTATAAAGCTAATGTCAAATTAAAGAGCTGTTCTTTAACGACACTTTAATGTCTCGATATTACGATTATTTTTAGTTAGTTAATTAGTCAACTTTTAATAGACCTCAGTCTCTCATAATAAAAAAATATTTCTCGAGTTATAACGTCCCATCGTCCGCGATATTTTACGTAAGCGTTCGGTTGGGTGTAACAAATGAAGAAAGTAAGCAACAAACTGTACAGATAATATTTTAAAATAAAAAAATAAAGTTTAAGATGGTATCATTTTATGGCGCCATAAAAACGGAATCACGTGAACTAATCAAAATAACGAGACATTAAATTATGAAGCATCCTTCGATATGACATTTTCCAGAACTTCCATATTGATATCTTACACGTTAAGAATGTTATAAGACCTCAAACGTTTCCCATTCAGTTAGGCAAATTGTAGTTTCGTAATATAAAATACAGATGGCGACACGTGTTCAAGAACAGTTTGATGTGCATTTTCCGTCGTGGGCCGCTTGGAACGCCACGTGAAAGACAAAAAAAGCGCCAGATGTCAGGGTGTCAGATGCCTGGATGCCCGCAGGGAGCGAGCCATAGATCTCAGAACAACAAGCGCGAGGCTGCGGGTGCACCACAGCCACTTTTGCGCGCGTTCTACCGTGTGTTGGCACACATGCCCGACGCTATCCAAATGAAATGGGCGCCATGAAATGCATTCTGCCATTTCAGATTCCGTCACGTATGCGAAAACATTTTAATGTTTTTATCACATGCAAAAATCATTTTCGCAATCAAACTATGCTTGTCGGAATGGTTTGACTATATTTTGTTTCAAAAACCACCTCGGCGGCTCTTAAGTGGCAATGACATTAAAACAAAACACATAACATTAAATCGTCTCAGTGTCTCTGAGCCAACGAGCTGGCCCATGAGTTTATAATTGTTGGGTTTAAATATTGGCCGAGGTGCCCGCAATCCGACGGAGGCCAATCTGAGATTTCGGTTGCACGTGATAAGATTTCCAGTTCGTCAAAATAAACCCGCAATTTGTTTTTATTGGGGCGTTTTAAGTGATTTTGGTTGGTTTGGATTGTGAAACCCTAAGATCTGAATATTTGCTTTGCTCTACCTTAATTCGGAGCGCAGCCAACGCCACGGGCTGATGAAGCCACTGAAGCAGCGCCAAGAGCGCGAGGTCAAGCTGTTCGTTCTCTTTCTGTGCCTATGCGGTCGGGCTAAACTAGAGCCACGAAATAAGCTACGCGTCATACAGATCTTGGTGCTTAAAATGATAGTTGTCAGTTATCTGAAGCTTTATTTGAAATCACAGGAAACGCTTTTCCGCCCTCCAGAAATGTTTAAAGAGTTCGCGACAAAGCAAAGCAATATTACGCGAGCTTCCTGACACTGAAACTAATGCCGAGGAAGTGGCACTTTTGAATCATGACGATCGGCAGTTGCGTTTGATTTGTTACTAACCCCCAATATGGCGGCGCCCACAACAATATCAGGGGGAAAAAGTGCCGATACTCTAAGCGTAGCTTATTTGGTTCAGCTCACGGGCTAAACCAAGTGCTGTGGGGGATCGTTGGCCGAGTGTGTTGTCGCACCGCAGATCAGAGCACGTGGAGAAATACTCGAGCGCGAGCTCCGTTCAAAGCACAGCTCACGCTGCAGAACCTGTAGGGACTAAATCCCCTCGATGTGTTTGCGTTGGTCTTTCAAGTAACCTCAAATATGCCAGTGCACGAGGCCCGTCTCTCGAGCGGCCCTTGGAGGCAAATGGCAGAGCAGCACTAAAATGACTGGCCCTTGAAATCGAATGGCGGTGGAGCACCCACTGGTGGCACGTGTCTTGCGCGTTTCCACAACAATGGCTGCCGGTACTTGTAAAAAACGCCTTTATCAAGGGGCTTTAGCAGGGACCCTGGGTTCAGTCACTTATCTGCATCCTACCGTCGTGCGATCGTGTACTACATATACTGCGCAATGCTCATTAAAGACCCTGAGCTAACAGGTGTACTGCACTTTTTATAATCTTCAACGGGTAACAATGTCGCCCTACGAAACTGCTGCTCCCTAAAAAACTAACGACTAATTTTGAATGCATTTTTAATGTGTGTTCGCGTTCTTTTTTTTTTTTTTTTTTTTTTTGTCTACATCTTTGATTATGCGGCTCTCACTTATAATGAAACATAGTTGTCGGACTTCTGGAAAAATATTATATAACTAAGACAATGGCACGTGAACGCAAAACACAAAAAAAGACACACACACACACGCACACACACACACACACACACACACACACACATAGACGCACTTAATAAAAATAATTGAAATAACAGAATTGATTATAATTGTGTTTTCAAAGAATTGAGCGCACCAAAACCTATAAAAGCGAGCTCGATGCTTTGGATGGTGCGCTTGTTCACTGGAAGTTTTGTTCATGGCAGTATATATAGCTCGCACTTGCATGTTCCGCTTCGCTCGCACGATAAAACTAAATACTTTACTGGTAATGCATTTAGTGAAACAAAGCTTACCTTCTCTATATGTGCAATGCCCTCAGTTTTCGCGTGATTACACGCTTGTTTATCATTATTTTTTTCGTTTCCCACTCCAATTCATTTCGTGCTCTTTTGTGTGCTACATGTATTAGAGACCAAGGTAACCCAGGAGCATTCTATTTCGCGGATTGTAGAAAAAAAAATCCTATGCAACTTGCCACGTGTGCCACAATCAATACAAAATATTCTAAGCTTCACATGTGACCGCTTGCCTGAGTAAACATTGTTGTTTGTCAAGAACAATTGCGATTGTATGAAATCACGTGGGAAAAACTCGTTCTAAGCACGCGACCGTTGGCATGCAGTGAATACTCATAATTGGCGCCGAGATGATTGGTAGCTGTCAGCAGGTGGAATTTTTCTATCAACCCAGAGTTAGAATATTTCCTTCTTTCTGTTGTAAGCAATCAGGAGACAACTTACACCAAATATGAGGGTAATAAAGTACTGTGAACATTAAAACGTAACGGCCTGAGCAGGATATGTGTACAAGCTTTAGCTTTTGATGCACCCTTAACTTTCGATACGCTCAACGCTAGTGTGAAATGTAGGGCTGTTTCATTCTTAATCAGCGTACCGTAAGTGTGCTTACACTATATTCTATACAACGTCAAATTCTACCCGTTTGCATCTTTTTCACTTATGCACACCACCACTTCCGCGCATAAATCCCCAAATTAATATGGGTACAGAATGTCACAAAAAAAAAAAACTGCAGGGTTTCTTTACCGCAAAAATGAACTACGCATTGCCTAACGCTCATTCTCCGCCCAAAGGTAGCGCTAGGTCACAACCAGATGCCGAAGTTTCATCCCGAACGAACACCTTATCGAAAAGCAAGTAATTTTCTGAAAATTTTGATGGGAAAATGGAGCCTATTTTTACCCGTTTTCAGTTTCTGGTGCCATAGAGCCCCATGTATTCGAAAACTTCGTCGGCCGCCATTTTCCCATTGAACTTTTTAGAAAATCACTTACACTTTGGAATAAGGTATCGGATCGGGCTGAAACTTTGACATCTGGGCCGGTTTTCTCGAAGCGATGGTAAACCCATTTTGGTAAACCACGGTGCCTAGGAAGGGAAAAGTACCTAGGTACTGTAATAAACGGCTGGATATAGAAGAACAATAAGTATTTTTGATTGGGCAATAAGATGCGCCATCTATCGGTGAAAAAAGACAGTCATTTTGTTTATCCTCTTTTTCCGCTGGTTGTCATCGATCTAGTATGGTATTTTGAGTCAAAATAGAGTAATGTTGTACTTGAAGACCAATTTATTTGCTTCCGATGGTACGAAGAAATTTTAGCTACTATGCTAGAGTTTGTCCACGAATATTCGAAAATGTAAGAAACTTTTGCTTCAATATGTTTCGCCATAAACAACGCATAACTTTCCCGTGTTTCTTCCAGTCTGGCAACGCCGGGGCTGTAGTCTCTTTTTCCTTCCTTGCGACGCACTAGAGCCACTACGACGCACGTTTCTGTGATTCCTGCTGATCTGAACTGTTTGCCCTCTCTTCCATTTGCCCAACCGATTCACCGGTGACGAGAAGCTAAGCTTCTCGTCACCTTTGAATTGCTGGCCACCGGGGATATGTAGAAACCTCAATGCTGTCGGCATACTGTCGGCGCACTGTGAACAAAAAAACAGTACAATGTCTCAGCTGTTCACCCGGAATGAAGACTTTATTGAGGATAACCCTTTTTCTCCGCAAAGTAATCGCTGCTCACGAGTTGGCGTGCATAGTGTAACAAACTAAACGTCTTAGTATAAATATGTACCAACACTCGTTCGCAAAACATTTTTTTACTCACCATAAAAACACTTGCAAGGCTTATGTAACCGTGATGTCTTGGATCCCGGACTGCTGAAGAGTGATGCGTTCGCGGAATGCTGCCGTCGTTTAGTTTAGTAGTCCCTCTGAACTATCGCTTTGCTGGACGTGGTAATAGGTTGATGGTGAGTCATTAATATAACAGCCAGATCGAAATGAATGTTCAGCAGAACCAAGCAGAACTATTAGCCCTCATTAAGCGACGCCGTGGCCATTTTGCTTCTAGGTACTGCTCCTCCCTCGGCGCCCCTGCTCTCCCAGTCACGTGACCTGGAATTCCCCCTTCTAGAGACAATAGTTAACTTTAAACCACAGTTCGCGTTCGAGAAAACGGGCCCTTGTTGTAGGGCCCGTTTTCTACTCTCTACCTCTACTCTACTCTACTACTCTACCTGGTTGTGACCTCCAGCGCTACCTTTGGGCGGAGAATGAGCGTTCAGCGATGCCTAGTTTATTCTTGCGGTAAAAAAAGAGGCTGTAATTTTTTTTGTGACACCCTGTGCATTGCTTAAACTATGTGCAAGAGCTATCCACAGACCCAGAATATTTGCCTGGCCAGTCATTGCATTTATCACCGGATTCGTATTAAAATTAATTCTTATCATTTATTGCTGTGAGTTAATTTTTAACCTCGGCATTTTTTTTATTATGACTCCCGCACTAGTCCTACTTTGGGTTTACCAAACTCAACATTTAAACGTGAGTGTCATTTTTTGTGTTTTCCAGTCTCGTGCTTTTGGTCAAAATAAACACCCAGGTACCTAAATGAGACACCTTACCACCCAAAAAATAGTTAATCTGTTTTGATTTTTTAGGTAGTTAATTCCTCAAGCTAGAATTTAGGAAACCAGTCTATCACGTCATCATGTTTTCCTGGAAATCCACAAAGAGCCAAACACATGCAGGACAAATGGGCAAGCCAATCATAATGCCGCCCGCAGAGCCGAGAAAGCAACGCTCGGTCACGGACTTTTAGAAGATTTGCGTTCAGTCTTGCACCAGGCGTAACTTCCGCCCTGCTTTCTTGTTCTCGAAAGTGCCAGTTCATCCTCGCCCCAAGCGCGCGACGCTCGAACTTTCTTTGCCGAACTTTCAAGATAGTGGAGCACTGTAGATAAGCAGCTGCCCGCGACCTTGTCGAGTCAGTCTCGCTCTTGCTCTCTGCTACGCTGCCGAATCGCCGCCTACTTTTCTGCTGCCTCGACGCTCTTTCTTTCCTTTTTTTGTTTGGCACAAGTTCGCGGATTAAACCTTTATTTTTTGGTTCGTTCACTGTTCGTCCTCTCTTCACGTTCATTCGTGACAATATAAATCTGATCACTATGAAATATGTGTAATTGGCCT
The DNA here is from genome assembly GCF_016920785.2 of Ixodes scapularis. Lineage (NCBI taxonomy): Eukaryota > Metazoa > Arthropoda > Arachnida > Ixodida > Ixodidae > Ixodes > Ixodes scapularis. The sequence goes on from NW_024609868.1 coordinate 151,335,775, forward strand.
CTGAAATCTCCGATAACGGCACACAGTCAATTTTATATTTTTCATGCGTCGGTGGTTTTGTTGTGCATGTGTCTCGCCATTTGGCTCAGGACGATTTTCGCGTTTTGTTCTGCCCACACTTGCTGAAGACGTGAGCACGAAACGTAGGCCACTGGCCCCCTTGCACGAGAAGTGGCGCAGCCGTGCGCGTTCCAAAGAAAGCTCGTGCAGAAAAAAACAAGCAAGGGACCATAGAGTTATTATAATGCACGCTAGAGGTTCAACTGGCGCTAGTGCCTACGCGACTTCCGGGAGGCAAATTGAAGCAGACAGCAACCAGTCTACTTTTGCAGTGCTCCTGTGCATCCCTATGGGAAAACGCGCGTGCATTTTGTCTCTTCGCCTGAAAATAACATGAATAACTTTTGTTATTTCGGTTGAACCGGATAGTATATACCTTTATTAATATTGGGAAAGCGTAATTGCTTTAGTTACAGCATTTTTCTTCACCACTGAACGATGTTAAACGTCGCTGTATTTCAGGCCCAAATCTCTGTACCATGGCAGGTATGTAAAAACAAGCGACGATTCTAAGCAAAATAATGATCGAACGGAGTGTAGAGTATGTTCAAGATTAGCTAGCATTCCGGCGGCGCTTATCTATTGCTAATATATAAGCCTGACATTATAGGAAATCGACCCCGTCGTGCTCATCCTTACGATCGGTTAAGAAAACATTCGGACGTAAAAAATAAAGTACGTGGGCTACAAAAGGTTGTCTTTTTATTATTTCCTATGTCGGGCAGTTTTTATCGGGCACCTGTTCTCTGGCTTCTCCCTATTTTCAGATATTTGGAGCGTGCGAGTGATGATTTGAACCCAGAACAAGCATCTTCGCACATATTCACGAGCAGAAAGAATAAAACAGTGCTTATTTATTGGAAATCGGACTATATTACGTGGCTTTCAATTTATTTTGATCATTTGCATGCACAAGGAGTTACTTATCCAGTGTTTCAGTGTAATTCTTCCAGTCTCTTTTAGTTTTCCACATGTCCTTCGTTCGTTTGGCACGTATATCCCCCACGCTTGAAAGCGCCGACGCCGTGTTCGCGCTAAGTGTCCGACAATGCACATAAATACATGTACGAAGCAGTTTTAGCACCGTTTTTCATGCCACGAATTTGAAATAAAACGCCGTAACTGACCAATTATTTCGTCTGCGTGACTGAGAAATGTTCCAATGTGCCTAGTACGTACAAATTATTCGTGATATTTGCTCTTGTAATCGAGCGCAGAGAGAAAATGCACTCGCTTTTTCCCATAGAAATGCATTACCGGAAGTCAATTTCAGACTGGTTGCTGTCTGCTTTAGTTTGCAGCACCACACTAGCGCCAGTTGAACCTCTAGCGTACATTATAATAACTCTATGCAAGGGACCAGGGATGTCAAATTCAGGATATAGAAAAATACCCCACTGCATCGAAGCGCCACCACACACGATTTCTCGGATTGATGTACAGGCCTGGAAGGCGATCCCACCGCCATCTCTTGGTTCAGAATCACACTAAACAAGGGTGGGGTTCCCAGGATAAAGCCCCTTTATCCTGAGAATACTGGCACCATTCATTGTTGTGGAAATGCTCGAGACACGTGCCGCGCGACACTTCTGAGAAGAACATGGCGTGTGAAATCTTGCTCAGTTGTGCCCAGCGTTGGTTCTGCCTGTTCCTCCATGATCTTCCCAAGAGCTGCACGTTGTACGTGTCTGGTGCATCGACGCACCTTGCGCTACTTTTTAAACATGCCGGCGGGGGGGGGGGGGAGGGGGGATTTCGCTATCGTTTCATTTCTCCTTGAAGGGGTGAGCGTAAAGTGTCTCAAGTGTTGTGCCATAGCCTCCTCTATACGGAGAAAGCCTGGCACGTCGCGAAAAAAAGTGGCCGCCGAAAGTAGGAGAGGAGGGGCGGGGAATCAGGAGCGGAGGGAAGCTTGTCTGCCAGCGCCACAGAAGAGCGAGCGGACAAACGCAGAAACAGTTTTTTTTCCTCCTTTTTTTTTTTCCGGAATCGCGGAGAAGGGAAACTCGACGTCGACCCTCTCTCTCCCTTCGCCGTCCCTGCGCCGCAGCCGTTTCTCCCGGAGCACGAAAACGACGGTGACGAAAACACGAAAACAAACGTGGTTCGGGGAGCGGCCGCTCATGACCCAAGCGCTCGCAGACTATCTCTGCCAGAGCCGTTTATACTGAGAGAGTTTGGCCTTCTTAAGGAGATTTTGACAGTCTGACAACCACAGCAGCGTAGTCTGACAACCGGGGGATGACTACTTCCGTCCGCCATATTGTGGATCTGACTCATAGGAACTCTACGCGATTTCTCAGGAATGAACAAGACAAAGAAGTAACGCCATATTGTGTTATCGCGAAATCCGCTTGTTCTAGCGGCCAACAAGCTCCGCCCATCGGCCAAACTCTCTCAGTATAAACGGCTCTGATCTCTGCCCTTTCTGCTCTGTGCTACCATATTGGTCACCGCTTCGCGCGCTCCTCCTCTCCTTTTTTCTGCGGCCGCGCTCCCTATGGCTCCGCCGTCGATGTGCCAGGCTTTCTCCGTATAGAGGAGGCTATGGTTGTGCGCGAGCGCGCGGAGCCCGAGAGCGTCTAGTATTGGCGACGTGAGCGATCGATAGCGTCGCTGTGGTCGGCCTTCGACGATTGACCAAATGCTGACTATGACGTCTGCAAACGATTTCCCATCGACAGAAATAAGACTAATGTAAGAACTTAAAATATGACGGTGTTCGGAGCGTTGCTTTCAGAGTGCAATGATTTCAAGCTTCGACCATGCTCATTACAAACACCATCTAAATGGTGTCCGCAAGGTAATGACGTCAGGAGAGGTAACCATAGGAGAACGCCACCAAAACATCTCGCTGCTAATACTCTGCGTGCTCATGCAGGGCCGGTTTGCTGATCTTGCGGCCGCGGCTGCGGCTGCGGCCAAGAGGGATTGTTCTGTCACGTGACCAGCTCCATGGGGACAAGGAAGTACCTAGCGTCCCTGCCTAATGGCGGAGAAATCCGTATCGCTTCAAGCACAAACGCTTAATTCGCTCGCAGAAACTGACTGCAGGGACTTTCAACTGGAGTCCAATTGACCGCCCCCGTATACTGTAGGAGCGGCAGATAAAGTTACGGCCAGAAAGGGTGAAAATGAGCCAAAATAAAGGAGAAACCACTCGAGATGAAAGCGGTGGCAAAATATTTATATACCTCCGCCAGCGCGGGCGTCTCGCGCCTTCTACTGTGGTCGGAGAAAGAAGAAGACGCCGTAGCGAAAGGCTGCGTTTTCATGTTCTCCGTCCAAGAAAACAAACCGGCCTCTGGCCGAGGAATCCAGTCTCCAGATTCAGATGCTACCATTACTGCAATGGACAACTACCGTGTTCTGATGCCACGTCTTCCTACAGGCAACCTCGTTCTAAATTCTGTCTTCCTTCATGGGGATCTCGCTGCCAGACCATACCGAGCTCCGGACTTCAGAGATGCCCTCAAGGGCATCATTGATCTAAAGAATATAATCGCCATGGGACAATACCAAATGTGTCATGTGTGGATGGTCCAGTGTGCGACTTCGCTTGCAAAAGCAAAGCTCGTCGCCTGTGAAGACCTGAAGGTGAAAGGACGGAAATGTCTCGTTGTTGATCCAGAGACAAAGGAGGTGAAAATCAGACTGCTTTGGGTACTACCTTATATGAAAAACCGAAGAATCTTTGAAGCGATGGAACCCTACGGCACAGTACGCTCCGTAGTGCGAGAAAAGTGGAGATGTGAAGGAATGGAGGACATGGAAACCCTCAACCGTGAAGTACAACTGACCCTTCGAGACGACACTAACGTGAACAAAATTCCACACCTGATGACCATCTTTGGGTGCCAGAGCTTGCTTCTTATCTCAGGTCGGCCTCCTTCGTGCTTACGATGCCATCGAGTGGGCCACATCCGCCGCCATTGCCGAACTCCCTGGTGTGCGAAATGCCGACGGTAGGGGCATAAACCGGAGGACTGCGTCATGACCTACGCTGACAGGCTGAGGTTGGGGACAACTGAAGTATCAACAACAGAGATCTCATAGATGTAAGCGAAGTTGTTGACCGTAATGGCGACGTCTCTGCAATGGCAGTAGCCCTGGACGGTGGGTCTCAATCGGCCTTCAGAAAACCGGTTGCGCCAGAGAACCTCACGTCGGCCACTACCTCTAGCGAAGACCCAATAATCACCGTTTCGCCTGCAACCGAAGACAGCACCCCGACAAACCCCGCGACTCCAACAAATAGGGACGCCTTCACGAACGAAAAACAGTGCGAAACAACCACCGAGGCTAACCTGGAAGACACCGAAACGGAGGAAAACAATGAGGTACAGGACCCAATTCTTGAACTAGAAGCGCTTACCAACGTGGGATTAAATGACGGCCTTATAACTAGAGCAAAGCACTATGAAAAGGGACTGGGTGCTGTTCGACATAAGCCGTATTCAAAGACGCTCCCTGGCGCCAAGCTTGTTGAAGACAAGCAAACGGGCGATAACGCCCGACCATAAATGATCGCATGTCCAGCACCCTTCAACTTCGCGTGTCCACCTTAAATGTGAGAGGTCTCAGTTCTAAACGGAAGCATTGTCAACTTCTACAACTAATAGTCCAGCAGAAGATCGATATATTAGCTGAGCAGCAAACGAAAGTGTGCAGCCAGGAACAAACCGAGATCGCATTGGAGCCCTTCCTGAAAGATTTCGAAGTGTGTGTCAGTCATGCATCTGGCACATCGGCTGGATGTTTTTTGTTTCTAAAGAAGGGGTTGGGTTTAACTGCTGCTTCTCTCACTACCGACCAGGAAGGGCGCTTTATATCTTGCGATCTAGACCATGTAAACATTCAATTGCGCATTATTTGCGCGTACGCTTCAAATGATGTGACAGCGCGCAAATTTTTTTTTTCTTTTCTAGCGCCATACGTTGACACAGATAGAAAACTGTTGCTATTGGGAGACTTCAACTGTGTGCTACATATAAACGATCGCTACCAACTAACGACTAGATTCGACCCTAGTGCAGCTGTACTCCAATCTCTTGTGAGTGATAACAACTTAGTAGACATCAGAAAACAAAAACGAGGCAGAGTGCACTATACACATTTCCAACGCTCCTCTCACGCTCGACTCGACCGGATATATGTCACTGGAGACCTTTATGACAATATTTCTGATTACTCAGTGAAACCTATATTTTTCTCAGACCACTGCCTTGTATCGGCAACTTTTGGGACAAAGAAACGACCCCCACTAAGAAACGACCCCCACATCACTCTTAAACGACAAAATATTCACCGATGGTATACCCGCTATCCTTTCCCGTGTCAAACAGAACGCTTCCCTACACGTGTTTTGTAAATGGGACATGTTCAAGCAGGAAGTTAAAAATTGGGCAATTGAACGCTCAAGCTCCATTACGTTTATGAAAAAGCTAGAGCTACGAAACCTGCTCGCGATGCTATCAGAGCTTTATGAGCTTGAAAGCCTCAATCCCGGCGAATATACTGAGGAGATTAACATGGCAAAGACACAGCTACAAAGATACGATACCGAGAAATATCGAGGCGCGGTGATCCGATCGCGCTCGCAGAAATATTTGCTCGGAGAGACGCCTGGACGCCGGTCCTTTGATGATGAAAGGAGATATGCTCTAAGCAAAGAAATACTCGAAATAGACCACAAAGGCAGCGCCCGCACTGAAACGCAAAGCATTATAGAAGCTTTCCAAGAGCATTACACTTATCTTTTCGGAAAGTGTATTGAGACCAAAGAGAGCGAAGACATACACAAACTTATAGAATGCGTGCATCAGGCAAAGAGAAGGAGGGTGTTGAAGGCTCTCTGACCTTGCAAGAAACACAAGCTGCGATACAAGCTCTACCGTCAGATAAGACTCCAGGCCCGGACGGCCTGGGCGCTGAGCTCTATAAGAAATTCTCATGCCTGCTGAGTCCATTCCTCCTTGATGTATTCAAAGCCGCATATGAGCACCAAACACTACCGCCAACCTTTTACGAAGGACATACAGTGCTTATACCCAAAACAGAAGACACGTTAGCTTTGAAAAAGGTGGAGGCTTACAGGCCTATATCACTTTGCAATGTAGACTATTAGACCTTCGCAAAAGTTTTAAATGAACGCTTACATCTCATAATAGACAATCTAATCGGAGCTCATCAAACTTGCGGTATACGTGAAAGAAATATTCAAACGAACATACATGTTGCAAGGTCCGTAATAGATTCAGTATCCGACGAACAAAATAAAGTAGCCATAGTCCAACTAGACCTATCCAAAGCATTTGATAGAGCTAGCCACTCCTTTTTATTCAGGCTACTTTCTCACGCAAACATAGGGACCGCGATAATAAAGGGCATTCAGCTATGTAACAAGAACAGCACCACAAGACTAATTGTAAACAACTCACTTTCTGAACGTATACTTATAAAATCCTCGGTAAGACAAGGTTGTCCACTTTCATTACTGCTCTTTGCCTTATATCTTGAACCTTTCTGCCGTAGTATTATCAACAAAGATACTATTCGTGGCTATCATCTTTGTTCCGCAGAGGTGGAGCTACTAGCATACGCCGATGATGTAGCGTTATTCTGTTCAAATAAGGCGAGTGTTGAAGAAGCACTTCAGGTAACGGAGAAGTATTGCAACCTAACTGGGAACAAGCTTGAATGCAGAAAAATCAAACGGTTTTTGGATAGGAGCGTGGGCAACCACTCCAAAATGCTTTGGTGGGATTTCATGGAATCGCTGTCCTTTCAAATACCTTGGTGTTCCCCTTGACCAAACTCGTTCCACTGATCCATATTGGAGCATCGCCGTAACTATAATTAGACGTAAATCGCAGGCATGGAGGGCACGAGAAATGTCAATTTTCGCTAAAGCAGCCGTCTGTAACACCTTCTTAATATCCAAACTTATGTATGTTTTGCAAGTACTGCATTGTAATCGCTCTAAAATTCAAGCTTTCCACCGAATTTTCGTTACATTTATCTGGAGTTCTCTTTGGGAACGCATGAAACGCGATAATTTATTCCTGCCTTTGGACTCGGGAGGCTTGGGCCTGGCGCATTTAGTTGTGCGCCAGCTGGTCTCAAGATTGTTTTTCTTTAGAAATTTATCCCACCCGTTTCTTCTCATGGCTGTTCGAAGAAAACTGGTTCACCATTTACCCTTTCTTATCGTTTCTACTACAAGCTCTGCTCCAAGCGGCCTCTGGGGTTTCTGGAAAGAGGTAGTCGATACCTTCTTGTTTTTAAAAGTCCATTTTTCATTAGACTATCTTTTTGAAGTACCCAGAAAGCGGTTAGCGCAAGCGTTGATCGAAAGTTTTTTTTTGCCGCTCCGTTGTACAGATCTAAGTTCAGTAACTGTGAAGGACAGGACGTTCTAAAACGTGTAAAGCGTATGTCTGCATCTCCAAGCACTAAAACGTTCATGTTTAAGCTACACACGTCGATGCTTCCAGTCAAATGGTGGCTCCAGAACCGCGGTTTCTTTGTGCCTTGGTCAATTGACTGTCGTTTATGCCACCAGCCGGAAACAATAGAGCACTGTTTTATTTACTGTACAGATGTGATTTTCTTCTGGGATGTGCTCCAAAGAACCCTAAGAAAAGATATTGACTTAACTGATCACAGTATTCGTTACTTATACGTCCCGACTGAAACAAATATCCCTTATGATTTATTCATGCTGATTGGTTTACACAGTCTCTGGAGATGCCGGATGATCGACAGAAACGCTGACATTCCACGCACAACCACATCCATATTTCTGGAAGAAATTGCAAAAGTTAGAAGTGTTTATAAGGCCACCCACCAGTGCCCGACTGGTTTCCTCTGTTTGACGCTTGTCTAAGACTTCCTGATTTTTAATATAGTAAAAGCAGCAAACATCCGTACATAATCAAATTATGTCTTTCATACAAAACACACTTGAAATGTGCTTGCCTTAGGAATTTGTTTAAGTGTATGCCATGAAGAATGTGTACTCTCCGTTTCCGCAAAAGTGTATAGTACCCAGAGTGAAGACATGAGTGCGATACGAGTGCTAGTACAGTCATTATGTTCATCAAGGACTGACCACCAGGAGAGCATCCATCCACCACCTCCATCATCATGTATATAACATTCACTGTGTGTATATAGAATTCGAACTTTAAACTGTGATTTTCCATGTATTAAAAAAAAAAGAAGAAAAGCCTTCTACTGTGGTCGAGAGGTTGGAGCGTTGGTACTTATCGTCACGGCGTGACAGTTTCGAGTTCAAATCGCGCTAGGAACTTTTTTTCTTGTATTTTGCGCGTGTCTTACTTTTTAACTGTGATCCTTTTTAGGAATCATCCACTTGCACTACTGCGCCTTACACGGTGTTTACTGTTAGTCCCACCTGTTCAATCGAAACATCGGTAGGAAAAAAAAAAGATCGAGGCAAGTTAACGCGCCAATACAATCATTTCATAATGTTCATTAAAAGGAAACCAAGGTAACAGCATCGGTATGGCTTTCACAGAAACGGAGCCGAAACAACCCTATTGAAAATTCCACCAAGATACGTAATTTGGGACACTGACTGCCAGTCAGCAGCCTTGGTGGAACGTGATGGACCATCAGACGTCGTCTCATGGTCCATCAGATGACGTCTGACTGCCACTGTCAAGGGAATTTCATTAACAAGGGCAGCATTTATATAAGAGTAAAGCTCTACGCACTCATAAATATCGCCAAATGCCTCAATAAAACAAAATGTTCGAGAAAAAAAAAAAAAAAGCAGCACCACCGCGGATCGAGCCCGCGACCACTTGCATGCAAATCGGACACCTTAACCGCTACGCCATGCTATCTTTTTTTTTTTTTTTTCTTTATTTCATGGGAAACAAAAACGGAGAGTCAGAGCACACAAAAATATCGCACTACAAAAATAGGTCCCTCATTTATCACTACAGTTCTTTCATCTGTAACAATTTGTTAAACAATGGTACCCAATCGGGCTTTGTGTCGCGACCTTCGTACACACTGGTGACTTGTGCTACCAGTTGAATGAAATAACAATGCACAGACTTCGGGGTCTGAACGGCATTTCGCACGTCCATTCGGGAATTCCACATGCTGTATAAACTAAGGAGCATAATGAGGTCATACGGAACGGTGTCCCCTGGCGTTACGGGCAGAAAACGAATGGAATGCGGTGTAATATCTAGGCTTTTGCGCAAAGTTCGCTGCAACACGTCCCAAAAAAAAATTGCGTCCCAGCAGTTGATAAAAATGTGCTCAACAGTTTCGGGCTCCTTACACAATAAGCAGTTTACAGTCCATGGAACAAAGATACCCTTCTCCTGCAACCATACCTTGGTGGGTAAAATAGAACAATGTAATTTTAAAAAGAATGTTTTGATCCTAGGAGGAATTCCCATCTTTTTTACACGACACAGCACATCCTGCCCAGGGTGATTTTTGTACAAGACTCGGTATATTGGCGTTGGGAAGAGAATATCAACAAGATCCCGTGTTAGTTTTTTCCTCGAGACAGTTGCGAGGTACTCCCGAGAAAAACGGACTGCTAGAAAATTAAAGGCGTCAACAACCTCTTTCAGGTATCCCACCAGTCTTGGCGGGTGATATTCAACGGTTGACACAACAAAAGTGGGGATAAAGGATGCCAGCTGGTTTTGGATGACTTCGCGAATAAAAGGGACTTCCTGGTCTCTTAAAAAAAGAAATCGTGATACCAACTGTCTAACGAATAAGTGGGGCAGGCCCACACCCCCGTCTGCGACACTACGGAAAAGGTTTTCCCGTCGCATAGGCTCCCAAGTTGAAGTCCATATGAAAACCGCAAAGACACGGTGAAACTTTTGTATATTGCTCCTTGCACAGTGTAGAACTTGTAGCACATACCAAAGCTTGGCAATCAAAAAAACGTTGCATATAGTTGCTCTCGTAAAAATCGACAGATCTCGGTGGATCCAGCGCTTGGAGCGCTTGTCGATATCTGCTGCTACAGTTGACCAATAGGTCGTGCTGTTTCTGTGGCTCTCCAGTGGCACACCGAGGTAGTTGCATGGAGTGCAGCTCCAATGGATGTCCTCGAAAACTTCGGGCGTGCTCGCCCACGTTCCGTGCCAGAAGCCCCTGCACTTTTGCAGGTTCACCGAGGCACCCGTGGCTTTGCAGAAAGTGTGCGTCAACCGCAGGGCGTGGCTTACACTCGTTTTATCGGTGCAGAAAAACGCAACGTCATCCGCATAAGCCAAGACTTTGGTTTCAACGCTGTGCAGGATATATCCTCGGACATTTGAACTTTGGATTATGCTCTGACACAGTGGTTCGAGGTACAAAGAAAAAAGTAAGGGGGACAGCGGGCACCCTTGCCTCACAGAAGAATGGACTGGTATACTTTCCGTCACGTTATTGTTAAGCACCAAACTCGTATAGCAGTTGGTGTACGACATCTTAACGCCTTGTAATATTATCTTCCCAACGCCTACATGCACCAGTATTTTGAAAAGGACATCATGCTGAACGCGGTCAAACGCTTTCTCTAAATCAATTTGCAACATTGCAACTTGGTCGCCTCTTCCAGACACACAATCTAACACACTTCGGGCCACGTGAATATTGCTCTGGATTGCTCTGCCCCTTATCCCACATGTTTGATGTTCCCCGACTACTTCACAAATAATAGATTGCATTCTGTTTGCCAGTACTTTTGCGAATATCTTGTAGTCCACATTACACAATGTTATCGGGCGGTACCCTTTCACGCAGCGTCGTTGGTTGTTGTCCATTTCTTTTGGAATAAACACCGTGTGTGCCCGTAGAAACGAAGGCGGGAGCGCGTTTGCCTTGTAGGCCTCTTGAAAAACTTCATGCAGCACGAGACAAATCTCGTTCTTGTGCACTTTATAAAACTCAGCGATTATCCCGTCGGGTCCCGGTGTTTTTCCCTGTGGGAGAGCGTCCACAGCATTTACAATTTCTTGCACACTAATCGGTTCTTCAAGGGTTTCAGCAAAGTCTTCACTCAGTCACGGTAGTAACGTTATCAATTTTGCAAGACCCTTGGTATCGTCTGCGAATGCGGGACAGCTCAGCAGTGCTCGATAGTGATCAAGAAAGACGCGTTCGATCTCCTCCTTATCAGTGACGATTCTGTTTCTGTGCTCTATCTCTAGTATTTCCTTACTCAGTGCGTGCCTCTTTTCGTCTTCCAACGCCTTCTTTGTGGGTTGCTCTCCCAAGAGAAACTTTTCTGCCCTCGACCGCACGACCGCGCCCGCGTACCGTTCCTGATAAAGACTGTCAAGCTGAGCTTTTATGTACAGCTGCAACGGAAAAAGAGTAGCACAAGTGACCGACGACCGGAGCGGCAAAATCGCGACCCGCGGCGCTATTGTTCCCGAGCGCGCCGATAGCGAGAGTGCCAGTCACGTTCCATGTCTCATTGCGGGGGGGTGGCCGGCAAAAAACAGCCCATCCTAAAGCCCTCATTTTAACAGCTATCTTATCTCTTAATTTTCTACCGGCCGCCCCCGCGTTGAGACATGGAACGTGACTGGCACTCTCGCTATCGGCGCGCTCGGGAACAAGTGCGCCGCGTGTCGCGATTTTGCCGCTCTGGTCGTCGGTCACTTGTGCTACTCTTTTTCCGTTGCAGCTGTACTCTATGTCTTTTGTTCCGTAGCCAGGATTTTTGCATTCCAGCTCGTATAAAAGATGCAAGTCACGCTGGAGTTGCTTTTCTTTTTCGTGCTTGTAATAATTAAGCGTGCTTGCTCTTTCGATTGCCAATTGTTTTGCGTCTTGCTTAAAGGTTTCCCACCTCGCAAAAATGTTTTCCCCGTTTTGACCTGCTTGTCTAAGTAATTTTCGCGTTTCGGACACGAAAAACTCATCTTTAAGTAGCTGAGAATTTAGCTTCCAAAGTTTCCAATTGATGCGCTTATGCTTCCTCCGTTTTTGTCCAATCGTTATCGCAACCATGCAGTGATCTGTGAATAACACAGGTTCCACAGTATAAGCATTTAAAAGTTGTATTAGTTCAATAGAACAATACAACCTGTCTAGTCGGGCATGCGACGCCCGTTGAAAGTGCGTGAACTGTATGAGTTTGGTTCCTGTTTGAAAGTTGGCTACGTCTAACAAGCCTCCCTCTTCGACTACTTCGAGCAATAGTTGTTCACTTCTATCAAGATGGGGCCTGGTCGGCGTTCGGTCATTTAAGTCGCAAACACAATTGAAGTCTCCAAGGAGTACAACTAGTCTATCACACACCAAGTATGAGCGCAAGTGATTGAAAAACTGAACTCGAGAATTCACATCGTTTGGTGCATACACACAAATCACCCGCCACTTGCATTCCTGCACCCGGAAATCACACATAACAAAGCGGCCCTGCAAGTCAACCGTCAGAGCTAGTTCGCTTAACTGAACTGACTTTTTTATAAACAAGAAACACTCTCCCGAAAGACCGGCAGCATGGCTGACACATACCTCGTATTTTCTCAAAAAAAGTGGTAAAGCGCGGTCAACCTCTTCCTCATTCTCTAGCTTTGTCTCTTGTTCTGCTAAAAAGTCAATCTCCTTTTCTTCGAGTAGACGGTGTAGCTGATTCTGCTTTTTCCTCGAATGAAAACCGCGTACATTTAAGCTGGCGAAGCGGAAACTGCCCATCGCTGCTTAAGGGGGTGGCTTTTCCTGGGCTTGCCGCGCAAGCGGCTTCGACACGTTTATGCGCTTACTTGCGTATGTGGCCCCCGGTTCCAATTTCTTTCGCTTGACGTCACTGACACCAGTTCCCAGAGCAGAGTTTGTGTCCACTCCGTTCCCTTGACCCTCGGGAAAGGGACCTGCTTGCTTGGTTTCACCTTGGTCTCGGTCGTCCAGCTCCGAAGGTGTAGCAGCACTGCCGCAGTTACTGCCTTGCTCCATGGAAGAATCATCCCCAGTCTGCGAGGACACAGGTATGGCTCCTGGGTCTTGTGGCTGGTGGTCGTTGATGGCGCCGGTCTCGCCTGGTGCGGAAGGAAGACTGTTTGCAGGGCCGCCCGTGGACGCCCCCACTTCGCCGTTGGCTCCCACTACTTCGGACACGTCCATGAACTGGTCGAGATTCGATTCGGCATCCTCGTCACCGCGCCTCAGCACCGTGGCGTAGGTCGCGTAGCACTCGTTGTCTTCGTGACCAAATTTGTTGCACTTGGTACATTTTGGTGCACGGCACTGTTTCCGGATATGGCCTACTTTTTTGCACCGTAGGCAAAGCGGTGGTCTTCCAGGCACAATGACAAGGGATTGCACCCCATATACCTTGATCATATGGGGCAGGTCGGAAGAGCTGACGGCGTCATGCAGCGTCATGCTGACTTCTCTGTTCATGGTTTCCAAGTGTTCCATTCCCGGGACTCGCCATTTCTCCCTAACGATGTTACGAACTTTACCGTAAGGCTCGAGAGCTTCCACCACACGTCTGTCTTCCAGATACGTTGGGAGCCAAAGTAGCCTTACCCTAATGTCCTTTGCGTTGGGGTCCAGCACCAGACACTTCCGCCCCTTGACCGTGAGTTGTCCAATCCTTTTCATCTTTTCTGTGGCAGCCATGCTTGCGAGAGTGATCATCCATATGTGGCTCATTTGGAATTGTCCAATTGAAACCACGTCCGTCATGTCCACGATGTCCTTCAGTCCGTCTCGAAAATCAACAGCACGGTACGGTCTTCCCATCAGGTCCGCGTGCAAAAACACGGAATTCAGACACATTTTTCCATCTGGGAAACGGGGCAACACCACACGATACTCATCGCTACTGCTGGCTGCAGCGTCGATGCTTCCTCGGCCCGCGTGGGCCGATAACGCGCCGTTATCGGAGCGAATCATCGTCCGTCCGCTCTCGTCGAAAGCCGGAAGCGAACTGCTACGCCATGCTATCGTTTGGGAAATTCGATTTGACCATTCGTTTTATGCGAGATGCTTCGGCTGCAAATGCAGTTAAGTCTTCAGCATGTTATGCAAAGCACTCGTACATCACTCGCCGTACTTCAGTTCTACTCACCTGCCATGTAGAGTACTTTCGCGTCGTTGAACGGTCCTTTTGTTCGCGCGTCTCCGGCCCAGTAGACCTGGTACACCTTGTCGTCTTCAACTACACCGCTAAAGTCCCTTACATCGTCGGAACTCACAACAGGCTGGGTCTTGTCCAGTAGAAATTCTACTAAAACATAAGACATTGTAGAGCCCGGGCAGGATCGACAGGTTGGAGCAAGCGGGCAAACAAAACGAGTCGAGAGCGATCGTTCATGAAAGCTCGGCGAAGCCTCTATGGGCGAAGCGAAGTCAGCGAAGTGGCGTGTTCGGCCAACACCACCTAGACAGAATGCCTCCACACGCGTCATCATGGTCAGATCGATCGAGGCGAGAGATTGGGCACGAGTGCTGCGTCAGTGTTCGGCTGCGGCTCGTGGCCAATCAGCGCGTCGAAGGTCGGGCTCGGGTCCAATAGCCGACCGAGCGCGATCCGACTGTGATGACGTTTCATAGAAGAAGAGGAAACCATGCGGAGGCCTTCTGTCTAGGTGGTGTTGGTTCGGCGAGCTTCTGATCAATGTTGTCGGTCGGCTGCGTGTCATATCTCTAACATCAGCGGTTTTATGGGCTCACGTCCCGAAATCGTTTTCTTGTGCATAGATTATTTTTCGAATTCATAGATTTGACGAACTAGTGGTATCCGAACGAACTTTACGTCCTTTGACCGCACGTCTGTCTGCACGTCAAAGCTTTTTGACGTACAGTCAGAGACAGTCGATGTACAATCAGAATCGCCAAGACATCTTGATGGCATTTCGCGGCGGCCGACTGCCACCAGGAAACCATCAGAAAGCCGACAAGTGGAGTCTGACTGGAGTTTGGCTGTCGGTCAGAGTAACTTGTTGGCCAATCAGACATGCTTGACGTGCAGTCAGGCACAGTCAGCGGTCCACTAGAAAACATTGACTGCCAAACAGGGTTACATTGATGGATTTTTCCTTCGGGAAGCATCCTTTCCCCAGCAACTACAATTTTACGTGTTTTTAAATATACAGCGCTCTTGCTACGACTCCTTTTAATAACAGGAGACGACCGTTTAGTACTAATTAAAACTGCAGTTGTGACAATTAAAAAAAAGACTTTCACAAAATAAGCAAAAAGAAAAAAAGACCGGCAGCTGTGGATGCATTGATTGAGAGAAATCCTACAGGCAAGGCAGCAAGTCAAACGTCTGAGAAAGAAGTAAAACCGAAATAAAAGAGATCATACTTTTACTTGCATGGAATGTGATAAAAGGTATATTTTTAGCCCTTACATTTTGTTGTTGCAATCGTCTTGTAATATTAGCATATTACTTGTTGAATTTTAGTTAGAATAGCTGACGATCGCAACCGAATGCAAAAATGAATCAGGCGTCGACATCGGAAACCCTCTCTCTAACGCAAACACCTAAAATGACTTTGGATCAACAAATGGAAATAATTAGAGCAGTTGGAAAACGGAAGCAGCAAATTCTAGAGAAATTCAGCAGCACAGTTACCTGGCGAACGAAGAGACGGGCTTGGGAAGATACTGTCAACTTTCCGCAGAGTGTACGGCAGATGCAGGAGGCGTGGCGGAAGTTGCTAAAAGAAGCCAGAGACATGCATGTGCTCTTACGAGGTCATGAACAACGAACTGGTGAGTTAGAACTACCTGCCCAATAATTTTATAGAGCTCATATGGCCTTGTCTACATTGTTAGTGGGAGTGCAGTGAAACAGAAAAAGAAGAGAGTTACTGACGCGGTTTGAACCCGGGACTTTGACGCCGCGACGGCAAGGACCGGCGCTCTAACCTCTCGACCACAGTAGAATTTTTTTATATTTATTTCCACAAAATACGCAATACACACAAAACACTCACAAGACACTGGGGTTAAAACGCCACGTGCCCTCCCCTGGGGCCGTAACGATCCTTAAAACTCCTTCATACCTATCAAGCCATTTAACAAACCACAGTAGAAGGCGCGAGACGTCGGCGCTGGCGGAGGTATATAAATATTTTGCCACCGCTTTCATCTCGAGTGTTTTTTTTCTTTATTTTGACTTATTTTCACCCTTCCTGGCCGTAACTTTATCTGCCGCTCCTACAGTATAAGGGGGCGGTCAATTGGACTCCAGTTGAAAGTCCCTGCAGTCAGTTTCTGCAAGCGAATTTAGGCTTTTGTGCTTGAAGCGATACGGATTTCACCGCCATTAGGCAGGGACGCTAGGTACTTCCTCGTCCCCAAGGAGCTGGTCACGTGACAGAAAAATCCCTCTTGGCCGCAGCCGCAGCCGCGGCCGCAAGATCAGCAAACCGGCCCAGGACGCACTTCTACGCGTAAGGCCATTCGGCGCCGCCCGATGGCACCAGGCCACGGTGTAAGATACACTCTTTAGGTGAGGACACGGCGGGGCTGAACGCGCGGCGCAAGGAATCATATAGTGTTCGTTCGACGGGCATCCGAAAGGCCGCATTATTCCGCGGCCACCGTGCCCGCGGCTGACAGTGTCGCCGGCGGCCAAACGGCGAAACTTTGTGAGAGCGAAAAAAATTATCTCGTTGCCATGACATCCCGGTACACCGTGGTCGTTCTGCACGAGCGACAACCTCGCTGGAGCCCTGCGCGTGTTGGAGCATGAGGCGGCACGAGCCGTCTTTGCCGTGCCCACGGGTCGACGAGTCATCTGCCGGCACCGCTTGAAACCATAGTGAGAGAGAGTGAAAAGCGAACTTTATCTGCACTGCGCGAGGAGCGCGCTGCACTCTTAGAAAAAAGGGTCAGTATAGTCCTCCCTAAAGGGAGGAACGCTCTTGACACATATGTTCCTTTAGAAAGGGAGAAACTTTCGTCCCTTAAGCAGGGGAGCAAAAGTTCCTCCGTCGACTGCATCTCACTATGGCGGCCACGAATCGAGCAAATCGAGCTCGATAAGGCTTAACGAGAACACTAAGTCTACTGTACGAAGCGAGAGGAGCAGCAAATAAAAACGTAACACGAGCTTTCCACGAACTGTATTTATTTCCGAATTTTCTTTACCCCTGCAGGCAAAGAAACTTACGTTTCGAAAGCATGCAGTCACTCAGTCTTCTCATCGTCAGCACTGCGATGTTCAACGGAGACAACCGGCACCCAGTTCGCGCACTTTATGTCTTACCTTTGCTATTCCTCGAGCCACAATTCCTTCTTCAACCGTTGCGTCAACCGCACATCACGGAGGAGTGAAAATAATTCGCCCGCAAAACCAAAAGCCGCTCTAAAAAAAAGCAAATCTGAAGCAACCTCTTGGCTTAACTCAGCACGGTAACACGAAATTATGGCGTAGCCGCGTAGCGTAAAAAGGATGTTAAATCGCTTGCCACCAGATGGCAGGGTCAAGCAGAGTAATCGCAAGTAGCTCGGCTAGGTGGTGCTAGGTACCGCCCAATTCATGTTTTACAAAAAAATATTTCATTTTCTTAAGTCACAATTACGTTCCCTTTTCTTTGGGAATCTCTTAACACATGTAGACACGTCACGCACACTAGAAGCATCAGGGGTGCTATTCTGGTCACAAACGGTCACGTTCGTGTTTCTCGAAAACTCCTCCCCCCTACGAACCGCGCGCTCCTATTGGCCACAGCCCGCGTGATAATTCCACGCGGTTCCCATGGGAACGTTCGCGAAACACAAAAGCAACTGTTTGCCGTAACTGTCACTCTTCGAGCTCGGACCGTGACGACAAAGTGACGTATGACCACGTCCGACCTACGTAGCACATAGCGGAAGTCGCGTAACTAGATTAACTGCGGTATTACTCGACACACCCTACTCTCTGTTTCACTATGAGTGCGAGCTAGTGCGGGTGTAGGAGCTACAAGAACGTGCTCCGGGCTTTCAACGTCCCTGTCGAGCAGGCGCGCTTGCGCAGTGCAAACCAACGTTCGTGCAAGCATCGTTTGGGGTGATGTGCTCGTGCTTTTAACTTCTGTTTCTATTGCACGAAGGGGAACAAGCTTTGGGCAGGATTCTAGAGCGTAGAAAATGGCGGCGATGCTTGTTGCGCAATCATGGCTCGATTAGCGCGTAGAATGACGGGTTTTCCGCGAGCACCCGGTAGCCTTCGCGATGCACGACGACTGTTTCTGACGACAATACCGCTTGTCGAAAAGCACCGTGTGATCGCAGTGTGACCAGCTGCGCGACGAGAGACGGCGACGATGAGAGATGATGATCGTCGAGCAGCAGCAGACTAATTGAATCGCACTGAGATTTTTCGCAGCGGGGAACTACAAGAGCGCGGTTGCCACCGATGATCACATAGCTAATGCCCAGTGGATGGTGATCAGAGCCGTGACGGCCGTCGCGAGTGCCGCTGTCAACCGGATGGGAAGAGATGGCTGGGTCGACGAAACCCCGAACCGAGGCAGTTGAGGCATGTGCGAAAGAAGGCTTTTGTCACCACCACGACAAGCACTCGACGTCGTGGAATGCGTTGACGGAACCTCGAATCTAACAGAACCTTCGTCACCATCCTGAAGGATGGTGACGAAGGTTCTGGTGGACCAGAACCTTCAGACCGATGGTGACGAAGTCATCATCGGTCTGAAGGAGATCGTCACCGTTCTGAAGGACTCCAACACTTTTCCGCAAACACCACTCTGTCATTAACAACTTGGTGGTAAGTTTGCGTTAAAATTGCAGGGTTTCTACCGCTTCGAAGTTAGTGCACGCTTAGTACCTATGTCTTCAGTTGACCATTTGTTGCGGTTTGTAGCTACTGTCAATCACGCAATAAAATCTGAATGGGTTGCTGATAGCATTTTATTGTATCAACTAGATATTTTACCTTTTCACGCCAAGCTTCTGGAATTGCATGTCAGTCATCGGACAGTCCTAAGAAACACTTTTCGATGCCCTGCAATGAACTACGAACAGTGTGTCCTAAAATGAATCGTTAGTTGTTTAGACAGCAGGAGTTTAGTCTGACGGAGCATGGTAACATTGTTACCCACTGTAGGCGAGAAATTTAGCCAGTGCAATCTTGTGGATGGTCGTCATCTCCATGACCAAGAAAAATAATAAAGATACAATTGTCCTCCATTCAACACCCGTGTGTTTAATGTAAAGGTTATCATAGAAATTAAAAAGATTGTCGTTTCAAAAGTGACAGTAACTCGTTGAAATTATAGAGTAGTGTGAGCTGGATTTTTTTTTAAAATTGCCTGTAATGCAGAGCAAATACGCGCTGTTGAAGCAGAGTAGATGTGTGAAGGAAAAGCGAGCATATGTACTAAAGAAAGAACCGCTACGTAACGTGAAAAATGTCAGCAACTATCTTGCCATTGTGGTACGAGTTCAGTGGCTCTGCACATGCTTATGGCAGCCTGTGAATGTAGTATGCTCCCCTTATGGTATCATCCAGTGGCAAAGCTCCTCCCCGAATCCGGCGGGCCCTAGAATATACACACAAATTTCGACAACACCCCCCCCCCCCCCCGCTCCCCATGTCATAAACATCCCAGCCACCTCAAACCCCCTCCACCCTCACCCCCTTAAAAGTTCCTGGCTACGCCACTACTATCAACAGCACTCAATTGATAGTCCACATTATCAAGATAAGCGAAATTTCCTTTATTTTATGCACCATATAGGCAGTGTTTCTGTCTTTATATGCGTGCAGGCAAAGCACACACTGTAGAAAACACTTGTGTAAAGCCTGCGTTCACAATGCAGTCCCCGTCAAACGTTCAAGGCGTTAACGAATTCCACAAATTAAAATTTTCAACGAAACGCATTAGTTTTGCAAAACGCTGGCAAACTTGCGTTGCGTTTTACATCATTCACCTTTGTTGTCCGATGAATCAGCAGTCAGCACTACGCAAACCTCAATGAGCTTGTGGTTTGTTTTCTTGCCGTTGGGGCGATCGCTGGCGGTCGTGGTGGCGGCACAATTCTTTCTCAGGCCGTTGGCTGCTTCCTCCGTGCTCGCGGAAACGTGGTTTCCTTTGCGTAAAAGGGAGGTTTTGAATCTTGATGTATGGCAACGCTGAATGAAGGTATATTACTGTCTTCATAATCTCAGCAAGGCTACCGTACGAGCCACAGCACCACCACCACTTTCAGGCTTCATAACACCGGCACAAATAGAAGCCAAGTCTTGCATCTCGCCAAGTGTTATATTGGAGACGTTAAACGCCAGCTCACTGTGCTCTTCGGCCCGGTCCTGCCGCCGAATGGGCTCATCCGACAGCACGAAAGCATTCGTGAGCTTGTTGACCGAGTGACCGATCGCATGTCAAACCCCAGCCGCGGTCGATCCGACGAGCATCGCGGCCATGTTCTTTCGAGTTTAACTCGCCAAGGGTACGGTTGTCGAGTTAAAACAATGCAAATAGTCCCGTGCATTCTTGTTCTTACGTCATTTTGTCGTCACAACCCGAACTCGAAAAATGACTGTTAGCGGCAAACAGAGGCTTTCTAGTTTCACGAATGTTTCCATGGCAAAGAGCGTTGAATCGTCACGCGCAATGAAGCCAATGGGATAGCGAGGTACCTATGTAGGGACGTGTAAAAACGTGGAAGCCGTTTTCTTTTCTTTTTTTCTTTTTTTTTTTCTTTTTTGCACGAGCTTTTCTGCAAATATAAAAATAAGTAAAAAAGACTGCCCGAGATTATGCGGTCGCGTCCATTTCTTCAGCGCCGAAAGAGAAGAGCATGGCTTATGGGGACTACCGTCGTAATCACTGCGGTGAGCAAAGCGAGCAAAGCATTATTAAAACTGCACGAAGAAACTTTCCTGCATCATCCACAGCATGTTCACAACCGGTGCACTCTGCGTCGATCTCATGACTAGTCATATATAACCACAGAGTCGTCGTCAGCTCTGTACCCATTTGAAGTCTCCTTCACAGGCAAACAGGAAATTTCATTTGCAGCTTATGTTCACGGCGGCTTCACATAAGATGGTCGGTGTTGCAGCGTACCTTCACATAATATTTTCTTCTCGTAACGCCATCCGTATCGTGCAGAAACAGGGAAAGCAACCACGCAAAGAGAGACACAAACACCACAAGGTCGTTACCGCGGTTTTCGCCATGTTTGTTTTCAAAGACCGTAGCGAAAGACTTCGAGAAAAAAAGCTGAGATATCTTAGCTAAATTTACTTTACGCCATAAATATTGAAATAATCTTTCGTATTTTATAAAAGGATAGTATTATTTTTCTCTGTTTCCTTCCATTTTCCGGAAGGTAGCCTTTTCTCCGTTATTCGCTTGTTCTAAGTCCCGGAGGAGAGGAAGAAGATAACAAAAAGAACAGAGGGAAATGCAGGGATTTCTTCGCCCCAACTGGATGGACACGTCACCGCGACGTAGAGCATCGTCAGATTCTAGCTGACCGCGTGCGTGAACCCGAACGTTGGGGTGGAGCCTCAAACAAGAATCATTCTAGTTTGAGGCTCCGCCCCTTCTTTCTCGATACGTCACAACTCGAAAGGTACCCGTTTGCGACCAGAATAGCACCCCTGGTGAACAATGTATTGAGCGCATACACAGGCATCGCACATACAAACATCAATACAACAGCACACTATCCCGATCACTACTACCGATTTTTGATTAAACACGTCTTTAATGAAACCGCCCTCTGGCTGATAAGGCCTCGAGGTGGGCGGGGGTAAGGGAAGAGGGAAATGGGGTGATTATGTCAAATGAAAGTCCTGACCCCGGAGGATCGGAGGAATGTTATGATGGATGAGTATATAAGCTTGAGTTCCACCTCCTCAGTCGTGGCCGGCTGGGTCCACTCCTCAAAGGTGGTAGGGCGTAAGTGGCTTGGGAGGTCTGCGATGACGGCAGTCCGCTCCTGCGAGGTCCCCCTACAATCCCACATTAAGTGTTGGCACGTTGCAGGGACTTTGCAGCACACGCAGTTCGGGTTTGGTCCGATATCTTGGGTGTCGGCTGGACGGTGTATCCTAGCTCTCCACACGGGGGTCATCATCGTCAGCGTTTGTATACGGTGGAGAGCCACCTTTTCCCAGCGCGGAAATCCGCGAGGGATCGGATGAGGATTATGTGGCAGCAGGGCGGCGAGTCTTGCCTTTCTTGCAATTCTTTCTTCTCGTTTGACTTCGAAGATGTCGAAGTCGTCTTCCTCTTGCTCGTCCCGTTGAACGGGCGAGAAGACGAGACCTTTTGAGGGCAATTTTTCTGCTTGTAGCTGCGCCCTCGCGGCCCCGTCCGCCCGCTCGTTCCCCGGGATGCTCGCGTGGCCCGGAATCCACGAGACCGTGATTGTCTGTTGTGGTTTCGCTTGGCGGACCAGCGTTCGAATTTTTGTTACTGTGGTGTTGCAAGCGTCTGAGCGTCTAAGTTCGCGTAATGCTTCTTGCGAGTCCGTGTAGATTCGAGATTCAGTAATTCCTGCCTGGCATGTTGTCGTCGATGCATGGACTGCCATCTGTATTGCGAGTAGCTCTGCGGCGCAAGCGCTTCGCGTGCGTGCGGCTAGTTGTTGCTGGGTTTCTTTCCTGGTGGTGGAATGCAAGGCGATGGCTGTGCGGCCACTCTCGTCGCGAGCCGCATCGCTGTAAAACACTTCAACGTTTGCTTTGACGGAGCCAATTTCTGCGAGATGCATTTTGACTTGTGTGCCGCGACGTCCCGAGTTGTCGATTCCTTGGTGCTTGGGAGTAGGTTTGATTGAGGTGACCGGTTCTGTGTCCCACGGGGGAGGTGTGATGGGCATTAGTGGGCCTTTCGCTAGATGACTTCTCCCGCTCTTTTCGAGAATGACTCGTCCATGGGGTGTGCGCGCCAGTCGGCGCTCCTGGCTGATGGCCACCTCTTGTGCGATTTCTCGGATGGTATTCATTTGCGCTGCTCGTTCGAGCTGTTCCACGGTGGTGAAGCGGGGCAGGCCAGTGACAATTCGCATCGCTGCTCGGTTCATTGTAACTAAGGTCGCTTCCTGTGCACGCGTTAATCGAAGATAATTGATACCATAAACCACTTTGGATACGAGCAGGGCTCGGACTAGGCGGCGTAGTAGTTCTTCTTGTGCACCCCAAGACTTGCTGGAGATGGCTTTGAGGAGTTCAAGACCTTTCTTCCATTGTCCTTTGACTTGCTTAATCCATGTAGTGGCGCCCCCGTTCTGGTTAAAGGGGACACCCAGGATTTTCACGTTGTTAGATGGTGTGATAGGATCTCCGTCGAGATGAAGTTTGATGTTGACGCTAGATTTCCTGCGCCTGCTTGGGATGACCATGTAGGTAGTTTTATCTTTAGATATTTCCATTCCAGTGGTGCAGGCAAAGGTGGTGACAATATTCAATGCTCGCTGCATGTAGTGCTGCTGTTGTTCAGCTCCCCCGGCCGTAGTCCATAGGGTGATATCGTCCGCGTAGGTGGTGTGCAGAACTTGTGGGACATTATCAAGGGCTCGAGCGAGATCCGTCATTACAATATTGAAGAGTAGCGGCGACAGGACCGCACCCTGTGGTACTCCAACGTTGTTGGGCTTCCATTTTCCTTTTGTGTTGCCGATCATTATTTGGTAGGTACGATCCTGCAGGAACGTCTTAATAAAGTTCAGAAGGCGTCCTTGGATCCCGAGCTTCTTAGCAGCATCTACCACGGTCTGATGGGGGACAGAGTCAAACGCCTTCCGTAGGTCGATGGCGACAAGTGTGCGGGGTTGAGTCTTGAATAGCCGTCGTTCATACATGTGGTAATGTATCATGAGGAGGCTATCTTGTGTTGACATGTGTGGTCTGAAGCCAGTTTGTGTGGGGTGCAATGCTTTGGAGGTCTCGAGGATCCATGAAAGGCGAGTGGTGACCATACGTTCCATGACCTTGCACAGATTAGAGGTGAGGGAGATAGGCCTAAGGTTAGCGACCGTGTGTGGTGTTTTGCCGGCCTTGGGGATGGGAATCACGGTCGATCGTTTCCAATCAGCGGGAATTTCCCCTTCGGACCATATCTTGTTAAAAGTTTCTAAGAGTTCTTCCATGGCGTCTGTGGGAAGGTTCCGGAGCGCCGTAACGGTGATTTTGTCTGGGCCAGGCGCGGACTTCGCGTTCGCCGAGCTAAGAGCGTCAACAAGCTCCGCAAGAGTAAATGGTGCGTCTGCTGGCTGTTCGTGCAAAATAGGCTGTCGAGTGTAAGTTTCGGTTGGCGGAGGGTTGGGTTGCTGTGGGAAAAAATGTTCTCCCGCTTCATCTGCCAGTCGTTCTTCGCTTATTTTGAGGCGGAGGGCAAGGTTGCTTCCCGTGTTTCGTGTTTTCGTTTTCCCGGAAAGGCCTTTGTTTGCGTGCCATACTTTGTAGTAGCCCGTTCTGTAGTTGAAAGAGTCACACAGGCCACGCCATGTTGTTCGGCAGAGTTCTATCGTGTACTTCTTAGCTTCGGCTGTAGCTTGATTGAGGCGGATCTTGTTGGTCAGTGACCGTCGGACTCTGTAGTGCTGGAGGGCGGCTAAACGGTTGTCCCATAGGTTGGTTAGGTGAAGATCTGGCTGAGGAGTGTCTTCTTTCACCTGGTATTCCGTGCGTGCTTCTTTCAAGGCGCGCTGAATTCTCTCGGTGAATGGAATGTCACTGTGCCGGCTCATCGCCGTGCGGTAGTTATCCCATTTGGTGAGGGTTACTCGCCGTCTCGGGGAAGTACGGATGCCGAGTTTGAGATAAATGGGCAGGTGATCGCTACCCATAGGATCTGACTGGACCTGCCATTGAAGTCTCAATCTCGGGGATGCCCACGTTAGGTCGGGTGACGTGTCATTTTGGCTGGTGGACTGGGCCAACCGGGTGGGAACGCAGGGGTTGTTGCATAGCTTGAGCTTGGCTGTGGCACAAGCTTTCCTGATGTTCCTTCCGCGGGCGTTCTCGTCTGGGTACCCCCACGCAGTGTGACGAGCATTGAAATCACCGGCCAGGATGGTATGTTGTCCAGGTGTTACGAGTCCCTCGATCCAATCGGCCTCGTTGGGGCCCACGGACGGTCGTGTGTATATGTTGTGGATTGTAATTACAGTGTCACCGAGCTTGACCTGTGTAGAGACGACCTCACGGTCGCCTGAACACGCCGACTCGGAATCTAATTGCGTGTGTGGGTGTGTTTTCTTAATTAGTGTGGCTACGATGCCGTAGTTATTTGTTTGTCTCTGAATACTTGGATATATGAATGTTTTGTATCCCCGTACTCTGAGTTTATTGACATTAGCTTCCTGAAGGAGGATAATGTCGGGTGCGCGGTTTTTAAGTTTTTGCAGACGAACTTTAAGTTCTGGTAGCTTTTGTTGCAACCCTCCACAGTTCCATTGTAGGATCCACGGTGAAGTGTCTGAGCAGCGTTTGTTCTGTGTACGTGAGGATGGTGTCTTTTGAGTGGTTCCGGATATGTTTTGTGTATTAATATTTATCATTATGTGTGTCAATGAGCCTGTGTATTGCCGCCGTGAGCGCGGCCAATTGTTTCTCCATTCGTGCCAAACTTGCTTGCTGAGCTTGCAAGGTTTGTAGCGTGATGTCGTGTTGTTCCAGTTGGTGAGCAGGTGTTGCTACTGGCTCGGAAGTTGCTGCGGTTACCGCTGCATACGATGTCCCACCACTTTGCAGCTTCGGTGGTGCCATATGTGCTTCGGGAGGCGGGAGCTTACCCTTTCCTTGTTCTTGTCTGGCCCTTGGCCGCTTGTTGCGCCGTTCTGGGATTGCTCTTTTCGGGCAGTCATTGCTCGTGGCCAAGTGAGCTCCGCTGCAATTCACGCACTGTGGGCTCCGCGATCATGTTTCCATAGCATCGTGCTCAGAGCCGCACGTTCCACAGCGCGCAGCGCTCCGTGGGCATACATCCATTTTGTGTCCGATCGTGTGACAACGAAAACACACCAACGGACGCGGGCGATACTCGCGGACATTTAGGACCTCACACATGTAGGTCACTTTCTTCGGAAGAATCTTGCCTTCGAATGTCACTAGAACAGTGTTGCCTTTTGTCCCAATGGGCCTCGCTGATGCGATTTTTCGACCCTTGCAGGTGATGTCGGCCTGTAGTGATTCAGGCGTCACCGTGTTTCCTTGGCCCAGGAGTTAAATAACTCCCCGGCATTGGTTTCCCGCCAAAGCTTTGTACGGCTGTAGTGCGTGTGTATCCTCGCCTTTCCTTATTTCTTTCACTTGCAGAAGTTTCTCCAGCATGAGAGGGTCCCGTGTTGTAATGGCGATTGTGTTCGCTTTTTCATTGCGATGGACGGCATAGCCGTCTAGATTTTGTATTCCAGCCTTCTTGACTGCTTCTTGTATTTCTTTTCCAGTGAAAGAGTTCACCTCTTTCTTTCCAATGGAGCGCAGCACGACAGTCTGCGTCGGATGTGAGGTGGGTGTTGACCTTCCCGCGGTTTCTGTAGCTAATGGATTCCACCTTCTTTTCTTAGGTGTTGCACCCAGGAGTGGCCATTCTTCATAGTCTATATCTTCAGCATTCCGCAGGCCGGGCTGTTCCATCCCGTGTTTTGTAGATGAGCCGCCATTACTCCCCGACGTGCTGTCTTGGGGCGTTCCTTGCGAGGGCCATCTTGTGCCGGCAGGTGGGCCGGAGTGGAATGGTCGCCATCTTGGATTTGCCGGTGACCTTGAGTAGGCATCGTGTCGTTTTGTCCAGGCGCTGATCTAGGAGAGCGGGACCTTTCATTTCTGCTTCTCGATGAACATCGCAGTCGTGGGATATGTTGCCGCGTCTGTGGAGGTGGGCTGCTCTCAGGTTGCGGAGGTGGCATGAATTGCGCGACAAGCTGGTTCAGTGCCACAAGAAATGCCGGGTTCTTCTCAATTATGGTCGCAAGAACATTAAGGGTATGCTCCATAACCGATGGTGATAACCTCTGTGGTTGTCCACAGGATGGTGGAAGGCTTACGTGCTGCGGGTGCGAGGTCCCTTCCACTTTTCTGTCATTATAGGTGCAGTGGGCTCGGGGTGGCTGCTGCTGCTGGTTTATGGTGGTTATTTCGGCACTGGAGGCATCCAGTGGTGGTTGTGGTGGGTCACCACCCGGGCGGGGGTGGCCCGAGGCCAGGGCTGGAACCGCAGGGGTCCCGTAGGATAGTGAAGCGAGCGCTAGGTTGAAAATTTGGGAGCAGCGAAGAAACACGTCCTATCGCCGTTCTCACTACTACCGAGCCCTGCGTTTCCGTCTTTTATACTGGTCGTTTTGAACGTACAGAATTTTTCGGTGACTCCCAAAGCAATATAAAATATTCCGAACATGTTAATTTTTTTCCAGCAATGTCATACATCTGAGACTATTTTTAATGGCTCAGGGGATGAATCTCTTATTAAAAAGAAAACGCTCGATTATGCCGTAATTATTTGAAAGCCAATAAATCGAGCCGCTCCAATGTGGTTCCAAGCCATGAGTTTGTTTTCCCGCACGGCCCTTCGTAGCCAGTATTTATATTGTAGTATTTGTTTTTCTATTTGTGCTGTTCGCGCACGGCTGCAATTGCCGTCTTGAATTAATCTTTGTAGAGCGGATATTCACTCAGCGGGAAGTGATGCTTCGCGGGCGGAGAAATCGCTTTTCGATCAACTTGAATGCAGTCAAAGCCGCGACTTGCGGCAACTGTTAAGTGTACGGAGCTACGCCGTTGCGAGCTGGAAAATTTCTAGCGCTCACCCCAGCGCGCCACTTGGAAGACAGTTTCTACAGGAACCGTAATATATTTAAACAGTAAAATAAAAGATAGCGTTTTTTTTCGATTTTACCTGTTTTTTTTTTATGCTAAACTTCCATTGTAAATATACGTACTTTCCGTCATACTCTCGTACTGTTCAGTCTTTTCCCCAGAGCGCAATCGCTCTCGGGGACCGACATTCACATTGGCCACTGTACGATAGGAGCTTACCGTTCAGACCAGCGTTCCAATATGACTATCCACACGTCGATCAACTCCACCTAATCCCTCAAGCGGTTTTAAACTCTTTAATGTAAAGAGGAATGCCATCCTGCGACACTCCGCCTCCTCCGATCACGGCCCGACCAGCGGCATCAATGCCCGACAGTTTACGTCATCTCATCTTGTTGTTACACCACTGATACGCGAACTCACGGTCACATCGGCAATAATTTCAGTCTTCTGTTCACAACCCACAACACTGGCATCAGGATGTCACTGACACGCAGAAATACAGAACCACGTTGAACGCCGGTTGACGTCCAAGGCAGGCAGGAAAACCTGCCTGCCTTGGACGCAGTTCCCGCGATTTCCATAACGTCGAAAACGTCGACACAGTTCCTCGTGGTTTCGCTGCTGTAAAGCTGTAGTTCCGCGTGTGTCTCGCGAATCGTAGACGGCCGTCTTACCCAGTGTATGTAGCGCTGCTGGCACTTCTCCGGAACTTCGCTGTTTCTAGCGACTTCGTTAGCTCATTTGATAAAATCAGTTAAAAACGTCAATGCAACGGAAATGTTCTGCACGTTTGGACTAGAAGACGGAATTACAGGCGGCCCTCGCTGCCGCTGAAGCTCAATCAACTCAACATCAATTTATAAAACAACGTGCGCGATGTGCTCGAAAAACGAAACGGAAAGAAGATGAGTCGGGTGGACGAAAGCTTTTTCCGGTCTGCCTGGAAAAGGAGGAAAACGTCTCGGTGAATAATAAGGACTTTAATTGTCCTTTCATCGGTCTGGGTTTGTTTATGTGTGTTTTGGTAAAAAAAAAAAAAAAAAAAAAAAACTTTAGGAAAAAAAAAAAAAACCCGCTCCTCTGGGGATCGAACCTTTGACCACTTGGTCAGTAGCGCGATGTTTTACCCCTGCGCCAACTGAACAAGGAGGAACACGCCCTCCTCCTTTCATCTGAACTGCCGTTACTCCCTTCTTTGGGCAACTTGTCCCCAACAGGGAGGAACAGTCGCTGTTGCTACCTTTCCCCTCCTTTTTTTCTTAGAGTGTGTCCTCACCTGAAGAGTATTATCTTACACCGTGCACCAGGCGCAGGGTACCGGTAAAGCCGTACTATCCGGGGAAAAGTGGCGCGATTCATTGTTGTAGAAATGCTCGAGACACGTGCCGCGCGGCACTTCTGAGGAGAACATGGCGTCTGAAATCTTGCTCAGTGCTGCCCACTGATCTCTATGACAATTGCTGGATCGCGCTTCCCCGCTTGTTCGCTGCAGCGCAAGTGAAGCCACCGGGCTTCACTCGCTTGGGATACGATTTGCCGTTTTTGCTAGCCTTTGCTGCGGTTTTCCAGCATGCTGACGACACGTTTTCTACTCGTTCGTCGTCATTCGCCGAAGAAGCTTTTTGAAGACTCTGTGTATTGTTGAGACTTGCCGTTGTAAACACGTGGAAAATTTTACGAAAGTGCAGTGTCGCAGGAAAAAGGCACAACGCGTCGAAAGGAAGGGCTGGCGGCGTGTTCAAAGCTTCCTTGGCACGCCGAAGTGCCGTGTCTCTGTGCCTTCGCACGCTTGGATACCGACCAAGAACCGACGCCGTGTGTATGTGTTCAGCGAGTGCAATGTGCGTGAAGCTGTTCGTGCCTCTGGATCAGCGTCTTTTCCTCTCGCGGTTTATGGAACGAGCTTAATCCAACGTCCACTAGCGACGGAAGATGGGGAGAAGGTACGTCTTTTTTTCGTCCTTAGACGATTTACACAATACCGTGCACAACAGCTCCTCATCACTGATCAGTGCTGGCTTATTATCAATTTACTTAATTGCACTTGACGTTTGAGCGCGGCTCGCCTAATTGTAATTGGTCAACAGATTGCACACGACCATATCGGCCGCGCTTCAAAGATTTTCATTCTCGCCGTCTTGTACTTTTGCTTTCGAAAACCCCCCTGGCTCCACAACGTTGCCCTATTCGTGCTCCCACGGAATCTATTAGAGTAGATTTGGGACATAGCCTGTGGGCAACCTGGCGATTCCAAGCGGTTGGCCCAGGCTGCCCCTCCGACAATCATAAGTGGTCATCTTGACCACGAGGGGGCCAAGGGCAACTGGCCACGCGAGCGGCGCTCCGCCGCTGATAAAAGGCCGTCGCAGCGGATGCGCGGGGGCGGTTGGGATCGCGGCGCAGGCGATAGCGGTCATTAAATGTTTACGTTTTGTTGAACTGGTGTGCTGTGTCATTCTCCGAGACGGGTAGCAGCAAGGGAAATCCCACACTGGCGCCCAGACGTGATATGCTGCTCGTCTGGGAGGATGACAGCAAACTGGGTTCGTTCTTACGTTTTACATAGTCAATTTTGCGTTCCTGAGTTTACCCAAAGTTGAGGGGGCGTTTCTTCGCAAGCCCACGTTCATCGACCTGCGCAAGTCTCCACTACAACACGATGCCGTCTACAGAGGACGCCGACAGAAACGTGAGTGAGGACGACCTTTTGACGCTCGGTGCACTCGCGGATAACGCCACCAGTGACATAAAACCAGACGCTAAGCCTGCAGTCTCAGTCCCGGTAGACGCATCATTAGAGGGTGGTCTAGCAGAACTAAGAGTGGCCATGACCATGCTTCTTAACATACAACGAGAGCAGATGATGCGCTCAAGACCCACTCCTGCTGGAAGTACGCCCCCCAGGGACTTCCTAAGGCTCTCGCTTAGCGTTCCGGTTTTTTCGGGGTACGCAGATAGAAAGTCAGTTGCGATGTTCGTCTCGGAACTGCGGGACTACCAAGCTGCGTCGGGAATTGACGACGAAACCGTCCTCACCCGCCTTTTGCCGGTTGCACTGACAGACAGTGCAGCACTGTGGAGGCAAAGACAAACTAAATTCACAAGTATGTCAGATTTTGAGGCACGATTTAGGACGGAGTTCCTGCCTCCGGATTACAGCGTGCGGATTAAGGACGAGCTGCGCGCGCGCACACAGCACCCGGAAGAGTCACTTATTGAGTTTATAAGGGCTCTCCAGGGCCTGTACGATATCGCCGACGCCGCGGCACCGGACGCGGAGAAAGTACAACGCGCCATCCGCCAAAGCCACCCGCGTTTCCATCCCCATCTCAGGGGACGTACCTTTACGAATTTAGACGAGATGGCAGGGGGGGCGATCACTATCCAGGCCGACATCCTCGCGGAACTAAGATACCGACCCCCTCCACCGCAGAACATGACTCTGGAACCATCATTTGCGTGGTCCGGAAACGCACGTGCACATAGAGTCGAGAGAGAACAAGACGATTCCAATCAGGCGCCCGTCCCCCGAACCCCAGATTCTTGTGCATACGAATCACGAACCCTAGACCCTCGTGCATACGAATCACGGAGGTGCAGCGGTTACGAAGGCACGCAATCACAACGCTACAGCCCCTCCATTGGTCAAGATGAGTTCTTGTCCTCTGGACCGGTAACGCGGAGCTTGGGAGAGGCAGAAGAGAGCGGGACACCGCACGAAGCCGACGGGCGGGTCACGCCCCGTTGTTTTCGATGCGACCAGCCAGGACACATACACCGGGACTGCAGCGAACGGCAGCGGCCGCCTCAGACACACGGAGACGGCGGTGAAGACGACCGGGAGTAGCACGAATTCTAAGTGTATTATCTTCATGCCCTCTTCGGTGTTTTGGGGGGGAGAAGAAAAATGGTCCGCGCTCCCGCATGCACAGTGGGACAGGCATCTTTCGTGTGCGCGGCTACTTTTTCCTACCGCGCCATGGCCTCATGTTGTTTTTAATTTCTAGTTCCTCGTGCCAGACAGCGGCGACGCAGCTCCCATCATCAGACCACCCCCCATGGCTGCATCGGTACTGTCCGGAAGTACTGACGTCGGACCCGTGCTCGCTCATCTGAGAAGACCCTTGCTGACCCAGAAGGAAGGACCCCCGAAGACCATCAAAGACCTCCTCTGTTTTTGTTTTTGGAAGGGGGGAGATGTGTGGGCAACCTGGCGATTCCAAGCGGTTGGCCCAGGCTGCCCCTCCGACAATCATAAGTGGTCATCTTGACCACGAGGGGGCCAAGGGCAACTGGCCACGCGAGCGGCGCTCCGCCGCTGATAAAAGGCCGTCGCAGCGGATGCGCGGGGGCGGTTGGGATCGCGGCGCAGGCGATAGCGGTCATTAAATGTTTACGTGTTGTTGAACTGGTGTGCTGTGTCATTCTCCGAGACGGGTAGCAGCAAGGGAAATCCCACAAGCCATGGTTAATATAGTACATAAGAACAGGTACAGATCTCCCCCTTTTATTGATAGCAACTCACCGGAACAGCTGGACGATCCAGAACTCCGTGGCCGATATATATAAATGATCTAAAGGCATCTACGCGCGACACACGTTCAGAACTTTGGCGCGGCGTCAATTCTTGACCGGTATTCAAGCGTGCGAAGGCACAAAGATGCATCACTCGGCGTGCCAAGGAAGCTTTGATCACGCCGCGACACCGGCGACACGTTTTCCACGAGTTGTACCTTTTGATACGGCTTCACGCACATTGCACTCGCTAAACACATTCACACGGCGTCGGTTCTTGGTCGGTATCCAAGCGCGCGAAGGCACAGAGATACGGCACTTCGGCGTGCCAAGGATGCTTTGAACACGCCGCCAGCCCTTCCTTTCGACGCGTTGTGCATTTTTCCTGCGACACTGCACTTTCGTAAAATTTTCCACGTGTTCACAACGGCAAGTCTCAACAATACACAGAGTCTTCAAAAAACTTCTTCGGCGAATGACGACGAACGAGTAGAAAACGTGTCGTCAGCACGCTGGAAAACCGCAGCAAAGGCTAGCAAAAACGGCAAATCGTATCCCAAGCGAGTGAGGCCCGGTGGCTTCACTTGCGGGAGCGGCAAGCGCGATCCAGCAATTGTCATTGAGATCAGTGGTGCTGCCTGTGCCGCCATGATTTTTCCAAGAGCTGCACGTGTGTCTTACATCGACGCACCTTGCGCTACTTTTAAGGGCACAGGGTAAGTCCTATACTCCCCATGCATTTGAGGCCATGTTGAGGAACATTTTTCTCGGTGACTACTAGGAGTATTCCTGTCATGTATATATCATTTTGTTTGAAATATTGTGTTTTATCCACTGAACTAGAACTATTTGAACCAATCTAGAATAACTT
Organism: Ixodes scapularis; assembly: GCF_016920785.2. NCBI lineage: Eukaryota > Metazoa > Arthropoda > Arachnida > Ixodida > Ixodidae > Ixodes > Ixodes scapularis. The sequence continues at coordinate 151,368,969 of NW_024609868.1, forward strand.
TTTTTTAATATTTTTTTTATTTTAGTACTGAAATTTTAGTTCTTTTCATATATTAAAAACTTTGTAACTCAAAAACTGCTAGGTGCACATTTTTAATTTTAGTTCAGTATTTTTGAACACCCATGTATGTGGTAGGAATAAAATATCAACCCTCTATAATGTCACGTTAAGGAAAAAATGGTACCTATGTACTAAAAAACACTGTTTTGAGATAATTGAGTTTAAAGTAAAAAAAACTGGTGAATAACGAATTTCTATTGGCACCAACTGCCTCAGAGTCATTTTTTCAATAGCCGCCAGCTTGAAAGGCATTGCTAAAGTCATGTCATCGCCTTTAGGCTTATCGCCTGGCTTGCCGGGCCTCTTTTGTGACCTGCCATGTCGCTTGGTCCGTAAAGTATATTAGAGTGACGTCAACTTCCCTCAACCACTTGATGGTGTTCCACACAGGGTTCTATCCACAAAACTTCAAAACTTTGGCTTCTGCAATGCTGCCACCATTGAATAAAGAAACAGCATCCAATGGCGTTATTTTTTCGTTACGAAAACACAAACGCTTCAATGTACACACGGTGCACACCTGGGAAAAACGTGCACAGCATCTCGTGATTGTCTTGGTTGAAAAAAAAGCTATGCAATAGTTGCGAAATAATTTTTTTTTAGATTATCTGGTACTGGACAAGCTTTTAGGTCTTGTGTTGATTTTGTTTTGTTGGAGAATACACCGATAAACAGGGAGTGTATCCCAAAAGGAGGCGTGGTCTCCTGCTACTTGCTTTCGGAAGAAGTGATTTTCAGCCCGAAATATAGCTTTCTAAAAACAATGGGATAATGGAAAATGCGCAGAAAGAACTAAACTTTTCAAATTGCGAAAAAAACTAAAATCAATTTTTTTTCCAATTTTACCTTACCCTGTGCCCTTAAAACATGAGGGGCTTTAGGTATCGTTGCATTTTTTCTCCTGGGGGCGTGGCGTAAAGCGTCTCAAGTGTTGTGCGCGAGCGTGCGGAGCACGAGAGTGTCTAGTAATCCGCGTTCTCATGCAGGACGCACTTCTACGCTTAATGCCATTCTGCGCCGCCCGATGACACCATGTGCAGAGTACCGGTAAAGCCCCTCTATCCTGGGAAAAGTGGCGTCATTCATTGTCGTGGAAATGCTCGAGGCACGTGCCGCGCGCCACTTCTGGGAAGAAGATGTTGTCTGAAATCCATCTCAGTGCTATACTTTGTTTCACCTTGTGTTGTACCGCAGGAAAGGCTACAAGCGCGAGCTCCTTGCTCTATGGCACACCTCGGCGGCACAAGCTCTCGTGCACCAAGGGCAGCTGCCAACGCTATGAGCTCGCGCTTCTAGCCTTCGCTGCGGTACACCATAAGGTGAAACGGAGTATAGTCAGTGCTGCGCTGTGCCGCCATGATCTTGCCAAGGGCTGCACGTTGGACGTGCTTCGTGCATCGACGCACTTTGCGCTACCTTTATTAGGTGAAGGGGCTCTATGTAATGGTGCCAACGCTGTCGTGAACAAATGGCATGCTATCGACTTTCTGTTCGGCACACCTCCTCTTATGCCCGAGTCCCACTAGAGCGACAAACAGGAACAAACGACAGCGACAACCCTCAAACCAGAGTCTTTCGCGATTTGACAGGCTTTGGAGAATAAAGATGGCTATGCTCATACACGAGTATCATGCACGCGAGAATATCTATTAGCAGGCTTGCATTCACTCGTGCTTACTTCGCGAGCACCGAACCACTAAACGCCTACCAAAGGTACCATCACCAGCATGCGGCATGTGTCTGAGGCTTGTCGCTGTCGTTTGTTTCTGTTTTTCGCTCCAGTGGGACTTGGACATTATAGCCACCATAGCCGGACGTCGAATCGACGCGCCCTGCCTTACAGTGCTCTCACTGCCGTGCTTGCAAATCGCCACACACCTACGGCCGCCGGACGTCACACTTCCCCATTCTAGTACACCCCATCCGTGCCTTACCTGTTCCTTTTCCGTGTCTTCGTTTGTGTGTTAGATCAAGTGAAGACAAGCCACTCGGCTTATCGAGGTCCGTGCGTTCGCCACGGAGCTCGAGAAGCCGTTGGCCTCCCAACGTGTTTCCGGCGAAAGTCGAGGGGGCTCTCTCAGTCTTCAAAGACGCGTACAGGTAAGATGTCCGCTCATGCCTGTTATCCAGCCTTCGGTCTCGACAGCTTGTACCCATTTTTAAACTTTACTCACACATTCTGTTTCCGGTTGGGGTTAGGCATCGAAGGCTCGACTCCAAATCTTTTGTCGAGTCGAGTGACACGCTTCCTCCACGTCGAGAGTATATCCTTGAGAAAAATGTATACAAAAACTGAAAGACGTTTACAATTCTCTGTAATGTCAAATTAGAGTGCAGCTCTTGAGGAGAAGGAGGGGAGGCTACGGATTGGAGGGTATGTCCCTCCTCCCCCTCTGTACCCTTTCCTTTTCTCCCCTGCTCCCCTCCCATTTAGCGAAAAGTTTCGCTAAATTTCCCGCTAAACGTAGCGTGGAAACTAAATTGGTTTTCAGGTCACGTGACGTCAAATTTCCCGCACAATTTAGCGGAAAAATCTCACCGCTAAATTTAGCAAAAAAGGTTTCCCGCTAGATTTAGCGTGAAAATTACCCCGCTAACTTTAGCGGAGAAACTTCCCATGATGCAACGCGCAGTTACGCTATGGTGCCTAGAGCACTATATAACTCCTTCGGAGCAGAGTAGCGCAATCTAGAACGCCGCCTCTCGGCGACTAGCGGCGAACGCCCGGAGGTTCCAACTGCGGTGAGAAATGCATGGAGAACGTGAGAAAATCGTTGTTTCTTCAGTTTTGTGGGGATGTGCGGAATGGAAATAATTTTTGACATAATAATGAAACACTTTAGAATAATGTGCGATAAGTTTTGTGCCGTACAAGGACGTAACTTTTTTTTAAAAATTGCCTGAGCGGCATCATGCAGCAGACGACACGGCGACGTCACACCATTCACGTGACCCGCTCCGGCCAACCCGAAAAGCCCATCTCCGCTGCGAGCAAACATCGTCTGCCTCAAACGCCATTGCCTTGGAAATTGCCTTCTCAAAATTTGCACACGCATCCGATATTATTAAAACTTTGACAAAGTGTTTAGCGCTTTACTAACTTCACGACAGGCTAGTTTTGAAAAATGTGAACTCGTCGTTAGTTTTTTAATCAGCCGTGTTATGTCGATCTCCACGTATTCTCCCATAGGGCGGGCCGCCTCCTGGAACCCTGAGTACCACGTGACTCGCGCCGAGCCGCTCGGTCGGCCATGTTGTCGGCAAAACACGGGGTTCAAAGGATTGCGCTACTCTGCTCCGTAGGAGCTATATAGTGCTCTAATGGTGCCTGGATCGCGTCTTCGGCTGGTGTGTTTAGCGTCCTACCCCGCCCATACATCAAAAGTGGTCCCAATGTGGCAACAAATGACGCGAGTGTCATGCTGTTGCCTGTCGCGATCCTGGCGGTTGGCCGTAGAAATGCTGGCGAAAAGGACGAGCGAACGCGAGTGTCGCTTTCGTCACGGCGTCCCTTTAGGCGTCCCAACTTCCGGCTGCTCCAGCTTCCGTGAACTGTCACAGTGGAAAGTGACCTGCAGCAGAACAGGCGTCTGCCACTTATACCACAACTGTTGGGGCGCCGCCAGGGTCGCAACAGGCTACAACATGACACTTCTATGACGTCATCAGGCGGAAATCGAGGGACCACTTTTTTGAACCCGGTAAACACACCAGTCGGAGACGCGTTCCAGGCACCATAGTTACGCCGACGGAGACGCCAACACTGACGGCGACGCCGCTCCACCCGGAAACGGGCGCCTAATGGTGCGTTTACACTTGCGTGTTTGCGGACGGATCCGCGCAGGCAGAAAGTGGATTTTGGAGCCGGGTCGCGAAATCGAATCGTCGCTGGCGGAAAATCTGGATCAGTCCAGGACCTATATCCAGATCTTCCACCATCAACCAGGTGATTTCGCCACTCGGCCCCAAAATCCACTTTCCGCCTGCGCGGATCCGCCCTCGAACACGCAAGTGTAAACGCACTATAAGAGCTGCGCTCTAAAAGACGCAGAGCCCAGCGGCCTCCATCTATGCACTGGAGACGCGTGTAGTATCCCAGCTAGCTTCTGAGCTCTCGCGCATCGAAAGACCAGCCGATGTCACATTGCAGCCACATAGTTGGCTGCAAGTGCCACTGAAAGGCCGGGACCTGCGCCGCAGCGCGGCCATAAGAGGTGTCACTACCATACCAAAGTTGAAAGCTGGGCTAGTTGGGTCTTAGTCGTTCTGCGCTGTTTTACTATACATTATGTCCCTATTATATTCGAGAACAATATTCTGTGGCTATGCAGATAAAGGTACGGTAGCGCGTGCTTGAGAGCCGTTTGGTTCCTCTTGATGGGTCTGTTCACAATTCCTTTGGGGAGTCAACACACTTGTCTTTTGCTTTCTGCTTTTTGGCGCAGATGCCGACTGCTTCAAGAGGGGTTCTCTTCGGGCTACTTTGAGCGAAGGTATTAGGTTCCTCGAAGACCCATCGAACACCATGAGCATGGCTCCAGGGACTACCTTTTTTGTGATGTATCACATTAGATAATTCCCAGGTCTAAAGTACCTGCTGCACAGAATCGTAAATGGAGATTTATTGTTCCCATCAAGGTTCTCCCTTGCTATCCTCTTCTTCCACGTGGTGTTTTGCGATTCATCGCTGGGCAGCTGGTGGAAAGACACGCAAGAAGCTATCCTCGATGTCGCCTTGCAATTCGGGACACAACAATAAGCCACTGAGCCACGCGAAAGAGAACCCGTTGATCAGCGATGAGGAGCAGGAACAATAGTTTTGCCGCAGCGCCCAGCAAAAAAACGATGCGCTCGCTTTCTTCTCCGACGAAACATGGAAAAAGAAGCGCTCAAATCTAGGCCGGCCGTGGTTATAGATACGTTTAGGCTGCTGTGTGAATTTAAAATACGTTTAATGACAAAAAAAAAAAAAAACCTTTCAGACGAAGTAATAAAAATAAATAAGTCGCGATTAAATAATAACATATAATGTACCGTATGTAAAATAAAATTTGCTTGTAATGATTTAATTTTTTTTTTCATTTACTGGTTTTAGGATTTCACTGGGGTCATTTATGAGAATCAATGGATTTGCCTATTTCCTCTCTATTCAAAGGTGTGTTTGAGCCAGTAGTTTACTTAAAGCTCTGGAAAATGGATGGTGATAAAATCGGTGCATCGTAAGCCCCGAGCTTAGGTAATTAAAAGGGTCGAACAGAGACACTGTTTTACGATGTTTCACTTAGAAGTCACCAGGGATCTCCCTCGCTTTCCTTACACCATGTGCCACAATAAACCTGAGAACCGTAAAACGTCGCTTTTGGATACGTTTTCGGAAGCCAAGGCCAGAAAAGACCATGCCAGCAAACGAACGAACGCACACACCTCTGCACGCACACCGGTCATCAGTTCTATGGCCAAGTGCAAAGACGTGTCGACCTTTGGATCGATGTACTCCTTCCTCCGTTGTCAGTATTTTTATCTCGCCTCTGTTCGAACTTTTGACTTTTCCCTTTCAGGGGGCCAAGTAAATAAGAAAGGCGCTGCCAATTGGGGGACATGGACGCACTTTCCCGCACTTTCCCTCCGCCCTAGGCACACAACAAAGTAAAGACTGTGCCTTCGTTGAGCCAACCAAACGTCCAACCTTGCGAACATTACACGTAGTTGAAAAAGGCTGTCACGTAACGGTGATACTGGAAGACGATTTGTCTGTTGGGAATCCAGTTTTTCTCTCTGCTATCGGTTGAAGAGGCAAATAGTTAGCGATCCCGTTTTGGCTGTACTCGGTTTCCCCTTACGAAGAACCGCAGACAACACTACGAGCCTTGGAAGTCAGTACAAAGCCGCGCGAGTGTCACGTGACCTTTGAGAAGGGAGCGGCGATGCACAGGGCGAGTAGTCACGTGGTACATTGGCAGTGCTGTATTGGCCGTGATGGCTGACAACGTCCGCTGCGGTCCATCGTAAGGTGGACATAGTGATGAACGCGAAGAACGTGTTTGAACCTGCGGCAGGCTGCGCTGCGGTAGACCGTGGTTTGTTACAGTTTAAAGGTTCTCTTCGACCCGGGCGCATTTATTATTCAAGGTACCCGGTAAGTGCCAAGGGGCGTACCTGTTCCGAATTTCACCGCGATATGCGAAAAAGAAAACATGCAGACTCAGTTCGCGCGGACAGTGGAGCTCTGCTGTTTATTGGCCCCCAAGGTGAGCGGCCTACTTCCACTGCCACTCGCGAAGTCTTCTCAAAGTAAAGTGTTTACACCTTCCATGGATACGTTTTTAGTCTATTTTACAGTTTAATGCGGGTGGTGGCAAGTAGGGGATAGAGGCACCTCGTCAGGCCTTGTGGCCCTTTTCTCTCAACCGGATGTATTCCGGGGAAAACGAAGAAAAATCCCACGGGTGCCGATTGCCTTTATTTCAGGGAAAAGAACAACGGAAGAGGAAGGGACAGTATAAAATAATAAAGTTGCAACGAAGGTAGGCAGCCCTTGCGTAGAATGTGTCGCGTTGTTGGTGCTTTGCGACAAACTTGTACTTAATGGACTACAAGTGGCGCGTTATTAGTACTTTGTTACGTCTCTCGTTGAAGTAGTAACGGCTTTGTTACTATCAGAGAAAATGAAGAGTAACCTATTTTGTTACTTTTTTTCTGAGTGATGTGAATTGGTGATTTTTGTTCAAGACGTGTACAAGACCAACCATGTCATGTCACCTCAAATCACGTCATGGCTTTGAATCCTTGAACGAATGGTACAACCGGAAGGGTAAATTCCCATTTATCCCTGAAATCGCCAAATACCCCGCTTTGTTCTGAATGGTGTTCCTTCGACTTTCCGAAAAAAAGATTTTGGCATCGCGACTTTTATTTTCCAGGTCCTATAAACCACAAAACACAACATTTAGGAGAGATTGTTTCAAGTGTTTGGAAGACATCAAGCAGTCGTTCCGGGAGTAAAGCACCTATATTTTTTTATAAATTTCTAAGAAACTGAATTGGTGTCTCACGTGACGAGGGAGAAGAGGGAGAAGGGAAGACACTGTAGGTAGGTAAGGGGAGGGAAGAGGGAGGAAGGGGAAGGGGGCACTGTAGGAGGGCGAGAGGGGAAATTGGTGCGTTACGTGACGTAATTTTCTACCCCAAGTTTTGCGGGGTGACTGAATTGGTGTGCACGTGATTAGGGAGGGGGAAGGGCACTGTAGGGAAATTAAGGGAGGGAGGGGGTGCGAGGAGAGGAGAGGCTGATAGGGTCCTCTAGAACACACTAGGCGGAGAGGTGATGACAAGAAAGGAAGGGGAAGGAAGGAGAGGGATGGGGCGAGGGTATGGGAGGCGGAGACATTCACATGCCATAGTACTGTATTTACATATTTACAAACGGAAGTGGTGCTGCTACGTGCGTCGCGTGAGTTGTTCTGTTAGTGTGCATGCTGCCGACCTTCCATACGTGCGGCACACGAGCACGCTGCTCTCGGTGGCTCGTGACATGCCTGTCTTAACGTCACAGATGCTCCCACCCCCCAAGAGGAGCCTCCGGGCTGTCCAGGTAACCAGGAGATGGAGCGATGACGAGGTTTAGGCAATGGCGCTGGGTTGGCGGCAGGATCGGGCTTGGAAGAAAGCGGTGGCGGTGCGTCTACCTGGGCAACTTGCGAAAGTTTGGGTTCCAGGTGTGCGAGCCGGTCGAAATGTCGCAGGTACTGCAGATCCACACTGCTGTGGATAAAGATTCTAAAAAACATATTTTGCCGGGAGTGGTAATTGCAGTTCACCTATCTCGGGGTCGCCGTGCTTTGCTCCTGCGATATCGTTGAAATTGACGACAGAAGGAATGGCGCTCCAGCTAGGAGTGCGAAAGAATGCATCTGCAGTTCAGTTCTTGAGTACTCCGGTATGTCTAATGTCGCCGGTTAATTGATCTATGAAAGATGCCGACTTTATCGTGTGTAAAGTCGACTGGCAATTTAGCTGCTTTTCGGCCTCTCGCTACTCGTCTCATTGTGCATTACCTCATTTCATACAGCTCTCAAAATATTGCATAAATATCACATATTTTTAGGAAAGACACCTTTTGGTACTACACATGTAGCTCTTGGCATTCTTTATACTCACGAAAAATTTGAAACGCAGGTGTGATTTTGGCAACGATTTTTTTTTTTATTTGCATTCATAACAATAATTTATGTTTAAGGTGATGGAAGTTTCCATTTTGCTCAACGGATAATTGAACTACAGTGAAGTATTTGGTAAATTCTGAAACTTCGGATGTATTCAAAGAAGTGAACGAGGGCTTCTCTTATTTTTGAAATTATTAATACTCTAGCAGCCTATCTGGCTTCACTGTTTTGACGCATCTGCTTTACGAACATATAACATTAACAGCATCGAATAAAGCGGTTTGTAATAAATATAAATATATTACTATATCTCAAACTTACCACGTGACTGACATCCGGTAGCCTCATTTACATAAAAATCAGATACTCTAATAACATGAAAAAATGTTTTGTTGCGACACCGGGCGGGAGGCCGAGAAACCTTTCATCTCTAAATTTTAGGATATCGTCAAGAGTGGCGCTGACGCCTCTATCATCATCATTGTCAATGTTTCTTTTACCTCGGCATCATAGGTGTGCACAGGGTCCTCCTATAAGGGGGGCCAAGTTTCACTGCAGTGCCCCCCCCCCCCCCCCCCCCCCGGTCTCACCGAGACCCTTACGCCGTAGGGGTAAGGTGTGTACCCTAGTAGGAGTGCACTACAACACCATATTTTAACCGCGAAATATGACTTCCGAGTTTACTTCAGTGTCACCATAAAACTACCCTTGAGTTTGCTTTTGCGCAGATTACTTGGAAGTCTAATTATTGCGATTTACGAATGGAGCCCGGAGAAGGATAAGGCTTGAAATACGTTTGAACCTAAAAATTAAATCTGAGCTGTGACACCGAACATGACGTAATGCCACAAAACGTCGTACTTTATAATGCCACTGTTCAGACTTTATTTTTATGTGTCATCGTATCCATATCCTCGTAGACTGCAGTAATTGGATTTGCGAGTGCTCTGCGTGAAAGTGGACTTAATTACATGCGCTTTGAAGTGTGGGAGAAATGAGAAGATGAGATAACTTTTCTAACAACAAAAACGATTTATTGCCAAACAAAAGTGGAAACCCCCACGATAAAGAAACCACAGCTTGCACTCGTAGGGCGCAAGCGCCATAACAAAACACAGAAAGAAAATGAATCGCACGAGGGCTCAGACGATACACAATTTCAATTCACAAGTTGTAGACTCTAAAAAAACATTCAACACAACACGACAACAGGGCTGGTGCAAATGAAAGCAGTAACACAGAGTAAAATTAACTACACTATACAAAAGAACTATTCAAGCTGAGCTGTGCAAAAATACTATTGGAGTGAGAGGCGAACCTTAGTTCGGACGGAATCGGCTGTAAAGCACCCTCTTCCGCCGGCTGTCAACCAATAAGGAATAAAGTAGAATTATATGACATTGTAGGTTAATGCGATAGCATATCCTGCGAAATTAAAACACATTCATAACAAAAGTCTGCGCGTTTTAGTCGTAAAATGCTTTAAGATATTATCAAAACTGATGGATGTTGCTAGGTCCTGCTCCACAAAGGGCGGCATCAGCCAACGAAGCCGTTCCTGCGACATCGTGGATCTTAACTTGGTCTTTACGTGTGCGAGCTTCGAAAATGTCCTTTCGCACGAGCAACTGGTTACAGGAATCGTGGAAAAAGGTTGAAGAGCGCGAGAAAAGTCCTTGAATACTGACTTGTCCAACCCATTTTCTTTGAGTGAATCCAGCCAGTCATAGGCGGTCATGCTGTTTGCTTTTTCGTCACTGATTCGGGACTTCAGGAGCCGCATTTCAGCACGCAAGCTGTCGGGATCTACCTCAAAAAAGCTACAAATAAGAGATATTTGTTTGTCGCTCTCAGAGAGGCCCAGGAGGTTCTGGATAGCACACACAAGCTCAAAAGTTTCTTCTGTGAACCTTTCTTCGATCCCTCGAACACAGGAGTCAAGCATCGGAAAGAAAACACCAACACGAAATTCCTCCTCTTTTGTCGCATAGAAACATTCATTCGCCCAGTTTTGGTCAATTCGCTTCAATACCTTCTTCTTCGAACTTCGGGAATCTCGATTTCATTCATCTCGCAGACCGAAGAAGCTTCCGCAAACAGCTTTTCAAAGACTGTCCCATCTTGCCTCATCTCTCGCAGCGCTTTTTGCAGATGCCTGACTTCATTGAGTGCAGTGGTAAGGTTAATTTTAGGGTCCTAAAGAGCTCGGCTAACCTTCAAAATAAGCTGTAGAATAGATTGAGCTATTTCCATGCTGCAGACAAATTCAAAGCTCATCAACTGGGAAAGGAGTCTCTTGCCTTTTGCTTTCGTCTCCGGGTGCTTTGTGGAGTCCACAATCGTTCTTACTGCACTCAACAGTTCGCTGTAGCTCTCATGAACGGCCTTTACTGCTTCAGCACGACATGCCCATCTGGTTGTAGACAAAGACTTCAAAGTTTTTAGCTGTGTGCCAACAGTTTGGCAAATTCGCTCAAAAACAGCATGGCGCACAACACTGTTTTCAATAAAGTTGTACGCAAGTTGCACAACGCCAAAGAAATCAAACATCATTCTGTTTTCTGCTCGGGACAAACATGCATCGACAAGCACCAGGTTTAAGCAGTGGGCATAGCAGTGAACGTAGACGAGCTTGTTGTTCTGCTCTTTGCACTTTGCTTGAACGCCAGCAACGTGCCCTGACATAGTAGAAGCCCCGTCAAAGCAGACGGAACTCACAGAATTCCAGGAAACATTGATGGCGGTGAGAACTGCTTGCAACGTGGAACACACAGAGTCGCTGTCTAAATTTTTAAGCCTTTTGAGAGTAAGGAAGACCTCCGCTGGCCTGTTCTTAATCTCGCAGAAGTACCTAATAACAACGGAGAGTTCTTCATGATGACCGCAGTCACTTGTTTCGTCGCACATGAGCGAGATTGTTTTTTCTTCTATGCGGTGGACAATCGAAGAAAAAATGGCTGCATGCAGTGACTCTATGATGTCGTTTTGTATTCTGTTGCTGATGTAGGAGGCGTTCTTTGAGCCTGACTCTAAGTGGCCCCGCAAAACGGGGCCGTACTTCTTTAAGATAGTAACTATCTCTAAATATAGACCTTGCTCTGCGCTTTCCTTATTTTCACTGTGCCTTCTGAATGGCCTTCCTCCCTTTGCGAGAGGAACAACGATGTCAGTAAGGCGCTTTAGCACCTCACGATTTTGTTTTCGTTTTTCTTCAACTTGAGACGCTCGTCGTTCAAAGCTTTCATCCAGCACTGAAGCAATCGATCTGTTTGCTTTGGAGCAATTCCATGACACGACACTGTTAAAATGGCCCTCAGATCTTTCATGCTAATTAAACCTTTCTATCGCTTTTTTCCAAGTTCGAAAACCAGTTGAAACAAAGGATGGGTCTAAATGTGCTTTGGATATACCACTCCCCGGCGGAAACGCCCGACAACAAAAGCAAAAGGCTGCATCTTTTGCTGGACTGTATTCAAGCCAGCTGAACTTTGCAAACCAGTGTTCACAAAAGCTGCGCTTTCGATTATTCGTTTCTGTTTGGGCACAGCTGCCTAGATGAGGCTGAAAAGGACCCCGTGCTTGCCTGGCTTGCTTGTCCAGGTCGCTGGTCGGCATTGGCAGCGACGGGTCGTCGTCAGACACCTGGTTCTGGTTGGTGGAAAGCATTCATCAAAATCTCGGAGGCTCATCTGGTGCATCAACGATGTGGCTTGGCGTCGTGGCACAGCTTGGCGTCGTGGCACAGCTTGGCGTCGGCGCACAATTTGGCGTCGTGGCACAGCATGGCGAAGTGGCGCAGTCGTCAGCTTGCTGGTGGCTGGACATCTTTTCCGATTCATTTTGTTCATGCTGCTCTTTGCAGAAAGTTGACTGTGCTGCAAACAAATAAGAGAAGTATAACTTTTTAGTTTCCTTTTTACCCGTTAACATGGCTCTTAGAACACGCTCGAAAAGAAGTCTGAGTAAACAATTACAGGACAACTGCGCCAATAGTAAATATATATTCCTGGAAATTTTACGACAGCTTTCTTATCGACAGCTCAGCATAGTCCCTCCAAGCTAACAGCAACCGCTGCTCGGAGGCGTGCCAAGCACGGCCTGCTGATTGTGTTTTCTACGTCTTAACGTAAACAACCTTTTTGAAAAAACTACGTTGCTAAAAAGCTAGATTTCTTTTTTTTTTTTTATGTCGGTGACGTTAGTCGTGCTGGAGTTACTAGTCTGGCTGAGGAGCACAACCTTCTTTGTTCATCGCGACAGAAGTTCGCGCCCTTCTCGTATAGTTAATAATTTCGAGAGAGATAATCGTGCACAGAGCGTATACACGACTCAAACATTTTAAGACTGCGTTTTATTAATGCTGAGCACTGGCGCTGGGCACGGAAATGCCCCGAGTTGCTGAGTACGTCGGTGAAGACAGACGGGGCTCTAATAGAAACGTTGCTAAATTCGTTAGACGCTTTTTCCTTTGTGAGGATTTAAACATTCATGAGTGGGTGCGTCTCTCACTCTCACTGTTGCTTTCGTTCGTGAGGCGCTTCATTCACCTCAACAAGATCAGTCATTTTGCTCAAAGGGGTCCTGTTGAGGAGCCACGCTATCCTCTACGAACAGACTTCGTAGAATAATGACACCGACACGTGCTGCTATATCGAGACTTCTACGGAAAAGGGTATGAATAATTTAACCAACTAAACAGCTCTGGAAGAATTTAATTGTGCCTTTAACAACAAAGAAAAATATTACAAGGTCAGTTTACTCGTTTTTTCTTGGGAGGATCGCATTATGTGAATGAAACGGCCTCCAGGAAGCCTTCATAAAAGCAGGCGTACTGAACGTCCCTGAATTGACTCATCCAATCATCAAACCAGTACCGATGTGCACGGTGGACCCCTTATTTCGTTTCTAATAAATTGCACTGTTCTCTCTTTCTATACTGCTCCGGCAATTTATGGGACTCTAAAATAGCGGTGTCGTTTGCAAGGGCACCGACAGGATCTTCTTTCTAACATTTGCCACACATTCAGTTTTAATATCCGCCCACTAAACTACCAGTATATACCCTGGAAAAGTTCAAGTGTAAATATTTCCACAAGTTCTACACTCGAAAAACTTCAAATTAAAGTGTTCAGATTACGCTGTATGAGCACCACCTGGACTCGTCGAATCCTGTTTAATACCTACGTCTTCCTTACGAAACATCATTACCCTACTACGTCGTCGACTCGTCGATTATGCACCGAGTGTCCGCCAAAACACGGATTAGACACGAGTCATTGTCGAACGCTGACGTAGGACTAAGACTCGGATTCACTTTGTAATTTGTACCCGCTCTCGGTCGTGGCTTCACACTTCAAGTGCACGAGCACTGCCATAGTAAAGGCGGTAAAGTACAGTTTGAACACGGCCCGGCAGAAGACTGAGAAATATTTGTGATAATTTTTGGACCTTCTGCATGCAACCGAGATTCCAGTTATACGGCGCTTTTTTCGCAATAAGCCTCGGCCGAGATTCGAACCGGTTAAAACAGTGAGGTATAGGTGTTGGTAGCTGTACTAATATATATATATATATATATATATACTGTTCTAAATATAGAAAAACAAAAAGGCTAGCAAATGCGTAGACTGTCACCTTACCTGTGTAGAGAATGAAGCCGCTTCCGCTGGGCTTCATTCTCTGCTGACTTCTTTTCCCGTAATTTCTTGAACTACGCTCCAGAGAGTTTGCTCAACGACATGACATTGATGTGGAGATGGCCAAAGTAGAAATGAAGAAGAGCAAATGATGGTGGGCGTATTCACGCAGCGGTCTTTGGTAGGATGCGGTTACAAGCAGCGCAGGTGGCTACTTAACTTGTTCGATAACTTGAAGCCTTAGCAGCGCTACTCTACCTAAAAAAAATCACTAAAGCTGAACGTCGTCATACCTACTTTTAAAGAGAAAACGCTGCCACGTCGTCACCTTCGACAAACGAGGGGCAGTCAGTTCATGACTAGTGACGACATGGGCGCCTTTTTTTTTTTACAGAAAGGGCGAAAGAAATAAAGGGAAAGGTATTTCGGAAAGAGTATCCCCTTCGACTTCTAAATGACCATCTAGGAGACTCCTAGATGATCGGCTTTGGAATTACCTTCTCAGAGCTTTAGGGGCAGCTCTAAAAGGTGTTGTTCTTCCCCAAACTATGTGCCCGGCTGTCAGAGGCCCTCAGTCTGAATATTGCTATAGTCGGATGCAACCTGAGAACAATCTTTTAGCTCCAGCCACAAGCGCATTGCGCCCATCTGAAGTGTCTCCGCCGTCGAGAAAGTAGTTCGCTAGCAACGTTGCTTTTTCTTTCTCCAGGAAACGTGTCTTAAACTGCTACAATATTTATTTAATTCATTCAGAACATTTAAATAAGTTAGAATACGTTTTTGTCAACGAAATAGCTGTTTAGTAAAGAAAGAAAGTCATGTCCAATGTAACGTCTTCCCAATTCATTTTCTGTCCAAGATACTGTCTAACATACCGTCTTCAAGCGCCTTCGATTGAGGGAAAGCGAATCACTTATAGTTCCTGCAAATAATAAATATTTAGTGATTTACTTAGTTTTGTGGGCTTTGCGCACGAAATGTGTGCCTTTATTTTGTTGGATGAATAGAAAACAAGAATAATTATACTTTTCGGGTTTTCACAAATCGGCACCCTCCCAAGTCATCGACACCACCACCGCGCCCCGCTCTCTTTGTCTTCCGTCATGGATCCCACTGAGGTGACATCGGAAAGCGATTCCCCTGATTCTTCTTGGACGAAACAGCCTGTTGCAGCCTTACCGGCGACACCAAAGCGGTTCTTCAAGAAGCACAAGCGAGGTCGGGTTTTGAACAGCGGCTAGCGGGAGCTGATCCTGAACGCTTACGTTCGGACGCGACATACCGAGCCGAATTGAAGCAGCGGTGCCGGTACTATGTTGAGCAGCAACGTGGGGCAGAGGCGACAGAAATCCAACGAAGCAGACGACGTCCGGCGTAGCTTCTCACCTCTCAGCAGTGCTAAGCCTCGCGCCCGCTTCGAAATTTTCGTTGGCGATAGCGTCGCTGGATTCTCACGTTGTCGCGCAAAAACTGCTGCAAACGCAAGCCGATACCATTAAGATTTCGTGGCGTAACCTCGGGCACGTAAAACACGGTGCAAAAAAGCAGAATAATTGTCACGAGAAACTAGCGTCGCGTTGCTAAGGCCAGCAGCCATGTTGAGCTTTTTTTTTTCAAAAGGATCGCGATTGGTCCACGGAATCCTGACGTCATGAAAAGGATTGGCTGGCGTCTCTCGGCGTAGGATTACATTTTCCTCTGAGAGGCATTTCCGGTTTTTTCTTAGCTTGCAACCGACTTTAGCAATCCGCATGTTCGTGTACTTTTCCAAATCCCCAAACGCCTGTCTATTATCCTGTCAAAACTGCGTAGTGTGTGCTAAACACGAGGATATCACGATGGCCCTCTTCCATCGCTAAACCCCCCCCCCCCCAGTGACCTTCCCTACTCTACAATACAACTGCTCTTCCCCGCTCTAGGCTCTAACCCGAGCCAAGAAAGCTTACGAAAGCCGCTTAGGCTTCCTGATAGAAAGAATTGCAGATTGTCTGCAAATGGTCACCTCAACCTTATCCCCTCAATAACCTGAACCATTTCCTAATTTTCCTTCTATCCGCTTAACCTTTTTGGTTTTTCTTTCTTCCAAGCCAGGTAGCAGCTTCTTCGGCGGAGAAGGCCCACATATCTCCCCACCCAAAACAAGATCTCCCATTTTTAAACCGGAAAGCGGGTTGGCGTCGTTTGCATTGGACAACAAGCTGGTCATAATTGACACTGAAGATTGACACCTAGCACGAGTCCTTAGAGATGACGTCTTTAATCCTCCTTAGCCGAGTAGGGAGCTGCCTAGAGGAGCCAGGCTGTGTTAACCTTCTCGTATGTTCTCTCACAGAAAGATGCACCCTGTGCTAACCCGAGTGGCCTGGAGACCTTGGCTCATTTCTTCCTTCGCTTCTCACTACCCTTCTAGTTTCTCCTCCCGATATTTTTTTTCTCCCCCCCCCCTTCCAAAAAAACGCTGCAGTGAACGTTAATCTTCACAACAAATGCCTTCGTGAGTTGAAACATGTGTCCTTCAGTACTTTACCCTCGCGTTAAAACGGAAACGACTTAGACCAGAGGATTTTTGCAGAAGGATGCTGCACCCGGCAGCACTAAGGCTAGATTCCCAGGTGCGCAACCTTGACTCATCGTTCCGCCCAGCAGCAGTCTTCTTTACTGTTTTGTCGATTTTTTTTGGGGTAAGGACTCACTCGCAGATTAACGGTCTCCGTTTCCTCTAGGATATACTTGACGATGTTTCAAGTTCAATAAAAACAAAGTGGGGATAGTTTTGCTTCCTTTCTTCCGGCGTCATCCCAATTTTGTTCCAATCAAAATGCCCCCAATAAAAAAACAAAACAAAAGAAAAAACGAACACGCACTAAATTTGCGCCCTACCCAAGTCATCAGGGGGGACCAGGGTCCCCCCCCCCCCCCCTCCGTATGCACGCCTTAGTCGGCAAGCCAAAATGCTTGCACGGGTTATTAATAAATGGATACGTCAGGTAGTTCTACTGACTAATGCATTAAATATATTAGTGTCAGCATTTATTAATGTTAGTAATTATAGCCCCCAAAAAGGGATAAAAGAGAGTATATTTGAGTTTGATAAAGACAGTACAAGGGTGTGAACTTGCTTGGATCACGATCATAGTCATGCGCAGATTTCGGGAGCGCTGTGTACAAACATATAACACGGGAGGCACTCTAGAGTCTCGTCGCTTCGTCGGCTTCACTTTTTGAGAGTAGCAGTGCATCTCGATTTTGCCTAACCACCAACTCCGCTAACTCGGCGAATACGCTTTCCCAGTTTAGGTTTATTATGGTGGGCAAAAAAGGGAGGTCTGGAGATCGCTTGCCTGTCCCAGTGGCCGAAAGCTGTCCCACGCTTCATGTATCGACCTATGATAATTATCATGCAACGAGGGACTTTTTCTGTCTAAAGTTTAGTTGAAAAGAGATGCAACGTTACTGTCCTGCTCGCACAAGGTTTGCTGCCGTGACTCCGTTAGCTACCAGGAACGTTCCTCCGGTTGCCGGAGAAACAGACGCCCGTGTAGGGAGTATACGTGGGTACAGTAGAGGAACACGCAGGTACTTCCACTCTCCAGGGGTTGGTTCTTGACGTCTCTTAAAGAAGTAACAGATGCCAATCTCGCAATGTCGTCACAGCTTCAAAGAAGACTGTTCCGCAGTAAATGCCGTCGCTTGGATACATTCCTCGTTCACCTACGTCAGTTCTATTTCTAGTTTCTCAAAGGTCGGACATAGATATCCTGGTGCAAAAGAACTTGCAGGAAACGTAGCTTGCGTTTTGTTGCTACAGCCGTCCCCTTGGGCACTGTCTATGTGTCTCTATTACTTTATTCGTATCATAAGTGATAATCGCGAAGAGCTTATTCTTACCCGCTTGGCAAGAGTAATGTTTGGGGTGAGTAGATTGTGGATGTTTAAATTGAGAAGATTAATATCTCACGTCTGGGTCAAAATCTCGTATCTTATTTCTTTTTTTCCTATTGCAACTCTTCTGTTGGAGAAAAAGCTTGCAGTCCGTTTTGTAACGCTGAAGAAATTCTCATGCAATCCTCGTACAATCTGTTTATTGCTTTTCTCTCAAACGATGCGGAACCCTTTTTGTAGCGACTTCTTTGTTTTATAATATTTAGGTTATTCATTTGATAACTGAAGCGGTGGATATGTTTGGTACATGTACAATTTCTTTCGACAATAAGCGTCCATCTTCTTCCAGATTGCCGTTAACGGTTACCGCAGATATGTACGATTCCATTGATTGAAGGTCGTTTCTTGGTCGTCTCTGGTGCCTACCTTATTTTCACAGAAATGAGTAGCTTGCCTTTGTACTGTGCTACAACCCACTACGCTATCCCCACACTTAAACCAAAAAATATAGGCACCGTTTGTTTTAGCAATTAGAGTTTTAATGTGGAAACGCTGGTCGTTACGCGAAAGTTTGTATCTATCCTTCCCTTATGTTTAAAAGTCACATCTCTTATAACAAGAACAAGTTAACTAGGAAACGCACACACACCGTTGTAGCCTGAACAGTGCTCATAACAAGTCCGTATCGTTCGGTCAAAACACGTTTCGTGAACAACTTACGTTTACAAAGTGGATTGGATTGGATAACTGGCTCCATTTTGTTCGCTGGAAGCCAACAAGGTAGAGGGGCTTAGAATGATAAACTGGCAGCTGAAAGTGACCCCCACCCGGCCGCCGACATGTTGCACATTTTTGACCACTAGACATATGACCTTATAGTTTTACGTTTAGATCTTGAAAAAGTACCACGCACAGATAATTGCCTATTGATCTTTAATAACAATACCGGCGAGATAAGTTGTGTTTAGTTTGTTTTAACCCCAAAAATACGCTTTTCCGACAAAAATTCGCGCAGCTTCGCAAGGTAGATGCCGTCAGCCGTGGTGCTGTGCTTTTTTTTTTTTGTTATCATTGCTAGACATTGATCTGTGGGCAAACAGTATTGAAAAATAGTTTATGTTCTTTTCAGTGATCACAATACAAATCTCGGTTCAGTTTTGCGTAAAATTGTCTAGTGGTCAAAATCGCACAACATGGCGGCAGCCAGAAAAGGGGGGGGGGGGGGGCACTTTTTTCTGGCGAACGGGATACCAGTTTATCGAACTAAGCCCCTCTACCTCGTTGGCTGGACGCCTACCGGAAATAAAAGGAACTCACCTAGGCAGCTCCGATAGGGCAAGAGCAAATTCGCCAGCGCAAATCTAGCCTTCCAAACATTCTGTGATACGCGAAAACACCCCTCATTTCGCTCGGGGAAACTTTATTATAATCTCAAGCCCGAGCTTGCACGAGGCTAAATCAGAACCTCGCAGAGTCGGCAAGCTAGACTAGCACCCAGATGCCCGTGGTCGCGACGATGTGCGCAGAAATACGTTTTCGACGAATCGTCGCTAGGTGCGTCGATGAAACGAACGCGGCAAGATTTTCGATGATATAAACTGTTGATAAAAAGTCTCATGTTGATGAAACGATCTGTCGATGAAACAATGGTCGACAAACTGATTGCCACCACACGCCCATTCTGAGAAGAAATAAACACATATATCAAAGAACCGCAACATAAAACTTTACTATAACTGGTTCACTCTTGGGAGGAGTGCTTAGGTGTGCCACGTTGCTAGAATAAAATCCCTTCTGTTTCATTTCGCCTTTGGGAGTCCTTGCCAGTAAATTACTTAGCACGTCTTCATTCCCGTTTCTACACTACAGTTGCCCTCCAAAAATTAAAAAAATGGCTGCGCCTCCAGTTTCTTTTAGATCTCAAAGGTGCCCGACGCAATTAAAATCTCATTCTTTCATATCCAGATCATGCATCGCTTCAAAGGGGCTAGCATTAGTTACTACGACCGGCTTCTTTATTAAATTACATCAGCCATCACATTTCATCTCACTTTAAAACGGAGCGCTGTCATCACAGCCCTCCAGTACAAAGCTAAAAAAAAAAAAAAAAAAAAAACAGGGAGTGCGCAGGGTGGCGGTTGGTCATATTCTGTAAAATATGAGAGTCACGGCGCACTTTACGCGTTTTATTGAATGAACGCTTGGTAGCGCCTGTACAAGAAGACGGCTCGCATTTTCGGCTGCGCTCTGACGTAGAGTGGAACTAAGCCTTATCGACGAGAAGTTTCGGTGTCGCCGCCTTGCAGAAGGCCGGTACAATGCAAAGTGAGGACTCCCACGAAACCGACGTCGTTTCTCTAGCTGAATGTGCCTTCGTTCAGCATCGCTGTTTCGCTAATAAGTTTTCATTTTGTCTGTCTTTTTATAATACTTTTTTTTTTTTTTTGCATTCGTGGATGACCACAAATTCTGCGTCTGGCAGGATTTGATCTCAGGCTTCAATACTGCTAGCTGGAGTGATTTTTTGTTTGTCCTGGGCAAAGCAAGGTGAAGATGCTTACTATTAGCTCACTAATGCTTTAAATTTACATAAATTTTACAAAACTTTCCTTGACAGTTTCAGAAACATTCATCACCTCACTTCGTTGAAAAACAAACAATCAGTGGTACCATCGTAGTCTGTTGTTCCTCCCTTGAGATAAACTTACTTATCTATTTCAATTGTTGCATCTTAAAAAAAAAAAAAAAAATCACTGCTTGCACACATTTGATTTTAAACACATCGTGAACTTTGCCAAGCTTAATAAAATCATCATGAGTACAATGCTTACCATTTCGTTAACCACAGTGAAGAATTAAGTCTATGCTCCAGCGTATAGACGCTTTGCAGCAGTTGTGCATTGGCGCCGCCATAACTGACCTTCAGTTTTTGTTTCCTCTTATTTCATTTTCTCCACTTCGTCATTACCATAGCAGTCCAGGTTTTTGCCATCTTAGATTCCATTGTGTCCTTCTTCCCAGCATTGGCCTTTCTGGAGGCTCGTCAACACCCGTTCCAGTGGCTCGGTATCGCCGTAAGACAAGAGAAGGTCAGCAATGGTGGCTCTAATCTGGCGCGTGTGTAAAGCCTTTATAAAGTGTGGATGAATGAATGGGACAGAGCGTATGCAAAAATGAATGTTGCATACTGAAGAGGCACACAGTTTAAAAACCTAACTTGAATTAAAACAAGAAGAAAAAAAAAACATTACGCACATGCAATTAGAAAAAAAATTAACACGGGCAAGCTTCTAGTGGGAATAGTTTTACGAAATATTCTTTATCAACAAGCAACTCGGTTAAGATCGTGCACTTAAACTGACAAGTCATTTGATCGACAACTAACGCTTCCATGACAACCTTTTGAGACATTGCACTAATGTAGATGTTATGCGATGTCCGTAAATACTATATAAATAAGACGAGAGGAGATGCGTTTTTTATATCTGATCTGCTAGGGGTGAAGAAAGCACTTTCGGGTTCAGTTAAAATCAATGTGAATGAAACAAGCCCTAGGATCACAGTCAGTATTTCGGTACGTTACACGACATTTTGCCATGATCACTATAAGCTGTCCAGAATATATAACACCCGTAGTATTGAGCAGAAACGTTCAGCAGCGCATGTTTTAATACACGAAAAAAAGATCCCGATGGTGTGTACATATAGGCGAAAGATTGAAATATCCGGCATAAATTACCTGTCTCCATCAGCAGAAGACTGCGTCGCAGCTCCTGCACTATAGAAATGGCAAGACTTGCTAGAATATAAGAACGGCGGAACCCTATTTATTTGAAAAGACACAGGCTTTCGTTTTTGACAATACAAAAAAGACTGTTCATGCTTTCAACTTTGCAGCGCGACAGGTGACACGAACGACACGGAGCAAAAAAATCCATGAGTGGGGTGAAGGGAAAGGGGGATTATCGAATTATCGTTGACGCCGAGTCGCGTCAGTGAAATTCGTACGGAAGACGAAACAAAGACACTCGCGTAAATAAGCAAACTATAATACAAAATAAAACACGATTGGCTGCGAAAGCATCTGCTAAATGGTTCGAGCACACCATGGCGCTCGCCTACACCTTTTTGCGCTGTTGAAATCTCGTCTCTACTTCCCCAGTTGTTCTTCTTTTGGATATAGATGTAAACGTGGAACTTATTCAATCGCGTGTATTGTTCCACCGGTAAAATAACAAAAACGGACTACCGCGCCGCGTCCGAAAGCAAGCCTACTCGCTTTACCGCTATGGCGCGCGCGACGTAAACAAACCCGGCATCCTCACATTCCGCATATCACGTGACATTCACGTGCTGCTCAGTGGCGCCCCCAAGCTTGGTTATCGCCGAGAATAGCCTAACATTGCCCACGAGAAACTGCTAAAGAGTTGACAGTGATGGAGCGGGTCTTAACTTACTCACGTGAATAAGAGTCCATTGACGAAAGTGAGAAACGCAACGTGGCCGCTCTACTTCGCAGCATCTTCTCATGAAAGACTGTCTCTATTAAACAAAAAAATAATAATATATAGAGAAAATTGCAAATTATTTTATGTCACCCGGATCATTCCAGTTGGCACTGGTTCTCGAGAAGACGAAGGCGGAGGAAGGAAGCCGCAAGCGAAGGCAGAGGGGGGGCATTTCAGCAGCCATGAATGGAGAACCCTGCCCGGTGGTGGCACTCGCAGAGCCACGCGTCGCGCACGTGATTCGGCCGTGCGTCGCCGCTCCGTGCTGAAGCCCTAGCAACAAAGCGGCCTTCCGAAGGCGTCTCTGCCGTCGACGAGGGGGCGAAACCGTGACAAGGGTGAGGCGGCGAAGGAGACAAGCGACTGGTATATCAGTCTAGACTACGGGACACGCTACGTGCGCATGCTGACCTTGCAAGGGCGACGCGTTTGCGGTGCTCTTGACTCTTTGTTAATGTTTTTCTCCCTGACGAGCAAATCGACTCGGTCAGCGAGCCAGTTCGCAGCACTTTTTGTGTGCTCTCGAGGGAGTGCTCGTAAAAGCGGGTGCTTGATTTGTTTTTTTTTAGATAGTCTTTGCTTTTGTGAGGCAACGTTACAGTAGCCCAGGTAACGTTACAGCAGCCCCGCTCGGAAGATTCAGAGAAGGTGGCATTTCAAAGTCAGCTCTTCTCCTGAATTGTTTAGACCATCCCTACCAAAAAAAAAAACAACAACAAAAAAACAATGCAACTTTTCACTATCTGGATTATGGAACTGGAAATCTGTTTCTAGGGATGTGAATATCAAATTGCAGGCAAAGAAATATTAAAAGAAAACCTGAAATCCACATAAAATTTAGATAGATTTCCAGTTGCATATTCCAGATACCGAGAAATGTTCTGAATTTTTCGGTGGGGATGCTACTCAACCGGCGACATCGCTGCTGCTGTGTTCAACTACAATTAAAAAAAATCCCGCTTATTTGTGCAGTTTAGTAATGCTTTTGATTATGGAACTGCTGAAGCGATTCGCGGATATGCATGATTAGTCTCGCTTAACTCGTCATTAGGATTCCAACCTTATTACTACGCTAGACACCGCATTTGATTGAAACGACACAATGACGTCTGAACATTGCATCACGTGTAGTCTCAACATAACTATGTTTCATAACCGAACACGTAAATTAGTCGTAGAAATTTTACAAGGCCTCTTTGCGATTTGTGTCATTCTTGAAACTTCGCTGTCACGAACATCAAAATACGTTTGGACGAAATGTCTCGCATTATTACATACATATGACAAGTTGATATACTCTGAAAGCTATGAACTCATAAAACGTTTTTTGTTTAAGTTTACAAAGCACGAAATGTATCCTTGGATCTCTGTATATTTTAAGTGAAAGGCAAACAAGCAGGTCGGACAGATATACGACCCAGTCCTACAAGAACTTGCATGTGCGTAAAATCATCAAACACTCGACCACATTAGACTGTTTTAGTATAGCGTTGCTGGATCTTACGTACGCAATACGCAATAGTATAGCGTACGCTAAAAATGACCTGCTCGGACCGAATTTAGTTGTGCGTTACGTTTTCGAGTGAACACCGCGCATGATCTTGGTTAAATTTGCTAGAGCCGTAGACTTCCGCGTGCTTATAGTGCAACTATGCTCCTGGAAAGAAATATTGAAAAAGAAGAAGTGTCCAATCATTTTATTTCAGGTTAAACCAAGCCACAGCTGCCTCGTCAAGCACGCTTTTCTGCGGTGTACAGAGGTTACGAGTACGAGTGCGTAGCCAAATTCGATCACGGAGCCTCTGTCAGTCGTCCCGTGGAAACGGCACCTTTTATCAATGCTATCGCGGAATGAAATTCATGAGCCTGATGTCCAGTGCATAACGTGAACTTCGGCGATTTCTTTTAGAGTCGTTCGTCCGTCGGCGATGAACTGTGGGAATAGGCTTAGCGTTGAGCAGATCGCAGCGTCGACGCACACTGCGAGCGGCGAACATTTCCACTGTACACTCCTTCAGCTGCTGGGCGATCTTATTCGACCGCGGTAGGTCCCAGAAAGAATCGCCGAGCTGAACACCACGCAATTTCACGTAACACAGAACTTCGAAAACACCACGTCGCCCTTGCTGCGCCAGTCGGGGCAACCGCCATCTTGAAACTGGCGCTCTCTTTGGGTTCGAGATCTCTCGAGAGCGTCCCGCAAGGCCCGCTAGCCAGCAACGCAAAATCTCCAGCGTTGCTTGCGTACGCAATACGCTAGCCCTTCTATTGCGTTCTGCGCATGCGCACTCACGGCCCGCAATCTCC
Organism: Ixodes scapularis; assembly: GCF_016920785.2. Taxonomy (NCBI): domain Eukaryota; kingdom Metazoa; phylum Arthropoda; class Arachnida; order Ixodida; family Ixodidae; genus Ixodes; species Ixodes scapularis. The sequence continues at coordinate 151,393,524 of NW_024609868.1, forward strand.
TTGCGTACGCAAAGCTATAGCGTACGGTCCACTAAAACTGTCTATTATCTCGACACTTTCATTTTGACAGCCCGAAAATCCGACCGCTTGTTCAACCAGAATATGTTTTATAAGCAACTGCAGCTAGTTTTTTTTTTTTTTTTTTCAACTCTGAATTTACAATTTGGCACAAAGGTTACAATTTTGATAACCTTTGAGATGTTATTTTTTTAAGACTCGGCGATTAAACACTTGTGTCACTTAGCGTGATATTGTGCAGTATTTTCCTGCTCCAGGAGTTTTGTTGTAGTTTATTAAGTTATCAGAGCAGTTTTCTGCCGATCAAAAGCTTCCCAACCATAAATGTTTCTGAAAACAAAAGCTGAATGAGTATTCTATTTGTTTAGTTATTTGATCGATACTGCGGCTATCAGTTGAAAGCATCAGCGCGACTGGAAGTTTTCATAATAATATATATATATATATATATATATATATATATATATATATATATATATATATATAATGAATACCCACTCAAAATGCGATCAAACATATATATGATGAAGTGCATTAACAAAACTGGTGGGTGATGAAAGCGTGACGATTTCATTTCACAATGAATTCCAATCTTGAATTGCCCGGGGAAAAAATGAATATTTGAAGACATTATTTTTAAATTTGTATTGCTGAATTAATCTAATGTGGTTTATCCCTGCCAATCCGGTCGATGAAAATAGGATTAAATTGTCCTGTGCGAATAATATACTTGCCGTGGATGAAGGAATACACACATTTTAATCTATTAATTTTGCCCTAGTTTCTAGCGTCCTCAAATTGGCGTCCGTGAGCAAGTGCGCTCCAGAATTTTGGTTTCTAAATGCATTGAATATGAAACTAAAAGCATATTTTGAACGCCTTCAGGTCTCCCTATTCCGTCTGCTGCGTGTAAAAACCAAACAGGGGTCGCGTACTCCAGCATTGATCCAATTAGTGTTTTATATGCTATTGTTTTTGTATCGGCATCTGCAAATTTAAGCATACGCTTAAGCGTAAAAAGTTTATATCTAGCCTTGGTCACAATTTGATAAACATGTTGATTCCATGTCAACTTTTCATTAAACGCTATGCCGACGTGTTTATAGTGGTCTACATATTGTATATTTTGTCCGTCAACAGTGTAGTAAAAAAAAAGGATTTTTTTTTAAAGGTATGGTCTTTGCTATTGTTTTTTAATAATTTATTTGCATTTGCCATCGGTAAGAGTCCATTCTTCAACTTGCAATAGTGCATTACTGAGATTCGTTAGGTCTCCAGGGGATAGTATTTCCGATAAAATGACACAGTCGTCTGCAAAAAGCTTGATTAGCACTTGTATGTCCTTCGAGGTATCATTCATAAAGATAAGAAAAAAAAAAGTGGACAAAGTACTGATCCCCGTGGTACCACCGAAGTGAGAGAAGGATTAAAAGGGAAACCACAAGCATCAAACCGTCTTCTCTAGGTTAGACCTTCCGCAACAATTAGGAGCCTTTCCAGTAACGCTTGTGACCGACTCCGACGCAACCTGTTTTAAGCCTCTTGGGACGGCTTACGACAGGAAGCGCGGCAGCAGAGATGGCGGTCGTTAGCGGCTTAAAAGCTAGTTGTGTCATAGTTGTTCGCAAGTGCGTGAACCAGACTCCACTCTTGTCCACTACGTACGTGTGTCCACTACGTATCGGAGCTTCCCTCTGATACTTTCGCAGGAAGCATTCCTGGGCAAGATGAATCTTCGTCTTGTCGGGTTTTGGTTACTTACAGGTAGGAGGATGTCCCTGGGAACGTCCCGAGCTCAGCTGACAAAGCACCCCTTGGTGTCGTTCTTCGAGGTAACCGCTTAGAGTTCATTTTGTTACGTGATATATTTCCTCTTCGTCTCCTTTCAAAGATGAGGAATCGTGTTATATTTAGTGGTAATTCCAGAAAAGTAAATAAAAGAAAAGGTTTGTATTAAACGAGACATGAAAATTGCAATGTTCCGTATACCAGCTCCTCCTCAAGATTCTGGGGCATTCACTCACCAGCAAAACGTACTGAAAATTGATTTATGCCGAACAACTGCAGACGTCGTTATATTCCCTGGAAGAAATAAAGGCCTTAAAGGGTAACTTCGGTACCCTCGCTCGAGTTTAAGGTTACGACTGTTTTTAGTAAACGAAATAACCCTGAATTACGAGGCGTCATTTTATTTCGATGCCTTGCGCAGTTTCGTGGACATCTTATCGAAAATTGTTTCGGGAATCTACGGCGATACCGAGACCACCGGCTCTAACATGATGGAAACCCTTGTGATCAGCTGCATCGCCATCGTGGGACGCAAAGTTCGTACCGCGGTACCGCAAAATATACCACTGGCCTAGTCGCAAGAGCATTTCCGATTAGTCAGGTAAGATTCTAAGGCTGTTTTACTGCTGTGCTTCATAGATATGAAACGTCTGTACCGAATATTAAAACCCAGAATAATTAAGTCTCCGTCCGAAAGCGAGTTTGCCACGCTCAGCGCAGGCTCAAAACGACCCCCCACTTATCTTCTAAGGAGAGCTATTATATTGGTGGTGTGCAATGCACGTTGCAGAAGTTTTGTGGAAGCTTCCTTGAATACCAGCTGAACATAGAGGAAAAGTGAAGGAGAGGAGAAACAAAGAACCACACTGCTGGACTATCAACCTTTTTTATTTATTTTTATTGATGTAGATAATGAAGCCAGACAGATTAGTTGGGAGGTATCTCCTGACTGGCTACTGTGGTGAGGTTGGGGAATGAGGATAAATAGAGGAAGGAAGAGTTGAAAGCACACAAAAATAAAAGGAGAGTAAATAAAAAAAAATTGAATTAAAAAGAACATGTATCAGTATTAGAGTTTCTTGTTGAGACCTGTAGTTGACAGGTATCGCAGGAGAGCTGTTGTAGCCGTTGTGGCGGAAGCTTCATTTTCCCATGGCCCCAGTAGTTTGCGTAGACCAAGTTCTTCTCCGGGAGGCAGCTGAATCTCTTCTTTCAGTTGCTTCCATTCATCTTCATACTAAGGACAGACCAGCAATATGTGTCCTAAATCTTCTGTAATCTGCAGTTAGAGAATTCTGGTGAATTAATTCTCATGCGGTATAAGTATTGGGTAGTGTATGCCACCTTCAGACGTATTCGGTGGAGCACAGGCACAGCTTGGCGTCGTCGCGTGAGACCGCGAGGTACACAAAACGTTAGGTGAGGGTCGAGAGCTCGTAAGTGTGTATATTGATCAGTGGCGTCATCCCAGAGGCCTGTGGCTATAGTTTTCCCCAGTATTTTTATTATTCTTTTTTGTGCCTGACCTAGTTGCCAATTTTTTGCCTGGAACGCCGCAATGACTGGGGACCCACTGGATGCATAATGAGTGACCTGCACAAACTGCGTCCCAATGTAGCTTAAAATAGTTGACCATTTGGCTTTTCTTACATGAGCGCTGGAGGGATTGTAGGGATATTTTAGAGTCAGTGCTTATTGTCCAAGAACGAGCAGGTATTGTGAGGATGTATCTTAGGGCTTCACGTATAGCTACAAGCTCCGCTGCTGTCGACGACATCCTGTGAGACAGGTTGTAACCAACTTTTATGGAATGCGCGGTAACTACTATACAAATGCATGACTGGTTGTGTGTTGTGGAGGCATCAGTGTATATGTGACACTAAGAACAGTGTTCAAAATGTATGTAAGGCAAAGATAGCTCTCGAAGAGCGACATTGGGTTACATCGATTTCATGGTAATTTCCGGGGTAGAACTGTATATTCTGATAGGTGGCAATGACGATGGAGGTGTAGAGAGAAGATTGTGATGTTCAAAATATGTCGGTATAATGTGCTTGTGATCAAGGATCTCTTGCGCAATACGGCTGTAGAAGCACGGCTCCGGGATACTTGCAACGTGATGACGTGATGTCGTGTAAGATGTCGCAAATGATTCCGATGGGTGTCCTTTGTACGAAGAGCAGCTATGGAAAGCTGATGGGACTCTGCTATAGTATCTAGTGTACATGTACACTTGGGAACGCCTAAACAAACTGTTAGTGGTTTTGCTTGCAGTGACTGAAGCTTTTTCATGTTGGTTGGACTAAGGCCATGCATTACAGGGGGGCAGTATCGAAGAAAGCCAACGAATAAGCTACTGTACGCGGGAAGAAGGGCATTGTCGAAGTTCCTCACGCTGTTCCACTTATAAACCGGCAAATGCTAGTAAATGAGGATAAGTTGACCCTGAGATGAGCTAACTGGGGGTTCCAAGTTAGGCCGCGGTCAATAAATAATCAAAAAAAAATTGTGAGACAGGACATAAGGTATTTTAGTACCATTCACTTTTTGCGGGTATCGATCCATTTTCATCCGTGTGAAAGAAATAGCGGCGGACATTTCAGGTGATATTTCAAGCCGACGCATCGCCAAAAACTAAGATACTCTAGTGAGTGTACTAAGTAATCGAGCCTGTATGCTTTTAAGTGAAATAGGAGATGCCCAAAGATATATATCATATTCGTAAAGCGTGATGTGAATAGACTTACGGACAACCTCGGAAATACCAATAAGAGCCACATTGAAAGGCACAGGACTCAAAACCCCACTCTGTGGTACTTTTTTTTTTTTTTCAGAACATGTTGCGTAGTGTCTCTTTTCTCGTCCGCATAACGATTGTTCTATTAGGAATGTAATCAGCTATCCAGCGATACCAATCGTTTTAAGTCCCTCCAAAACTGCTGAATGAGTTACGTTGTTGAATGCACCCCGGACATCGAGAAACACGGCTATCGTTATTTTGCCACGAAGTTTTTGATCCTTGACGCTAGTAACAAGATCCATTACATTGTCGATGGAACTCCGTCCTTGTCTAAACCCGGTCATTGTATCGGGGTATATTGACTTTGATTCTAGAAACCATTCTAGGCGTGAAAGAATTATGCGCTCCACGCATTTTCCGATTCAGCCCGCCAGTGCAATGGGTCTATAGGATTTCATTTCAAATGGAGATTTGCCAATTTTGAGTACAGGCACTATGCGGGCTGTTTTCCACTCTTCTGGAACTTTTCCTGTGGACCAGGAAACATTGAATATTTCTAAAAGGTAGTGACAGCCTTCATATCCAAGGTGTGCAAGCGTGCTATTGGTAGTTTTATCTGGTCCAGGTGAAGGAGAGCAATTTAGTGACGCCAGAACTTGCTCCAGTTCCTGGGAGGCAAAGATATAATCCATCTCGCTTGGATATTGGTCAGGTGAATTTGCAAGGTTTGCGTTTGCCAGACTGACGCTGGTCAATTCTGGCAAACTTACTAGAGAAGCGCAGAAGTCTTCTGCAATGTCTAGAATTTACCTTCGCAAAAAGATTGCGAGGGCATTGAATGGTGTTCTTTGTTGTGGTGGAAATCGCAGGCCCCGCGCGATGTGCCATAATCGTGTCAGAGGAGCACAAGGATCGAAAGAAGCACAAACGCCTCTCCACTTTTTTGAACCAAGTTACGGCGGATATGTTTTTGGGTTCGTCTATCAACCCGAATATCTTGAGTTAGCTTAGTGTGCCTCGCTAGCCGTTCAAAACGCCACCCGATTGCACGGGGACGTTCATACTCTGCATCTAGGAATGTGCGCGAAGAAGGAAGATGGACGGACCGCTTAGAATCAGTTACTGATTGCTGAATGGTGGAAATGAACGCATCATACGTCCCATTGGTTTGTAACTTAGATTCCACGTCATCCTTAAAGCACGTCCAGTTAATGTACGTGACACAGTTTCGGTTGACTCCAGGCTGTAAACTAGGTACTGTGATGTAGGTAGGTGTGTGGTCGCTACCGTGGGTCTCAACGTCCGTAAACCAGAAGTCCGGAACACGAGTTCACATGACATAAATGGGACGTCTAGACAGCTACTGGAACGTGTGCCCCGAACACACGTCGGTGTCCCGTCATTTTTTACGCAAAGTTCGTAATCATCCACTAATTCTAGTAGTTCCTTTCCACGGCGTGTTGTTCTTGCACTACCACATTATGAGCATTAAAGTCACCCACCACTAAACTTGGGGGAACACATTGTCTGATGATAGTATTCAATTTGTCAACATCAAAATAACATGATGCAGCAGCGTATGCAATGAAAACATCCTTTTCCTCCACGCTATCCGCTGAGGTATCTTCCTCTCCATCTGTCGGATCTTAGATTAAAAAAAACTTCCTTTTCCTCAACACTAACCGTAGACGTAACCTCTTCCTCATCTGTCAGATTTTAGAAAATCTTCCCTTTCCTCGACACTTTCCGTAGAGGTAACCTCTTCTTCGTCTGTCGAATCTTAGATAGAACGAATTCAAATGGTCCCGACTTGGTTGCTTCAAGGGGCCGCTCCCCACGGATATATCTTTTTTTCTTTAGGAAACAGCGCCACGGATGCGGGACTTACACATTCTTCACCACTCTTCTAAATGGCCAGCGACTCTAGGATCTCATTTCCCAGCTGCTTTCGGTGTTGTGCGATGATGGTGACGTTTGAGAAGTCGGGAGCTCATTTGCATTCCCGGCAATGGTATTCAAGAAAGCATGTCAAACCAATCGGCTCAGCTCCAGGCCGTCACAGCTTTGTAGAAGCTAATCATAAGCTCGCGCTGAGCAGGAACGGACTATAATTGCCGCCAGTGAGTGAAACGTTCGGTACCACGACGCGCTTGAGTCAGCAGGGAGTCAATGATATTCGTGGGCTGAGGAGCATAGAAAAAACTACGGTCGTTAAAATATAACACAAGCGGAAATCGTCTGCTGAGGTGGCTGAAAACGCAGCAGGAAAACACGGTGAAAGAAGTGGTGGTAGAATCAAGTAGGCCTCTTCAGAGTTTACCAGAAAGAACGAGTGGGGCCACTGGAGTGCTATTTTGGTACCTCCGCATGTGGAAAAAAACGGCTAATCCAAGCCACTTCGCTCGTAGTGCCCTCTCGGGCGCTACGAGCGAAGTGGTTCGGATTATCCGCTTATTACAAAAAACGCGTTTCGTTCCAACGCCAAGCTCGATCGGCACACTGGTCAAGGTCATAGAAACGATAGAACGCCGGACTATATTCTTATACAACCGAGACGTCACGCGTCACGTACATAAAGTCACCGCGACCTGACTTGTTGTCACAACGCCATGCGACATCAAGACGACGCCTTTACGTCAAAGCCGTTATCGGCGTTGACAACGTGCGTTAATTCAGACATGTACAACGAGCGCAATGCGTCCGTTGCAACCGGAGCGACCGGAACGACCGCTCTGCGCCGCGCGTACACACACCTGCAACCACTGCAACAAGCGCAGTGGTTGCAGTGGTTGCCACCTGATCGCTTTCTACATTTTTAGGTGCAACTGAAAGCATGAGCGGAGCCTGCCTATAGCTCGTCCCGCTCGTACCTTCTAGTGCACTCTAGCCTCCTGGAGTACGAACATGATGTCGGGGCACAAGGTTGCTTGACAAACAACCAACCCGCTGAGGGAGCGAATTATGCAACAAATAACTGACGAACGTCGCTTGAAGGCATGCTCGCTTTGCGCGCGACGTAGCAGCCACTGTGCTGATTCCACGCGCAGAGAAAAAGCCGCCGGCCAAAATTCGTCGATTTTTCGCTGCATATTTGTCCCATAGAGTTCAGCTTTTAGGCGCCCGTTTCCTGGTTTCGCAGCGTCGGCGTAACCGCGCTTAATGTAACGGAAAAAATTATCCGCTAAGTTTAGCAGAAAAGTTTCCCTGCTAAATTTAGCGGAAAAAGTTACTCGCTAAATTTAACAGCAAAATTTCCCGCCATATTTAGCTGAAACCATTTCCCGCTAAATTTAGCAGAAAAATTCTCCGTGAAATTTAGCGGGAAAAATTCCCCGCTAAATTTAGCTAGAAAATTTTCCCGCTAAAATTAGCGGGAAAAATTTTAAGCTAAATTTATCACAAAATTTACCTGCCAAATTTAGCTTAACAAATCCCCAACTACATTTAGCGAGAAAAAATTCCCCACTAAATTTAGCTAAAAAAGAAATCCCCATTAAATTTAGCGGGGAATTTTTTTATTAAATTTAGAGGCAGATTTAGCGAAAATTTCCCGCTAAATGGAAGGGAGCAGGAGAGGAGGAGGGGAGGGCACGGATGAGGAGGAGGGGCATATCCTCCTCTTCGTACCTTCCCCTCCTCTTCCTCAAGAGCTGCGCTCTAATTCGGCGTACAGGGGGATTGTAAACGCCTTTCATTTCTTAATATCGGTTTTAGAGTGCATCGCGCTTTCACAATAGGAATCTATTTTGGCAGTGCTGTATTTAGTATCCGTAAATTGACATCAGTCATTTATTTTGGTTCGACTTTTGACCGAAGCTGCTTTAATAACAATATTAGTCCATACTAATTACAACTTCAGGAACGTACACTCTAAAAATATCTGGTCCTAAAAAGTACTCTTAAAGGTTCTTCGGCTTGTCCATGTATTACACGCTAAAAAGTTATTTTAAGCACCCCCTAAAAGGGTTTTCTGTGAAAAACCTATCAGGGCTTCTTTTACGCTCTTTTTTTATGCTAAAAAGTTATTCATCGCTAATTTGACTTTCTAGTGCGCCAAGGACGGACTGTGGACATGCACCGTGTGCGAACTATCTCAGGAAAAACTTTTTTTTTTTTTGCCTAAATTGTTTTTTGCGGACTATACACCTGGTGCGGACCCGAAAAATACGGTAGAATCCGCAATATCGCTTTAAGGTTGTTTTTTATTACTGGCAGAACACAATTACGTTTTAAATGAACATTGCGATTTGAGGAGTATCGCCGATTTGCGATTAATCTAGAGTGCCTTGTCTGCGTTGCTTGTCGTCCGCGGCCTTTACTGGTTCTACTGCCCGTGGCACCGCGCATATTCGCAATTCGGTTCTTTGTCTCGACGTTTCCAATACAGAGCTTGTGTGCTGAGTTTTCCAGAGTGCGTGCCGAGGTCCGCTTAAGGTGACCCACGCGGTAGAGTGTAGCCAAGAACAAAGTCCGGATAATATCGCGACGAAGAAACAAAAGTTTGCGCTGGGTCAACTGACCACGGCAGTTTACACGCTCAGTTCGCCAGCGCATGCTTCGCTTGCTGGCAAAAGCGTTTCTCTTCTCTCGTCGTTTGCTGGACTCTCTCCGCCGTTCTGCGAAAAGTTTAGTCGCGCGATAAATTTTCTGCTTCGTTTTTGCACTAAGCCTGACCGCAGCCGAACCTGCGATCCTATCAAGACAGTCAAGAACGGGCAGAAGTGCGTAGTCATTTCGCTGCTTGTCTTCGTGCGTTTCCAATCACCGGCCAAAACGATCACGAAGAGGATAAGCGCAGGAGTATAGTGCATTAACTCTGTGTGATTACTTTATCCGGTGATTGCAAAACGCACAAAAACGCCGAGCACCATTACTATGAACTTTTGGCGCCTCCATCACATCGCCCATACATTTTCAAAAATCGCCTGCTGCACGCTGCCATCTTTGTCTCTTGGGTGCGGTACGCCTTCTGCGCATGCGTTGTTGCTCCGCTGTGCGGTATATCAGACGCTGCGCATACGTCCACAGCTCGGTGGCTCAGCATTTTTCGCCCGGGTGATAAAGGTCTATCCTTTCGGAAGCCGTCGGATGTAAAACGAAGGATATAGTGTAAGAATCAATAGGTCCCTGGAAATTGCGAAACATTCAGTAGTGAGCATCGGTAATTCTGACAATTTGTTTTTCATTTTGAGACCAGGAGAGTTACGGAGGGCATACAGGACCAAGGCCGTCCAAGTCGAAGGCCGGCTTCAGCAGCAATCACTATTTAGCACAGTGTAGACAAACCTAAATCAAACTTACTGAGCGCGCAGCCTATACACTATATGTGTATATATATATATATATATATCTGGACGAGGAGGCGGGTCTCTGCCTCTGCAGACCGTTTGTGCGGTCGGATGGGACACGAGCGCTCTGTGCGTAAGCGTTTGGCCTCGGCTCGGTTCCAAACATAGCGACGGCAGACACTCGGCTTCGGGTTCGGGCCCAAGCACTGCTCTCGCAAATTCGTGGCGTGCAGCGAATTTTATATAGAGAGGAACCGAGCGCCTAATTTAATCTAGGAGCCGTTTACCTAGTTTGACAAGTTCTGGCACCCTTCAGCGAATGGCACAAAATCCTTTTGCTGTGTTGTACACGTTCCTCAGAAAAAGGAACTTAGGAACCCGTTCCAGTTAGACGTTCCATCTCTGAAAAAAGTGCTCCCGTTACCGTTTAAAAAATGGATCGTTTCGTTTTATATAGGTTTTTTTGTATTGTGCTAATTACCATATTGAGTTAGTTAAAACAATGTTTTGTATCTATCCCCTCAAATGGCAACATACGAAATTTAATGCCGTGATGAAAGGACATCTGGAGAAGAAAACAAGCGGAAGCAAGGTTCCATTTGTTGATATATTAACCTTTAAAGGGGCACTGAAACATCAAAATCATATATTATTTTAGCATCCGAAACGATTGAAAACGATTAAAATGCAATTAAATGCAAAGGTGCAATCGAGCTGGACAAGAATTACGGAGATAATCCCTGGAGAAGGGGAACAAGAGGGACAAAGGACAAACATAAATCTCCAAACACAGCTAGGTGACTGGTGCGCGATCGAAAAAATCCTCCTGACCCTCAAAATTTGAAACTTGAGAATTCAGTATTTGTGAAGTAAAAAAAAACAATTTCCAAATGCCGAATTCGAAGTTCCCACGCGATCCGCACCGGTGCGTTGACGTAAAATATTGCGGAGTCCTGAGAGTCCACTTTCTTTCACGACTCCGTGCTGTTGCCACCGCGACCCGATGGGAGTAGGAAAGGAGCGGGAGATAAAGGGCGACGACGGACCGAGAAAAACCGGTTTTATTCCGTGCAGGGGGCGGTGCCGCCTGCCCAGGTGGTATGTTTTCCGAGGGAGGATACAATTCCAGAAGGCGACATCACACCGGACTCCGATTTTTGGTATTTCAAAAAGAAGGGCCGTGGTGCGTTTGCAATAGCGTTAAAAAACATGTTTTACGATTGCCGTTAGTAAATGTTATAGAAATGTCGCCTACACAGCTTCTCAATTTCATGATTTTTGACGTCACCAATCAAAAGAAGCAAGGAGGCGAGGAGCGGCACAGGAAAACGCCAAAAATAAAAAGGCGCGCGCGCGTGGGAAATTTTTTTTTCGCGATGCGTTTTTTTTGTTGTGTTTATGACTACAACTTGCATCGTTTTAGACGATAAAAAAACAATACGACCCTTGGGGTGCCAGTGCCTCTTTGAGAATCTCAGCGTTTAACCATATCCATGTTTGTGGTGGGAGATTCAGACAAGCCCAATGTACCGTGAGCCGGGAAGGAGGAGCGGGGTTAATTTTATTAGTGTTTACTAAACGGTTACCCCACGTTGCTCGTGCGTCTTACAATACCCTTACAAGTTTCAGTCTAAAAAAGTTCCTTGTTCGAACTTAACAACAGTTGCTTCTCGGTGTTTCTGTCTGCAAGACGAGCCCGCTTCTTCTTTTTTTTTTTTTTTGTCACCACTTCGTTGGCAATGTTAAACAACCTTTTCACAGAAACACCTGAAGGTACTTCCGCGTTATATCTGATGGAAAGGAGAAGTCCGATGATAGAATGCGCGTCCCCGCCACGTCCACCGGTTCTCGAGTTACTTCCCAGATCTTGCACCAATCACTAAACGACAAGCTTATCTGTTTTGTACAAACAGATGCGCCCACTTCCTACATGCCTTATTCCCACTTTTTTATGGTGGAGGGGAAGTGGAGAAGAGGGTAGGGCCTTTGGAAGGTCATTCTTGGAAAACTGCAATTCTTCTTGTTGAAGGTCGGATTCGTTGTCCAGTTTGATGGTGTGGGAGGAGGGGTATGGAAATAAAGGTTAATGTTTGTGTTTCTGAAGTGACCACTGTTCTGCATACAAGGCTGCGTGCCATGTCTGGTCACCAGTTTATTATTTTTTTTTTTTGGAACTGTAGCTCTTTTCGTGGAATTTCAGTGATGGCTGTAGTCGACCTTAGACTTCTGGGTGTATGAAGATTCGTGGAAGTAAAGAAAGTAGCTGAGTTTGAGACGCCTTTCTTTCTGTGTCTTTTCCTTCGATCAAAAGTTTTTTGTACCGCAGTTTCGGGCACTGAAAACTGGATAAATATCCACCAGCTCTCCTTCACCTTAATGTTACGAAACGAGGACCCCACAAAATAAACCTTAGAAGTAAGAGAACGTTACCGAGATCCTGCTCTTCTTGAAAATATTGTTTTTATACTTCTTACCCCCAAATTTATATATTTGACTTGATCTGAAGCCGAAATTCGACTTGCTCAAGTCCGCCTCAAAACCAAGTTAGACTTGAAAACGCCCAAGCTGGCTTTTACGTTTCATAGACGCTCCAACTAATTCTCTTCATCAAGTCCCGTTCAAGTCGTGAGCGCTCTCGGTGCTCCTCACTTGGGAGCAAGAATAGGCTGCACTTTTTTCTCTACAAAATTGTATCACACTTCAAAAAGAAGTAACTTCTATAAATTTTCTTCATGGCATGTCTTTACGAAACGCGGATCTTGAAAGATGCGGACGCGCAGGTTTAGAAACTAACGTTGTACGTGTGTCCTAGACAAATGCGCTTTTCCATCTGGCAACGTTGGCGCAGTTAAGCGATGGCTTATGGCGGTTGTTTCTTTTCGTTTCACTCGTCGGCGTCCCTGGCTTTTGGCCACATTAGGCGTCATGGGAGCTTCGACATCTCCTTCATTATAAAAACTCAGGAGAAAATTGAACAGCAATTCACCGAACACAAGAAAAAAATGTTTATCTAGATTCAACAAGCATGAAAAGATATTCCTCCCAGGGCCCGAGTATGGCGTTGCGTCCACAAGCTGACTCAAAAAAAAAAAAAGAAAAAGAATTTGGAACTGCCGATGTCGAATGAAAGGACTACAAATTCAAGCGGTGCTCAAAGCAGATAAGTGTTCTGAACCATTGCCTTATTGCAAACCAGGCGACGTTGGCTAAGTGCTCTGTTGGATCAGCAAACTGTAAACTATACGCCCTGGCGTAAGCGCTGTTTCGACTATTTAAGCGTTATTCTGTGTTGCTTACATGTCTCCACAAAGACTTATTTTAATGGGTGGCACTACATAAAACGTTAAGCGCGGTGCCTGTGATTTCGGTGATCGAAGCCAGGAAGTGGCTACCGGGCGTCATAGTTTTCGCAGTTACGTTTACCTCGTCAAGCTTTCACATACAAAGACACATACCCAGAAAATGTGCACGAGGCAGGGAAACTGTCACTGACGTTTGGCGCGAGGAAGCGCGGTTGTTAAACTTCTGTAATCAAGAGAACTCTCTTTGAAATTTTTATTTTTCTAATTTATCTGATCATTTTGGCTGTTGTTACTAAACTCGACGGTGTCACTCTCTCATTTGTGACATTCAGCGATTAAAGTCCAATCATATTTTATATTTCTTCAGAAGTCTCCTGCATAAAGATGCAATTCAGGAGCAGGAGTAGCGCCTTAGAAAAGATAAATTTTGTTGTTACATCTTTTATATTTGATACGCTTAAGTGCCTTACATAAACTTTTTTTTTTTTTTGGAAAAGAACTGCCTCCCCAACCAGTAAATGCAGTTTGTGCTAAACCTGATTTCCAGGCATGTAAATGAGCACGGTTTTGTTGTGGGTGCGCGGCAGGGAATCGTATGTGCCGCCTGTTCATTGCGAGTCAGTCTGCTGCTGCAGCCAATGGTCGACTGGTGGGAAGAGGAACCATCTTTTGAGCAGGAGGAAGACGAAGCGACGAGTACACGAGTGGAACACTCAAGCTGTTATATGCAACTGCAGACTAAGGTTTGGTAAAAGGGCACTCTAGGCATAAGTGACTTGCTGTTAATTGTCCATAGTGGTGGCAGCGGTAGGCTGGCGATAGTTTCACCCCTCAAGCACTACAGGTCCGTACCCGACGTCTTCTCATAAATGAGTGACTATGATGCCTGGGAGCAGCACATAAATGTCAGCAATGCTACAAACGAGTGAACTAAAAGCAGAAAGCATCTCTTCCCGTTGACGTGGGTGAAAAAATGTGTTTTTATGCCCTACCGGCGTCTGGATGTGGAAGGCCGCTCATTGCTCTTCCGCCTCTGCCACCATGTTAAAGAGCTACAGTTTCCTCACTCATTGAAACGTTTTGGCTGCCCAATTATGCATGCGACACATTCCTCCAGAGAACAGTATGACATATATTTCAGTACAACCAAAGAAACATGTTCATAAAAAAAAAAAATACCAGATTGTTTTAAGACAACTATGACACCCTGATCATTCATCTTGTAGAGGGACGACTGTACCCGACGAAGACCTCCAGTAACGAGTTCATATGGGTGCACTAACATCTTTGGCTACGGCAGTAAATGCTGACACCATTGCAATCATTTAATAAGCAGTCATTTAGGACCCGGGCTGTCTTTGCTACGACCACTGCCTTCCTCTCGTATCCTCGTTACAATGCCTTTCTTCTGCTCCACACAGCCATGAAGCTTCTGACACATTAGTTTCCCTTCACACGCTTACGACTCGCACGACATCTAAGCTTGGCAGTACGTAAGCGCTGTGGGAGGGCTATTTAGTGGCTATGAAACTTTGTATAAACTTCAAAGACTGACGCCTGAAGTGTACTTCAGTGTGGATCACTGGGGAATACTTTGTTCACCAGCACGGTTGTTTCCTAGATGTAAGCACAAGCTTGCACTCCTTCCATTTCCCTTAACCGTCAAATGTATGCGCAGCATTCGCTGTAGGCTATACGAGGTTGGTCAGTGTAATTTTTAATGTTTTAGCATCTCAACTATACGTAAACAGCACTTGGAGTCTTTCAGAGCCTTAAGACGTTCAATGCTGCCTCCAGAAAATTATTTTGTGTTGGCCCGTCAGAGCCGTATGTTAGTCTATGTACCCAAATAGGCAGCGCTAGTCTGTACGTTTATTTGTCAAAAGCTTGAGACGTTCCCTTTTTGCAGGTGTTATGTCGGCAGTGTTTCATGATGATAGAACAAACAAGGAGGCTAATGTACAGGTTGCAGTCATTCAAGCTAATTTATTTCGAAAGTGCGATATATCAATACTGAGGCTCGTCCATTTCCGAGGGCGCAGTGAGTAATGAAACAAAAGTAAAGCAGGCAATACTTTCGACTATACTTTTAGCACAGTGTTTACATAAGTTCAAAATAAAATTAAGAAAAAAAACGGGTATTTTTACTAGCGAAAAAAACAAACAGACAGGACACAGCATTTACAAAACATGCTACTTAGAAATGCAAGAATCAAAGAAAAGACACCCTGTAAAGAATTAAAAGAACATAATCCCATAATGAATTAAAAAGATCACGAAAGTGAAAACAAGACAAGGATGGAGGAAGGTGCAGATATACCATGGACATGCGCAGCGAATACCTAGCATCGTATTTATCTTATTTCCATTTTTTTTTTTAAATTTAGGTCATGAACCAATAGCACAAGCAAAGCATAAATCAAATCATAGTTATTTTCAATTCAGCCAGAAACATCAATTAGACGAGGCATTTGAGTTAGGCATTATATAAATGATTGTGATTAATGAACTGTGGCTCACTTTGTGCTCACAATTCTGGAAAATGTGCACACTGTGAAACATACGTATATTACTTTAATTTCAGTGGTGCCCCGAGAAGGGAGGGTCCTATACAGTACCACCCTGGTTTCAGTCTGATTTTGTTTTTCTACCCCTTTCAGGTGGCAGTTGCACTGATACTCTAGGCCTCGCCCTCTGGCTGGCGTGACTGGCAGAGCAGCAAGGTTGGCTCTTTTTTCCTAGGTTACGTAACGCGGTGTACATAGTGATGATTTCAACTGCCCGACGAGGCATATGAATCATCTCTTTCTTTCTGCAGTGTTGCAGGTCTTTATCTGGGTGGTGTTGTACCTAATGAGTTAATAAATAATGTGAGTCGGAGAGAAATTATATGATGTTTTCAAGAATATGTCAAATTATCATCCCAACATCTTCATTATGGAGGTTGCATGAAGATAATGTGTGCAATGGGTGTGAAGTTTAGTTCAGCACGAGTGAATAACCACGAAAAATGCCTGCTAATTTTGTCTCTTGATGTTAATGTTTTTAGTGTACTGGAATAATTTTGATGTATTTTTTTGTTCACGAGGCAATAATATTTTGATTGTGGAGTGGACACAAGACGTTGTGCCCTCGAGCTTGAGCCCGGTGCAAACCTTTAATAAAACTGTGTATAGTGGTAAGTCCTTTACAGGAAAAACAAATATACCGGTGGCTATTGTTTCACTAGATATTGCTTTGGGAAACATTGGCAAAATTCTCCCCAGCAAGGTAACTAAACAACATTTTCTGGGCATCAATTTGTGAAGCGCTGCCGAAATATTAAGAAAGAAGACGTGCTTTTTTACGCGAAGCCGTTCAACCAACTTAATAGTGAGATATCATTCAAGAATTGTAGTGTTTTTTGGTGAATAGCTAGGTGACAAAATACATGAATGAAACAGCACATAAAAAAAAGAGCCGTTTTGTTTTCAACAGCCATTTGACAATGATGAAATTACTTGAGAAGTTGAAATGCGTGACAGAACAAAAAAGTAGAAAGCATTACTGATTTTCCATATTTAGTTTGCTGACACGAGGGACACGCACTCGATTCATATCATAATCTCCACATAAACGAGTAATTTAGCACAAACAAGAAAAACGTGGGAATAACTGCTAGTTCGCATATAGGAAGCTTACTTTAAATATTAAGGGTCAAGAGCTTGCGCCAGTAAACTTGTGTGCACACAGCACGTGCTTGCTCAGGTTTTTCACTCCAGAAGCTCTGGATTCTTGTTTATTTTTGGTAAACGGGGAAACCCACCTGATAGTTTATGCAGGAAACGGCTTTGAAGTTCGTATAAATGTCTGCATTGTCGCCACCGAGCTCTTGATACACACATGCTTGAACCCCGTTGCTCAAAGGAGGCGGATGATTTCGGGAGTGCCTGGGAAGTGGACGGGTCCCAGCCGTCGAGGCGACAGATGCCTTACGGTGAGATGCATTACTTTCCCAATGGACCTTTTCCACATACCAACGGCACTAGGCGGTGGCTGCACGAGCTGAAAATCGAGGAAGTGACCTACCTGCGCTACCAATCGATAATGGGAGCTACGCCACCAGTTTCTTCGCTCTTTGAGCTGCGGCGGGTGCCCAACGCGACTTTAAAGAGAGGCATCCGTGGCGTCCACTCGTGTGGAAGCCACGGAAGGGTCGTGTTTTTCTTTCCGTCCACATTCTTTTTTTTTGGGTAACACAATTACATATATGCTGCAATTGCGTATTCTATTTGCTGATCCACAGCCTCCTTCCGAATTTCCTCAGTTTTAGTGCCGACTTCCACCGCTTGGCATCGGGCGCTCGCGAGTGCGCAGAACGCTTTCCGGAAAAGGTCCATTGCACGACACGCCGCCAGTTGTAAAATGTCGACAGGTAGAATCATCCTGCCAGCAAAAATCGCAGCGTGACAAGCAACTGTAGCTTGGGTATCAGCGGCAGCCGCCTGTTGTTGCCGTTCGGATCAGGCGGTCAAGCCACGGCCGGGCAGCTCCAGCGTCCAGCACCGTTGCCGTTCGTTGTCGTACATTCCGGTGGAATGTGTTCGAGCACGGAAGGGGAGCCGTTTTTCTGGACGAGAAATACTCGTCCCCGAAGGCAACGCCGCAATTCCAGAAGACAAATAATTTAACGCGGCGATACCACATGCAACATCACATCGGTAAGCCGCCATGTTGAAATGGCTACGAAGTCTTGATCAGAGTAGGCCATAAAATTAAATTACACCACTGGAGGAAAAAAAAAAAAAGGAAGGCCGTTCCTCTTTCCGTTCCCTTAGAAAGGTAACTCTTTCCCGTTACAGTTCCACTAAGGCAGAATGAAACGGCGGCGTTTCTTCGTTCCTCCTAAAAATAACGCGTTACAAGAACGCCGTTCCGTACAACACTGCATTTCAGTGGTAAGCGACTACGTTTTTGTTATTAAAACAAGGTCGGTTTCTACAACATGTGATCGCATTTAGGACTGCTATCATAATTATATCGCATTTAAAAGGAACAGTCTGCGCTGAGAAACTGAGCATGACGTAGGCAGGTGAGACTTGATGACCAGTGCCACAGCGCAGTAAGATGTCTAGGTCTAAACAAGGAGCGTGCGAATGGTGATTCGAATAGAAATTCTTAGCCTCAACCCTCTTAAGAAAACCGCCTGTCGTGGCTCATTCTTCCTCTGCAAAGGTTTTGAGTGATCCGGTGCTATTTTTAACCACCATCCGCACATCCCTATAGTCTAAACGCATTTTAATTCACCAAGATCCCCCGGTAGATTGCCGCACCCGCCCAAGAACGTGACTGGAAATTAGGCGTACCAGGTGTTTAGTGTGAAGATAAGAATGACTTTACTACAGCGCAGCGCTGTCGCCTCACGACCGCCAACGAAATTAGCGGAACCAGAGTACGCGCATGTAGGAAAGGTGTTGGTTGTGGCGCTGATGCACGATGCTGTTTCGTTGATTACCGTGATTGCAGCCGTAGAGCGACCAGAAAACATCAAAGGAAGAGGTACTATTGGGGAAAAATGAAATGCGAACGGAGGAGCGCGTGGCTCGCGGTACAGGCTGCGCCGCCTGGAAGTGAGCCTAGGAGCGAGGGTGCGTGGCCTACTCCGACGTGTTCACGCCCCTCCCTCTGCGCTCCCCAAGCTTCAGCAGTGCGCCTCTTAGTGCGCTGAAAGCTATCACCGCTATCTTTGCTGGCTCAGCGCGTGCGGTGCAAAGAGGCTTGCCGCACTCGCCGAGCAGGCAAAGATAGTGGTGACAGCTTTCAGCGCACTGAGAGGCTCACTGCCGAAGCTGGGGGAGCGCCATTCGAGGGGCCTGAACACATCGAAGTAGGCGACGCGCCCTCGCCCCTATGTTCACTTCCAGGCGGCGCAGCCTGTACCGCGAGCTACGCGCTCCTCTGTTCGCATTTCATTTTTCCCCAATAGTACCTGCATTGCCGTTCCCCGCAGCACAGGCGACAAGGAAAATCTCGGGAGACATTCTATGCTCCAATGCTCCTTACGATGAACTGCTGAGGACGCTGCGAGCTACCGGCGCCAATTCAACGGCTTGTGAATGTCACGTGACGTTTGGGAGGGGCACCGCGGCCCGCGGGGCACGTAATCACGTGACATATCTGTTGCGCTAGATTGGCTAGGGTGGCTCGCAGCGCTCGCTGCGGCTTATTGAAAGGTGGAATAGAGTCTATAAACGTTCTTACTATCGCGGTGTCGCGTCATCTGCGGCCAGAAAATATCGTATCTGCTCGAGTGTCCCCACGCTGGCTTGTCAATATTAGTATGCTGCGACCAATGCGCCGCCGAGTAACGCATTGACTACGCCATGGTTTCTTGGACACTGATAATGCCTGCGCGTTGACAACGAGAACAAAGGGTGCCGACCACCTAGTTCTTTCATTCGCCGCCTCCCCGTACTTGTAATTACTGGTAATTACTGATAGGGCACTCTAAACCCCACTGCTCCACCATGACTTCCAGGGACAATCTCCGAGGTCTTCTTTGGAGCTGCCCAATTCTCCAGCACCTCCTCCGCCCGCTGGCTCTGCACACGACAATAATCAAGCCGCCCCTGGGGGCTACCGAAACTGGACACGGTGTCCAACTATAAGCAATCGCTCCAAAGGGGCTTGGCAGGGAAGTCCACTGATTGGCTGTTCCCTTTTCTTGCTCCTCTCCTATTTGTCTCGGCTCTTCGCGAAACCGCAGTGTTTGGAACGCGTATACAACTGATGTGTTTACCGCGTCCAAAAAACAAAGTTTCCGCCTGCTGACGTCAATGAAGTTTAATTTTTGTCGCCACCCGCGATCCCGGCCGTGTTACAGCAGCGCTGTTGGATGTGCCAGACGCCTGTTCTGCTGCAGGTCGCTCTTGAGCTGTACAGTCCACGGAAGCCACGGCAGTCAGCAGTTGAAACACTGCGACGACAGCGACACTTGCGTTCCCTGGTACTTCGTTGCCGGGACTTCTAGCACCAACCGCCAGGATTGCGACATCCG
Organism: Ixodes scapularis; assembly: GCF_016920785.2. Lineage (NCBI taxonomy): Eukaryota > Metazoa > Arthropoda > Arachnida > Ixodida > Ixodidae > Ixodes > Ixodes scapularis. The sequence goes on from NW_024609868.1 coordinate 151,413,696, forward strand.
ACAGCACGACAGTCCGTCTTCTTTGACGTCATTTGTTGCCACGTCGGGACCACTTTCGATGCATGGGCGGGATATGAAGGTAAACGTACACACCAGTCAGATGTTAGAACTTCAAATTGGTGGAGTTGGTTGTTCACGTTGGTTGACAACATGACCAACATGCGCTAAAGCGTCGACCAAAACCACTCAGAGACGCGTTCCAGGCACCATGGGGAGAGACAGTAAGGAGCGCTGGCACCAACACCTTCTCTAGACGCTTTGCCGACCTTCAGTTTTACAGCAAATCTGTTCGTGGCGAGGATTCCGTTGATTTTTCACGTGCGCCAACAAAAACTCGCGCGCCCTCTCTTTGTCGTCGTTCCAAGCGCTTGCGTGCCTAGTTTCCTTCCGCTCTCCCGGGGTGGCGGTCCCGTCGCGCGTGCCTACTTTCCGCCGGCTCCTCGGGGCGGTGATTGTTCGTACCTTCGTTCAAAAATATGTGTCACGTGTGTGTTGTGTGCCAAACAGCTTCGCTGGTCATCCACCTTCGCAGAGTGGAATGGCTCGGGATTTTTGTTTCCTCTTATTGCGTTTACTTCACTTCATCATTACCAGAGCAGGCCAGGCCATCACCATTTTAGATTTTACTGTGTCATTCTCCCTAGAATTGGTCTTTCTGGAGACTCGTCAACGCCCGTTTTAGTGGCTCGGTATCTCTGTCAAATAAGAAAAGGTCAGTAATGACGGATGTAATCTGGCGCGTGTGTAAATCGTCTGTACTTCGTTTCACTTTAAGGAGCCTCTCCAGCCTAAAAAGAGCGATCGTTGGTCTCCACGCCGCGAACAAGCTTACGAGCCTTCAATTACGATGCTCCGTCATAAAACCGAAATAACTAACATTTTACCAGAAAATGAATTCAAGAAGCTCCGTGCAAGGATCATGTGACGGGCTAGTTGGTTATACATTACGAATTTAAAAGTAGCGCTAAAGACGAGGACAAGTAGAAGACACAGACACGGACAGGCGCTGACTCGCAACTGATGTTTATTCTTCACTAAACATCAGTTGCGAGTCAGCGCCTGTCCGTGCCTGTGTCTTCTACTTGTCCTCGTCTTTAGCACTACTTTTAAATTCGCAAGAAGCTCCGATTTTCATACACACATTTTCGTTTCGTCACTCGACAAAACCTAACGTAACAAGGTACTACGGCCACTAATTGTGACGCCACGTCTTTTTCGGTTCCCCTCCTTAACATTATCGAGCCGCACTCCCGAGAAACCCGAAATGTATGTCAGACTCGGGCGTCCTATATAGCTTACGTAGGAGGCTATGGTTGGACAAACTGGCAGATGAATAAAACGGTCGGCTCGTAACAACACGAACAAGACTGTCTCTGGCTGTGTAGGGATTCACTGCTGAAACTGTGGTTCCGATCCCGAGTTTACAAAATGCTTTGCATTCGCGCAGGGTGGCGACCCTCCCTCCCTCCCCGCGTCGATCATCAGTTCACCACCAGTCGACAGTGCCTCACTGCGACCAGTTACCAAGAGCGTCACAGCCCACCTGCGGAGCATCTACCTCGATGTGTGTTCTCCCACGGAACTTACCCCTTCATCTATATACCGGTTTTAGTTATTTATTATTTTTCTTTTATTTTTCTGCCATAGAGGCACTGTGGACCCCTTGGTATGGGCGTAATGCCCGCTCACAGTTGCCTTACCCTCCTAGGTTGATCCAATAAACAAACAAACAAACAAGACTATCTAAGCATAAATGTTGTCGAAGCACAGCCTCTGCAAAAAGAAGTAAACACTTCTTCAATCGACATCGTCAGTTGCACAAAGAAGCACAGATCCAACTTTGTCACATCTGTTGAAGGGGTGGTCTATAGGTTTCCCCATTCCTGTGGAAAAAGGTACATTGGACAGACTGGGCGTTTTTTAAATGACCGCCTACGTGAGCACAACAACAACATAGCCAATTCTAACTCTGGTCACTTAGGCGTTAACTGTAGAGATTGTGTCTGTTTTGCGCGACTGGACAACTGGGCTGTGTTAGGCAAGAGTAAAAACCAGCTCACCCTATTAATTATAGTAGCGGAGAACATTGTACGACGGTATTCCTAGTGCGTTAGCAATCCGTCCTTAGCTTTATCAAAAAAGAACTGCAGTATTTAAACAGAAAGTGTTTTCGATAGTGGGCCAGTATATCCACAGGTTTCTTTTTGTATTTCTGATCTAATTTTTGTAATTATTTTTTGTAACTGTTGGACATTTTGTAACTCGCGGACTATTTATACCAATAGTGCATTCGACAGTAGACCAGCATATCACCTGGTTGATATATGTTCGTAATTAATTTCGTAATTAATATTATTTTTTTAATTTTTGTAATACTTGGGCTTGGCAGTGTTATTATTATTCTCCTTTCTCTTCTTTTTCTTTGCCTTTGTTTTTCCGTTTTCTAGTCATCCCTCCTTTTCTTTTTCTTTTATCTTCCCCCTCTTTGCATTGTCTTTCACTTTTTCTTTCTTTCTCTTGTTTATTGGTCTGACAACCTATTCCTTAAGGTCGAAGAAGAGGAAATTCAAAATACAGATGAATAATAGTTCAGCACTTTGTAAATGTATTTCTTTTTGTGTTAGATTTTTGAGTAACTGTCTACCTGTGCATTGATTCGTAATTACGGCCTTTCCAGTTATCAAGGAAAATCGGGCGCGAGTAGGTAAAAATGTATTACGGCAGCAGCGCAGTAGTGAGTCTGTTTCTCAGACGCATTTGTCGGTATTTGCTGGTCGGTAGGATGAGCTCTTCCCCTTCCAGTGCCATCGGAACAAGTGCGGTAAGGAGACGAGTGCCCCCCCCCCCCCCCCCCCCCCAGGAATTAAAAAAAGTTAGTCTAACCAGTGGGGGAGAGGGAAAATGATATCTCGCTCGCCAAGTCTCTGTCCGCTCTTCCTAAGGAGTGCCGTGAATGGCACTCAGGAAGAACTGAGTAAAAGTTCGGTTCCTTTAAACATAGTCAATCGATGCAATTCGGACAAGCAATGCCCATCACGACAAAGTAAGGGATTCATCGGTCGTCACGGCAATAACTCTTTTGCTAGCGACTATAACCAGCTTTTAATATGCACTAATGTCGTGAAATGAGAGTGAACGATTGTGTAATCATTGATTAACCTTCGGACTAGTCATGAATGATATATCGCGATAGAATGTTTTAACCGGGTAGTTGGTTCGGTTCGGAGTTCGTATGAGTCGGGTAAACAAATATGAAGTAAACAGTTATTGCTCTAAATGTTTTGTGCCTTCATTACCGCCTTCACGAGACACCACACTTACTCTTTTTTGTAATTGTCATAGGGAGTGATTGGAATATCTAAATAATATTGTAAAAGTGTTTCTTATGGCATAATTACGTGGAAGTCACAACGTCAATTTTGAGATGCACCTACAAATGCCATTTATGGCGTAAAAACGGTGCATATCAAAATATGCAGTTTTTATGTTTTATGTATTATGTCTGGAGATCAGTCAACTCACTCTATGTATAAGAGTTAACTAGTCGATTCAAACGTGTAAGTTAACCGGGTTATTTTAAATTCGACAGCATTTAAAAATAACCCGATCAACCTCCCTCGTGACTTTTAGAGCGAATGGTTAGCATCTCTGAAAGACGCAGACATATGATAGTTGTGATTCATTATGGCTGCAAGTGAATAAGCAATTTCATCAAAATGCATGGACATAACGCGTGCACAGCAGCTCAGCGTCTAAAATAACTTTAACACAAATTGTAATTATAAAAAATACTATTATTGCTACCATATGACATGATCCTCTCTCAACTGCTTTGAAATTAATCTGTTATTTCCGGTCACAGGCATATCTCAGCCTATAACCGTGAGCGATGGCATCTAAGGTAATGATACTTATACGTCTAATCTGATCGTTCATCCAGCCGGAAAAAAGATGTTCGTTCCGAGTTGTAATTTCCGCCCGAACTGAAAATTAAGCCGAATTGAAGTGCCCCGTCTAATTGAGGATTGAGCCGAATCGGAACGTTCAGCCGAACAGAAACTTCTATCCCGATTCGCACTTAAACCAAACGGAAACTGAGATTACACCGTTAGACTAAAGCCAATTTTTTATTGAAGATTTAATGAGTCATTCCACGAAAAAGGGAATGATTTTACAAAATACGGCATTCGAACACTTCCATTTTTATTTTTTATTGGTCACCACGGAGACATACTATACAATGCATAAAGTCAGCAAACACAAAAAACAATGAGAAGACTGGTAACACTGAAAAACGTTTTCGCATGTGAGCCCCTTAGTTTTAGTTAAGTGAAATATTTGCTATTTTCAATTGTACATCTCCCTTCTGACGTGAAGGCTTAGAGAATGATATAAAGAGAAGAGAAATTTTGAGACCACAAAGGGCTTCATTTGAGTCAATAAATAGAATAAGCCGAGCGCAATGTCAGCTAATAATTAGAATGTTTTCAATCACTGGTGCAAACGAAGTCGACCTCAATATCGGGTATATTTATGTGTATAAAAATGACAGTGTGTAAATATATGAATTACAGTATTAATCCCAATTAGACTGGGTAAACATTTCAGTTTGAAAAGAAAATTAACATATATCTTTTCTTTCAACCTTCCAATCACTTTAATTACAAAAAACAAAACAAAAAAACTGCTGCAAGGTCAGAAACATACCAACACTACACAGAAATCATCGGTGTTCCTTCCGATAGAAATTGAGAACCCTCTAAAAATTGAATGCCACTGTAATTTGGTGTCCAACATAAAGGACGCTATGTACGCTGCATGATACTACGTTAGCATGCCTATCATATGACAGGAGACACTGTTGTGTATGCTTTCATCAAATACCTCAATGTGGGTCACTTTTAAATCATTTTTGTTTTGAATAGGTGTTTAAAAAAGAGTGAAAATAAGAATAGAATGTTAACACCTTCGTGTAAATGATATTGTATTTATTTTCCACCTTCACATGAAACGAAGTGAAGAACACAGGTTGACCCAAACTAAACCAGAAATAGGCTTATTAGGTAAACGAGGCCTAATGTACAGTGAAGCAGTTAGATTTCTGCCTGCTACTTTATTAAAGTGCTTTTTGTTTGTTATGGGTGACAAATGCCTGTCCATGTTCTATTCCGAAAAGTCAGCGGACACTAATCGTAGCGATCTACAGGGGCTTTTGTCTCAGATGATGTTTGTTCCGCCAAATAATACCGACAAAGGAGGATTCAATTCGTTCGTATCACGGTCACATTTGAGTAGTATGACACGAGAGGCAAGACTATTTTATAAATGACTTCACAGCAGTCTGAACATACTGGAAAAAAACTCAAATGAGGCAGCTGATTCGCATTAACGGAGAGGGCCCTCGAACGCTGCGTCGAATGACCCAGTAAATGCATAAGAGTCGAAAGTTCAGCATTCTCGCAGCAGCGACGAAAACGCGTCACACAAAAAGTGCAACAACCATTACGACAAAGTCCGCGTCGCAGCATCCACAGAGATAATATATCCAGTTGCCATAAACACCGCCAAATTACGTAAAAAAACCGAGGGAACGCAGGAAGATTACATCCGTTGCTTTTGCCAGACTGAAGTACACTTTAAAAATAGCACGAACGTAAAAAAATCCACCCAAAATGGCACATATAAAGAATGAGGGGCGACACTTGCGAAACGGAAAACGTTTTGATAAGCTCCATTTTTTAATCTAGGCAAGCAAGCATCTACGAGGAAGTGTCTCTGACACGTCTAGACATCAGGATCACAGTACTGGCTTTGCAGTTGCACGTCTGAAATGCGCTGTCTTGTAGTACAACGGTTGAACTGTTAACAATAGTACAACTGTCAAGAAACGGCTAGTGTGTAATATTATGCAAACCCATGTTGTTTACGAATCTGTTTATGTGCAGCGTTTACTATCTGAAGAAATTATTTATTAATAACAATATTATTAGAACTAGGTGCTCTTTCGCCACGAAACCACTTGGATCAAGCTAGGTTTCCCTGAACGTTGGGGGATAGTCTCTATAAATTTGGGAGTTGGTACGATGGGCTTTTTTTAAGGTAAAGAATGTCTTATATGAACGTTATATTCCATTTCTAATTTTTTCTTTTGCCTTACCTGCCTCACAAACGGATAGTAACACTTTTTGATGAACTTCACAATTACATGGTGATTATTCCTTGCACAAAACTTAGCAATTCTTTAGTATTTTTCTTAAAATATTTGGAGTATAAAAACCAAATACACAAAAGATGTATTTTCTGACTAGTACTTTTATCCCCACTAAACGCTAGTGAAGCCACTTTTTACCTCAGTGTTTTAACTTAATATGCTATTAAAAATCTTGATCATGTTAAAGCTGCATCTTTTTTAATGAATAAAACCGCTTTCGGTGTTTATAGGGTACCAATCCTGCGCGAACCACGGTGACCACTCTCGCTAAAGGAATAAAAATAATATGACGGTGCCTTCCACATCAATATCGTATACCCTGCGTGATAATCTAAGAAAATAACTTCCAAACAAAGTTTAATATTATCACTCTGCGAAAGCTATTATATTGACAATGTCAGGATACAATTCTTAGGTGGTGCTCTTCTAATGTAAGTCTGTGCGGTAAAGTTGAGATACAAACCTGCAACTAAATTAATTGAACATTTATATTATGATATGTCGGGGACAGCACGGAGCGCGATAAGGCGAGATTCAATTCATCACGTAAATTGCTAACAAAAAAAAAAAACAACAATTGAACAGTTACAGCCTTGCCTAAAATTGCAAAACAATACATATTTGACTAATTATGTTATGAAACGAATATCCGTACCATCACGGCGATAATATAATTTCTGCACGGCTGAATCAGTCTAATTTGTTTCTCAAATTAGATTATCTGTTACGTTTCATCTGGCGCTTTATTTGGTAAAGTGGAGCTGGACCTGGGCCTCAATAATATCTTTCCCATTCTTAATACAGTATATTTGAGCTTGCCAGTATCTGGCTTCTATGAGCCACTACGAGTTCGGAATTATTGTGATTGCCACTTCAATCTCAATATATGCCTACTGTACATGTTCGCTTTGACTTTACTGTTCCAACACACGATAATAAAACTACAGTAGTGTCTCCCTAATGTTGCTGTATTCATCTCATCTTCCTTCTCTTGATTTTATATTTTGATGAAAAAACCGAGATGTATAAAATGCGATAAACCTTTTGAGGAAATGATGCGCTAGGCAAGGTCACAATGCAGTTATTGACATTAAACATTTCGAAAATAGTCTAAATGCACTAAATTACTTTTATCTTAATGTTATCTGCCCACAGATTTTACAAGGCGCGTCTTTTATAATTTCAATTACTGTATGATATTCTTAATTACACTGGCATCCTAGAAATGATATAGAAGCAAATGGAGTGGGTCTATCATGCCTGCTGATATGTGGACCAGCTAGGGTGCTTAGGTTCTTTTTTTTTAATTTATTTTAGTGTGTTCAACTTTATTTGACGCCTTCGCCCTGCCATTTACGGAAATGCCTTGAAGTATTTTAGCACAAATCTTCTCTCTGGAGTCGCTTTTGCACCGGAAATAAGTCTCAATAAATGTTGCGTGCCCTTGTAGCGTGTAAAGTTGCGCATGACAGCCGAGTATTGTTCAAACGTTGTCTTTTCCCCGCTGCTAATCTCAGTTTCGTGCGGATACATTAATTTTTTTTCTATTGTCACTAACAGGGTGACAACGGCGGGCTGTCTTTTTCGCATCCCCGCTTTCAGCAGGCCGTCGATGCATTCTACCGCGCTTTGTCTGGGTTTGCGCGCTTGAGGAACACGAGTCGTTCAAGTGTTATCATCGAAGGTAAGTATATGCGCTGAAGGGGGGACAACGGAAGGATCTCCCTGCCGTTCTCACCTGGTCAGTGGCTACACGTAATCTCAATAATTCTACCGGTTAAGATGTGAAAGGATACGACATTCAAGCCTATTTTCTGCCTCTTCTAAATCTATGTCTTTGTGGCGCCGCTCATGCTAAGGTTTTTAACCTTGGATTGCTCATGTATTTGAGTTTTTTCTTCTTTACAATTTTATATATATTGTCTATAAGCTTGGACCGTTGACGACTTACTTCGTAGACACAAGTCGGAGACGAAAGACTGTTTATAATCCTTTCACCAGACATGCTCTATGGCATAGTGGTGAGAAATTTCAACATTGTAGAAACAATATTGTGTTCGGAAGCGTAAGCAGAAACATAGCGAAACGCTCACGGCCTATAAATACCATTTCACTTTTGCTGGCAGCAGCACATATGGAAACGCCAAATAGAAGTGAAGTTTGCGGGTTGTTTCTCTCGAAGAAGTTTTAGATACAGCAATAATTCAGTCACTACAAAAGCGTGCCCACTTGTTTTTGGAAGCTGGCTACCACTCTTAATTCCACGGTGCTTTTTCATGAAAATTATCCCGTTCTTTGCTGTTTTCTCGTAAACTCATGCGAACAGCCTCCAATAGTTTTTAATCCTCATGGAACGTTTCGGTAATTTGCAACAGTAACTCACATGTAAGGAATCAAATTTTAAGTGGTATTCGTTTCTTCTAGGAATCAACAGTTGTATTTATAGCTGCCCTTTCAGGCGATTTCACTGAAATACCTTAGATGTGAAACACATATATCATTTTCAAAATTTGTTTTGACAACCTACAGGAAGTCTACATGTCCTCAAAACCTCCTGAATGTCTGCATAACAACAGAGACGATCGCGAGAGTTTTAGCGTCATATATATATTTCCCAACTCTTAGCGCCTCCTAAAGTTTGCCGAGGATCGGGTGCTTTATGTCATACTCTCGGTGAAGAAACAGAAGCAACATTTTTGAGGAGTAAATTTCGAGATGAAATTATTTCCGTTATTCATCGGAAGCTTGGTAACATTGCAAATCCTTAGAAAAAAAAAGTGTGAGAGATTAGAAACCACGACGCACCAAACATTCGACTGAGGTGGGGTCTTAACAACTACGGCTATAAAAAAAATCTACGTTTATCTGGCGGCGTCCCGGTCACCTATTGACGACGACAGTCGATAAAAAATAGGCCAAACTAGGGACACTAACGGGACCCAGAGTTTACGACTCGCCAAATGAACGTATCCTGTGTTCTTAACGACCGCCGCCTCTCGGAAGGAAATTGTTGGGGAAAGGGTGGAGTGTTGATGAGAGTCGTTCCACAGGGGGGCGGCGCCATACCTCCTAGAAGACAAAGCTTGCGCATGGCGTCGTCGTTAGCGGGTCCCGATTCCGCCCCAGGCGGCATTAAAACACTGAAGCGCAAAGACAGTCGCCACAAAGCATCAGCTACGCAGGTTTTGTCTTTTAGATGGTATTGGGCGCGGCGGCCCAGGTTGTTCTTCTTCTGGTTTTTGGGCGGTGGCTCTAGGGCGCCAGGTAGCACTGGGGGCGACCGGACACCTCGACCATCCTCGTGTCTAGGTCCTGCAGTGCTCGCACCAGGGAGTTGTCGCATCGCCAGGGATTTCCTGCATGAAAGGAAGAGAGAGAAAGTTTGGCGAATTGCTTCTTACCGTAGAGGGCACACAAAATTAACGATAAAAATTGCGATCGACAGACAACAATATGAAAAGATTGTTCATAATGCTTATCCAAGAAGGCCACTTTACTATTTTAGTTTAAGAAATAGACCGAATATGAGCGAGCTATATTTTTTCTTATAATTTAAATTAGCGTATTTTGAGGACTACGGCCCGCGGACTGTATACACGTTTAATAAACATTTTCAACTTCATCTGGTGTGGACAATCTAGAGGTGCGGACTAGGCGTGGATTTGTTTTTCCCCTAGATTATTATTTACGAGACGTGAAAGGTCTTTTTCAGACAGAGGACGCTTATGATGGTTTACACACGCTGCAAACTTCTTCGACAGCTTATGAAGCAGGCTTTTGTCAAAGCTTGCCATGCATTAGAAACTTGTACATGCTTTACTAGGTGCGGATATGAACAAGATGCGAACTACTTATGGAAAATAGTTTCCCTTAATATCGGCTTAGGTATAGGTTTGTGCAGTCATATGCAATAATAGTACGTAGAAACTCCGTTAAATTTGGCATTGCATTTAGAACCAAATTATATTCGTGAACTTTCGTTCGCTCTTTGGTACTGATTTATATGACTTCTTTTTCAGAGTACAATGTAATAGACGGTACACGCATATGAAGGTGCTTAAAACGCACCATGACTGAGCGGAACCTTTTTATCTAGAAAAAAAACTGAGGTTGGTCAACAAAATGGTTTTATTTATATCTTGCTAGATTCATTAACATGTTTCCGTCTACTTTGCAGCTTTATCGCAAATTGTTGTATTGGAAGGGCAATAATAAAAAAAAAGTAGAGTACACATCGAGGCATTTTCATGTTGATATGTAAAACAAAACAAAGACAACTGAATACTATGCCACGCAGTTTTTGGAAGAACGAAACATTGAGCATAATTAACGTTACATCTAAATGATAAGATTGCTTTTATGGAAGTACTTAATTGCTTATACTCTCCGTCCAGCTTCTTGTGCAACTTTGGCAAGGCTAGCATAATATTCGTGGCCTTTTCAAAGCTGAATACTTGCTCGAGCGTACGCAAATGACACGCAAGGCGTAACCACGTGCTCGCGCTGCCGCGAAGGCCTGGAGCACTCTGAAACTAAGCTAGCCTCAACAACGTAGAAGACAAAAAGACAACATAAACATTCACTTGGAGATTTCTTCTTTTCTTTTCAGGACATGTGCATTAGGATTAATATTTATTTTAGAGCGCAGCTCTTAGGGGCTCGTTCCCTTCTTTTGTGGCGTCGGCGTCACCGTCACCGTAAGCGGAGGAGGAGGAGGAGGAGGAGGGGAGGGTATGGGGGGAGGATACAGAGGACTGTTCTGTCCTCCTCCATACCCTTCCTCATTCTCCTCCGTACCCTCCCGCCTTCCTCCATACCCTCCCCTCCTCCTCCGTACCCTCCCTTCCTACTCCTTCACCTGCGTAGCCTCCCCTCCTCTTCCTAGAAACGTCACCGGCAACTATATATATATATATATATATATATATATATATATATATATATATATATATATTTCTAAAATATTTTAGCACGGTATATCGCGAAATCAAAATACGTCAAGAGCTGCGCTCTACTTTCGCATTAAAAAGAGTTGTAAATGTCTTATTTTTAGAGTGCAGCTCTTACGCGCCCGTTTCCGGCGTGAGTGTCGTCACCGTCGCAGTCGGCGTAACCGCGCACATTGGATTATGGGAAAAATGCAAGCGGGCCTAACCGCGCGTTGCATTATGGGAAAATTTCCCTACTAAATGTAGCCGAAACATTTTCGCAAAATTTTCCAATTAAAATTAGTGTGAAAATTTTCCAGCTAAATTTAGCTGGAAAATTTTCCTTCTAGCTTTAACGGGGAAATTTTGCGAAAAATTTGCGGGAAAATGTTCCTTCTAAAATTAGCGGAAATATGACCCCCTAAATCTAGTAAAAACATTTTCACGCTAACTTTAGCGGAGAAATTTTCCCATAATGCAACGCTAATTTAGCTTAAAATTCCCTGCTAAATTTAGCGGAACATTTTCCCGCTGTTTAACGGAAACATATCCGTTGAATTTAGCAGAGAAAATTTTCCCGCTAAATTTAGCGGGTAAATTTTCCCGCTAAATACAGCAGGACAAGTTTTCTCTAAACTTTGCGGGAAATGTTTTCTGCTAATTTTAGCGGGGAATTGCGGGGAACATTTTCCGCTAAATTTAGCGGGGAAATGTTACCGATAAATTTAGCAGGAACTTTTCCCATTAAATTTAACGGAAAAAACGTTTTCCGCTAAATTTAGCGAAAACATTTCCTTGCTAAATTTATCTGGGAAATGTTCACTAAACTTAGCGGGAAATTCAGCGAAAATTTCTCGCTAAATTAGAGGGGAGCTGGAGCAAAGGCCAGGAGTGGGTGGAGGGGCCGGGCATACCTTCCCCTCCGTAGCCTCCCCTCCTCCTCCTCAAGGGCTGCGCTCTAATTCGGCATTACAGAGAATTGTAAACGTCGTTTATTTTTGATTCAATAAATACTGTTTTCGTTGTGGAAAGTTGCATTGTTACTACGTGAATAGGCTAATATAAACGCTGCGTACATAAGCACGTTGAAGTCTTCGACTTTCAATTTTCGTATCGTACCAAAAATGTGAATCCTATACGTGTTCATTTTTTTTTTTTTTGCTCAATATCGATTGAAGAAAAACCACGTGTATAGAATAAAAAAATACACGCAACTCAACAGGTAATTCTGAGGGTCGAAGTATTATCTCCTTTGAGTTTTCCATTTCGTTTCTTCATCGATCGTTATTTTAGCATCGAACAAGTTCGGAGGGTTATGACTTTAATGTCAGATATTACTTGTACAATATTATGCACAAGATAACGGAACACAACATGAGAAGAAATCGTCGGTCTCGCCCCGATTTTTTCTCGATAAAATAATTAACATTATATACGTATATACACTATTTCATGTTAGCCTTCACATTAAAGCGTATCACAAAAAAACAATTCGAGAGCATAAAACTATGCTTTTTACTCGAGAACTGTCACCGATTTTTGTAAAATATTAGCTAATAAATAAAAAAATAAAATAAAAAAATCTAGTTGTCAATTTAAATTTAAAAAAAAACCACTCATAAAGTGTTTTCTTCTGCCAAGCTCGTAATATTGTTGGCAAGTTTATCAGTGCACAGTGCACACAGTGTTGTTAGAACTCAACAGGAAAATAAGGCACCTCATGGACAGAGAAACTACCGAATTGGTTCAGTCGAGTCCCTGACAGCTAATAGAGGCAGGAAGTGGCGCAACCCAAGCAACTGATTATGGATCCGCGCTGATGATTAGTGGGTAGAAAGCCAAAGAACCAATCCGCAGGCAACAAGCATGAACAAAGTAAGCCACGCCCCAGCGTTTCTTAACGGCGTTGCATTAAATAGGCAACGTCGTCGTTTCTGGGACGTTGCCTAAGCTTTTTATATATTTGGACGCATTTGTAACGTACGTATGACAACTCGTAGTTGAATGCAGTAAGCCAAAAACGTGTATATACGGAGGAAGGTGTTATTTTTTTTTTCAATAGTTGGTTTGTAGAACACGCGTTTCAAAGGACACTGCCAACGTGAAAGATCCAAAGGAAAGAGTCTTTTATGTCCTCACGAACTGCTGGAAGCAAGATGGGGATAAAAGAGGTGGATTGCAGGCTACCCAAGAACAAGTTAAGCGCAGCAAAAGTAATATTCGGCAGGTTGATATCCTCTACACTGAGAGTTGTAAGCAGTTTTTGTTAGCAGGTCGTGTGCCACGTCAGACTGATTGGCTGAAAAGAGAAGGCTCTAAAGGCTCTCCCTTAGCAAGAGAAACGAGCGGTAGGAGCATAGTCACAATGTGCGAGGACATAAACAAAAATCTCACAGATCAGCGACGAGAAAGAACAATACGCCCCTTCTGACTTGGATATTCCCCTTTTTAGGCAGCTTCGTGTAAATGCTAATATTATGCCTACGATCGGCCTCTTAGGGGCCGTCGCGGAAATTCTAAAATACTTAGTAGCCATGTTATCAGACTGGGGAGTTCGTGGTTTTATTATTTTTTGTACAGCTGACTGCAGGGCCGTCGGCAGTGTTCGGGGAAGGGGGGGGGGGGATTTTCTTTTACGCTACTTGAGTTATTTACTAGAAATGCCCTTAATGTGTAAAAAACCAGGGACCCCCCCCCCCCCCCCCCCCCCCCCCCCCCCCCTGGCCGGGTGTGCCAATGTCACTGGTTAACTGAAAGAAAAGAGCTTAGCTCCAGGGTACAGTTTATTTCTCTAATGCTGGCAGGTACCAGGGATATCTTAAGGGCGTTTTATGCGGAAGGTTTGTCTGTGCATCTAACGGTCGAATTCCGAGATTTCCTTTATCCCCGCCCCTTTCCAGATTGCGTGATAGAGTTTCGCTGTACCCCTACAACCGGGCCTGTGACAGTGAAGTGTGGCCCAGATAAGGGAACTCCGCAGGAGCTCATTGAAATGCCAGCTTGAGATGAAGCAAAAGGTTAGGTAACACAAGCTCGTCGACTTCCGCTTCTCAAGAAGACCGTGCGCAACATGACAGCAACCTTCTCGCACAAATCACGGGTACGAAGACCGAAACCACGAGGCGATGACGTATAGACTCCGAGCGTACGCCGATCAAAAGATGAGCTAAGAAAATAACCGAATATTGAGAAATCATTTCGTAACAGGAGCACATGACTGTGTCGTTTGACGCTGGGCGATAAGCGAAGAGGAAAGCCCACTTAGGTGTGTGGAAAGAATTACGGGAGTCGTTAGAAGAGTCATGGAGAGGCTAGCTTACGAAACGTACGCTCGAGGACTAGCGAAACATGGGTAGTCATGGGAGCGCGTGATTTCAAATCAGTTTCGCTCTACATGCATGAGTCAGAATCGCTCAATATCAGAGCTCCGAGTCTGAGGAATATCTGTTCTCTGAGCCTTGTGAGTGGAACTCTTAGGACAAGTCAGGCGTAAAGTTCGTCAGAAATACGCCGAACACTTTCGTGGCTTGCACGCGATGCCATTGCGTCAAGCTCGTGGTCATTCCCTAGCGAGGAAAACGAACTTTGCGGTGCGAAATGCATGCTGCAGAATTTACGCCTTCAGGAGCAAGACCACCACGATGGCGGCTGATGTGACTTCAATGCAAGTCACCTATTCACCATCGGCATTACCGCTCAGCAGATCGTGTTTATTTATTTTTTTGCTTTGAGCGCCATATGTCGTTACGAAGAACAAGTACATTCAAAGCAAAAAGTGAAGCAGCTACCGCAGATATAACCACTTTCACTGCCATACATTGATGTTGAACACAAATACGACATTAAAAACAAACAGAAAAGTAACTTCCACTGTTGCAGCTTGCTATTCTGTGTGTGTGTGGGCGGGGGGGGGGGGGGGTGCATTTTTATTTCTCGATAAAAAATATGGTATCAACACGAAAATATAAAGCCTAATCACTTAAATTTAGTGATCAAAAATACATTCTTGTAGAGGAACTTCAAAGCAACTGTCGCTCTTTTGTCCCTTTTTTATGGTTAACATTTTTTCGTAGGTAAAAAATAACATCGCCCAGAATAAAAAGCCACACCAATCACTCTGCTAGCCACCTTTTTTTTCTTTTTTTTTTCTGGGGGGGGGGGGGGGGGGGGGGGAATTAGTGATACATGCACATGAAAGATAAAACGGCATCAACAACAACATGAAGATTGAAGAAAAATTCTCGCGAAATGAAAAGTGTGCTTCCCGAAAAAAATTTGATTTTTCGCTTTTTATATGTCGAAATATTTTAGTATCTTGAAACAGATAGCGATGACAGATGCGAATACTATACTTCCTCGCAGAGCAAGACCATCCTTGAGAAATGAATTGTTTTAGATCTCTGAAAGATCTTTTGCAGGCGATCAAAACTAGATTAACGTCGGAACAAATATACATCTCGCTCGAAGCATCTGCTTACACCTGCAAAGCCCATCCTCAATGTTTCTTTTTTGCCATTGTTAGTGGCTAGTAATTTCGTTGATAATGAATCCTTAAATTTTTTGCAATATCACTGAGGTTTCCTAGATGATATAAAAAAGGAACGAATTAAATAAGATGAAATATATATATATATATAAAAAAATCCGCGTACGCACAACCCAGCGCCGGTTTTGATGAAGAAACAAGTCGGCCAATCTGTGGCACTTTTACAAAATTTCAATATTTTTTCTCGAACGGAAGAAAAAAGCGCTTCGTGCGCACCTAGAGTCATTGTATATTCAAGTTACGCTTACTTTCTAAAGGCAAGCTGAAACGTTTTGTGTGCTTTTATAAGGGTTAAGAAGCAGCCCCCTTGAAAGACTGCGTGCCATTTTTTACGATGTTATCAGTAAAAGCGACGTAATGAGAAATACCGATGTTGCCATTGTTCCTCCCTCCGTGCCCCCGCTGCTCGCCAAGAGCAGGAGAGGAAAGGAGAGACAAGGGCAGCTAGTGAGTGTGACGTCATCAGTGGTCTCAGTTGACCCCTGCGTGCCTTCAAGCTGGCTGCGAGATGATGGCGGTGACGTCAAGACGCTTTGGACAGATAAGAGGAAGCAGAGGGGTTCCCCGCATGCTGTTGCAGCAATGGCTGTACGTTCTATCAAAATAAAGGCGGTTCGCCATTATGCATTCGCGGATAATATTCGTATCATGCGTCTTTTCGCATCACCAGCGCACTCCCACGCTTCACGCGTATTTTAAGTTTTTCTAAAATGAAGTGATTCGGGGTTTTCCGATTGCGCTCGGCGAATTTCTAATTAGAATCACATTACTTCTTACTAATTAAAGAGCTAGTTAGTATGTTTAAGTTCATTCTTTAGCTAAATGGTATCACTTTAGGCGATCGTCGACGACCGGCTGGTAGTCTGTTTCCCAAAAGAGTTTTTTTCTTTTCTTAACTACCCTATTCTGGAAGTCTTAGCTGAAACACCCCGTACATCTGTATACTATGTTTATATTACCTAATCTTTTGTTTCCCTAGTCACTGAGAAGTTAAGAAATGCAGTGTGTTTGGAGACTTGAGCAGCTTATGATGGCTCCGCGGTCAATCAGATCGCCGCATCAGCTGATTACAACGCCAAATCAAGAGGAGCCAAGATCATCATGAGCCACCCCTTTGTTTCTTGCGCAGTCAGTAACTGTAGCATTTATTTGTATATTTTAGGATGATTAGGTGTGAATTACGGTGTATGCGTTTTGTGCTCTTTTCTGCTATAATATCTCCCTGGTATTGGAAATATATAAAAAAAGAATAATAAATAACTTCGAAGTTGGAGAGGCATCATTGCTTATCACCATTAAAACTTGGTTGAAGTTCATTAGGGTTCGGTTATGTGCTAATGTGATCATCATTCGCTAATGAGATCGTAATGTTATTTGATTTCAAAACCGATTAATTATTCAATCTTGATAGTTGCTTTAGGCAACTAAATAAGTATTGTGAGAGGGCTCATCGTGAGCGCCGCCTACCGGCCTCTCTTTCTGTTCCCTAAGGCCAACGGAACACCCAAAGTGTTCGTTTTTGTTTTCTCGAGGTACCTTTGATGAGCTTGTGTGATGACGTGCAACGTAAGCACCTCAATCAAAGATATCATATCTAGCTCGCTTAATAAATGTACTTTAAATTAAATTGTTAAGTCACCAGCATCCTCGTCTTCGAGCCGCTCAGGGTCAGCGCCCGACACGGAGAGCTCAAGGTATAGTGAAAGACATCTCCAACTGATAAAGACTGAAGGTGTCTGATAAACTTGGAGACGCACAAAACGTGTTTCGAATGAGCTGCGCAGATGCTGTGCGCGTGTTTGACGTTACGTGAAGTCACGAGGTCACCCGACCCCGTGACTTCTCGCGAGTTTTGGTTGTCAGGCGACGTCAAGATGAAACGTGACGTCAGGATGTTCCGTGACGGGACGCTGTGACGTGGGCCCCGACGTCAAAGCGCAGCTGTTCCTCACGCACCTGCTCTTTCCGCTGTTGCTCTCTGGGTCACCTGCCCCGCTTAGGTGCCTAGCTCTAATATTCGGCTAAGGAACGCTTAGTCGCGGGTTCGATTCCCGGCGCGGCATCATTATATTTGTTTTCTATGGGCCCTACGGGTACCTGACGCTGGAACCTAACGCTAGAAAGTAACGGGTTTCTCGGGGAATTCGTCCGATAAAACATATTCTAAAAGCTGTCAAATATTTGTTCGTCAACAAGAAGAGTGCGGCGGAACGCACTCAAGCGCGCTGTAATAGGAGCCGCACTTTTTGGCGGGGGGTCATGAAGTCTGGCATAATCAATGTTGACAGCGCAATCTCGAATAACCCAAGACGCGTTTGAAGCTTGGACTCATTAAGGACGCGTCACTTGTCCGGTGGCAGCAAACAAGCACACTCTGTCCTTTGTTCTCGCCGTGTGGCGTTTGAAATTTAATTTCCATGTAAATTCGCATGCAAATTTCATGGCAGCACACGGTGGTCCTAACCCGGGGGAAAAGCGACGCTTGCTGTACGGTGAAGCTGCGCATTGTTGACTTGATTGCCCTTGTTGTGGAAACCGGCGACGACGGTGACCGTTAAAGTCGTTTACGGGCAAATGATAAAATATAACCGAATAATGTGACGCCCCATCAAATATGGCCTTTTGCGATGTTTCTGGTATTCGCGCGTAAAAGGATGCAAAATCGTATTAAGCACGTTAACCGTCAGTGGCTCGACAGCTTACAATCTGAAACTTCTGGAGCGTCTAGTTCCCCGTAAACACTTTGGATAACCAATCGCCGCAGTCTAGCCCTATAAAAATAATTTTTGAATTTTTTATGTAAAATTTGTCGACTTCTTGTTGACTCTGATTACTTTGAGTTCCTGTTGACATGGTTAACAAAAATACTTGATTTTTTGTTGTTCTCTTCCTGTTGAGAGGGTCATAAGAAATACGACAGACTTTATCTTTACTTCGTGTTGAAAATACTCAGTTGACTTTCTGTAGCCAGTGTCAATAGAAAAACCTGCACACTTTTTGTTGACTTTTTATTGAACGTTCTTATTCTTGACTACATATCTAAATTTTACACTAAGTTCCTCTATATTCGCTGAAGATGTGAGCACAACAAGCGGGACCTTCATTTGTCTCGCCTGGAGCACTTTCCCCCTACCCTTGACAACGCTTCGTCTCGAGCGCCTCGAGCGCGCGCAAGCGGTCAAAGTACGGAGGAAGGCATGGAGCGCGTGTTGAGTGCCAGGAGTTCGAAAGATACGCGGTGCCGTTCACGCTCTTCCAGTGACTATAGTGACTTAATCCACCGCGTTAACGTAGTCCAGTAGTAAAGAAAAGCAAGAACAAAAGAAATGTTTTGAAGTAGAGTTACCGTGACCTCCCTTCGCCCTGTGTGGTGCTACGCAGAGAAGTGATAACATGCCCTCTCAGAGGCGCTTTCGGGTTGGGGGGAGGGGGGTTGTTTTAGCGACGGCGTCGAAAATTGGTGTTTGTCCGAATGTTTCTTTTTACTAAACAATAGGGTGTACGAACGTCAAAACACTTCTTTTTCTTTGGCAGACTTTCGAGATAGAGATAGAATGCTTGGAACCTTTATAAATGCTGGGGGGGGGGGGGGGGGGGGGCGGGACGGAGGGCGGCGCAGGCCAAATGATTACCTTTAAAATGTAGGGGTTATAATGCTGTGGAGCAGTGTCAGTACCGTGATTCTGGCGTTTTGATTGCTTCATAATGGTTGTGTTCGCTCTGTACGTTTTCATCGTGTATTTGTGTATGTAGGTGTTCAAATACTATGGAAGGCAAAATTTCCAAGATATAAAATAAAAGTTCGCAGATTTTTTTCTTCGTTATTCTGCGTCAACCAATCTGGAGCAGAGTAAAAGTCTCAACGATGGGAAGTACTCCGAGTACATTGTACTTCAGGAAATGCATCAAGTAGGTTTAGATATACTGCACTTTACTTGAAGTACATTCTCTGAATATGTACTTGTACTTTGCTGAAAAACTTTCCAGGTACTTTTCGAGGAAAGTATAACTCCCTACTTCAAAGTGCACTTCCTAAATGTGGTCTCGATAAAATCAAGGTCTTTCAAGGATCACACGCTTTGCGTCCTGGGCTTTCCCAGGTCTATAGGCAATTTCTGTGGTCGATTACAAAGTTCACCTACTCTAACAAAATTAAAGAAGTCATTAGGCATTGTCATATGAAAACGCGCTTTCGTCTTTCGAGACATCATCCGGTCATCTCTGTAAGTGAAGTAATGGCAGCAATAAGACAGATGCAAATAAATGCCTTATAACTTGATCGTTTTAAATAGTTAACCCGTGAGAGGGAAACAACTATTGCGTAGCCACTTGATTTTATTCACCACAAATTTCAAAAATAAGTGCGATGCACCTCCTATCATCCCCTCGGCCATGCGTACCGGTGGAAAAAAAAAGCAACACTGTATAGAAGAATCATGAAAGGTTGTGTTAAAAATTAGTTGTCCTTTAAAAGGTTAAAACAGCGCAAACGACGAGGGACGAGAAGGAGGACACATACACAGCGCTGACTCTCAACTGAATTTTTATTCATCGCGACCGCACAATAAATACCTGTTTGGTCAAGATCATAAAAAAGATGAAGCAGTCATGCATCAACACCACGAAACCACCGTACCGCACGCGCGCATTGTACAGTAGTGGCGAGCAAGATAATATATTTCTCTGTTAGTTAATGCAATAGTCGGGTAGCTGACACGCTCGGCGCTTGTCATTTACTTTGAAAGTGAACGGCATTTTTAGTAATTTACTTCACATACATTGCGCAAAGTGTGCTTACTTGAAGTACACAGCATCTGATTGACTTTGTGTTTTACTTCAAGTGCTTGTTAGATGTACTTTACACAACACTGGAAAACCGTTTGTAAGTATTCCAAAACATTGTTGAATAAATAACTAAAGTGCAAGGCATTTTTTTTAACGGCTCTAGTTTCTTAAATGAAAAGCTCATAGCTTTTTAATCGAGAAGCTCGAAACAGAGCATCTTGGAGGCAACATAAAGTCTCTTGACGTTTTCTTGAAAAGTAGGCCAGTATTCGATAGGTCAACAAAAAAAGTTGGGGAAAATTAGATGGAAAGCTGTCGACAATTGGCTCAGCTGAACACGGAAAAGCAAGGACACGAAGGAAAGGACCGTGTTCAGTGACCCGATTGCCAACAGTATGTACCAACATTTCCGTGTTCAGCTGACTTGATTTCCAACAGATATGTACCAACTAGCTCAACTAAAACTCGCGACATTTTATATCCTCTGGTGACCCTTTCAACAGCTTTTCAAGAGAAAAGCACCGCAGTTTTTCGCGAGGGATACGGCGGGAGGTCGGCGAATGACGAGAATGAACGTATCTGCAGACCTGAAGAGTACAGTCTCCGCTGTGTATACTGAGCACGGTGAGACGTCATTCTCAGTGCCATGGAGCAGAATGTTTTTCTTCGTTTGTGCGCATACGTTGAATTTTTTCATTGGCGAGCTCCCTCAGTAGATTGCTGCGATCGTCTCTCCCAAGTGCTTTGCGGAAAGTAGACGGTCCAGACACGGTCGTAGAAGAGAAAGGTGTCTGGACGGCACCGCCTTGCCATGGAACAAGTGCGTCGAAGGTTCGCTCGCATCTCTAACACCATGAGATGACGCAGCACGTTTTAGGGTAGTAGGAGATTAAAGACCCCTTCACACACTTGAAATCCGAGTACGACCGACAGAGACAACACCGGTTTTCAATCCTCTTGCAACGGCTTACGTCCGAAGGCGCTGCTGCGGAACTGGTCGTAAGTCCTCGCAGGAGGATTAAAACCGGTCGTGTCGTAGTCGGTTGTAGTCAAACGCAAGTGTTGTGAACGGGCCTTATTGAGAACCACAGGAGGAGCCGTCCTCATTCGCGCACACAGCTTCGAGATTGCGCTAGAGAGGCGGAACCGCGCCTGCTATCAGGCCCCTAAACTGACAGCGCCCCTGCCGGGAGATGCAACAAGCAATAGGAAAGTTTTGCCGCTTTGGCTCGTTGTTCAAACACATCTGTGTCATACCACCGTGACTCGAGATCTCTTCGAGCATAGGGGCTGTTATTTTTCGGTTAATGCTCAAAAGCGTGATTAAAAAAACAAAAAAAAAACAAAAAAACATTGTAATTAAAATAAAAAAAAAAGAAATCTAGAACGAACAGGGAAAAGTGTGGCAGAAAGGCTCACAGTTGTAAATACCTTCACATGAAAACAAACGACGAAAATTACTACTATCACGATTCAGGCTTTATCAGGTGACATGCTGGAGCTGTTTACGACGAGAGAATAAAAATTCCAAGGTTTTGATTAACGTAAAATGAGTATCGTTAATAGGGATTTTTAGGGAACCGTTTTTGCACATCCGATACGGTACGACAGGCCGTCCGGTACCAACTGGGCACGCGCAACTGCGGAAGCCTCACGCCTACGCAGTGCGTCCCGCAGGGCCCATTGCACCCTACCGGGAGTGCAAAAACGGCTCCCTAAAACTTCCTATTGACGGAGGTTTCTATAGACTCTAAAAAAGCTTCTGCACTTCCTTCCCTGCTGGACTCGGAGACAGCCAGTTAAGGCGAACAACGGAAGGGTCCCAGGAATTCTTGAAGCTCACAATAGAATTAGACGAGCAAAAAGCTGTGTTCGTGGGGACAGAGTGCATGACGTTTCACTTGAGCATTATCCCGTGGTCATCGTATTTTTCGCTCCTCATTCTATATTACACTTTGTCATCCACTGGGATCCTTCTATTGTTTGCCGTGCATGGCTACCTACATGTTGAGCAGTAAAGTAAACACACATGTGTTTTTAAAATGTACGAGGTGTTAGATACGATAATTCCATAAGCAGCCAAAGCAACTTCAAATTCACGAGCCATATATTCCGGTTCATGTCCGGAGCCCAGGATGGCGTGTGGAGGCGGCGGGAACACCGCGACATATACAGACGAAAATATGCTAAACTTGGCCCTTCGTGCACAACTCCGAGTTTGGACCCTCGGCTTCACGGCCGGAGCGCTTCGGAGTTACGGAAAAATCTCCGCCAAACAGGACAGCCAACTTCTCGGAACTAGAACCTCCTTCTAAGGACGAGGCTACGTCAAAATGACGTCGTCGCTCGAGGCTTCGTAATCTCCAGCCTATCTGAGCCATCTTGAGCAGGGGTCCAGACGGAGAACTCTTGTCTCGCAACGATACGCCAGAGATAGCGGGGACACGCGTGCCTCTCTCGCCGGCAGATAACCTCGGCCAGATCAAGAGGCTCACGCTTCTTCGAGTGGGTGAGAGACATCGCAAGTGTAGATTAAAAACGAGTGAAAAAAAAACATAAAGCGAAATGCGCGCGTAAGTCAAGACGATGCTAGTGCAACCATCGTCGTGGTAGTTCCTCTGGTATCGTGGGACCACGTGCTCTGCCGTTGACGGCGGTCGGGTTATGGGAAAGGAGGGTTGGGGGGGGGGGGGGGGGGGTCGCGCACTGGAGACTCGTTCGCCGGACGAGCCAGCGAAGAATCGCCCGTCGGGGTTTATGCAGTAATCTTCCGTTGGACCCTGAGCTGACAGTGGGGTGGGAGCTAGGCTCTCGCCAGACCAATCAAACGCCTCCCTATCATCACCTGAGCTCGCTTTCTACCCGTGGGTGTATGCGGAAGAATCATTAGATGGCGAAAGATGAAAACATATGACTGGTCCAGCGAGCACGTAGCTTACACCGCACTGTGAGTTTAAAGGTGATCAGAGCATCGTCGGTGCGCGAGATTTCCCGGACTGATAGACGGTGACAGTACTTGACAGGAAGCCAGTAAAAACTTCGTCTCCAGCATGCACTCGTAACCTTGCGCCTGACTCCGGCTGCGCGCGCGACGAAGTATTACCAAAGGCAAAAGGCTCGCGCTGGAAGCGGAGCACCTATTGGGTTATTAAACTACGTCCGACTGTATTGCTCCTTCTTGATATAACAGGACGGCCGCCATGCAGCTCTAGTGCAATGACGCGAGAGCTATTGTTCGCTGTCTTGTAGTCCCTGATATCTAGTACTAAAAAGCTGAATTCTAGATTATTAGATCATCGATTCTTTCGAGAGCTCCAGCGCTTAGATATGCTGTTAGCCATTTTCTTTATTCAGCTTATTTCTTTACGACTTGGTCGTCAATCAGTAGGTTAAAATGAGACCAGATAAGGCATTTATTAATTCATTTGTTTTCGGCTTCAAGAATTGGGCTAACGTATATGAAGGCGGCGTTATCTCTTTAACATATCAAAGAACAGGCCAGGGTTTCCTGTTCAATAATCGGACAATAATTTGTGGTAAAATCATTCTTGTCACGCGCGGTCGTTGCATTAGTCTGCCAGGAACGCGTCTTCGACGGGCGTGTTTATCGTCCTATCATCGCCCGTGCATCGAAAGCCGTCTCGAAGTGGCAACAAATTTCGTCACTGCAGCCAGATTGTCACGCTGTCGGTTGCACCAATCCTGGCGGTTGTTCGTACAAATGCCGGTAAAAAGGGCGAACGAACGCCAGAGTCGCCCTCGTCGCGGCGTCCCAACTCGTGTCTGATCTGGTTTCCGTCGACTGTCGGGCTGCGGAGCGAAACCGCAGCAGAACAAGCGCTTGCGCCATTCATCTCCGCTGCAGTGCCACCGCCAGGATCGCTGGAGACAACGGCGTGATACTTTTATGACGTCATTAGGCGGAACTTGAAGGACCACTTTTGTGGACACCATTCGGAAATCTGCTCCGGGCACCATAGTTTCTCGCGGTGGCCTCGATCAGCGCAACCTAACGAATAATTACCAGGTGTCCCTACCCCCGATGCTTCAGACTCGCTGCCCCGATCTATTTCCGTTAGTTTTGGGAAGTTTTGGAACAGGGAGGTTTAACAGCACGTTTCAATATCGTCTTGTGATTGGAGGAAAAATATGGATACTGAGCCGGCAGACTGTCAGTCAGAAAGAGCCGCCGATTGTAGAAACGTGAATTTAAGGGAATTCGGTCCGTGACCGCAATAATCACTTCAGTTTTGTAACCGATGCCTTTGACATTTACCGTAAATATGTCGTACGGACTTACGGGAGTATCATCACACCCAAGGTTTGTTGCTTGGCCTAACAGAAACCATGAATTTTATTCTTGAAACATGCCCCTCTTACAAAACAATATCTAGTCAGATTAGCTTGATTCATTGGAAAGCATTTTACAACAAAAAAGAGTGCGTCGATATTTTGATCAGTGCCGCCGCAAGTACACGATTTGCATTGTAAGCCCCTGCAAATGATTTCTTGCTGCGGTCTCGCGTGCGCTTTCAAAACATAATTATGATAATGACTAGACGAAAATCAAAGTTCGCATTCTTTTAATATTTGTATTCTGACACAGCCTGCCACCTAGGCGGCGTAGATTTGTCGTTTCACCGCATTTTTTTTCGAATGCTGCTAAAATTGTAAGTGAGAGTCTGAAGGGGAAAACGGATTTCTCGGCCCAATTTGTGACAGCGATTGCATTGGCCATTTTGCTGCTGGAGATCAATTCATGTATTGCACTTGACGTCACATCTCCATGCTGGTGGTCATTTCTACTCGTTCTCGCCGATAACAAATCTGGTGAGGCGAAACATATTTTCCAGAAGGTGCAGCAAAGTAGAAATTTGTGCCAGTTGGTTTATGATCAGAATATAAAGCGCCAAAAAAAAAAAAAAACAGCAGGACAAAGAAGAGAGCAAACAGGACGAGGCGAACTCGCAACTAAAGTTTATTTATGAAAAAACACAAAATATATAGGCCGTTAAAAACTCCTATTCATCCCATCAATCGACAAGACCTCTTGATAAAATCAAACTCTTTCCCTGAGAGGGCAAGGGAAGGTTCACTAACGCATTCGTCTCCCTTTGCCCTAGTTTCAAACGCCTCGTGAACTTCTCGGCATATTTTATCTTTATATTTCGCCAGAACCTTCACATCTTGGTGCTCAGGCCACTTGGCTGTTTGTAGGTACGCAAATAAACCCCATCTATCTATCTATCTATCTATCTATCTATCTATCTATCTATCTATCTATCTATCTATCTATATATCTATCTATCTATCTATCTATCTATCTATCATGCAGAACTGGTGAGCACGGGCACCGACTACAATGAACGGCTAGACGACAATGAACAGCTAGATTACCAGACGGGCTTGCTCTCATAGCTGCCGCATGTTCCCGTGCACGATCATTGACACATCTACCAGTCTGGCCGATGTGCACGGAGCCGCAAGTCAGCGGAATTTCGTACATCACTCCGACGGCACACTCAGCATATTTGCTCCGGTGTTTTGTGCTGCAATGCTCCATATCTAAGTAATGGGACATGGCATGCAAGTACGGAATAATTACCGGTCTTATTTTTGGCTTTTCTCTTGCCCGATTAGTTGCCCCTTTGAATTTTTTTAACAATCATTCCGGAACCTCAGTCAGGCATCCTTGTGGGAAACCTGCCTTCTGCAGGCGCGAATCTGTAAATTAAATTTACAGATTTAAACGATTTAAATTTAGATTTAAGTTTACAGATGGTTTAACATATGCAGATAAATGAACCGTACTTAATCCAATGAATCAAAGAATTAAAGTTTTCAGGAACCCGCCGAAAACCAAAACAACGGCGGAGCCAGGATTTGAACTCTCGGCCTCCCAATGTCCGGTCGGGTGTGCTAACCTCTACACCACTCCTTTTTTTTTTTTTCTTTTTTTTTTCTACACCACTCCCCCTTGACTTTTTGGCGTTTCCTATCTGTCTTATTAATGTACAAGAAACGAATTGTACCCAATCGGAGGTGTTCTGGAAACACACGCCGCCGCGTGGAACGCGGTACGACGCTTGGTGTCACGTGATACGTGCTTGTTTGTGCTCCAGAAATTCTCCCACTGTTCTGTCTCGACCCGTGTACATGTAGTATTCTTTGTTTATGAGCTTTTAAAGACACGGTATCATCTTCATCTGCGAGAATCAAGAGCCACGTTATTGAATATACAACACGGGCACCTCACATTATCGTACGTGGTCTCCGAAGAGGATATCGATGAACATATGCAGATGAATAAACCGTACTTAATCCATTGAATCAAAGAATTCAAGTTTTCAGGAACCCGTCAAAAACACTCATATATATATATATATATATATATATATATATATATATATATATATATATATATATATATATATATATATATATATATATGAGTGTTTTTTTTTTCCAATAAAAGTCAGTTGCGAGTGTTCCCAGTTTGTCTACTTTGTTGCCCCTGTGTTTTGTTGGCGCTTATTTACTTGATTATGAACCAACTGGCCCAAATTGTCACTTTGATGCCATATATAATTGACAAGAGATACAGTCCGTTACCAGTGATCAGAGACGACGTACGTCGCGAGGTTATAAACTTGAGCAAAGTAGTCGGCTTTCCAACATGTAATGTTTATCGCGCAGGAAGTGAAGAAGAGAATAACTTGGCGAACTTTCCAAGCAACATCGATCAAAGAGCTCGTTCTCGTCATCGCAACAGAAGTGCACGGACTCCGTGCTCGCCTACGAGTTCTGACACGGACTCGGCAGCCGTAACACAGGGCAGCACCCCGCGTGCGTACACGAGCAATCCCACTCCCGCGGCACTAACTTTGACGACCGTCGGCCGCTGCAATCTGCACCGCGTCCCCCTCGGTATATACTCGGGCGGCACGCGCGGATCACACGGCGGCCGCCGGCGGACCAAACTTTCGAGGATCTCACGTTAATTACCTTCCATCAGCAGATTACCTTTCCGTGGCTCTCGCCCGGGCACTACACTCGGACGCATCTTCGCCCCACTCCTCTTCTAATCTAGCTATGGGAGTGGATCGCTGTATCTCCCTGGTTCCAATTAAAGACTCGGTTGTTCGTTACCTGATTACGGTTTTGGGTGTACGCAGAAGTAAAAAGAGGGAAATTGCTTGACGTAAGATTATATTTGCTGATTAGTTTTCCGCCGATACGCAGGCACCCCATTCTGAAGCTCTACGAGGACAGAACGGAGTAGAGTAATCTA
The DNA here is from genome assembly GCF_016920785.2 of Ixodes scapularis. NCBI lineage: Eukaryota > Metazoa > Arthropoda > Arachnida > Ixodida > Ixodidae > Ixodes > Ixodes scapularis. Next base: position 151,441,457 of record NW_024609868.1, read on the forward strand.
GCTACATACCGCTTCAGCTTACCATCGACCACATTCAATGTTACGAGCCATCAAAGCCAATCCAGTGACGTGTTAGTCTCACGTGGGGGCTGAGTAGTCAACTGATACATTCCCAGCGCTGTTTGGGGATCACTGGTAGCGTCCGCTGTGGTCCATCGTAAGGTAAGACAGAATATAGATAACCCTGTTTTCATCTGCGTCCTTCGGCGTGGGATCTGTAGTGCCGCTCTCCGGATGGATACAACACTGCCGGCTCTCAGCGTGCTTTTACGACTCGGTGCACTATGCAGGGAGAGATGGAAAGAGCGAAAGAGTGCCGCTGAACACGGGCCTCTATTACAACATGACCGGAGCACTTTGATCCTAGGATGGAACTGCCCTCGGGCGGGGGATGGCTCCCCTACCGAGAGCATTCCCTGAGACGAACAAAAATGAATAGAAAAAAATAACCGCGGCACCGTCTTTGCTTCGTTTCGCCTTGCGAAGGAACGCGGCGGTCGTTACGGGCCATCCCTGCCAATCCAGCGTTGTGAGCGTGTCACTCGGCAAAGCGCACCGGACATGGCTGTGCCCCTGACGAAGGTCACGTGGGACTCACGCTGGAATCAATTGGCTTGGATGACTGGTGGCGTCCGCTCCGGTCGGTCGTCAGGTGAAACGGAAGATGGACGATTGGGGAGAGCTGATTCCCCGTACGGGTGTTGCGCATTTGTTGTATGTCAACGCCGGCCTTCTAGCTTCGGCCTCTTCGGACTGTCTACGCGTGTGGGATTAATTACGACGGGGAATGTTCGTTGGCAGTGCAGTCGCTATCAAGGTATCTCCAAGTTTTCTTCCTCCCTTTGTTCTGAGTGTCCATATATTTGCTGTTGTTGGTTTTTGTTACTCTGTCATAGTGTGTTGCCAACAATGTCGTTACTAAGGCTGGTACTGTTAAAGGACAGGCGTCCCCGCTGTAAGCGTTGTCACCCAACTAGCACATTTCTTTTTTATTATCAAACGTTGGCTTTTGTCTGGCAATTTACGGCTCTCAAAGCCGAAAAGAGACAATGCATAACCTAACTTCTTTGATTGGGTATTTTGGCCCTAAATTTCCCCCGAAAGTGCTCGAGGCATATTTATCTGCAGGTTTGTTCGGTTGTCACATGACTTCTTTGGGTTCCCGGGGAAATGCCAGAATTAGGCTTCCCTTCCGTATATTTGGTTTTCACCTGGAATCTTCAGACGTAATTTGCAAATAAGTTCCAGTATTAGGCTTCACTGCTGGTTGTTTGGTTATTACGTGAAGGTAAGAAGCTTCTGGAGGCGACATGACGTCGCCAGAGGTGAATCCAAAAGTGTTGAGGGCGACGCCCCCAACAATGAACAAAACTACAGCTATATTGGTCACCCTCGGCCTCGGGTACCACAGCTGCTTTGGTCAGCGGGGGGGGGGGGGGGGGGGGGGGGGGGGGGGGGGGGGCGGGCGTGTCCCTTTACATTTCTGGCTTCCCCTCTGGTGGCGTAATGTCGCCTCCGGAAGCTTCCTACCTTATGGGTTATTACGTAACATCTTTTTCTCGTGCCTGGCACTTTCGCAATCACGTGGTAAACCACATAAAATGCATGGAAAAGAAAAAAACAAAAATAAAGAAAAGCTATTTGAACGTAACTGTGACCTTGGAGCAAAAGCTTATTAAGCTAAGTTAGGACCCTAGGATTGCCAAACTAGGGCCGAGTTTGGCGTTTCCCTGGGATGATGCGTGGGTATAAACATTTGCATATTAACTCCAACTGAAAGCATTGTTTACCTTGAAACATTTACAAGAATAAAACTTTGGTTGGTGCTAGTTGGTGCATATCGATCAAAAGGTTAAAAGGCGCGAACTGAAGCAGGGCGGACAAAAACGCACGTACGACACCGACAACCTCCTTGAAGCGCGTCCGTGTCGTACGTGTTTCTTTTTTCGTCCTGTTTCATTCGTGCCTTTTAACCTTTTAATTCACAAGAATGTTTTTAAAATTATTTTTCATCGATAAATTATAATCTTTGACCGATATGTGAATAGCAACGAAAGTTTATTAACACAGGCCTTTCGGAAAGAGGCTTGTTAAGAAGGGAAGCCTTTTTCCTAAGATCTGTGTTAATAAAGTCTATGTTATTATCCGCACTTCTCCTCATGAATAACTTTAAGAAACAATAATTCAAGAAATCAAAAGTTAGTTATTTGTTTTGGGCAATTAGCCGTGTTATTTTCATATTTTTCTCCTTTTATATTTATTGCACGTGACGGCACATGTCCATGACTACAATACAAATTTCTAAATAATAAGAAGTATATTTAAAAAATAAATAAAAAGTGCTTATAATTTTTGGTTTTAACTTACTCATTATACAATTTATAAAAAGAAGTCGGGGACTAGACAACAGAAGGAAAACAATATGGGAGTGAGGCTATATAAAGCACAGGGAAAAGCACATACAATTTGCATTTAGGTTTAGAGTATTTTGAATAAACTGGTATTAGTGCGACAACTCTTCAGTGTTTTCGTGGCCTTATAGAAGTTGACGAAGGCGCAACAAGGGGGTGGACGTTAAGTTTCTTATTTGATCTTAGTCCCAGCTGTCCCTTTGTTGCGTTCTTTCGAAAGCTGTATGACTTGAAGACACATTACTGCCTTGAGGTGAATATCGCAAAGAGTACAAACTTGATCTCTGTTTATCGATCGAAAGAGGTGTTCCTTAGGTACGCCACATTGAGACGCAGTCTACGAATTGTTGATTCTTTGGCTGGAAGCATATTAAACTCTAATTTTTGATCGACTAGATTTAGGTATTTTTACTAATAATAGGAATCTGTCCAGAATAACGATGTAGTTTTTCTTGCCGATTTTTTTTTTTGTCAAGAAAAGATTTTGTTCGGAGCAGTTCTTGGAAACTGAATTAGGACAGTAACATTTCCCCAATGAGCTTCTCTAGCAGCCTTGTCTTCGAAAGTATTACCACTAAGTCCACAATGACCTATTATTTCTCGTAGAACTACCTGATAACCTTGAACTGGTGCATGTTGGGGTGTCCGGATGATTGTGCCCCTACAAAAATATGTATGGACGTCCTATGTCCGTACTGCTGCCGTTCTATTACCTCTTTGTCCATCCTATGGATTCCTGTAGACAGTTCTTAGACCGTCTATGTACCATTGGTTTGCCACAGAATGGACACAAAAACGCTATAGAGGTCTTCGCGAAAGAAAAAGTTTTTCATTCCTTTCTATTTCCGTTCTATGGTCCCGGTGAGTCTATGGTCATCCTATTGCCTCTCTATGGTGTGAGCTATATATTGGGGCATTAACAAAGTGATGCCGGGTAGACGTTTTCTTTAGGTGTAGCGAGGTGTCCGAGTTAAAGAGTTGTTAATTAAGTTCCGGGTATAAATATGTTACATTGATGTCTAGAGGCATATCCAACCTCAGGGTATACTCATTGTGGAGATGGAACTGTTTAGTATGTGCCGGAATAATTTTTTTACTTTCTCAGTGGGAGGTAGGTATATGTGGGTCGCTGCGGCCCCCGTAGATATTCGCAACTTTCACAACCCATAGTGGGCGCACTGGTGCCTATCAAAATTGCGGTCATCTGGATGATCGTCGTTACAAAGCGGTATACTAGGCTGGGTCTGCGCGCGACGCGTAAGTAATTGTAGTTTTGCTATATACGCGCAGTATCAGAGACTTACTTTATGTTTTTTTTTTCACGTCAGGAAAGTGTAGGCAAGCCATTTTATTATGATGCCAATCATCCAGGAGCTAGGGAGTGCGATTCTCACACCGCGGTACCACCATCGCTTAAAGTGGCTTCTTTATGGACCCCGTAGGGACTCCGTGCAATCCCTGTATGGCTTCTCTGCAGACTCCATAAGGAGCCCGTGTAGACCCTGTATGGCTACCCTGTGGACCCTGTATGGCTTCCCTGTGAACCCCTTACGTACTCCCTATAGACCTTGTATGGTTTCTTTGCAGACCCCTAAGGACCCTACACTCTTTAACATGACTTTTACAGAGCACGTTTTTGCGTAAAAACAAATGGGGAAAAGCTCTTTTTGTAGAACCCTTTATTGGAGATCAGTAGAAACTGACAAGAGCGTGATGTTTGCATACACTTTTAGCTTACAGGGTTTTGCGGCACAATTAATTTTTTTTTTTTTACAGCCATGCCTCACCGGCGACTTTAGGTAGCGCGTCCCGACTTGGGTGCGTCCTAACTTCTGTGGCAATTCGCTGCGTGACCGCCTGGGAGACGGGGTTGGCATCCCTGAAACCCCTCTTCTACCGTATATGTTTCGGCGCCAAAGTGGCCGATTAAAGCCAAAGCAGAACAGTCACATGCTGTCGAATATCGATAGTCCCAAACCAACACACGCAGTCGTGCAGTTATCCGAGTGGCCGCTGCGGGTGGAATGGTGGCGTTGGGATCGCAATTAGTTTGGTTTTCGAGTACAGATCGGGTGCCGCTTTTTCAGAGCAAGCTCTTTAGCAGTTTCCCAACTGACTTGCTCTAGAAACGTTGGTCGGTGCGGACCCCATAGCAGACCCCCTGCAGACTGAGTGGCTTCTCTGCGGACCCTGTAGCGACTCCCTGTAGAGCTTGTATGGCTTTTCTGCAGACCCCATGAGGACCCTGTGTAGACCTTGTATGGCTTTCCTGTGGACACCCTAGGGACTCCTTGTATACTTCGTATGGGTTTTCTGCAGGCACCCTATAGACACCGTAAAGACCCTGTGTAGACACCCTATAGAGTCCCTATGTACTCTATATGGCGCCTTGCCATAGAGAGGGTATAGGATGACCACACATCATCCATAGAATAGGACGTCCATAGAACGTCCGTTGGCCAATATTCTATAGGGCAGCCATAGGACGACTTCACGGAGGCAACAGAGGTCGTGGTCCGCCTATAGATGCCTTTTGTCCTCCCTATGGACGCTGGTTTATAGAACGTCCAAGAAGTGTCCATAGATATTTTTGTAAGGGTGTGAATAGGCACCGTACTTGCGGGTGAACACAAACAGTTGGAACTTTCATCAGGCACTGAAGAACACATTTTGTCTTGCACAGGAAGGCCCTTTTTAAGTTTTTGCTGAAGATGTGTTGTAGGAATAGAAAAAAAAAAATATTGTCAGATATTATTTTGCTTTTTGAACTCAGTCAAACTAAAATAATTGTAAAAGAAAATATTTGATATGCAAAAAAAATACCTTCTTGCGTGTCTCCTAAATGTTTTGACTGTGAGCAACGGTGCATTCGTAATACAAAATCGCGATTTTGTGGCACAGATGTACCAATATTATTGGTGGAAACACAATTTGAAATGCGTAGGCATAAACATGTAGAAATAATTCCGTTTGCCTTATATTTTTGTCATATTTATAACTTCAAATCTGCTTACCAAGGTAAAATATTTGGCACGGTATGCCTGCACTATTTTTAAACAAGCCTAAAATAGATCAAATATATTGCAACAAAGACCATACTACCTAAGGGGGTCCAGTATAACCTGTGCCGTCGCATGGTTTATTTTTGCAGACAAATTTAATTTCATAACCTCAGTGAGAATTGCAACAAAGCGTCGTCCAAATTTCACTTGGTAAATTTTTATTCATATCGTTTGATACTTTTAGTAATTTTTTTCTCATAATATCAACACTTCTTCAGGAACGGAATTTTGATAAAAAAGCGGATACACACTTTGTGGGAATATACCGGAGGTAAACAAAAACAAACATAGCCGAACTTCCCGGAGGTAGTATGTTGAATCGCGTTGGCTATTGTTTTTGCTTGTTTTTGAGGAGCCGCAGTGAATAGCGCCTACTTTAAAACCCCACCGCCGAGGACCAACTGCGGTAGCTCCTAAACTTATGCGGAATCGAAATGCCTTCCTGGTTAATTGGATGAAAAGCAAATCGTACTTTTTCCTCGAAGAAGGGACAAATTCGCCAAAGGTATCATGGTCGCATCTCCAGGACTACCTGCTCCAGCCACGTGGTCTATATACCTGAGAACGACTTAAAACCTATAATTCCTTAAACTAATTCAACAACTTCGTGAACGGCAAGGCGTCGGCGATGGGCACCTAGCCGGGTCTTGGTTTTTGCATACAATTTTCCGAAAGTTTCTATTAGGCTTCCTTCAGCGCGTCCGAAGCAGCCATTAACCCGTTGCGATCGTCCGTGGGAAATAATGGACTAAGATTCATCAAGCTCGTCTTAGTCAAGCAGTGACCAGCAAATGTTATAAGATTTTCACCACGAGATTTCAGACGATTCGCCGTTTGCATTCGATCGGCCGGCGTCACCTCCGAGGGAACCTCCCGTATAGGCTGCATTCGCTGCCCGCCGACATCTGGACCCAGATGGCTCTTCGAGGCAGAATGGCAGAAAAGGTTTTATTTGCTAGCAAGGTGTGAACAGTTTTTCTAGCACGACGCGAAAGCTAGAAGCCAGCGTTCGTGTCGGACTGCTCGGAACAACTTCCGTCGTACAGACTTCTCAGTCCGAAACCAATAAATGTCTGTCTGCTGCCTTTGTTTGTGGTGTTATTGCAACCCGCATATAATCACTAATTCCCCCCAGCGCCCATAGCATGCCGCAGAAAGCCTAAGCCAGACGCAATACGCAAAACCGCAGCCGCTCAATACTACTGCAGCGCACAACGCCTTGGAGTAGGGAGCATCGTCTGACTCTTAGACACATCATTTAACGTCACGAGTGCCCCTGCTCGTTGTTGCCAATAGAGCGGCGGAAGTGATTCCACGGTGTACGTGTAAATTTAAAAATTATTTCTTTTTCCGAAGTAAATTCATAATTTGGTTATTTCGTAGACAGACTCACGGTTGCATCTTTAAAACATGGTGAAAGCTTTAGGAAAAACAATGACCATCAATACGACACCGGGGAATTTCGAGAGCATAACTTCCGCGCTATTGCTCTCTAATAGGGACAAAGAGCGGTCGCGCACCCACCTAAACAGAATGTAAAAATAGAAAAACGGGATGCATACCTCTTCCCTCTGTCAGGGCGGCGGGAAGTGGCGCGAAAGCCATGTTTACAAAAAAAAAAAAAGTAATACAGACAAGAAAAAAAAAAACAGAAAACAAAAACGAACTTTGATAACAGGAGATTCCCAAATGGATCGGAAACACTTCTTGGACATCTGAGAGAGCATCGCTGTGAATTAAGCATTATTTCCGTGGCGACGAGACTTTTGTAAGGTTGCTTACAAACTCTTTTGGGATAGTGACCAAGCGACAAGTTCACAAAAGCCATCATCCAAATATAAGAAAAGGAAGGTGAAGCCATAATTTGATATTATTAAAGATGGCCGCTATTCGTCATCCCGAATTCGGCATTATGTTCATTTTAACTCTTTCCGCCGGATTCATAGCGTGCTACTCGTGATCAAGAAGCCTTTTACAAAATGACGCCGCGTTGGTTTACCCGATTCAAGAACATGATTTTAAGCATGCCGGATTACTCAACAAAATTCTGCTCATCCAGTATAAGCAAATCTAAACCTTGAACTTCCTTGGCTAGAGGCGATACCTTAGGAGAATCACACGCAACGACAATCGAAGTTCAGAAGAAGGTTAATTTAAAAACCGTACATCGTCCTACAACAATTTCGTCCATGTGAAATTAATAAAAACATGTTTATCAATTAGTATATTTTAACATCATGCGGCTTAAATTGAAAATAACAAAAATGTCCCTTACAGCCTAAAAAATTAGATCAGTAACAGCTAGTCAGTGAAAGTATCGGAAGCCATGTCACTCCCTTAAACAAAAAAAGAATAGACTACCAAATTAACACTTTTGTGCTTATGAAACAGATCGGAAGCATACTTCAAGTAAACTTGGTCACTGTCGAAGCTCGGGCTGAATTGCGCTTCCTACAGCCAAGTAACCATTCCACGAGAATCCCTCGACAGTTTCGTCGCCGTTGAGTGATTGCTTTAGAATCACTGAGTGGAAAAAAAAGGAAAAATTCAAACGTGTTGTTTCTCTGGTACTTTTGTTATTGTATTACACGTTTCTGGCAAAAAAATAACATCTAGGAATTTAAGAAGATAATGAATCTTGCTGTCTCCACTTATCAGCAACTGTTGGCGGCAAATATAGTAAATATTTGGGCGTAACAGCTTAAAATATTTTAGCTGTTTTATTACTAGTTGAGAATGAGAGCGTCTCTTACTAATGCTAGCATTTTAAGACATTCAAGAATGTTATTATTCTTGAACTCTGACGACCCGCTCTTTTGTTGGAGATGTGACATGTTTAAACTAGTTGCAATAAATGTCTTCTATTGGCAACATTCTGGGACATTCCGTTTCTTTCTGCGGGATAAAAAGTTAGTAAGGAAATAATAAAATTTTAATTTAGAGATGCTTACTATGAGTTTTGACATATTGAATTTCTCTGGAATATTGCGTCTCTTCCTCGCGGTGCGTAAATATTCAAGATATTGCAAGGATGTCCATAGGACCTTATGAATAAATATATATGCCGGGTTTATGAATAAAATCTACGTGTTGCTGAGTTGATAGGTAATATTAATGAAAATTGTATTATTTCCCTATTTAATTATTCTTTGCGATATAGCGATGTCTACAGCTGTTCGGTTCAGGTACAATTTGTCACAACGTTTTGTTGAAAACATTCTAGAGTACGTAAAAGGCGAAGTTTCCAGAATTTAAATATGTGGTGTCCGAGATCCAGTAATACAGTGCTAAAAATATTGAATACTTGAAGCATTTTTTTTTTCGTTAGTTTCACATTTGCGGGATTTTATGCTGGTCATTGTTTGGGGTTACCGCGAATTCCTTATCAATTACGCCAATTTTTTTTAGGGTTGCTCCGTCGTTTTTATTCGAGTAACTGTAAGTGCTCCGCTTGCAGAGCAGAGTATTGCAAGGGTGTCGAATCCTTTACTTCAACTATTACGGAGACGCGAAGGGAGGCGACGATGTGAGGCACGGTTCGGCGCGCATGCACTGTCGTGTCGTCGTCGTCGTTGTTCGGTAGTCTGTCATCTATCGTCATCCTTAATTCTACACAACATCCGATGCTACGACAATGAGCTTCGAACTGTGGCGTCTGTCGATGAAACGAAAGTTTTGAACAAAGTTCAAGCTACAACTCCCACATGTTCCATGAGCTTGCCAGAACCACCAAAACATGCTGGCAACTTGGGAAATCGGGAAATGAAATGCAACAAGGGCGACCTCACTCAAAGGGCAATAAATAAGGCGGGAGTGACGGTTACCGAAGTCATGCCGTATTAGTAAAACACCGTTTCAAGATGAAAGGTGGCAACTTGCTCAAGTTACCTCGACTGACAAAATTATCGATTCACCAAAACTGAGGATTCAAATATACTTATTTCTGAACTATATTTTTTTTTTCGGTTATTTCTTGTACATTGGACTCGAAAACGATTAATAACAACGTTTACTCGTTTGATTTCTTTCTGTTTCAACTTACTTCTTAACGCATATTGTGTAATCCGGACACCAGAAATCCCACTCCAATGCGAGATGGAGTTTTCAAGTGGCATCTAATGTTGTTGTTAGCATTGTAGATTGAAGAAAAAGAAATAGAGACAATCGTGGGTTTAATCAAGGGTACGGAATGCGTGAGAGAGACTGAGCTCTCTGGCGCAGCGCTGTTCAAGTTAATCTAAAGTTCACGCTTTATCTCTGTCTCTTAGTCGGCACGATATTATTTATCGCCCGTTCAAAGAATTGATTCCCGCATTTTCTGGGAAAGCCATTAAGACCCCCTCTCCTGTCTGAACAGAAGCAGACACTCAAACCAACTACATAGGCTTCGTCGCGAATAAATTTCGCACTTAAGAAAGTTGTTCCCCTTGTTTGACTCTTAATCAGAATTACGACGATTATGATGGTATTAAATTATGGGAGCAACACTCCTTCCGTATAAGCTGCATTTAACTAACCTCTCACAAACCTTGTGAAACGATAATCTGACGCACTCACTGATGTCAAAGCAAGTGAATAACTAGTTTTTTTTTCCTTCAAAAATCAATACAGTGACATTCTTCATCGCCAGATATGATTAACCTTTTTTTTTGTTTTGTTTTACTTCTTGGAGCCCTGCTTGCTCCCAATCCCAGATTGGAAGCAAGCAGGGCTTCAAAAATTTCGATATAGCAGGACTTCAAAAGTTACTTTAGTTTTCTTTTTAATCTTTACTTATCTTTTTTTTTTCTTTTTTTTACTTTATCGACGTCTACACAAGCGGGGATATAATTTAAAAGAAAGAATAACAGTGAATGGAGCACTCCGTTCTTCTCGAATGGTTTTATACATTTCTTGCAGATGGGCGTTTTCATAAATTTATTGTCGTTTTTTTATGGTTGCGTAGAAAGAGAGCGACCAAGTTTCCAAATCAAAAGGCGTCGCCGAGATTCCGATTGGTTTTGTAGGTGAAAATGAATTCGCACAAGTGCTCTGTGGGCGTTTTTGTTTTTAGAAATATTTGTTGTTGTTGTTGTGTTTAGTTTCTTTTACATTGGGTAGGAAGTGCCACACAAGCGCTGACGGTTTCTGAGCTGTTTTTTGCTTTATACAATGTAGAGCGATGTTTACTCGGCAGATGGCGCTGGCATGTTATACCACGAGGTGGCGTTATGTCGCCTCTCTTCGTTGTATCCACTCCTGCAATATCGAAAAAGGGTCATATTTCAGGTTTTTTTTGTTGTGCGCACCCTGAAAATAAAAGCCATTAAGGCATACGGCTCACAGTTTTTCTGCGTTTTTTCTGCTTCGAATGTTTTCGACATTTCGAGCAACTGAATTTCAGTTTTACGCGAATCACTGGTGCAACTTGAAGTGTTAAAACGATCTGTAAGACTGCACGTTGTTGGTCGTCCACACTACAACAATTGTAAAAAGAGACACAAAATTGGATATGGTGGGATCGGCTTCCCGAAGCGCAAGAGCAGGGTCCCACAATGTCAAAAAAAAGAAACAAACAGCAATGCCGGCGGCACGGCAATTAAAACCACCCGGCAAAAGCTAAGCAGTGCCGCGGCGCACAAAGACGTTATTTTGTTAGTGACTAAATGGCGCGAGTCGCCGCCCTATTCGAAGTGTGCTGCTACATTCATCCATCTATTCCTTTTTCGTTTACATGATATTGACCAACACGCTATTTGCTAACGAGTTGGCATTTGTCCACAGCAGGTGCGGTCAAACCTGAATTGTGCGTGCATGGGCCGCGCCGATAGCAGCGCCACCGCGGCGACGTGACGGCAGAGCCGCAAGGTGGCGCGTAATAAGGGACGCCTCCGACCAGTGTTCTTTTTTGTTCTTCAGGAGCCGCGAATAATTTTAAAATTAAAGCGGGTGGGATTATGCGGTATGTTTGTCCGTCGATATTTACTATAAAGAGCTCTCAGGTGCCCGCATGAGTCCGCATTTTGGTGCTGGATGTCCCACGAAGAAACGTATACACCCCAATGCACTAGGTATTTGATGGTGACACAAAAACAAAAATCTTTCAAACGCTCGTTTTTCTCACGCATTATGCAGCTCTTAAAAATGGCGGACATAATTACGTCAATGAAAACACCCTCTATGGGGCTGGATGGTGCATAGCTGTTCTCCGAGCCTGGCGCGTTCTTCATTCCTGTTTATCTGAGGCTGTTTTTCATCATGTTAAACTGCTACCAACTGACCCAAATCACCACCCTACTTCAGTTTACATCTAATATTTTAGAAACGAAAGCGTAACACGCAAAGAAAGAAGAACTAGATAACTCATTTGAATGCTCTTGCTCGAAATGCCACCCATGCGTCCACTTTTCAAAAAGCACGCAGTGAAGAAATAAACCTATACGCCTCGTAAGTGGGCTCATTTTCGTCTTCTGCGCATGAGAAAGGAAGTAGCGGTGACGTCAGAACGCCGAGCCCTGATTGGCTGATCCCGGCCCCCTATCTGAGCGTCGTCTGCTCCTTTGCAACGTCGTCTGCTCGCAACGTCGTCTGCGTCTGTCTTACCTTTCCTGCGACTTTCGGAAGTGCAGGTCTTTACAAGCGAGCTCGACTACGCCTTTCAGAGAGGGCACACGAAATAACTCGAACGGTACGTTGTTTTTGTCTAACATCTAGCAGACGCGCATCAAGGAAGGAAGTCAAAGGACTCACTGGCGAGGTGTCTTCAGGCGCCGAGGTTTGTTTGCTAAGAACCGAGAGTGAGCGTGTTAGTGGCCCCAAGTTCTTTCCCTAATACTTTTTCCCTCCCTTCGCGTGCGGCGAGACCCCTCACTGTTTAACGGCGTCGGCGGGTTTGCGCAGTTAACGTCGTCTGCTTTACGTCTGCTAGTCAAAGCGATGGCTGCTTTACCTTTCCTGCGTCTGTCGGAGATTCACCGCTTCTTCACCGGCGAGAGTCATCGTGGCCTCGGGAAACAAGGAGATAACAAGAGGGAGAAATTGACCCTTTAATCTAAAATTGAGGTCAGCGATCAAAGTATAATACGGGAAGGGTTCACAAGGGTCGCGCGGGCATATTCCATTCAGCACGCCAGCCGGTCGTGGGCAGACGGTCGCCGAGTCGCGGAGTGCCTGCTAGGCCTAACTGCCGAGCTCGGTTAAGTCGCCTTCGGTGGAATCGTGACCGTTGGAGCTCTTCCCGGGTGTTTGTGGATCCAGCGTTCTTGTTCGTCGTGGTCTGTTTCAAGTACTTTTTACTTTTTTCTTGCTGCTTGAAGTCGGGACGCGTGAGAAGCGCACGTAGAAAAATAAACGTCCGTGGGTCGTCGCGACCGCGACGCTGTCGGCCATGCTGATTTGATCGTAAGAAGTGCGTAAGATAGCTTCGGAGCTGTCGTAGGATTTCGTCGTAACCTGCGCAAAACTTACGAAAATTTCGTTTCGTGAATACGAATTTGTTCTTAAGTTTTGTCTTACGCACACTTTTGGCATAAGATCGTTTCGTGAATGCACTTCCGAAAGTCTCAGGAAAGGTAAGACAGACGCAGACGACGTTGCGAGCAGACGACGTTGCAGAGGAGCAGACGACGCTCAGATAGGGGGGTCGCGATCAGCCAATCAGGGCTCGGCGTTCTGACGTCACCGCTACCCCCTGCGCAAGGAGCAGACGAACTTGCCCTCCGCATTGGAGACTAGCAAACTCCAAGATTTAATAGAGATCACCTTTAGAATCAGAAATGCATTGTACAGTGGGGCGTCGAGCATGGCGTGTTAGTCGCTCAGTAGTTCATCGCAGATTGCCTTCCTAATCGGTCAGAGTGGTATTGAGCTCCTGCATTGTCTAAGCTGCTTACAACTCCCCCCCCCCCCCTCTTTCTTCAAATATATAGCAATAAATATGTTCCTGCGCATACTAAAAAAAAGTAGCGCGTATAACTTTTTTACAAATATTTTCAAAGTAGTACGCGGCACGCGTCACAAACTCTATAATATTAACTTTTTGCGGGTCTTTCAGATTTCCCGGGACGCACGAAGCGTACCAACGCACTTCCCCAATGTGGAATATCGTACCCTGCGAAACATCGTTCCCCCCTCCTACCCACTCCCGTACCACGTCTCGAACCTTGTCGTACGCACTGTTCCAACCCTAGACCGACATTTTTTTTTAGTTTCTTCACTCTTTGATGACACTCAGCAAATCTCCCTGCTGCCGAACGGCCGCATACGCCGAAAAGACTGGCGTAAGTACCTAGGACCGGCACACGCGCGTGCGCTACGCAGCCGAACGTCTCTCCTCTCTTCTTCTCGCATTCCGGACGTGAGTCTGCAATCCCGCTTTCATATGCTGCCGCGATGGAGTATTTCATCGAAATGGCGTTCTGCGCCATCTTCCCCGGCCTGCGCGTAGAACGGCCGTACATGTGGCAAAACGCATCACGTTCGTTTCTTTTTTTTTTTTTTTTTGGTGTGTGTGGCTTGTCTTTCGCGTTTCCCGATGTCGTAATTCGATTTGTGGAATAACCGAAACGGTACACAATAATGGGGCACATTTCGCGTGCACCTTTATAAATTTATAAATCAGCAGAGCATTTTATTTACGTACAAACAAAATAAGCTGTCGTTTATTTCACCTGTACTCTACGTGCGCGCTCACAGTCGATTCCTTTTCTTTTTTTTTTTTTATGGGTTCTAAAATGTGAATTCAGACGTAGAAAAATGAGATATCGAAATCGTTTGGTTCTCAAACTCTGCATCAAATAGCACTCACGCTTGATACTAAAAAAAAAAAAAATCCTTTTTTTAGTTTTTAAACGCAACTTCTCAAATTTCGTTCGAAATTCAATATCCGGTCTTCGTGGTTTGGGGGGATGTTTTTCTTTTTTTATATATATATATATATATATATATATTTGCATATCCAGAGAGCTTCCGAAGAAGAAAAAAAATAATAATAAATAGTTTTTAGATAGGTCTGCAATCTTTCCATGACTACACAGCATCTATTTACATCGGATGAAAGTCGAGTCTTTAAAGGGAAATCGAACAAAGCTTTTGAAGGAGTTTGCGTTTCCTTTGAAATACACGAATTGCATCTTTTTTTGTTTTTCTAATGTTTATTCCGTGAATAGGTGCGCTGATTCGGTTAAACATACTTCGAGAAGCGAAAAGCAAGAGAAAATGAAGACGCACCAGTAACTGCTTTATTCATCCGAAAGAGGGATAAGTGCAGGAAATGAATACATGCATATTTTTTTTATAATTATTAATATTAGATTCCTAATAAAAATTGAACCACATAATTAAAAGAAAACAACATGCAAATGGCGGAAGTTAATTTTTTGCTCAACCAGAGAGTAGAAACAAAATTGGCGTGTGTGTGTGTATGTGTGTGTGTGTTTATACTGCCTAGAACTTAGTCTGCGTCAACGGGCGTTTTGTCTCCCAGCTGTAGATGAGAAATTTAACCAGCGCAGTACAACCAATAGCCTGGGCTTTTTTCTTTAAGCTGCATCACGAGCAGTGATAAACGACCGCACGCCGGTACGACGCTCATCCAGATCGAAACGGGCAGGGGCGGGGATTGAACCCGGGATGTCTGGGTTCTGCAGCGCGAGTTTTCGCTCCACATGCTGCGAGCTGGTGTGCATTTGCAGTGCCGGAGTACTTCGGATGCATCACTATATATATAAAAAAAAATATAAGATATAGAGATGGGGAAAAAATATAGTGCACCAACAGTCGAAACTTCCCAGTGAAAATCGCGTTTCTGAGCACCTACCCTTGAGTGCTAGTTTTCGTTTGCCACACCAAGAGATTTGTATAGTTCATAAAAATACAACATACTATTATTTGGAGTATAACAAAGCATTCAACCCTCTGTATGACTTCAACGATGTATCATATAACAGATGGAAGCTATTAAATAAATATTATCCTAGCTCGGTTATGCTTACGAAGGCCGGAGACGAGAGAATGCTTCGCGAATGAGCTCAGCACATGCTATGGGTCTGTTTGACGTGATGGTGTCACAGTTTTATGTAACGGTGTCACACGACGCCATGATGTCACGTGACGTCACAGTCCCTCATTAAGGTTCTTCGTGATAGTTTAGTCATAAAATTAGGCCGAAGAGACCCGTCAAAGCGTCGAAATCAACGGACTAGCCAACACAGACACGCGACATGCTCTTTAATCCCATTGAGTAAGGGCTCGAGGCGGGGGCCTGAAAAACCTCTCGATGTAGTGACACGGAAATTTCAACCTCGAGTGAGACGTTAAACTGGCCTGGGGCCGCAATATCCGAATCAAGTGAGGAGTCGAGCCGATTTTGTTCGACGCTGCTCAATTATCGCCAGGATAGACATATACGGGTGCCTGTACGCCAAAAGGCTGATCGCATGGGGATCCGGACATTTCGGTGTAGGACAATTCGGTGTACAAGCTAAAAAAAGCCCGTGTGTTAACTTTCCCGCCCAACACTCTGAGATCCAATCACCGCAGCTTGCGGAGGCAGCTTAGAGAATGACGATGCCGAAACATATGTTTAGACCAAAAAACGCAGCCTGAGTTGTGACATTAAATAATGCAAGCGTGACTTTTGCATTGCTTTATGCCACAACTCAGACTCCGTTTTTTGGTCTAAACATATGTTTCGGCATCGTCATTCGCTGAGCTGCCTCCGTAAGCTGCGGTGATTGGATCTCAAAGTGTTGTGCGGGAAAGTTGACGCACGGGCTTTTTTTAGAGTGAGGGCGTTTCGGTGGCGGTCTTTTCGGCGCAGGGACTTTTCGGTGCACGGGCTTTTCGGTGCACGGACTTTTCGGTGCGTGGACTTTTCGTTGCGCGGACATTTTGTGTGCGCGGACATTTCGGTGCGCGGACATTTCGGTGCGCGGACATTTCGGTGCACGGACATTTCGGTGCACTGACGATTCGGTGCACGATCGATCAAAATCGCGAGCTTTTTTTTTTTTTGCTTTTAATGTAGTAAGCACTATTTTAGCAAGAAATGATTTTTTCGCACTTCATAAATTTGTAGACTCGGTCATCCATTTACGGTCCCTTACTCATATACGACCATAGTGACTTTGTTTGGCGCAGCACCATCCTCCGGGAGGACTGGATACGCTGGACATTATGTTTCGTTTGCCGGTGTCTGTTTTCCGACGTACGCACTAGACGCATCACATCGTGTGTACGCGTTCGTTCGATACAGGCGTTCTCGGTGCCTTCTGCAAAAGCGTGGGCTTTATTATTGGTAATCTGTGTAGGAAAAGCTCCAACAGCAAGAAGCTTGAGAATGTCGAAAATTACCGGTGACATATGATGCGACTAGTGCGTACGTTGGAAAAGAGACACCTACAAACGAACCATAATGTCCAACGTCTCCAATCCTCACGCAGGATGGCACTGCGCCTAACGAAGTCACTTAGGTCGTATATCAGTAAGTGGCGTAAACAAATAATCGAGTCTAAAAGATTATAAAGTGCGGAAAAATAAATTTCTAGCTAAAATAGTGCGAATTACGTTTAAAGAAAACTAAGAAAAACGAAAAAAAAAGTCGATTTTGATTGGCCGTGCACCGAAATGTCCGTGCACCGAAAAGTCCGTGCACCGAAAAGTTCGTGCACCGAAACGTTCGTGCACCGAAAAGTCCGCACCGAAACGCCCTACACCGAAAAGTCCTAGACCCAATCGGATGTAGTAGGGTCGCCGCTTTCCATCTCTGCTCTACTTCCTCCTGGTGCTCGGCCAACACCTCCCATACAATGAGGCCGCGGTGCTCGTTTCTATGACGCGTCATCTACTGATGGTCACCACGAGGCCGGTACTCGCGCACTCGCTCATCGGACGCGATCAACGCCTCCTAGACAGCCTCAAAGCCTGCGCGTCACGTGACATGACGTCACGTCCCGGAGGCCTGCACGCGCGTTGATTGGATGCGAGTGCCACGTCAGCGTTCGCGTGGGACTCCT
Source organism: Ixodes scapularis (assembly GCF_016920785.2). Classification (NCBI taxonomy): domain Eukaryota; kingdom Metazoa; phylum Arthropoda; class Arachnida; order Ixodida; family Ixodidae; genus Ixodes; species Ixodes scapularis. The sequence goes on from NW_024609868.1 coordinate 151,458,923, forward strand.
TTCCTATCATAGCCCCACGCGAAGGCTGACGCGGCACTTGCATCCAATCAGCGCCCGTGCAGGCCTCCGGGACGTGTTCGTCATGTCACGTGACGCGCAGGCTTTGAAGCTGTCTAGGGCTGTGTTCCAAAATCTACTCGATCCGACTCCGGAGTGAAGGTTTCGTACCTTGGCGTCTCAAAACTTACTCCCGCTTACTCGATGACGTCAGAACTCGCGTTCCAGAAGCGGGTTGTTTACTCCGGAGTAATTACTCACGCTACCCTCCTTGATCGGGGGGTAACACTGGATCAAATCGAGTGAATACGTCACGTGATCTGTTTGTCGTCTGTTTCCTGCGCCGACAGCCGTCAAAGCTCGTTGGCTCCGTTAGGTTCGGTTGCAGACGTTCGAAATAACAAGGAATGAGGTGCAGCCATTTATGTGTGGTTATTGCGATTTGCTGTTTTCAACGGAAGAATTGATTGCACCGCATCCAGACCGTGTACCTTCCTTCAGGAAGGTATACTTGTTGTTATTATCAGAGTGCCAGCGTAAACAGGAGCTTCCTCGCATCCTCGTCCTCGGCATTGGAGGGAACTCCGTATTCTTGCGTTAAAAGATGAAAATGTTCGAACGCAGTAGATCATGTGGAAGGTTTTGAGTTTTTTTTTCCCCTAGAGTGTTTGTAATGAGAGGATAACGCTTGTAAAGCTGTAAAGGCATCGAAGATTTTATGTATGCGATCAATCAACAACCCCCCCCCCCCCCCCACCACATCTCCCTTCCTAATAAATTGTCTATAGCGGTTTCAAAGTGCTCTCCGTGATTTTATAATCCTATTCGCGGCAAAGCAATCGTAAGTTACACATCACTGTTGGGAAAGCTCCATGCGCTCTACCGCTACACCGTGTGGAAGTAATATCCGCAAAAGGTAATCGGTGCTAATTACGATGAGTTGAGGTTGTTCATGGCACCTGCACTAGAATTAAAGCGATCGCGCAGATTAATCAAAACAAAAATGTTGACGTCGAACATAAGGAATAAGTAATTTTTATCTCAATGTTCAGCCCAAAAGGAAGGTGAGCAAAAGGAGCTGGTGGAGCCATCTCAGAAAATACCGCGATGTCACTGTCAAAGAAAAACTTCGAAGCGGTTAAGATTATCGTCTCTTTGAGTGGTTTCTCCATGACCAAAAGAGATCGTCACCTATTTTCCGCCATTGCTGCTATGTTTTCTTTTTGCCGTAGCCCGAGACGAAGCCAATCCGCGTAGTATCCAGGTGATTATCCCGGCCGTTCCAAAATCGAGTCGCGGATCGTTTACTCGCGATGTCACGTGGTACTATCCGCTGACGTAGGAGACAGGTTACTCGGGTAATATTTGGAACATAGCCTAGGAGGTGTTGACACGATTCGCAGCAGAACCTTGAAGCAGAACTCTCGCTCGATTCGAACCTCACGCTGGCCTCCACCTGGTGACGTAGAAGAACCGGCACCGCGGTTTGGGTGTCTCTGGTCATTGAGAGCTGGAGAAACGTCGGGCGTAGCTCAGTGTAATCAAAGTTCTTGCTTTGCGGTCCTATTTCTTTGCGTACTTATTGGCAGATTCCGCGATCCTCATTGGCTGCGGGCCGGTAATGACACGCTTGGGAGTCTCCTCGCCTTGTGCTTATTGAGCTGCCAGCAGGGTAGAAAAATGTCACGATTACTCAAAATCAATTAAATCGCATTTTCTATTCAAATTGCATGTATTCAACTGAGATCGGATTAATCGGTTTTAAACTCCTGTAGCCAGCCAATAGTGATTCTTGATCGCTGCGTGTGCGTGGGAGATTTATTGACCAATAGACCGATCTCACAGCCAGTTTTAGCACGCCACCGCTGCAGCCATGCATCGTGGGAACTGTAGTCTTTCTGCACGCGCGACAACCGCGCTGAAAGTCTGCGCGATGAGAGCACGAGGTGGCACGAGCTGTCTCATGAACTTGCGCCTGCCTCCTACGAACTCCAGCATGACTACAGTTTTGGCGGCGTCACGCATGCGTGGAACGCTTCGTGAGATCGATCTATTCCGCCCGATCACCGATATCGATGCTGGGGAAAGGATCCACCATTTGCAAAAAAGCTGCTGCGCTTGCGCGAGCAGAGCGTGTTGCTAGCGCCCCCTGTTTGGTTGGAAAACAAATAGGCGTGACGGCTATTCCTAGGCTGCGACAGAGGCGCGGACGCGAAGACACCGTGAGCGAGGACGAAGAAAGCTCGCGAGTCGCGTTTGTTTGTCGCCATGCAGGCGCACTGTATTTCGTATATGAACAAAAAGTAAGGGCGCAAACGAGCTGGTGTACATTGCACATGGTTGAAAAAACCCCGAGACTGCGGGTAAACGACACAACACTAAAAAGTCTCTAACGTGGACTAGAGACTTTTTAGTGTTGTGTCGTTTACCCGCAGTCTCGGGGTTTTTTCAACCATTTCGTATAGTTGCGCAAATTACTTTTATGGTAAAGAGAACGTCAAGTTATGTTTTAGATTTCCGTCTGCAGCTGGCTGTATCCTGCTAAGATAGGCGTGAATAGCTGTCGTGAGAAGATGCATGGACTGCTCACCATGGCAGCCGAACGGGTACTGACGGATCTGCAGCACACATTTTGTCACGGGTACGTCTTTTTTGTGCGCTCCTGGGGGAATTAGCCACACTATTCAATCTGGGTCTTGGGGAAACGCTTGGAACAGGCTGCGCGCACAAACTTTACGCCCCACATGTATCAAGCCAAACCATGCATCGCAAAGCCTAGTTGTATTTCAACCACTTTCCAGCCTCGCACCCAAAATGTCAAAGTTTCCGGCGTTGCGCGATAGGCGGTGCGCACTATTTTGTAAACCGTGGATTACTGTGAAGTTAAGGTACGCTTTGATTCTCAAAAATTTATCGATGCAGACTCTGCCATATACTGGAACAAAAACGGCTGAACTTGTTTTCCCTTTTTTTTTTGTTAGCAAAAGGTTTTATTTGTTTTTTTATTCCCGTTCAGAATTACTCGCAATGAGAAAATCCTTTTCCAGTTTTTGTTCCTTTCGCGTTCTGACTTGCTTGCAGTCGCGCATTACGTAACGGACAAATGAGGTGTAACGTAGTAAAAAATTTTAATCCCGGGATTTTTTCTGAAGAGGTCCGCTTTTTGCTCACGTTCAGGTTGATAGAAATCTTTCTTGCTCGATGATTATTTGTTTTCACTACAAGAGAAATGCATGTGGAAGGAGTCAAACGACGGAGAAACGGTAAATTAAGATATTTTTCAGAATACGTTTTCGGGAAATGTTTTATCTTCTTACCATCGTGGTAAAACTGGTTTGATCTAAAAAACGATTTAAATCATGGCCTAAATAAAGATTTAAATAATTTGTATTTTTATTTCCAACCCTGGCTATCAGCGGCAGTTGGTGGCGTTGCCTCGGCTGCTCTATCAACGCTCGACAAACGATCGAGAACAGCCGGTAGAACGATGGCACGAATTTAATCGACGACCGCAACACAACTGTACCTACTAATAACAATATCAAATCCTGATGCACACGAGCTAAAGTTGCCTCTTTCCAAACGTCTGGAGGTTTCGCGTTTCATCACATTTCTTTAATTGGTCATGACACGTCTCTCATTTACTGACGTTGGTTCACAATATTTATCACCGACTCAATGTACCGTTGGCTATTTTCCCTCGTTGCTTTGATTTGCCGTTTAAACGTGTCATGTTTTGTAGAGTTGTTTTTATGACGCTATCTAGAGCTGCTGAAGTTTCGTTGGAAAGCTTGATCAGGGCCGCCCCACGCATATATCTCTGCCCCCTCCAAATAAGTTTAAAAAAATTCTAAGCGACAGCGTCGTTGAAGTACCACATTGACGTCTCAAAAGTGTCTCGATTGAGCATATTCCTCGTAATCTCAAACAGCTGAGCAGATACGGTGCGCGTGCTAGAACCAGTTTTATCCATTCCCGGCGCTGTGCTTAGAAGAAGTGACGATACAACGACGATAACTTTATCTCTGGAGGCTTCCCGAAACCCTTAGTTACTACGAAGAACTCGAAGAAGGACATCGGTCTGCGGATAGCCCGCCGGCGATGAAAACGGAAATAATCGCTGGCTGTTGAAAGTCTCTCACAGCTTCAGAAACGCAGAGCGTGGCTTAGTTACGTTGACGCTTCTTGCTCCGTGATTGGTTAGTGGGAGTCAGGGTTGGGCAGTATCGCGATACAAATGTATCGCGATAGAATTTCAGGAATATACATTTCGTATCTGTATTTCTGTGTCGCGATACATTTTTTCACCAGTATCTGTAATTTCTCTATAGAAACATTTTGAAAGTTTCTTTGTATCGCGATACAATCAGGGTGAAATGTATTTCGTTGCATTTCTTGAGAAATACCCCCCCCCCCCCTTCCCAAAAATAGAAACACACATCCCAACGCATTTTCTTTTTTTTTTTTTTTACTTCTGAGGACACCAGGGTCAAGGAGATACTGGAGCATTGTTAACATGCTGACCAAGGTTCCTTCCAATTCTCCGAACTATTTTTCTATGCGTCCCGTTCTCTCTTCTGAGAAGTGTTCCGTAGTCGGGGACTCGAACCAGGTGGCGTGCCAAGAGTGGAGACGGCTCTGGGAGTCAGAGCATCTTGTGCCGCAGGTCCTTAGGTAGGGGTTTCTTGAGTCATTGTTTGCTGGCATCCAAAGCCCGCTGCTAACCGTCTCTTTTTTTTTTTTTGCCTTAGCGCACACAGTACACCCAACCGGCGAAGCTGAGTCACAGTCCGTTGCAGCACGAGCCTGGCGTTGGTTGACTTGAAATAGCAGGATGACTCACTTAGTGAAGTTCAACACATATTCGAATGCGCCTGCGGCTGCGCCCATAATATTGCACGGCTCAAGGGTACGTAATCAGCCGACGTGAAAGTGACCCGCTGCTCTGGTGATCCGAAACCCTGGAAGGAGGTCAGACGTGGCCTCGCTGTGCCGACCCAGACTTCGTACACCTGCGACTCGTCTCGAGCGCGCTGTTTCTCGGAGAGCTCGCACCTGTGCCGGAAATATCAGGTCGCAATCCACGAGGACTCTATTTGGAGTATGCAAGACGAAACACGAGGACTGCAATCCATGCGTCGGTGGTGAAGGGTCGGCAGGAAGGACCTTCACAACAGGGATGCCACGCTATCGTTTTGTCAACCGTAACAGAAGACCAGTGTTCCAGGATGCTTCAGGTGGTCCGCTATTCTCGAAAATTCAAAATTTTCGAGAATAGTGGAGCCTGCACGATCTTGAACGAGGTAACCTACAACGAAAGTATGTATTGTCCTTTCATACAGCAGCGTTGTAAAGTTTCATGTTTAAGGCCACACCTACAGATAAAGAATACCAGTTCATACCACCGTGACGTCATGTGATCAATGTTGACAGGGGCGTGGTGATGTTTTGACGGGATTTAGGATGACATAAAATTTATTCAGGGGTCGAAGTATTTTCGCATCTCTCGTCAGACAGACAGGTTGTCAGGGAAGGGACCGCGGTCAGTCCTTGATCGAACGTTTTTTGAGCCTATTGAAGACTCCTCGTCGTCCGAAATCACTACCTTCAAGGCAAAGTGCCAGGCTTACGGGAAAGTAATTTCAGGATCCAAAACTTCGACTTCCAACTTCAAGCTTCATCTCATTTGGCGTCTCAAACGAATTTGAAAAATGTATTGCAGTATCAGTATTTCTTTATTTGTATTTCTGCCCTCCCCAACATGTATTCCTGTATTTGTATTTCCAAATACTTTTTGTCTCTGTTTAAAATGTATTTCCGATACGTATCGCGATACACTTTTATAGATATATTTCAGTATCAGTATTTTAGCTACTATTTTAATGTATTCCAGTATTTATATTTCCAGATACATTTTTGAGTATTTCTGCCCAACCTTGGTGGGAGTCGTTATCGCCCAATGCCGCAAGGAAAGATATTGAGGAAAGATATTTCCACTTGCCCTGCCTTTCTGTCTGGGACTCTACGGCGCAACGTGACTCGGAGAAAAGAGCGAGGTAGAAGGGCATGTGCTGATCGACGAGTGGTCGTTACCCTTCCCCGCTAAATGGTTGGTATGTAAAATAAAATATGAAAAAAAAAATGCAGGCCGGGGTTTAGGGTTATCTAAGAAACACAAATACCTCCATCAAAAACTGGGGAAAATAACTTCGAATACAAAATAAACGATAATTATGTCGCACTCGGCGGACAATTTTTGTTTCTATAAGGTTGATGTCGCATTGAACTTTAAAAAGGTCAATGCGACATCAACTTTTTTTTTTCTAGGCGATGCGCATTTTTCGTAGGAGAGATTCAGCCCGCGTTACGTGAAACAGTCTGTAAAAACAATCATCGTTCCTTGTGGCCAGGACGGTAGCGTTGCGAGCTAAGATGCATAGATCTAGATACGACGATTTAGGTACAATATGTGGAGCATGTGGACAGGAGGCGGAGACGGCGGAACAATTTATACGTTATTGTAAAGGCGAGACCGAATTATTAAAGGTACGAGGGTTTAACGGCGGCAAGGGAAAAATGGACGTCAAAAGGCGCATACTACTAGGAGTCCGCGTTTTCCGTATTTATTTTTCTTCCGACTCGGTGGTGTTTTTTCGGGGGATTACTTTTTTTTCCGAAGCTTCGGTGTTTTTCGGTGTCAGATTTCGGTGTCGGACAAAACACGGGGGTTTATCGGGGCTCACGATGAAGAAAATGGGACACATGCGTGGGATTCTCTGACCACTAGTGCGGACGCACGTGATCCGAATACGTTCGAAAAGCTCCCGCTACCGCTACGAGAAGACAAGACGGGAGATGTGGTTCCCCAGAAATGAGCAGCCGCACTAGACGTTGGTTCAACCAACGCCTGTCTTTCGTTAGCAAAAAACAAAACACCCAGGAAACATTTTCTTTCCCTGAAGCTAGACGTTTTTCGTTTGTTGATTTCCGATACAAATACTGCTCCAAATCGGGTTTTTTTTTCGGTCTTTTCTTTTTTTATAAAGCCGGCTCAGGAGTTAACCTTTGAGGGCTATAAATATCTACCAAAAACACTGAACCTTAAATATGACAAAAAATAGGTCGTCCGATTGGTGGAATAATTTGAGTGGGACATTAATATCGTGTTGTTTTTTTTTCGTTTTTGTCCTCTCGTACAGCAGCGGAGAATGTACGGGAACTTGAAGCCGGTTGTGAAGAGGCGTTTTCGCCACACGGAGATCAATTTTAAGTCGTGTTATTATTAAAAGAATTTAGCTTGATACGTTTTATTTAGATAGACGTTATATTTTCACGAGGACAGACTGCCTGAGGGACGCAGGTCGGTGCCCGCTTTAAAAGGTTCAGCCGCACCCACCCATCCATTCTTGTCAGTTATGTCCTTGGTGATTATGAATAAAATGTTCGGTTCAAACGCTAGTTTAAAAAAAAAAATGCAGGCTTAGGGTTTAGCGCCAGAATCGCATTTTCAATTTTGAACGAAGAAGGAGAAAGCACTGCGCAGTTTGTGAAACGAATTTCCACCGACCGCCAGAATCGACTCCACACTCCAATTTTCTAGCTGTCGAAAACGTAGCTAGGGCTGTGCGTGAAAGAGTGATCGGCTCCTTCAAGCCGGGGGTCTAATATATTTTGTCAGACTGCTTAGAGCAACGCACGAGAAATTGTTTCCCGGGGCACCGCTCGCGACCGCAAATCCTCACCTGCAGGGGAAATTTTCAATGTGCGCGATAAGCATTTCATTAATTATATCTGGGGAAACCCGACAAGCTTGCCGACATGTCACCACCCGTGTTCGTTTAAAACAAATGCGTGTCGAGCGGAGGCCTTTCCGCAGGCTTTAGACGTTTTCATTACGGCACCGCCGTAAAGTTTCTCCCGAGTTTGAAGTCATTTGCGGCAGCTTGACGCCGAGGGTGTCAGCGACATTCTGACAGACTTGCCGGCGTCTGCAAGATGACGAAATTTAGATTTGAGAAAGGGAACGTTCTTATTTTTTGGGCATATGCATCGCGTGGCAACATGCCCACTTTTCTTTCGTCGACAAGCTGCCGTCGGTAAAATTGCGCATTAAAATGAAGGTATATAAATCATTGAGCTTTAATATGCCACCCAAGCAGATTTCGCGTGCGGACGGAAAGTGATCACAAATCAGCAACGCCGAATATGGGGGAGGGGGGGGAGAGTTCAAGATTAAAAGTCTGGTTGCTTTGATGAGCTGCCACAGCTGAAAGTAAATTATGCATAAAGTAAAATTAAACATCTGTAATTAGAGACGGAGTCGCGTTACATGCTTACTGAATGGGAAGATTTTATTGAATGCAGTAGTTACTCAAAGTAAAAACTTCGTTTGATTGTGTATTTAAAGTTAAGCGATTCATTATTAAATGGGTGAAAAATCGAATTACACACCCCACAAGGATTAAAACAAACATTTATCCAGTCAACTAAATACATGACAGATACTGTACGCCAACTTTCCAGTAAACAAATGAAATAAATGTTTGACGAATAGCAAACGAGTGCTGTCGAGGCATCATTATAAGGGAATAAAAACTGTCAGCTTGTCTTTAAATAGACCAATTTCGGACATTATTTTTCTCAGAAGTTGTGTAAACCCTTCTGCGTTTTCTGCTCACATTGCCTGTATGCCACCTGGCAATCTATGGAGAATGGAACTCTTAATATTGGGGTTGTGGGTTCGTGCTCCAAGTTGAGCGTCAAATTACATGGGCTTGTCGACCTCAGCATCTTGTCTCCAAGTAAATTGAACACAACACTTGGTGCACCCGATAATTTACGTTTAAGAACGTGGAATGACGGGAGGAGTTCGGGGGAAGGGGGGGTAGGGGGGTGCGAGTTGGCAGGCTTTGTCTGGTGGTGGGACGCTTTCCGGTACTTGAGATTGCAAAATTGAGGTGATGCATAGTTTATATAGATCTAAGTAGTCAAGTTAGGAGGTACGTTGTCATGTGTCGGGTTAATGCGGGGAAGGCAGGAAATATTTGGCACGACTTCAAGGCCAAGGCCAGTTTGAGAAAAAATAGTGTAGATAGCTGAACTTCTCGGTGCAGAATGTACGTTCATGTTTTGTAAAGTTTGCTTTAAGATCTTGCCTCAGCAATTGGGAAGAATGTTCAACCGTCACGCACCTAGTGAATAAGGTAAAACACTACACCGATGGGGACCACTACAGGAATTGGTTGTTTGCGTTTTTGACGCAGCGCTAGGCTGGTATAGCCGTGTGCTGCGTCAACGGTCAGTTGGGGTTCGTGTACAAAATCTGAAAGGACCGATGGAACCTTTTCAAAACCTCGTCGAGCAATACTACCAGTCACCCTTTTTTTGGGCTGGAGTTAGGTCTTAGCTCAAGTCCGAGTGGTTGGGTCCGAGCACTATCTAAACGCTGACGCAGCCTTTGTTTCGAATGCAAGCTGAGTATGTGCCCGAACAATGGCGAGCTTGGATAATTCGCACAGCGGTTCCTAGAGGGCGCCCACTTTCAAATCTTTCGTTTACTGGTCCCAGCCAAAACACTTCCAAAGGGTACCTTGCGCTCGAGCGAGGTAGGTGAGGTAACGGATCACGTCGATGGTTGCGTAAACACCGAACTCTGGCGAAAACCACCTGGACAAAGCGCCCACATAATTTAATATTCTCGACAGCAAATAACTTAGCGAGGGTTGTTTGTCACAAGAAGCAAGTTAATCCAGTGCTTATTGACCTATTAATATCTTCGAAACTGCACGCCCGCTACGTGCTATAGTTCGAAATGGTAGAAGCACAAATCGACCACAAACTGTGGTACTGAATAAAGTCTTCATTATTGACCACCGGATGTAATAGGCTTACCTGGTCTACATTGTGCCTTATTGGACAATGTTTGTATGTCTTTCAAAGATTACCTTTTGCTTAGACAATTGTATGGTTTCTTCATATAAATGTATCAGTAATGATGGCAATATCAAAATAAAGATCAAGCTTTTCGCTGATAATAGTGTTTTCTACACTCATGTGAATAATTTTTTTTATAAAACGTGCCCCAAAACAACCATGCAGGTCTCCTCTTTTGTGCAAAAATATATAAATATGAACAAAAAACTAAAAGAAAGCACAATTGCAGGTTTCAAACACAAAGCAACAAGCACACAATATTTACAGTTCGGCAGCAAGCACTTTCACTTGGTTCCTGAACACCTTAATGTCATTGTATACATCAAGCTCAGTTTTTATTATATTAATCGATCGTAAACGATGTTAATGATCGATTGAATAAATAACACGGCGAGTAATGAAGCTGATGAATACTGATTATTTGTACTGATCCTATGTGCACCGGTGCTGATCACCTGAACAATTTCTCACAAGTTTCATTTGTTTCTATAACAAGAGACGACTATAGGTCTAGCTGAACAAAACTTGATAAAACAACTGCAAAAAGTCACTGATGTACGTCCATCACTTTTTTTGCGTACATCGCTTAATTTTGTGATTTGACATATTTTCGAAGTAACGTATTGTTCTGCGTTCACCAGATTTTCTTTTCCTGATTAATTCCTTCCCGGAACATGTAAACGTATCCTTAACCATCGAAACCTGAATTAAATGCGTAGTTTTCAACCTTAACCCAGAATATAGAAGCTGCTCGACGGATAGGTTAATAGGTTTTGTAATTTTGCGGTAAATGCTATGTTTGACTGGTAACGATAATAATCCCCGGAGAAGGGGAAGAAAGGGGAAAAAGGACAAACACAAATCTCCGAACACAGCTACTTAACTGATGCACGACTGAAAAAAAGAAAACAGCCTTTTCCAGGTATCGAGCCAGGGACCTCTCCCTTCCCAGCGGAGCACTCTACCAACTGAGCTAACCAGGAGGTAGACGCTAGTAGAGCAAACGGTTTATAACAGCTGCGACCAGTCTCACACGAAAAAGGGTAACGGCCTGCATTTTAAGGTTATGATGATAATGAAATTAATGCAAAGGTGCAAGCGAGCTGGACACGAATAACGTTATTCTTGCCCAGCTCCCTTACACTTTTTTATTAATTGCATTATCATCTTTTTATGGTAATTCGCTTTTTAGACCTATGTAAAGCTATTACCAACCCGTCTTTCTGTTCTGACTAAATGGGATAGTGTTTGTGCCTGTCTATGATATAAAAAATTTTTAAAGACAAAAGATTTTAACCGTCTCGCAGATATTCTCCATCAAATCAACTCAATATAACAAGCTTTGTTGTAAAATACATTACTTGGCAAGAATATAAGGTAATGTACAATCTGCGGTATAGCAGACATTTTTGTAAGTTTAAGACCGTGTTACAATTAAATAGTTTTCGAAAACAAAATGCAATAAAAATAAGCAAGCCGCTGAAAAAGAAAAGGCTTGAATTATCAGGGCTACTATCTCGGAAAAGGTTTGATAATGATAAGGTGATTATTCATGGTAAAACACCACTATTCAACATAAATTTGCATTTGCTATCTAGTTTAGAGAGAACATCATGGCTATAAAACCGTGTTCCATGATGCATAGAAAATTAAACACAGCACGGACCTAAAAACGTAATTGTAAATATCCTCATATGTAGTCTAAAAATAATAAATTAAAGATTGTTGCCAAGGAACAACTCTTAAAAGAAGCTGTGATGTTATGCTCATAGATATTTTTTTTTTCTCCACATATTTGTATTTCATGCTCTCGGGTTTGATTATACTAATCCCGGTGCCCGCAGACTGGTGAAGGCTTTCTATCGCGTTGGACCAAGTAACTAAAACTTCGGTTGCGCATTAACTATAGTTCAAACGGCCGAGTCAAACAGCCTTTCGCTCGTTTGCCCTTAAGAAAACCATAAATCCACCTAGTCACACCCTCGAGAGGGCGACAATCATTTTATCAATGCGGATAGCGTCACCCGCGATAATTCGTGCACTGTCCGTGTTCTTTCCTTGTCACCGCCGTCAACAAAACTGGAGACAATCGTATTGTTTGCTCGACGACAATGGAGAAACTCTCAAATTCCAGACGCACAACAAAAGCAATGACACAAACAAGACCGACTGATCCACAGACACGCAGTGTCCCACGCGAGTGTCACGTGTTTTCCACGCCGTGGTCACGTGTTGTCTCCGTCGGCATAGCTTCGGCCACCGCTTTCCGATGGCGGTCGAGCGAAGAGTAAAGAGAACAGCTTCGAAGAGCTCTCATTATCGGAGTAGCCTGGGCATGAGAGAAAGAAGGAAAAACCGTCTGGGGTTCGTCTACCTTCCTCTCTTACATGGCTGGAGAAGACAATAGACGAAGGGTGATTGCCACGATTAGATCTGTGGCTGGAAGGTCGCTCTGATAGAAGAAGAAAAAGATTTAGTTCCTTGCTCGGAATCATTGGTGTACCAGATTCTTGGAGGATTTCTAGCCACCTTATTAGCGCTCATTAAACAGTAAAAAATGACGACTCACTGGGCTGCGGGCGCATGCGGCGCTGCGTCTAATATTTCGTAGAAGAGAGCTATTGTGCATGTTCATAAAGCGTTTCATAGAGATACAAAGATAGAGTACAGAAGCTGCTTGTAACAAGCTATTTGCCGTGTTACAATGCCGCCTCGGTGGCTCCAAGGCGATAGCGCTGGCCTACGGATCCCCATGTGGCGGGTTCGAATCCCGGCCGAGGTGCCCGCAATCTGACGGAGGCTTATTGCGGAGTATGCGCCGTGTAAACGAGCTTTCGGTTGCACGTCAAACGATCCGCAGGTGGTCCAAATTAATCCTCAGTCCTCCGTTGGGGCGTGCCAGATGCCCGTCGTTGGTTTGGCACATAAAACCCCCAAATTTGAAATTTTTGGCCGTGTTGCAAGTGTCAAACAGTTATACTGTAACAAGCTGTTTGCCTTGTCACAAGTGTCAAGCAGTTATACTCATATTCAAGCGATAATCGAGCAGCGCCAAACGTGCGTCGATATGGCTCTCGTATTCTTTGTGGGTTTGCGATTGCTACCTGAACCGATCACGCAAACGAAAAAGAGCCGGATTGCGGCGCACGTTCACTGTACCTGATTGGTTCATTCCGTCGATGGGTTCCATGGCCGAGCCCCTTTTTTGCGCTGCTTGATTTTGCTTCATTGGATTGGAGGGTAAACTGCGGTTGGGCCTTGTGAAACCGAGTATACCGAGTGGCACTGAACGCCTAAATAAGCGGTGTTTCGTCAGGTTCTCTGAAGTCTCGCAATGAGCTGTGGTTCTCATGAAAGGTAACTATCGGATTCTTCGGCAGCCATATCTTTTTCCAACGTTTGCCGATCGTGTGGAAAATGCATCGATTTACTTTATATCAAACTCGGCAATCGAGTTTATGTGTAACATAATAAATTTACCACAAAAGAGCGGCTGGATAGTAGTTGCCTAAAAAAAGAGAGCAAAATATATCCTTATTTAATTATATAGCTCCAAATGAAACCTTACGTTTCTTCTAATTAGAAAAAAATTATTAGTCAACGTGAACAGAAAATGTGCTGTAGGCGGTTGGGAGGCGTAATTTAACGAGAACAGGTTTCAGAGGAAAGACTGGTTTTGACTTTGCGCGTTTTCTGTATGTTCAATCAAATATTCCAATAATTCACAGCGGGTTTTTTTTCTCTCGCAGATTTTCGTGTGTATCAATATACATACGAAATATTTAAGTGTCAGTTATGAATTATAACTAAGGCAAGTGTTTCTTTCAATCTTTTCAGAAACATATGCCTCACTTAGCTATGCCCTCCTGGAGATGGCAGAGTGTGAAAATCCGCTACAATTCAACGTTTCAATTTCTTTTAGCAGGGTTAAATTCATTGGGCTCAAGGCAGTATCACACGGTAGTAACCTCAAAAGCGGGCCTCTTGTTTTTTGACACCACTAATAATTATATAAACGTTTTACTTCTGGAAGAGCAGCGATCACACGCTCAATTGACAGTCTTTATGAAACATTTTGTCTCTTGTATCACACGCCATGTACGCCATAAGAAGATTATCCGAATCGACAGACACTGCTTACTTTGTTTACTATGTGAATTCTTCGTTCGTTTCAATTGAACCCGACAAACAAAAACTACCGCGTCTGAAACCTGCCAGAACCTAGATAAAAAGGCTGTAGTACAGAAGGTTCACCTCACTTAGCGGAGCGCGAGTTGCAGAATGAGCACCAGGGCAGCGTCAGCATTTGGTTGAAACTCGTGTAATCAATGATTTAACACGAGTGTCGGTAGAGCGCACCCGTCGTGTTCATTCTGTGTTTCGGGCTGGTTCCGGTAGGCGACGAAGAGGACGCCGCAATGCAGCTCGCCGTACGTTTATTGAGAATTATCATGCGGTCTCTAAAGCGACCGACTACTAACCTAGGTGACTGGAGGAAATCCGCGGCAAAGATCAAGCCAGCAAAAGCAACAATTCTCAGTGTACAGGACTCGGCATCCTCGTATTTCATGTGCAGTATGCTGTTACATTTATACGCCTCTAAACTTAACGAGGTGAAGTCACCATTATATGCGCGCCAGAAGTATATTCAGGGAATATTTTGAACACCTGGGTTGAAAAAGCATTACCGCCATGTTCTATAAAGTCCTCCAGCTAGAAACACCAGGCATGTCCATCGCTTGACGCATGCCAAATCATGTCATCACCTATTTTTTTTTTTTACATATAAGGTGGTTAGTAAATATTGTAGACATATTGCTCTGGAGGCTTGTATTTAGGAGTAAAATAGTAAAATATATCTAGATTTTATGATTTCAGCGAACTCGAAAAAAAAAGCCTTCGGAAATTGTAAGCCTCCCTTCACCTAATACACGTTGGTTATTCCTTACCTATGAATTGATTGTTGCTTCCGGTTTGCATTTAAAGTAATACTTCGATAATTATATTATTATGAATTATACTATTAATCTTATAATTAGTAGTACCAATACTAGAATTACTAGTTCTGGTATTAGTAGTCATATAGTAAATAGGTAGTAACACTACTCGGTGGAGGGTGCACACATGGTACTAATAGTAGTTATTGTAGTTACACAAGTAGCACTAAACCAGCAATAGCAGTAGTGGCGCCGGACGTTTATGAAGGTAGTTGTATCAGTGGTGTGGTTTGTTTCTAATCCTACTGGAAATCCTTATTAGGAGTTTTTTTTCTCTAAATGCAGAAAGAGCGCACTAAATGTCCTTCCAGAACGCTAAATCGAATGCAGAACACTAAACAATAAACAAAAAAGTACGAATAGGT